>NC_067400.1:173806862-175021862 GCF_016432865.1 Antechinus flavipes | reverse complement strand
CTAGATGAGTCAAAGGTCAAGATCGCTGACTAGCTGTGAGACTTTAGAATTCAGGGGTCCTCAAATTTTTTAAACAGGGGGCCAGTTCACTGTCCCTCAGACTGTTGGAGGGCCGAACTATAGAAAAAACAAAAACTTTGTTTTGTGGGCCTTTAAATAAAGAAACTTCATAGCCCTGGGTGAGGGGGATAAAAGGCCTCATCTGTTGCATCTGGCCTACGGGCCGTAGTTTGAGGACCCTTGTATAAATCACTTAACCTCCCTTGCCCAGGATTATATAGCCAAAATATATGTGGTAGGATTTGAAGCCAGATTTTCCTGAAAAGATCAAATATCCTGTCTATTGTATCACATTGCCTTTCCTCCAGGACATAGCTAGGGGAACCTCAGAGAGTGTTCAGGGCTTAATCTTGTGAAAAATGACTTTAGGATTGAGTCTGACTGAACTCTGAGCAAGGTATAATGGTTTGACAAATAGCTAATTGTCCAAGGAGATGAATCATTCATGCCATGTACAGATGAATAAGTAGTAGAGACTTCATTTATTTTAATACTTCATTTATTTTAATAACAACATACTTTTCTGAGAGGCCATTAAACTGGCAAAAATCAAAAGTCCCCAGTGGCAATTTTTGGATATTGTGCTTATTTTCAAACTTGCTGTGGAAAATTCTTTAAATAAACTTTGCTTTATTAGTTAACATTGAGAACCTGCTCCTATCTTTTTTTCTCTCCTTTGCTCCTTTTGTAATTAATAAGAGTACATTTGCTGATGCCCTATAAGCACTACTGGGTTTTCCCATCTGATCTGCAACTGAAACCTCCTCTATGTTTTTTTCTGCCTCCATTAGAAAACATGAGCTCCTTGAGAGAAGGGATTGATTTGTTTTTCCATTCATATCTCCAACATTTTGCATAACATAAGCATTTAATAAATGTTTTCTCATCCATCCATCCATCCATCCCTCTATCTATCCATTCATCCATTTATAGATAAAGCAATTGGACAGCCTGAATGTTTCACCAGTAGCCAAGAAATGTTAAAAAATATCCAGACAAAGAGCTCTAACAGGTCTTTGGAGCATCTATGGGAAGACAAGGCTAGGAATCTCCTGGGAGGAGAAAGAATGATCATACCACTATCATATCTGTACCCAGCAGTGAGAATACCGAGCCAATGAAGTATTAAAGCCTGTTCTCTGCAATATTGATATCCACTAGTTCCCAAAAGACATATAATGCACCTGCTTATTTCCCAAAACACATGAATCTTATCTAAGGTCAGAGTTGGGGATGGGCAGAGTAAACAGGGGTTAGAATCTCTTGCTAAGAAAGGCTCAGAGAAACAGGTCATGTGACGGAGTGTTATTTCCTCTCAGAGGGCATATTTGTGTTGAAAGAACCCCAAAGAGGAGATTGTGAAGGTTCTAAAACACCAGAGAGTGAGGCAGTATGTTTTAAAGGCATTTATTGCCATTCCCTCCCATTTGAACCTGGAAAAGTACATCTCCTCAGCCCTTAGCCTAACGTGATCCTCTGATGTCTGGGCCCTAGAGAAGGCAGGGGTATCTAACTGTACAGAAGACGAGTTAATTTTGTAGAATTAGGGAGTTCACCTTTTTCTCCTTTTGCCAAATCTGACCTCAGACTGCCAGGCAAACCCAAGCTCTGTTCCTATCTGGTCCTTTGATTTTTAGCAACAGCACAGTTTGCAAAAATGAAGAACTAGACATTTTTATTGGACTAGCAAGTGCATAAAAAAGAAAAAAAAAGACTTTGGATTTTCCCAAACCACGCCTTTTGTGATACTTTAGATGGGATAAGGAAGCTGTCCAGCTAGGACCTTCTCCCTACTTGCCCCCATATGCTAGGATAGGATGTCGATATTTTTGACGTCATGGACCATGCATCCTTGTAGCTCCTCCCTATCCCTGGAATACTAGCATCTTTCACCTTTTTATAAGTAGGTGTTACAGTTTTTACATGTGTGATAAGCCTATTATCAATGAGAATAATTGGGCAGATTTTGTCAAAAAGTGCCAACTTTGGGCCTTGGATGTGGTTTTAAAGAGCCTGCCAATGAATGCACCTGCAGTATAAGGTGAATCCAAAAGAGCCAATTTCTCTAGATCTTTTGCTAATTATACGTGAAAGTTTTGGGGGAGCAGGGGAAAAATCCCCAAAGGAGGCAAGCACCTGCCCCTCCTGCTCCTCCTCCACTTATTCCATGCACCTCTTTGGGGTTAAGAACACAGTACAATATTCCAAAGTATGCTTGACGTCTGACTCTTGTCCATATACTCCTGGAAGTTTGACAGTGAGAGTCCATCTGATGTGCTGGTGGCTATCCTTGATTTTTCTTTATATCATAAGGATATCAATAGAGCATAAGGATGTCTATAAATTATCTCTTAGCACATATGACGAGCTCATCTTTTTTGTACTTAAATTTCTTTGATGACATCCTTTTCTCTGTAGTTCCTTATTTGTGTCATGGAATGTAAAAGTGCTTTTTAAAAAATCTTGTAAGACTGATCGGTTTTAGATTAAAAAACACGCTGGTAACAAGCATTGTGGCAGACACTGTAACACCGTAATACTTCATTTGGGGGGAAGCTAAAACTAGTGGATTGTTTAAACTTAAGAATTCTGAGCTGCAGTTGGGCTAAAATCAATCAGATATTCTCACTAAATCTAAAAGTTGATATGGTAAGCTCCAGGAACAGGCCTAGGGGCACCAAGCTGCCTAAAAAGAGGTGAACTGAAAATAGTGGGTCAAATTTCTATAATGATGGAGGGGCTAGGACACTATATATATGTATATGTATATAATATTTATATTATATATATTTAAGTAAAGTTTTAATAGCTAAAAATTACATTAATATTTTAGGATACCCTGTGTGTATGTATATGTGCTTGCACACACGTGCATATGCATGTGCATGTGTATCTATATACCAGCAAATAGAAAAATATGCATTGATGGGAAAAGGACTGAATAATTACTATATATACAGATTCCTCCATAATGCATCATGGAACAGAGACAGTCCATGAGGCAAGGGCATGATCTTGGAGGTTACCTAAGAGCTGCATAGATTAGGCTGGCTTTGGCAGCTGGACAGCATCTTTCTGGCCATGGAAAAGTGTAGTTGAGGTAACTGGAGAGAGGACCTGGAATCTACACTGTTTTGCTTCAAGCCTCATGAAAATGACTATTTTTAAATAGAGATCTAAGCCAAATTGGCTTATTGATTTATGTGGCAGCTTCCCCTCACCTATCAGGTGATGTCCAATGATAATTCTTTGGAGACTATAGTGTTCCAAGATTGGTCGCCATCAGTTAACCCCTTGGTAATTTTCCTCAAATTTCCTGGCATTCTTAGGGTTCTTTTGGTAGCTTTGATGGGTTTGAATTACAAAGACTTTTGGTTCTGTCACTTAAGGATTATTTGAATGGACTCAACTTTTAAAGGATTTGAAATCTAAGAGAAAATATTTTAGGCTTTTCATATGATTGTACTTATAAAAGTTCTTGATCCTTCAGAAAAGTCCTATTTAAGAGTACAGATTTATACCCAGCATAGACAGAGAAGCTTATGAACCTGACTGATAGGCAGAGAACAGTAACTTCAGCTTCAGGTGAAAGTTGCATATAACAAATTTTCATTATGTCTTTGGAGGGGAGGAGGACTGAACTCAGGTTTCATGATTCAGTTTAGTGTTCTGTTCTACATGTTCTACTGAGAAATTCTATTTACTCCAAATCTCCTCATTTTAGGGGTGATTAGAGAAGTAAAATAACTTGCTCAAAGATCACTGCTGGTGGCAGAATGAGATTGAGTTCTGGGTGTCTGTATCCATGTCAGTATGAAGCTCTTTCTAGCATCGTCTCTAGCACATGATAGGCCCTTAACAAATGTTCACTGATTGATTTCCATCAATCATGCTGCACTGCTTTTTTTCTTTAACTTTAATAATAATGTTATTGCATGTTTAACTAACACATGTTTTAAAAGCTGCAAATGTTAAGGTTTTATTTCATTATTTTACTAAAGACACGCCTAACAAAATTACAGGCATCAAACGAACAAGTCTAAATTCCCTGGAACTCAGTGAATTAAGTCTTCTTGTATACTGTAACTTCTTACTGAAACTAAATCTTGTTTTCAGGGCTAATGTCAAACACTTAATGACCTGCATCAAAGATACACAAGTGCAGAAGTTGGGAAAACCTAAAAAGAATTCTCCCCAGGGGAAAAAAACAACAACAAAATATTTTTCTTATTTTCTAAATAGGAAGAGATGATTTTTAAATAGAGAGTGAGTTTGTACAATGCTGTCAAATTATGAATTTACTGCTAAGATATTTGGGTTTGAATTGTATTTGGCTTTCTCATTTGAGAACTAGTTGGTGGTGGTAGCCAGTTTTACTATTAGTCATTATGATAACCTGCTGAGAAGCCCACAAGTTTCCCTTAATTTGTGGAATCATTTACATATTGAGGTGTAGACAATCTCAGATTTAAAAAGCAAGCAAATCCATCATCACCATGTTTGTCTACTTTAATGCTTTTGAAGACCTGCCAACAGAGAGAGGGAGATTGCTCTATCCCACTTTTCAGATACTCCTGTCCCAATTCACAATAGTCACTTTGAGCTGCTGAAAAATGCTGCCAATAGAGCTTCACAATATTGAAAATAGAGGGAGGAAATATTTTTCTATATTCTCCCTTTTCTCTTCTTCCTTTTCTGAACTTTTCTACTACTAAGCCAAAGTCATAAAAAAAGAAAGAGGAAAAGGATCTATATGTATATATATATATATTTATAATTTCTCTTTTCTTGGTATCTAAAGATCAGAAACTACAGGAGTGTTTTCTTCCTGGGAAACTGGTGAATAAATTTTTATATAAATGTAATAGAATATTATTGGACCATAAGAAATTATGAAATGGAGAATTTTAGAGGGAAAATAGGAAAGTCTTTACAAACACATACACAGCAAGGTGAACAGAATCATAAGTTTCTACAATTATAACAATTCCTAAAACTTCAGAAAGAGGACACATTGAATGTGCATCAGGGTCATTTCTCTTGGAAAGAATGCAAATGATATTTACTTATATTAAGATTATGATAATAATTGTAATATAATGATATAATTAATATTATTAGCTTTATTTATTTAATTATACAAAATGAACCCAAAAGAGCAACTTACATTCTTTGGTGTTAGGGGGTGCCAGTAAGCAGGAGTAGCAAACCATTCCATAGATATTCCTTGGTCTGTTTTCCAGCATGTAGTAACTGCACCAAAGGACCAAACAAGACAAAACAAATAATGCAGGTGAGAGAGCATAAAGTCATAAATAGCTGAGCAGTGACCAATTACAGTAAGAGATAAAATCTCTATGATTTAGCAGACTCTTTATTGCCATTTTGATGACCCTATCAATTTTGACTGATTATTTCCAGCTTTGATCTCTCCAACCAGTTCCACGACAAAAGCAGTTGATCCCACATATGCAATATGAATCAGGAATGTTGCTTAACTAACCACTTTCTGGCTAAAGAGTTCCAACTGGGGCTTTTGACTTACCCTTATATGGAACTTCTCCTTATGAACAGGACATGTGTAACCTCCTTGAGAGTACTGGTGATTTCAAATTTGTTTTTGAATCCCCAGCACCTAGTACTGCCCATTTGGGGGAAACTGGACCATGATTTCATTGGTTCAAGAATTCATTTTATTTTCTCCATACAGACTGGCACCTACTTTTTGACTTAATGAAGTAATCTTTGAGAGTTGTTTCAGCTCTGACAGAACATGACACACTCAAGTTCTTATAGTCAGTATGTAGCAGAGCCAACATCCAGGGTTGGTTCTCTAACCACTACATAAAGCTGCGAGCACATAGTAGGTGCTTAATATAGATTCTCTGAATTGAACTGAATTTCCTCCAACTATAAATGAAGATCCTCTTTTAAAATTCTTTTTGCTGTTGATTTGTTTGGCATTGTGTGGGTAGATCTGATAGGTTCACCCCCTTTTCCTCAGTTTCCTTATCTGCAAAATGAGCTGGAGAAGGAAATGGCCAATCATTCCAGATCTTTGACAAGGAAACCCCAAAGGTCGTCAAGAAGAGTTGGACATGATTGAAATGACTGAACACAATGTAGCTCTTAATAAGAGCACTTAAAGTGCTTATTATGTTCAGGGTCCTTTGACTAATGTTGCTTCAGCTCCAACCTGGAAAGAAAAATCCTTTGGAAAAAAGATAATCCAGTTTATCTGGGCTGTCAATAATGGTGGCGGGAATTAGAAAGATGGCTATTCAATTGTTTCATGTACATCTCCAGGGGTCAGTTTTTTAAAGAAGCATGAAAGTCAATTCAACTGTAATCTAAATTTAGCCTCTTCCTCTTCAGAAGGCAGTTTCTAGTCTTGAACATTTATATAATTGTAAAACTTTAATTGGAATATGGAAAAAAGAAGACATAGACCTCAACAATTTATCACAGTGCTAGGCTAAAGCTTTTTGCATTCTATATCCCAAAGTGACATTTGCTCTGCCATATATCCATAGGACATATCAATCTTAAAAGAGGGACCCAAGAATAAGAGTAAATGGCTAAAGGATCTCTTCCTTTTAGTACAAGCAATGGTAAAATTATCCCTGCTATTCTTGTTCCCCTCTGTAATGTTTAGTACATAGTACTATGTACAAAGTACATAGTAAGTGCTTAATAAATGCTTTTTTCATTCATTCATTCTTTGTCAAAGCAGGTGGTTTTCATCTTTTAGAGCCCGAATTTGTTATAACAGAGCTTTTCTAACCACTGGCTTTGGCTCCCATCTCAGTGTGCACAAGTTTTCCAAAAACATAAACATTCAGCAGAAGATCATGAATGTTATTTATCACAATCTGAAAAGTATATTAAATAAAGAGAATGAGTGCCAACATTTCCCTTTATTACAATTCAAGAAATGAAAAATCTTTCCCTGCTATTGGATTTTTCCATTGTTGTTGTTTAATCATTTCTTTTACTCCCCCTTTTTCCCTATCGGCTTTATAAAGAGACAGACATCCAGCTGACAGCAGTTATTACTGACAGCTTGATCTCTGCAGTGGTGGTTGTGCAGGAATCTAAACTCCAGACCTTAATAAATTTGGAACATTACCAGTAACATTATTATAATAATTGTTTTGCCTTTCTCCACTGTTTTTTTTTTTTAATCTTAGGATCCTTTTGTTTCTCATAAACATTAATTAATCAGTATGCAAAACATTTCTCTGATGACACACAACTACTAGTCTTGGTGTCTGCATTTAACCCTTTCTGGAAAGAGACAAGCTAGGAGCTGTTCTCCAGTTCTTACTTTGTCTCAAAGGAGTGTCCATCTTTTTTCCTATGAGACAGGAAGCGGTATACACAAAATTATGAATATTTACACAGAATTACAGAATTTAGAATTGAAAGGCGGTTCAGTAGCCACCCAGTCCAATCCACACCCAAAATAAAGCCATACAATTACAAATGTCTATCCAGATTCTGCTTGAAGGTCATAATGAAATAAATTATCTTTGGAAACAGTTCATTTTGCTTTGGGATAGTTCTGTAAGAAAGCTTTTCCAGCTATCAACCCAATGCTCCTAATTAATCCCTTTGAGGTCAAAAAAAGAAAAAGTTCAATTTTTGTTCCTCAAGATAGTCCTTCAAATACATGAAGACAGCTGTCATGTCCTCCAGCTTATCTTTTTGTCAGTCTAGTTCCTCCAGCTAATCCATATTTGAAAATATTCAAGATGCTTAGTTATCTTTTTTTTTAATTTTAATTTTTTCTTTAGTCATCTTGATGAATTATCTACTCTGGTTTTGGAATAGGTTTCCCTAATGGGAACAAGAAGTCTTGTTCTATGTGAGAATGGTCATACTAGCTAAGTTTTAAATTTACTTCACAAGGTATATATCAGTACTGATCAACTACTGAATCACTGAGCTGAAAAAGCTCTTAGACAAAAACCACACCTAAAGCATCTTAAGCATATAAGGATCTATGTCATTTAAAAATAACTCCCAGGAAGGATAGTCTATATATCTCTTGCTTAAATATGTCAGTGTTTAAGTTTTTAGTGTCAAGAATGCCCTACTATTTATATTTAATGTAACTAGTATTTTTATTTTTCTTGACCTGTTTTTGATGGAAATGGAAAAGTTTGAAATAATGTTCTATAATAGTCCACCAAAGAGTTTGACAGTTATTAATGAGGCTAGTCATATCTTATTTATGCTAAATAATCTCAGCAATTATATAGTAGAGAGAGCTTTGGAATTAGGGTCTGAGAATCTGGGTTCAAATCTCAGTTCTATTTACCCCTCTTTGTATGTTAGTTTCCTTATTTGTAAAATTAGACAATTAGACTAGATGATTTTTCAGGAACCTTCCAGATTTAAATCTACAGTCCTTTGAACACCTCTGTATAGTCTAACTTCCAATTTATTATTATTAAACTCTATGTCTAGAAAAGACATTCTCTAAGTTTTCTTTTTGGGGGGGGGAAAGGAATAAGAAAACATTTATTAAGCCTTTATTATGCACAAAGCATTGTGTGGAGGGGTGGAAAGGAATATGGGCTCCCTTCAGGCAGAATGGTGGCTAGTAAAGAGATGACTAGAAAGTGAGATTAAACTTGACTAAAGCTAGGTTTCCATATAATGAGTGACTGAGGCAACTATCAAAAGTGGGCTGCCTGGGGGAGATAGAATAGGAGTCCCAGGTACAAAAGGGTTCTAAGGCTTGACATGTTGATCTGATGGCATGAGAGTGAAATTATTTTCTAAGTATTCAGAATCTCTCTTGAGGCATACAGCTCAGAAATGAATAGTTTAAATATGGTCCCTTAGCTCCCTTTTATTTAGGTGACCAATTTCCCTTAAGTCAAAAAGATACAGATAGGTTTTTCCTTTCACTTGACACACTTGGTTGGAAATATGACTTATAATGGGCACCCCTGGGGTCTTCCTACATTTCTCTAAAAATGTTGAAGCATAGAAATGACCATTTGGGACATTTCCATTTTTCTCATTATCCCCTATAGATGCATTCAAGAGTAGAGGGGTAAGATAAGTCAAATCAGAAAACTGAGCATCTTTAGTACATAAGCAGATGCCTGAGAGGTGGTTTTGAAATCTGACCTCTCCTCCTTTTCTTGTCTTTTCCTTTTTTCTTGTACTTTCAACCCCTGGTCCACCCCCTGAGTCCTTCTAAGCAGGAAAGCCCCATGTACTGGCTATTGTTCAAGAGAGCGCCACTGACACATATTGATGCACAGCAAAGCCTGTAGTGAATGAGGAAAGAGACTTTTGCCAAACCACAATCAAGAATGGAAGGCCAAAGATACTTCTGGAGTTATAAAGATAAATAAAAGGTAATATAGATCCACGGCTTAATGGCCACAGTGGATTGAGGAAAGATAAACAGCCTTTCATAAATCTAATTAAACTAACCTGCCAATTCTTTTTCTCAATTCTTCCTAGTAAAATATCATGGAAGATTAAGTTTTATTCTCCAAAGAGGGAGTGCAAAATAAGGAAATGGGATGCCCTTATCACTATTCATCATTATTTAGTTTAAACAGCATTTATTAAGTGTCTGCTATGAACAAGGCACTATATTAGGTACTTGGAATATTGATAAAAATAAGAAACAGTCCTTGACCTCAGGGAGTTCTCTTGGGTCAGACACTGACCAAAGATTGAATTTCAAGAGGGGAGAGAAGAGAAGTAATTATTTATAATGTGCCTTGAATTCAAAAGGATGGCTTAGGGAATATTGGAAAGCATAAAGACATAAGACATAAAACTTAGTAGTAAGGAAGAAGCTGGAACTAAATGACATTATTTTAAATTTGGGTTGCCATGGGTAACAATGGCTCAGAACTAACCTGGAAACTGAATATTTTTTTCTCCTCCTCCCTTCCCTATTTCCTTTAAGAGAGAAGAATGTAATCAGCTAGAAAAAATTAGAAGGAATGGGATTAGGTCCATATATAAAGGGATTGACTTTGACAAAGAGAAGGACCACTTTTCTGTCAGAGATTGAGGGAAATGAGGAAAGAGTGGGCAATGATGTCAAAAGGTTTTGAGATTAAGAGAACTGGAGAAGAGAGAAGTCATATTAAATGGCCACTTTTTATTGGGTCTACTTTTACAGGTATGCAAAGATTCTACTCAATATGCTGAAAGTCTTCTTTTTACTCTTTCTAAATGAGAATATTCCAAAATAAAACTCAGTTTGCCCAACTTTTGCAATGACATAAATCTTTTTCCTTGTTCTTTTTTTCCTTCTGAAGTGCAAAATGCTACTGATAATGGATAGCAGTCTGCCTGTACTTATTGCTTGTGAAGTTCTTCCCACTGATCTTAATTACTTGTAATGTTAATTCTTCTGAGACCGTGGTACTTTATGATTTCAGCCACATAAAACTTGGCTGGAAACTTCTAGACAAATTTATGTCAGTACAAGTTTACCACTTTACTTAAATGCTCACGGCACCATCTGTATTGCCTAGGTTGCACCAGATGGCAGAATTTTACGCTGGTAAAACAACCAGAAAAGTGGATTGATATGATGGTCAGCATCTGGACCACCAATGACTGAAAGAAAATCTTTTTGTTGGTTGTTGTGCATAACTGACTTATAGAGAAATCTTCTGGAACTTTGCCTCTGACTGGTTCTTATTCCTAATTTTCAGTCATGGAGAGGGGGGAAAGGGGCTGTTATAATTCACAAAGGGAAGTCTTTCATTATTTTCTTTCATGTGCCCATTTGTGGCAGAGAAGGTCCTTTTTCTATTGGCATGAATGCAATCAATCCATCATAGAAATGTGACTAACTATATCTACCAATAAAGGCAATGAAAAGAATATTCAAAAAATATCATGGGAGAAAATATAAACACATTTTTAAAAAATTAAAATTTATTCCATTTCACTGCTCTCCTTCAATTTCTTCTCCTATTCTTATAAAGGACATTATTTTGTCAAAGTGGCTTTTATTGTATCACATATGCTAATGCTTGTATGATTTTTCCAGACACCTCCACACCTGCTTTTCAAAAGAAAATTTTTATTTAAAGAATGGTTCTCTCTTATATTGCCCAGGCTGGAAATGTAGGACCTAGCCATGGGCCAGCTCCTTTTATTGATTGGCAAAGAACTTTGACTTGATCTTTCCCTGACCTGGAGCATTTGGCCCTTCCTGAGCCACACTGGTAGTTCTTTGCTCCCATGGGCTCACCATATCAATGCCAAATTTGCTGCAGACACCCTACTGGCATAGCTAACTGCAGCTCAAAACTCCCAAGTTTAAGAGATTTGCCAACCTCAGCTTCCCTTATAGATTTAATTACAGGAACATACCACCATGCCTGGTTTTTCCAATGTTTAAAAACAGACTGAAGGATAGACCTTCTGCATCTCAGAAACAAAATGAAACCAGTGCAATTTTCCATATTTTATCATGTAGTAGTCACCCAGAAATGTTGAACAGAATTGAACTGAAATGAATTAATATTAGGGATTATATTATTTTTCTTATTGATCTTGTTGCTTGTGAAAGGTAATAGTCCAAAGTTCTGGTACAATTTTATTCTACTCGTTCTCTTTTTTATCCTAATTCTCCTTTCTTCTGCCATTACTGAAATACCAGAGTATGCTCCCTCGTTCTAAGGGTAAGCACACACAGACACATATATGTGTATTCACATGTAGACATACATATTTGTATATACATACAGATACATAAATATACATATCAATTGAATGATTTTATATATTTCTATTATATAGATAGCAGAATTGTTATATATCAGGCCACTAGAGGGTGCTAGCAACAATATCTATAGTAGAAATCACCTTTTCAGATTATTGCTATAAGTCAGGACTTGATATAGTCACTTCTCTCTCTCTCTCTCTCTCTCTCTCTCTCTCTCTCTCTCTCTCTCTCTCTCTCTCTCTCTCTCTCTCTCTCTTCCTTCTTTTTTTCCTTCCTTCCTCCCTTCCTCCCTCCCTCCCTCCCTCCCTCCTTCTCTCCCTTTCTCTCTCTCTCTCTCTCTCTCTCTCTCTCTCTCTCCTCTCTCTCTCTCTCTCCTTTTCTCTCTCTCTCTCTGTCTCTGTCTCTGTCTCTCTCTCTCTCTCTCTGTCTCTCTCTCTCTCTGTCTGTCTCTCTGTCTCTGTCTCTGTCTCTCTCTTATCTTTTTTTTTTTCTTTCTTTTTTTTTGGAAGAGAAAACTTTTTAAGCATATGTTTCAATACCTTTCCCTCCAACCCCTTCTGATATTGTAGTGAATTACTGTGGAATGATAGCCCTTACTTTATTTTCAAACTGTTATCTGAACATTTTAGGATAAATGATCTGAAGCCATTAAAGAACTTTAGGGGTCATTTAATTACATTTCCTCATTTTTGTAGTGAAGAAACTTAGGCCTATGGAGGCAGAGTGATAAGCATCAGGAGTAGGATTTGACATTAGATCCTTAAACTCCATAGTCAAGAGTTTTTACTACTGTCTTCAATAAAATATGAATAATAATCCCTTGAATTCATATAATGATTTCAATTTTCCAAAGCACCCTCCGATTTGGTTCTCATGACAATTCTCTGAAGAGTTAATAGGGGCCTGTAGCATTAGGTGAGTTTTACAAATAAAGAGAAACAGACATGATTAAGTTATTTGACTAGCTAAATGATTGTAGCAGAATTGTCTCTTGTAGAATCCATATTTCCTAAATCCCAGATTGGAATGTTAATATTAGAATTGTCTCTCAAATAATACTCTAAATGATTGAATTACCCATTATAAAAATTGTGTTTTCATCGGGGAAAGTCCACAGGTGTCTCATCTCATTCTGGAGTGCTTCCCTTATGTAGAATTCAAGATTTTCTCTAGAAAAAGAAAGGGTATCCAACAACATTTGATTCTTACCCAGGGAGACACGGCCCACATTCTGCATCATTCTCCATGTCACCCGGAGTTAAAACAGTGGCTCGAAAGAAGCCTTCACAGTCCCTGTGACGCCTACATATCTGGTAGCCTCCTTTGGAGAACTTTTCCGAGGGGCAGGGAACACAACCATAGTCGTCATCTTTGGTACCATAGCCACAGGTCTATAACAAAAAGAAAATCCAGGAAGTCCTCAAGATGCAATGCTTGATTTGTAACAGTACCAAGTCCTTCTATTCTGGTATCAATAATAGGCAGCGTACATCCCACCAGTTAGTCTGCCTGTTGCCAGGCTCTGGGGCATGAACCTCAGGTTTTGCATTTCATGCATCCTTGCTTCCTTTGCCCCATCTACTTGTTCATGGATCTCTCCAGCTTCTGCCTTAGCCACAATCCCTCCAAAGAGCCCCAGAGATTTCTCTGGATCCTAATTTCTGAGATAGATCCTTTTGTTCAAATTTCTATTTAAAGATTTATATACATGTTAGAAAATGTCTTTTACTACTCTGAAGGACTTCTGAAGAAAAATACTATCCATACCCAGAGAAAGAACTATAGTATTTGAATACAGATTGAAGGACACCTCCCTCCTTTTTTAACTTTCTTTTTCTTGAGGGTTTTTTTGGAGGGGGAATCTATATTTTCATATACAACATGATTTTTATAGAAATGTTTTGCATAATTTCACATGTGCCTTCTCAATGTGGGGATGGGGAAGGAAGAAGGGAGAAAAATCTGGAACTCAAAGTTTTAAAAATAAATGTAAAACATTGTTTTACATGTAATTGGAATAAATAAAACATGTTTTTAAAAAAGAAAGTGTCTTTTATAGATATGGGTTTTTTGCTCTTTTTGTTTGTACCTGTGATTTCATTATATAGGGAACTGCTAATGTATAAGCCCCCTCTACCAGTATGGGTGGGCAGTTACTTTATACCTTGTAGTTTTGTGGCACCAAAAAGGACAAGCCCTTGGTTCTATAGATGACATATGCCTTAGACAGGACTAGGATCCAGGCTTTCCTGACTTCAAAACTGGCTCTTTTTCTACTTTGTCACAATACTTCTCACTGCTGTATAATTTTTAGCTAAACAAACTGGTGTTTTCTTGGTTATTTTTATTATTTGCACCATTTTTTTTCTATAGAAAGATCAGAGTGAGCTTGTATTTTAGAATTTATATCACCTTTTCCCATAAACAATAATAAGTTTAAAGACTTCATCTATTGTTTGTTTTTGGCCAAGTGAAGGAGGGGAGCAATGGGAAAAAACAAGGAACTGAATTAAATCTGACAATCTGGTTACCTTTATCACTGAATCTCTGGGATAGCTATGCATAATTATAATTATGAATAATAATATTCATTATTAATAATGACATTATTCATTATTATTACCAATATCACTAACAACAATGTTAATTGTACTAATAACAATAACTAGCATTTATATAGTGCTCTAAGGTTTTCAAATATTATTCTCTTTAAACCTTACAACAACCTTGTGAGTTCAAAAACCATGGAGCACTAATATTATCATCTTCATTTTACAAAATTTTACTATTTTCAGTCCACAATACAAATGAGGTCTATTTGAGTCTCTGAGCTGTTCTTTGTGAATACGATTAACAGGTTGTTCCTCTAGGTTCACTACTGGCAGTCACCATATTTGATTTGGCTATGGGACACTGATGTGGGCTGTTAGTTGCTCTCTCTCTTCATCATTGCCTTGGAACATTATTCCTCATAATGTCATATAATGCAACTTTTCAATAGCCAAATAATTAGGTTTTTGGCTTAGCTGGCCTGTACCCATCCAAGAATGGTTGAGGAGTAAATCTGAGCTCCACATTGTGTACCAAAAACTTATATAGAAAGTTGTATGTGTGAGGAAAAGGGGAGGGGAGGTGGAAGGGGAATATAGTAGTAATTATTAGTAAAGTTGAGTACTGGCACTTGACTTTTGACACCTGCTTAAGAGGTGAGGTAAGCTGGTACAGTGGAAAGAGAATTGAATTTGGGGTGAGAGGACTGAGTTTCAAATCCTACATCTGCTCTTAAACCTGTCACTTAGAACTTATGTGACAAAGGGGAAGTTACTTAAATCTTTCTGGGCTTCAGTTTTCTCAGCTGTAAAAGAAGAGAGAGACTTAGACTAATTTCTCTGGTTATCCCCGCTGCCTGAAACATTCTTCTTCCTCATCCCCACCCACTGGCTTATTTTAATTTTTAAAATTTTAAAATAATAGTTTATTTTTCTAAATACATGCAAATATAGTTTTCAACATTCACCTTTGCACAACACTGGATTCCAGATATTTCTCCCTTTCTCCTTCCCTCCCTGTCTCCAAGATAGCTATAAGTTAAACATATGCAATTCTTCTAAACATATTTTCATATTTCTCATGATGTGCAAGAAAAATCAGATCAAAAGGAAAAAAACATGAGAAAGAAAAAAAAAACAAGCAAACAAACAACAACAACAAATTGAAAATGCTATTCTTTGATCCACATTTAGTCTCTATAGTTCTCTCTCTGGATGTGGATGGCTCTTTCCATCACAAGTCTATTGGAATTTCCTTGAATCACCTCATTGTTGAATAGAGCAGGTAGATCATCACATAATCTTACCCTTACTGTGTACAATGTTTACAATGGTTCTGCTTGCTTCACTTAGCATCAGCTCATGTAAGTCTTTCTAAACTTTTCTGAAATAAGCCTGTTCAACATTTCTTATAGAACAATAATATTCTATTACATTCACATACCATAACTTATTAACTCTCCCCCAAGTGATGGGTATCCAGTTTCTTGGTGCTACAAAAAGAGCTGCTACAAACATTTTTGTACATGTGGGTCCTTTTCCCTCTTTAATAATCTATTTTTTTTGGATATAGAGCCCTACTGGTTTATTTTAAATCCTAATTAAAATGCTATCTTTTATAAGAATTCTTCTCTTAATTCTAGTACCTTCCCTCTGTTAATTATTTCCCATTTATTCTGTATATAGCTTGTTGGTAAATATTTATTTGTTTGCCATCTTTCCTATTAGATAGTGAGGGCAGTGATTAAAAAGAATGCTTAATACAGTGTTTGGTACATAGTAGATGCTTAATAAATGTTGATTAACTGAATGATCTCCAGGGTCACTTTCAGCTCTTAATCTTATGACATGGATCTTTGAATGATTTTATGTTTCTTTTGAGTTTTCTATGAGGATTTAAGTTTCTAAAAAGGTTACATGTGACAGACTTTCTGCCCAAAGAAAATAGATGTAGAATCTATGATCAGATTTTTTTTAATGAATTCCTGTTATACTTGGTAAAGATTATTCAAAATATGTTTAATCAAGCTGTAACATATCATTTTACTGGGTGTAGGGTCTATCACTGGAGATTATGCTATTCAACTTCAAAATCTACTTATTTTGACAAAGATCAAATATATCTATATCTATATCTATATCTATATCTATATCTATATATTCTATGTGAATATGAAGTGGAGATCCATCCATATTTTGGAATCTTTACATCAAGCTAACACATTGTTCCTCTGTTACCTTGCACTTGGTATTTTGTATTTACTCCAGAGAGATGCCGGGCTAATCTGTTTTGGAAAACAACCTGGTTAAAATGATGAATTTAGGACTTACCATATATGGTTCTTCTCCAGGCTCACACTGGGGGCAGTCATGGCACATCCCTGTAGTCTGGTTATAATATTCATTCTCTCCACAGTTTGAATACTCGGCACTGGCTGGGTACATCAGAGACACCTGTCAACAAGAATAGGAATTAACACTGGCCTTCTTTGACTCATTTTAAACACTGGATATTTTCCCAATGAGAAGTACTTGGAAAGCTAAGAGATTTCCTTTTGGAAGGAGAACAATCTTCCATAGCTTCTATTGTGATGATAGAACAGGACGCAAGCTTGGGGTGGCATGTAGAAGTAATTTTATATTTAGAAAGGACCCATTCAGTGAATGTTTATTCAGGTTATGAGCTCACTTTTATCATTCTTCTTCCAACATGATTACTGCTAAGAGCTCTTAGTTACTTTTTATTATGGAATAGTTTATTTTCCCAATGACTTTGGACCAGTTCACCTGAGTATATAATAATAATAATAATAATAACAACAATAATGATAAAAATAATAATGCTGATAAAGATCACTGATATATTTATTTAGGGCATTAAAATTTATAAAACTATAAATATATATTATCTCAATCCAAAAAAAATTTATTGAATTGAATTATTTATAAAAGGTGGATATAAACTCAATGGAAAGAGCTTTGGATTTTAGTATAAGGACCTGGATTCAAGTTTCAGGGTGACTATACATTATCTCTATAACTTTGGACAAATCACTTAAGTTCTCAGGGTCTCAGTTTACAAGAAACTAGATGGGGAGGAGGACTAAAGTCCTTTCTAGCTCTAATGCCATGATTAGATGAATTAACAACATTTAAAAAAAAAACTTTTCTCTGATGAGGCAATTGGGGATAAGGAACTTGCGTAGCCTCACAGCTAGTAAATATTAAGTGTCTGAAATCAAATTTGAACTCAGGTTGGTCATTTTGACTTCAGGATCAATGCTCTATCCACTGAACCATTTAGGTGCCCCAATAATAGCATTTTTTTACAAAGGAAGTTCTTAATAATAAACTAATTGTGATTTTTTTCTTTTCTGTGAAATTAAGAATATTTTTTCCCTAATACTTTTTATGCCTTCCCTCCCTCTCTTTCTCATCTTTTCCTATCTGTCTCTTTTGCAGATTTTTTTTTTTTGGTATGTTTAGATAATATGGAAGGATAAATGTATAAATAAACACAATGTGTAAACACACAGTTCTAGGCACATGGCTGTATATTAGACTAATATTTGTAAACTTTGCAGTTATAAGAACTCTTCTGTCCTTTGCATATGGGAGGATATAAGTGGTAGAGCCCAATGTTCAGTTCTAATCTTCTTTACTCTGTGAGTTGCTTTGATGTACAGCTATTTGATGGGAAATTCTCACTTTGGCTTCTTACTGCCCCAACCCAAAAGAGCTCAGATCTATTTATGAGAGCTATTATAGCCTGTGCACTCACAGCATAATAGGCTACAGCTAAGCAACCGTATACCCTATACATGCATACTTATGTAAAAGGATGCTTTTCATACCTCTCATACCAACTGTTTCTTTTAGTGGTTTGGAGATGAGTGGAGAGAAAAAGGCTAAAATCTATAGGCTCATAAAACTTATTTATAATTAATCTTCTCTGCTCCAAAATATGAAGTTATTTAAAGTAAGCAGAGGAAGAAGTGAATTTAAATAGTCAAGAAAAAATCTAATCTTAGAGATGAGACATACTCACCACCAGAAAGGGAAGGAAATGGGTCCATTTATAGTCCCTCACATGAGCCATATTTTCTGAGATATTCACCTGAAAAGGTACAAAATAGGGGAGGCATGAACACAAAATTGTTGGAAGCCCTTTCTTTGCCAGGATACTTTGCCTCTATTTTAAATACAAAGTTCAATGTTTTCTTTCCAGGAACCAACTTCGTTCCCCTTCGAGACCTAGCACAGTACCTTTGGTTGATTCTTGATAAATATTTGTTGAATGAATGAATGAATAAATGAATGCTCTCTCTTTCTGCCAACCTGGTGAACAAGCCAGCCTTTAAGAAAAATGCAGGTTATTGTAGTATATGGCTCATGAAGCTATTATGTAGCCCTAACTAAACAGAGGGATAAACAATGCACACCAAAAAAAGAAAAGCTGTATTCAAACTAAATCCTATTCCCTTCTACCTTGAGGCTGATTCTGTGGCCCTAACCCAGAAGTGCACCCACTCATGGGAGTAAATCCCAAAGAAAAAAAAAGATCCTCAGAGAACACTGAAGAATCTATTATAAAACCCTATGTTAGTGACTAATTGTTTAATATGTGGAATGGGCTTTGAAGACTTCAGGTCTTTTCACAAGCTCTATTAGGCCCCATCCTGGCCTCTAGGCCCCTCAAGCAAGGCGAGGCTCTGACAAAACACCCAGGATAAGAACTTCACCCATTACCATTGTTTACCTGCATTATGGCTACAGCAGCAGGAAGAGATCTGGTTTAACGTTTATGTTTCATATAATATGTAAAGATTTGGAAGAGACTTTCTTGTTCACTTGCTCTAACCCCTTCTATTCCCTCTCTAAACTTCTATATGTCATGTCTCTGATCCCTTTCTCTAAAAGAGGCTGCCCACTGTTACTTAGTTCAGTAAAATAGCTGAAACACTAGGCTCTCAATTCTTGGTTTTCATAAGTCAATCACTACTAAAATAGGAGTAGAACTTTAAAAGAACATTCTTCCTTTAGCCTGGAATAAGAACTGATGATGATTGAGTAGGAAGAGATTACAGCTGCTAAGAAAGGTCACTCTCTCCTATCTCCAAAAGCTCCTGGGATAAAATAGTTTAAAAGAATAAATGCAAAGTTGAAGCATCGCTCCAGGGATTTCACAAGTTAAACATCCTGACTGTGATATGTGGTTGTGACATTTGATCCCAGTAGTCAGATGGTCCTATGATGTATTTTATGAAGAGTCTCCTAAATCAGGGATTTTTAACCTTTTTTTATGTCATGGACCCCTTTAGTGATACCCTCTCAGAGTAATGTTTTTAAATGCATAAAATAAAATACATAAAATAAAAAAAATCACTAGAATAAATATGTATTTCTTTTTTCTATCTAAACTCATAGACCTCATGGAAAACTGTTGCCCTCTTGGTGGGGGGTAGAGGTGGTCCATGAACCCCAGGTTAAAAGCCCTTATCTTAAAACCTCCCAGAAAGATTCTAATTATTGGTTGCTGTTCCTTTTTAGAGCACAGTCTGCAACTCTATTAAATTAACTTAGAGAGCCCCAAAGTTTACATTTCTAAACACTAAATAGATTGAGACAAGATTAAAGCATCCTGCCACCCCAGCAGTGAACTCACTTATGTTTGCCTTCCAGCAAAAGAGCAGGTCAGGGCAGGAAGCTCAGGGGAAAGGCTAGAGTGGTGCAGTACCTTTAGTTCTTTAGGAAATGACTCCTGGAGGTAGAGGGGAGTGGAGCAGTTAGGGGTGGGGTAAAGGGAGTGAAAGGGTGGGGAAGGGGGAAATGGGAAAGATGAACACAGGAGCAATAGCAAAAAAGGAACCCAATGGAAAGGGACAGAATCTCTCTTCCCTCAGAACAGAACCCTTAAATATTGTTCCTTTCCCTCAAAGATCTAGTATATAGCTCAGTTGGGTTTTCATTGAGCTGGTAGAGAAAGCAAAGAGACTCCCTCTCAGAGCCCAAGTGTGTTGGAGCATTTCCAAGCATAATATGAATGGTTTCTAATTTAATTGACTTCTAATTATAGCAGGGCCCTGGAGAGTCTCCCTATAAATAATGTGGAGGGCTGTACCTGCCTCAATTTGGTATAAGCCAGAAGCATTTATGGAGAGGCTTAAGAAACAGGTTCCTTGGCTACTTGAAGTGGGCTGGAGCCTGTTGTCCCCTTTGCTACTTTTGAATAACAAAATAGCTAAATTTTATATATCACTTTAAAGTTTGCAACATGCTCTAGATGTAATGTCATTTGATCTTCTCAACAAGGTAGATACTGTTTCCCTTATTAAAGAAGCCTTAAATGGGGAAATGGAGATTGAAAAATTGATTGAATGTCAAGAGGGAGGTTTGCCTCACTGAGTCCATCGCTTTATCCACTATGCCATAGAGACAGACAGACACAGAGAGGTAGAAGGAGAAAGAGAGTTCTTGCTTTGGTATCATTCCTGTGAAAGGGAGAGGATAAATGGCATATAGCATATTTCTCTAATTTAGATTCCATTTCTGAAGCCAGACTTGACTTTGCAAAATGAAATATTGCTTTGAGAACTTCAAGGGAGAAGGTGGACTGGAAATATCATTTGGATTTCTACCTAAAAGGAATTGGAACCAGTGTTAGGAGTTGCCTTCTGCTTTGACTTTGTCTGTTTTGACTCTGAGAATTTGATATGAAATGATCACAAATGACTTCTCAGGCATCATAGACTCAGACTATTAAATTCTCCCCCATTATCTGTTACCATCTCTTGTCATAAAGAAAGAATCTTTTGCTTTCCAATCTACAAACTAATTCTGCAAGTAGTTCCTGTGGTCTAGTGGGTGGTACTGAATCTCCTCACCCCACTCTAATCTTGTTTACTTAATTCGTGGGATTATTCGGCTCTAATTCATTCATTCATTCACTTATTTAATCATGGATTAAATAATGATATAAAAAGCACTTTTTGTTGTTTAGTTATTTTCAGTCTTTTCCAAGTCTTCATGATCCCTTTGGGATTTTTTTTTTTAACAGAGATACTAGAGTGGTTTTCCATTTTCTTCCCTAGCTCTTTTAAAAATGCAACTGAGGTTAAATGATTTGTCTAGGGTCATACAGTTAGTAAGTGCCTGAGGCCAGATTGAACTCTGAGAGATGAGTCTTCCTGACTTCAGTTTGGTGCTCTATCTACCACATCATTTAGCTGCCTAAAAAGCATTTAATCTAGCCCTTCTCCATTTTTTAAACCTTATTAACAATTTTGATTTACAAAAAAAAAAAAAAAAAAAAAAAAAAAAACCTCTGAATAAGAGGCAATATATTTGGAGAGTTGGCTATATTGAAACGCTTTGTTGTTTTAGTGAGTTTCCCTGAATAAGTTCCTTGCCCAGAATGGAAAAGTTACTAGTATCAAAATCAAGACTTGAACTCAGATCATTGGGAGTCCAAGTCCAGTTTTTAACACTGTGCTGACTCTTGTTCTTGTTTGCCTTGGTCTTCCCTTCTCTCTCTATTTCTGTATGTCTCTTCTTCTGTTTCTGTCTATCCTCTTTCATAAATTCCAGTGGATTTAACCATCATTTCTTTGTAGATAAATTCTAGCCCCACATCTATAACTGTCTCCTGGACATCTCCACAGAAGACTTACATGAGCATCTCAGACTCAACATGTTTGACATAAAACTCATTATCTTTCTCTTAAACCCCACACCTTCTCTATTTGTCAAAGACACCATCATTCTTCTAGTCACCTGAGTTTATAACTTTACTCACCCCTCCCAATCTACATCCAAGTTGTAGATTCCTCCTCTTCAGCATCTCTCACATTCATCCCATTCTCTGTACTTATACTGTAAACATTCTAATTCAATTCTTTATCACTTCTTTTCTGGACTATTGCAATAGCTTCCTAACTCATCTCCTGGATTCCAGCATCTCTTCTCTCTAAACCATCTTTCAGGCAGTATCTACACAGATAATCCTAAAACACAGGTCTGACTGTATCCCTTCTGTAATCAAAAAACTCCAATGGCTCCCCATCAATTAGGGCTATAATAAAAACTCTGGAGTTTCCTTCACAATCAGCTACTGGCTTATTTTTCCAAGATAATTTTACTTTTTTGCCCCTCATGTATTCTAGGACTTAGTCAAATTGGTCTTTTTTTTGTTCCCCATATGTCCCATCTCCTACTTCTGTCCTTTTTGTCTTCTGAAATCCTCTATCCTCTTACCTCTTGGAAATATTCCCTTCAAGATTCAGCTCAAGTGTTACCTCCTGCAAAAGACCTCTAAGTTCCCTTGTGTTAATGACATTCTCCCCAGTGGTATATTGGAGCTAGCTCCTAAGTGTTCTCAAGAGCCCACTGTTAAATTTTCATTGTGGGCTTTTACATCTCAGAAATCTACACTAAAAATCATGGGTTGATTAATGGTTTTACTGGTTATTTAGTTTTAAGAAAGTAATGCAAAAATGTGTATCTTGGGAGATCCTATTTTTGAATATTTATTTACTAGAATATCACTATCCTCATATATTCTGGTTTTTTTTTTGTTTTTGTTTTTGTTTTTGTTTTTTTGTGATCCTGCACTATTTTATCTGTGAGCTTATCTCTCAAAGAAGACAAGCTCCTTCAAGTCAGGAAAGTCTTTCTTTTGAATTTGTGTACCCAATGCCTAGTACAGAGTAGATAGAGATGCTTCCTTCTCAGGTGTTTGGGAATTCAATTTAAATTCCCAGCTTGGGGATCTAGATCTATTTACCTCTTTGTCCATTTGTACTTCCATCTCTTTCTCTGTCTCTCTCTGTCTCTCTGTCTCTCTCTCTTTCTCTCTCTGTGCCTCTCTGTCTCTCTCTGTCTTTCTCCCACTGTCTGTCTCTGTCTCTCTTTCTCTCTCTCCCCTTCCTCTTTCCCTCCCTTCATCCCTCCCTCCTTCTCTCTCTCTCTTTCTCTCCCCCCTCCCTCCTTCTCTCTCTTTCTCTTCCCCTCCCTCCTTCTTTCTCTCTCTCTCTCTGTGTTTCCCTCTGTGTCTTTCTTCCTCCTCCCTCCTCTCTCTCTCTCTCTCTCTCTCTCTCTGTCTCTCTCTTTCCCTCCTTCTCTCTGTTTCTCTGTCTGTCTGTCTGTCTGTCTTTTTCCCTCCTCCTTCTCTCTCTCTCTCTCTCTCTCTCTCTCTCTCTCTTCTCTCTCTCTCTCTCTCTCTCTCTCTTCCCCTCCTTCTCTCTGTCTCTCTCTTTCTCTCTCTCCCCCTTCCTTCTTTTGTCTCTGTGTCTCTCTGTCTGTCTCTTTCTCTCAATATCTGTCAATTTATATAATTACTTGCAGGCATTATTTATTCATACCTTCCTGGCACTTCTTATCCTGTTTTCTGTTACCACAGAGAATATAAAGTAGGATTAAAAAACAACTCACACAGCATCCAGAAAATCAGTGCTAGGCTAGTTCTAGACCAGATGATTCAGCACAAAGAGAAAAAAAAAAGGAAGGGAGGTTCTAAAATGCCAAAAATCTAGTTTTCCCTCCTTTACCCCAGCACCTGAAATGCTTGTACCACTTTTGTGGCTGTTTTTTCAGATATCAGATTTCCCTGGTAATTATCATTCTTTCTTAGCAAGTTATAACGAACATCAAAAAACTGTGAACTCCAAGAGAAGTAGTGTAAGGAAAAGAGCAACCCGGGAACAGATATCTCTTAGATATTATATATAAACTGGGTTCTAAGTGAGCAGCTTCCAGAGACCCCACTGAACTGATTCTTCACAGTGACAGGACTGCTAGCACCATTAATACACCAAAACAGTTCTATGGTAGGTATTTTAAACCTTTTTTTTTTTCCGTGTTGTAGACCCATTTGTCAGGCTGGGGAAGCTGATGAATCCATTCCTTCTAAGAATTACGGCTTTTTGGGTTTCTTTGTTTTTGAGAGGCAATTGGGGTTAAGCAACTTTCCAGGGTCACATAACTATTGTTAAGTATCTGAGGCTGCATTTGAACTCAGGTCCTTCTGAATCTTTATCCATTGTACCATCTAGCTGTCCCAGAATTATGATTCTTAATGAGTAAAATAAAATACATTAGATTTTAGAGGAAACCAATTATATTGAAATAAGGATAGAGTTTTTTCCCCCCTATCTAAGTTCACAGATGTCCTGAAATCTATGCCTGGACACCCAGTTAAAAACTTTTTGTCTACAATCTGACCTACATCAATACCATTTACTACTTAGGATTACTGACAGGTGGGAAAAGGAATACAGCTAGTTCCTCAGACCTTTGAGGCAAAAAAAAAAAAATCTGCTGACTGGCAATTCCATTTAGTGAACTTTTGGGTCCTCTTCCCTTTCCCTCCCTGCCTTGAAGAAAGAAATGAAGCAGTTGGCAACCTAGTCCTCAAACCTGCAACTGCTCAAGTAGTAGGTGAAAGCAGTTGTATTGCTTGTTTCCCCAGTTCCTGCCTCCAATATCCCTCTCCAAATTCCTCACTCTACCCCTTCTACCTTCAGGCAATAAGAACCCTCAGGAGTTGGGTGGGGAGAAGGAAATGAAGACTGTTGGTGGCCTTCCTATGTTGTCAATAAAAATTATCCTTCTCCAGACTTCTCTGGAAGCTTTCTCTGACTTTCCATTCCAGGAAAAGACCTCTTAATCATCCTCTAGGATGCTGTGGATCTCATTATCAGAACAACAGAAAATAATTTTATTTGACATGATTTATTCTCTACTGGAGAATGCTAACTAATGCTAGATTGTGAAGAGATTAATTTATTCTCTATTCAATGTTTTTAAATAGCAAGTTTATATTATCGAGGATCTGAAAGAACACTAATGAGAGATCAGAGAAAAGTCAATGTCTCAGTCCTATACCGTGGGCAGAGAGGGTAACATGGAATACAGGAAGAGTTCTTAACTTGGAGCTCATGAACTTGATTTTTAAAATATCTTAATAACTCTGTTTCAATATAATAATGTTTTCTTTATAAATATTCTGAGAAAGGTTCCATAGATTTCATTAGGCTTCCAAAGGGGTCCAAGACAAAATAAAACAAAACAAAAACAAACAAAATTGGTATAATGGATAGAAACCTGGACCTGGAATCAGGAAGAACTGGATTCAAATTCTAATTCTACTTCAGACACTGAGCAGCTGTGTGATTCTGGGCAAGTCACTTAACTTCTATGGGCTCAGTTTCCCCATTTATAAATTGAAGGGAAGGTTGGGCTGATAAAATCTTAAAATCATTCTGATTCTAAATCTATGATCCCATAATCCCCTCAAATCCACAGGCAAAACCCAACATGTTACAACAGGGAGAGCCAGCTAAGGGCTCTGAGTGAAGAGTGTAATGAACTCTTTCTTACTTGGAGTTCCTTGTCTATAACAAGGCCTATGATGAGGAGGTGATGGGGCTGTGATTATCAATGGCAAAATTAGAACTAGGGAATCAAGTATTTTAAATGCCCCTGTAAAGGGCTTCTGGACTGTATCCTTAGCTCTCAACCCTTCTGTAATGTCTGTAATTATGTCTGCCATAATTTGGGATGAAATAAAATGAAACAGCAACATAAAAATCCCCTTGATGATTTGTATTCTATAAGCACTTGGGAACACTATAAAACCTTAGTTCTTGCCTAAAGCATAAGAGCAAAAGTTTTTAAAAGATATTTCCCTAACTTTGATCCTTGCCAGAACCATAACTAGGATAAGGGAAGCAGAGCTTTGTCCTAGTATTCCAAATTCAAAGGATTCTCTCAGCTCCTGTAGTTCTTCATTAGAAACAATGGAGTTTTGTACCTAATTATCAAGAATAATGCATTGAAATTGGGAGCCAGCTGATTCTGAGTGGACTGATTTCTGCCTACATCTGATGTAGGTGAGAAGTAGTATCAGAATAAGTAATATCCTAAAATGAAAATCTTCTGATTCCCCATTCTTCCCAGGTGTTTTGTAGCTACTTGCCCCAGGTACAGGTTGTAGTATTTGTTCCAGGCACAAAAATTCCTAATTATAGTAATAATTTTTATGCTGGCCCATACCCAGTATATTAAGGGAATGAAAGGATACCTAAATCTAAGACCATGACTTCAAAATAATTATTGAATGCCCATTGTTTGCTTGAAACCATACCAATATCATAGAACCAAAGACTCTTAGAAAAGATCTTTGAACTAGGCATTGAGAGGAATTTTGTACCTTGGTGGAGGCTCTCATCATATCTCACCTGTCACGATTATGATAGCCTCCTAATTTGTCTCCTGATCTCAAAGCTCTCAATACTCTATTTCATTATACACATTGTTGTCCAAGTAATTTTCCTTAAGCCCTCTCTCCCAAACTACATAGTAATATTTTTGTATATATATATGCATATATATTTATTAACTTTTTATTTAATATATGTACATGTATTTAATTATACATATTTGTTGTCTCCCCCATTAGAAATTGCTTCATTCTCTGTACTTGTATTTCCAGCCCTTAGCATAGTGACTAGTACATAATAGGTGTTTAATGAATACTTGTCGATTGATTAGATAATTTTTTTCCTAAAGAGTCCATCCAAGTATTTACTATATGACATTCAGAATTTACATTGATGGCACAAGACATAGAAAGTGTGCTTTATTCAAATTATCTTCTATAGTTTGCTTGAATTGGTTCAACCAGTTCTTTTTCCTACCAGCTCTTAATGCATTTAAATAAAACAGGGAATAGGGTAAAGGAGGAAGATCCGAATCATTTATTCAAAGGTTCCAGTAGACCAATCCTACAACACATCACTACTAAAAAACCTGATTAAATAATTTGTAATATAGAATAGAGAATCCAACTTTTTTATGAGGAAGTGATATTTATGTTGCCCCAAAGCATTGAGATCATTTGGAAAGATTTATCTGGGGCTAAAGTCATTGAACACTACAAGGAATCCCAGAAAACAGGAGATAGTGGTGGTGGTGGCAGTTGCTTTGAAAGTCAAACAAATGACGACTCAAGAAATATTTTATTCGGTAGAATTCAATCTATAATTTGGAGAACCCTGGAATACAACATAGATATAGCTGTGTGATCATATTTTGTGTCTAAGTAGAGGAGTCATTCAGTTGAAGATTTTGCATCTGGGATACCATAGAGCTAATGAAAAAGGCCAGGAGAAATCTAGAGTCTAGAACTTCCCTACTTTCATTGCCAATTCCCTGATGGATCAGTAGAGTTGCGAGCAGCTCTGTAGCTTCCGCTTCTCCACATATAAACCAATGTTGACAGCTGTAATTGTTTCTGAAGTGCTGCAGACAGCCTTGGCTTAAAAGCACCTCTAAATGCCCAATGTGATTATTGGCATTGTCAGGGAAGGTTTGAATTGCCCAGAACACTAATTACATTATTACAGGAACAGGAATCCGTGAAATGACAGTATTGGGGATGAAGAATAAACAATGAAGAGAAGCTTTCACCAGTATTTAGACTCGAATATAAACCAAATATCCAGGGGGGCTTGAGATTGGATAGACCTATTATTTGGAAGGCTTTCTTATGAAAAGAATACAGTTAGCAAACTTTCATCTTCAGAGGGCATAAAGAGGGCAGTTATTCTCCTACTCTAAGTCTTCTTTTAGGTACTATGAGCCTTGAAATCAAAACAAACAACTCTTCTTTCATCATCTTCTTCAAATTAAAGCAAAGTATTCTCAGGGTAAAGTTTGGAACAGAGACACAAATAAAATATAAGCCATCACCATCATCTATATACCTTTCCTCTTTTGCCTATTGTACTTTCTTCCTTTAAAACAGCTGTTTGCTTCTTCTGGTGACCACAGGAATTCCCCCTTTTCTCCCTATGCATCATTTCAGACCTTTCCTCAGCTGTTCCTTTCTACAGTTGCTACCTGAAATTCCCTTTTATCCTCTCATATCCATTTCTATCTTTGAATCTCACCTCAAGCCAGAGCTAAATGTGAATGGGGTCTATAAGTCTAGGGACTTAGTGAAAAAGAATGAAGGGTAACATATTCTTACTGGTCCCTGATCGATATCTCTAAGCATTCTAAGATGTTTCACTCCCAGGTCACAGTCTTCATTCTCCTCTTCCCTCCACACCCCTTATCCCTATCCAACTCCTGGACAAAAGACTAGACTTTGATTAACTTCCGAAATGTAGGTGAAGCTAGCTTTTGAGAACAAAGACCCAGTACTGATGCTTAGGGGTGATTGTTTTTGTTCCACTGGGAGAAAACCTGAAGGGAGACTATGTGCTTAAAGTAGGAACAGGAACGCAGGGAAGAAGCTTTGAGATTATATTCTCTTTCACAGTGGGCCAAAGCAGGAAAAAAATCCTTGTGTGAAGCTACACAGTTAGAGCAAAATGGGTAGGCTAATCCCTGGACCCCTTGGAAGGAAGTGAGAAAGGAGATATCCAGAGAACTCTTTAGGAGACTGTCTTCTGCAACTCCCATTCCTGCCCCCTGCCCACTTCCCATGCAGTAAAATGGAAAAAAAAATCAAATTATTTTAGGTTTTAAATACTGCATTTAAATCCCAGCTCTGCTACTTAGTACCTATTTGATGTTCTAGATGATTTCTCAAGCCCTTTTAAAATGTCAAATGCCTACAAGTCTCCATAATCCTCAGTTTCTAACTTAACTAGAGTTTCTGCTCCAGTCTGAGAGGCACCACTAGCTGGGGAAGAATACTCCTGCCTGGCTTCTCAAGTTGGAATTGTCAAATTTTCTCATGGTGATTAACTTTTATACTTCTAATAGTCCTATACTTCTTGTACAATCTGAATTAAATAAACTTCTCTGAGCTGTTGGGAGTTTAGCTATCATTGCTCACCTTGTGCCTGTGGGGAAATGATTGTGATTAGATTGTGAGCTGCTTGGGAGTAGGAGCTATCTTTTTATATTCTCAGCTCTTAGCATAGTTTTTAACACATGCTATTTGCTTAATAAATATTTATTGACTGACTGGATAAAGCATATTCTGAGTTTTAAAAATCAGATTACAAATGAATTTTCTGAACC
The DNA here is from genome assembly GCF_016432865.1 of Antechinus flavipes. Classification (NCBI taxonomy): domain Eukaryota; kingdom Metazoa; phylum Chordata; class Mammalia; order Dasyuromorphia; family Dasyuridae; genus Antechinus; species Antechinus flavipes. The sequence goes on along the minus strand of NC_067400.1, from coordinate 174,992,495 downwards.
CATCCTATTTTTAAATCAAGGGCACCTGTGCATACATACAGTAATTTATTCATTCACTTTATTTATCTATGTATCCATTCATCATCCATTTATATATACATCTTTGTTTTTTTTTTGGTGAGGGCAGTTGGGGTTAATTGACTTGCCCAGGATCACACAGCTAGTAAGCATTAAGTGTTTGAGGCTTGAATTGAACTCAGGTCCTCCTAACTCCAGGGCCAGTATTCTATCCATAGTACTATCGAGCTGCCTCTATCTATCTATCTCACTTGCTATTCTCAAAGAATGAGTTGATTTGTTAGTCTTTTTGTAATGACTTGATATAATTCATTCCCCAGTGCCCTATGATGCGTGACATTCAATATGGCTCTAGTGAATTCCTTTTCAGTAACAACTCTATGCTTTCTCATTTAGCAAGGAAGAGAATGTCACAATTTAATTGTCTCTGCAACTGCATTCAGATGAAATCAAGAATTGCTTTCTGATTCTTGCTAATCAGATAGTGCAGTGTCAATTCCCTGTCTCCACCCTCAAACTCATGCTGTATAATTTCTTTGTTATTATTTCTGGTTACCAAAATGGTTACCCAGTGACCAGCCTATAGAATCCAAATATAGACATTGATCCTAAATCCCGAATCCACTGGATGGCAGCAAATTAGCACATAAATTAAAATATTTGTATGGGCTGATGAAATGAGGCTCGTGTGAATGCATTTCAATGAAGTCAATTTTGCTTAAAAGCAAAATCAAAACACATATATAATAAACAGTTTCTGTAAGACACACCACTAGGATACTGAACCATGTTCGTCAAATAAAAGGCATTAATTTGACAGCAAATAAATCCCTTTAAGTCGACAATTTTAAGAGATAAACCATTTATTGGCACTAGGATCAATAGGTTCTAAATTAGATACAAAGCTGCGAGAACATAGAAGCAAGGAGGTTTTAAAAATTCTTTTTCTTATTATTTTTAGCCCTGAAGGAACTCTTAGAGAGTTTGATGCTCATCTGAAGGATTATAAAAGTGCTGTAGTAATTTAGAAGGCTTCCATCATGGGTGGCAGGGGCCAAAGGACATTCCACAGGTGAAGGTGTGTTGTTTGAATCCCAAGATAGCTGTCAATCATACTGGGTTAACTGTCTACATGCCAAACCCCAGCAAGAGCTGAAGACTTAGTTACTTGAGAACCAAGTAGTACTTAGAGCTAGCTCTCTCTCTGTCTCTCTGTCTCTGTCTCTGTCTCTCTCTCTCTGTCTGTCTCTCTGTATGTGTCTCTGTCTCTGCTCTCTCTCTCTCTCTTTCACTCTCTCTGTCTTTGCTCTCTCTCTCTCTTTCACTCTCTCTGTCTCTGCTCTCTCTCTCTCTTTCATTGTCTCTGCTCTCTCTCTCTCTCTCTCACTGTCTCTGCTCTCTCTCTCTCTTTCACTGTCTCTCTCTCTCTCTTTTACTCTCTCTCTCTCTTTTACTCTCTCTCTCTCTCTCTCTCTCTCTCTGTCTCTCTGTCTCAGCTCTCTCTCTGTCTTTCTCTCTCTGTCCCCCGTCCCCTCACTGTCTATCTCTCTCTCTGTGTGTCTTTGTCTCCTCTCTGTCTCTGCGCGCTCTCTCTCTCTCTCTCTCTCTCTCTCTCTCTCTCTCTCTCTCTCTCTCTCTCTGTCTGTCTCTCTGTCTCAGCTCTCTCTCTGTCTCTTTCTCTCTCTGTCCCCCCGTCCCCTCGCTGTCTATCTCTCTGTGTGTGTGTCTTTGTCTCCTCTCTCTGTGTCTCTGCGCTCTCTCTCTCTCTCTCTCTCTCTCTCTCTCTCTCTCTCTCTCTCTCTCTCTCTCTCTCTCTCTCTCTCTCTCTCTCTCTCTCTCGATTTTCTTCTGTCTCTATCTCTGTCTCTCTCCCCCTACTCTCCTCTCTCTCATTCTCTCTGTCTCTCTCTCCCCACCCCCCCATCTTTTCCCACCCTCCCACCCATTTCAGTTCTCTTCTTTAGCCCACTGACTCCCTTTGAAGTCAACAGGAGTTCTTAACAGGAAAGAGATTCAGTGGGCGGAGAGGAAACCAAGTCTGGCCTGGAGCCAGTGCCTAGAGCTTCTCTGTTCTAAGGTAACATGCACTCCCATAGCCTCCTGAGAAAACATCAGTTGGGTGGAGATTAAATAGTCTAGATAATGCGGCTCCCTTCTATATGTAGCACCTATACTGAAACACTCATATCTCAAGGTTACTATATAGTGCTAATATATAATTATTTATACAATTTGTAATATGATAAAATGTGTCATAAAACCAAAAAATCCTTTTGTTACATTGTTCCCTGTGATATATGCCACATCCTGCTCAGGAGATAAGTTGCACTGGGAAATCCACAGTGCTTTTAATGACAAGAACAACTTGTCTTTAAGTCTCCCATAGCACTAAAACAAAGGTGCCAAGGTTTTTCCAGATCCCAAATGGCTTCCAGGTGTGAACTATATTACAGTCTCTGAAGAATTAAAATTGCAAAGGGAAATGAAGAGCTCCATCATTGGGGTAGGTTGGCTATTACATTGACAAATACTACTAAAATAGTGGCTGAAAGAAAGGATGGTACTAGAGAGAGTTAGTGGGTCACAGAGCAAGAGCAAAGAGAAACTAATGGATGCAGTCCATGGAGTCCATACAATGTCAAGAGATCTAAAGCAGTGATTCTTAACTTGGGGTCAGTGAACTTATTTTTTAAATGGATAATCATTTCAATATGTTTGGTTTCTTTTGTTGTTCTTTGTAATGTGATTTTATTTTGAGCACTGAAAAAATATTATTCTGAGAGGAGGTCCATGTACTTCACCTGACAGACAAAGAGATCCATGTTACACGTAAGGATTAGGGCCCCTAAATTCTAAAGTACACTGGGGTGGACCTCCTGCAGCGGTACCTAAGGGAGATGAAAATGACTTGAGCTTAAAGACTGGAATAGGAGCTTTTTCTTCCAAAGGGTAAAGATATCCTTAGGTTTTGACCAGATTTTCATGGGAAGACACCGACACAAGGTGCACAGGATAAGAAGGGATGAATGTTTTAGGATTTGCACCAAGGTTATCAAGGAAATTCCAGAGTTACTTGTCATGGTGTGAGCTGTACCCATTTATGCATAGGCCCATGCAGTTTCATTGCCTTAGAAAGTTATTAAATCAGGGTTCTCAAAGTTTCATAGAAGTGTTTGGGTTTCATTGCCACTCTGCTTTTTTCAAACCAGAACAAATTTAGTATTTGCATTGTGGTAAACTATTTTTCAAAGTGTGTCAACATTTCAATTATTCTCTCTCATTAGATTGTGAATTCCTTGAAGGTAGAAACTGTCTTTTGCCTATGTTCATATTCCCAGCATTTAGCCCAGTGACTGGTACATAATAAATGCTTAATAATTAGTTATTATATATTACTTATATCTTCCAGGAATTCTTAAAAATTCCTTAAAGCTAGTTAAATTTTCATATGGTCATCTGAAGTAGGCTCGCCGATATGTCAATGGGACAGTTTTCATTTAAGAATACTTTTATATATGGGTTTGTTTGTTCTTAGTGCTATGGGAGACCTAAAGACATTTCCTTTGTTAGTTGTCTAAGTTTAGCCTGACAAAAGAGTGATAGAACACTTAATGGCTATAGCCACCTTTGCTTCTCTTCACCTACAGCGATTTGGAAAGCACCAGAGTACCCTTCCTTTCCCCTCCAGGACAAACCGCTTTCCCCTGAATTGGTCTCTTTGAACAGCTTACTGGGACCTACATAAATAACACTTTTACTCAGCAGGTAGTTGCCATGGAAACCTTACACACTAGTTACTGGAGACATAGGAATTAAATATACAATACCATTCTATACCAACCACAGTGTGGGGTCAAAGAATAACATCAAGGAGGAAATAGAAAAAATGAGTCTGGCCAAAGTCTCATCAGGTAAATTTAATCATTTTAACCTTTGTCATGTTATGTGTGTTAAACACACAACATCCGTCCTATATAACAGGTTATTGGAGTATGTATTGAAATAGTTTCTTGGCCATTACAAATAATTTGATGCATCATGCAAGAAAGATTTATAATTTCATCAGTTTTGAGATCTCCCTGTATGGAAAAAATAGATGGCACATTGTTAGGCCAGAAGATGGAAAAACCTGAGTTCAAATCCATCCTCAGATACATGCTAGCTAGGTGTCTTTGGGCAAATTTCTCACCCACTCTGCCTCAATTTCTTTAACTGTAAAGTAGGGATGATAATAACAGCATCTATCAAGATTGTTGTGAGGTTCCAATGAAATATTTGCAAAGCATTTTGCACAATGTCTGATACATAATAAATGCTACATAAATATAATGATTATTACTACTAATTCCCTTGATCAGGACAGATTATAATCTCAGGAAGTCCTAGAGGTCAAGTGACTTGTCTAGTTTTAGACTGTTGGTTAGTTTCAGAGGAAAAATCTGAACCAAGATAACAATCTTATTATTTAGTAATTTTGAATCATGTCTGAGTCTTTGTGATCCCATTTGAGGGTTTTTTTTGGCAAAGATATTGGAATAGTTTGCCATTTTCTTCATTTTACAGAAGAGGGAACTGAGGCAAACAGAGTTAATCGACTTGCCCAGATTCACACAGCTAGTAAGTATATGAGGTCAGATTTGAATTCAGGCCTTCCTGACTCCTGACCTATGCTCTACACCTATCTGCCTATTAGATAAAAACAATAATAGTTATCATTCATATAATGTTTACATTTATAAATATGATCTTATTTGATCCTTATGACAACCCTGGAAGGAAGGTTCCATTATTATTATTACACCAATTTTATAGATGAGGAAACTGATGTTGACAGAAGGTTAAGTGACTTTTTCAGGATCACACAGCTAGTCTGAGATCATATTTAAACTTAAATTTTTCAGATTCTGAGCCCAGTGCTCTACCCTAACTGCCTGATATTCTTAGACCCAGTACCCTACACCAAATTTCTCTTACAAATGATTCCCACTAAGAACTGTACTCTAAATATTTATGCTCATGAATAAAATTGCACCAAGGATCTAGAAAGTGGCAAGCAATCTAAATTTTCCTCAGTGAAATATTTAACTCTTGGTTCCTGATGGCAAGTCAGCACACTAGCTGGCTGAGAAGTCATTTCTAACAAACACTGAGGAACAAGTGTAAGCAACAAGAGTAATAGCAGAGTGCACACAATTGCTTTTTTCTCATTACTCCTGGCAAAGGAATTTTGCTATCTTGAAACTCTACTATGTTTAAGCCAGTAAAGCAAAGAAGCACCTTCTCATGGGTATTTTCTGGGCTTCACTTTCTGCATCCACAAGATGAAGAGGTAGACCAGATGCCTGCCAAGGTCCTTTGCAATGACCTAAAATCCTACTAGAATTGAAGGATGATTCTAGAGAAAATCAGGAGGAATACTTAAGATTGTGTTGGAGGGGGAAAGAGGGACAGAGATGGAACGGCAGAGTTTATTTGCTGCAGGCAGATGATTTCTTTATCTTGCTCTGGAGACATGGGGCAAAAGGAAGAGAAAATCCAAGGGAGAAAAGTGGAGAGAGGGGAAGAGCATGCAGTTGCTACATGTGGACATAATTCTGTCCTACTTAATGTAGACTTAATGATATGAAAATTCTTAGGAGGGTGAAGCAAATCACAACCAACTTTGGAGCTTGGCAGGCTCAGGGTTCTCTGCTGTGTATATATATATATATATATATATATATATATATATATATATATATATATATATATATATATATATATATATTTTTTTGACTATAGAAAGGGAGGCAACTATTGGGGTAGTTTGATATTTTGGAAAAAACCCTGGAGTAGGACTTGGGATAAAACTATGTTCATGTCTTGGTTCTGATACTTACGAGCTGTGTGAATTTGGGTGGCTCTAGAAATCTTAATTTCCTTATCTATAAAATGGGGATAATAATACCAGTACAGGGTTGTTGTGAAGAAAGCAATTTGTAAACCTCAAAGTGCTCTATCAACAGTAATTAATTACTGAAGAAAGCATCGTCAGAAGAAGGTAGCCCAGATTCAAGTCTTTTCTCTCTTCCTCTGTTTCTACTTTGTCTGTCTCACTGTTACATATATTCACATACATGCACATACTATTGGTCACAGGGCATATCAAAATCACAGGGTACAAGAGTAGTAGGAATTTCTATTCCAACAGAGTTTGAGAATGTTTCTTACTGAAAAGACCAAAGAACACCTCTCCCCTCTATTCAAACAGGATACTTTTAGATTGAATGGGCTGGATTTTTCCATTTGTTTGTTTGTTCACAAGCAGTTAAATTTCTCCCTAATCTCAGGATTAAGCCAATCCCTCCCTCACCTCCTCAGCTGGGACTGACAGGGAAATAACCCAGCCCCAGCTGGTGTTTGATCGCGCAGGTGACTGGGATGTTCCAGTGGTTATAAATAACCATTTACTGTCCCCCTTTGGAGAGGCTGTTTGAGAAAATTCGAGTCCTAGCACGAAGCAAGCAAACTCATAAATTTTGGATCTTTCCTGTCAAATGCAGGGCCTTGTTCTACCGGTTTGAAAGAGAATTTGTTTTTCAGCGCTTTCTTTTCAAGTAATGCAAAGGCCTTGGGGGGAGGAAGCCAGATGAGCTAAGGCTGTTACTGAATTAACGTAGGCACCAGATATGAAGCTGGGCTGCCGTCCACCACCGCAGTTCTGACTGGATGCCTCTTGTCTTCCAACCAGACTGGAAAACAGAAGGGGGTTTGCAACCCTCAAAGCCAGGGCATTTGGGAATTAGCAAGCTCTAGATAGAAACCTCTTATTAGTGGTTTAATTCGTTCCTTGTAATATAATTAGGCTACACATTTATATATTATAGATTATATTGTAATGACACTTTATTCACATCACACTCCATGCCTTTCTTTCGAGGCATTCATGGGGCTGATGTCATGGCTGAACTTCTACATGCAAAGACTTTCTCAGGAGATTGAAAGCAGTGGTATCACTCCAGGTGAGGACAGGTAGGAACTAGTCAGAAATGAGCCTTTAATTTCTCCGCTAGCTGGGGGAAAGTTTGGGTAGAAGAAGAGAACAAATTTCTGAATGAAAAACCGAAGGAAAGAAGGCTTGTGGAGCAAAGTGCATTTAGCATAGTACTTGATACATAATAGGCATTTAATAAATGTTTACAGATTGAGTAGGGAGACTATTTGGCATTTCTGTTGGCCTGTGTCAAACAAAGGCAAATCCTCTTCTCTAATTCTAAAACTATGATCCTGACTTTTCCTTTGGATACTTGTGCTTTCTCTTATAATTTGGTAGAAAGAATACTGCACGAGGGCAACTTTAACCATTAACTAATTGAGTGGCTTTTGGAGAAAATACTTGCTTATCTGCTCCAGTTTCTTCATCAACAAAATAGGGTTTTGCTTGTTTTTTGTTTTTTTTTTTTTTTTTAATTTTCACAGGACTTCTGATTTTAATGGTTTCAAAAAACTCCCTCTACCAATGTAGACAAATGCCTCTTAAGATGCACAAGGATATAGTTAGGGTAAAATGACGATGTATGTATAATATTTTGCAAATCTTCAAATGCTACATTAATATCAACTCTTATTGCCTGGAATACTCTAAAGTTGTGACTTACCTAAGATCACCCAACCAATATATGTCAGAGCTATCCCCTGAATTCAGGTTTTTCTGACTGCAGCATTGACTTTTTCTCCATTGTGCCTTGATACTGGCCATCTCTTTCTTATCTGCTAAATGTTGTGAAGATAAAATGTTTTAAGTCCTGGATGCTAGAGAGTCAGAACACTGAATAAACATAGGTTATTAATGTCATTCAGTAGCTCATGCATGTGATTTCTATTAAATCATGTGCTTGGAAGAGTTCTTTCATTTAGGAGGAGTAGTGTTTTCTTTTTTTGAAAATGGAATCTATACAGAGTCCTCCCTTAGCTATGGAAAGAATAGAAACCCCTGTATTGAAGATAGAGCTTGTCCTTCAAAGAGCAGATTTAGGTCTCTGGTTAGCATTATGCTGGGAAGTATTCCCAAGTTCTTTGAAGTGAGCAGGACTGCCAACTTATCACTTCAGGTTCTTAGATTTCATTTTTGTTAGTAGAAAATGGTCCTGGGTTTCAGGAGTATTCTATTAAAGGAGGTTGGTGATTTCAAAAAAGAAAAAGAAAAGTAGCTCTCTGGGTATCTGCTTTTGTTGGGAAACTTTTTTGAAGCAATAAATTTGCTGGAGCTGGGGAGGCAGGAAATGAAGGGAAAGTCAACAATTTCTTAGATTGAAAATTAACAGCAATAGCTGATAATATGTGGCATTTTAATTTTTCAAAGTGATTTACATATATTAACTCTTTTGTTCCCCACAACACCATTGGGTTGGTTATGTGTTATTTATTTATTCCCATTTTGTAGATGAGGAAATGAGATAAGAAGTTAAGTGATTTGCTTAGTCACATAGCTAGTAATTGAGGCAAGACTAAAATTCAGTTCTTTCTGAGTCTAAATTCATTACTTTATCCACTATTCTAGTGTGATGGCAATATATTAGCATATAAAATCAATCTCTGTCCCTCTCTATATCTTTCTTCTTTGATGTTTTGAGTTAGCTTTTCGAACTCATCTCATCCAATGAATCTCATCCAAAATTGTGTGTCCAAGGCTACACAGGTAGTAAGGGGTTTGAACTCAGGTCCTATGACACTAAACTTTATACTTTGATGACTATATTCATACTCATCCATGATGGTTGGTGGTTCTATACTTCCAAAGTGACTTAGTAGTTCTGTTCTTGTCCTAGGGAGCCAGGAAGAATCAAGCAGTTGCTCCATGGTGAGACTAAACAAAAGAGCTGACTTTTAGCTGACTTTTTGTGGCTTTTCCAATGTTCTCCAGTTCTGAAAGATAACTCTTGTTTATTCCGTGGCCTGTAGGGAGACTGCCTATGAATCAAAGGGTGTAGTATTTAAAGACGCTTTTTATGAGGTGTTTCATTATGAATCTTACATTCACCAGCACTCTGAATGCCATTGATTCCTGTGCCAAGCCCCATAAAGCAATGCCAAAATGTTTGGAGACTGAGGATGCCAGAGAGAAAATAACAAGCCCCCCCTAACTAATTAGGGTAAAATATTAAAATCTTAAAAGTGAAGAATGTCTGTGTCTTTAAGAAATTTCTGATTTCTTCAGGATGCCTTGTTTGAAGTGCCAAAAAAGTTATTGACTTTGAGCACTATCAGACTGAAAATTTGAGAATGATTTGAGAGTAAAAATACAGCCATTAAAAAAAAAGTTAGATCAGTTGAAAAACACTCATTCTGTCTTTATTGTATCCTACCTACTGTGATACAAAGTAAAAAAAAAAAAATTAAAACAGTTCCTGTCCTCAAAGGGTTTATATTCTATTGAGGAAATATGTACACAAAATAAGTACAAATTACATATACATTGTGTGTGTGTGTGTGTGTGTGTGTGTGTGTGTGTGTATTATACATAAAAATAATATGTAGATTAAGTACAAAGGCTCAAGGAAAGGTGTCACATAAGGAAGTGGAACTTCAACTGAATTTCATTTTGAAGGAAGCTAGAGATTACAAAAGAGGGAAATGAAACATTATTCCAAAATGTCACAGATTTCTGATACTTCTGAATGAACAACAAATGGGTCCACTTAGATGAGATTTCTGGCTAGCATTAAATTTATTTCCTCCAGGAATATCTTCCAGTCCTTCTTATTTGTCTCCTTTAAATCAACCATCAGGCATTTATTAAGCACCTGATGGACCAGATTCTGTGCTAAGTATTTGAGATACAGGTACAAAAGTAAAACAGGCCCTGCCCTCAAGAAACTTGCAGTCTAGTAGGAACACTTTATTTAGCTAAAGTCATTTTGTTGATATTTCCTGGAAACCCTTCAATTTCACTAGGAGTTTCATGTCTTCTGAATGTGTGTCAGGGTATGTAGTCTTATTTATTTACTCAAATAAAAAATTTTAAACCTCTGTGATAATGCTAATAACAACAACAACAATAGGTGAGATTTGTAAAGCATTTCAAATTCTACAAAGTACTATATATACATATTCATTTTAGCTTCATATCAATCCTGTGAATAGGTACTATTATTTGCCCCATTTATAAATGAGGAAACTGCTACTTTTGGAATTTAAGTGGCTTTTTCAGAGTCCAAAAACTAATAACTATCAATGTATCTTGAATACCCCTCGAATACCCAACTGCTTTCCAACTCCAGGTTCAGCAGCCTTCCTTTTATAGTGACCTAGTTGTAACTATGAGCAAACCATTATGTTATGTATGCTCTAGCTGAGATACAATAATTAAGAATTTGTTTCTGTCCTTGTGGAGCTTTAAATCTTAGAGAGGAAGTATCACCTACTTCCTTTCTTGCTCTCTATCTTCTCTGTTTCTATCTCTGTTTGTCTCTGCCTTTCTCTCTGTCTCTCCACACACACACAAATACATACATACATATATATATATGTGTATATATATATATATGTATTTACACATATAAAAAAAAAACAGAACTTGGTAAGAGTTAAAGAGAATCACAAAATGTTCTGATTCCCTTAGGAATTTTGCATGCCTCCTTTTCCCTATGCATATGACTTGCACCCTTGAGGAAACAACTTTTCTCCCTTCACTTTTCCCCAGTCATGCTCTTCCTCCTGGCAAAGCTTCTCAGCACTCTCCTTGAGGGAAGGTTTCACTGAAAAAATGACTGCCTGGATCTCAAAGGCTGGGTTGGATTACAACAGGTGAAGATGAAGGGGAGAGTGCTGTCACCATTTTGAAAGTTCTTAACTTTTTAAAGATAATTCCTTTCATCAAACACTTGTCTAAAGAGGGAGATGTTCTCCAAACTTGGGTATTTGATGGGTCTAAAAAGCATATTTTAAAGACACGTGGTTTAACTAAATTACCGTGTAATTTAAGTTGCAAGTTTATGCTGCTGGCAATATATGGTCTTTAAAAAACTCAAAAGGGAAGAAGACCAAAGCTTTTCATTGTGCTAGGAGAGTGAAGCTGGCAAAAGATCTTTCAGCAAAGGTTATCACAGGGACTAGCTGCTCATTGACTCAGCAAGGACTTTTAAGGCAGTCTTAACTTAAAATAAACTCCAAAGGATCTGCCCAAATTAGGAAAACAAATACTACCTTCAGTTTATAATAATAGCAGCAGTGAGTTGGGCACAGTGAATCAGGCAATCCTATACTGATCCTGATGAGGAGAGAGGTTGTCCCATGCTCCCAATTCCTGTCTACTATATCCTTGCCTTTCTCCTTATGCTCTATAAGTGGCCAATTCTGACTCATAACTTCCCCACTTGCGATTTTAACCTTTCCAAGAAAAGGGACCATGCCAAACTTTATAGTGACCAGTACAAAGTTGAGAAAAATATGACATCATTAAATGTTTGCTGAACTGAATAGAGACCGTTTAGTATAGAGTTTAGAGAGAAGGACCAAGAGTCTGGAATCAAATCCCGTCTATAATATAAACTAGCTGTGTGGCCATGGGCAAATCATTTAGCTTTTCAATGCCTCAGATAAACTTCTAAAATTCTAAGTTGAATAGAAGTAGAGGGAATTTGAAGTCCCATGCTGAAAGTTCACCAGTGAAATTACAAACCCACACTCACTCAAAATCACTATATATATATATATGTATATATATATACATATATATATATACATATATATAGTGTATGTATATGTATGTGTGTATATATGTGTACACACACATAGGTATATATTAATGTGTATGTTAGAAAAAGCTTTTAAGTACCTATATTTTTTCTAAGATCTATGACTTGAACAGAGATTTGCAGGAGAAAAGAAGCGTGACTAGGGAAAAGGAAAAGGGGAAAAGTTATTTCCTCAAGGGTGCTTGGAGTTGGCAAGTCATATGGGAAAAAGCAAAATTCCTAAAGGGATTAGAGAACATGAAACAAAATGTAATTGAGAAAAAATGACTTTGGTATTAAGTCAAGGCTCTGTAAGGAGAAGGCAAACTTGAAGAAGAACAGGAAGGCAACAGGTATTTTATAAGTGCCTACTATGTGCCAGACATAGTGCCAAGGGCTTTATAAATATCTCATTTGAGACATAAAACAATTCTGAGAGATAGAAGCTATCATTATATCCATTTTACATATAAGGAAATTGAGGCATTCAGCTAGCAGATGTCTGAGGCCATATTTGAATTCAAGTCTTTTTAATGCCAGGACCAGCACTCTTTTCCAATGTGTATGTATTTGGATATTGTCTCTGAGAAAGGGAATGAGAGGATCAAAAACCCATCAGAGAAAGACTATGTTTACTGAGGCATGGAGAAGAGATTAAAAGAAGGGGTTCTTTACCTGTGATTCATTGACCTACAACCCCCCCCCCAAAAAAAAAATTCTACTTTTCCAAAAGGGTCTGTGCAAAGACAGACATTTGTGAACTTGGATGGGGAGAAATTTTACCTTTATTTTGAACTAACCTTTAATTGAAATCTAACATTTCCTTCAATGATATAAAAACATTATTCTGAAAAAGGGTCCATAGGTTTTCCCAGGCTATTAAAGGGGAATAAGGAATAAGAATCATTGGAACAGTGGGAGAAGGAATGGAAAGCAAGAAGTCCACAGGAAGCTGAAAATCCAGATGCAGAATGGACAAGAGAAGATGGAAAATATGAGTAGAGTTGTTGAGAGCCTGGATGTGAAAGCAAAGGAAAAAATCATCAAAGATGACAAGACTAATAGAGGAAAAAAAGAGCGCATACTCAATAAATACTGAAGATGATGATGATATGATGATGATATGGATATGATATGACATGATATCTCAATTCCTAATAAATTTCTGAAAATCAGAAGGGGGAAAGGGGAGAGGAGTTCAACTAGGTTAAGTATTATTACTCCAGTTTTCTACTTTGTTATTTGAAGAATTAATCCTTAAGGCATTAAAAAATCATGGTTAATTGTGAGGAATGTGAAATGATTCACAGTTATAAGGACACAAGCTCTCTCACTCCTGCTGGCAGTCCCCCATAACTGTACTGAAAAATCTTCTTGAATGAAATCCAGACTTAAGGTGCAGTCAAAGTTTAAAATTAGCTTGGTTAATCACGTCTGTTTTCTTTACTCTCTGTATCTATTTCTCTTTCTTTTTTTCTTCTCTGTCTTTTCCTTCTTCCTTTTTCTTTGCCTTTTCCTCTCACTATCTATTATTATTATTATTATTATTATTATTATTATTATTATTGCTTTTTATTGACAGAGCCCATGCCTGGGTAATTTTTTTTGCAACATTATCCCTTGCAATCACTTCTGTTCTGACTTTTCCCCTCCCTTCTTTCACCCCCTCCCCTAGATGGCAAGCAGTCCTATACAAGTTAAATATGTCACTCACTCTCTCTCTCTCTCTTTTTTTTCCCTACTCTTTCTACCTCTGGTCTGCTATTCAGGTGAATACCAAACTTATTTTAGTACCCACAGAACTGGGCAGTTACAAAAGACTCCTTTCTCTCATTATGACACAATATAGATAATTTCTACTAGGTATTTTTCAGAAGACTAAATCAACATAGACATATTTGTGTATGTATATGTACACATATGTTACAATATATTTATATATACCACTCAATTGTGATCTCCTTAAAGGCAGTGATTGTGTTTTGATGTTGTTTGAACCTTAGCATTTAGCACAGTGTCTGACACAAAGTAGACACATTAAATGCTTGTTGACTGACTACATAAACATTACATACAGACAGTGTGGTGTAGACAGCTGATCTCAGAACCAGGAAGTCAGGGTTCAAATCCTTTCTCTTACACATATTAGCTGTGTGGGCAATTCATTTAACCTATTTGTCAGATGACTCATTAAGACTAAATTTAAGAGAAGGTGTCATCCTGCATTGCTGGAGGGAGTTTCCTCACTTTAGATTTCCCAGTATCAAAAAAAAAAAAAAATACAAGTCCTGCCCCTATACTCCTACAGAACCATAATACAGAACCACAGTATTTTAGGGTAGGCAATCAGAGGTCATCTGACAAATGACAAATGAGAAAACTGAGGTCCCAAGAGATATGACTTGCCCAGGATCATATGAACAAGTAATAAATACATGTTTCATCATTTAATACATACTAGATATATTAAACATGAAAATAGTCTCCTAAAATCAGATATTTAATCTTTAACCTGACCAAATAAGGATTTTTTTTTAAAGTTAGCTTTCTTGCCAAAGAGTCAATCCAAAATACTCCCTTGTGGAATATTCTCCTGGAATGCTCTTAACCAAACTCCTTTGAGACATTACCAACTTCTTCTAAATTTTTACTGAAGACTCACAAATAATTTTGGAAAAGTTGGTACTCTTGTTGATATCCATGCAATACCAGTTCCCTTCCTTTACCCCCCACCCCCAACTATGAGAATAACTGGATATCCTTTCTTTGTCAAAAGATATTTGTGGCCTTGGCCTTTGATGCTTCAATTCATTTATTCTGATCTACTCTAAATTGCTTTGTACTAATATGATTCTCCCACTACTATATGGACATCAACACCAAAATATATAAAATTGTGGTTAACATATGACGAACAGATTTTCTATCCATTGTGATTACTTTCTTCCACTTGGCTAACATTATAAACTGTTCCCTGGGCAATACATACTATCCCATGACAGTAGAAAGCTCAACTGAGCAGACTTGTAGAGACTTTACACATGTGGTGTTGACAAAATATCTAATTAAAGATATAATTTCATTATATCTTTATATATAATTATATATATATATATTTTATATATATTATAACTATATTTTATATACTATTTTATAACTATGAGGTTTGGATCTATGATGGATAACACATCTGCTATGGATAAATCCTATGACCTTTGAATTTCAGAATAATCATACTTATTATAACAACTACCTCACAGAGTACTTCATTAGACTCCATTGAAATCTGTCTTGGGAGACTATTTTATCCATATCACTTTTCTCTTGTTATAACACGATAGGATGACCAATGATTTGGTACAAGAGTAGTCTTATAACACTACAGCAAAGAAAATGTATCAATCAGTCAGACTTTTAGAGGGGAAAAGAACCTTAGAGATCATCTAGTTTTACCTAAGTATACTTTGGACATAGTGAGCACTTCATGCATTTTTATTTATTCATTCACTCATCTATTCATTCATTCACTCATTCATTTACTCCTTCATTCAATCCCATAACACTTTAATGATGCCCACAGAGGTAAAATGACTTGCCCTAAATCATTAAGCTAGTAAGAAAAGAGTGATAAAAAAGGAGTTTACACAGATACTAGATATCATTTGATCTTCACAACAATTCATTGAGATAAGACCTATAACTTAAATGATGCCCACGATCACATAATTAGTAATGTTGAGGGCAGGATTCAAACCTAAGTCAGATTTCTACACCATGCTGGTGATCCAGTTTGTTCTTGTTATCAACAAAAGATTGAGCAGATTAACACATTATCTAAAAGTAATACTTTAGAGTCATCTAATTTGACTCATGATGATGGATCATGTTATTGGTATATTGGTGGTTTTATTGTAATCAAATGTGGATTAAAATATGTGTGGAATTATATCTGGTTCATATTGCAAACATGAATTTTTGTAATAAATATAATTCCAACAATTTAACATTATGTATATATATGTACATGTATGTGTGTGTGTGTGTGTGTATGGTGTGCAAGATATTATACTATGAATAATGAGGGATAAAACTAAGAACAAATTACATAATTCTTCTATCATGGAAGAATTTACCATCTAAGAGGAGAGATACGATAAGAACGAAAATACAGATAACGC
The DNA here is from genome assembly GCF_016432865.1 of Antechinus flavipes. Classification (NCBI taxonomy): domain Eukaryota; kingdom Metazoa; phylum Chordata; class Mammalia; order Dasyuromorphia; family Dasyuridae; genus Antechinus; species Antechinus flavipes. Next base: position 174,976,585 of record NC_067400.1, on the reverse strand, counting down.
AACATGTCTAGGATAGACATAAGTAAAGTTCAAAGAGAGAAGCAACAAAGGAGAAACTGCTGTCAGCTGGGGGGGACTAAGCAATCTCTGTGCTAGTAATTTATGTTTTTCCAAATTGCTTTCAGAAACAAAAGGTTACTCAGAAACCAGGTATATACTTAAGGCATATGCCATAGAACCTTCTCTTTTGTTGATAGGTTGTGAAGGCACAATTTAATTTTATTTCAACTAGTTTTTGAAACCAACCTCTTTTTTTTGAAAAATGATGACCAACAACCTGCCATCTGGGGGAGGGGGTGGAAGGAAGGAGGGGAAAAATTGGAACAAAAGGTTTGGCAATTGTCAATGCTATAAAATTACCCATACATATAACTTCTAAATAAAAAGCTATTTAAAAAAAAAGAAAAATGATGACCAAAATTGCTATTTTCCTGCTGAATTAAATTTCATAGAACTTGGTAAACTTATTTTTTAAACAAAAGTTGTTGGAAATTTCAGTTCTTGCATCTATTTCTGAAATAAAATAGTATGGATTTGTATGGTAAAAGATAAATTTATGTGTTACTAAAAAAATGTCATCTGTTCATAGAAGGGAAAATAGCTTTTCATTTTTGAAATTCTTCAGGGGCTGGGGAAATGGGATTTTTTTTTTGCCTCCTCATTGGAAAAGCATGGAGATAAGGAGATAAATTGAAGTCCAGTTCTTACTAATCATGACGGGGAGGGCCATGAGCCTGTTATAAAATTCCTGATTAAACCCTGCAAAGGATCGAAAGGATGCATATAGAAATAACTACAGCTCACAGCTACATACTTTCTCCATTAGTGTGTGTGTGTGTGTGTGTGTGTGTGTGTGTGTGTGTGTGTGTGTATGTGTATAAAACAGTTCACAAGGCATTTCATTCTCTCTCTCTTTATCCTTATGACCACCCCATAAAATTAGTAGTATGGGTATTTTTATAGATGCAGAAACTGAGGTTCATAGAAATGAAAATATTTGTCGATATTCATATAATAAAGAGCAAAACCAGGATTTCAACTACAATTATCAGTCTTCAAATGCAGTGTGAAATTTTCCTTTGTTTCTTTATGTTTCAATAGATAATATGTTGAATTATAATTGTATTTACAAGTTCTGGCTATCAGTTTACAGGTATAGATGTTATAAAAGGTACATTAATATAAAAGATAAAGTCCTTGCCTTATGCTTATAATCTAGTTGAGAGAACATATAATATAACCATAATATAGTAAGTACCACATGAATGGGATAGAAAATAAGTGGCTATAGAACTTCAGAGGAGGAAGGAGTGATTGGAATGATCATGGAGGAGATTGCTGTTTGAGCTGGATCTTGAAAGATGATTACAATTTCTACTGAGATGATTGTTAGGAAGGAGAGCATTTTAGATGGAAGGAAAATCATGAACAAAAGCTTAGTGGTAGGAAGATGATGACCAAGATGGCACATGGTGTGTGCTATATAAATGCTAGCTGTTATTTTTTGGTCCAGGTGATTCATAGAATAAGTAATCCTATATTTAGAATCTTATGGCTTTGCTATAGGAAAGGAAAAAAGAGAGAGGAGTGTTGCATTTTCATAACCTCCTTATATTGTTACATTGTGACTAGTGATGGAAACTTCTATTTCAGCCTCAGCACCCAAGCCTATGATCTTTCCTGAAACACTGTAAATCTATAGACTATACTTTTACATTATCAAGTAAATTATAAATCTGAATTATATTTGGAAAGAATGCTTCTCATAAAAGCTAGTCTAAATCAATAAGGGCTTCACTGCTTGCTTCTTCATTCTACCTCTTAACTAGTTGTCTAATGCCCAGAACCCAGTCTTGCACATTTGGCATAATACTTGGGATGATTGCCTTACTTTGACAATTTTCCATAGACCAAAACTCTTTCTCTCCCCTCTTCACCCATTCCTTGGATATTTATCACACTGAGGCAGTTCCTAACTTAGTTACAAACACAGTAACACTGTGAGTTATTCTTTTTTTGGGGTAGTCATATTCTAAAAGAAGATATTTAGAGGAATAATGAATTATTTAAATCAAAGGAATAAATCTCTAATAGTAGGCAATGGGGAATGGGAGACATTTTGGAAATCTGGTAGTTTCTTTTTTTGTATTTTTCAAATCAAACTATATAGGTGACAAAGTACTCTATTATGAAGCCAGTTCAGAAATTTATCAAGAGAATGCCAAAGGTTCATAGATTTGGAACTCAAAGGGACCTTCAAGGTGATTTAATTTAAATTCTTCATTTTATAGATAAGAAAGCCCATCATTTAATACATACCAGAGAGGCCAACTGAGTTGCCCCAAGTTACATCGCCATAGATCTTTGTTATGAATGAACATTGAGGCCATGAAACAGATATTTGGATGTTTTAATAGAAGGGAAAACAAAAAAAAATTGAGTCAGACTTCCTTGTGACAATGCCAGACAATTTTGGGTAGTTACCTTATTTGTTTTCTTGGTGTGTCAATGTTTGTGTTCCCCTATGTTGTGGGTGTGTCTAAGGAACTCCTTTGCTTTGAACTATGCTATAAGAATGAGGGTTTGGATGATAATCAATCAATAAATGCCTGCCACTTGCTAGACACTATGCTGGGCATTAAGGATAGAAGGATGAAAATGAAAGCTTTTTCTCAAAGACTTTTCATTCTATTGGGTCTAGAATGATGACTCTGCATCAAAAGAGCCACTGCAATTTGACAATACTTTTTTGACATTGTTGACCATATATATTCCCTTTTCTCTAGGACGGATCTTTGTCACAGTTCAGAGGACATTGGCAATCAGAGGTTAAAGGACTCTATAGTACATACCAGGTTTGATAGGATTGATGTTTGAAATTTTCTGACTGGGTAGCTCCTTCCACCTACCAGCTAATTAATGGTTCCTTTAATGGTTTAAGCTTTTTTGGTGTTTCTTAGCCCTTGAGTTTGTGGAATAAATTAATTGCATGGTTCCTGCATAAAAGGAATAGAAAATATTCCAGATTTTAAACAGTCACCATGGCAACTGCTTAAACATGATGTAAATTGGAGATCTTTCATTTGTAGGTAGCAGTAGTTCCTTTTACATTAACACTGACTTAGGAAAGGCTGATAACATTTCAAAAAGACAACCCATAGTTTTCTGCTTCATTTGATTAACTCCTGGGCTTCATTTTCTAGTGAGAGTTCTTTGGACAATAAACTTTAAATAACCTAAACCAAAAGAATTTGGGGGGAGAAGGGAGAGGGAACAGTGGACAAGTAGGGCAGTTATACAAAATTCCTACTGGCAAAGCCACCTGAGATTTCTTCATATGAAATATCGCGAGAAGAATCTCTTCCTTAGCCCTTGTCCCAGTTGCCTGGGCTTTCTGCCATTCTAATTTACACCCACACACCTGGATAACTTTGGGCTGCCTTCACACAGAGAAACTTTTACCGCCTCCAATCATGTATAAAACCCAATTGGTCTTTAGGACTAGAAGTTGGGAAATAACAATTTAATTGATGTCTGCCCCCAGTTTTTCACCAGAATTAATGGGAGGAGTTAAGGTTGAGAGAAACCTCCTGATCAGATACTTTTGCTAATATATCTGCGCTATTCCAAAGGGCACAGGATATTTGTTTTTCTTTTGGATTCTCTAATTGGGGCAGATGTTGCACAGCCTCATCTGCATTAAGCCAAATATTATGTCTTTGTAACGTTTTTGATCTTTATTAATTATAGCTCAGGAAAGCTGACAAAGGCAACCTGTCTCTTTAATATAAACAAGATTAATTGCACGGTTCCTGCATAAAATGAACCACCAGCAGTTCAACAACAACAAAAAAAAATGTTTGTCTTTAAGCAGCTCTTGGATAAAAAAAAAAATTAAAACTGTTACAGGAAGTGTCGGGGCTGCCAAATTACTGTGCCTGGGGCCCTCACCCTCATTATCAGACTAAAATAATGCACACACCCCTGCACTTTCATCCTCTTCCAGGCCCAAGGAAAAGAAAAGCAGAATTTAAAAAAAGAGAGAGAGAGAGGAAAAAAAAAAAGAAAGAAAGACTTTACACAAAGAAGTGTCTCTGAAGTCTGGAATGCACCCTGGCTGTTTGAAGACAAGATTTATACCTGACACCTTACCTTAAGCTCATTGTTGAGACTCGTCTGTTTTCAAATCAACCGCAGACTGATTGCTTTGGGTACCTCATTTTATAACGACCACATAATCTAAGATAAATACACCAGGGATCGCTATCACTTTCATTAATAACCATGAAATAGTCCTTCCTTCAGCAGGTAATAAATAAATAAATAAAATCAAGCTAAAGCACTCAGTAGAAGGGGGAAGTGTGGTCCTGAGGAGTGGATTCCATGAGTTTAGAATTATGGGGTGAGGAAAGTGGGGTTTGGATAAGAAGATTAAAAGGTGGTTGCTTGTATTTTACAATCAGATTTTAGGAAAAAGGGGTCTGCATATCAAGTCTGCCCTTATCCCTAGAGGAAGTAGAGGGAAAAGTCCACATTTGTCATCACACTTACTTTCTGAGGAAGAACCAATCCCCTGGTTTTTGCCCTTCTCACTTGGGTTCTGGAATCCAATTACCAGGCAAATTAACCTGAATTGATATGTCCCAGAACCAATAATTTGTTACCAACAAGATTGGAATACTGAAAAGTAAGAGTTCTGAATGCCAGGTGGCAGCTAACTCGGGGTGATAGGAGGATTTTTGTCTTTAAGCCAATCAGAAAAATAGAGACTTATTTGGGGGCTCTGGAGACAGCATGGTATAGTGAAAAGGGAAATTTTTGGAATTAAGGGGCCTAATTTCAAATCCTTGCTCTGGTATTTATTTCTTATTTGACATTTGAACAAATCGCTATTAACCTTCATGGGTCTGAATTTCTTCAACTGTGAAAAACAAAGGGATTGAACCAAATGGCCTTTAAGATCTTTTCCAGTTCAAGATCTATGGTAGGGATCCTTAGAGAAGGAGGTTATTGGGAATGATACCAACAGGTCACATGGATATGTTTTAGGATCCCCTGGATACAATGAAGGGCAATGGAAAGATGGTGAGATTTAATTATTAGAAGATGTGGATTCAAATCCCAGCTTTGCTATTTTCTAGCTCTAGGCCCTTTAGCCAGTCCCCTTACTCTCTGAGTCTTAGTTTCCTTATTTCTAAGATGGGGTGGGATGCCATATTCTCTGAGGTCTCTTCCAACTCCTGCTCCTGGGATTCTTCTTCCCATAAATAGCATCCAAATTCTGTCAGGTTCCAATCAAGCACAAACCACTGTCAGCAATGAGGCAATTGGAACTGGCAAAATCCCACCAAAAAAATGGAACAGTGTGCTTTCTTCAGCTTGCTGTAAACATGGGCCAAAGCCAGAAAAAAAAAAAAAGAAAAAAGAAAAAAGGAACACGTTTTGTGTCAACACCTTCCTGCTGCTTCTCATCAGTTTCTGACCCTGGGAAACATTACTGGAAAAATGCCTAAATGGAGTTAAAAGAACAGGGCAGCAAAAGACTCTAGGATCCAAAAAAGGCCATCCAAAGGTTATTTTGGACTAACACATCTGGGGAAGAGCACAGGTGCTATAACCCCAGGGTCCTGATGGTTTAATGACTTAGCCAATTTTGGAGATGTTTGGGGATAGGAAGCTTCATTTCAATCTGGAAATATGGCCTAGTGTCAATCTTCTTTCTTTTTTTTTTAAATTTAATTTAATTCTGAACTTAACAAGCATTAAGTAAAAAAAAAAAGTCTATTTTCCAGAGAATAGTCCATGTGAAAAGAAATCATAGTTTCCTAGTATTTGTTGATGTTTTCTCAGTTTTTCTCAGGCTGAGAGCTAGGAACTAGTTTATAATCCTAGAGGTGATTTTAAATGGAGTATGTGTGTGGAAACAACAAATTGTCACTTAGTCATTGTTCAAAATTAATCCTGGGGGAGGGGAGGTGATAGGTACAATTTGTGCTGTGAGGATGAGCCTCAGACATTTAAATTTGAGTGATCTAGAGACCCACTTTCAAGAAACATTTTTTTTTCTTCTGTGGTCTTCCTGGATTTGCACCAAGGAATATCTACTAATATTTTCATAAATTGGGATATCTTTGAGCAGATGCCAAAAAATGACACTAATTTTTCAATATTTCTATGATGGTGACTGTTGGTCTATAGATGCCATACTAAGCGGAGCACATCCTATGACATGCAGAATGGACACACCCAGATGGGAGGAAGGCTAGGGTCTGCAAGATTAGCTCTTGACACCTAGCTAATGGTTGTTGAATCTAATGAAGCAGCCAAGACAGGGAAATCAGTTCCACAATTGAGGTTGAAGAAAAGGCAGCCCCCAGGAGTACGATCACATGACTATATCCAAATGTTTGGAATATAGTCAGCTTCTTGGCTCAAAGGGCCATTTGAAAATTGTCAGGAAGGCAGTTTTCTTCTAAAACATCATATTTTCCATCCATTTATTATTGAGAGAAGCCGAGTCTATTTTTTGGACTGTTTTCTTAAAAAAGAAAACTATAGAAATAGAACTATCTGGACATCAAGTTCTCTGACCATTTTCTAGAGAATGCCCATATATCCAAATACAGAACTAAGATAATATAATCTCTTGAAACCAAACTGCTATCTGAGAATATTATCCTAAACTTCTTGGAACAATGATGATCCAGATGGTGCATTTCAGGATTTTAGGCTGTAAGTATATGAAAACCTTTTCCTAATCCCCACCAACTACTTGCTTCCTTTTCTTCCTTATTTATTCCTATTTTACAAACTCCTGATCTTCCAGTGAATGGAACCTGAAAACCAGTATATGTATTTAATTTGATCTTTGAAGGCAAAATTAGGAGTAGTGAAGAGAAGTGGTAAGGAAACAAATTTAGGCTTGATAAGAGAAAAAATTCCCTAACAAATAGAGAACAAAAGTAGAATGGACTGTCTAGAGACATTGTATGCCTTTCAGCAGGGATTGAATGACTTCTTATTAGAATATAGGAATAGGGATTCCTTTCCAGGTATAGGTTAAGCTAGTTGACATCTAACATCCTTTTTGACTGTAAACTTCTGGTTTTCTGTGAGCCTAAGTTCCAAATAAGATACACTGAGATATAAGTATAATTCAGAATCAAACTAAGAGGGATAGTAGACCGAACATATATTCCCTCCAGCCCTGGTTAAGCCAATCCAAGCTTTCTCTCAATTGTTATGCCAAAATTGGGGTTAAAAAGGTAACCTTTCTGTCCTGGCTACTATATGGCATATAACTAGGTTAGTAGGGACAGAATGGATCATTGTCAAGGAGCTCCATCAATTTCTCATAATGGAAAGTCCAGGGACAAGAAGGGAATAATCATGAGCTTTGGAGGTAATGACAGAACAAATGAACAAATTTGGAGAAAGAAAATACTCCAAACCCCCTTCTTTCTTAAACAATTAGACATGACACAGGGGAATTTTTTTAAAAAGAAACTATGTAACCCAAGAAAAAGGCCTGCCTGCTTTTGCCAGTCTGGAACCACAAACTCTGGGCAAGATCTTTTACATCTGTCACATAGATGAGATTCCCAGTGGATACAGTGTATGCTCAAGGCTACACAACCCAAATAACTCAAAAGACAGATAGGGGGTTGTGATTTTCTTGCTGTGGCTACATTGTCTATTATCTTACTACTGGTCTCACCCTGGCTTCTCAGAACTTGACCCTCCAGTTTTCAGAGGCCAACAGTGAGGGTAGAGATGAAAAATCACAGGATCATAAATGTATACCTAGAAGGGATCTCAAAGGCTATCTACTTTCCATCTTTGTCATTTTAAACTGAAGCAACGAAATACAGGTAAATTAAATGATTTACCCAAAGTCACATAGGCAGTAAGCATTAGAGAATACAAGTTTTCTGCTCAAGATTAAATATTCTTTTACCCCCATCTCTCTGCATTGAGACTGTAAATGCCTTTATTTCCCTCGAAGAAGGAAATACATATTTACTCATGAGGTGTTCACTTTTAGTTTCCTCATCTGTAAAATGGGCTGGAGAAGGAAGTAGTAAACAATGCCAGTATCTTTGTCAAGAAAACCCCCAATTGGGTCACAAAGAGTCAGACAATGACTGAAAAAACTGAACAACAAACAGTGCTCTTTTACAGCTTAGATTTTTTTTTTTTTTGACTTGGAAGGGCTGATGTCTTGTCTCTTAGGAAACTGGGTCACTTCAGACTTTTGTGAAGGGATCACTGACCAAATTTGAAATATGGAATAGGAGATGACCCATGCACGTATTGGAGTGGAGCGGGAGAACACAGCAATGGAACAAGACAGAACCAGCCAAACTTTCTGTGGTGAACCCTGTTTATCACCTGACCTGGTGTTCAATGAATATTTCTAAGAAACATCTGATTCCTATCATTTTTCACAAGGCCAAGATAAAATTGTTTCCTTGGTTATGAATATTATGGAAAGTACCAAAGTATGTGTGAAACACATATTCAGTACACAGAGGCAGGGGGCTATTTATGTCATAACTATGCTCCCTCCTCTGATGACTTTAAGTGCTGTCAGCTGGCCTCTGGACAGTCCTCTGACAACCTGATGGAAAGAGTGATTTATCCCAAGGAACCAGTCATCAAGCTACTCAAGATTTAGGTTGGAAAGTTCGTGGGATCCTAGGATCATAAAACTGGAATTGAAGAGCACCTTAAAGGTTATCTAGTCTACCTCCTCCTTTTGACAGAGGGAGGATTTTAGCCCCAATTTTCTGATTCCAAATCTAATCATCTTTTCCTCACCAAACTACTTCAAGATAATGGGTTCCACACAAAATTAAGGAGGTGATTTAATGAGCAATGCTGAAAAGTACATAGTTTTTTCAAGTTGCTGTTGTTCAGAAAAATGTGTGTGTGTGTGTGTGTGTGTGTGTGTGTAACAGTATTCACACAAATACATACATATCAATATTCAGGAAGGAAAAGATGTCAAAAGGAAAATAAAGGTGATGGATTGAACCTAGAATCTGGTTTACTCTGGTATTGCATGCCCAAAATATACCTGGGTTTTGGGAAATTGTCAGAGAAGGCATTTTCTAAGATCAAATTTACTTGTTAAAATGCAGGTCATTTGTCAAAAATGTTCTATATTTATAAATGTCCTATATCTTATAAAATATGTTTTTCAATGACCTTAACTTTTTTCCCACTAGCATTTTTACATCATCTTAATTTCTCTTAATCTTAATTTCTGTTTCCCCACCATCCCTTATAACAAATAACAGAAAAGAAAAAAAGAAGCACTTCATAAAACAAGCCAACAAATCTACTGAGTATACCCACAGTCTCCCATTTTGTATCACACCCTTTAAAAAAAATCTGCAGTACCTTTACTGCATTTTAACTGCAAGATGATCACTCTTCAATGTGTGATCTTTTCTTGCCTTTGCCTGGTTTTAAAATTCTTCTTTAGAGCTCTGGGTCAAATACTCCAACCACAGAAAGTCTTTCTGATTCATTCAAGAGCAGAAGTATTGTTGACTTAATAAAGAAGAAGCTATCCTGGATATCTTTTTAGGAGTAAGAGCAAAAATCTATATGCAATCAGAAAGGCATTGTTTGTTAGTGACTAATCTCCCCAAAGTCAGAAGTGCTGAGATGCTGAGGAAAAGGTGTGCTGCCTATTAAGTCATCCTTCCCGGTGCAAAGCGGGCTCTTTTTGTAGCTGCCCTGGAACTTCTTCAAGTTCTACTGTGTGTCAGTTGAAATTAGATGCTGTCACTTCTAGATATTAGCACCAGATCTTCCTGAAATCTTTGTGCATTTAAAACATGAGTGGCAGTGTAGAGACCTGGCAGATTTAGGTTTATTTTGTACCCCTCACATATCATACTGGCTGTATTTAGACAAGTCACTTAACTTTTCAGGGGTACAGTCATATAAACCACAAAGGTGACAGCAACTTGAGAGGGTAGAGGAATTTCCTTAGTGAGAGTTCCTTCTGCCAATGAGATCACAGATTTGGATTCTTTAAAAATAGGATGGAAACACTTTGGAAATAACCTACAAATAGTATTTATGAAACAGTTTCTTAAAATTAGGCCAATAAATTTCACAACATATTTGTAGTTCAGATAAATAAACAAACAAACAAACAAAAAAACTGACAGAAAAGTAAACAGTGCCCTATGGTTCAGGAGACTAAAGACCATAACAGCCGTAGGAAGAAAATTCATTTTGCTTTTCAATATGACTATCCTAACCTAAATTCATAAAGTTAAATGTCTCAAAGTTTAAAAGCTGCCAAAGGGCTTTCTGAAGATGCTATATTTGCTTCCTGAAGGTCAGCTTCTTAGAGTCTTGGATCCAACTTCAGTGACTTGGTTTGGGTAAACTGCTTCAGCCAATGGAAGTACAGTTGAAATTGCTCAAGGTGATGTGCCCCATTCTAGTTCTGCAGTTTGGCAGCATGATATGGCTACTTCAAATGATGAAGTCCATTTCTATGATCAATCTTTATAACTTTTGCATGAATAGAAAGAGAGCTGAAATACTTGTGTGCCCAAATATACTCAACTCAGAAAAGCAACAAGGGATCTATGTAAACCTATGAGATTTGCCATGCTTTCAAGTTATTCAATGTGACATGGCGAATAATCTCATCTGAATATGAAGAGAGCTTGGGAAAGATAAAGCCAAAAAGCTTTTGGATGACACGGAAAGAAATGGCTTTGTGTATATGTATGTCAATCTTTGAGCAAAACAGAACACAATCAAGATCAAGCCAAACAGTGATATAATTCAGTTATTGAGTCACCACATATACTTCTCTAACCAGAGGTATTAATTGCCTACTATATGCCAACCATCCATATGGCAATGTGGTACAAAAATGAAAAAAAAAAGAAATAGTTCCTGTCTATAAGGAGTATATTTTCTACCTGGGGATACAATATGTTCAGAGAGCAGGAATTATAAAAATAAAGCCAAACAATTTCATGAAGAGGTAGATGAAATGTGATCCATTTCCAGAAAATAGAGGATTGATTATTGCTTAAAAAGAAAACAAAGTTCTAAAGTTACTACAGACAGTAAATAATTACAAAGAGCAAACCAATACCAAAGTTAGTGTTCTCATTGTTCATATAATAGGATTGAGCAGCCAAGTAATAAAGTGTTTGCCTCTCATTGGTGCTGCAGGGTGGGGGAAAAGCACTGAATGTAAGTCCATGGATGCTCATATATTGCAGGCTATAACTCTTCTGTGCAAAATTGCAGCAATCCTTATATTTAATTCTACCTCAAGCAGTATTTCCCAATTATAGAAAGCTAGAAATAATTTGCATGCAGACAATATCTCAGAAAAACACTTTAAGGCAAAATCATATTATCTAATAGTGTATTTAAGGTTATGCAAATGACTCTCAATTTAGTTATATTCTATTAAACTGAAATTAGCAGTTACTGTGATTTTCTATCATCTCAACAAAATTGGAAAAAGTCCAACCTTAAGTGAATGTATCTTCCATTTTCCTAAGCTGTCCCATAGAAATTATAAAGTTTGGGGATTGTTTCTGACAGACCAGACTACTCGACTTATAATCCCTTTTCAAATTGACTTCTGGATAGAACCACACATTCCTAACTATTACCAGATGGACGTCTACACAGTCTGAGATCTCTCAAAAATAGAAAGCTTCTCTAAAGAATTTTTAACCAGGAAGGATTTTCTCTTCCTAAGCTCTACAGGTTTTGGAAGGATTTGAATAGTCTTTTCTTACCTTTTCCTGGCTGTGCACTTCTTTGCGTCCCATTTTAGCAAATGAGAGTTGAAAGCTTTCTGCTCATTTTCCTAGTCTTTATATTAATTGAACCTTTGATGTTAGGGAGGTGGGGCTATCTCTGTATGGGCAGGTAGGTAGGGGGAAGGGAATAGCTACCTCAAAGCAGACATGAAATTTGAATATGGAAACCTGAGGGTAGTCTCCCCCACCCCCCTTCCCATCTGGTGTATAGTCTCCTTCCCCTAAAAAACCACTTCCTAAAAACTGGAAAAACAGGGTATCAGCAACTTGAGAGAGATAACTTTCCATTGCATTAGAATTAATGACTATAATGACATATAGATCTCATGTCATGCTTTCTCCATGTCTGTGAATGATTCCTTCCAACTTTTAACTTGGATTGTTGGTAACTATGATGAACAGCGCTTGACATTAGTATGGAAATAGTACAATTTATGGAATTGAACTTCTTGACCAGAAAGATACTCCTCATCAAGGTCTTTATTCATGTTAATTTTGAATCAGTCATTCCCCTGTAGTTTGGTGGGTTTCATTTTCTTTTAAAATCAGACAATGAGAACAGATTTTAAAGACTCCAAACTAAATCAGTCATACTGCTACCAAGATGATAGGATTTGTGATCTAGAGTTGAAAGGGACCTTAGAGGATCTGATTTTATAGATGAGGAATTTGATGCTCAGGAAAGTTAAATAACTTGCTCAAAATGACATAGCAAAAGGCAGGGTTTTAGCCCAGCTCTCTGACTTCCAAAGTCAATGTAATTTTCACCTCTACTGTTCCACCTCTTCCATCATGGTTTCTTTATTAGAATAAACTGATGTTTACCACTTAAGTTTTTTGGTGAAAAGTATTTGCTAATGTTAGCAGTTCAACTACACAAGTTTTAAAAAAATCAATGTACACTTGCTTCAACACAATACTTATTAATTAGTATGGCTAAAACCCAATATAAGGTGCCTCATAAAGCCATAGCTGAATAAGGTTTTGTCTCAAACCACAAGCATGTCCTATGCATCCCTCTTACTGTTATGTGATGAATCTGTAATAAAATTCTTTGAATCATAGAATTAAGGATTGGAATGAAACTCATGTATTCCAAACTGAAGCATGAATCCCCTCAAGTACATCTTTAATGAGAGTTCTGAAGCCTTCCAGTATTCATTCCATTCTATTCCAAAATGGGTTAGTTCTAATTGTTAGGAAAATTTTCTTTTTATTAAGCTGTACTCTGCCTCTCTTTAACATTTACCATTACTTCTAGTTCTGCCTTCTGGGGCTTAATAAAACAAATTTAATCCCTCTTGGACCCAACAGAAACTAATTAAGCAATCAATCAACATTCACCTATTTGGTTCATGCTACATGCCAAACCTTACCAATATTGGAAGATCACTCTCATTATATTCTGAAAGCTCAGGTGTGACCCTGCTACTCCCTTTTGCTAGAAGCTACCCTGGATTGCCTCTAGGATATAAAGTCCCCTGTTTGGCCCTTAAAACCAAATCTGGTAATATTGGTCATCTGGCCCCAACCCATTTTTTCAGGCTTATTGCACATTAATCAGCTTCATGTATTCTGCATTCCTGGCAAACTGGCTTTCTTTTTCTTTCCTATACATGACATTCCATCTAGTCTCTGTCTTTTCATGGGCTGTCCCTCATGCTAGGAATGTATTCCCTACTCACCTTTGCTTCATCTAATACCTTAGCTCCCCTAAAGGCTCACAGCTCCAGTGGCACATCTATACAAGCCCTAGCCTGAACAAACCAGTCACTAATTCCTTCCCTCCTGGAAATGATGTGAATATTTTTTGCATTTATTTATCCATGTCTGTGTTGTTTTCCTCCAGTGGAATATAAAACTGAGGATTGGTTCTGTTTATTTTTTCCTTTTTATCTTTGAATCTTTAGTGCCTAGTATGTGCTTGGCATACAGCAGGTGCTTAATAAATGCTTATTAAATGAATGAAAGAATTGTATCATTCCTTGCCCCAAAACAAAAACTCTTCTTTTTTTCAGGCTCAACATTCCTACTTCTTTCAAAAAATTCTTACGCACTATGTTTCTGAGTTCCTTTATCCTACTAGCCATTCTCCTTGGGTACGGTCCAGCTCATCACTGTCTGTCTTCATTTGTGACACTCATACTGACTTCATGTGATAAGTATGGATTACAACAGGACAACCACTTCCCTTATTTTGGATGCCATGTTTTTATTAATGAAGATTAAAATTGCATCAGCTTTTCTGACTTCTGGGTCAATTTAGTATTGAAACTATTATCCACTAAAACTTCTGAGTTTTTTTTTCACATAATTTGTAATATAGATGAGTTTTTTAGTTAATTTATCCCTATTAAATTTCATCTTTTTGAATTTAACCCATAAACTAATCTACTAAGATCTTTTGTGATCTTCTCTAATATTTTCTCCAAAAAGTACCTTGGAATATCGCTCCAGTTTGGAATTCACTCTTGGAAGTACAGTTATCCCTTCTACATTGCAACTTTTCCTATTGTGGTTTTGATATATTATGGGTTGGCATAAGAAATTCAATGGAAATTTTTGGAATGTTTTGTGGAAATCACAAATGATACATGAAGGTCAGCAGACAACACAGAAAAAATTTAGAAATTCAGAAATGCATAAAATATATACATACATTTTAAATACTATTTAAATATAGTATTTATAATATCAACAAATTTTATCCTTTAATAGGATAGCAATTTAGACTTCTTTAGTACAAAGGGAGGATTAAAAATTTTTATGTTGATTTTCCAGATCATGGGGTCCACTGCACCCCTAACCCCTAAAATGTAGAAAGGATGGTTGTACTCTATGATCCTTTGGCCACTCCCTCTAATTGAATGTCTTCTCCAGAATCTCCACTCAAAAAGAATACTCAAGTCAGTCGTGTTTTTTTTGTTTATTTCAGTCTGCAAGTGGACTTCTCCATTTTTCCCTCTCCCTCACTCCAATTCCCTCACTCCAGTTTCCTTTTATGAGTTGTTGGTCAGTCGTTTTTACTCTTTGTGACCCCATTTGCTGTTTTCTTGGCAAAGATAGTGGAATGGTTTGCCATTTCCTTTTCCAGTTCATTTTACAGATGAGGAAACTGAGACAAACAGGATTAAATAACTTCCCTAAGGTCATGCATCTAGTAAGTGTCTGAGGATGGAATTAAATTCAAGAAAATGAATCTTCCTGATTCTAATCCACCGTGCCATCTAGCTGCTCTTTATGAGTTGATTTGTCCCACTAGAATACAAGTTCCTTGAGGGTAGTGGCTGTCTGTCTTTGTTTTTATATCTATATTCCTAATATGTGCTTAATAAATGCTTGTTGACCGACTGATACTGTCTTCTACTGGTGAGCTCTTCTTCCCAATTTCAAGGGAAATTTGAAAAATGTGCCTTCAGTGCCTCCATTCAAGATGCTGATAAAAATGTTAATCAGAACAGGCCCCTGGGATTCTGCACTCTGAACTCCCTCCATGTTGACAAAATTGACCTCATGTATTAATCATCACTCTATGGATTTGGTCCTTCAACCATTTCCAAATTTATTTATCTTATCTGCGGTTTAGTCTCTGTTTCTCCACCTTGTCCACAGAGATAGTATGTGAAACATTGCCAGATGCTGTGCTGAAATCCCAGGCAGTATGGTATAGTAGAAAGCTTCTGTACTAGATGGCTCAGTGAATAAAGTGCTGAACCTGGAATCAGTTCAAATCTGATCAGACACTTTACTAGCTGTGCGATGCTGGAAGTAACTTACCCTTGTTCACCTCAGTTTCCTCCTTTGTAAAACGAATTGGAAAAGGAAATGGCAAACCACTCCAGTATTTTTGCCAAGAAAACCCCAAATGGGATCACAAAGAGTTAGACATGACTACAACAACCATCCAGTGTTGTTTTGAGATTAAAATGAAAAAATATATATATAAAGTACTTTGTAAATTTCAAAGCTGTTTTATAAGTACTATACTAGCGATTCCTAGCTAGCTACTAGATTGATAACTTTGTCAATGAGAAAATGAAATTAGTTTGTTAAAATTTGTTTTTGATAAACCCATGCTGGCTTATAGTGGTCAAATACTCACAAAAGACTCTGTTATCTTGTCAGTTATAAGGAAAATTCTAGTACACATAATTGAATGTAAACCATTAGACCTAAACTTGTCTTAGATACAAGTCCAATTCTGCATAGGCCTCTTCTGAGTTTCAAATCATTTTTATGTCAGCCATTCTCACCAACTATGTGTAAGGACAAAGACCACTAGTTATAGAGTCAAAGGGACTTTGTTTATTTGTAGAGAAGAGACACTAGAATTATACCTCAAAAATATGGTGTGACTCAATCAGTCTGGGGAAAAAAATCATAAAAATAAGAGGGAAAAGAAAGAGAAGTGAATTTAATTCTTTTTGCTAATCATTTCCTTATTAATATGTCAGGTGACCTCGAATTTTTGAAGCATATTACTGACAAGATCAAGAACTTGGAAGGACTATTATAATTCATGGAGGAAACCAGAAAAAGGAGTGAAAAACCAGAGGCTGGAATTTTCTTTGATTTTAATAATTCATACTCCCCTGAAGCTGCAGTGAATCTATTGTAGAAAAGAAGATTTGATTTGTGAAAAAAAGAGAGAGCAGAAAAATGAAGGTATGCTGCTCCACAAGGCTTTAAAGTTAGTGTTTATGGGTCTTCTTACTTCTCTTTTAATCTCTGTCTTTCCCTCTCCCCCCCGCCCCACACCCTCCACTATTTTTATGACCAAATAGGTTTACTGCAATCTTGACTGAAGTAAGCAGTTTCTTCATTTTTCTGCCAAAATGAAGTGGCTATAAAACTTAAAACGATTTGGATGCTGTCATTGCAAGAAAAATTGCATCTTTGTAGGAAAATTAAATGTGAGTTTGATCCTTTAATTGCTTTAATCTTATTCCATAGGCCAACTTCTCCCTCCCCCTTCCTTCCAACTCCCTCCTCACAAAGCTTCATATAGCAGGATCTATGGTTAAAAACTGGATATATGTTTCTGTTTGAAGGTGTGATACCTGTGTTTATAGAGAAAAAAAAAAGAAAAAACTAAAACATTGCTTTTCAGTTTCAAACCAACCCCAAACCCACCAAGATATAGTTTCTCTTTACGGAACAATGGTAGTGAGTGCAATGACTTTACAAAGACAAAAGGTGGAATATCCTTGAGATTAGAAGGTCTAAGAGCTGTCAGATGCAGCTTTGTAGAAACACAGCCTATCATTCCAGCAGCCACATTAATAGAAAATAGTTTATGCACACAAGAAGAACAAAGTCTACAGATTCCTTTTACACATGAAGTAAGAGATCTTTTAAGAAATGTGTTCATGGAAAAAGGTATAACACCTGCCATTAAAAAATGTATAAATGTAAAAATGTATATGCATAATTGTATAAAGTAATCATTTTGAGAAACTGAATAGAAGAGACAATGGAATTTGAATTAAAAGGGGAAAAAAAGCTTTTTCTTTTTAGATATAATTAGCAGGCAGGCCAACTTTATATGTCATTATATAGACTACACTACAACACCCTCTCCTTTGAAAAGCATTTCTGAAAAATGAATCCTTTGATTAATTACATCCTTTGGTCTTTAATTGCTTAATTCTCCCTGTGGCCCTGTAAATGCATGCTTTCTCTCTATTCCCTTCTGTCTTCCCCTGTTTGTCTCTCTCTGTCTCTCTGTAATTTTGTCTCCCTCTCTGTCTCTGTGTGTCTCTCTGGGTCTCCCCCTCCTCTGTTTCTCTCTATATTTATCTTTTTATCTCTGTCTCTTTCTTTGTTTTTCTGTTTCTCTATACATTTATATTTTTCTTTTTTTACATTTTACATGTGTCAAATATTTAAACACCAGCATCACTCTTCAGAAAAGAGGAGAAAGGGTGATGGATATATTCTCTGGCTGTTAAGATCTCAGCCAAGTTATCCCAATGAAATTCTGGAGTAGAAACTTGGTGAAAAAGTGAAGAAGGTACTTAGTGGGGGAAGGGAATAAAAGCACATCATATATTTTGTGGATCAGTCAATACCTATTTATTGTCTATTATGTGCTCAGCACTATGCCATGCTGTTCCAACTGTCTGCCTGTGGCTATAGCAGTCTGTACAACCTACAGATAAAACCTGGGAAGTATAAGCATCCGGCTAGTCTGAAATTCTTGGCACTCTTATGTTGTCCTCTCTGGCAATATAATGGGACTAGGTGTGTTGCTCATGAATAGGGTCCTGTGTTTTTTTTAATTACCTACTGATAATGGACATTGTGTTTTCTACCTAAAGGGAAGGGCTTACATCTTCTACCACACTGCTTTGGAGAGAGAGGCTTGTCCCCGATGGTCTCTCTGGGTTGCCCCCGGTTGAATGCTTGATCCTTTGCCAAGTTAGCTTTGACATCTCATTTCTGTGAGGAAGCAGCAGCCTAGGCTATTTGGCAGCCCCTCTTGTAACCCAGCATCTTCTGTTCTAAGGACCAGCCACTAGGGAATCGCTTTTCTTGATTTAATTATCACAGAATAAAACTTACATGAACCAAAAATATTGTTAGTTCTCTCTTTCCTCATCTCCCTGAACTCCACTCACAACTTTGTGATTCTTGGGTTGTTTTTCTCTTTAACTTTAGATAAAACCCTTTTATCCCTCATCTTGAATGACTGACTTGAAATTACAGGACTTTCCAGCACCTCCAGGCCTGTATCCCCTGCTTTCTGTGTAATCAATTTCTATGACCTGTGGATGTGATAATTAAAATAGCATAGCTATTCTGTGAGGAAAGAATAAGGAGCCACTCCTTGAATTATGCTTCTATTTATCTTCCTATTGCTAAGGGCAATTAATCAAGCAAAGGTTTCTACCTTGACTAACTGAAAAGTTATTAAAATTTATTAAATGACTGAACGTATGTACTCCTTCCTCACTTTAGTAGTAAGTAAGCCTGACAATAAGTTCAGGGCCTGTGTCAGATCCTAGAAATCCCCCTGACACTCAGAAAAGTGTCATGCACATAATAAGTCCTGAATAAATATTAGATAAGTGAAGAGCAGACTGGAGGAATGACTCATAGACTATTGGAGTTGGAAGGGACTCTAAAGATTGTCTAATCCAATTCCTTCATTTTACATATGAGAAAATTCTAAGGCTTAGTGAGGTTAAGAAGCATGCTGGATTCAAGTTTCAGCTCTGCCAGTTACACATCATCCTAGGAAGCTCATGGACCCTCTCTTTGTCTCAGTTTTCTCATCTACGAAATGGACACAACAATTCAGTGTTGTGCAAGAAAAAATGATTCTATTCACATGGAATAACTTGAACTTCTCTATGTAAAGCCAGAACTAGAATCCCAAGTCTCTCATGATCTTGTTACCATCCCATACTAGGTGCCCATATTCTTCTCTATCATTTCAGGTATGGGGATGTAGCAAAAGAATAAAAAAAAAAAACTGTTTGCTCTTTGGAAACGTATACTCTTAATAGAAAAATAGCAAAAATCATAGAAAGAACCTTGGCTTTGGAGACAGAAGATATGGGTTCAAGTCTAAATTCTCCTATTTACTAGCTATGTGATTAAATAATTAATCAATCCCTTGGCTTTGGAGTCAGAGGATTTGGATTTAAGTCTAATTTCTCCTACTTACTAGCTATGTGATTAGATAATTAATCAATCCCTTGGCTTTGGAGTCAGAGGATTTGGATTCAAGTCTAGATTCTCCTACTTACTATGTAATTAGACAATCAGTCAGTAAGCATTTATTACACACCTACTACATCCACCAGGCTTTGGGGTTAGAAAGATAAAAAATAAGACAATTCCAGCCTTCAAGGAGGTAGCATTCTCCTGGAAGTAGAACAAAAAGGGTCATTAATACTGGAGGAAAGAAAGAGATTTCTGGTAGTAGGGCGGTCTTTGAGCTGTGCCTCTAAATCCCTTGATATTTCTGATTTGGGTTTCCTCATTTGTTACTAGATGACTTCCAAGATTCCTTCCAGCTTTAAAATATATGATATCATGGCCCTATCTGGATAAATGCATGCAAACAGGTCTGGCTAGGTTACTTCGGCAGGCGCACGGTTACAATGCTTTTTGCAGTTCTTACCTCAGATCCCCACCTCCTTTCCTAGATCTATTCTTCAATACTTTATCAAAGATGAAACTGAGAGAAGGGTTGGGCTAAAGTGGGCAAGAAAGGAAATGACTCTATCCTTGGTACACTCACAAAAATGATGTATTTGTATGAGACAAATGAGACCAAATTAACTCTGTTATTGGTTCCATATATTCCTCCTCTCCCTCCATCCCCTTGTTATGGTTGATTGATTGATATGGGATTTAATGAAATAAAGTGGTTTGCTTTATTGAGTAAAAAACAAGGGGGGAAAAGCTTGGATCATCATGGATAAGTACTGGATCTGGAGTCAGGAGAATCTAGGCTAAATCTCATCTTAAACACTTTGCTAATTGTAAAATCATGGGCTAGTGAATTGAACCTCGGTTTCTTCACTTGTAAAGCAGGGATAATAACAGTACCCATCTCAGGGGCCGTGGTGTGGCTCCAATGAGGTAATGGATGTAAAGAACTTGGCAAATCTTAAAGTGAGCTATTATCATCATCATCATCGAATTCCTTTGCCAGGAGTGTCCTAGGGAATCAGGGAGAGTGGAAGCTGACATAAAGAGAGAACAGAGGCTTCGATGCAGGAACTGACTGTGAAATGAGCTGCAGCCACAGGCCAAGTCTGATTCACGCTGGTGACTCTTCCTCTCTGCTGTGCCCCCCACCTGCTTCCTGCCCCCTCTCTGCCCTGGCCTTCCTCCAGCTCGCCTGGCACCTTCCCTCACCTTCTTCTCTCTGTCCTTAGGATTAAATTGAATTGTCAGAGCTGGGCATGGCCCAGAGCCACAGCATTCAGCGGTTAAGTCTGGAACAATTCTTCCACAGAGCGCACCTTCACTATTCATTCATTCAGCAAATACTGTTTGGAGCACCTACTGTGTGCAAGACATTTTAGTAGTTACCATTGTGGGAGGAAGTCACCACCATGGTCTATGATAGTGGTTCTCTTTGTTCCACGTGAATGAACGATTTGAAGCTGAACACATCCTTGAAGTGATTTGCTGATGGGGTGGCCAGCATCTGCTGCTAAGAAAGCCTCTATCTGTTCTTTCATGTGACACAATGAATGATAGACAGGAGTAGAGACAACTCTATAGGAACGAGGCAATGATGGGGATTCACAATATTAAAGAAGCTAACAGAGTAGAGACAATTCTATAGGAACGAGGCAACGATGGGGATTCACACTATGAAGGAGTCTAAAAGAGTAGAGACGACTCTATAGGAGCGAGGCTACGATGGGGATTCACACTATGAAGGAACCTAAAAGAGTAGAGACGACTCTATAGGAGCGAGGCAATGATGGGGATTCACAATATTAAAGAAGCTAACAGAGTAGAGACAATTCTATAGGAACGAGGCAACGATGGGGATTCACACTATGAAGGAACCTAAAAGAGTAGAGACGACTCTATAGGAGCGAGGCAATGATGGGGATTCACAATATTAAAGAATCTAAAAGAGGAAAGGACCCTTAGAGGTTATTTAGTCCAACTGTTTTTTATTTGTTTGTTTTCCCCGAGGCAAGTGGAATTAAGTGACTTGCCCAGGATGACACAGCTAGAAAGTGTTAAAGTGTCTGAGGTTAGATTTGAACTCAGGTACTCCTGAGTTCGTGCTCAGCACTCTCTCCACTGTGCCATTTAGCTGTCCCAAACTGTTATCTGAATAGATTCCCTTCTATAGCATCCTGACATGTGTTAATTGATTTTTTTCTTGAAAACTTTCAGAATGGGGAACTCACTCTCACCCAAGGGAACTGTTCCTTTTTGGGACAGTTCTAATGTTAGGAAGGCTTAAAAACCCCAAAACCTAATATTGGCACAAACTCAACCTTTCTATAATTTCTATCCACGATTCCTACTCCTGCCCAAGCAGAAGTTTAATGCCTTTTCTAAAATATAACCCCAAAATATATGAAGACTTGAACACATTCTCCCTAAGTCTTGTCTTTTGATTGATCCTCTTTTGTCAGGGTCCCCAATCCTCTAACCACTCGATATACCTTTTCTGGATATGTTCCAGACTGTGAAATGTCTTTCCTACAATGTGGCATCTGGAAACATGCTCATGCCAATTTACCGGGAAATTTTTCAGAGATCTCTGGACTTCAGCTGTATATATTTGTGTTATATGAGAGCAATATGAATTTGCCTTGCAAATCAATAAAGACATACTTGTTAGGAGTTATTGCTTACCAAATCAACTTCTCTAAATCATGAGGATGATCTGGCTGTCTACAGAGTTTTAGTTTCAAGATGGTTTATTTTGCGTTTCAGTAACTTGGGTTTGAACCATGCCAGTGAGCAGTTCTGTTCAATTTCTGTTTTGGTCTTGGCGAAGGAACAGCCTGATTCTAGCCACAGGAGATACTTAGAGAACTTGGACCATCACCACTCTCTCACCTCTGCTGCCAACCACATGACAACTTGTTCACTGTACTAAAAAAAAGAATTTTCTTTTAGTGTTGCTATGATTCAAAGCTCACTGGACCTGGAAGTCTCCTCACAGAATGATTGCATTCCAAGTTTCAAGCCACCTTCAAAAAATGAACATTGTCTGGGAAAACCGGAACACAAATACATTGTTGGAGTAGTTGTGAACTAATTCCAGAGAGCAATTTGGAACTTCTAGGTCTATATCCCAAAGGAATCATAAAAAAGAGAAAAGGACCCATATATACCAAAATGTTTATAGCAGCTCTTTTTGTGGTGGCAAAGAACTGGAAACTGAGGGGGTGCCCATCAATTGGGGGATGGCTGAACAAGTTGTGGTATATGAATGTAATGTTCTATAAGAAATGTGCTATAGCTATTGTGCTATTAAGAAATGATGAGCAGGGAAATTTAAAAAAAAAAAACTGGAATGCCTTACATGAGCTGATGCAACATGAAGTAAGAAAAAACAGGAGAACATTGTATAGAGTAACAGCAACATTATACAATGATCAAGTATAATAGACTTAAGTCTTCTATAATGATCCATGACAATTTTTCAAAGTCTCATGATAGAAAAGGCTATCCACATCCAGAGAAAGAATATAGAGTCTGAATACAGATTGAAGCACACTATTTTCACTCCCCTCCCTTCTTGTCATTTTTCCCTTTCATTCTGATTCTTCACAACATGGCCAATGTGGAAGTATATTTAATATGATTGTACATGTATAATCTATATCAGATTGTTTGCTGTCTTGGGCAGGAAGGGAGAAAAAATTTGGAACTCAAAATTTTATAAAAATGAATATTGAAAAAAACCAAATTTTGAATGGTAAATATTGAAAACTATCTTAACATACAATTTGAAAAAGTAAAATATTGTTAAGTATGTATGGGGGGAAATGGACATTGTCTAGAAGGAGTATGTTATCTTCTCCAACTAAGGCTTAGGAACATTATCATCAGCAGAACCCCAGAAAGGCTGGATTCTTTCCATCCTTCCATAGGCATCTGGTTTTTAAAAAGTAAGTCAAGTGCTTAACCATTTAGTCAAGGCACTTCCATTCTGCCTCCCCCCCTCCCCCGCTTTTTTCCCATCTTCAAGTCCAGAATCAATTAAATTTACAAACGCTTAACAATAAAAGCCATCACCAGGGTAGAGAAAGATAGACAATGTCTTAACTATAGCTGAATGTAAAGGGTATGTATGTAATGGCTATATTGGCATAGGAGGGTAGTGAAGGAGTTAAGGTAGGGGTAGATCTTCTAACACTGTGAGTCCCTCTGTGAATAAAGTTCTTCTTTCACCAGTTCTCCACCAGAGCTGAAGAAAGTGAAACAGGTATTTCTTCTTCCCTAGCTCCCTCCTCAAAAAGGATAAGGATGGAAGGCAGGTGAGGTGATGGTCATAACCGTGGATCATTAAACCTTCAGACCCAGATAAACTAAATACTTGGGCTCCGAGGGGAGAACAAGACAAGGAGGAGAGTGTCAGCACTGGCTGAAGAGACATTTATTCATTTTCTCTACCTGTAATCTATCCATCCCTCAAGAATGAGGTCAGACAGAATGAGAAGGAGCATGGAATTGCCATGAGGATGTTATTTTCTCTCCTGATCACCAGTTGTCTAGAGAACATCCATAACTGGATGACTCACAGATAGTTCAAATTTATCCAGTCCAAACCAGAACTTATTATGTTCCCACCTCTCAACTTCCCTATTAATGTTGAAGCTACAACATTCCATCAGTTACCAACTCTTCTCTCTCACTCTACATATCAAATCAATTACTGTCTTACTAATTCGACTTTTACCAATATCTCACATTTCTCTGCTTCTCTCAACTCAATGACTGCCATCCTAGTTCAGACTATCATCACTCCTTGTGTAGATAACTGGACTCCTGGCTTTCAGTGTCTCCTTTATAAGCCACCTTCCATAAGATAACCAAGATAATTTCTCCTAAAGAAAGAGTTGGACCATATCACCCCACTTCTCTAAAATCTTCATTTATTTTTGTTCAGTTGTGTCCAACTCTCTGTGTGACCCCATTCTTGGCAAAGATAGTGGAATGGTTTACCATTTCCTTCTCCAGCTCATTCTGCAGATGAATAACTCGGGCAAACAGACTTGCCCAGTATCAAACAGCTAATAAGTGTCTAAGACTAGCCTTGAACTCAAGAAAAAGTCTTCCTGCTCTATCCACTGCATCACTTGGTTTGAGATCTACAAATATCCTCAACCTGCTCCTATTTACCATTATTACTTCCATGTTCAACCAAACAGGCTTACTTGCTATTCTATGAACTTTTCATCTGATGGGCCATCTTAATGCAATGGCCCAGGCTCCAGGGCCTGAAATCCATGAATCCATCTTGCTTCTTTCAGAATTCTGGGCTTTCATTAAGGGTTGATTAATATGCTACCTCCTAGAAGAAGCCTTTCCTGACTCCTTTAGTTGTTAGTGCTCTCGCTCTTTTCAAATGCATCCTTATATACTTAGTTATTTCTGTATTTTATCTACCTAGTAGACTAAAAGCTTTGAGGGCAGAAACTATTTTAAATTTTGTCTTAGTGTTTCCAGTGTCCATCATAAACTAGGCTCTTTATAAATGCTTGTTGGATTAGACTGAATTGGAAACTACTCAGTTATCTTCAGGGGTGATCTCCTTTCTCCCTTCTTTTTCACCCCATCTTTCCTTGCCTAGTGCCATCCCTAAGTGAGGGTGACTTTCTTGTCTATTAGCTCATAAGCAAAAATAATTTTCCATTGTTATTGTGTTTAGGAAAGGTTAAGGCCTTACTACTGGAATGCTCAGTATCTTCTCATTCATTCACTCATTTAACAACTATTTATTTAACAACTACTATATGCATAGCACTTTGGGTCTTTGTGAAGTTGGAAAGGCTGACAGAATTTTGACATAATCATGTCTATCATCTTCTTTGACTAAGGCCCCGAGACAATATCAGTGGTCATTTATGGAACTGATTTAAATACTTAGTATTAAAATATATGTTCCCTTTTTAAGAAGAGTTCTTAATCTTAAGTCTAAATGTAGAAAGATTTTAGGGAGTAATGTGAATTTGGATGGAAAAAATATATTTTAATTTTCACAACTCTCTTGGAAAGTTATCATTTCCTTCAATTATAAAGTAAAAACAAAACAAAATTATTATTTTCAAGTCTTCACCAGTTGCCAAAGGATATTATGCATAAAAATAATCAAGGAGTCCTAATAGTCATAGGTCATTTCATTGCAAAAGGGGCAGCATGCGGGTGTAGAGTATGAAAGACCTGGGTTCAAATGCTTTCTCATACATATTAATGGTGTGATCCTGAGAAAATCATTTAACCTCTCAGATTCAGTTTCCTCATCTGTTAGATGAGGGAGATGGACTTGATAGCTTGCCAGGGCTCTTCCAGCTTAAATCTATGATCCTATCATAGTGTGAGATGAGCTTAGAGGGGATTTGGATAAATGCTCAGGTTTATTAGTTCCAGAGGTAGAGGGTGTGGCTACCCACTCAAACTCACTTTCTTCCCCAGCCTGGGTGATATTCCGCCTGCATCAAGCTGGTGGGACCCATAGGAAGAATCCATTTGGCACAGGAGGTGGCAAAAGTGGGCACAACCCCACAGCCCCAGTAGCAGTCAGCAAAGGGCCCTGAGTGTCTGAAGTCAAAGATTCAGAGTGAGAGTTGGGTAGCAGGACTATAGGCCATGGATGGAGTCTGGGGTGGGGGCGAGGGATCCATAAAGAACTCAAATACCCCAAGCAGAGAAAGGACTGGAGAGGTGAGGTGGGGGTAGGGATGGAAGACAAATGCATTCCTCTCTGGCAGATCACTTCAAAGATGAGAAAGGGTAGCTTGCAGTGGGAAGGAAAGCTAAAATAATCATTTAAGAGGCAATGCAAGAAAGTGTCACTTCCTCTTGTGCAATCATTCTCCCAGTACTGGAATATGAGACTCTTTAAATGGAAACTCAGAAAGAAATAGACTTTCAAAGGAAAGGAGCCAATGGCATGAAGGCTAATGGCTGAAAGCACTAAATTGACTATGTTATGTGAGGAAGATCCTGGGATGCATAAACATGAGAGCTGCCTATGGTAGCTCTTCTCCTGAAAAGTCCATTTATGAATTTCAGAGGTGAGCTATTGAGTGATTAAAGACCTAGACTGGCATTTGGCACAGAATCATAGATCTGGGGCTAGAGGAACTCAGTGGAGTTATGTAGTCAATGGACTTATCCATTTTATAAATACCTAGGGAGGAGAAATGATTTCCTTTAAGGTATCATCAAAAAGGGCAAAGCCTGAACTGAACCTCAGGCTCTGACTTCAAGTCTATCTTTTATATCAAATCATGGCCCCCTAAAATAACCAAATTCTACATATCTTTAATAATACTAATTATAATAGGTAACACGTATATGGCACTTAAAGGTTTGCTGATCCTCGCAGCAATCTTTGGGGTAATTATTATTATTCTCATTTAATAGATGAGGAAAATGAGAAAATCATAGATGAAGAGACTTGCCCAGGTTAAAAATATCTGAAGTTAGATTGGAAATCAGATCTTCCTGACTCCAAGTTAAGGGTTCTATCTACTCTGCCACCTAGCTAGCTCTATTCAAGAACAATTCCAAATGTCTCTAAAAAAATTAGTCTTTGAGACTTGAAGTAACCAAGGTTTGGGACCATATCAGCAGTGCCACAGATATAGGAGCCAACAAGTAGCAAGCAGGGGATATAAACTGTCCTGGTTCAATGGTACATGAAGTAAAGGGCCTGCGGCACCCACTTACATTTCTGTGGTACTCCGTAATCACAATGTTATTAGGTGGCCACATTTCCCATTAAATCTAATTATATACAGAAGAGCTAATTAAAAATCACAGAAAGATTAAACTTGGCAGTTGTTGTGAGTCTGGTAGCCCTTATAAGATTTTTTTTTTTAAGATTCAAGTCCAAATTGAATTTCTAAAGAGCAGAGCTCCAAGGGATCTTAATGTTTATAGAATACAAATGTGATGTTAATAAACATGGAGGTTGAGAGTCATAAGAAGAGGCACATTTCATAGTGATTAAAATATTAATTTGTACAATTAAAATCAAATAACTAGCTTTGGTCAGACCTGAAGAGCAATGGAGTCTGGTCAGAGAAGAAGCATTCAGGAGAAACGAGACTCAAAAATGATCCTGCCTAACTTCAGGGCCATTGCAATATGGAAACAGTATATTAGAAAAGCCATAAAAAGGAATCATGAAAATCAATTCTGGAAGCAGGAAAGCGTCAATGAATTTGTCAGCACAGCTGCAGATCTGGTTAAATGAACCCAAGCAGAGAAATAATCCACAAATGGGGCAGAGGGAAGCAGATTATGTAAACCTGAACAGATACAATTTGAACAGCTTCCAAGAAGACCCTATTAAACTGCTAGCATGTTCACCAGGGGCGCATAAGGAAGAGAAATTCCATTTGAAATGAAGGGCTCAAGTGTCTACTTTGTAAGCTGAGTTGTTGCAGCTTTGGAGATGTTTGGTTCAATAGGAAAGGAGATTCAGCTCAGCTCCGAGGTTGGACTGGCTGACAGTGCCAAGGTTCTTATAGAATTATAAAGCTATATATCACCAGGGAGTATTGGGACTCTGCAGTTATAAGCGGGAGGGGGGAACACCCATAAATCAAGACCAGCAACAGATTAAGGATGGAGCCCAGCAAGACTCCACCAGTCTAATACTATGTAGACAATTAGACCATCCACAAGATTTAAAGGAGCTGGTTCTGTGAGCAATAACCCACAATTGGGTGTGTCTTTATTAACTGACAAAGCAGACTCTGTTTGCTCTAATATGAATGAACAACTTCAACATAAAACACAAAGCTCTAGAACTGGGCAGACTTTAATTGGGCCAGGCACTCCTGGTTGAATTTGGAAATATGGTTATTATTGTAACTTAATATTATATTATGTATAAAAATATTTATGATATTACATCAAAGATCTATGTTTTCAATAGTGTGAGAACTGGCTTTCTTGAGAGTTAATCCATAAAGATAGATGCAACTAGGGAGCATGGTGAAGTCAGAAAGAATTCAGTTCAAATTTAGCTTCAATCATTTATTCTCTGTATGACCCAAGGTGAATCATTTAATTGCTCTTTGCCTCAGTTTCCTCAAGTGCAAAATGAGGATAATAACAGTACCTACTTCTCAGGATTGTGTTGAAGATTAAATGAGATAATAATTGTAAAGCACTTAGCACAGTTCCTAGGCATATAGTAAGAGATATATAAACATAAATTATTATTAGCTATTATTATTATTTGGTGCCTACTGTGTAAGGGATACTTTGTAAAGTGTTTTATATGTAATATCTCTTTTGAGGCTTGTAACAACCCTAGAAGTTAACCTATTTTATACTTGAGGAAACTGAGGCAAATAGAAATTAAGTAACTAGCCTAGGTCACATAGCTAATAAATATTTGAGACTGAATTTGAACTGAGGTCTTCCTGACTTCACCATGCTACCTAATTGCCCCTGTCTCTCTAGATTGAGCCTCCTAAATATCATAAATATCTCAGATATTGTCTGGGGCTAGATTTGAATGTAAAACTTTTTTACTTCAGGCACAACACTTTAGACCACTGTACCACTTAGCTATCCTATCCCTATGTGTTAAACCTCAAGAGATGATTACAACTTAAATTTTTGTATCCTTTCACTTTTCCTCCCTCAATAGTTAAGTCTTAGCTGCCTGTAGATCAGTGACTTTGCCCATGGTCACAGTTAAAAAGATGAGACAACCCATTTAAAACCCACCCTTGCAGTAACATTGAGCATAATTTCTCTGAAGGGATCACTCTATCCAATGGCGTAAAAAAGAAAGGCACACGGTTTACATCTAAATACTTTTTCAATATTTCAGTGAACCAAGTGTGGATCTTCCCTCCAGTGGTACATATTGTAACTCAGAATCTGAGTCTGTCTATCCTTTGTTATTTTTGTCCAGATCTTTCCAAATTCCCAAATTTGTAAAAATCGGACAGGTCAAGGATGACTCAGTGTATGGATGTCTTCACTAGATTATAGGATCATTGATTTAGAACTGGAAGGAACCTTGGAGGCCAATGAGTTTACTCCCTCCAATTTTATGTATGGGGAAACTGAGGCATGGTTAACTTAAGTGATTTGCAAGCAGGATTGTTTCATTCATGATATTCTTCCTGGTCCATAGTAGACTTATTACTAAGACTACTACTACTAAGTATACTTAAAAAATATAGATCGATTGATTTATGACACATAGATCCCTCAGCTCATAAGTGTCTGGGGTAGGATTTTAATTTAGGTCTTCTTGATGTCAAGTCCAGTATTCTATACACCATATTAAGATCCTTGAAATATCATAATAGAAATATAAATACATTAAACATAAACAGGCTATGATGAGGGAACCAACATAACTCTAGTAAAAAGACCAGGGGCCAGTGTCTTATTAGATTTTCTTACTTCCATAATGCATGTTTGCTATATTAATATCTTTACATCCTCAGCTTGTGGGAGAATTATTCTGGTGTACCTCTAAGGGTGAGATCGGTCCCTAAGATGGGACAAGAAAGTTTTGGAAGAGAGTCCTCTGAGATAGAATAGGGCTCTCTAAATGACAGTCACTTTGACTCTATTTCTGTCCAAGCTTCTTGTGTCATCTCAGTTTTGCTACAAACTTCGGGATTGCAAGGAATCTTGCATGATCTAAGCAATGGAGACTTGAGTACAGCCTCCTATGCTTGAGTCTCTCTATTTTCTAAGATTACTCTTTTACTGCTATGTCTTTCAAATCTAACTGGGCATTTCTTTCATGTGGCAAATCTGTTGGAGGCCCTTCTTAAGAGACAAACTGTGTGTTAGACATGCCAAGGAGATTTCTTGCTTTAGGACTCAAAACTGGATGCATGGGCTGCAGGAGAAAGCATCTGGATAGGGTTTAAATTGTTTGACATAAAGAAGATGGGCTATTACAAAGTCAGGTGAAAATAATGAAAAGGGAAAAAAATATAAAAACTTTTAAAGAATTCAGAATTCTAATCATTGCATCGACCAATTGTGATTTTAACTAAGATAGAAATGGGCACATAGAAATTGAGACTTATGGTTTCAATTTCATCCCTTTTTTCTCATGTACATGGCTTGTAACTCAGTCATTCATCACCACCCATCTGAATAGTAATTACTTTGTACTAGACTCCTAACTTTCAGTTTCTCTCTCCTTCCATTTGTCCTCTGCTTAACTGCTAAAATAATGTTCCAAAGACCTAGGTCTGACTATAAAGCAAGATTTGCAATCTTCACAATATATAATTAAGTTTCTATCTTTCTGTACAATTTTTAAAATGATGACTAGTTCAATTTTAGTGAAGTAACAAAATTTTTCAGTGGCTTCTTATTTTTTCTAGGATAAAATACAAATGGTTCGTCTTGGTATTAAAAACCTCCATAATCCACCTCACTCTGAGAAGCAACATGGTGTGACATATAAAGAAATCGACCTCTCTGTCAGGAAGCATAGATTTCATGTCTAGCCTTAGACACAAACTGATTATATGACCTAGTCATCAAACCTCTCATGCCTTAACCAACTCTCAGAGTGGGTACAGATTAGAGCAGCGAGGTGGTTTAGTAGATAGAGTGTTGGGTCTGGAGTGAGGAAGATCTTCAAATTTAGCCTCAGATACTAGCTGTGTGACTTTAGACAAATTTGTCTCCGTTTTTTTCATCTGTAAAATGAACTGGAGAATGGAAATGGCAAACTTTTTCAGCATCTTTGCCGAGAAAACTCCAAATGAGGTCATGAAGAGTTAGACATGACTATACAACCCCAAGAGTTGATCTGCTGTGGTAAAAGTAGTTTCCTCACCATTGCCCTACACCAGTGAAATCACAGTTTTGGGTAAAAAACAAAACAAAAAAATAATCCCCATGTATCTTTCCAGATACTTCATATTACTTCCCATCTTGTGTTGTATGTTCCAGCCAAAGTGGCAGAATTGCTTCCCAGTCTTGGAATCTATCTCTTTTTTTCTGTCTTTGAACAGGCTCTCCTCTGTGCCTAAAACAGCCTGCAAAAACTCTCTAGTTTCTTTTAGCTGCCACAGCCTATACAAAGCTTTTCCTGATCTCTCATCACTCCCCTGCATCTCCCACTCCTTTTCCTCCTTCAATTACCTAGTATTTACTTAGCTATTTACATATTCTCCAGTAGAATGTAAGTTTCTTGAGAGCATAGTCTGCTTTTTTTTCTAATTATTGAATACCCAGTACTCAGAAAAATGTCTTGTCCTTAGCATATCCTTAATAAATGTATGCTGAATTGAATTAAATTGTAGATACTCATAAATACCTGTTGATCAGAGGTCTAGTGGGTATCTAAATATTTTTCATCTCAGATACAGTTTCTCTGCTCTACTCATTTTAAAAGTTTTTAAATTTAATTTTCATTTTCTCCAGTTACATGTAAAAATCAATTTATAAATTAAAGTTCACATTTAACACTTCCTGGCTATGTGACCCTGGGCAAGTCACTTAATCCTAATTGCCTCAGGAAAAAAAATAAAGGTTACCCAGTATAATTGTCTCCAGTGACTATTTTGATATAATCAAAAATTATAAATTTTTTAATAACTCAAGCAAATGGCTCTGGAATAATTGTTTACATTTAAATAGCACTTTAAGAAGTTTGCATACACAATTCCATCTGATTCTCATAATACTAGTAAGATAGACACTATGGTTATTCCAATTTGACAGAAGAAGAAATTGAGACTCATAAAAGGTTAGCTGACTTCTTGGAATCTAACAGATAGAAGACTTGTGGTTGGATTTGGATTTGAGCCAGATCATCTTCTGTCTCCATAGTTCTCTCTTTGGATGTGGATGGCAATTTCCATGAGAAGTCTTTTGGGATTATCTTGAATCACTTCATGGTCCTCCTTTAAGGATGATGGAGAAAGAGCAACTATTAGCTATTGTCTTTTTGGAAGGACTTCATTGGAGGAAGGAGAGAAAGAGAGAGAGAAAGAAAGAAAGAGGGGGGGGAGAGACGGGGAGAGAGAGAGACAGAGAGAGACAGAGAGAGGAGAGAGAGAGAGAGAGAGAGAGAGAGAGAGAGAGACAGAGAGAGACAGAGACAGAGAGAGAGAGAGAGAGAGAGAGAGAGAGAGAGAGACAGAGAGAGAGATAGAGAGAGAGACAGAGAGAGACAGAGAGAGACAGAGAGAGACAGAGAGACAGAGACAGAGAGAGACAGAGAGAGAGAGAGAGACAGAGAGAAACAGACAGAGAGGGAGAGACAGACAGATAGAAAGTCAGAGAGAAAGAGAGAGAGAAACAGACAGACAGGGAGAAAAAGAGAGAGGAAGGGAAGGAGAGGGAGAGAAGAGGAGAATACGAGCACATGAGTGTGGGTACCCTAATGCTGGATACGAGTATGAGCCCATGAATGAAGGACTCTAGCTGCTGGGCAGGGTGCCATGCATATTCCAGCCCTGGCCTTTCAGCCCAGCAGCTTATGAAGACATCAGCTCGTCCTCAGTATCAGGAAGCTGCCTGCCTGCTTCTAAGGAGCTGGCTCAAGGCCACCTGTTCATTTCACACAAGCCACCTGACCACCTTTAAAATGGGGAATAACTTTCACTCCCTGGCCCTGGACCTCGTTCAAACCCAGCAAAAACCCCTCGGTCTAGGCCAAGGGCGATGAATATTTTATTGAAACAAGAACACTTAGCTTGCATTTGTTAAAGGTGGAAATGTGATATGGCTGCATTTGGCAGCCTCTATTCAGAAGATATCCTGAATGGATTCAGCAGAGATATAATTACATTATAGGTCCTAAGGCCTTCTTACTTCTCAACAAAGAGCCGGGTTACCTGGGCCAATGCCTCTTTGTGACTGACAGCCACTAAATAGCTACATGTTCCAGGAGGCTTCATGGGAACTTTTTTTTTTTTTTTTAGGAAGAAAAAATTGGTCGTTCGTGACTATTTTCTCCTGAAACACAGCAGTATAAGTACTTCTAATAGCATTTTGCTATGCTGATAGGACTGAATAATTCTTTTTAATGAGAAAGCATTTTGCACAGAGAGAAACTGAGGCTAAGTGGCCTAGAAGTGGAAAGTACATGAACTTAAAGTGGCCCCCAGACAGGGTGGGGCAGTCTTCCTAAATCATGTCCAGAAAAGTCCTGCAATTTAAGCCACTGGGAAGAGAATCCAGAATAACAGACTATCTCTATGGCAACCACATTTTCCAAACCAAAAATTGAGCTTCATGATCTGACAAAAGACATTCCTTTTGCAAAGCCTGATGATGAAATAGGCTCTTTTGCACTGGATTTTCTCAAACTTGGAAATTTCTGGGGTATAAGGTTGCTGCATTTAGAGTTTGATTCATTTTTTTTCCATCTTCACCCCCAAAAGAACTCCTTGGGGCTTTCTTATGAGAGAAGTAGTTTTAATCCCATTTTTACTTGCCCAGAGAAAAACTGAGGCAGAGAGTAGGGAACTCATAGTGTGGAAACTGCTTTCACGTTGTAGATTAGGAATTTATTTGAAACAGGCTGTAGGTATTCTAATCCTCAGGGCAGTCTTTTTTTAATTTGACTCCTCACAACTTAATCATAGATTTAAAAAAAAGCATGAGTCACATCTCATCTTTATAGGTCCATTGTAGACTTATACTATAGGTATGGTGAATAAGATGGCACGAACTACTAGAAATCTTAAGGAAAATTACAGAGCTATAATTATATTTCTTATTTTATCTATACCAATTTTCAGTAAGTCAAGGTCAAGGCACATAAGACAGTACGTGATTAATCACCATTCAGCAATTAATGATACTAATCTTAAGTGCTAAAAGAATTAAGAGTGGTAAGATTTACCAAGAAAAACTTCATTAGACATGAACTTTGAAGGAAGGGTAGGATTTGGGAGGCACAAGTAGGGAGTACATTCCAAGTGGGGGGAAATGAGATGAACAAAGGCTGGGAGGCAAGATCAAAGGATCATCCATTTAAAGTTAGAGATTATCTAATACAATTTACTAATTTTATAGATGAAGTCCAGAGCTGGTGACTTGCCCAAAGTCACCACAAGTAGTAAATGTCAGAACTGGGATGTGAATCTACCCCTTGCCTCCAAACATTTTTTTTTAAACATTTCCATTGTAGTGCTTTAAATCATAGCTTTAATTAGGAATTCAATGCCTGGGGGGCAAATTTCACTTGAACTGTGTGTTGGTGGGGGGTGGAGGGTGAGTGCCCAAATTCTGATCACTCCTGAGTCTGTGGCAAAGATAATTTGATACTTCTGAGGAAGTTGAAGAATTAGAACTTCAGGGTCTAAAGGTTAGGGTTTGAGGCAGAGAAGACTTTGCATCAAGTTCTGAAGGACAGTGAATGATGATAGCAACAAGCATATGGATAAGGATTTGATCACTTATTTAGACAATAAACTAAAGGTTCTCGATCCTAGAATTAGCATTTGATGGTCTTCATAATTCAGTCCTATACTGTTACCTTTTCCATGAGGGGGGAGTGTAGGAGTTAGGAGCACTGCATCCCCTTAATCTTGAAAATCTATGTAAATTTTTTAGTCCTTCCTTCAAAACAGAGGTCTGAATAGGTACTAAGATAAAATATGTTGATATTATATAATAGCATACATATATGCATTTCTGGGTTTCTAAACTTTTCCTATATTGCCTGCTGGCCTTTGCATATTATCAATATGTTCTGCAAAACTTCCTCCAAAATTCCCATTTAATTTCTTATATGAATCTATGATATATTAAAACTTAAATGGGGAAGTCTCAATGTGGAAGGGATAATTGTACTAATTTTCTAGTCTTATCATACATGATTCCTTTCACATTCCCATAAAATGGCTTTCTTATTTGTCATACACCTCCCATCTTCTGCCTTTTTATTGGCTATCCCCCATTCTTGGAATACACTTCTTCCTCACTTTGGTGATCCTTTGATGATCACTATTCACTTTGGTGATCACTATTCTGATCTCCCAGAGACTAATGCTCTCCACCTTATCACCTTATACTGATTTTTGTATTTCTTCTGTATAAGTCTGTATATGTACAAGTTGATTCTACAAATAGAATGTAAGTTTCTTGAGAGTAGAGATTAAATTTTCATAGTTGCAGATAGACAAATCATTTAAACTTTGTAGTCTTAGAGCACTCACCATCACCCTTAAAGCATGGTTGCCTGGGTTATATCGCCAGTGTGTGTCAGAAGTAATTCTTGGAACCCAAGTTCTCTAGCCTTCATGCTGCCCATCTATCCATTATTCCACACTACTTCTCTTTTGTTGCAGTTTTTGTTGTAGCTTTTTATTCACAAAACATATACATGGGTAATTTTTCAACACTGATCCTTGCAAAACCTTCTGTTCCAACTTATCCCCTCCTTCCCTCTACCCCCTCCTCTAGACGGTAGGTAGTCCAATACATGTTAACTATGTTAAAGTACATGTTAAATCCACATATGTATACATATTTATATAGTTATCTTGCTGTACAAGACAAATTGCATCTAGGAAGAAGGTAAAAAAAAACCTGAAAAGGAAAACAAAAATGCAAGCAAACAATAACAGAAAGATCCACACTGATTTTCACCTTACATACTGTAGACGCTCAGTTTGTTGAATTGGATTGCAATTTGAATTTGAGATATAATCAGAACTTCCATATGGAAATGTTCCAATAGGAAGTGTAGGACTTTAAATTCTTTCTGAAGTTCTCAAAAAATTCTATGTGAAATTCAAGTGAAAAATTCTATGAGATTTAATGTCTTCATTTTCAAGATAAAGATGGATATAACTCTGTTATCTCAGAATCCCCTTTCAGTTCAAATCTATATGCTATGAAAGATAGTGAAATCTGGTTTCCAAGACATTACCCCAAAACTTTAATTCCTTTTAAAATCTTTTTTTGGGGGGAGTGTAGGAGGCAATTGTGGTTAAGTGATTTGTCCATTGTCATATTAGTAAGTATCTAAGATAATATTTGAACTCAGGACCTCCTGATACCAATCCACTTAACCCACTGCACCATCTTGCTGCCCCAAACTTCCATTTCTAGGTATGTCCTAGGAGTAGAAACTCACAATCTGTGAGCAAGTTCTGTTTGCAAGATACTTCTAGTAGCATGGGCTACAATTACACAGCCTTCAAAAAGCTAGTATCACCTCCTTATCGTGATCATGATTAGCGGAGGAATTAGTGGTTCCATGGATACCTATGTCTATGTCTGAATAGTAATATAGCTGGGTAGGCTTTGTCTGGAAGTCAGGAAGATGGGGTTCAACTGACGCTACTGGCCATTTGATATTGGGCAATCACTTAAATTCTCAAAGACTTTAAGATATGTATTTGCATTGGTAGAGGAAATTTCTTCACTAACAGTTTCCTATAATGCCAAAATCATAGTTGTAGGCATATATGTACATATATAATATGTATATGTACATGTATATAATATGTATATGTACATGTGTATACACACACATACTGGTCTGAAGCCAGTTCTCTATCCACTATGTCATGTACCTCAATGTCATGTACCTCAATATTATCAATATTGAGACCAAGGTTAAAATCCTGACTTTTTTTGTCTGTGAGATTAGATAAGTCACTAAACTCAGTGCTATAGACAGATCTATAAGAGTGTATATATATATAATATGAAAATAATTTGCATAGAAAGTGGAAATCTGTATGATTATAGGGAATTTTCTTATCTAAGAATTTCCTGTAGTTATAAAATTAAAGAAATTAAAATATGTCAAATATTTCAAAATCCATATTACATAAAGGAATAGGGACTTGATTTGTGATTTCATGAGGCATAACTCCAATTTAGTTTGATTTAGCTGAGGAGTCTAACTCAGTCTAGCTCTTCTCTCTTCAAGCATCTAGGAATGCAGGTTGGCATCTTCTCTGCAATTTGCAGACTTAGAGAAGAGCCTGTATATATGTTCGTTTGTTTGCTGAGGCAATTGGGGTTAAGTGACTTGCCCAAAGTCACACAGCCAGGACTCAGGTCCTCCTGACTTCAGGGCTAGTGCTCTATCCACTGCCCCACCTAGCTGCCCCCAGTATATATGTTTAATATTTGTTCCCGGATCATACTTCTTCAGAAGGAATGTGTGTTACTTTGCAAATAAGTGCTCATATTTTGATGGCTGTGTTTCTATGGAATGTTGATTGAGGAATGTTAGCTTCTCAGGACTTTGAAGAGGAATTATAAATGAGAAGATTCTGAACGCTGTCCAACTCCCAAGTTTGTGATTCAGATGGCTGCTCAGTCAATAGCATCGTCCACTTACCACTAAAGAGGATAATAAAGCCAGTGTTAACCTGGAAGTTTTCCTGAGAGCCAGGAGCCTCAGTGCCAGGAAATACCACTGACAACACCCTGTCTGATACTTGGACTTGACTACACTTGATTCCCATTGTAGTCAGCGTCCCACAATGGGGAGCACACTTCTTCTGGCTTAGGGCTTTTAAGGAGGGAGGCTGTAAGGGAGAGGGAGAGAGAGGGAGAGACAGACAGACAGAGAATGAGCGAACCCAAAGGAACCAACTCATAGCCCTTCCCAATTACACATCCAACCACAGTCATTCTAAAAGGACCACTGCACCAGGATATTTTTTTCCTTCCAGTTGGAAAACTGCCCTAATTCTCCAGAATTTCAGGAAGGACAAGCTAATTCATGAAGTATTCTGTCTCTGTCTCTCCCAATTCCGCCACTTAGCAGCTATTCAGTCTAGGTCTGAATATGAGTTTCTTCATTTGTAAAAAGGGAAATAATAAGGACAGCTAGATGGCTCAGTGGATAGAGAATTGGTCCAACCTCAGACACTTAATAGTTACTAGTTGTGTGACTCTGGGTAAGTCACTTAACCCCAATTGCCTCAGGGGGAAAAAAAAGGAAATAATACTATACAACATACATGTCAGAATTATTATAAAGACAGTGATTTAAAATAATTGCTCTGTATAAGAGGGAGCTCCATATAAAAGAGAGCTATTATTGGAGATGTTGCAGATAGATGGGGGATTCAACTAGATGACTTCTGCAATCTTTTTCAGTCTTAGTCTATGAATTGATGACTTTAGCCATGATCATCTCAAGGGCAGACACTCACTCTTCAGATAGTGCTAGCCTCCATGAAGCCTTCAAACTCAAGTGGAAAAGTGGGTTTCATAGTTGGAATATGGCATAGTAACTATAGGCAGGCTAGTCCATCCCTGTATCCAGAGTGAAGCATCACAAACTGTTTTCCTGACCTGACCAGTACCTCCTGCTTGTGTCCATCTCTACCATGTCTTATTTGGGATTTCATTACTGGCTTCAGTAGTGGAGGTATATTTCTGGAGTTGAAAGTAATTAGCTATTCAAGAAATAATCAGATTCTCCTAATCTCCTAAAATGGTTTTGCCATTGCTACTTAATTATCATCACCTTTGCAGATAACACTAAAAAAGGAGTTAGATAAATCCCTTCTTTCCTCCTCTTCCCTCATCCCTGGACAATTCCTCTCCACTCCAGCTCTTCATAGCTGCAGCTAAGGCTATCGACTCTGGATGTTAGCCAGTATACATATTTATATTTATATTTATATCTATCTATCTATTGTACAACTTAGCCCCTTAACAAGAAAATTTAGCAAACTATTTATCAGTACATATGCTTTTTTCTCATTCTCCCTCCTTCCTGAAAGTAATCTTGACTTAAAATTTAGTTTGATTTAGCTGAGGAGTCTAACTCAGTCCAGCTTTTCTCTCCAAATACTCACATCCCCTCCGTATTTCATATATAGCCAATGTTAATATTCATTTGTTCTTTTCTATCTTCTTGTTTGTCTCATGGACATTTCTTCTTCTTCCTTCACTAGACTATAAACTCCTTGAGAGTAGGACCTATATTTTGTCATCCTTCTGGATCTCCTCATAGTGCACAGGCCATGATGGATCAATATATGCTGTTGATTAATGAGGGAACCACCTTGGGAGGGCTGAGATAGTGCCAAGTCCCCAGATGAAAGGAGGCTTCAAACAAATGGTTCTCACCAAATTCAGGACCATCCCATTCTTGACTTTCTTGACAAGAAAACATCAATGGGGAACAAACACTAACATTCCCACAGACTGGAAAGATTGCCATCCCAATGCTCATCTCTCCAGAGGCCAGTGTTTCTATTTAATTGGTGTCTTCAGGAAGGAAATAGCCAGTCCTTAGGCAGGAGAGAAAGCATAATCTGTCAGTGCTTCCTCATTGTTTATTATGTAAACACACAGAAGATTTCATATTCTACTGTTCTTGGTTTTGCAATCTTTATAAAAATAAATATTTGCCTTCAAAAGCAACAACTATGATAATCATCAGTGTAGCCTTCTCCAGCTCTGCTGTTTTATACACACTCACATCAAATGAATAGAATCAGATAGATGTGTGTGGTCTGTTTGGATAATGATTTTCATGTGGAAACCTCCAGTTGAAAGCCCACTGGCACTAATTGAGAAGAAAGTTTGGTTTCTCTACTCATTTTCAGAGATGATGAATGTCCTGAGATCCTAAATTCCCTTTATTTGCTATTCTGTCATTTGCTATTTTTTTTCTTATTTTGTAGAAAGGAAATTATGTCATTCTGGGTAAGACACTAAACTTTCCTTTGCCTCAGTTTCCCTAGCAAATTAAGATATAAGATGTATTTACTCAGTGATCCCTTGGAGAAAAGTACAAATGGAGAGCAAAATAATTGGAACATATATAATCCTAGTGTTAGGGAGAGTTTCTCTCTTTCAAATGACAAAAGATAGAGAATTAATCAAAGCAAAAAAAATTACAAAAATATGTTACAAGTTGATTTCATTATAAGGGAGAGTGACTGAACTTAGGATTTCAGTGATACTGAGAACTCCCAAATGAAACTCCTACAAAACCTCTTTGCAATTTTGAGCTTGACAAATCCTAGAGTAGATAACCCCCCAAATTTGTCTGCAATGTTCTGGAGTGTGGCCCAAACCAGATTAAAATATAGTTGAGAAATAACTAACAACAACAATAATAAAAATAACAATAAATTAAAATATGATAGAACATAGAGAATGTTAATATCCAATTTTCTAAATCAGCATGTTTCTGTTTTTGAGTTTGACTTTATTGGTCTAGAACACTAAGAGGCATAAGTAATTTATTTATCCAGAGACATACAATTGATCTTTGTCAGAGGCAGAATTCAAACTCAGGCCTTTGGCTCTCTATCTTCTATGTCACAGCTGCCTCTTTATGTCTTTCTTCTATTAAACTTTTTCAATAGGTAGAATACCTGATTAGCAGTCAGGAGGACCTGCTTTCAAATATGACCTCAGACACTTACTTGGGCAAGTCCTTAAACCCTGCTTGCCTCAGTTTCTTCAACTGTAAAATTAGCTGGAGAAGGAGATGGCAAACCACTCCAGTATCTACACAAATATTATATTTTGGTCCTCATACTTTTGGTTGACTGCCTCCTGTGTCTGGACTGCATTCATATCGCATCCTTCTCTCTTAGAATCTCCCATTTCTTTCAGGATTAGCTCAAATAGCCACTCCTATATGAATTCTTCCCTGATCTCTCCTTGCCTGTTTCAATTTCTGGTGCCTTCTTCTCCCCAAATTCTGCACATGGCTCATACTTCTGTAACTTTCTGTAGTTTTGTATAGTTTGCTGTCTTTGTGTGCGGGTAACTTTTAATTTAATTTTATCCTATTTTTGCTGAGGCAATTGGAGCTAAGTAGCTTGCCTAGGATCACAACTAGCTGAGGTCAGATTTGAACTCAGATCCTCCTGACTTCAGGACCAATGCTCTATCTACTGTACCATCTAGCTGCTCTTTTGCAGGTAAGCTTTTAACAGGTATTCATGTTATTGTATCTTGAGTACCCTCATATTGTCTGGCACGTATTAGGTTTAACAAATGGTTATTGATTGTTTAGACCAAGGAATTATTACATTTAACTTACTATCTGTGATTTTTATTAAATATGCAAAGAACCCCTTCAGGAGAAAA
The DNA here is from genome assembly GCF_016432865.1 of Antechinus flavipes. NCBI lineage: Eukaryota > Metazoa > Chordata > Mammalia > Dasyuromorphia > Dasyuridae > Antechinus > Antechinus flavipes. Next base: position 174,935,036 of record NC_067400.1, on the reverse strand, counting down.
CCATGTTTTTGCAAGTCTAACAGTACAGTGATGATTTGCTTTCATTACAAATTCAACTCTTAGAAAAGCTGCTATTGCCAGATTCTATTGGCTATCCTTCTTTAAGAAAGGCTTTAGTTCTATGGAAAATAGTATCTAAAGAACTACATCCCTAATGTGTACTTTCTGATTTATTTTTTTCATTATGGTCAGGAAATGTTAGCAGTAGCTGTTACAAGTGCAACTCAAAAACAATATTAAGGACTAAATCTTAAGAAAATACACTTTAAGAGCCCTCCAAGGTGCCTTTATAAAGGCCCCACGCCTTTCTATTTTTTTTTAAAGAACTAAAAACCAAAGTTAATATTATACATGGACAGAGAAGCTCAATGGAAGCAGTAGAGTACAAATTTCACCTTTCTAGGTATATAAAATAGATTATCTCAGGAGATATTCACATTATATCTCAAACTTGACTAGCCATCCTGTACAATAGCAGTAGCACTATCATGAACTTTGGATCAAAGAATCCAAAAATCCTAATTCTTCTCTGATGATGACCTATCTTTCCAATAACAAGACAGAGTCATTAGTTTTCATGAAAGCATGATCACCCATCTCTATGAGTAATCTGCAGAACCTAGGGATTCTGCACCCAGTTTTGTTGTACATAGGGAAATCAAAGGAGCCAAAGCCTAGTAGAGAGAGATTCTCTGCTAACTGCATAAAACACCTACTGCACTTGAGAACAGGTTGACATGCCAAATTGGGTGCTAAATTGAACTCTAAATTAGTTCCATGATGGCACATCCAGTTAAGGAGGCTTTTTAAAACATTTAGGGAAATACACTGCCTGCTCTTGGATGAATGCTTCTATGCTCATCAAAATGTAGCTTCCTCCCTATTAGGAAGAGAATGCTGCTGCTTCTCATGCTGACTTTTTCTCCTTCTTCATTTTTTTTTTTTTTTGCCAGTTAAGCTCTTAATCAAGTGGAAATGAATAGCATTCCAAGCCTCTGCCCAGTGCTACAAGAGGCAGATGGTGGTGCAAAGAATGAAGCACTGGGACTCTAGTCAGGAAGAGTCTAATCTGAGTTGAGACACTAGGTATGTGAGCTTGGGCAAAACAGTTAACCTGTTGCCTCAGCTTCAACTCAAAAATGGGAGTAAGAGCAGCGCCTATTTCCCAAAGTTGGCAAAAGGATCCAATGAGATAATAATATTTGTAAAAAAAAAATATTTAACACAATGCCTGGCACACAGCAGACACAATATAAATGCTTTATTCCTCCCCAGTGACATTCATTCTCATAAACTCTTACTGTTTTTCTTTTGTGCGTGTTATTCAACTGACTCAGAATTCGATTTAACAAGACTTATTAAACCTAGAACATGCCAGACTTTGGGCAAGGTGCTAAAGCCATCTTCAGTTTGAAAATAAACCTAAAATGTGTTGATAAGTTTCAATTCTGGGTTTACAAATAAAATCTTCAAAAACACTACTTCATGATTCATCACTTGGTGACCATCTTTCTCTTAATGAACCTCTCTGAACTTGGTTAGGCTGGTCTTCGGTTGACAAATGAGCTGGACTCAAGCTCAAAATCCTGTTAGAATTGGGGGCTCCAGTGTCATTAGTTTGAGAACTCAAGATCTTATCTGTACCACTGTATACTGGAGGGGGATTAAGTCACACAGGATCACTGCATCATAGGTGCAAAGCTGATAAGGACCTTAGAAACCATGAGATACAGAAGCCTTGGAATTTCAGAGTTGGAAGGGACCTCATTGGTAATCTAATACAAAGCAAACACCACAAGAATGACCACACGCCTAACAAATACTAGTTCATCCTTTGTTTGAAGACTTCTGAGAAGGGCCAAACCCCTTCATTTTACAGAAGAGGAAACAGAGATCTAGAGACATTAAACAATTTGCTCCAGAATCACATAGGTAGTTAAGTAGTAGAACTGGGGTTTGAATCTGTAGTCTTTTAACAGAAAGTCTGTGATGTCTTCCTTCTCTACCTTGTCCTTCATGCAACTGAGCGATACCTAAGAGATTGCTGGAGGTTTTACAAGATTTGGCAATGAATGATCTCATTTATTTCGCCTGTCATTTTTCATTTGGTATTTAGACTTTCTTGTGTTTGTCAAGAAGAGTCCATTGGATTGGTTTCTTCTGAGATCCATGATCCTAGTGCTATGATGCTAATTTTAAAATTTATTAACATTATACTATAATTTTATTTTACAGTTAAATTGACTATTGCTACTGGGGAGGAGAGGGAAAAGGAGAGGAGCAGGATTATATTTCTAGTATAAAGAGCATAGGCTTTTGATAAGAAGACCAGAATTTGAATCCCAATTCCATGTTTTAACTGCCTGTGTGAGCTTATTCTAATAATTTCAAATTTATGGGCCTCAATTTCCTTATCTGTAAAATGAGAAGTTTGGACTGATGACAGCTAGGTCTGATGATCTTCTATACATTAAACAGGATTTTTTAGCTTTGCATATAGAAACTCCACTTGGATTTCAAGACTACTGACTTTGATTCCTCTTAGTATTAATGGGTAGCTTTGTTATTGTTGTTACACTTATAGCTGATTTCATCAATGACTCACTGGAAAAAATAACAACAATCTGCAAGACAGAGATGGAATTTATTAGCTTGTAAAGTGAATTGTTGATGAAATACTGAATGTCTATCCTGGCTGTGGTATCTCTCCACCTATGCAACACCCTCCCGCCCTCCAGGGGGATCTTTATCATTGTTACCTATTCCAGAGTGATTTGATTTGTAGGAAATAGAGAACAAAGGCATCCCTGGTTAGCTACATATGCAAATCTCCCCATAAAACTAAGAGCTATCAGAAGAGAGGAAGCAGGCTTGCAGGCAGTAGCTGCTGGAATAGATGGCGGCAGCCTCAGGCTCTGATAATACCCAGGCAGCTGGGTCTCTCGGAAGCCAGGGAGATTTTGCAACCTCAGGCATATAACTGTTGAGAAATATTAAAAGCCTCGAATTGTGAATGCAAAAGCCCAAGAGATACACAGCTGCCAGCGGGAATGGGGATATCTGTTTATCCGGGGACCTTGGTGGTCTGGTACCCACTCTCAGCTGTTCTCTGAAAGGGTAAGGGACCCTACTTCAATCCTGAGAACTGAGTCAGAGGTTTTTTCACATCCATGCTCCTGGAGGGGCTTAGCCAATTCTTGGCGTTGTTTTGAGATCCCAGAATGCAATATTGATGACGGGTAAGAAGGTTGGGTTTTTTCCCTTTTTTTCCCCTAACAAAAGATGGGTTGCTTGTATTATAGCCCACAAGTCATCCAAAAATCTTATTTTGCTTGCCAGCTTTAACCTCTTCCTTATCAGACCTTTTATCAAGATGGTTCACATGGGTTAAAAGCTTACCATTTTTGTATCTTTACTTTGAAATAATTTTTTTTGTATCTTTACTTTGAATACTGTGCATGCCATTTGATTCAGCTGTGTCTCTACTGGCTTATATCCCAAAGAGATAATAAAAAAGGAAAAGGGACCCACAGGTGCAAAAATGTTTGTGGCAGCCCTTTTTGGAGTGGCAAGAAACTGGAAACTGAGTGGGTGCCCATCAATTGGAGAATGGCTGAATAAATTGTGGTATATGAATGTTATGGAATAGTGTTGTTTTATAAAGAAACGATAAGCAAGATGATTTCAGAGAAGCTTGGAGAGACTTACATGAACTAATGCTGAGTGAAGTGAGCAGAACCAGGAGGTCATTGTACACAGCAACAAGATTATATGATGATCAATCCTGATAGATGTGGTTATTTTCAATAATGAAATGATTCAGGCCAGCCCCAAAGGTCTTGTGGTGAAGAGAGCCATCTGCACCCAGAGATAGGACTATGGAGACTGAATGTGAATCACAACACAGTATTTTGTTGTTGTTTGTTTGCATTTTGTTTTCTTTCTCATTTTTTTTTCTTTTTGATCTGATTTTTCTTGTGAAGCATGATAATTGTGGAAATATATAAAGAATGTGCACGTTTAACCTATATTGGATTACTCTAGGAGAGTGGGTGGGAGGGAAAGGAAGGGAGAAAAAAATAGAACACAAGGTTTTGTAAGGGTGAATATTGAAAATTATCTATGCAAATGTTTTAAAATAAAAATCTTTAATAATAAAAAAGAAATATCCTCTGAATACAGAGCATTAGAAGGGGCCTTAGCAACCATCTAGTCCAACTAATTTACAAAGAAATGATTAAAGCTTTCTCAAGAGGGTGAGCCTATCACCTCTCAAGGCAATTCATTTCACATTTTATTTTTCCTTGCTCTACTCTTTTAAAGAAAGACTCAAAAGGAAGAATTTTAAACTAGACTGAAAGTAACCAACTGAAGAGGATGAGATCTAATACTGAACCTATATCTTAAAATTGGGAATTGGCGCTGGTCTTCCCTACACCTATTAGTCTAATGAAGTATGCTTATTACATATAAATTAACTATGATATTGGAGAGGATGAAACACTCAGATAGATCATACAACAGCTGCCAAGATAGAGAATGGGATAGGTGCCCTCTGTGATATTGGAAGAGAAAAGGGCCCAAGGGCAGAGGTGGTGTGCAAGGTATGTTCCTTGAAGTCAGGAAGAGAACAGCAAAAAAACAGAATGGGAGGTGAATGAGCCACTTAGCAGTGGGGCTGGGTTCCAAAAATCAATCATGTTTATGTCTGCAGTGTTTGAATTTCAGATTTGGTTGACTCTTTGAAGTTATGAGCCTGTGCATTTTCCTTAGCACAAATTCCATTCTTTGTTAACCACAGGACTTACCTGGACCTGGTACTGGGAGTCAGGTGACCAAGGTTCCATTTGCCCACAAAGGTATCTTCCTTTAACACTAAGTCCCTTGACCAGATGGACAGCAGAACATTTTGTTACAAGGCTCACTGGTGGCCTGTGAGCAATTTGCTTATCCTTAGGCCACCACCGATCCTTACCCGTGCTATTTGTGAAAGGGGCCTGACCCTCAACTTTCTAGTGGCCTGAGGGACAAGCTAAGTCTGTCTGAAGTCTCAAAACTAAGGCTTTGCAAATGTTGACTTCTGGGAAAATAACAATCGTACTTGACTTTTATCTATAGATTAAAATTTTGCCCTGCCCCTTCTCTTTAACTTTTATGTTGAGTTAACTAGTATTCCTAAAGAAATATGAGGGTGAGTCACTGGTGGTTTCCCCCCATGTTGGTGCCAAAGAGTTTTCTCTATAAAGCAAACTTAAAGGAGCCAGTGGCGAGGGCAGAGGTCTGTGAAGGACAAGATGGTTCGTGCTCGAGGAAGTAAGGCAGATTGTTGTCAAAGTTCTCAAAAATTCTCACTGCCTCATTGCTGGAAAGGAGTATAAGCACTCATGAGAATCATGACAAGCTGTGATTTTCCACACTTGGTGACAATTTCTCTTCTTGCTGGACTTAGTAAATTGTATATTCAAGTGCTCAAGTTGTTATGGTTTGACATTCTTAGACAATGACAGGCAAGAAACCCAAACTAAATATTCCTGACCTTAATCATCTGAATTGGATTCATCCCTAAAATTCACTACCTTTTTTTTTTTTCATATTTTAGATTTGCTACCATTTGTTTGATTCTTAGATTACTTATCAAAGAAAGACTATAAAAGGTCTAATTTCATTTTTTTTTGCTATATTGTCCTGTCCTCTACACTATTCATGTCAACAATGCATTCCTCTACCTAATTTAAATCCAGATGATTTCATCATTCTTCAACTGACCAGGTGTTTACTCTGTTACACTCTATTACATCTTTTTCTCTCTCTCTCTCTCTCTCTCTCTCAGTCTTCTTCCTCTCTCTCTCTCTCTCTCTCTCTCTCTCTCTCTCTTTCTCTCTCTCTCTCTCTCTCTCTCACCATTCTTTTTTTTAACTTCTTTTAATTTAATTTGACTTTGGCCATTAAATGAATACAATGCATTGTAGGCCAGGGAATATCTATAAGATGAAATGTCATCTATTTTAATGCTTTTTCTGCCCAGTTGGCATTTTCTTCTCAAGTCTCCCTCATCTTTAGTAGTTGGGTCCTTTAATCTGAACTACTGAGAAATACTTAAGACATTTGATTGTAAGATCATGGCTATACCTCTGAGTTCAAATCTGACTCCTCATCAGGGGGCATGAGCTACTGTATTCTGAGGTTCTAGAAAGGAATAGTGGGGCTAGAAATATCAATGTCTTTGCTCAAAACTAGTTCTCACTTCCAAGTCCAGCTAGATAGAAACACAGGATCACCAAAATTTAGAGCTGCAAGATACCTTAGAAAACTTAATTGTACCTTAATCCAATCCTGTCTTTTTACTAAAGTGGAAATCAAGATCCCGGGAAACGATTATCTCAAGATCACAGAGTTAAGAAAACATCAGCGTATATGTGCAAAGCTAGGTTTCATAGAAACTTAAATTTAAAGCTAAATTTAGACCTTGGAGGTCATCCAGTCTGGCCTCATCATTTTACTTATTAAGCCGAAAGATGTGAAATGATTTGTTTAATGAGGCAGAACCAGGATTAAAATTAGATTTTTTAAGGGTCCCAGTGTCTTACCTGCTTATAAAATGAGATAACACATATAAAATGTTTTGCAAACTTCAAAGTACTATATAAAATGCTACCTTACTCTACTACTACTGCTATTACTACTATTAATACTGCTACTGCTTCTACCACTACTAGTTCTACTACTTCCACTACTACTACTACTATTACTACTACTACTACTGCTACTACTAACTACTACTATTACTCCTCCTCCTCCTCCTCTGCTACTAGTATTACTACTTCTACTACTATTAGTACTGCTACTACTAACTACTACTACTACTACTACTACTACTACTACTACTACTACTACTACTACTACTACTACTACTACTACTACTACTACTACTACTACTACTACTACTATTAGTACAGCTACTCTGCTACTAGTACTCCTCCTCCTTTTCCTCCTCTTCTTCCTACTATTACTCCAACTACTACTCCTACCACCATCCTATGACTTTAGAGCACACTGGTAACATCTCTCATTAGCTTTCTTCAAAACCTCACCTAGAAGAGACCTTTAGGTATCGGGGATGTTTATTGATTGGTTTTTAGAAAGGAACAGACCAGCTGTCCTAACAACTTTCCTCTTAAAAGGAGTCAGCTTTTTTCTAAGTCCTGGAAGACACACTTTCCGGGGCTCTTGGAAGGCACCCTTCGTTTTTAGTAACCAAAGTGTTTGAAGCCAGTTAAGCACATGCAAAGTTTGCCTTACCCTTTAAACCTGCAACCAAGAGAGGAATTTGGGTTTCCAGTATTTCCCCCCAAACAAAGGCGGCATCTTGGGTCTTAAAGACCCGAGCCCAGACGCACAGTGCTAGGTATAGCTTGTTCAAACATAACGAAAAAATGAGATGCATTTCAAAAATGTGCACTCGGGTTCTTTCTTCTCTCCCGACAGACAGCCCCGTCTTTCCCGGGTGGAGGATTTGGGGCAAACTGCAGCCCAAGCAAAGACCCAGACTTACCTGGCACTGACTGGCGGTCCCAAGCAAGAGTTCCGCAGATGGGTCGGACTGGAAGGAGAGCGCCAGCAAAGGTCCCGCTTCCCTGGGAGTACCAGGTTCCGGCAGTCCCGAGCAGCAAACTCTCACCTCTCAGAACCTGTCGCCCCACTGTCACTCCTTGCGGGGTCCCTCCGCGCCTCCAGGGATCAGGGGTACAGCGAACCGAGGCCTTTGGGGTCAGCTCGGCGCTGGCGCTCTTGAGAGTTTCAAAAGATATCCCGGGAACTCTTCCCTTCACTGCCTACTGTCCTGTTGGAGAGTTTGGAAAAGTCGTGCGCGAACGAGGGGCTTTCCTTCACGGCAAACTCACCTGCACCACCTAGAGGCTTCTCCCCGCAACGGAGAAGAAATCAAAGCCCTCTCTTTCCTGGGCCATTTGCAAGTTCACTAGCCGCGGCTTCTCCAGTTTGCCCTTGACACGTCCCGGGCCACTGGATTTCCTGCCCTCTCTAAGAGGCTGCACCCAGCTAAAAGAGCCAGATTTTTTTTTTTTTTTTGGTGGGGCGGGGGTATCCTTCCTTCTATGGATAACAGGACCAAGGTTTCTGGGGATCGGAGCGCTCAAAAGGTGAAACTTTAAAGCATCATTACTCAAAACCTCATTTACTGAAGGGACCTACCACCGAGACACCCACAGGCAAGGGTGCTGCTGGATTCATTTAGCTTCCAAACACGTGTGTGCATGTTTTTCCAGCTCTTCACTTACTACACTTCACCCCAGGCTTTTGAGTCAGCAGGAGACTGTAACTGGTGAGACCGCGGGAGACCCCCCACCCCTTCCCTTATAACCTTAAACAAGTTTTCAAAGACTGAGCCTTTCATGGTGTAGAGGCAGAAGATCTGGCCTTTTACTTACTACACAAGTGATCTCTTTAGTTTCAGATAATCTTCAGATAGATATCTTTAGATAGATAATTATATAAAAAGATAGATTAAAGATAGATATAAAAAGATTAAAAAAAGATTAGATATTTATCTTTAGCTATAAACATCTATATCTATCAATATCTATAAATAGATATCTATATCTATAAATAGATGGTAATCTATTCTTAAATGGTCAGATGATATCTATAGATAGATGAGATATATCTTTAGAAAGATGTGTTATCTATATCTACTATAGACTATATTTTTAAGTCATTTTTCAGTTGTGTTATTTTTCTTAACTTATTTTTCATAGCTCATTTGGAGTATTCTTGGCGAAGATTCTAGAAAGGTGTGCTTTTTCCTTCTGCAACTCATTTTACAAATAAGGACATGGAGGAAAATAGGATCAAGTAATTTACCCAGGATCACACAGCTACTAAGAGTCTGAGACTGAATTTGAATTCAGGAAGATGAATTGTCTTGACCAAAGACCTAACATTATCCATTTTACTATTTAGCTGCCTGAGAAGATATATATGTTTAAATTAGTGGTGTGTATCTATAGATAGATTAATCAAAAAGTAGGTAGATAGATGATTTAGTAATAATAATAATGATAATAGATAATAGTTATATAACACTTTATTAGCACTATGCTAAGTGCTCCATAATTATCCCAATTGATTCTTACAACTCTAGAAAATATTATTATTCTGATTTTACAGATGAGGAAATTGAGGCAGAGTTAAGTGACTTGTCCAAGTTCATATAGCTAGTAAGTGAGGCTTTAGCCTTTTTACAGCCTTTCTGAGGCTGATTTGATTCCAGGCCTATTTAGGTGATTATACTTGTGTATAAACATATATATATATATACACACACATATATATATATCATCTATATACTTACACACATATGTATATGTCCATATATTTAGGTAGATGATCTGTAGATAAGTAGATAGATAATATATGTCTTTAGAGACATAAATAGCATTTACTTATTGTATAGGACTGGAAATACAAATACAACAAAACAATCCATTCCCTATTTTCAAGGAAGTTCCAATCTAATTTAATTTTTTTCTTTTAATATTTTTATTTTCTCAGTTACATATAAAATAATTTTTTTACATTTTTAAATGTTGAGTTCCTCCGCATTGAGAATATACAAGTTGTATAAAATATTTCCACAAAAGTCATGTTGTAAAAGAAAACAATCTCCCCTCCTCCCAAAAAAACCTTCAAGAAAAAAAAAGTTTAAAAAAATTATGTTTCAGTCTATATTCAGCACAATCAAGTTTTTCTCTGGGTATGGATAGCATGTTTCATCATAAGTCCTTCAGAGTAGTCTTGGATCATTATATTTATGAGAATAGCAAGGTCATTCACAGCTGATCATCCCACAACTTTGCTATTACTATGTATACAGAACATTTCACTTTGCTTGAACTCATGGAGGACTTTCCAGGTTTTTCTAAGAGTACCATGCTCATAATTTTTTATATAACAATAATATTCCATCATAATCACTTACTACAATCTATTCAGCCATTGCCCAATTGATGGGCATCCCCTCAGTTTCCAATTCTTTGCCCTGGGAAAAAAGCCACTATAAATATCTTTGTACATATAGGTCCTTTTCCTTTTTAGGAAAAAAAAATCTCTTTTGGGATTCACACTTGGTAGTAATATTGTTAAGTCAAAGGATATGCATGATTTTATAGCTCCTTGGGCATAGATCTTATCTTCTGATAATTTATCAATTAAGGAATAGCTTTTTTAAAAATTTATTTTACAAATTTGACTCAGTTCTCTATACATTTGAGAACTGAGGCCTTCATCAGAGAAACTTGCTTCATAATTGGAAAGTCCATTCTTATGTGGTAGGACAACACATAGAGAGATTCAGGAAAGGAGTGTAGTGTATATGGAATGCCTTTAAGGGACAAGCCTACTGGCTGGAACTGGAAAAATTTGGAGAGTGAGTGAATTGGGCCTCTCATAAAATAATTGGGTAATCTGGGGACTGACCAATGAGGAGAATTGGCTTCAAGTTGGAAATCTTACAGCTGGAAGAGACTTTAGAAGGCATGGAGGCCAATTTATTTTACAGTTTAGGAAACTGCGATCTAGAGAGCTTATATGAGGTTTCTTCAATTATAAAATGAAAAGGATAGGGTTAAGATAAATAGTTTTTTGTAGCCATGGATCAGAGATTTAGAGCTGGGGAGCACACGTTTCACTATTGAGGAAATGGACAAGATAACAGAGGATGTAAGCAGGCCCATGTCCTCTGATTTCAAAGTTAGAACTTTTTGCACTGAACACCCCTCCCATACCATCTCCACTCCCTGCCCCATGTTTCTGAGGGTCCTTACTAGCCTAAAATCCTCTGATGCTTATGTGACCTCAGGCAAATCATTTAACTCATTTGGGCTTCAGTTTTCTCAAATGGAAACTGACAGTATTGGAATAGATTATCTTTCCGGTGCCTTCTAGCACTAAATCATGTGCTTTGATATTGGTCTATTCTTCCTCAGAAATGGAATTTTAAAAATGTATTTATTTTAAACTTTAGGGGAAAAAAAGATTTGCAGCTTTTGTGACCTATCAGTGATAGAGGTCGGGGATGGGATAAGAATGGCTTTTCATACTATACAATAAATGATTTGGATTTGTATGTTTTCTTTTCCCCACACTGTGATTTTTTCTCTTGAATGGTTTGCAATAAAAAGATATTCATAGAAAAAAAATGAACATGAAAGAGAGAGAGACAGACAGACAGACAGAGACAGAGAGACAGAGAGAGGAGAGAGACAGAGGGAGAGAGACAGAGGAGAGAGACAGAGGGGGAAAGAGAGAGAGAAGAGAGAGACAGAGGGGGAAAGGGGGGGAGGGTAGGGGGGAGAGAGACAGAGAGAGAGAAAGAGAGAGACAGAGAGACAGAGAGAGAGAGACAGAGACAGAGAGAGACAGAGAGGGGGGGAGAGACAGAGAGAGAGAGAGAAGGAGAGAGAGAGAGAGAGAGAGAGAGAGAGAAGAGAGAGACAGACAGACAGAGACAGAGACAGAAAGAGACAGAGAGACAGAGACAGAAACATAAAGAAGAGTTGCAATTGCTAGGTTTCATTGTATCAAGGCAAACAACTAATACACATACTTGAGGTTTGTTAATGGATATTTTATCTTGAATTATCTAGTTTGATTATCTGCATGGTAATTAACCATTCTGCTGTGTGGACCCAATCTGATGACAGAACTAGAGATTATAATTGTGACTTTATAGGTATATGAAGAATTCCCAGATGAGGAAATTCTTCTACTAATTCAGCAGGCATATTTTTTATAATTTATACTCTTAGAGAGTTATCTGATTACTGTGAAGTTGAGAGACTTGTATAAGGTCACACATACAATAGATGTCAAAGGCAGGACTTGAACCCAGGCCTTCTGGCCCTCAAAACCAACACTCTACAATGATAATGGTAATAATATGAATTTCTGTATAGTAAGGATTAGTATCCCTGGGACAATTCACCCTTCTATCTTGTGCTAACTTCTGACATATCTACTTTGACAGTTACTTTTGAAGATGGAGACTTGTTCAAGTTTGAATCTTCTTAAAATGAGGATTAATTGAGGTAATTTTGCAAAGCACTTACTTAGCACAGTTTCTGATACAAAGTAAGTGCTTGATAAATGTTTATTTCTTTCCTCCCATAAAAATGAAAAAAGGTTTTGACTTTGTCAGACAGAAATGTCACTTAAAAAAAAAAGAAGGAAAATAATATGATTGAGGAACTGAAAACTTTAAGAAGGGCCATGGCTGTTCTTATGAACCTTTACCTTAAAGAATGTTTATTGGGGCAGTTAGGTGGTGCGGTGGATAGAGCACTAGCTCTGAAGTCAGGAGGACCCGAGTTCAAATCTGGTCTCAGACACTTAACGCTTCTTAGTGTGTGACCCTGGGCCAGTCACTTAACCCCAATTCCCTCAATAAGGAATGTTTATTAGTGGTTACTCTTAAAATTTGCATGCTATTCAGACCTGCCAAATCAAATGGAGAAACAAACAGCTCCTCCCAACAAAAGCAAGAGAGGGTGTTGCTTATCATTATGATTTAAGAGTCTTGAGCTTCAAAGATAAGATTTTCTGTTTTGCACATCTTGTAAAAGATTGGAATAGAAATAGCAAGAGGTTATCAACAGCATTCTTCAGAAGAACATGAAGCTAAAATGCTGAGCACATTGCTCAGACCATTGCTGAGCACATGAGGTCTTTAGGGGTTTGGGAAAATGGAATGTAATTTAGAACACATGATCCATATCAGTTTGCTCTTCATCAATCTTTAGTGTAACTTGCCTATAGGAATGGCCAGGAATAATGCCGATCAGCTATCACAAAAGGAGGAAGTCCCCGTCAATTAGCAGAATTTGGAAGTGTTTTCAGAAATGTCAGAGAGCAATTCAGATGAGTATACATTCAGTCATATTTAAAGAGTTTAGACTTTGGCATAAATAGTCATATTTGGGGTCTATGACATGACCTTTGTGATTTGTGTTAGCAATGGAAACCATCTTCCATCAGATTAATCCTGCCAATTCAGTTGTCCATTGCCCTGTATTTTGTAGGTCTGATTTTAACTTTATATCTTTTCTCCTCTAACTCCTCATTTTAATGCTAGCTAATTATTTTTAATAATAAAGTCCATCTACTGTTATCTAATCTAGAGACTACAAGGTGTCTGTAGGGGTTTATAATGTTAAGGAATAATAATATAATAATTTATAATGTCTTAATAAAATTCAGATCCTGCAACATACCTCATGAGGCTGTCCTGATTAACCTGCTTGAAGTTACCTTCTTTTTTGTTGTTTCAAGATTCTTAATGATCTTTTCTTCCTGTACCTTGTTTCTTCTCTTTGTGAACCTAGTTCTTGAAAATAAAGGGGGGTGGGGTAGAGATGATGTCTTTTTTATACTTGGTGAAGAATCAACACATCATTTACTAGCTGGTGTTGGAACATATTTTTGAAGTAGAGTCAACTTTTAATAGCAAAAAGAGGAAGAGTATGGGGGAAGAACAATTGCATATTAATTGCTGGAAATATTACCATGATTTTGTACTTTAGCATAATAGATATCTAATATTTTTGTTGTCATTCAGTCATTTTATGTCCTATCTTCATAACCTCATTTGTGGTTTTTTTGGCAAAGATACTGTAATTATTTGCCATTTCCTCCTTCAGCTCATTTTTTTCAGATAAGGAAACTGAGGTAGACAGTTAGATGACTTAACTAGTAAATGTCTGAGGCCATATTTGAACTCAGGAAAATGACATCAAATCTGGTGCTTTATCTATTTTGCCATCTAGCAGCCACCAGAAATTTAACATAATCAGGTAAAAATGCTATTTCAGTGAAGTTTTACTCTACATACCAAATCTATCTAAAATATAAATGTGTGTGTATATGTGTGTGTGTGTGTGTGTGTGTGTGGTTTCTATTTTGTAGGCATAGTAAACACAAAAACATTGTAGCTCTTTATTTTATCATCACCTTCCTCTTTTCCTATACTTTGCATTTAGCTACTCAGCAAAACTCTCATTCATACTTTACTTTAAGGAACTTTTGTCCCAGTAGCCAAATATTAAAAACATTTAATCCTCATGAAAACCAGACTCCTTAAAAGAAAACGGACTCAGTTGAAGATGTCATAAAAATAATCTTCTGTGCCCAAATGATGAGCAATTCAGAGAGTAACATGTTTGATTCAGAATTTACTTGGAGATAGAGAACTATTTTTAAAAAAATAACAAATGTTTGTTGGCAAGTTTTTTTTTTTAAATAGTTTACTTTTGAGGGAAGTGAACCCTTTGTGTATATACATAGGTTTGAAAATTGTTCCACTTTGTTCAAATGTATTTTTAAAGGATTTTGTTGTTGTTGTTGATAGAAGAAAGGAAGATTTGGCCAATTTTAGGGTTAAAAGCTTACTTTTTAAAAAAATAATTATAACTTTTTATTGACAGAACCCATACCTGGGTAATTTTTTACAACATTATCCCTTGCACTCACTTGCACTTTGATTTTTCCCTTCCCTCCCTCCACCCCCACCCTAGATGGCAAGCAGTAAAAGCTTACTTTTGTCAGCGTTTAGATTTTCAGTAGCAGTACTAACATGTATATAGCACTTTGAGGTTTACAAAACACTTTACATGTATCACCTCATTAGGTAGGTGCTATTCTTATTCCATTTAAAGATGAGGAAACTGAAGCAAAGCATCACAGAGCTAGTTAGTATCTGAGGAAATATAAAAAAGTTAACATAAATTAGTCTTTATTCAAAAATCATAATTTTTCAGGAGAGGCATTATGGTGAGAATCACATTCTGCCAGTGAATTCAAGGTATTTCTTCACTACCACAGACTCTTGTGTATTCTATTTCTTATTTCTTATTCTTTACCAGATGAAATGTATTCGTGTGGAGGAGGGAAGGAAAAAGTGTTAGGGGGATTTGAAAGCAATTTTCCCTGGGGAAGAAGAGGCAAATTAAAAAGAAAGAATAAATAGCCTGAGAGTTAATTGGGAGTGTTCAGAAGGCTAATTAATTCCTTTTCTATAATAAGTAAGTAAAGACTCTGCCCAAGCTTCTGGAATCTTGTTGTTGTTCTGTTGTATATGACTCTTCATGACCCTGTGGATCATACTGGTCTTGGCAACAATACTGAAGTGGTTTGCTATTTCTTTCTCCACTTCATTTTACAGATGAAGAAATGGAGGCAAACAGGGTTATGTAATTTGCCCAGGATTACACAAGTTGAATTCCAACTCAGGTCTTTCTGATTCCAGGATTAAGAGCACTTTATCCACAGAACTGCTTAGCTGCTTTCTCTTGAATCATAGAGCCTTGGAATAAGAGCTGGGGCTATGTCTCTTACATGGCACCAGCTGAGGATTTGTAGGATGCAGAGACAAATTAACAGAAGAAAGGATGTCAAAACAAGGTCCAGGAACAAAAGGAGACAATATAATCAAATTGGAGGATTTCAACTCAGAGTATAAGGCAAAGTATGGACACAGGTATGGGCACAGGGAATCAAGTGCCAGGCTCGGATACAGGAAGGCCCGAGTTGAATTCTTCCCCTTTTTTTGTGATAGTATTTTATTTTTTCCAAATACATGCAAAGATAGTTTTTAATATTCACCTTTGCAAAACCTTGTGTTACAAATTTTTCTCTCTTCTTCCTCCCTTTCTTCTCTCCAAGATAGTAAGGTTAAACATGTACAATTTTCTAAACATATTTCTACATTCCTCATGCTGCACAAGAAAAATCAGATCAAAAGGGGGAAAACATAAGGAAGAAAAAAAAAGCAAGTAAACAAACAATCATCAACAACAACAACAAAAATGTAAAAATACTATGTGTTGATCTACATTCAGTCTCTATTGTTTTCTCTCTGGGTGTGAATGGCTCTTTCCATCACAAGTCTATGGAAATTTTCTTGAATTATCTCATTGTTGAAAAAAGCCAAGTCCATCACAGTTGGTCATCACATAATCTTGTTCCTGTATAATATTCACTTGGTTCTGCTCGTTTCACTTAGCATCAGTTCATATAAATCTCTCCAGGCTTTTCTGAAATCAGCCCACTGAGTCCAGTTCTGACCTTAGACACTAGCTGTGTAATCCTGGTCAAGGCACTTAACCCTGTTTGCCTCAGTTTCCTCCTCTGTAAAATGAGCTGGAGAAGGAAATGACAAACCATTTCAATATCTTTGCCAAGAAAATCCCAAATGGGGTCCAATTCTTTGTGACCTTCGAAAAACAGTGAGAAAAGAGATAGTGATGTGGTCAGTAGTAAAGAGGCAGGAGTAGCCAAGACAAAGAAAGAAACAAGAAAGAAAAGTATTAGATCAAAGGCAAAATCTGAGCTTCAACAAGGTGCTTCCAGCAATTTGTCACACCTAGTGAACTGAGAGTGCTGGCAAGCTTTTAATCCCTCTCTACTCACATGGTACCTCTAATGGGCTGCCTCTGCAGACAGCCACAGCTCATTACCATATCTTCCTGGATGTGAGATTGTGGGGCAGTGTGGCAAGATATTGCTGACATCAATAATGCATCATGAAACTATATACCAAAGGAACAAAAATCTTAAGTATAAATAGCATATTTCTTTTTCAAACAAATTATAAGAAATGTACTTTGACCTGTGCTAGCTCAAAAGTGCTATTTACAACTATTTCTTTTAAATTAGAATCCTTGAAACCCATTTATCATTCTAAGCTAAGATGTTTTTTAGACTTTGTTAATTCAAAAATATTGAATTTGGAATCAGGGCACCAGAGTTTAATCTGATTTTGCTTTTAAGTACCTTGGACAAGTCAACTTGACTCCTCTTTGTGTCCTCATTTGTAAACTAAAAATGAGTAAACCTTTTCCTCCCGCCTTTCCTTTTGGGAGCCTAGAAACTTAGTGCACAGAGAGTAGAGGCTTTATTTTTTCAACGAAGTAGCCATTATACACCTTGGTTAGGAACTTCATAAAAGCCCATGCTCTAAAACAACAGATTCTGAATTCTATTTTTCTATTGTGTTTTTTTTTTCAATCTTAGTCATATCACTGCTTCTTCATCCTTGTCCTACCTACTAACTATGAGTGTAACCAAAGATTTTATTATGATTTCTCTTCTTTCTATACTCTGTGCCATATTACTTGATATTCTCATCATCTCTCATGGGTCCAATTATTATTACTGAGAATGATTCCCAGGTCTATAAATAACCCTAGTCTCTCCTAAGTACTCTCCTTTGGATATCTTAGCGTATGTATTTCCAACTCAAAGTGCCTAAAACAGAACTCATTATCTTTTGTCCTAAACTTTTCCTTATTTCCAAAATTCTGTTTTACTGTGGAGTCTACCACCATCCTTATAACTACCCAGGCTTACAATCTTAGTGCTATCAATCTCTCACTCTCATTCATTCCAAATATTCAATTCATTACCAAATATTGTCATTTCTATCTTCACATTTCTTGTATAAACATTCAATATTTGTAAATATTTGTAATAGTGTTTTGCAGGGTGCCTGGCACATAGGGGATAATACATTAAAATGCTAGTTATTATTATTACATTATTATCTTCATCATCCTAATTCAGGTCTATGCTCTTGCTTGGATCACTGCAGTAGCATTCTAATTGATCTCCCTGCCTTGAGTCTCTCTCCACTTCAATTCATCCTCCACTCAGCTGCTATTAAAAATATGTTGCAAAGATAAAAAGGACTCAGAAGTGTATTAAGTAAGTTGATTTATTTATAGAAACAAGCGATCCACTTAGGGGTGTTCCCTGAGTAGATCTGCACTTATAAGACATAGTAATGAGCCTTTTTTTTCCTATCCTGAAACACAAGTGCCTCTGTCATCCCCCAGATTGGTTGGAAATGATGAAATTAAGACTTCTTTGTCCTACCTTTGTATATTCCTCCCTGACATGTTCCCTCTCCCTCAACATACAACCTATCTTAAAAAATGATGGAAAACTCCTCTTTTGGGAACATTAATATTAAATAACTCATTAAGATGTTCACTCAGTGCTTGTAGTTCCCTTTTAGTCACGTCTTGATTTTTATAAATTTATCAAGTCAGCAGCTCAGTATCTTGTTTTGTACAACTAATTTGGTCAGCTGACATGACCTTTTTCCAATTCTTTATCCTTATATGGAAATACAATGGTATAGATTTCTCACAACTGCCAATGTGATTTTCCTAAAGTCCAGGTCTGGCCACGTCATCTTCTGCTTAATATAATCTATTGGCTTCCTATTATCTCCAGTTTCAAAAATAAAGTCATCTGCACCTTCCTATTTTTTCCTGGTCGTCTTAAACGTTTCCCTTTCTATTTCATGATTTAATAGCTCAGGTCTCCTTGCTGTTCCTCATGCTTGATATTCATCTTTTGACTTGAGCTTTTGCACCAGCTGTCTCGCATGCTTGGAACATTCTTCCTTTCCACTTCTGCATCCTCATTTCCATGGTTTTCTTCAAGATTCAGCTCAAGTCCCATCTTCAGCAGGATTCCCCTTCCAGCACTCCTAGTTTTCTGGTTCTTTTCCCCACTGATATTGTTCACTTTAGTCTATCTTTTCATGACTCCATATGGGATTTTCTTGGCAAAGATACAGGATTGATTTGCTATTTCCTTCTCCAGCTCATTTTACAGATGAGGAAACTGAGGCAAATGGGGTTAAGTGGCTTCCCCAGGGTCACACAGAGAGTAAGCATCTGAGGCCAGATTGGAGCTCACACAGCTGAATCTTGCTCTCCCCTGGCCCAGTACTCTATCCACTGCACTGCGTATCCCCTCTGAGATTGCCTCCATCTAATCAGTTTATATCTTATATGTACCTAGTTTTTGAAATGTCTCCCCAATTAGAAGAAGGTGAATTCCTTGAGGCAGGGACTGTTTTTACATTTCTTTATATTCACAGTGCTTAGTACACTGCCTGGCACATAGTAAAGTCTTAATAAATACTTGTCTTAATTATATACGTTATAATCACACCACACCCCTGCTTTTTAATCCACACATCTTTCCCAACAGTCTCTCATGGCCATTCTAACCTAGTTCTGTTGTTTTTCAATCAAGTCCCACTCTCCATGATTCCATTCAGGATGTTCTTGGCAAAGGTACTGAAATGGTTTGCCCTTTCCTTCTCCAGCTCATTTTACAGATGAGGAAACTGAGGCAAACAGGCTTAAGTGACTTGGTCAGGGTCAACACAGCTGGTGAATGTCTGAGGGTAGATTTGGATTCAGGTCTTTTTAACTCCAGGCCTGGTGCTCTATTCCCAGTCACCTGGCTGCCCCTTTTTATACTTTAGAGATTGGCCAAAAAAAGGGGAAGAAAATGGAAGATGACAATTTTTTTTCTTGATTGCATAAGAAAGTGAGGGAGATCATTTTAATAATGTAGAATAAATTTTAAATTATGTTCCACATAACATTTTTTCTCTCTAGAGAGTGGGAAATCCCTGTTTATAGCTGATCTTGACCTCATTTTTGAGTTCCGGACTCACATCTTCAATTGCCTGAAAATCTTTCTAATGGGAAGTTCCACTGTCACCTTAAGCTCAACATATCCCAGACTGAATTTATCTTTACTTCTAAGCCTGCTTGTCCTTTCAATCATTCTCTTCCTTTTGACTTTACTTTCTGATTGTTGCAAAACCAATTATCTTTTTCATATTTGTAAGCTTGGTTTTGTTACCTTCAACTCTTCTCTCTCACCTTATATTCCCTTCCCATACATTCCAATGTCATAGCAGCTCTCTCTCTCTCTCTCTCTCTCTCTCTCTCTCTCTCTCCCCCTTTCTTCCCTCCTCCCTCACCCTCTCTGTCTTTCCCTCTGTCTCTCTCTTCTCTCTCTTTTCTCTCTCTCTCTCTCTCTCCTTCCTTCTTTTCCTTCCTCCCTCTCCCTCTCTGTCTTTCTCTCTCTGTCTTTCTTCCTCTCTCCCTCCCTCTCTCCCTCCCTCCCACTCTTTCTCCTTTCTTCCCTCCCTCTCTGTCTTTCCTGTCTCTGTCTTTCTTCCTCTCTCCCTCCCTCCCACTCTTTCTCCTTTCTTCCCTCCCTCTCTGTCTTTCCCTGTCTCTGTCTTTCTTCCTCTCTCCCTCCCTCCCTTTCTCCATCCCTCCTTCTTTTCCTTCCTCCCCCCCTTCTCTCTCTTCCTTTTCTAGCCTTTATTTCTGTTCCCCTTGCCACTCTCTTTATGTCCTTATTATTATACTTCTAGACCAAGATCATCATAAGAGTAAATAACCATAAATCTTCCTACCTCCACTTTTGCTCTGTCCTGTATCTTCTATTCTCTTATCAAATCCATGCTTCATCCTCCTACCATGATGATCTTTCTTTTTTTTTATTTTTTAAATTTTTAATAGCTTTTTATTTTCAAGTTATATGCACGGGTAATTTTATAGCATTGACAATTGCCAAATCTTTTGTTCCAATTTTTCCCCTCCTTCCCCCTACACCCTCCCCTAGATGGCAGGATGCCCAATACATGTTAAATATATTAAAGTATAAATTAAATACAAAATAAGTATACATGTCCAAACCGTTGTTTTGCTGTACAAAAAGAATTGGACTCTGAAATATTGTATAATTAGCCTGTGAAGGAAATCCAAAATGCAGGCAGGCAAAAATAGAAGGATTGGGAATTCAATGTAATGGTTCTTAGTCATCTCCCAGAGTTCTTTCGCTGGGTGTAGCTGGTTCAGCTTATTACTGCTCCATTGGAACTGATTTGGTTCATTTCATTGCTGAAGATGGCCAGGTCCATCAGAATTGATCATCATATAATATTGTCATTGAAGTATATAATGATCTCCTGGCCCTGCTCATTTCACTCAGCACATGATGATCTTTCTTATGCATAGTTCTGGTCTTGTCACTTTTCCGTAGCTATATGTTACCTCTGGAATAAATGTTGATTTCCTTTGCCTGGCAATGATTTCTGCAAGCCATTGTCACCTTTTCATATTAGTATTATTTCACATTATTCTCTTCTACATATTGTAGCTAAATTGCATAATTCTCCGCTCTCAAACATGCCCTGATTCCCAGAATTAATATTTAGGATGTTCTCTCTTCTTATCTTTGCCTTTTGAACCCCTGCCCATCTGTTAAAATCCAACTCATTGAAGTTATCATTGCTCCCAGCCCATTAGTAATAACTTTCCTTTAGACTTTATTTTCTTTTGTAAATGAATTATGCATTTATCATGTAAAGTTGTATATTGTACCAGTTGTTTTATTCATCCTTTCCCCCACTAGATTGTAAGTACTTAAGGAAAAGGAACTATATTACATCTCAAACTTTCCATCTTTTGTAGTCAAGTGTTCTGAACACAGTAGGTGCTTTATGAATGTTTATTGATTGATGAAAGGCTGAAGGGATTTGTGGATACAAGATAGACATTGTTGAGGTAAATTACAGGTACAGGCTCATGTTTCTTAGCTTGGCTCAGGATTAAAGCTCTAAGCAATCCCTTCCAGGTGCTTCTTGTCAACATTCTCCTTAGTTGGTGGACTCTTTCTTTAAGCTAGGGCATTTTAACCTTGGATTTCTGGTTCCTCTGGCTAGTTCTTATATGTTGATTTAAGCTCCTTGTTTTTTACACCTCCTCCTCACTTTTGTGTCTTTGAAGAATTAGGTTCTTTTAGTCTTTGAGCTTTAGGCATCCTCTTTCTGGCTCTAATTCGAGATACCTATGACTCTTAAAGACCAAGTCAATTCTATAAACATTTATCAGGTGCCCCAGATACTGTGCAGAGCTGGAAATGTCATGTAAGACAAAGAACCAGTCTCCATCTTCAAGGACTTTAGATTTGGGGATAGGGAGTGGTCAAGGTGATAGGATCATTGATCTAGCTAAAGTTAGATGGGATAAAAAAATCTTAGAGAAAAACATGTTTGTTTGCCTCTGGGGTAAGCTGGAATTAAATAAGAGAGCATATATTTGATATCCTTTTTGGTTGTAGTGAAATAAAATAACTCATTAGAAAAAGGGATGGATTTGGAATCAAAATACCTTGATTCAGATGCTGCCTTTATAGCCTATATGATTTTGGGCAAAAAGCTTAATTTTTCTGGATCTCAGTTTCCTCATTTTTAAAATTAGCAAGTCTTTAAGTTACTTTTTAACTATAAATTTATCACCAAGGTCCAAGTGCCTTTCAGTGAGTCAATCTATACAAAGAAAGTGTCTTTAACCCTTAGTATATATTTTATGTTTTCCCCAATTACATAGTAAAACAATAATTAAAAAAAAAACAACTTTAGGCCTTTCTTGTGAGTGAGGAAGCTGAGACCCAGCGCAGGAAGGTTCTACATTATAGGCTGAATCCAAATGACACCTTGGAGACCCTTACTTTCAGGCCCCAGTTAGTCCATTTATTCATCCATGCTGTGGCTGCATCCTCAACCCCCAAACTATGTAAGTAGCAGAATTATAATTGAAATTGATCCTAGTTTAGAAAGGCTTCTGGAGCTCAAATAGTTCAATGGTTCAAATACTAAATCTTTTTTATGACCTATAATATTGTCATTTAGCTGAACAGTACAGATCACTACATTTTTCTAATAAAGGAAACCTCAGGAATACATCGAAAACTTATTTGCACTGTACCAGAGAAACAGAAACAAAGAGAGACAGAGACAGAAAGAAATGGGAGAAAGAGAAAGAAATAAGAGATGAAGAAAAAGAAAGAGAGACAGAGTAAGAGAGAGAAAGAGAGATAGAGAGACAAAGAGAGAAAGAAATGAGTGAGGGAAAGAATTGAAAGGAAGAGAGAGACAGACAGACAGACAGACAGAGACAGACAGAGACAGAGAGAGGAATGAGAGAGAGGGACAAAGACAGACAGAGAAACAGAGACAAAAATGAGAGAGAGGGAAAGGAGACAAACAGAGACATAGACGGACACAAAGAGAGAGACAGAGAGGGAGAGACACACAGACACACAGTCACACAGACCACACACACACACACACACACACACACACACACACACACACACACAGGAGAAATGATCCCAAATTTCAAAATGTGGCATATTTACATTTCCATTTTAAAAATCAACAGCCTCATTATTTCAATAGGAGAACTCGTATTTCTTTAGGACATTAATAATTTCTACCCAATGTATCTTTGAGGTAATGGGGTTGACATTTAATGCTATTCACTAGTCTGTTCTCAGTGGATGTTCATTAACAGGGGAATATTAACCTATAGTGTGGCTACAGATGGAAGCATCTATTCAGTAGGGTATGCTTCATCAGTATTGATTGATTGAGCCTTTCTTACATCCCAGGGTGTTTTGCAGTTGAGTTAGGGTAGGAAAAATTATGATTTCATAATTTCAGTATTTTAGTGCACTTAATACATCTGGTGCCTCCAGCCCATTGATCCACAATCTGGAGAGAAATTAAGGTGGAGGAAAAAAAATCAGAATATTTTCATGAAGAAATAATTTTCATGAACCTTTAATTTGTTAAGTGAGCAAATTATGATATAGCTAGTGGAGTTCAACATAGCTATATAGATGAACTTAAAGAAAATCAAAAGTTGAAGGCAGGCTCCAACAGTAGAAAGATTACTAGATTTGGAGTCAGAAATCTGGTTTTAAATTCTAACTTTGCCACTTACTTGCTGTATTGCCTTGGGTATCTAATTTGATATCCCTGTGTTTCAGTTTTATTCATATATAAAATAGAACATTGGGTTATCTCTGGGGTCCCCTCTCATTCCGAATTGATGACTCTAAAGCCTATCTTATAAAACAGAACATTTGTCCTGGCCATTGCTGTCATCTCCCTCTCTCCTTTCCCCCTTTTCCTCCTTCCCCCCTTCCCTCTTCCCCTTTCCTCTTTTTCCTCCTTCCACCTTTCTTCCCTTCCCCCCTTCTTCCCTTCTCCTCTTGCCCCTTCTTCCCTTCTTTCCTTCCCCTTTTCCCCCCTTCTCTTCTTCCCCTCTTCTTCTTTTTTTCCTTGTTCTTCTTCCTTCATCATTTTCTTCTTTCCTCCTCTTCCTCCCCCTCATTCATATCTTCCTCCTTTTTATTTTTCTTCTTCTCCCCAAAGATATTTGTAATATATAAGTGTTTTTAGGCATTTGAAAAAAATTCTTCTTTCTTTCCTTCTTTCCTTCCTTCCTTTCTCTGAGGCAGTTGGGGTGAAGTGACTTGCCCAGGGTCACATAGTTAGGAAATATTAAGTGTCTGAGATCAGATTTGAACTCAGGTCCTCCTGACTTCAAGGCTGATGTTCAATCCATTGTGCCATTTAGCTGCCCCCTTTTTATTGGTCATTTATTTAATTGGTTTTTTTTTAAAACTTTCTATTTGTTTTTATGATTTACTTTATTAAAAAAACAGAATAATAAAAAAGAAAAACTGAAAAGGAATACAAAAGAAAATGAAACAAAAGAACAGCAGAACATTAGGGAGGATTCAAAATATATAATAATAAATCACCAGATCAAGAAAGTATAAATAGTAGAAGAAATTATATTCATGAGTGTCCATCTTTTCTTTACTTCTTTGTAAATTGTTCTTTTGTTGCTGTTCATCTTTTTTGCTTTATTCATTTTTCTCCCCAAGCAGGCTAATGGTTAAGAAAGGATATATTTGTTTACATATATAAATATATAAATACACATACACCTCACCTCCCCATAGACACATCTTTCCTATCCCTTTTAACTCATTGCTTTAAAACTGCTCCTAACTTGCCTTGCTGTTAACCTCCTCCTACCCATAGATCCCTCCTTTTCTTCCTTCCACACCCTTTGCTTCCCAGTCTGCTATTCTGCCCCCCACCTCCCCCCACTATTTCTTTATAGATTTTGGAGGGTGCTATCGCCTTCATAGTGTGTATGTATGTATATATATATATATATATATATATATATATATATATATATACATATATATATTTACATAATTTTGCCTATTTAGTCTGTTCCTGCTGTGAGTAGATTTTCAGAACTAGGAGCCCTTCTCTCCCCTCTACTCCTTGTGTGTCTATTTTTCCTTTGCACCTCATTTGTAGAATTACGACTTTTGCCTTAACTCTGTTCCAATCTTTCTTTTAAGCTGCCCTATTATAGATGACAATTTTAAACATATGGTGTTCATTTTCCATTTATAAAAAATATGTACAATTTGTCTGTGCTGAGTTCCTTGTAATTGATCTTTGGTATTGGCTCTTATATGTTAAATTTTCCAATAAGCTTGGGTTTGGTTGATAAAAAGTCCTGAAAATCTGCAAGTTTGTGAAATGTCCATTTTTTTCTTGTTCAATATTATAGATAATTTTGTTGGATATGATACTTTTGGCTGCAGGCCTAGTTCTTTCAATTGTTGGTAGGTATATTTCCAGAACCTGCAGTCTTTTATTGTGGCTGCTGATAAGGACTGTACAATTCTAATTGTAGCTCTGGCATATTTGAATTTTTTTTCTTGTTTTGTGCAAAATTTTCTCTTTAATCTGGGGGTTTCAAAATTTGACAATAATGTCCCTATGTGTTTTCCATAAAGGATCTTGTTGAAGTGGTGATCAGTGGATGTTTAAAATTTGTACTTTTCAGGGGCAGCTAGGTGGCTCAGTGGATAGAGCACCATCCCTGAAGTCAGGAGGACTGGAGTTCAAATCTGACCTCAAACACTTAACACTTTCCAGCTGTGTAATCCTGGCCAAGTTACTTAACATCAACTGCCTCAGCAAAACAAAACAAAAATTTGTACTTTTCTCTCCTGTTCTATCACTCTAGGACAATTTTCTTAGATTACTTTTTGCAGTATTGGGTCAAGGTCCATTTTTTTGGTCACAACTTTCAAGCAGTTCAGTTCTTATCTTTTCTCTTCTTGATCTGTTCTCCAGATCTATCATTTTTCTTAGAAGATGTTTCACATTCTATTCTATTTTTTCATTCCTTACAATCTGTTTTGTTTTTTCTTGGTCTCTCATAGCTTTACTGATTTCCCCTTGCCCAATTCTAATTGAAAAAAGTGAAAAGAATATGTATAGCCAGGGAAAATATGTGAGGGGTCACATATAAGGACATATGGAAATAAGGCAGATTGTAGAGAGGAAACTCATATCTTTCAAGATTAATGATATTTTTAGCAATATTAACATACTGCCCCTACTAGTCTCTTTCTGCACATGTAGCCTTTGGCAGACTCTGTCAGGCATGGTCACCAATTCTATGGTGTCAGAACTTCTGTTTCTACTCTGTCTCAGCTGAAATCCTTAGCTCTTTCTTATGAGAAGAGTAGGTACATCTGTGCCCTACTAGATCAAAGCTAGGAATGTCAAAAAGCTTTTTTTCCCCCAAAATCCTAGTTGTTTTACCTCTAAAATAAGATTCTCTTCCTGAAGCACAAATCTCTTTAAAACAGAAAATAGGTTAGATTTTTCTTTTTGGATTAAACACTGTAGGCAATCCCACTGTAATTCATGACGAACATTCCCTGTGCTTCTCATTTTCATCTCTGAAGACTGAACTCTAAATTATGAAAGAGCCATTTCCCAAAGTTAAGTTTCTTCAGTTCTGCCATGAAAAATGAGATTGAGGAAAAGACAGGGACAAAGTTAAGCTTATGAGGAAAGATTGCTGTCTTTTTCTAATTGCTCATATTACTTGTCTCTCATATGTAGATTTAGCCAACTAAAGCCTGAAGAATTTTGAGATCACCCTTAAAAATATTTTGATTTGCAAGATTTTGATTTACATTTACCTTTTGAGGAACATGCCCAATATGTGGAATGATAGTCACCAAACATTTATTAAACCTTTACTGTGCTAGGTGCTAATGGATATACAAAATTTAAATTGGTGTGCCCCCAAGCACTAGAAAGCCCCCATATGGGAGTAAACTGTTATTTAGGGAGATAATATCTTTGAAGGTATCCATTAATTATCCACTTGGCTGTATTGCAGTGCTGCTGGGTATGATGCTAGGTGAATATTTTATATTATATATATTTGCATATACAACGTATATATCATATACATATGTGTATATATACATATATGTACATTTTATATACATACACATATATGTGTGTGTGTATATATATTTCTTCTTTTGACACTATCTGTGAGGAATTTCTTTAGAGCTAGATTTAGATAGATATCATTGACTTTGGAATTTTCTTCATTCATTCCTTTCCTCTCATTATTATCATCTCTATTCTGGTTATCCCATATTTTATTGCTATCCCTCAATTGCCTATGCCATCTACAGTAGTTCTTTATCCCAAGTCTGCTAATTCCAAGTAGTGTCCTCCATGTTTCCTTATCCCTCAGGCTATCAAAACTTGCCTGTCCTGTGTAAGGCTTGCCTCCTAGCCAGATGTCTTATCTGATAAGCTAATTTATGCTAACATGATAATGGAGGCTAATGAATTAATGGGTTACCACTTCCAGATATTTTTATGGTAAATAACAGGCTTTCCAGAAACATAACCATCCCAAAAGAGGATTTTTTTTTTAGGGTGAAAATTTCAGATGGTATGTTGGGGAGGTATCTTTAGCAAGGCTAAAAAAACTTCTTGTAGATAGATACCTATCTATAGGTATTCAAGGACATTCTCAGAAGTTACCCCAAAACTAACAAACATCTCTGGAGTGTGGGTGTGGTTGCTCAGTTTCTCAAAGTTAAGTTTCTTCAGTTTTGCCTTGTAAGATGAAAGATTGAGGAAAAGGCAGAGAGAAAGCTAAGCTTATAAGGAAAGTTTGGGAATGTGTGTGAAAGATTTTGACAGCAAAGCTTTTGAATCTGAGGAATCTTCATCCTATTATTACTAACATTGCCTCACTTAAATCTAATTCATTCACAAGTCAAGATATCACCTTGTGATATCATTGGTTCTCTTTGAAAACAACAACTAACAATTCCCTCATATACCTGGGATCTGATTTATCCACCTTGATCTGGGTGAAAGTGAAGAAAACATAAAATCTTGTAATTTGGGGATCTGAATTGAATTGGAATTGAATGGGACCTTAGAGATGACCTGATCCAATCACCTATCTGCTGCTGGAATTTTCTCTATAATTCCTGTGACAGGGAATTCACAAATTCATAATCCACAATTAGATTTTTGTAATTATTAGAAAATTCTTCTTTGTTTTGATCCTGTCTCCCTCTTATATCCATTTAGTTCTGTCCTTTGAACCTATGCCATATAAACATGTTAGAATAATCTCCCATAGTTAGTACACATGCTTCTTGGACCTTAGTTTATAAAGAGCCATCTTCTTGACAACTCTTCATCTTCTTAAATTAAATAATTAGGTTAAATAATTTTCCCCTTGTCACATAAATGGTATTATCGATATCAGAGATGTCCTGGAAAGCAGGGCATCAGACTCCTAATTTAATGCTCTGTCCACTATATCATAGTGACTCTTTTCATTTTAGTATACCAGTGGTATTTATTTCTATGCAGTTCCTCTAAACCACTGACATTTCCCAATAGATTTCATGAACTAGGAAAAAGAATGACCCCAATGCACAGAGATGATGGGAGAGGATAATAACAGGAAAGGGAAATGGGGAAGCTTATTTCTCTCTTGGGTAGTACAAAGGCACATGTCTTAAGTTAGAGGAAGAAAGTTGGACTCAGTATAGATGGTGTATCAACATTAGATTTCAATACTCTTTCCTTCCTAATTTTCTTAATTAGCAAATGTCGTTAGTTACAGTTTACAAACACAGATAATGTGTGGAGATAACTGGAAAAATGACTTTTAGAAAACCACCTTTACTTCAGTGAATCTTTTTAATTCTAACAATTCCCCTCTTCATTGTCCCATATCTTTTTTAAAAAATTTAATTATGACTACATTTGACTTGGCTAGTTTCACCAGGCTAGTTTCACTCAATGCTAGATTTAATTTAGAGTTTATGCAATAGTATATCTTTTTATACATAATTTACTAACAGTCTAATTAAGAAAATAAACAGTTCTCTCTGATAAATGACCAGCTTTATTTCTTCCAATATAATTTTATCTTTTAAAAAATTAGTAACTAGAGTTCCCTTTTCCCACTCTGAATTCAATTACATGTTTTTTCCTTTTTCTCAGCCTCTTTCAAAATACATTTCTCTAGGTGTGTAAATACAGCAATTGTTCCTAATTCCTTGCTCAGCTACTCTCTGTATCCAATAAACTGGCTTTGAGAATTTGCAACATATAATATTCTCAGTACTAAAAAAGAAACAATGCATTTAAGCGGTCCATTTTTATTTGAATTATTAATTACTTTTCTTTTAAAACAATATAATAATCATAAAAATTCAATTAAAGTTCAAAAGAAATCAATAAGAATACATGTAAGTATTCAAAATAAGGCACAAATCATACATGAAATGAAAGTGATTACTTCTCCATAGGTCTAACTGACCAAGGTGACCCTGCTGTGTTGCTGGAATTAAGGATTTATTTTAGGTCTGGCTGGACAACTGCATATTATTTTAATTCTCCTGAACAAAGATAGTGGGATAATATTTGTAAAGTAGTTTGTAGACTTTAAAGTGATATATAAATTCTAGTTAGTAGTAGTAGTAGTGAATGTCATTGATGTTGATGTAATACTTTAAGGATTATAGATAGTTGGAAGAGACATAAGAAGCCATTGAATCTGATGCTTAGATGTGACAATAACTGAGTGGGAGAAAAAAAAAGATGGCGTGTGTTTGAACTGGATGGTTTTTAAGGAAGAATTGGCAATAAATATGTGCTATAAGAGGGCTGTGGAATTATAGCTGGAAAACTGGGCCTGGAGTCATGAAGGCCTGAATTGAAATTTGACTTCAGAACTTCACAAGCTATATGACCCTATTTGCCTCAGTATCTTCAGCTGTAAAATGAACTGGAAAAGGAAATGGCAAATTGCCAAGAATACCCCAAATGGGGTCATGAACAACTGAAAACAATTATGCTCCAGGGGAGAGTAGAGACCATCTTCTTATTGAGCCCCAAAACAATCTCCATGAGGATTGTTTTACTTTTTCAGTGGCCTGAACTTATTGTCAAACTTCAGCCCTTATTCAGAAAATAAAGAAATTTTCAATAGTATTTTATTTTTCCAAATACATGTAAAGATAGTTTTCAACATTCATTTTTGTAAGACTATGTTCTAAATATCCCCCCCCTTACCTCTACCCTCCCTAGAAAGCAATCTGATAAAGGTTAAATATATACAATTCTTTTAATCATATTTTCAATTTGTGCAAGAAAAATCAGATAAAAAAAAAGTAACCAAAAAGATTAAAATACTATGCTTTGATCCACATTCAGGCTTCATGGTTTTCTCTCTGGATGCGATTAGCAAGAAATTTTCCCACAGGAGTAAATAAACATTTATTAAATACCTACTATATACTAAGCACTGGACTAAGTATAGAGTGTATAAAGAAGACAAGAGCAAAACTTTTCTGTCTTCAAGGAATTTACAATTATAATGGGAGAGACAACACACATATGTGTATATGTATACATATACATGTAACCACACAAAGAAAATGTAGTCTTTATAAGCTCTGAGAATACTTATCATGGCTCTATTTTCATTGAGTTGGATCCCTAGAGCAAAGCTCCACTTCAGAATTTTAGGGGCATGTATATAAAAACATACCACCCATACGCCTATTTTTCAGATCTTTCTTGTGAGGTGGATAGCATCTTTCTTCATTTATACTTTGTAGTTCATGAGCAAGGTAACCTTCTGCAGGGGAGGGCAATCTGCAGGTAAAGGGGAACCAGGAAAGACCTCCTTCATTGTCCTGACAGAAACCAGGGATTCTCAGAGGTGGTGTCAGAAAAAATACAGTACAAAAATGCAAAGGCACTGAGACAGGAGTTGGATGGATATCACCTCGGGCAAATCACTTAACTCTGTTTTCCTCAGTTTCCTCATTTGTAAAATGAGTTGGAAAAGGAAATGGCAAACCACTTAGTATCTTTACCAAGAAAACTCTAAATGGAGTTATGGAGAGTCAGATATGATTGAAAAATGTCTGTTCATATTCACCATACACATCTCCATTTTCCTTTAAGTGACCCATCTTTTTATTTCTTTGGAGATAGTCATATTCTATGACAGCATTATAGGAATATTGATGTTAAGGGCATTTGGTGAGCCTTTGTTTAGGGAAAATCTTTGAGTTATTAAAGCACTAAACAATTTCCCAGAGCCTCTTATTCTCTTCTGTGGCAAGAACAATATTGGCTAAGTAGTCTTGGATAATATTTTTTCCTAAAAAGGTACTGTGATGAAAGCATTCTTCAGATTTAATTGACTCAAGGGACTAAATTCAGAGTATTGGTGTAGTTTCCTGGCGCTCTAAGTTCAAAAGCCAGCAAATGAAAAATGAAGAATTTCTTCTTCTGGCTTCTGATCAACAATCCAGTATGATTAATACAGAGGTGGCGATGTGGTGCTCAATTGCATAAATGAAGTATCCTTGCTGAGAATCTATAAGATATATAACTATGGCTAAGTAGACCTCACTTTAGACCCACATATGCAAAAATGTTTGTAGCAGTGGCAAAGAACTGGAAATTGAGTGGATGCCCATCAATTGGGAAATAAGTATATGAATGTAATGAATATTATTGTTCTTTAAGAAATGATGAGTAGGCTGATTTCAGAAAAGTTTGGAAAGATTTCCATGAATTGAAGTAAACAGAACTGGGAGAATATTGTACACAATAACAAGATTGTGTGATGATCAATTGTGATAAACTTGATTCTTTTCAACAATAGACTTGTGACATAGAGTCCATTCACATCCAGAGAGAAAACTATAGGGATTGAATGTGGATAAAAGCATAGCATTTTCATCTTTGTTGTTGTTTGTTTGCTTGTTTTTTTCTTTCTTGTGTTTTTTTTCTTGTTTGATGTGTTTTTTTTTTTTTGCACAATGTGACAATTATGGAAATATATTTAGAAGAATTACACATGTATAATGTATATCTGATTGCTTGCTGTCTTGGAAGAGGAGAAAGAGAAGCAGATGGAGAAAAATTTGGAATAGAAGGTTTTTCAAAGGTGAATGCTAAAGATCATCTTTGCATGCATTTGGAAAAATAAAATACTATTAAAAAGTAAACCTTAAAGGTTCATTGTTAGATATTTTATGAATCTTATTTTATCCAATATTTTAGATTTATTTTATTTGGATTATTTTAATTTCAAATCATTTGAATTAATTGAAATTTATTTTAATTCTAAATCTGAAACACCAAACATGTCTCAATCAGGCTGAGACTGTAACACCTGCCTGTTTAATTCTAGGCTCAGCTTATTGACCATGTATAATATTTGTCTAAGATACACATACTGATGGACCATTCAACTGCATATGGTAATTTGAACAATTGGCATTTTGTATCCACTTGATTTTTCCAGTGTAAATAGGTCAAACTCTTTTAAGTGTTCATGGAATTTATTTAGGTATCTCCACAATGTTCTGGGGCATAATACAATAATCAATAATACAATAAAAAAACACATCTGGAGAACTTTGCCATGTGGTCATAATAATGATGATGATGTAATAGTTAACATTTATATAGCACTTACTCTGTGCCAGGAACTATGCTAAGTGCTTTATAATGAATATCTTATTTGATCCTCACCATAATCCTAGGAGATAGGTATTATTATTATTATCTCTATTTTATAGGTGAAGAAACTGAGGCAAACAGAGTTAAGTGACCTGCCCATGGTTAAACAGATAGTAAATATTTATCAGGTCCATTGCTCTGTTCATTATATCATTTAGCTGCCATATGTGCATGTACACATAGATATGCAAAACATATATGTATGTTCAGTTATATATGACTCTTCATGACCCTATTTAGGATTTTCTTGCCAAAGATACTCTTGCCAAAGAGTGATTTCCTTCTCTTCTTCTAGTTTCTTTCTTTAGTTTCTTTTTAAATAAGGAAATTGAGACAAACAGGGTTAAGTGACTTGCCCAGGGTCACAGAGCTTGTAAGTCTCCAAGGCTGGATTTGAACTCAGGACGATGCTTCTTCTTGCCTCCAGACCTAGCATTCTCTCTCCACAGTGCCATCTAGTTGATATATATATATAAAATCTAACAATCTCTATCTCTGTCTCTCTCTTCCCTCCTCTCTTTCTCTCTCTGTCCCTTTCTCACTTTTTCTCTTTCTCATATTGTCTCATCTTTTTCATTTGGACATTATGTTAAATATCCTCCTTGAAAGCAATCTCTCATGATTTCATGTTCATTAAATATCTTTGTTGTTAGGCCTTTCAAGAAACGCTACATAATTTTGACATGTGTGAAAGATACTGCATTGGAAGAACAAAGCAGAATTTTACTTTATCCCATCAAATGCCTTTTTATAGCACATAATCAGCACAGGGGGAAATTTTAAACATGCTTTAAATCTTTTACTGAATTGGGTGAATATAAAGTTGTGATCTGATGTAGAATATCACTTATGAAAGTTTGTAGAATGTTTCCACTTTTATTAAGCATGCTTTCCATGCAAGTACAGATTATTTTCATAAAGATTTTATATAATTGGGAAAATAGGCAAACAGATCAAGAATTACTATTATTTTCTTGGTCACTTCTTATGTCCTAATGTCTGTATTTTTTCCCCAAGCATTTGTTTTCTTTTTCTCTTTCATCTAGCCTGAGAATCTTTTCTTTTATGCCTCCAAAATTCTTGTTGCCTTCAGCCCAGTTTTTCTCTGTATATATTTGGTTTGTCCCAGATATTCTTTTCCTCTTTTTTTTAATGGACATTTTCTATTTCCCCATGCAGAAATCTTGGGACTGTAAGTTTATAGTTCATTTTTTTTTTTTACTGTTATCCTTCTTTCCATTTCATACTTATTGTCTCAAGGAATATTTTGCTTATTTAAGTCTCTTGTCTATCTCTCTTTTAACTTTTTTCCTCCATTGTTGTTTTATAAAGTGAAACTGCTCATAATTTCCCAGTTTTCTATGAGATTTTAAAAATAATTAGAGATTCTAAACTTTTGTTGCCTGTGGCTGCCATATTTGCTGTTCTCTGTGATTTGTTTACATGGATTTAAACATCCTCAGGATATAGTGATAGCCAGTGTTAATATATGCTCTTTTATCCTTTCCTCATTTTTCAGCACCAATAGTTTTAAAAACAGGCTAAGATTTAAGTGGTGTTTATTATATGGCAATGTCTTCTCATTATTATCCTTTCACTTGATTGTATCATTTTACTTTTTCCTCTAACAAATTGGTAGTCTTTTTGAACATAGACGACTAATCCAGAAATAACTACTACATGAGCAAGCAATTGTTTCCTATCTGTTAAAATACAATCCATTTTATTCTTTATGATGTTATTTGGTTTTTACATACCCAAACCCTTATACTCATGATATGTAGATGATATTTTCTAACAATTTTTCATTATTGCTCCTCAATTTACACTTTGTCTATTCAAGTTATTAAGCATTAAGAATATGCTCATTTAATTTGGAAGGTCTTCTCAAGTTATAGTAGTGCTTCTTTATCTTCTAATACTTTACAAGAGATATTGGAATATAAGCTACAATTATTTTCATGATAGCCTCAGGACAAATGTTTATCATGGCACTATAAAGCAAGATAACCAACTATTCTATGAAATTATTTTTCTTGTTGCTCTTGGAAGAGTGTGATAAAGCCAACTCTTTTTAAAAATCATCTTTTCAACGAGAACCTTGGGCCATTCTTCCAAACTTCCTTTTGTTTTCTGGTTTCATTTATGGCAAGATGACCATTCTTTGACTAGGATTCACATTTAGAACATTAAAATATAGTTTATAGATGGTCTAAAAACTATGATTCATGGCACTTTTGCACATTGTTTTGCCACTCTATCATCACTAGCACTGCCATTATGCATGTACCATATAATCCTATTGCCTGTTCTACCTTCTATCAGTTTATAAGGTCCATGAAATCAGGTAATATGTCTTATATAAATGACATATGTCCCTAGCATGTAGAACCACAATTTACATAGTATGTGTTTAAGAAAGATTTGTTGAATTAGTACTTTACACCATTACTTTCTCTTACTTCTTTTTATTTATTTTTATTTTTAATAGTACTATATTTTTCTAAACACATGTAAAGATAGTTTTCAAATATCTTTAGTTATTTTCAACTTTTGCAAAACCTTGTGTTCCAAATTTTTCCTCCTCTCTCCTCCCTTTCCCCCTCCCCAATATAGCAAGCAATCAGATATAGGGTAAACACGAACAATCTTCTAAACTTATTTCCATGTTTGTCTGACTACTTTTTTGCTTTATAATTTGGTAGGAAAGAGCTTTTAAAGTGTAATAAAGGTTTATAAAACTATAGGCTTGGCAAGCTTGCAAGGGGACTATAAAAAACCCTTCATTGTGGCTTCAGACAATATATTCTGTTTTATTGATTTTAAGCTTGAGTTTGATCAGTTGTTTCTTATCAGGAAAAATCCTTCAGAATTTCAGTTACACATGAGTAGTTCATGAGGACATCTAGAAAGGACAAGAGTAACCTGCCATAGACCATCTGAGTAAAATCCCAGAGCATGGATTGCCTAGAGGATTGCATTTGGCTCATTGGAGAACCAAGGGAATGGAACAGATCTGGAGTTTTTCCTTAAGAATCTTAGCGTCTAGTATCAGGGGTCCTCAAACTATGGCCCGAAGGACAGATGTGGCAGCTGAGGACAATTATCCCCTTCACCCAGGGCTATGAAGTTTTTTTTATTTAAAGGCCCACAAAACAAAGGTTTTGTTTTTATTATAGTCCAGCCCTCCGACAGTCTAAGGAACAGTGAACTGGCCCCCTATTTAAAAAGTTTGAGGATCCCTGGGCCCTATTCTTTCCCTCCAAGGGGTTTGCTGATGAAGATTGAGGCTAAAACAGAAGGGTCCAGGTGGTTCATAGCAGTTATCATGGTGGAGAATTACTGGGTAAATTGCCCACCAAAGAGAATCTTGGGAGAATAATTGTTCTGGTTTATCTGTTGGGTGGGTAAAAAGTTAAACAGGAGGTATCACCTGTTGATGGAGGAAGATAAAAGGCTACAAGGGAGTTAGCTGAATAGAAAAAAAGGAGAATTCTCTTTGCTTTCTGTAAAGAGCACAGTTGGTGGATAGCCTCATGGTTGCCCTTCCTCCCTTCCTCCCTTCCTCCCTTCCTCCCTTCTTCCCTCCCTTTCTTTCCTTCCTTCCAGCACGCCGAGGTGCCATTGCATCTTGGAATCAGCTTGAGCTAAGGGAGCACCTGGTCTTAGAACTATTTTTTCTCAAGGGGGATTCCTTCTCACACTATGTCCAGATGAAGGGGCTGGATTTTGTAGGTACCTTCAGGGGAAGCTGCTAGGAGTGCCAGGAGGCATTTACCCTTCTAAGGATGGGGAAGGGCCAGATTTCATTTTCTCTGGCTCTGTGTCCTGGGGAATGAAGTAGAATAAATACCCCTCTCTAGCACATTACGTACTCACAAGTGATGTACATAGGAATCCCAAACCTGCAAAAGCTGGGGTTCTGTAGGAGAGCTTCCATGTTGCAGGGTTGATAATAATAAAGGCTGACATTTAGAGAGTGATTTAAGATTTGCCAAGCACTTTATACATATTGTCTGATTTGAGTTCCAGTTTGAATAACCCTGTGAAGTAGATGCTATATGTCTCAGTTTCTCAGCTGAGAAAAGTAAAATGACAATACAGTCGCACAACTAGTAAGTGTTTAAATTAGGTTTTGAACTCAGGCCTTTCCCCATTGCAAATCCAACACTATCTGTTGGGCTACTTACCTGCCTTAATGCAGATGGAGATACAGGATTCCAATCATGAATTCTTCCCATTGCCAGTATGTCCCTAATCAGATCTGAAATTTTTGGCTTGAATATTTAGTTTTTCTCCCTTCATTCTCCTTCTCTTCCTCTTCCTCCTTCTTCTCTCCTCCCCTATCCTCTCCTATTACTCCTCCACTTTCCCCTTTCTTCTTCTCTTCCCCCTTCCCCTCTCCTTTCTCCTCCTCTTCTTCCTCTTTCTCCTCCTTTTTTAAACCAAGAATACTTTATTTATACTTGAGACAATAGTTTCTTCCTTCTCCCCCCTCCCTGGCTCCCCATTCTTTGTATTTCCAGTGCCTGATACGTGGTAGTTATTTAATAAATGCTTATAGGGTGACTGACTATAAATGACTTGGATTTTGGTTCTCTTACTACCCATGTATTTAAATTCTCTGGGCTTCAGTTTACTTTTTAGTAAAATAAGGCAGTAGGATTAAATGAACTCTAACGGGTTTTAATCAAATGATAAGAGAAGGTGCTAATGGATGTCAATTTTTAAATTTCCCTTTTCATTGGGCACATAGACCGATGCATGCCTGTTCCCTCAATTCTGGAATCAAATTCACAATAATATACGGGCTCAAAAATGTTCTAACAAAGGATATTGGGAGCTAGGCATCCAAGTGAGATGGCAGTGTTACATGAGGAAGGGAGAGAGGGCAGACAGAACTATTTATTTAGCTCTTTGTCGGCTGAGCTGGAATGAATTTTCATTACTGCCTTGCAGAGCAAGGCTTCCCTGGTCCATGGAGCTTAAAGCCAGACTCTTCGGAACCATTTTTGTCTTGACTGGTTTATATGAAGATGGATTATGGACATTCATAAAAATCTTATGGAGCAGGCTGAGGATAAATATCAAATAAGAAAATAAGCATCTCTTATATTATTTTTTTCCTAAACAGAATTTTAGCATCTATAGATTTTTTTAATGATTAAAGAGAAAATAATTTCCATTATAAGGTTGCCAACCCAGGGGACTGAGTCTTTTATTGGAATTTGTGGGAATCACTTTGGAAGCCAAGTCTGCCAGGTCACATATAAGTATTTATGAGCACCTAATAGGCCATTGCTTTCTATCTATGTGTTAGCTGGGAAAATTGAGGCCCACTGTTATTTTTGAAAGGAAAATGCTTCTTTGGTGGTTTTAGGGAAATGGAAAGTGTCTTCCTTCTTTTTCTCCCTTCCTCCCTATCTTTTCTTTCTTCCTCCCCTCCCTTCCTTCCTTCCTCTCTCCCTCCCTCCCTCTCTCCCTCCCTTCTTTCAGCCTTCCTCCCTCTCCTTCCTTCCTTCCTTCCTTCCTTCCTTCCTTCCTTCCTTCCTTCCTTCCTTCCTTCCTTCCTTCCTTCCTTCCTTCTTCCTTCCTTATTTCTTCCTCCCTTCCTTCCTTCCTTCCTTCCTTCCTTCCTTCCTTCCTTCCTTCCTTCCTTCCTTCCTTCCTTCCTTCCTTCCTTCCTCCTTCCTCCCTCCCTTCCTTCCTTCCTCTCTCCCTCCCTCCCTCTCTCCCTCCCTTCTTTCAGCCTTCCTCCCTCTCTCCCTTCCTCTCCTTCCTTCCTTCTTCCTTCCTTCCTTCCTTCCTTCCTTCCTTCCTTCCTTCCTTCCTTCCTTCCTTCCTTCCTTCCTTCCTTCCTTCCTTCTTCCTTCCTTCCTTCTTCCTTCCTTATTTCTTCCTCCCTTCCTTCCTTCCTTCCTTCCTTCCTTCCTTCCTTCCTCCTTCCTTCCTTCCTTCTTCCTTCCTTCCTTCCTCCCTTCCTTCCTTCCTCCCTCCCTCCATTCCTTCTTCTCTCCCCTCCCCCTCTCTTTCTCTCTTTTCTTCCCTCTCCCAGCTCCCAACTCCAACTCCCCCATTCCTTACCTGGCACACAATGAGTGCTTATTAGATACTTGTTGATTGCTTGATTGGTCTCACTGAAACATACAACTTCAAAGGGTTATATGACCCTTGTGTAAGGAACAAATGAGATAATTTACAAAGTGTTTTGCAGAGTATTAGCTACCATTATCATTATTGTAATCATCAGCATTCATTATAATTGCTAGATTTCTCTCCATGTTCCCATGATCATGACCAGTCTACCAGCCCAGGATCTCAATCTTCAAACTGGCAAACGCTGTCCCTGAGGCTATTTCTTGCTCTTCTTAATAGACTGGGAGAATTGCAAACACTTGTTTCTCCTTGTAGCTTCTGGGAAAAGTAGTTTTTCCCTTTCCTTGTCTTGGTTCTCTTGACACTTTTCCTGATATCTTTCCCTACCCAATTTTGTGCACAATTCCCTTTCTTCATCCCACATTCCATTATGGGATCATTATTTCCCAGGAGGGAAATATATATCTATAAAACTTTTATTATATATATATATGTGATTAAAACATATAGAGAGACATATAGATACATACACATATACACACAAATACATACATATATATGTATACAAACACATTTGTGGAAAAATGGCCTTGGGAGATTAGAGACTGCTTCTACAAATAGTTGGCATGGTAGATAGAGTGTTAGAACTGGAGGCAGGAAGACCTGACTTCAAGTCTTGTTAGTAAAGTTACTTAACATTGTTCAACCTTAGTTTCTTCATCCATATAATGTGCATAATAATAATGGAATCTATTCCACAGGATTATTGTGAGACATGGTACTACAGAGGAATGCATAGTTTCAAAAGTCAGAAGACTTGTGCTGAAATTCCAATGCTATTATTTATTTCCTGTGTGATTTTGAGCAAATCACTTATCTTGGACCTCATCTGTAAAAGGGAATGATTGGACTAGGTGGTCTCTGGAGTCTCTTCCAGTCCTAAGTCAAAATTCCCATGATAGACTGTGAAATAAGTTAATATGTGTAAAGTATTTTATAAATCATACAGTGCTATATAAATATTAGTTATCATTAACAATAATAATGATAACTAACATTTTTTTAACCAAAGATAAATTCTTCACCAAAGATTTTCTCCCTTTTCCCTCAACTATAAGCTGTTTCCACTGGTTTATGCATGATAGTACACGAATAGTATCAATTCTAGAACATATTAGGGTCTCCCTAATTAAATTCATAATTATTTAAAAGACATCAGCTTAACAACCCATAATGAAAAACTAAATTGATGAAAAACGCTTATTGCCAGATTATGAGAAGCCATTTAATAGTCAGTCCATTGACTTAGCTTCTCAATGAAAATGTCTGAAACAGATGCTACAGCTGCATATCGGATCCAGAATTTAAAAGGAGGAAGAGACGAGCCTAGATTGTGTTTGGGAAATTATACAGTGCTTTTAATGACCCAGAATTATTTTCTAGTGTCAAAAACAACCAATCAACCAAAGAAACCTATTTTCAACAATAATGTAAACCTTATAATTATAGATCTCATTTAGGGGGTTCTGCAGTGTTCTGGGACTTGATATAGGGAATTCAGTGTCATCCACAAAGAGGACCACCTGATGGACCTCACCATCTCTAGCAAATCTCTCTTTAATTTGAATTCTGCCTGAATTCATTGAAATTCAAATATCTTCAGTAATCAACTGTGATCAGTAACTTAGATGTATCTTTTTGTTTTTGCCTTGTTTTATGCCTAACTTGATATTAATGATCAGAGTGTTGTTGAACAAGGTTATCTCTGGTGTTATACCTTTTCAGAAATCTTGAATAATCTTTACATAAATGTACCTTGTTGGAGAAGAACTTTTAAGATAGCATTTTGCTCTACCAAGTGAATTTTTTGTGTGGTTGACAGTGTAGTAGAATCTTTTTTGTGTGATAGTAAAGATGTTCTATTCTGTAGAATGTCATCTGAAAAAGACTTCCTGTTCTCTTTAAATAGCCTCACAAAAGATGCCTTAATGTTTGTAGAAACAGAATCTACAAGAGTTTTCCTTTACCTTAAATATGTGTTAGGAAAAAGAAAAGATGACAAAGCCAGGACTTCATTGATCTAAGACTGGGAAAAACTCAAGCTGTGTCTTCCTTGATGTAACTTCTGAATGACCTCTAGCTGTGTGATGTGGTTTCCTGGTCACCTAGAAGCATAAAAAAAATCCTATACATTGGGATAAGGGTGGATATCTGAAAGGTATGCTGAACAGACTTTTCCCTGTGGAGATAAGAGGAGTCATACTTATAGGAAGTAAGTGCCACTATATTCTTAGTGCATATCCTTGCTCTGTAAGAATTAAGTAAACCTTTTTTGTCTCATCGAACCTGAACTATCAGCTGTTTCCACTGGTTTATGCATGATAGTACACGAATAGTATCAATTCTAGAACATATTAGGGTCTCCCTAATTAAATTCATAATTATTTAAAAGACATCAGCTTAACAACCCATAATGAAAAACTAAATTGATGAAAAACGCTTATTGCCAGATTATGAGAAGCCATTTAATAGTCAGTCCATTGACTTAGCTTCTCAATGAAAATGTCTGAAACAGATGCTACAGCTGCATATCAGATCCAGAATTTAAAAGGAGGAAGAGATGAGCGTAGATTGTGTTTGGGAAATTATACAGTGCTTTTAATGACCCAGAATTATTTTCTAGTGTCAAAAACAACCAATCAACCAAAGAAACCTATTTTCAACAATAATGTAAACCTTATAATTATAGATCTCATTTAGGGGGTTCTGCAGTGTTCTGGGACTTGATATAGGGAATTCAGTGTCATCCACAAAGAGGACCACCTGATGGACCTCACCATCTCTAGCAAATCTCTCTTTAATTTGAATTCTGCCTGAATTCATTGAAATTCAAATATCTTCAGTAATCAACTGTGATCAGTAACTTAGATGTATCTTTTTGTTTTTGCCTTGTTTTATGCCTAACTTGATATTAATGATCAGAGTGTTGTTGAACAAGGTTATCTCTGGTGTTATACCTTTTCAGAAATCTTGAATAATCTTTACATAAATGTACCTTGTTGGAGAAGAACTTTTAAGATAGCATTTTGCTCTACCAAGTGAATTTTTTGTGTGGTTGACAGTGTAGTAGAATCTTTTTTGTGTGATAGTAAAGATGTTCTATTCTGTAGAATGTCATCTGAAAAAGACTTCCTGTTCTCTTTAAATAGCCTCACAAAAGATGCCTTAATGTTTGTAGAAACAGAATCTACAAGAGTTTTCCTTTACCTTAAATATGTGTTAGGAAAAAGAAAAGATGACAAAGCCAGGACTTCATTGATCTAAGACTGGGAAAAACTCAAGCTGTGTCTTCCTTGATGTAACTTCTGAATGACCTCTAGCTGTGTGATGTGGTTTCCTGGTCACCTAGAAGCATAAAAAAAATCCTATACATTGGGATAAGGGTGGATATCTGAAAGGTATGCTGAACAGACTTTTCCCTGTGGAGATAAGAGGAGTCATACTTATAGGAAGTAAGTGCCACTATATTCTTAGTGCATATCCTTGCTCTGTAAGAATTAAGTAAACCTTTTTTGTCTCATCGAACCTGAACTATCAGGGTACCAGCTTCAGTTCTATACCTAATATGTGTATTCTAGAGACTTAAAATTGAGATCCATAAACTATCAATTCTGGAAAACCCAGTGAATAAAGAGTGCCTGTTGTCTGTATTGCAATACAGAATGAGCAAATTATTGAGTTTGCCAATTAATAAGTCAGCTTGGACATATAGACCATGAATTTGGTAGAAATTGAAAAAAAGAGAAAGCAAGTAGATTGGATAATTTGTGAGATAACCTTTATTTAATGATTTTGAGTTTTTTCCTAAAATAAAGGCCCATCTTTTTTTTTTAATGAAATAATTCTTTTAGTGGTTCTGTATGACTGTTAGTCATGGAATACCAAAATCTCTGGAGAATTGAAATTAAAGATCATTTGAAGTATATTGGAAAGGGACCTGGTGGATGTTATGCGTCTGCAACATAATACAAATTAGGAATTATATGGGAAAACAGTATAAGGAATTTTATCAAAGATATGCATGATTAAAAATAAAATGGACTGGTCACTTGGTGAGCATGAGGGCCAAACTGACTGACAGATTTAACATATTCCATTAATATCATTGCATTGTCAAGAGAAATCACCCCTAGCATTTTAAGTGGGACTCCCATGTCATGCCATAGACGAATACAGACGTGAATCCCAAAGGTTAGCAGACATGCCACTGTCATGGGAGAGATACAGGCAGAATTCAAATTAAGTAGAGACTTGCTAGAGATGATGATGCTTCCTGGGTTCTCCTCTGTGGCTGACATTGAGTTCACTGCAGCAAGCCCCAGAACACTGCAGAGTCTCCTAAATGAGACCCACAATTATAGCATTTAAGATGGTATTGAAAACGTTTCCTTTTTTGTTTGTTTTTGACACCAGAAAGTAATTGAAGATCATTAAAAGCACTGTGCAATTTCCCAAATGAAGTTTAGGCTACTCTCTTCTTTCTTTTAAATTCTGGGTTGAATATCTAACATATATAGGACTGCTTGCCATCTAGGGGAGGGGGTGGAGGGAAGGAGGGGAAAAATCGGAACAGAAGCGAGTACAAGGGATAATGTTGTAAAAAAAATTACTCTGGCATGGATTCTGTCAATATAAAGTTATTATAAAATAAAATAATTTTTAAAAAAATTCTGGGTTGAATATCCAGCTGAGCATCTGTCTTAGACATTATCATTGAGAAGCTGTCAATGGCCTCTTGTTATCTGGCAATAAGCATCGTTCATCTATTTAGTTTTTTGTTATGGGTTGTTAAGCTGATATCTTTTAAATAATTACAAGCTTTATTAAGGAGACCCTGACTGTTCTAGGGTTGATACAATTTATGTGTTATCATGCACAAATCAGTGGAAACTACTTATAGTTGAAGGAGAAGGGAAAAAACCTCTGGTAAAGAATTTGAGACCCAGCTATAGAATAGTCCTTAATAATAATGATAACAACAATAATAACAGCTAACATTGATAGAGGGGTTAGCTAGGTAGTTAAATGGATAGAGCACTGGGCTTGAAATCAAAAAGATTCTTCTTTATGAGTTCAGCTCCAAGTTCAGATACTTACAAGCTATGTGACCCTGAGCAAGTCACTTAACACTGTTTGCTTATCTATAAAATGAGCTAGAGAAGGAATGGCAAAATAGTATCTTTGCCAAGAAAACCTCAAATGTGGTTACAAAGAGTCAGGCCCTATTTAGCTAGAAAAATGAAATATCTGAGTTTGGCTATGGAATTTATGTCTGTTGTCCAAGATGATTAATTGAATTTGAAGAGTTTGCTGATTTTTTTTTTTTTTTTGCCATTCTTAAAGGGATGGTACAGTGGACAAAGTGCTGGAAGTAGAGTCAGGAGTGACTGGAGTCAGTCACTCTGTGAGTTCAAATTTAATTTCGAGCACTTATTAGCTGTGTGACTTTCAGCAAGTCACCTGTTTATTTAATCCTGTTCTTCAGCTATAAAATGAGCTGAAGAAGGAAATGGCTCATGAACAGCCAGGCACA
Organism: Antechinus flavipes; assembly: GCF_016432865.1. Classification (NCBI taxonomy): domain Eukaryota; kingdom Metazoa; phylum Chordata; class Mammalia; order Dasyuromorphia; family Dasyuridae; genus Antechinus; species Antechinus flavipes. Next base: position 174,890,670 of record NC_067400.1, on the reverse strand, counting down.
ACTGGAAAAAAAAAAAGGTTGAACAATTCATAAAGACCATCAAGTCAGGTATAAAGAAGTTGTAATTGGCATATATAAAGGGAATATCTATAAGGATGAAAATTCAGATTGTTGAAGTAAAGAAGTATGGAGTATAGAAAAAATAATTTGATACCATCTAAATCTCTCTGAGAATTTACGTTTTCATCCCTGGTCTTTTCTATGCTCAAATTGGGATTTACTAGCTTCACCTAATCCTGGTTCTCCCTTCAAATATAATAATCTATTGTAGTGAGCATTATAAAATTATGTTCCATTTCATTCCCTCACAGTCTGACAGTTAAACCTGTCCTGGGCTTACTTCATGTAAGTTGTAATGATTCTGTCCCATTGAGCCAAGGACCTTCTGTGTCCCACAATTTTTTTCCTTCATTTATTGATATTGTCTTTTCTGGTTTCAAAACTGGGACATCTGCTACATTGATCCAGCAAGTCTTGACTGAGGACATTTCCACTCATTGTGACAGAATTGGAGTGATAGACATACCCTGTACCCAATGAACAGTCATATTTTTCCAGACCTATTTTTCCATGTTCTCAGACTTATTACTAAGAAATCAGCTTCTTTCTGAAACTCACCTTCCAATGTAAATATTTCAAAAATATGTGTATATATATGTAATAACTAGTTTCTGCTAGCATCAAGGGAACCAGAAATATTGAACATTAGAGCTAATAATTTTCTTAGATCACTTAGTCTAATTCCATTTTTGTTTTTTGTTTTTTACATGACAAAAATGAGGCCAGAGATGCTAAATGACCTGCCTGAGTTTACACAGCCAGTTAAAGACAGAGGTGGAGCTGGATAACACAAGCCTATCCCTCCAACTCTAGTACTCTTCATTATTTAATCACTTTCTCTCAACCAAGTTTCAGAGCTTGTAAATTCAGCCTCGAGTTAGAAATGGGAAGGTTTGGCATTTATTTACCTTCATGTGTTATTACCTTTACTGTGCTCCACTATGTACCTAATTAACATCATTGACTTGTCATTGCCCCTCCCCGACTGCCCATCTGTGCGTCTGACTTTCTGGAAGGTCAGTACTATTCATTTTCTACAGTCTGACCCTGGAATTTCCCCCAGGATTTAAGGAGTCCTCATCCTGGAATATCCATTTGTCAGTCCAGCCTCTTCTCTCATTGATAAATTCCTTTCAAGGCCTCTATTTTGGGTAGGGGCCCAGGCTGGCCAACTTTCATTCCCCTCTTAGCTCTGCTTGTGACATTCTAGACCAGTGGTTCTCAAACTTTTGTTTTCAGTATCTTTATCCTATTAAAAATTATTGAGGATATCTCCAAAGCGTTTTTGTTTATCTGGATTATATTTATAGACATTTACCATATTGGAAATAAAAACTATTTTTGAATTTGTAGACCCTCTAAAAGATTTTCAGAGATCCCCAGGATTCTCTAAACCATACTTTGAGAACCACTGTTAGACTCTAATACTGTGCTCCCAACTGAAAACTTCCCCCCCCCCCCAGTTCCTTTTTGTTCTTTGATTATTCAAATGTCTTCCATTATTAAAGCTTCTTGAGGGGAGAGAGATTATTTTTCTTTTTGCTTGTATTTATATCTCCAGTGCTTCTCTGCTCCCCTAAGTACCTGGTTACATAATAAATGCTTATCTGGTAAGTACCTGGTACATAATGATTGATAAATGTTTGTTTTCTGCCTCCTTGTAAGACAAAAGTGCTCTTCACTTCCTGAGTGCTCAAAGTATTTTACTTCTACCTTTCTTAGGACTCTTATCACATATTTCCTAGTATGATAGTATCTGATCTACATTAGCTTATATGCTTCATGAAGGCAGGAACTATGGCTCACTATGGCTCTCACTCTTATTTTCCACAGGCAATATAGTAGATACTTAGTAGATAGTGAATGAATGATGATGATGAGATAGGGAAAGAGAAATGAAAAGAACTGGCTTCATCAATTTCTAATTTTACTTGCCAGATGTAGCACTGCATTTGATCTATGACCCAATCAAAACAATGTAGTTGCCCTTCCTCCAAGCATGTTCTGAGCCTCATGAATACTCTAAGGATAACTATAAATATGTAGGCTAGCAAGAATGTGTTGAGATATTCCTGATCCCCCCACACTCCAACATTCCATCAAAGAAACCCTTTTTACCCCCTTCCCCCAAGGCTGAACACAGTGCTGATGGATAGCTACAGCAGCTTTTTGACAAATAAAACACTACCTATTAATATTAATAAATTTTATATAATGCAGTTCTAATTTTATGACTACTAGTAGTATAGGTTGTATGACATAGTGAAAAGAATATTGTAGTAGGATATAGGACACCTGGATTTAGTCCTCTCTCCTTCCCACACTTAGCTATATGACTTTGGGAAACAACTTACACTTAGTTGCTTCACCTGTAAAATAAGTAATAGTATTTTATATGGCTCAAGTCATAGATTCTAGAGATAATTTTTGGAGGTTCTTTTTACATTAAGATGTATGATTTACAACAAAATTATTTTTATAATTAAATACTGTGTTGTTATTGTTGTTTTACCATAAATTAAAGTCTGATTTATCTTTGCCAATAAATCAAACTTTTTTTAAAAGACTGATTTATTTTATTAAATGTTATTGGAATGAACCTATCTCAGCCATCAATTCACAAATGTAAGTTAAGTATGACATGCTTGCTATTCTAGGATATAAAAATGCTATTGCATGACCCATTGCCAGAAGAAATGGCTTCTGAATTGCTTTTATGGATATGTAAAGCAAAGCATATTTATGTCTCTCTTTTTTTAAACCCAACTTCACTCTAAGAAACAGATAAAACTTTGGATATTTAAAAATAATCCTCCAACTTGAATTTTTTTTTGATTAAAAAAACTGTTAGAAGGAAAGGGTGAGCCCCATTTTAAAATTAATTTAATCACCAAGGTGATTACATCAGCCATGAGCCTGATATTATTCACCATAAGAAAAAGGTAATAGGCAGTCTCACATTCTGCTTCTAAACCAGAGGGAATTCTGGTTCTCAAGACAGGAGTTAACATTCCAACTCCTAACTCTTCCCATTTTTTTAGGTTTTAGATTGCAGGTTATTCTTGTTAGTTTAAGACTTATTTAATCAGAATAGCCCTCAAACCTTCATTTTGTAGGGAAAACTTTCTGGGCCTTAATTGAGTAAACAGCATTTGATGGAATAATTTGTGTAAATAAGCAGTTATATTATAACATAGTGTTTATAATCAACAAATGGATAATAGAATAACTACCATACGTCTACACTCATAGCTTCTCTTTTTATAGCTTCATAGCTTGAGAGAGATATGTTTCAGGGATTTTTGTTGTTTGTTTGTTTGTTTTTTTGGTACATTAGGACTATCCTGCTCTTCCAATCTCAGTGTGATCAATCAGTAAATCATAGTTCCCAAAGGTTATTTCATTTAACTACTTTCAGCAGAATAACAATTAAGCTAGGAAAGACTCATAAGTTCAAGGTAATTTTGCTCCTTCTCATTTTATGGTGACATGGACCTGGGAGAATACTGGCACAAAAAGAAGCTTTTCCAGTTGATTTTTTGCTTTCTAGTTGCCCAACTTGGACCATATCTTTTGCTTCTCCTGCCATACTATTTGCTTTATCAACCTGTTCCTGTTTAAGAACTACAGTCTCATAAGGGTAAACTGGCAGCAGGTCCAAACAGACCTTTTCCCCTGACGCTCACCATCATGATTTTTTTCCCTCTTTCACTTCCTCTGCCTGGAAACTCCATAACACATTTTTCTGGGCATAAGGGTTTGTGTCATTTCTTTCTAGGACTATTCTGGCTTTTAAAGTCCATATTTTGGCTTCATGGACATGCTTAAGGAGCCTTTTCAGGGATTGGTCTTTCTTTCCTGCGCAGAGGGTCTCAGCAAAAGGAAGGGATTGAATGAAAATGAGTACATTTGTTGTAAAGAAGCCAGTGTCCCGTCACATTTCATCCTGAATTTATCCTTCAGCTGTTGTGTCCCCTGTTCCATTTCCTGCAGGTCTTTGGCCAAAGGGAACTAAGAGATCATCTGGTCCAAAGTCCAAAGACATTTTGTAGAAGAGGCCCCTACAGTCATACAGATAATTAGGAATAAAATAGGATGAGAATCCATGTCTTTTCAAACCCAATCCAGTAATACACAGGAAGCAGTTGTATGATGGTCACAGTGGCTAGAATGTTAGACCTGGGGTCAGAAAGCCCTGAATTCAATTCTTGTCTTAGCTATTGGGTAATTGTGGGCAAGTCATCTAACTAACCTCTATTTCTTCATGTGTAAAATGGAGATAATAATCACATTTTTCTCACATAAGTTAATAAATATAAAACAAACTCTAAAACATTATATAAATGCTAGCTATTGTTATTTACTATTATTTGCACTACACTATGTTGCAGGTATGGGAGAATTTTTTGTGGGCAAGAAAAACATTTGAAAATTCATTCTTAGTATTTCAATTGCTGATACCTTTCTGAGCTATATCATTTTTCTATAGCATTTTAGGTACCAGTTACTTTCTTGGGCCAGCAATTTAATTGTTAAACCACCTTTTCTTGACATCAGGATGAAGTCCCAGTTGATAAGCTCTCCAGAGATAGCTTATCAATCATCGGATTAATATGGTTTAGGAGGAGAGACCAGATTCATAAATTAAAAGAAATAATTTCTTTATTCTTATGGTCAACATCAGATGTAACTATCTAACAAATAATTATTCATTTAAAAGCACACCTGGACCCTGTGAAAAGTTCACAGTACATAGAAGGGGGCTTGAGTTACAATTTAATAATGCAGAAAATCCATCATTAGAAAAACAGGAGGGTGTATACTCTCTGGGAACCTGGTGGTAAGTAATCCCTTGACATATACAGATGTCTATTTAAACATGTTTATATTGCAAAGTGTAGAATAATCTCTTTCCAATCATTCTTAATGGCTTTCCCCCTGCCTCCCCTCCTCCCTCTTTCTTTTTCTGGCTCTGTCCTGGTTAAAGTTTGAAATTCAGCAAATAAGCCAATTTTTTTTTCTTTACTCTTTTGAATGATGATGGAGCTTGTCCAGCTCCTCTGTATGCATTTTACATTTAAGAGTCTTATCCCATAGAAACAAATTAAATACAGTATAGCGTTAGGAGGACAAACATCGGAATGTATTATTTCCTGATAGCCAAGCCTCCTCGTTGTATAATAAGTTTCTATGTGTTTTTTAAAAATAATCTATTAGGGCATTAGGAAAACTTGACAGTAGATAAAAAAAAGACTTCCTATACAATGTAAAGGAGACTTTGGATTTTTTTTCCCTTTTGAAGGGAAAGAGGATGGAACAATACCTGAGATTTCATTGATATTGGGAACTCCCACTGAAGTCTTTTCTCTGTCAGCATGGATTAGTTTTTTTTCTTAGTAATTTATAGGCTTTAACCCCTTTTAACAGGGATTTCTTCATCTCAGGTTTGTGGACTTGTTTTCTTAAAAAAATTATAACTGCATTTCAATATAATTGCTTTCCTTTGTAATTCAATGCATTTTACCTTATATATTTAAAGATATTATTTCTAGAAGTCCATAGGCTTTATTAGACTTCCAAAAGGGCCATGACACAGAAAAGATGAAAAACTCTTCTCTTAGAGAATTGTCTGAGAATCTAAGAGGGTTAAATATCTATCCACGGTCATACAGGAGATAGGACTAACTAAACCCAGGTATTTCTGAGTAGTAGAACATCTTTTTATCCAAAAAACCATATTGCCTCTTGATCTTAACATTTTTTCTGAAATACCCAATTCTTTAAAAAATGTTGGTTAGGAGCTCCAGAAATGCCCAATAAATACGCCCAATAAATACTTAGATATACGTGTGTGTGTGTGTGTGTGTGTGTGTGTGTGTGTGTGTGTGTGTGTGATAAGAAACCACAGGAATATAGTCATATGAAAATTAGTCCTCAAGTTTAAACATACATGCCCTAGTTAATAATATTTGTAATTTATAGATTTTCTACCAATTCTTCCACCCACCTACCTCAAGCCATTCTAATTTAGTCCTCAGTCACCTTCATAGGAAATATAATAAAGAAAAAGTGTGGGGGGAGCATTTTGAGGTAATTTATTCACTACCTGGAATCCTGAAATAGAGAAATTGGGTGACCTGTCTAGTCTCAGCAGCAACAGACAGAATTATGATTTAACCCACCTTTCTGACTCCTGATGCTTGGCTCTCTCAATCAACATTAGATAGCATTGTGAAAAAGGTACATTTATAAAATCACAGATTTAGTAGCCAGATAAAACTTGAGAGGTCATCTAATCTAACCACATTATTTTACTGAGAAAACTGAGACCCAGAAAGGTTCGGTGGATTTTCCAGGGTTATGACTGTGATAAGTGGAAGAGCTGAATTTTGAACCAAGGGCCTTTGATTCCAAATTCTGTTTTTTCTACCTCACTGTTCTATGTGTAATGGGGATTGACCACTGAAAAGTCATCACATATCCATCAGAGATCTCTTCATCCTCCCACCTCCCCAATTCCAAACTGGAAATGTGAAAGACAGTTCAAAGATCCCTGACTCCCTGATAAGCTTGACAGATAGAGGGAGATAGTTAAAGAGTCTTTAAAGTCTCCTCTGCAGGCAATTCTTCTACTCGGTGGCTAATTTTCTTTGGCTTGGTGAACCAACCTCCTCTCATCTCCTATCAGAGACCAAGTGATGAATCCCATCTTTGTTCAGGTATGTCCTTCTGCAGGAAGTCAAGAGAAAGAGCCACCTGAAATGTCTCAGCCATGAAGTCAGTGGAAAGGGCCATGGTAAAATCTTAATTCCATTGGAAGTTCTCCAACTAAAGCACATATCCAGCTCCATTAAAAGTGTTAGTTTTTTTTTTTCTTAAGGTGGATTGGGATTCCCAAATAACCCCCATTATTCTTGGATTCTGAATCTGGCCAAATATTGTATAATAATAATAATAATAATAATTAAAACAATCATCATCATTGAAAGAAACCCAATCATGCTTCTCACTGGACCAATTATAATCTTGTTTTTCTGCTTCTTTTTCCTTTATTATTATTGTTCAATCATGCCCAACTCTTGGGATTTTCTTGGCAAAGATACTAGAGTGGTTTGCTATTTTCTCCTCCAGCTTATTTTACAGATGGGGAAACTGAGACAAAGAGTTAAATGACTAGCCTGGATAAGTGTCTGAAGTCAGATTTGAACTTTGGGAAGATGAATCTTCCTGACTTCAGGCCTAGCACTTTCTTCACCACGTCCTAGCTGCTTTTTCTTATCCTCAACTAAAAAGAGTTTGCAGCTCAGAAACCCTTTAAGATCTCACTTGACTTATGACATACCTCCCCTGAGCTGCCGTGGCCTCTACTACAAATGGCAGATTTAAAAGTGAAATCCTTTAAGCACTAGAACTCCGTGTTCATGCCCAGTATGTGTCACTATTTTCTCTATAGTAGCCGAGGAGGCTTAGTGACTTAAACCCCTCCGTCAGAATCTTGAGACTCTGTGGAACCACAGGCTTAGCATTTTGGCAGTCCTGATCTCAGCCCTGGGCTTCTGAGGTAGAGAGGGAGAAAAAGCAATGGAAGGAATGGAGAAAAAGAAACTTTCCTGGACTCTGCTATTGCTTGTAGACTGATTGGCAAGGGATACTTTGGATACTCTTTAGCTAGAGTCCAGTTTCTAGCCTAGAAAACAATGTTGAAAAATGAAAGAAAGCCTTTGAGATGTTATTGTACCTTGTTGCTTTTGTACCATTTCTTGATGCTGTTTTCAGATTTTCTCTTTATTTAGAGCCCCATTGTTGGTATTTTATTTGCTTTAGTGAACATGGACGGCTTGTGAATTTGATGAATATTTTAGAGCGCTGTCATGTCAGCTGTAATGTATGGGTTGGGTATATTAACCTCCACAATGCATAATGCATTCGACCTGTCAGTGTGGTACAAGAACAGACCCAAATCCACATGAATAATTTCTTAGGAACATACACACACTTAGGGCTGGAAGAGGGTAAGAAGCCCATCTAAATTCAGCTTCTTTTAAAGGAGAAAAATTGCAACCCCTATTACTTTATTTTTTTAAAAAATAATTGTATCGTTTATAAAATAAATTCAAAGGAATTTTATTGAGGGTGGCAAATATAGCAGAAATGGTCCATTAAATAAATGTTTTTGAAATTGAGTTTAGTCTTATTAAAGATGGTGTACCATGACCCATCTTTACTTATCGCCTTTGCACATAGACATACCCTATTAAGTTAAATTATACGATCAGAGGTGGAGAGATCATCAGAGCCTTATTTTACAGATGAGAAAACTTTAGTTTATCCCAGAGAGCAGCTTGCCTGAGGTTCCAATAGTACCAGCAGGTTTTGAATCCAAGCTCTTTGATTTCAAATCCAATATTATTTCTATTGCCTTTCAAGATGATGATTATTATCTAGGAAAAACAAAACAAAACAAAAATGAAAATCTTTAACAGGAACTACTCCAGAATCAGGAAGGATATGTCAACAAAGGATCCAATTAGCTACAGTTATTGGATACTGTCAATAAAAACATGAAATCAAACTTTACTATAGAACAGTCACAATGTTGAGTGTCATAAATGACAATCTGCAGATAATGGGGAATTCACATTATGTATAAAGTCCTATTTATAAAAATAGGAAGTGGTTTTTCTGGTAAGCTTTCTCATAACTCTAGATAGCTTTGGAGTGAGATGGAAGGAAAATGCACACACAATTGGTTTCAAAGTAGAATTCATAGAATTGGATACCTGGAAGTGATTTTTAAAACCATAGGTGTGCAACCTGCAAGGGACCTTGAAAGCATTCTGACTTTATAGATGAGAAAACAAGGAGCCAGAGAGATAGTAATTTACCCCAAGTCATATCCTAAAATAATAGGGAGGACAGAGATGCACAAAATCTTGTGCCTAGTGAAAGGTGGATATCTTTGGAGAAAAATGAGATGTGGGAAATTTTGAGAGATAGTTAGATAGTGGAATTGACATGATTTGGCATGGATAGCAATAGTAAAAGAGAAAGATGACCAGGAGCTGGATGATCAGGAACAGGGAGCAAATTGCTGCTTATTTGCAACTTGTACAAATAGAGAAGGAGCAAGGTTCCATACCATCTCCCCTAAGTGAATTATCTTGCCTCCCCATGTGTCATGGAGATGGGAGGTGGTGAACCTCTCTATAACCTTCTCTTATTTTATTGAATATACAAGAGAAAGTGGAGATGAATGGATTCACATACCTTGTCTCTGAAAGTCCAAAAGGAATGGTCGATGATTGTCAGGTGCTGATCTTAATTTCTTGCTAATTACCTTGCATTCCATTTTAAGTAAATTAATTTTATGTGACCACAATGGGATGTGATTGATTCTGAAGGATATTCAAAGGAAGATGGGGGCTTATGAGCAGGGATTTGAATAGATGCTGGATGCAAACAGACTCTAGGAAACTAAGTGTGATTTGGAGTGTTATAGTAGTAACACAGTAAAGATTTAAACCCAGGACCATTGCTTTCAAATTGATTTTTTAACAGCACATTGCCTCTCACATAGTCCCATAAAGTCTCATGAGATAAGTGATCGGTCCCAGGTGAGGCATCTTGTTAGAGGAAGAGCTGAAAGTAGAATCTAGGTTTCTTGATTCCCAAGTCAAAAGATTTTTTCATGAGACCGTCTTTGTGATAGACCTTGGATCTATCCAAGTTTAATCAGTTACACAAATGGCATGTTGTCATCTAACTCAACTTTCCAAGTCAGATCAAATGAAATCAACAAATACTGAACTTATGTGACAAGGGGTGAGTGGACCAGGGTTGCTAAAAAAAAATCATAACTGCATGTGACTCAAAGGACAATGAAGAAATACATAATGGACATTAGTGGATTCAAACATGTTACAAATATACATTATTAAAGGAATTATCAATTATGTGCAAGACCCCCCCCAAAAAAAAATAAATGAGCTGGCCACATAATGAGTATGAAGATTAGTTAGCACATGGTCAGCCTGAGTATTGTATTGGCTTTCAGGAATATTACCAAATCATTGGGTAGGCACTCATTGGAAAATTGATAAGAAGACATGGGCAAAACATAATGAGGATGAGAAGCCATGAATAAGTTACCATCTATCGTGGTGGAGGGAGTAGACAAAGACAAGGACATGGCTCTGTGATACATTAAAATACTTCTTGTATATATGGACTGTGTTGAGTGAGCTTAGTGTAGTAGAAAGGAAGAATACTGGGTCTGAAATCAGAAGACCAAAGTCTGAATATATGATATTTACCAATTATCTGTGCTTATTCAAACACTATCTCTCTGGGTCATAGCTTCTTCATTGATAAAATAAAGGAATTATTTGTAATACTAATAGCCAGCATATAGTGAGTGCTTTAAGATTTGAAAGTTCTTTACAAACATTAATCCTTATAGCAGTGCTAGGAGGAAGGTGTTATCATTAGACCTATTTAACAGATAAGTCTTCTAATGTCTATGCTACACTTTTGAAGTAAGTCGAGTACCTATAAAAGTTATGTATAAAATCAATAAAAATAAGGGAAAGCAGAGGCTATGTTTTTCCATCCTAGACAATTTCAAGTCTAAAGTATGTGTTCTATACATAAGAGGGCATTGGAATGTGATATTGCATTCTTAACTGTAATACTAATGATTGATAATTGATTTTCAATTGACTATCTCAGTCTTTCAGGAGCCTAAAAAAAGGATATTAGGCTCCAAAAAGTATAAGTTGGAGAATCTCCCCAAAACAGATTTCATTCCTTCCTTTCATCTTTCTTTCCTTCCATCTTTCCTTCCTTCCATCCTTCCTTCCTTCCTTCCTTCCTTCCTTCCTTCCTTCCTTCCTTCCTTCCTTCCTTCCTTCCTTTTTTCCCTTTCCTTCCTTCTTCCTTCCCTCCCTCCTTCCTTTCTTCCCTCTCTCTTCTTCCTCCTTTTCTCCCTTTCTTTCTCAAGCCGAAAGTGAAGTGACTAGCCTGAACCCAGTACTGATTGGCAGAGAATTTTTATGACCTGGCTGGGTTCATCGATGCCTAAGGAAGGATGACCTTCCTGGGGGCTCCTGAGACCTCACCATATTGGTACTAGATTTATTGTGATCAAAGGATCAGGTTAGTTCTACCACAGCTTAGAACTCTGAAACTCAATTCACTAAGTACCTCACTTCCCAGCCGCAGGGACTACTATATATATACCTTTGTTGGACCTGTGATTTTAAAAATGTGAGGAACTCTTGCTTTGGAAACTCTCTTCATTGATGCAGATTTGAAATAAAAAAATCTGGCTCAAGTGGAGATGTTTGCTATGTTTAATTAGCACTCATTTATTGAGAACTAGCTCTACTGCCAGTGTTTAGTGTTGTGTTAGAAGCTATGATGTTCTTGTGTACAGATTTCACTGGCTGGTGAAAAATCAAAGTATTATGGTTCAATGTTTGTGGCAGGGGAATTCAATGGAAAGTTTTCATTATGCAGAGAACCTGTTGGGTATATTTGTAACTGTTTTCTGCTGATTTGTTAATTTTCTTTTCTGTCGCTTCTGCCTTTAATGCTGAGCGATGAGTGCAGTCAAAAAGGAAACATAACATACAGTTAAGGTTTGAAAATAGAGAAAGCACTGTTTGCAAAAACAACAAAGAGAGCCATGAACAGTGAGTGCCGAGAAAGTAAACACATGCTGGTGCTGTTCAAAGACTGGCCATTCAAAGGAATATTGCCACAAATAAAAGACAAGTACGAACAAGAACCCTCTGATAACCCTTTACCCAATTTGAGAAATGGAGAGATTTCAAGTGAAAAAAGACCAAGGTTAGAATGACCCCTTGTAACCTCTTGAATTTAATTTGATAAAGGTAGTCAAGCAGCTTTCATGTGGCTGTTTGTGGCAGACAAGAAGAAGAAAAATTCTCAAAAGTCACGGATTCCTGTTTAAATGGGACATTTATTAGATGAACTCAGCTACAAATGGCAGATAATAACACCACATTTAGCAACATTATCAGTCCCAGATGGAAACAGCTAGAGTATTAGCAATAACCTAATAATGAGGAACAGTGGGCTTATAAATTGCAACTCTCATAATCTGAAGATGTTAGGAAAGTTGATAGAGCATAGAGCTTCTTGTAAGGTACAGACTTCCCTTTGTTTAGTGATGATCATTACTAACATTAATTAATTTACAATTATGGAGATGCCATGGATTTTTTTTCTTGCAATTTCTCCTATCCTTCTGATACGTTAATACTCAAAGTCTTGGGTAGAAGATATGTCTTCATTTCAAAAATGGGAAAACTGAGACATAAAGCGGTCTATTGATTCTTGATTCTCCCATGCCCCCCTCCCTTCCTCAATGTATACTTAAGAAATCACACTTGTTTAGTCATTCAATCATGTCCAACTCTTCATGACCCCATGGACTTATCCAAGAAAATTTCTTGGCAAAGATGCTGGAGTGGTTTGCTATTTCTTTTTGAAGGTGTCTCCATTTTACAGATGAGGAACTGAGGCAAATGGAGTTAAATGATTTGCCCAAGGCCACACAGTTTGTAAGTTTCAGAAGCTAGATTTGAATTCAGGTTTTTCTGACTCTATCCACTGCACCCACTTACCTACCCAAAAAGTCACAATACTTAATTGCAAATTCTAAGAATATCAATAGAACAGGACTGGGATTTTTTTTTTTTTTTTTTTTTTTTGGTAATAATAGTGAACTCCCCCTCCCTAAAAATGTTCATGCAGAATCTGGATAGCTTCCTATCAGGGATATTGTAGAAGGGATTTTGGTATTGATTGGGAAGTTGAACTATTTGGTATATGTTTTTATGTGTATGTATTAATGTATATTTTATAAAATACATATATGTGTGTGTAACAAGGCCACACATGCTCTTAGAGCTGTCTCTCTACATTTATCCCTACATGTCATTGTGTGACTCAAAAGGAGGCAGAATAGATCTCTCTACTCTCTTCTCTCCTACCCTTTTCTAAAAGAGATTTTAATTCTGCTAGGAATAGAAGCAGGAAGTTGGGACCAGAATCCTTGTCTTTTGAGAATTTTTCTTCTTGTCTGCAACAAACAGCCTCATGAAAGCTGTTTGACTACATTTATCAAATTCTCCTCAGAGAGAGAGGTTACTGGCCTAAAATTACACACACACACACACACACACACACACACACACATACATACACACACATTTATGTATATATAAAACTGTTCCTTTAATTATAGTTATTCTAGGGGATGAGATTTTCAGGTTTAAGCTAACTGATCACTGTTTTGTTATTAGAAGGGGGAGGATCTCAAACTTGATTCCTTCTCCCAAATCCCCAATCTCAATTATACAATAAAACACAGAACATTTAGCCAAGAACACTCATTTTTCTAAATTGTCAAAATAGATATCAGAGAATACATATATAAAATAATATATAGCAAACGCTATAGAATGAAGGAGTTCTCCCATTGGGAGCAAGGAAACTCAGTTCAAACAACAGAGAGAGCGATGGATCTCACTCAAGGGGAAGAGTTTGGTATAGTCAGTTGGGGATGGGGACATGATGAAAATGCTTCTCTTGGGTCTTTATAGACCTTTAGTAACTTGAAGTTGGGTTGGTCTCCTCTGCCTTCCCTCTAGAAGGAAGAAACCAGAAATATTTAAAGTAACTTCAGTTCCTAAGTGACTCAAAACTGGAAGAGAACTCCAAAACTTCAAACTTGGTGATTTGAAGAAAGCTGGGGGAAGAATGATTAGACTGAAGAGACTGAAGCTCTCTCATGTTCTCATCTCCATTCTCCTCTTAATCAGGGTGACACATTCATTCCCATCAATGAAGAGAGAGTCTTACACCAATGGGCTTTGGGACTGGTATATCACCCCCCTCAACATGTGTGCACACACACAAAGACACACATATATGTGTATATCCACATATATAATGTACATGACTACATAAGAACACATACATAAACATAAATATATATGTGCATTATGCACACACATATGTGCATAATATACATATATTCCCAGAACTTGATAATACAATGGATAGAGTTCCTGGTGTGGAGTCAAGAAGATTCATCTTACTGAGTTCAAATCTAGCCTTACTTACTTACTTACTAGCTATGTGACTGGACAAGAAAGTTAAACCTATTTACCTCAGTCCTTCATGTCTAAAATGAGTTGGAAAAGGAAATGGAAAAGCACTCCGGTATCTTTGCCAAGAAAAGCCAAAATGAAGTTACAAAGAGTTGGACATGACCAAAAAATGAATGAACAACTCAGTGTGTGTATGTGTGTGGTATGTGTATACATATATATATATATATGTGTGTGTGTGTGTGTGTGTGTGTGTGTGTATAAATATTCTTCCCTGAAAGTATATAAGCTTCTTGAGCACAAGCACTTTCATTTTTTCTTTGCATCTCCAGTGCTGGCACATAGTAGGCACATACAAATTCTTGTTAATTGGTCCCTTGGATTGCTAAGGTCTTACAATTTTAACAATATCTCTTAGGCAACCAGACTTGCAAGGTGCAAACTGCCTTCTTTCTGCCCTGAAATCATTTCGAGCACGTGCTTGGGCAACTTTTCAGCAAAGGAAAAAATAATAGAAACTGGTGGAAACTTGTCTTGAAAGAGAGGTCAGAGCTGAGGTATTAGCAGCTGTGAACTCTGGTTTAGGTGACATAAATGGGTTCCAGATATGTTGTTTATGTTTTTCATAGTGCCAGCAATTCAGTAAGCACCCAATAAATGGCAAGCAATGCCAAGCCTGAATATTTCTTCCTAAGAGAACATCTGAACATCTGGTAAAATAGGAATCCATGTGCTGAATGACTTTTGGCAGAAGAAGTCCTGTTAAAAAATAAGAATGAACAGATTCAGATTTTCAGGAGAATTTCTTATAGAGGATTTATGGTATAGTGGAAGGAGAATCATGGTCCTAGAATGAAAAGACCAGGGTTCAAGTTTAGACTTCCTCATTAAGCAAATCACATTCTCTGAATCTGTTTCCTCATCTGCAAAATAAGGATAATAACATTTGCACTATCATGCCATCAGGTTGTGAGGCTCCAATGAGAAAATATATGTAAAGTCCTTTATGAACTTTAAAGTGGGATACAAAAGTTACTGCAATTATGCTACAATATTGCTTAATGTGAAGCAACATGTGATTCTAAAGTTTGTCAAGGAGGAAGGAGGGTTAAGTTCTGGATTCTGAAGACTCAGGTGTGAATCCTGACACTGATACTAGTTATGTGATCTTGGGAAAAATCACTCCCTCAATCTGTTTCCATTGGGCAACAAAATAAGCATGGATAATTAGCTAATATCTAAGGTCTCTTTTAGCCTAAATCTTCTGATTTAGTGCAATATACCCACCTGACAGAGGCATAAATTGTGTTACATGGCTCACCCATCAAATAGTACAGAACTGGGGCCACCTAGCAGCTAACACATTGCAATTACACTGGGAAAACAGTACAGGATAGAATAATGGAGGGGGAAAACTTACTCAAGTATGGTTTGTCTTTCCTATTTGTTTCCCAGGTTCTTGGCACATTGTAAACATTTAATGCTTTTTCATTCATTCATTTGTTCATTCATTCACTCATTCATTCATTTAGTATAATCATAGAACATTAGAGCTGGAAGGGTTCTTAGAGAATGAAGAAATAAATGAATGAAAAAACATGTATTGAGTGCATGTGATATGTCAAGTATTAAGTGCTAAGTGCTGAAGTTACAATTAGGAAAGAGGTTTCCTAGCTCTCAAGAAGCTCACATTCCAATGGAGTTTACAAATAGAAAGTTTTAGCTGCAAGTGAGATAGCATGGACCCTTTTGTTCTTAGATGCCAAGGTCATCATCCACGGCATCCTAGGTTTTCACCCGTCATTCTGATTTTTATCTAGCCATTGGAATTCAATGTCTCTGGAAGAGAGAGTGAGGGTGATCATTTTGCTCAACTCACTTAAACCAAGTTCACCTTGAAATCACCCATGATGTCATTGTTCTCTTTGAAAACAAAAGACCACCACCACTAACAACAACAGCAGCAAAGCAGAGAATAGTCTGTAATATTTAATGTCAGTCTGGAAAAAAAAATCATATCATTTCCTGATGATGAACTAGAGACTTTGGTAACAAGACCTTTGTATTCTGGGTCTCCAATAGCAGCAGGATCAGTTACCAAGTTTTATCTCTACAGGAGTCCCTTCCCAAAATGATGGCTATGGGCACTAGGATTATTAAGCCCAACTCTTTCATTCTGCAGATGAAGAAACTGAAACTAAAAGGTGAAACACCTTGTCCAAGGAAATCCCAGATGAAGCCAGTTAAGAAGAGTGACAATGCCAGACTCTGTGGTCTATAGTAATCCAAACAAAATCATTTTAATCAATTGCTGCCCTACCCAATGAATAAAAAATGTTGGTAAATGGATAACATTATTTTTGGCTTTGCATTTTTTATTTAATAAATGAGAATCAAGAAGATGAAGTGAGGCAGATGATCAGCCTTTTCAAATGATCAAAGCCTGTGGAATTTAGCAGGCTGTCCCTTTAACCTTGAAAAGGGGCCACAAACACTATTTGCTTTGGTCTATTTGTTATGTTTGGCATTAATGAAGTATCAAGTTGTAGAGCTACCCACGCTTTTATGTGGGTGAATGCCCTACATTTTCTGTTAATGCCAGGTTTGTGTCAGGAGCACTTTTATTTGCAAAAACACCCTCAAGTTTTATCTTTAGCCTCCAGATGACAGGGAAAAGTTTCCCATATCAAGATCCTGTAGAGACCCTCCAATCAAGGTCATTCAGGTGGGGTGACTTGGAATCATGAAGGTAATGAACAAGAGCAGAGAAACTAATGACTGATTACGAAGTGGCAAGGATTGTGACTAAACAAGGGCAATATAATTTTTAGGGAAGTGGAAAAAATATCAATTAGCTTCTTATTTTTTGTCTTCTTGTTTGATCATTTCAGACTTTTCATGACCCCATTGGGGATTTTCTTGGCAAAAATCCTGGAGTGGTCTGTCATTTCCTTCTCCAGCTAATTTTACAAATAAGATAACTGAGTCATGCAGGATTAAATGACTTGACCAGGTTCACAATAAATACTAAGTGTCTGAGGTTGGATTTGAACTGGAAAAGATGAGTCTTCTTGACTTTCCGCCAGACACTCTATGCACTATGGTGCCACCTGGTTGTCATGAGGATACAAGAAAGGCAGAAACAGTCTTTCCATTGAGAATTTCATATTCTAATGGGGTTGACAACATGTAACATATAGGAGATAAGTTGGAGGGAAGTTACTCTTTTGGGTGCCAAAATATATATATTTTTGATAGGTCCTATCCCCTTCCTTCCTTACTAGAGCAGAGATTGGGAAAGGAATAGGGCTAGGGAACTGTGATTTCACTGGCATGAGAAATTCCTGGAGGAGGACACTATCTCTTCAGACACAAATCAGCACTTTTCCTGAAGACTACCTAGTGCACTAAAAGATTAATTACTTGTCTTGGATTGCAAAGTCAATACATGACAAAAGCAGGATATGATCCCAGGTCTTCCTGACTTAGAAGCCAACTTCCTACCAAACAGTATATGGAATGTTCATAAATAAACTTCAGTTATCCGCCCACGCCTCCATCATCTATCTATCTATCTATCTATCTATCTATCTATCTATCTATCTATCCATCCATCCATCTATACATACATCTGTCTATCCATCTATCCATCAATCTATCTGCCTATCCTGTCTATCCGTCTGTCTGAACATCTATCCATCCATTCATTCATCCATCCATTAATCTATCCATCCATCCATCCATTTATACATACATCTGTCTATCCATCTATCCATCAATCTATCTGCCTATCCTGTCTATCCTTCTGTCTGAACATCTATCCATCCATTCATTCATTCATCCATTAACCTATCCTTCCATCCATCCATCCATCTATACATACATCTGTCTATCCATCTATCCATCAATCTATCTGCCTATCCTTCTGTCTGAACATCTATCCATCTATCCATCCATCCATCCATCCATTCATCCATCCATTAACCTATCCATCCATTCATCCATTAGTCTATGCATCCATCTGTCTATCCATCTAATCATCTATCTGCCTATCTTGTCTATCCTTCTGTCTGAATATCTATCCATCTATCCATCCATCTATTCATTCATTCATCCATCTATTTATCTATCCATCCATTCATCCATTTATCTTTCCATCCATCTATTTTTGGCCCATCCACCCATTATCTATTTCTCTATTCATTTGTCTATTCACTTA
Source organism: Antechinus flavipes (assembly GCF_016432865.1). NCBI lineage: Eukaryota > Metazoa > Chordata > Mammalia > Dasyuromorphia > Dasyuridae > Antechinus > Antechinus flavipes. The sequence continues at coordinate 174,872,250 of NC_067400.1, read as the reverse complement.
TCCATCCATCTATCAATGTATCTGTTTATCTACTTAAAAAAATAAATTCTTACCACTAAATTCCTTGGTATTGTCAAGTGGTCCCCCATCAGAAACTGATAAGGTGGAAACCATATTAAAGAAACAAACCATCTGCTTAGCTGCTATACTACAAGGAACACAGGACTTTGACATACAGTTGAAATCTTCTATGTGTATAGTTTCTCCTATTAGAATATAAACTACCTGAGAGCAGAGATTGTTTGCTTTTTAATTTGTCCCCTCAGTACTTAACACAATGCTTTGCGCAAGTAGGTACCCGAGGTATATATTTTTTCATTCATTCATTATAATTTGACCTTCCCCTGATGACTCAGACTCATCATTATAAACATTCACTATTAGCTGGGCTGTAATGCGGTGATGCCCTTGGGAGCTGTTGTGGTAAGGAGGGCTTTTTGCCTTGCTCTGGCTAAATGACCCCAGACTGAGTGTTACAGAGCTAACAAGCAAACAGAAGTCCTAGTCTGCTTTTTATGTTCTTCTGTCTCCTCTATGTGCCATCAGCTGTCACTTCTTACTGCTTTGTGTCTTGACACTAAAAGCTGTTACCTTATTTTCTACACAAATTGTTTATGCTTTTCCTGTGGTGGAAAACATCCAATGATTCAATTCACAAAGGATTTTTTTTTATTATTTTAGGTCAAGCTATATTTTGTTTGATAGTTATATGGAATTTTAGTCATATTATTTATGTGCAAATATATATTATATATATGTACACACATATATACATATGTGTCATATTTTGATGATTTACATATAGAAAGGTATATGAATTTCTAGATGTCAATCCCATGTAGCTATAAATTATTGTATCTATTTTACATGTAAACGATCAAAAATGAAATAATCATCTGGTTTCTAAGCAATATTTTACTAATAATAGAAGGACCAAATACAATTATTCTTCAAAAAATCCACAACTTTCTAAGTGCCTAGTATGAAGTGTAGGAGGAAGGAAAGAGGTAAATACAAAGATAAAGAAGAAAGGATCTCTGTCTGAAATCAATTCAATGAACAAATGTCTCATTGAAGAAGTGAAAAAGTATTTACTAAGCACTTACTATGAGTCAGGCATAAGCACTGGGGTTACAAATACAAACATACAAGATAATCTTTACTCTCAGAGTGTTATGTTCTGCTGGGTGAAGACAACATATAAAAGGAACTTGAAAGGAAAGGAGTTGGGGGTGTGATGGAGAGGGGAATTTATTCCAGGCAAAATAAAACAAAACCTTATCTGTTGGAATTCAGATTCCAGGGAGAAGAGAGCAGATTCTGGTGGGAGCAGAATGTTTAGCATAGCCAAAATGCAGAGAGTATTGTTTGGAAAAGGCTGGGAATATTCCTTAAATGTCTATTATGTAAAAGACATTAGGGATGTCCCTTTCTTGAGGAGGGTACATTCAATCAAGGAAGAGGACATAGATACAATTAAACAAATGTAGAACATATGCATAATTATATAAAGCATTTTGAATAGAGAGAGAACAACTGAAGAAATCAGGAAAAAGACCTCTTGTAGGAGATACCACTTGAAATGATCTTTGAAGGAAGCTAGAGATCTCAAGAACAGGTAGGTGGTGGAGTGTATGGAACAACAGACTTGGGGTCAGGAAGACTTAAATTCAAATTAATATTCAATTAATTATCTGTGTCTCTGGGCAAGTCACTTAAATGCCTGTTTTCTCTATGTAAAATGAGCTGGAGAAAGAAACGGTAAATCATTTGGCCAAGAAAACTCTAAATGGAGTCATGATGAGTTTGACACAAATGAAACAACTAAGCAAGAGATTCCAAAACACGGAGGTGAGGAGGGAGTACATTCCAGACATTTCAAATGCTTAGAGGCAAGAGATAAAAGCTTGTGAATGAAGAATAAAAAGCTGGTTGGTTTGACTGGAACAGATTGACTACAAAGAGAAAAATAACCACACCAGAAAAGTGAGTTAAGTGGGAGCCAAAATATAGAGGATTTTAAGTGGCATACTGAGGCTATTATACTTTATCTTAGAACCAATAGGAAACCAGAGAAGATTTTTGATCTGTTTACCTCAGTTTCCTCCTCTGAAAAATGATCTAGAGAAGGAAATAGTAGACATCTCAGTATCTTTACTAAGAAAACCCCAAATGGATTATGACGAATCTGGCACAACTGAAACAAATGAATCCATAAATGAAAATAAAACAAAATAACAGAAAAGTTTACATTTTACTGGCAATAGCTCTTGATGATTGATTGAGTGGTAGGTTGAAAGTGAGTTATTAAAAACAACTTCAGAATTCTGAATGAGTTATTAGGAGAACAATCGGATCTGAGTTTTTAGTGATACCAGTTTGGTAAGCGTTTGTAGATAATGGATTGGAGAGAGGAGAAACTGTAAATAGGGAAACTAGTTCAGGTAAGAAATGATGAGAACCTTATAGTCACATGGGGAAGATAACATGTATGACATACAACTATATCACGACAGAATGTGACAGACATGAGAAGAAATAAAATGTGTTCAGAGGAGGAAGATATTGTCTTGACTTTGCATGATAAGTATTTGAGAATTATCAGGATTTCAATAATAAGAGGGGGATAATGATAAGGGAAAGGGCATTTTGAATGTGGGAGAAAGTGTGGTCAGAGACACTGAGGTAGAGAAGCAAAGGGGTAGCTAGTTGGGTGGGGGCACAATGTTCATGGGTTCAGTTGTTTGGGAAAAATGACATGGATCCACTGGCTGCCACAGCTTACCATTTCACAAAAGAGTGAGCTCAGTCAGTCAGTAGGTTTCAGACAAGGGTACTTGGGTATAACCCATACTGCTTCACTTCTCCAGGTTCTCCATGGTCTCTGGAGCAACATGACTAACATAAGACAACTGTAAATGTAAATTAAAAAAAAAAACAAACTCAAGTCAAAACAACTCCCTGTTCCCATCCCTCCCTGCCAACGTCCCATAGTCTAATAGTTTGGATGAGAGCTAATAAAGATCTTTTTGATAATGAATGTGTAATTTTTTGGAATAGGTTATAATTCAATCTATAGATGAGGAAAGGAGTATAGAGAAGAAAATAATACTGTAAACAATATTTCTCATTTAAAGCTATTCAACAAAGAGATAGAAAGTCCATCAATAGGTCTCAACCAATTGCCTTCAGGCTATAGAAGTAGATGATAGATTAAGATCATAGTCTTTCTTTTTTTTTTTTTTTTTAAATTTTATTTTATTTAATAATAACTTTGCATTGACAGAATCCATGCCAGGACAATTTCTACACGACATTATCCCTTGCAATCATTTATGTTTCGTTTTTTCCCCTCCCTCCCTCCTCCCCCCCCCCCAGGATGGCAAGCAGTCCTATATATGCTAAACATGTTGCAGTATATCCTAGATACAATACATATTTGCAGAACCGAACAGTTCTCCTGTTGCACAGGGAGAACTGGATTCAGAAGGTAAAAATAACTCGGGAAGAAAATCAAAAATGCAAACAGTTCACATTCATTTCCCAGTATTCCTTCTTTGGGTGTAGCTGTTTCTGTCCATCATTTCTCCAATGAAACTCAGTTAAGTCTCTTTGTCAGAGAAATCCACTTCCATCAGAATACATCCTCATACAATATCGTTGTCAAAGTGTATAATGATCTCCTGGTTCTGCTCATCTCACTTAGCATCAGTCCATGTAGGTCTCTCCAAGCCTCTCTGTATTCATCCTGCTGGTCATTCCTTACAGAGCAATAATATTCCATAACATTCATATACCACAATTTACCCAGCCATTCTCCAATTGATGGGCATCCATTCATTTTCCAGTTTCTAGCCACTACAAACAGGGCTGCTACAAACATTTTGGCACATACAGGTCCCTTCCCTTTTTTAGTATCTCTTTGGGGTATAAGCCCAATAGAAACACTGCTGGATCAAAGGGTATGCACAGTTTGATAACTTTTGGGCATAATTCCAGATCGCTCTCCAGAATGGCTGGATTCGTTCACAACTCCACCAGCAATGCATCAGTGTCCCCGTTTTCCGCATCCCCTCCAACATTCATCATTATTTTTTCCTGTCATCTTAGCCAATCTGACAGGTGTGTAGTGATATCTCAGAGTTGTCTTAATTTGCATTTCTCTGATCAATAGTGATTTGGAACACTCTTTCATGTGAGTGGTAATAGTTTCAATTTCTTCATCTGAAAATTGTCTGTTCATATCCTTTGACCATTTATCAATTGGAGAATGGCTTGATTTTTTATAAATTTGAGTCAGTTCTCTATATATTTTGAAATGAGGCCTTTATCAGAACCTTTAATTGTAAAGATGTTTTCCCAGTTTGTTACTTCCCTACTAATCTTGTTTGCATTCGTTCTGTTTGTACAAAGGCTTTTTAATTTGATATAATCAAAATTTTCTATTTTGTGATTGTAATGGTCTCTAGTTCATCTTTGGTCACAAATTTCTTTCTCCTCCACAAGTCTGAGAGATAAACTATCCTATGTTCCTCTAATTTATTTATAATCTCGTTCTTTATGCCTAGATCATGGACCCATTTTGATCTTATCTTGGTATGTGGTGTTAAGTGTGGGTCCTTGCCTAATTTCTGCCATACTAATTTCCAGTTATCCCAGCAGTTTTTATCAAATAATGAAATCTTATCCCAAAATTTAGAATCTTTGGGTTTGTAAGATCATAGTCTTTCAACCCCTCTAAAAATAAAGATTAAGAAATCACACCCCAGAGATATTAAGTGACTTTTCCAGTATCACAGAGTTAGTGCCTGAGGTAGGATTCAAACCTACCTCTTCCTGATTCTAAGCCCAGAGCTTGATCTACTTATTACATTATCAATAAAATAATCCAGGTTTAGTCTGCAATTGAAAGGTGTCAGGAAAACGTCTAGAGCTGATCCCAGATCTAACCCACTCCAGCTCTATGAGATTTATATCTACTTTGTTCTTTGCTGGAAAGACAGGAGCCAAGGAGGAACTCATTTGGTTATTCAAAGTGGAGGTAGGGATGATAAATATATGCAAGGACACTCATCAACAAGTCAATTAATCAAATTAATAGGAAGAGAATGCTGCACAAACACAGATATAAGATATAGCTGTTAGACATGGACACAGACACAAACATGGGCAGGAAGGCCAAACAAAGAACAATTTCAATAACTATACCAAATAAGGGGCAGTTTGGACGTGAGGAGACCTTCATCTCATTTTTGTTTAAGTGACAGGGCAGTTTATCTGGTTAAAGTACTTCTCCACTAAGGTCACAGTCAATTTTCAGAAAGTCCTGTTGATTTACCATAGAGAAAATAAATTTCATAGTTCTAGACTATGTCTTCTGTGCCTAGCCATTTGGCTTATGAATATATGTTACATCTTCTGTTAACCCTAATTTATTCATCCTCCCAAGTTAAAAAAAAAAATTGAGATCGTTAGGTGACACAGTAGAGAAGGCACTGAGCTTAGAATTGGGAAGAACTGAGTTCATATCTTTCTCCAGTCACTCACTGGCTGTATGATGCTGGGCAAGTCACATAACTTGCCTGCCTCGGTTTCCTTAACTGTAAAATGGGGATGATAAAAGCATCTACCTTCTAAGGTTATTGTCAGGATGAAATGAGATATTTGTAAAGCATTTAGCACAAGGTCTGGCCCATAGTAGAGGCTTAATAAATGTCTGTTCCCTTCTTTTCCTCTTATAGTCAATATTCTATCCAATCCCCTAACAAAGCCCAGTGATTCCATCCTTGTGATATTTTTTACATGTTTTATCTCTTCTTTATTCCCATTATTACTACCTAAATTTGTGCTCCCTTTACAACCCAGTTGGACGAGGTCTCTTACCAGGTCTTCCAAACTCTATTCTTCTTCTGCTCCAAATCTCCTATTATAATGCTATGAGTCTTATTTTCCTTGACACAAATTGTTCCAAAGTTTTAGTGCAATTGTGAGCATTGATATTTAGAATTGCACAAAGACTTTTGCAACATCTGCTAACACTTCAAATATTTCTTGCTACTTATGGAATAAAGTTTAAATTTCTTAGTCTGGCATTCAAGACCCTCAACACTCTATTGCTGTTCAACTTTTTCAGCTGTATCATCTCATCCTGGATGTCTTGTCATATGCATTGTCCTGCTCTTCACCCAACCCCCTATTTTTCCCTACCTAGATCCGACAGATAACACCGTGCTTACTTTCTAGGAGAGTTAATGCACTCACTTTTGGAATTCTTCCCCAATCCCAGCTGTACTGACTGGTGAGTGCGAACTCTAAATTTCATTCAGTCTCTCTGTTCTCCACCTCTAGATATAAGGAATAATCTTAAACTAATACTGCCATTGTTTCTAGAAAAGGTATAGTGATGTAATGGTCCAGGTGTGCCAGCCTGGCTCATTCCCAATAGCTGGTCTCAACTATCCCATAGGATGGGAAAGGGAACTAGAAGAGTGAAGACCCTAGGAATGAAATACACTTCTGTACTTGGGCTTATGATGTTTCCTGTGTCTAAAATACTCTTTCTTAATCCCATCCAGCTAAAATTCTACTTGTCTTTTAAAGTCCAGTTCATAAAATGCTTCCTTTATGAAACATTTTCTAATCATTTCAATCCAAAAAGGTCTCCAATATGGTGATCCCAATGTGGAATGTAGATATTTCTCCCCTGGGCTATAAGCTCAAGGACATCAGGCTCTGTTTCTTATATAAATGTTTCATCTCCCCCTTCTAGCACTTAGTGTAGTGATTTGCATCCAGTAGGGATGATTGCTGAATTGAATTTTATCATTATTACCGTGAAACACTTCAAAGGATACATCTTATTGAAAGGAAATAATTAGCATAACTGTTGTCTATGAATAATTTCAAATGGGAAGTTATGCAAGACTTTTGATGATTTCAAGCTGTCTTCTTCCATAAAAGTCATTTTTCACATTAGTATTCTCCCCATGGTGCTACATGGACCATGAATCACAGAAGAATTAAAATTATGCATGGTCCAAAGGGCCACAGAGGGCATTATGTTAGGACCTCTTCTAACCCCAGGCAATTATCTGTTTGCCCATTTCATAGACATAAGTCACCAAAAAAAATTCCAGTGAACGTTAAATTGACTGGTTCATCTTTGGCATGGCTTAAAGCAAAGATTTTCAACCTGGGGTCAGTGAACTTAAAAAAATATCATAACTAAATTTCAACATAATTGGTTTCCATTAATGATCTGATGTATTTTATCTTATATATTTAAAAATATTCTGATAAAGAATCCATGGGCTACAACCAGACTTCCAAAGCAACCCATGATGCAAACTTTTTTTTTAAGGTTAATAATTCCTGTTCTAAAGACTGGTTTAGGATGGTTAAAAATTAAATCATAAATTCAGACCCTTAAGGAACTTTAGTACCTTTTGTTTTTTGAATGAGCTCATGACCAGCTGTGCTGGGGAAAGTTTCTCAGAAGTCCAGCCAAGGCCATGAAGACCAAGACTCCTATCTCTAAGAAAACAGGCCCAAAGACAGCCATGGAATTCGCCACAGACTCTCTCTCCCACTCTTTCCCTTTCTTCTTTCCCAGACCTTTCAGCCAGTGACAATACTCAAAAATCACAAAACATAGATCAAGAAACAGATGTTGGTACCAGGATATCAATACCTCCTTGATTCCCCAATCAATCACTATTATGGAACTTTTAAAAAGCAAAAGAACATCTTGACATATCAGATATGGGAGTTTTCCTGTTTTAAAAGGGGAAAGTCAGAAAACTTTTGAGGGCAGCTGCCTTACCTCCACTCCCCTTGGAATACAGACTTGGAAGATTGTAGTATCCTTCTCTTCTTCAGGATATAATAGTTCTTCCTCCAATATATAATTTTTGTGCATAGGTTTTATCTTCTTCTGTTCCTTATATGGACATTGACATTACAATTAATTTGGTAAGGACTTGCTACAAAATGTAGGAATTGAAATGAGTGGGAGTAACTAATCATGTCTTCTCCTCCAAAAACTCATAGAAATAGTCCTAATTTTAATGGCTACAATGAATGACCATAGATTAATTGAGCATGAGTGTTTATTTTGGTTAGGGAAATTTAATTAGTCCAAGAACTGAGGTTTCTTAAGTGGGTCTAATTCAGGTCCAGACATAGGATCTTTAGACTAGAGTGTAATTTGGTGGTGGGGACCCCATGTCCTGTCTTAGCCAAAGCACTAAGTAGTACTAATGCCACTCATTCTCTTGTGCTAGAGAGGAAGCAAGTTTGGACTTGGAAGATGAACAATGCTTGCTTGTTTTGTTGTTATTGTTGTTTTTTTGTTTTTGTTTTTTTATTGGGAGGAGAAGGAATAAAGGCCCACTTACTAGATGGTGGCAAGTCAAGGATAGTGATAGGGCAGAAAGCAGTGAAGGAAGAGGGAGCTTCCCTTTGATTCCTAGAGTGGGAATCTCCCCGTTAATCTGGGTTGAACCCTCAGAGAAGGCTATGGCCTATATAAGAATCAAAGCCTGGATCTGGTAAGAGAATCTTTTTGAGAAGTTCTGGCATGTAGATCAGGATGCGAGGAGAAGTCCATGTTATGTACATCCCTGTAGGTTGGGGAAGTCAGACATGATCTCCATTTTATAGACTTTAACTTTCATGTATGGACAACTTTTGCTAAAAAAGAAACTGTGAGACTTGCTATATTCTTCTGTGTTACTTCACTTATTCTCCTCTTCCTAGCAGTTCAATTCCATTCATTTCAATTCACTATTTATTAAATGCCTGTTATATGCCTGTAACTTACTCTTTTTCCTCTTCTGCTCTCACTCTTCCCCATCTCCTCCATGGTCATCATCCTTCTCCATTGTCTAGCCCTCCTCTCCTTCACGTTTACCTTTGTTTTCCTTTCTTTGCCCCACTTGTCTAACATTTTTCCACCTAAAATCCCATTTTGGATTCTCTTGGCTAATTTATTGTGTCTAGGTAGCATGTTAGTGAAAATGAAAAAATACACAGGGCAGAGGAGCATTGAGCTACAGTTTCTTCTATACTATATACTTTGAGTAAATGAAAAATTTTAAAAATTAGACCAAAAGTGAATATATATATATTTTTTCCCCCTGAAAATCAATGTGTGTGTGTGTGTGTGTATGTGTGTGTGTGTGTGTGTGTGTGTAATATTTTCTCCTGTGCTTAGGGTAAGGGGGATGTGCCTTAAGTATAATTTCTAGACTGAGTGACCAGGTAAGCTGAAAACAAATTTCACTTTGGCTCTGGGCCAATTCTTCCAGCAGGTTCCGGTTTTTACAGTGATTGTTAACATCCCTCATTTCTACTCAAAAGAAGCTGTGTAGCTGTGGGCTGTATTCTTGGCAGATCAAAGCTATGTCTCTTGCTGATGAAAGGGGGAAAAAACCCCCACAAAAACCTCTTAGCTCAGGGGTTTGCAGGTGACATTTTTAATATTTATGGCTGAATTTTGATTTATAAAGTTTTGAGTGTTGCCTGGGACGCTTGGCTAACAAAAAGCATGAAGCCACTGTTCATTGGCACTCAACAGCATGTCAGCTTGATGCTACTAAATTAGGGACAGGCTGTCTTTTAGCACAAAGTCAGCCCTCCTTGGCTGTTCTTTCTTAAATTTAAAAACTAATTTTTCAAGTACTAGTGTTCCTATATCTGAGGCGGGGAATAGTGACTTAAGGAGTCACTGGTTTCAGGCTACCTGATTAGTATTAGGGCGTGTGTTAAGTACACTTTAGCTCATAGCAGTAACAATATGGTATGGGGAATAGAGCACTTGAGCCTAGAGTCAAGAAAACTTGAGTTCAAATCAGCCTCAGATGTTTTCTAACTATGTGACCTTGCTCATCACTAAATCTTGTCTACCTGAATTTCTTCAATTGTAAAGTGGGAATAATAATAGCATCTACTTTCCATGATTGTTGTAAGGATTAAAAGAGAAAATAATCATAAAAAAACCAAAACAAAACTAAGCCTAGTGCAAGCATTCAAACACTAGATCAATTAAGTTTGGAGAGGTCCATCAATAGGAGGCTGATTACTAGCTGATGGGGGCTATTATATTGAACAATATCAACTCTTGGATTGCCTTTACAGCATGGTTCTGAGGATCAAATAAAATACTATAGGTAAAAGCATTTCATCATAATCATCATTATATTATCATTATTATTAATATTTTATTTAATATTAATATTAATTAATTAATATTATTATATCATAATTATTACTACAGTGGCTCTCATTCAGACAAGGGCCAATTAAGTTTGGAGAGGTTCATTAGTAGAAGACTTATTACCAAGTGATAGAGTGAACCCAAATAGGGTCATGAAAAATGAATGAACAATAAGAGTTTTTTAGCCCTAGCAACTAGGACAGTCCATATGGCAAGTTTCATAGGGAAAATAATTTTCATCTAATAGTGTATATTCCAAGCCTAATGAAGCATGGAGGTAAGGAAGCAAAATTATTACAACTAATAAATCAGTCATAACGTCTCACATCAATGCTGGATCTTCTGAAACATACATGTGCGTGTGCATACATACAGCAGACTTAGTGATCTTCTAATGTTATCCATCTAATCATTCTTATGTCTCTCTTTCAACTTCCTTTCTGCTCCTCTTGCTATGTTAAATCGGAGTAAAATGAGTAAAAAATCAGTAAATGAACAATTTCCATATTATAAAATGGCAGAAAATGATCATGAAAGTAAATAAAATTAAAAGAACTTTAATATTTTCATTGCAGAATAGTGAAAAGCACATTGACTTTATAGAAAGAAGACCTGGGTTCAAATCACTTTTAATGTTTAATTATATGGATAAATTTGAGTAAGACAAGTCATTTTTTTGGGCCTTATTTCCTTGCCTCTATAATGAAGCAATTCTTCTAGATAACATCTGAGATCTCTTCAGCTCACGATCTAGAGGGAATATTCTAAGGGAATAAGAGTTTTTTGGAGGGAGGAGTAATAGCACAAGCCCACTTGGGGTTCATTAAGCTGTTTTCCACTAAAGGTTATCAGAATGAATTCTCCTAATAATCTTGTAAGGAAGGTGCTACAGCTTGTTATCTTAATGATCCCATTGGAAAACCCAATTTCAAAATGAATGAAACGACAAGGTATGCACCAAGTCTGTCTACTCTCTCAAAATGATTCTTTTCAAAAAAATAAAAGCAGAGCTAGTCTTAATAAGAAACATGGAGAAGTTTTATTTCAGTGTCCCTGAAGGCTTCTTCTATTTCCTTTCTTTTTTCTGTGGAGCTTCTTTCCTTTCCTCTACTTCAAGTTCCCAGTGACCCCATACTCTCTTTTCTTTCCTTTCTTCTCTGAAAATCTACCCTCGGGGGAAAAAAACATTCATATCATTTATATTTTTTAAAAATTTAAATCAATACTGCGTAAACTCTTCAAGGGAAAAGATTGTTTGATTTTAGTGTTTGTTGCCCCAATGCTTCATATAGTACCTTAAAAAAATAGTAGATACTTAATAAGGTTGTGGAGTTGAATGTATTACCAAGGGCATTTGCATTTTAAGTCTTCTCTCTTTTAAACATATCTTTTTAAATTTAAAGTTTTATTGATATTTTTGTCTTTATATCACCTAATTTCAAACATATCTTTCTCTTTCTTCCTCCCAGAGAGTTATCCTTTTAAACAAAGAATAAAAGAAGGGGGATATAATTTAGCAAAACCAACCAAAGACAATGAAGTCCAAAATTAAATAAAGTATTTCACACTAATAATTCCCCCTACCTCTTTAAAGAGGAGAGGTAGATTCATTTTTAAATTTTCTATTTAGACAATGGAGTTAAGTATCTTACCAAAGGTCACACAGCTAGTATCTGAATCTAGATTTGAACTATTAACCTCCTGTCAGTGCTCTATCCATTGCATCACCTAACTGTCCCTGGGAAGTTCATTCTTATAGATATTCTTTAGAGATAAGCTTGGCTATTATAATTTCACAGCATTTTGAATTTTTTTCTTTCTGTTTACATTGTTGTAGTCATTATGTTTATTGTTTTTCTGGTCCTGCTTACTTCCCCTTGTAGCAATTCTTATGGGTCCTCCAATGTTTTACTCTAGTAATATTTATTATTTCTTATAATTCCAGTAACATCCTATTGATCCAGATACCATGATATTTTTAGGCATTCCTCAATTGGTGGGTATCTCATTATCTCCTAAAACCTTTATTTCCTATGCAGCCACATAAATTTCTTTACAGTGTCTCCATTTTTATGTATCTATAATGTTTTATATATATGTATATATTCTTAATGCTCCTTTAATCTCCTTTTGCCATGTTGCTATGTGAAATCAATGCAATACTCAGCAAATAAAATAATTTACATACTATAAAGTGGCAGAAATTTCTCAATTAACTGGGGAAATAGCCAACTGTGACAATTCCCTTCTCTTTTGGTGATTCCATGATTCTATAACTAGATGACCCTTCTTTCAAGAAATTGAAAAGTAGGTATGAAAGATTGTTTTTTTGGAAATAGGTAGCCTGCCTTTGACCAAATGGTTTCCAAGGATGTACTACCATTCATGTTTTGTATAAGTTCAAGGATAACTATGAAGCAATAAACAAAATTACATAGTTATTCCTACAAGAGAGAGTTACATATAAAGAATATATATATGTATATATGTATGCATATATATATGAATATAGTTATATTCAGCCTCTTAAATACCAATGAAAATTTTTGATTCATGACTATATTTTCATGCCTACATGTCTATATGAGTACACAGGTAAGGACATACTTTATTCAAAAGGTATGAGTTAGATATAAAGAATAGTAGCACTATATATGAAGAAAATGTGCTTCTTTGAGGAAATTCACAAACTGAAAGGGGTAAAAGGCAATGGAGAAACAAATGGTATTGGGATGGGGATTATGTTACAGATCATTTGGCTAGAGAGACGAAATGGATAAGTTTTAGAAGTGGGTAATAAAGGTGACATAAAGTATGGAATTGGGATGGGGATTTCAATTAGCTGGACATATTCTGAATTATTTGCTCTGCTAAAAGCAGAGCAAGTTATAAATACTTGACTTTATTTTATGTAAAATGTAGATAAATAGATGAGGAGACTTGACATACTATGTCTGATCCTTACTACTAATAAGAAATAGAAATAGAAATTATACCAGAATAGAAACTATGGGAACCTTAAGAGGGCGTTATTATGGCATTGGAAACCATGATAAAAAGAGGAAACTGGTATATGTATATGATGTATAGCAAAGACATGTGGTCTAAAAAAATTGATGTAGCTGTATAGAGAACTTATTAACCTAGATTTAGACAGACATGTATGGAAAGGAGGGCAAAAAATTGAAAATGAGCACAAAAAGGTGGTGTAGTTCTTTAAGAATAACGTTAATGATGAAAGTGAATGGAAGGCTGTGATAAAGACTGAGAAGAACAAAATGAAATATCAAAACTATATTGGGTGTTAAGGGCAAAAGAAAAGAGAGGATAAGGCCATTGCTTTGAGAATGGATGGAGGAATGATATTGCAAAATGAAGAGAAGGGACAATTACTCAAATTTTAATATTGTCCTTTTTTTTCCCTCTGGCAATGAGAATTTTAAAGAGTTGAAGGAAGGGGAAAGAGAATAAGATAAATGGTTAATGTGAAGTTTAAACCAGAGATTAGTAAAGAGATACTGAGAAAGTATCCAACTTCCTTCAATGATAAATTTAAGGCCTCAGGTACAGAAAAAGAATTTATCGTGCTTCTCTCACTGCACTAAAGATGTGAGAATAGGTCCTGATTTTCAAAGGGAGAAGATAATAGATTCTTCACACTCTGCACTTTTATGCTTGACTTGACTTTCTAGAAAAAGTTTAGATATGTTATTAAAAGGGATGGCTTATGGGAAAGGGAAGAAGTAATCATTTGGGACCAGCATGGGTTCATCAGTAACAAGTCATGGCATACTAACCTCATTTCCTGCTTGGAATAAGACATTTGCACACAGCATAGATTCTCCTTGAGAAAAATATCTCGACTTCAGTAAGACATTTGATAATGCCTTCTTTCAGGATAACCATGGACTCCATGTGTGTGCTATATAATATTAGAGTTAAATGTATTTACAATGAGTTGAGTGGTTAGCCTAAAGACTGGTCATTAAGAATCAATATCAATATCAACTCGAGTATTGCCTTTGAGTCTTTTTTTTAATCTACCACTTAGCATGACATTGGATTAATGCATAGATGGAATGCATTTCAAATTGTTCACTATTTTTAGTATTTTATTTTGGATGAATATATAGATGGAATGCTTTTCAAATTTACAAATGACCTGAAGCTGGGAAGCAAGCTTTTACAATGGATGATGGAATCGGATCCAAAAATATTTTGATAAACTAGAGGTAGTCTAAAAACATGAATTTTAATAGGGATAAACCCAAAGTCCTACATTTAGGTTCAGAAAACCAGCTAAAGAAATACTGGCTATTGGAAACATTGGAAACATTAGATGATGATTAAAGTAAAAAAGTCCTTATTATTTTTAATGGACAAGTTCGATGAGTTAATAATGTAATATGAGTGCCAAAAAAGCTGTTGTAAATTTGGGCAGCCTTCATGGAAGCATGAGAGAGTTTACAATCTCACTTGTACCCTGTCTTGATCAAATCAAACTCAAAAAGTCAGTCGGGTTCAGTTCTGGCTGCCACATTTTAGGAAGGACCATTGACAAGCTGGAGCTTATCCAGAGACAGAGAAACAGGATGAAGAGATTCAAAACTTGCCATATAAGGTTCAATGGAAGGAAATGAGGATGTTTAGCCTGAAGAAAAGAAGACTTAAGGGGGACATGATAACTGTCTTAAAGTATTTGAAAGCCTGTCATGTGGAAGAGGGATTATATATGTTCTATTCGTCCCTAGAGGGTAGAATAAGAAGCAATGGGTGGAGATTGCCGAGACAGACATTGGTTGGATATGAAGTACAACTTTCTAACAAATTGAGCTTTTAAAAATGCCTTAGAAAGGCACTGATTTCCCTTTTACTTGGGGCTGAATGGCTACTTCTTAGGAATAAAGTAGACTTTTGAGTATATCTGAGTTGGAAGAGATAACAATAACTAATACTTATAGAGTACTTTTATACTTGCATTTTTGTTTTCATTTGACACTCTCAAAAACCCCATGAGGTCCTTACTACAGATATTATTATCCCCATTTTACAGACAAGGAAACTGGGAGTCAAAGAGGTTAAAGTCTAGCTATGATCAAATATCATATAAACAGCCAAGGTGAGTTTGAACACAAGATCTCTCTTGATATCAAATCAAAGCCTTTTTTTTTGTCATATAACCTCTCTGGTGACTTTCAAGGTCCTTCCTAACTCTAAGATTGTATGACTCTAATATGAGCTCTATTACTCATTGTTATATAAAGCCAGTCTTTCAAGCTTTATGTGTCTTACATAGGGGCTTACAATGAGACCATTTTGTTATCCTTGTCTCTGGTTGTATAGGAGCTCATTATGAAGCTTTTCTTGGAGACCTATGGAGACTGAATGTAGAACAAAGCATACTATTTTCATTTTTTTTCTGTGTTTTGTTTCTTTTGTTCCACTTTTTCTTTCACAACATGACTAATATGGAAGTGATTGTACATGTATAATCTATATTAGATTGCTTACTATCCTGGGGAAGAGGGAGGTAACACAGGGAGGGAGAAAAATTGGAAACTCAAAGTCTTATAAAAATGAGTGTTGAAAACTATCTTTACATATAATTGGGAAAAAAAGCACTATTAACATTAAAAAAAAAAAAGAAGGAAGAAAACTCTCTTGGGCTCTATGTGCTGTAAAAAATTGATGGTTCTTAGAATGTGGTCTTATGTTGTCAGACTTACCCAGAGATCAGTGAGACTTGGACTTGACTCACTGAGATTCACAAATCTAAGATGCCCCCCACCTTTACTTGAAAACAAACCTCAGGCAGGTTGTTGCCTGAGAACCAACCAACTCTCTTTGTCTCTGTCTCTGTCTCTTTGTCTGTCTGCCTCTCTTCTGTCTGTCTGTCTGTCTGTCTGTCTGTCTGTCTCTCTCTCTCTCAGTCTATGTCTGTCTGTCTGTCTGTCCTTCTGTCTCTCTTTTTCTTTCTCTCTCTCTCTCTATCCCTCTCCCCTATTTCTAATTTTTTTTTTAACAATAAGAATACTGGGCTAGACTTAGCATCAAGAATATCTAGCTTCAGATTGCATATCTATGTGAACATGAGGGAGTAACAACTTCTCTGGGCCTCAGTTTCTTGTTCTATAAAATGAAGAGAGTGGTCTAGATGACTTCTAAGGTCTTGAGGTCTAAATCTGTGATTTCTAAGACAGGGATTCTTAACTTTTTGATGTCCCACCAGCCCTCTGAGCCCTTTCTTGGAATATTTTTAAATGCATAAAATAAAATACATAGGATTACAAAGGAAACCAGTTATATTGAAACAGCAAAATATTTTAAAATTCATCATAGGATTCACCTCTCCTCTAGAGTCTTTTCCAATTCTGATATTCCATGATTCTATAAATAGTCTGAAAATAATATGCATGCAGAGACTGTATCTTATTTGTTTATATATATATCACGTTTTATGTTTACATACATACACATATATGTACATATGTGTACACACACCCACAGTGAGTGGTAACTCTATAAAGGCTCTATGTCTACATTTGGTTTAGAATGCCACAAGCATTCAGCCATTCTTGGAAGCCGAGCTTCCATCACAGGAATTTCTTGTTGCTCCCCTAGGGACTCTGGGGCTCCACCACTCCAGCTTGTCCCACAGACGCCACTTGACTTTTCTCTAATCTTCCCCTCTTGCTCACACCCAGCTCTGGTGAACTCAGCACAGTTTTTCTCTAGGAACTTCTTGTTAAGGGTCCTCTTTCATCATTTCAGTGTAACAATGGATTTGAAGGTGATACTAATTAAATTAGCAGATGATACTCATGGCAAGATCAAGTTCACTGAGACTATTGCTACATAACCATCTCAGACAGAAGGATCCTTTTCTCTCTCTCTTCTTTTTGGTATATCTTCCTCTAGATTCCAATTGCATGAAAGGAAATTCTTAACTTCTTTTTAACATAGAAGCTACACCTCCCCCTTCTTCAATCTCTCTTTCTCTCCCCCTTTCCCCCCTCCCACTTCCGTTCTTCTCTTTGACCTCTTGCCAAAAGCTCTCTGTCTTAACATTCAGCCCCCACGCCATCTCATTTCCCTTCTATGTTTCAGGGACTGTCAGTTCTCCCCATTCAAATCCCCTAAGGTTACATAAACAGCTCTTTGAATTTATCTTCTTTTCTTCTCTTTCTTGAGTGCTTTGTTTTCAGGTTCAGGAAAGAACTTCCTCTGGGTGTAATTATGATCGTTTCATTTGAGTGCTGCCCACCTACTCTTGCTGTCTCTCAGGTGTCTGTGTGTGTGTGTGTGTGTGTGTGTGTGTTTGATTGTCTTTAATCCATGACTTTTCTGTGGATTCTTTCCCAGTTTAAAGTTGTATTGCCCGCCTGCTCATCAATCTTGTTGATTCTGACTATTTAAAGTATTTTTTGAGCATTTGTATACTGTTTTCTTTTTCTTATAATCATTTTTCCTTTCTTCTTTCTTATCCTTTCTGAAAAATTCCATCCACTCTTTCTGCTTTTACAGAAAAGTGAAATATGACCAAAGGAAGGAATAAGACCTAAAACCATAATGTCTTCAAGCCAATAGCATGGCCCTTCTCTGTCTCTTGCCTTGTAAAACTGTTATTTGTGGTGAAATCAATTGCATATATGTAGGTTTCCAGAGATGTCATAGCTACACTATAAAAAAAGAACTCATTTCTTTCTCCATTTCACTAATGGACTTTCCATTAATGGCCCTCCCATCTCCCCCTCCTCCCCATGTAATTCACATTTTCCCTAGTTGAGTGGAAGAGCATATCCTAAAGCCTTGATAAATCAAGCCTGTTTTCCAAGTCACACTTAGGCATTCTCTACCCTTTAACTCAGGTAATTTAAATGAAACTCAAATTGAGATTCATAGATAGTCTGATTAAAACTAACACTGATTGGAATTCTCAGGTAAGAGTAGAAAATTAATTTTCTTAAAGTTGCAGGTGTAGCTGTTAATGAGCAATCACCTGATCTCACAATAGAGCTTGCTAATTCTGAAGGCTTAAATGGAAGCTCCTCTTAAACCATTATGAGCCAACCATTGTGCCATATGTTAGAGGGAGCTATTTTTCCCTTGATGTGTGGAAAGGTTTCAGATTTGATCTGGACCTTGGAATGATCTGATGTAAATCCCCTCTAAACTATTAAAAGTTGAAAGTTGTGACATCTGTCTTAGGAAATATATTTACTTCAGATTTGAAATAAGGTTTCTGATCTGACCTGTGACTCCAGGACAGCAATAATGTGATGGGCTTAGAGCCATTCCATCTCTGCCAGGCAGCTTCCCAGGAGTTGGAAGGTTAGAGGATCACCCAGATGTTTCAGTACTTGTTTGCAATAATTGTAAAAACCCAATTTGGTTTTTCACTTAGACTGTCTCTAATTACTTCAATTCTGAGATTGGGAATTTCCAGACTTTTAAAGACCCTTGGAGCTGCTCTGAATCTCTGCAGCAAAATTGACCAAGATTCAAGAGAGTTGGGTTGAATTGTACCGTCCCCAAAGCATCTTTCCAACTCCATTCTTAATAACCCATTTCAAGCCTTAGAGTTCCTTTGGGTTTCACTGGTGCTATTCTTTCTACAGCTAGATCCTTTTTCTTTATCAGAAGTTGAGAAGAATTTCTTTGTAGCAGAGATTCTAAAGCAAACCTTTGCTCTACATTTAAATTCAACCCAGGAAACATTTGTACTATTAAGTATAGACTCAGCTAGGTGATTTGGTGAAGAAAACATTGGACCTGAGTCAGGAAGATCTGAACTGAAATCCTGTCTCAGATACTTGTTAGCTTTGTGATTTTGGGCAAATCACTTAACCTCTCTCTATCTCAATTTCCTCACCCATAAAATGGGGATAATTGTAGTCTGCCTCTGTTTCTGCCTCTATAAAATGGGGACAATTAACACCTACCTCTCAAAGTTCTTATGAATCAACTGAGATAATATTTGTAAAGTTTTATAGAAATGTTTACTATCTATTTTGTTATATACTTACATATGTTCCTAGAGTCTCTTCTGCCTTGATTGTAAGCTCCTTGAAGGCAGGGGCTACTTCATTTTGTTTTTGTATCTTCAGTGCCTGGCTCAGTGCTGGGAACACAGAAGATGCTTAATAAATTTTTGTTGCTTGCTTGCTTGATATTCAAAGTACTGTGAGGAATATACTCATAAATTCAGCATAGTCTCTGATCTCAAAGAGTTTATATTTCAGTGAGCACAAGAAAACAATCAAAAAAGAAACTGAAAGGGGCAGATACCCTTGATGAGGCAAGATTGAAAAATAGTTGGGGGAATCGAGAGTTAAGCCAGTTTTGGAGTGATCAGGGTTGTCATGAATGTTTTCTAAAATGTAAGGTCTAGGATGAAATATTCAACCAGAAAAGTAGATTGGAGAGATGGAGGCATTTAGAAGGCTGCTGGACCAAAATGGAGAAGTAGTTTGTGGAGTCTTGGGCTACACTGGGTTTAGAGTGTGTTGTTGACACGAGTAATTATTCAAAAAAAGTTTTATTTTGGGGGGGGGACACAAACTAACTCATCAATAAATCAATTGAATATTCAATGAATATTGATCTTAAAAACAATAAAGTGCTCTGGGCATATTCCTTAAAGAATGTGTATGTGAATGTTTATGTGTAATGTCTATGTGTATGTCTGTGTTTAAGACATATATGACAGTCACACAGGTCACAGCTGAGTTTTTGGTCAAAGCTTGAGTAGCTTAGAAGGAGCTAGAAAAATTTGTCCCGTGCTGAAATAGCCTAAGAGAACCCAAGATCATCTCTACCCCAAAATTTGGCATTAGAATAGTTTTGATGTACTTAAGACATGAGACAGAAAAAAAAGTGCTTTGGACATTCAAAGGAGGGAGGTATTATATCCAGTTGTAAGGAGAGTATAACAGAAAGCTTCGCAAAAAAGTGGCATTTGATTAAAAATTTTAAAAACAGTATTATATTTCATCCCAATTACACAACAGGACAATTTTTAGCATTCATTTTAGCATTCATTACAAGATTTTGAGTTTCAGTTTTTTCTCCCTCTTTCTTAAAATGGTAGGCAACTTGATATAGATTATATATATATGTGTCATTATGTTAAATATATTTCCATATTAGTCACATTTGAGAAAGAAGAAACACATCAAAAGGAAAAACCACAAAAAAGAATAAAGTAAGCGAAAAAATATGCTTTGATCTTATTCAGAGTCCATCAATTCTTTATGTGAATGTGGATAGCATTTTCTTTTGTGAGTCCTTTGTACAGATCTTTGTACTAGTGCTGAGACAAGCTGAGTCATTCACAGTAGATCATCACACAATGTTGTTGATATTGTTTATTTATTTATATTTTTTACTGGTTCTGTTTATTTCACTTTGCATCAATTTGTACAAGTCTTTCCAGGTTTTTTTTTTAATCTGCCTGTTTGTTTTTTATTATTGCACAAAAATATCCCATTCCATTCATATACTGCAGTCTGTTCAGTCATTCCCCAATTGATGGGCATCTCTTTAATTTCAGGATCAAAGGGTATGCACAATTTAGTTATCCTTTGGGCATAGTTATTATTCTCCAAAATGGTTGGATCAGTTCACAGTGCTGCCAACAATTTATTAGTGTCCCAATTTTCTCACATCATATACTACCTTTATCATTTTCCATTTTTGTCATATTAGTCAATGCACTTTAGAGTTGTTTTAATTTGCATTTCTCTAATCGAAAATGATTGAGAATACTTCTTCATATTCCTATTGATAGCTTTGATTTATTCATCAGAAAACTACCTGTTCTTGTCCTTTGACCATTTATCAATTATGGAATGACTTGTATTCTTTTAAATTTGATTCAGTTGTCTATATATTTGAGAAATGAAAGCCTTAATCAGAGACACTTGCTTTATCTGGATTTTTCTTTTCTATTCATGGATTAGAGTTTCCCAGCTTTCTGCTTTCCTTCTAATCTTGTTTATACAAAAGCCTTTTATTTTGATATAATTAAAATTATATTATCTATTTTATAGATATATAAATAATAGATAATTAAAATTATCTATTTTGTATTTTACAATGCTCTCCATCTCTTGTTTTGTTACAAATTCTTCCCTTCCACTTAGATCTGACATAGACTATTCCTTGTTTTTCTAATTTGCTTGTGGTATCATCCTTTATGTCTAAATCATGCACCTATTTTTACTTCATCTTTGTATTTTATGTAAGATATTAATCTATATAGAGTTTGTGTCCTGTTGTTTTCCAGTTTTCTTAACAGTTTTTGTCAAATAGTGAGTTCTCCCAAATGTTGGGGAATTTGGAGTTTATCAAACACTAGGTTACTATGGTGATTGACTACCCTGTCTTGTATACTTCATCTATTCCTCTAATCCACAGCTTTATTCATTAGCTTTTATCAGATAGTTTGTTGATTACTGCTTTATAATATAATTTATATTTGTATTTTAAAAAATATTCTTGACCTTTTGCTATTGTAGATGAATTTTGTTGTTACTTTTTCTAGCTTTATGAAAAAATTTTTGCTAGTTTGGTATGGCACTTTAAATAAAATTTTTCTAAATTATTTTTATCTGTGGGAAAACTTTTAAATTTTATGTGATCAGAATTATCAATTTTATATTTCATAATGCTTTCTGTATCTTGTTTGATACTAAGTTCTTTTCTTATACATAGATCTGACAGATAAACTATTTCATACTCTCCTAATTTTGTGTATAGTGTCAATGAACTTAAATATCAAATGAAGTAAGTATTTTTACATTTGTGGTAAAATAGAAAAAAAGGATCGAACATGAAACTACAAATCTCTATCTACCTTTTATTTAAAAGTATAATGAATTCAATATATAACTTTCAAAGCTGCTCTGAATATCTATGGTTTTTTTATGCATTAAGAAAAGTAGCATTTGAGAGGGGGCTCAGAGGACAGCTTTTAATAGCTTGAACATGATGAGAGCATTCCAGGCTGTGGGTGAGCATGAGCAGGAGCTCATAAGGAAGGTAAGTTAATTCTGATTAGGACAGCAGGATGTAGTACTATTTGGCTGAAGCATAGGGTATGAAGAAAAATTGTGGGAGGTAAGATTGAGAAAAAGTCTTCTATCGAATAAATAATCTAAAATAAGACCAAGAAATTTAGACAAGAAATCTAAACTAAATTTACCAGTCAAGGAGGGAACCAGTGAAGACTTTTATGCAGAGAAATGACATAGTTCAAGCTCTATTTTAGGAAGACCAAACTAGCAAAGGCAGATAGTATTGGAATGGCAGTAAGAAGAGGCTGGAAGTGGAAAGATAAGAAATCTAATTCAATAGTGAAAGAGTACGGGGAGAAGTAGGTATAGAGCTCTGGTCCTGGATTCAGGAGAACCTGAGTTCAAATATGGCTTTGGATACTTGCTGGCTTTGTGACCCAGGGAAAGTCACTTAACCCCCCAATTGCCTCCAAAAAGAGATGAAGAGTATAAAGAGATCATCTAGTAGATAAGAAACCTCTCTGTTTTAAGTCCTGCTTTTGACATATATTTGCTGTGTGTGTCCCAGGACAAGTTATTAAATCTCTTAGTACCTTAGAAAATCCTCCAAGACTATAATGTACAGCTCTGCATTGGTAAAGGAAATCCCAAATGCAAGAGCTAATGAAAGCCTGAACCAGGATGATGACAATGGAAATGGGAAGAAAGAGACAGAGGTGAAATATGTTTTTGTGAGGAGCATCAGTTTGGCAATAGATTGGATGTGGGGTTGAAGAAGAGAAGGGAAACAAAGATGATTAGTATTAAAAAAACCATTGAAATCATCAATAAAAATAGGAAATCTGGATAAAGAGTAGGTTTTCCCTTGGAAGTTATAATGAGGGGAAAAGAGGAGGTTGAATAGTAGAGGCTAGAAAGGTAGAAAGACAGGTTTTGTTCAGAAAAGCTAATTACATACTCATTTTTCAGCAATAAATTCAAGGCTAGCAGGAGAAAGAGGCAGCTAAATAGCAAGGTGGATAGAGAACTGGGCTTGGAATCAGGAAGAGAGATCTTCCTGAGTTCAAATCTAGCCTCAGACATTTACTAATTATGTGATTCTGGGCAAGTCACTTAAAACTATTTGCCTCAATTTACTAATCTGTAAAATGAGCTGGAGAAGGAAATGGCAAACCACTCTCCTATCTTTGCCAAGAAAATCCCAAATGGGATCATAAGGTGACTCAATAATAAAAGCAAGAGAAAATAAGAAAGGTACAAATTTAGGACTTGGGTTAGCTTAAGGATAAACTAAGATCCTGAGGAGATTCACCTCATGTTTATTAACAATTAGCACATTAAAAATTGTATACATACATATATATATATGTATATGTATCATACATAGTCAAACATCACCAATTTGATGTAGAGAAAAAAATATTCATTTTGAATTAGTGAAAAACCTATCTTAGTTAGAATATGAAAGTTTTGTTACTTGAAAGAACACTATAACTTGAAATAGATGAGCAAAATATTGCCAAATAAAGATTTTGGGGGGACTGCTTTAATGAACAGGTAATGATAATTTGTAATTAGTATGTCATACATTTTTATGTAAATGGTGCTTCCAAAGTACTTGAAAATAATTCATTCTCAAGCAAATTAGGCACAATCCTTGCAATTTCATTTCCACTTTTAATTTGCTTAGCAAATCCTTTCTTAATAAGTAGTACAAAGGTAAGCTTCAGCATAGCCCATGTCTGAATTAAAGAAAAATCTCATTTTTAAAAACATAATTGTGTTTTAATAGAAAAACTAGTCTTAGGAAATTAAAATGATCAGTAAAGATTTTAATTATGTTTATAAGCCTTGTGTATAATTTTAAATTGAATTTTTGTGTGAATTGTAATTCATTAAGGGTGGGGAGAAAGCATGGTTTGCCTCCCATCATTCAATTAGCATAGGATTGGTTGAAATATAAACACAGAAATTTTTATTATAAAAATTTCTTGGGGAGGGTGCTGGAGAGGGACAAGCAGAGAAGTGTTGTCCATAGCTAAAGTTGCATCAGAACAAGGATAGGTTGGAAGTAAGAGAGGCAGAAAAGGCAGGTTTTAGATCACAATGCTGTGGCTTAAAAGAAGGGCACCATCACTTCACTGAGCAAGTCAAAGGAGACTAGAATTTATTATGTGATAGGAAGAAGGGGGAGAGAGGGAGGGAGGAAAGAAGGAGAGAAGAAATAAACCAAGCAAGTAAAAACAAAACAAAACAGACACCTGTATCACACAAACAAAACATTCCACATTTGTCATATCCAAAAATGCACTTCTACTCTGTAGATTAATTAGTCATCTCTGTCATAAGGTAGGCGGCATTCTCCTTTATCAGCTTTCTATAATTAAGGTTAATTAGACTTCTGAAATCTTTCAAAATCATTCATTTTGATAATGCTGATTTTATATAGTATAAATAGTTCTTCTAGGTCTTCTTATTTCACTCTACATCAGTTCCTACATATTTTTCCAAGTCTGTTTGAAATTCTCCTTTTCCTCCTTTCTTATAGTACAATTGTGTTCCCTTACCTTCATATCCTGTTCTTTGCTCATCTTATGATTCTCATCCTTTGCTTGCTTCCCTCATGCTAGCTATCTTACCTGAGCCTTACTTAGATCAGGCTAATGCTTTAGAATTACAGCAAGCACTATGGGAGAAGAACAGTACCAATAGGGTTTTAAAAATAAATTTGTATGATAAAAAAGCAATTTCAATTTCCCACAAAACCTGTTTTTCCATAATAACATTTCTGTAAAAAAATGGATTTAATAGTGTCCCCGAAACTGAAAAAATGGAATTTAAATTAATGTAGTTTTGTAATGTGGGGAGGGCACTGGGAAGGAAAGGAAAGGAGTGACTTGACTCCATTTAGCTTGGTTTATTTTAGGGAAGCATTAGCACAGTGAAAACTGATTGTTCCTCTGAAATGTAAGACTTTACTGCAATGAAATGCACCCCCACAATTTTTTTTATTGTAGAAAAAATTGACTTCTTTTGTACAGATAATTATACACTACTTAAAATCTTCAAAGTATAATATTTTACGTGGGTTATCTATAAGTAATATGTAGGTATTATTGTATTAGGAATTTTTGTTGGAGGCAACTTCCTCAGTCTTTTAACCAGCTTAACTTTCACAGGGGTTAGAGAAAATGAGGTCAAGAGGTAATGAATGAAGCTGAGGAGTCTAATACTGCCACAAACTCAGTAATAACTGGTGATATTCTAAGAAGGAATGAGCAGGAGAACTGTATTGGGGTGTGATAAAATGACACTATTCAATTACTGGGAGCAGAAAGACAACATACCTTGATATCACTATGTTTCTAGGCAGTTCATGCCAAGGAGAAGGGACCAATAGCATGAATCAAAGGAAATTTCCAATGTACAGTTATTTTAATTTATTATTCTAACACTATTCACTAAAACTACAGCCAAATAAAGCAGACTTAATGACCTGGTTCCTTGAGCTGAAGAGGTTGTATTTTTAGGTGAAGACAGAAAGAGGTTTCTGGTGTCTATTGATTCTTAGGTATTTCTGTCAGTCAAGCTTCCAAGAAGTGGGGAACTTGGGAATATACATTCAGACCTAGAAAGCAAATGAGATATAGTAAGGAGTATGGAGACCCAGATGGAGAAGATCCTAACATGGGCATGAGACTGACATTTATGTTTATGTCACTTGTGTGGCAGAGGGACAAGAAGTAACTTGGTCATCTAAGTTCAAAGTGACCAAAAAGATTCAAGTGGAATCAACCAGATAATAGAAGACACTGAAGGGGAAGAGAAGAGGAGAGGAAGGGAAGGAAAACAGCAGAGAAGAGAGGAAAGGGGAAGAAAAATATTTATTACTTATGGGTGACCAAACTGAAAATTTTGATATCATGCAATCAGTCACTGAGTCAATCAGAAAGCATTTATTGAATACTTAATATATGCTAGGAATAGACTTAGAGTTTAAAAGTTCCAGGAATAAGGAAGATACTAAGATTTGAAGCTTCAGAGGAAATAGTTCTGAGGGCTGTGATAGAAGCATCTTTTGTCCTTGGAGTCTGAGGAAGGGGGGACAAGAATCAATAAGTCTTTTCCTAGCCCATTAGCCAGGCTTGGAAAGTGTACCCAAAAAGTGACCAAAGAAGTTGATGGTATTTGTAGGAGGAGAACTGAGAGAAAAAGAGGTAGATTATTATTGTTGATGTTGCTCAGTTATATCTGGTCTTGTCATGACTCTTTTTGCGGGTTTTCTTGGCAAAGAGTGTTCAGTTCATTTTATGGATGAGGAAATTGAGGCAAACAGATTTAGTGCTCGGGATTGCACCATTAATGAGGCAGGATTTGAACTCAGGAAGATGAGTCTTCTTGATTCTAACCCCAGTGCTCTGGTCACTGTGCCACTTAAATGCCTGAAAGGTCGATTACACAGGCATAAAACAACCATTTGCCCAGCCAAATTCAGTGTGTATATTAAGTTAATATGAAGACTGAGAACATGGAAAAAGAAGTTAGGCATTTGGAAAATGAAGTAGAGCAGGCTTAGATCCTGAAGCCAATGATTAGGACTGGTACTAAATGATAAGAATGTTTAAATCTTTGGTCATCATCACCCCCAAATCCGAGTTAGAAGAGACTGCAGAATACAGAGTCAAACTCACATCTAAAAAAAATTTCCAGGAATCTAATATTCTTGACAAATGATCTTCTAGCTTTTGCATCAAGATCTCTAATGAGAAAGTTCTTACTATCTTCCAGATTGTTTCACTTTTGGATAACTCTTGTTGTATTGCTGTGCACTTCATGTCTACTTTCTTGGTGGGTGTCCCAGGACACCTTTCAGCAACTGTGTTGCTATGTTCTAGCAACAGTAGCCCATACCTGCTTTCTGTAAACCTCAAGAAGAATAGACTGTCACTTTCCTTCTTAGTTTATCAATTAACCAAAAAGGGAGCATAACATATAATCCGACTACCAGGTAATACTCTATTATAGCCATTAGCCAAGGTAGGTAAAGGTAGGAAATCCTTAAACAAAGGTCTCTCCAATGCTTATACAAGATATCTCCTCCCTCCATCCTGACCTGTTTTGGATAGGTTTATTTATCCAACAAGCTCAATTCAAAATGAATTTAGAAGAAAAAGAAAGTAAAAAATTGTGAGAATTATGGAAATCACTCTTTCCTTCTGTCCCCCTCTCTTTCTGGAAAATTCTTTCACCCTGGTTGATCTTTTCTATTTATTTTACATAGGTAATTGTTGTGTCCTGCCTTCTAGAGCCCCCACACAGGTGTGATTAAATTATACCTTCTTAGTGGAGAAGTGATGAGGCGGGATTCCCAAGGATAGTGGGAAAATGGAGTCCATTTATTTCAAGGGCTTTCCCCTTTATATAATGTAACAAAAACAACACTGAGCATGTGGGACCACATAAACAACTTGCTATTTTATGTAGTTTGCCACCTGCTATCACTGTTTCAATCACAACACAGGTTGTCACTGCTCCGCCCCACCCCCCTGACTTCTCAGGAAGGCTGAGAGCCCTTAGGGGAGATGGGGAGCTGAACCAGACACTGTCAGCAGGTTCCCTCTGGGCTGAAGGGTTTCCCCACTGACTGTGACCCTCTACAATCAACCTAGATTGCAACCACACATATTTTACTGTATGGAACAAATGAATAATGCCTGCCAAGAGATAGTTCTTAAAGCAATTAGTCCCAAACATTTCTTTTCAATTTTCGTGTCTATCCTCACTGATTTGGAGGCATTTGGGGAGACATTTTAAATTAACATGGCATTATTAAAGGATGAAAAGGAAATATTATGATTCTGGGGACTTGATTTCAAAGACCATGACTGCCTGAAGACAACTAGGTGACTCAATGGATAGAGCCGGAGGCAAACCACCTCAGTATCTTTGTCAAGAAAACCTCCTGGACAGTAGGATTCATAGGATCAAGAAGAGTCAGGCACAAATAGCAATGACTGCCATAAGTTCAGCAAGATACTGAAACAAACAGTTCCTAACCCTGATTGGCTCTTTTTTTTTTATTAAAGCTTTTTTATTTTTCAAAACATATGCATGGACAATTCTTCAACATTAGCCCTTGTAAAACCTTGTGTTCCAATTTTCCTTCCTTTCCCCCATACCCTTCCCTAGATGGCAAATAGTTCAATATGTGTTAAACATGATAGAAATATATGTTAAATCCAATATATGCATACATATTTATACAATTATCATGCTGCACAAGAAAAATCAAATCAAACCAGTTAAAAAAACCAAAATAAAATGCAAGCAAGTAACAACAAAAAAAAGTGAAAATGCTATGTTGTGGTCCACATTCAATTCCCACTGTCCTCTCTCTGGGTGTAGATGGCTCTCTTCATCATCTCATTTTTTGAATCATCTCATTTTTTAAGAGAGCCACATCCATCAGAATTCATCATCATATAGACTTCTTGTTTCTGTGTGTAATAATCTCCTGGTTCTACTCATTTCACTTAGTACCCTAATTGATTCCTTTCTGAAGTCAAACTAGGCAATCTTTGCTTACTTAGCCTTTAGTTACCGGGTGGATGTTGCCTTAAACAAACGGAGATGCAGCAAAGACCTTTGCTTAAAAAAACTAAGGTCTCCTACTGCATCCTGGCCCATTACCAGTATGGACCTATGTTTTGCCACTAGATTCTCATGACTCCAGAGGACAGAGTGAGGCTCATAACTTTCCACAATGGTGCCCCACTTAAATCCAATTCATTTGCAAGTCACGGTATTACCCATGGATGTCACTGGTTCTGTTTGAGAATGAAGAATGAACAACAGCAGGAAAATATATTCTAGGATATTCACATATTCAAGTCTTATTCTGTTTATTATCAGGCATAATCAAGTCCCAGACTATCCTGTTGCTATAGAGTGATTGTAACTCTTTATCAACCTCCATTATATATCCCTCCAATCTTTAAACAACCTTTGAGATATTGATTAGCATATCTCTTGACAAGTCTTGGACCTGGTCAGCCAGGTGGATTCCATCTCAAATCCCTCCCTCTGAGCTACTGAATTCTTTCCTGATACTTCCTTTTCTTCACTGAGAAACCTTTAATGTTATATTTCCCCTATTAAAAGATGTATTCACGATGAAGATCTTTGCTAAGTCCTTTTTTAAGGACTAAGCCTTCTATGAAGTACTCTTTTTCTCCCTCATAGTTTCTTCCCTTTTTAATGGCATATTTCTCCTTGCTATGATCAACTCTGCTTAGTTTGTTACACTACTATACTGGATTTAACTTGCCAGTCGATGGTGCATGCTCAGGATTCATACAATATTTCTTAAATGGTTTCTCCTAAACTCTTTTCCCTGGTAACTCTATTGCTCTCCCAAACTTATTTCATATTTACCATGCCTGGTGTGTATTGTATTTCTTCATTTTGTCTGTAACTTCTTCTCCTAAATAAATGTTGCTTTTGGCAAAGAGAATGACCATTGTGAATTTATCATGTTTCTATCGAATTAGGCAGTGTTAACCCAACCTCATCAAACAGACCTGCCAGTTTTACTGATGTTTTCCTTCTGTCCATTGCTAATACAGGGACCCATGGTTGAGGGGATCAGCATTGCAATACCAGACTTAGTATCAGGAGAAACTTCCTAATAATTGGAATGGAGCAGTGTGCAATATTTCTCCACTTCTGGAAGCCGGATTGGGGTTCTGAGGTGAGATAAAATGACTCTTATCCTCTGTGCTCAGAATTTTCATACATTATAAGAGAAAGTTCAAAAGAATAGGTAGACGAGAAAGGGTGAGGTCTAGAGAGAAAGGGATGATTTCCCTCCCCTTAAGAAGCAGAAAGTAAAGGAAAAAATATCCCCTATGATGAGGAGCACAATGACCAGTTCCTTCTGCTGATGCTCCATCAACACTATTTCATCCATGTCTGTGACTATCAGAGATCTATGAGAGCCTACTAGAGGTGCACATTCAAATTCAACAGGTTGAAAGTTAATTTAACAATGCAATGGTCAGCATCTTCCCCTTAGCAAAATGGAGTTTGTCTTTGTTCCTCTTCCACTTTCATGCTCCACAAAATTATCTTACTTTGTCCTTGGTCCCCAACCACAAAACTAATTCCCTCTTCCTTATTGGCTTTCTTCTATAACTTTTCACCCCATTAGAATGTCTGCCTCGAGGACAGGAATTTTCTTTTTGTTTCTATTTGTAGCCCCAGCACTTAGCACAGTTTCTGGAATGTAATGCAAGTTTTAATACTCGTTGCCTGTCTACCTTCACTAGGATTCTAATGCTTTTGCCTGACCATGTAGGGCCTCCCCACTCTGAGCTAGCTTCCCTAGCTGCTACCTTGCTCCAAACTTAGGTGAGCTAATTAAACCTTAGCCCCCTGCCATACCTGAAATTCACTCCTTCCTTACCCCTGTCTTTTAGTATGCCTAATGGAACTAAATCTGGAGGGGTTTATTAAAGGATTACCCACTCATGAAGACTGCCTAGCAAAGTCAGAGTGAATGTGACCTTCACTGGTTGAAGAAATTCACTAAGACATTTTTATGAAAGCCTCAACTCAGGTTGAGCTTCGACACCATCTCCTGTGGAAAGTCTTTCCTAAATATCTTTTCCCAAGTAGATTGAAGTACTCGTTCTTTCCTAAAATTATCATTCTATACTTAATGATTTGTATTTTTTTACTGCCTTCTTTCCATAGAATGTAAATTCCTTGACATCTGGGTCAAGAAAATGGGTTAAGCGACTTGCCCAGGATCACACAGCTAGCATTTTAGGACTATAAGGCCAGCATTCCATTCATTGTACCATCTAGGTCCAGGAAGACTCATTTTCCTGAATTTCAATCTGACTTCAGACACATACCAACCCTGAGACTCTGAGCAAATTATTTAACCCCGTTTGCTTCAGTTTCCACATCTGTAAAATGAGCTGAAGAAAGAAATGGCAAACTGCTCCAGTATCATTGCCAAAAAAACTCTAAATGGAGTCAAGAAGTGTGACATGTGACTTAAATGACTGAAAAACAATAACTAACACTTTAGGAAGATCACTTTTGCAGCTGAATGGAGTATGGACTGGAGTGGGGAGACATGTGACAGGAAGACAAATTAGTAGATTATTGTAATAGACCAGATATGAATTGATAAAGGTCTACATCAGGGTGGCAGCTGTGTGAGTGGAGAGAAAAGGACTTAATGAAGGTAGAAATTAGAATACTTGGCAACAGATTGTAGAATCAAGGATGACACTGAGATTGCAGTAATTGGGAAGATAGTGGTATATTTGACAGTATTAAGGAAGTTTAAAAGAAAGTAGGGTTTTGAGGAAAAGATAATGAGTTTTAGAAATGTCGAGTTTTGAGCTGTCTATGGAACATTCAATTCAAGATGCTCAAGAGGCAGTTGGTGATTGTAGAACAGATGTTAGAAAAGAGTTCAGATATGGATCAAAAGATCTGAGAATCATCTGCATAACAAAGATAATTGAAATCATGAAAATTGATGAGATCACCAAGCAAGACAGTTCTATGGACCCCAAAGGGTTTTATGTATAGATTTCACCTGGGGTTCGTGAAATTACATTTTTAATTTTACTAACATCTAACTGAAATTTAGCATTTCATTAGACTTAAAAACATTATTCTGAAGAAGGGGTCCATTGTATTTACCAGAGTGCCTGACAGCTCTGGGATGCAAAAAATGAAGGGAAGGGATTAAAAAAACTCTTAGTAAGAGGGAACACTCAAAAAAACATTGGGGTGAAGGCAAAGATAGATGGCCTGGATCTAGGATGAACAGAGAGTTCCCTGAAAGGCTATTGTTCAAAGATGGAAGCCCGGGACCTGAAAAGGGACCTTTTATAATAAATAAACAGAAGAATAGTTGTCATTTATATAGCGAGGTTGGGATAGAGTAATGGATAGAAACGTAGTCTAAAAATCAGGAAAACCTGGGTTTGAATTTCACTTCTGGCCAGCATATTGGCTGATTGAAACTGAATGAGTCAGTTAGCCTACTGACTACAGTTGTAGTAGACAGCTCTCAGTAAGACTCTTAAGTTAAAGCAAAGGTACAACCTCCCCTACCTCCATTGGCAAAGAGAATTGATTCATCAAAGAAATATCTATACTGACTACAGTTGTAGTAGACAGCTCTCAGTAAGACTCTTAAGTTAAAGCAAAGGTACAACCTCCCCTACCTCCATTGGTAAAGAGAATTGATTCATCAAAGAAATATCTATACTAATGGTCTAGCCTTTAACATTTATAAATCACTTGAAGCTTTACAAAATTTGGTGCTTTGTAATGCATGGTGCATAAAACCAATTTGCTCTTATTTGTGCCTATTACATTGATGGTACATTAATAAGATTTAGGCTCATTAATGCATGCAATCAAACTTTATGGACTATTAAACAATACAAACATAAGCGCCTCCAGAAACAAACCAATAATCTGATTCCTAAATTTCCCGTAAGTGTACCTCATCCTGGTGATTGTGATAAAGTTCCCTCTCTGCCTCGTCAGGATGTGTGTGTCTCTCTAAGCTGACATTCTGGCAAGTCTCTGTCAGTTATTATATAGTGTTGTAAGGATGGAATTCTTTATTAGTCTTCATTGTTTACGCCTGTAATCTCTGAGCATCTTTAAACAGCCATTGAGATATTGGTAAGCATATTTTTAGACAGGTCTGGGACCTGGTTAGCCAGGTGGATTCTGCTTAGCTCCTCCTTGATCCTGTCCTCTCAGCTACCAAACTCCTCCCTGATTCCTTTCCTTACCTCATAGATCCTGCCTGTACTCCTCTGAGATAGTAAAAATTCTATACCCCCAAATGCAAACTACTCATTCATTTAAGACTCTGTGTTGTAATTGTGTTAGTCCCTGAAGCTATTTTCATGTAAATAAAATAAATGGCACCCCTTTGTAATCTGTGATCAATACCTGACTTGATTTCTTCACGTTGATTGAATTATAATCAAATCTCAATTATGCCATTTTTATAATAATAGTTACAATTATGCTCTCCAAAATCTATTTCTATTTACCATTTCTGGTTCCTATTTTACCTTTTCAAAAGGACTGAATCGACAACAACAAGGATGTTGACAAATTACATCTAAGTTCTGATTCATGATCAATTACCTAGGCTTAAGATGAAAGGAAATTGTCAATCAAAACTAACATCATTAACAAATATTTATCAGTTGTTTAACAAATTTAGAACACATCATTGGTAGTTTTTTTCTTCCAAATTTAGGAGAAACATTTTATTAATAGTTGATTGCTAGAGTTGGCTGACATGTATTATTGACAAACTATATCACTCAAGTGCTTATCTTATTACAGAAAAAATAGCTTACATAACAGTTATAAAAATAGAGACTTAAAACAAATTAGAATTGTTCATGTCAACATATTCCTACTGTATTCTACTCTCTACACACTAACTACTCCTATAGCTAATGATCACTAAAGCTATCCATATACAAATTCCAAACATGCCACACTTATGTTATTGAGTGTTACATCAAAGACATTTACAGGCATTAATATCACATTCAGCATTAAAACTCCTTTAAAGAAGTCCTTGAAAAACCAAAAGAGTCTCAATTTGAGTTGTTTCAACTGTCCCATGTTTTCTCATGGCAAGTCTTCTGTAGGTTGAGAACTCTACCTATGTATGAGAAGATACAACACCAGTTTTAATATTCTCTCATTTTTTCCAGTGTCTTGCAATTTTTTGTTTTGTACTAATGATTATGTCATTCGTAATGTGTCTTGTGACAAAGATGACATAATATTTGAAAATATCCTTTAAAAATAGAGAGGGGGCTGGTGCTCTATCCACTGCACCACCTAGCTGCCCCTCTCTGGAGAGAGCAAGGGCTGAGTTGCAGAATCCCACAACCTAGAAATAGGCAACTCCTTTCTTATGGAAGGCAATGCAATGTATGCATCTCTTTACCCTTGAAACAGAATTCTGTTAAAAGCGATGCCCATAAAAGAAATGAAGCCTTATGCCTAGTTCATGTTAATATTGTCAAGTATTAATAGAAACTATTTAAAAAGAAAGTGTCCTGTGAGACCCATTTCTCTTGGTACCACAGAGATAAGGTGGTTCTTCATCAGCAGCTAGAACAGCAGACAATTTTAGATCTGGGAAGTGATCCAAGAGGGATGAGTGACAAAGATAAGGATACCAAAATGGCAGTCAGAGGCTTCATGACTTTGATGAAGTCAAAACTGCTGGAACAAAAATTTAAAATGTTCCCTTTTAAGATGATGAGGGTCTCCTATTTAAAAAAAAAACCAGGATAAAAAATAGGCCTTATTTTATAGGAAAGGAAGATTTCTCCTCAAAGAAACAGAAAATAAGCTAAGAAATTATAAAATTAATGAACAGATGATTTGAGTGGTAGTAAAAGGCACTATGTCAAATAACTTGAAGTCACAGGGGAGCCAGAACAACAACTAGAAGGCAAAGAACCAATCATTTGTTGATGGGACAAGTGATCCACAGCAAGGGGAACATGAGGATATGAGTGAATCCTGGTAGATCTCACATTCTTTACCAATCTATAAGATTTTTAAGTAAAGAAAGGAAATAACCAATACATCAGCAGCTTAAGCCTACTAAAAAGCTAAACTAAGTGAAATTTATAAAGACCTTGATTAAAGGCCAAACGCAGCAGATAGTACCTTGCTAACGACAGGTAGTGAATCCATAATACTAGATTGCATTAAAGTAAATAGTTTAGGGATGTGAGGAAGGACAAAAAGCTGGCCCAAACTATTAAAATAGACCTGCATATTCTAAGGCAAAATACTTATTTTCACCATAGCATTTTAAAACATGTAATATATTGGAGCCTCACAACAACCTTATGAAGTAGGTAGTATAGAACTTATTACCCTCATTTGGCTGATGAAAAACCTGAAGTTGTGAGGGAATGAAGTGACTTGTTCAGGAATACTTGGTTCACAGATATTAGAGGTGGGATTCAAAGGTATTCCTTACCTTAAATCTAGAACTCTTTTCCCTATGCTATCCTCAAATCATTACTAACCAGCAAGTATTATTTTAGATCTCTTTCAGCCCAGAAGTTTGTTGTTGTTCTTTTTTCAATTATATCCAATTTTTCATGACCCGTTTTGAGATTTTCTTGGCAAAGATACGAGAATGGTTTGCCATTTCCTTCCCCTGCTCATTATGCACATATGGTAACTGAGGCAAACAGGGTTAAGTGAAATGCTCATGATCACACAGGTAGTAAGTATCTGAAGCCAGATTTGAACTCAGAAAGATGAGTCTTCTTGATTCTAGGCGCAGTACTCTATTATCTGTGCTACATAGTGCCTCACCCACAGCCCTACCCAGCAACAAAATGGGTGAAAAATAAATATCTAAATATTCCCATCCCTTTCCCTCTTTCCTTAGATGACATAATTTTCACCTTTGTCAGTTAATTTCAACTGAAATTCATAGCATTTTATCTTGAGCATAACTGAATATTTGATAACTTGCAATGAAAAAAAGTTAAATTGATGAAAAGCTTATATGTTCTATGTAATCAAATTTTTCTAGGCATAGGGGCCATTCATTTAGATCATCCATGTTTTAGCTAAAGCTACATTTCTCTTACTCTTCCTTGCTTGGTATGATTTATTTATTTACTTTCCCAGAGTCTAATCATATCACTGGTATTAAATATCGGGCTTGAGCTGTCTCCCCAAAGACATAACCTATAATATCAGGGGATGCTAAATTTAATAATCTTTAGTAATTATAGGATGGTATCCTGGAAAATTAGCTTAGAGCAGCTACAAACATGTGGAGTAATGAGACTTTATCTACATTATATTCATGATGAAATAATATGGAGACCCTCTAATACAGTTTATTGACCTTCTCTGGGGTATAATAACAATACATCCTATCCTAGATCTCCATCATTGTAATTGAATTCTGGGGGATTCATGTGAGGGCTCCAAAAGTCTATCCCTCAGTGTCTTCCCTTTCGAGACCATTCAAATTATTTTTTCATTTCTCCTTTTAATTAGTGTAAAAAGTGATATCAATCTTTAGGGAAAGCAAATCCTCATTTGCTGTTGTTCATTATTTCAGTCATCTATAAAGCATCTCCCCATCTCTTCCCTTGCCACTTTGCCCCAAAGATAGTCTAGTTTAGTTTCTATGGGGGAAATAAACATCTTTTAGCACTCAAAGACTCATACAATGTCAGAACTAGAAGGCATTTTAGAAATTACCTAGTTTGGTGCATTCATTTTGCTAATGAGAAAGCTGTCCAAGGGGGCACGTAGCTGAGTAAGGATTTTCAACTAAGGTCTCTGATTTCAAAAGTCATAGAATCCTAGAATTAGAAAGACATACCTCCTGCCCCAGACCAGAGAATGGCCAACTAGACCAACTAATCCAACTAGTAGCTGAATGGAAATCTCTACAGTGAATCCAGTAAGTAACTATGATATACTTCATTTTATGACTTACTCACTGTTAGGATTCTTACTCTCTCCCTTTAAAAGATTCCAATAAATCTTTTGTATACACTTTTAAAAAACTTTAATCAAATCCTTTAAGAATGAAAAAAGAAAAACAGGAATAGATTCTTGACACCTCCAATTTTGACAAAAAAAAAGTTGGACTATAGTTGCCATTTTAGGAGATCAGGGGAAAGATCCCGTTTTACTGCTCTAGTAATCAAATTACTTTATAAGAAAAAAACAAGTCTGTGGTGGTCCATTAATTAAAAAAATTAAAAAAAAATACACCAGCGCAGAGTACAGAGATAATTGGTTCGCTCCTTATGGCTAAAAACTTTTCTCACTCTTCTCTTTCTCTATTTTTCTGTCTGTCCTACTGGAACAGTATTTCCCAAAGAAAATTGTGAGTGAATTTTTCCATGTACCACTTTTCTTTCTAGCTGGCATTTGTCTCTTTGGGTCATAGAACATTTGCAAATTTATTTTCTGTACTTCTTATCTGTAGTTAAATCTTTCAAGGAGAATTCTCTTTCAATTGAAATCCCCCTTATGGAATTTCACAAGTAGAATGGATGTTATCAAGTTTAAATTAAACTGAATTTTGTAACTGAGTACTTGGGCAAAATAGAGGCATCAGGCCCTTGATTACGATAAATACTGTGGGATCTGTTTAGATTTTTATTTTCTTTCTGCCAAGGTCACCAGATCCTCCATATCCAGGTACTCACATCAACCATTTGCTGTCAGGTTGTATCGTCAAAAATTGGAGAGATGCCCCCTTTATCTGTGAGCTTTTATGGAATGTTAGAATTTATGAAGAGTTCAAATGAAATCTTTAGCTCACATTGGCTTTTAAAATGGCGCCAGAAGAGCAAGACTATTATTTTTAACTTTTTCAATTCTCAAGTATTTCCTAATGTAAGGGAGGAGTCCCTTAAAACTGCTCAAAGATTGGATTGGCTATGAAAAAAGTGCTTAGGTGGATAGCAAACCTTGACCTGGCTTTTTATTTGCACCTTTTCCCCACCCACTCATCTTCATGGGATAATGAACTCCACAGTAGTTATTGGACAAAACACCATCATCTGATTTAGAGTCCAGTCTTCCGAGAATGAAAATTGGGAAGTCAATGGGGGAAGCAAAGGTGAAGTTTCTGATATGGGGATAAATGTCCTGAATAAAGAACATAAATCTAGAGAACAGATGAAGACAAAAGGCCTCAGCGAGCTAGTAGAACCCTCCTCTGAATTTTATTTTAAAGAGGTTGCCACGAGAAGCTGAATTGGGAGATGAGAGGGGTTTGTGATCAAGACTGAGGGATTAAGACAGAATATGTGGTTTGCTAATCTTAGGACAAAGGGTTTCAGCTTTAGCACCATGCCTGGTACATAGTAGGGAATAAATAGGTTTTTGTTGAGCCTACTGTAGCAATGTACATCAAGTAATGTCCAGCATCCAGTGGCATAGTGTTTGCAAAAGACCAGGACAAAGCAGTCAGTCAATACTCATTCAATAAATACTTATTAAACACCTACTATGTGCCAGTCACTGTGCTAAGCACTGGGGATATCAGATAAGATAAAAGACAAGTTCTCAAGGATCTCATAATGTAGTAGGGGAGACAACATGCAAACCACTGTGTATAAAAGAGCTATATACTTAATTAGTAATGTAACCTTGCTCAAATCACTCAATTTTATCTGCCTCCATTTCCCCAAATATAAAATAAAGATAATAATAGCACTTACTTCCCAATATGGTTTTGAGAATCAAATGAGATAATTGTAAACTGCTTAGCACAGTGCTAGGCATATAATAAATATGATATAAATGCTAGCTATTAGTTATATAAATAAATGTTTATAGAAATATATATAAATATTTATATAACATAATCATATAAATATATTAATATAAATGAATGTTTATTTAAACACATTTACAAAAATGTTTACATCAATATATAAATCTTTACATAAATATATAATATAAATAAATGTTTACACAAAATATGTAAATATTTACACAAACATGAATAAATGTTTGCATACGTATATAAATGTCTGCACAAATGTTTACAAAATACAAAATAAATGTTTGAATAAATATATAATAAATGTTTACATGAATTTTTAATATAAATATTTATACAAATATATTAAAATGTTTACATATACATATAAATGTTTTCACAAATACATACATGTTCATACAAATATATAAATATTTGAATATGTATATAATATATTAAATGTTTATATAAATATATAATAGAAATATTTACATAACTATAATTATTAAAATAAATGTTTATAGAAACATACATATAATATTTTTACAAAATTAGTTACAATTATTAAATATCATTATTTCTTATTGGAAAAATTGGAAGTAATCAACAGAAGAAAAACATTAAAATTAAATGGTTATACCAGGAAGTAGTGATGATGATAGAGAACCTTCCAGGTATGAGAGATACTGTGTGTGTAGGTGCATATGTGTGTGTGTGTGTGTGTGTGTGTGTGTGTGTGTTTGTAATATATAAATTGTAAGAAGACTGGGAAGGTAAGAGAGAAGCAGGTTATGGGATTCAAGATTAGGAAGGAGTAGGTCCTCCAGGAGCAGCTACAGTGACACGATGATTTCACTAGAAGATATAAATGCCCCTGTTGTTTTGAGGATATGAACTTCCCCTCCATACTTGTGGCCTAAATGCATATACCCTATCCCTTCTCTCCATGTAAATGGCCTAGCTACTTGTGTTTATCCCTATTCCTCCCTCTGTGTATTTTGTAGCTGATTCTATTCTTCCTACTGATGCTCTAAATGTAGGAGAGTAGGCTCTTGTTTATGGAGAAATATTTTGTTGCTACTATTTTTAGTGCACCATTTCACTGCATCTTTGTTTTTTATTAATTGTGTCCTCTAGCTCAGGGATTCTTAAATTTTTTCTACTTGCAACCCTTTTTACTCAAGAAATTTTTACATGATGTGTGGTCT
Source organism: Antechinus flavipes (assembly GCF_016432865.1). NCBI lineage: Eukaryota > Metazoa > Chordata > Mammalia > Dasyuromorphia > Dasyuridae > Antechinus > Antechinus flavipes. Next base: position 174,832,458 of record NC_067400.1, on the reverse strand, counting down.
ATAGATTTGTAAAATAGTTATGCAAATCAAACATTTGTTTATAACAAATGATAATTTTGCTACCTTCATATTCAAATATGCAACCTAATATGGTGTTGTGACCCACAGTTTAAGAAGTTTTGCTCTAGCTGACTATTAAGGAAACATATTGGGTAAGAGGGGTGTTGTAAAGTCATTTTAGGAAAAACTACACGTAATTTTCATTAAGTTAGAAAAATCCATCTCTATAATACCAGTATTTCTTAGTGATACTATATATGATTGTGAATCATAAACTCAAAACTAAATTGTTGGTGACATAAAGAGAAAAGAAAATTTGCCTAAAGAAATTGGAAACTAAATGGAGCCCATCAGTTGGAGAATGGCTGAATAAGTTATGGTATATGAATGTTATGGAATATTTTTGTTCTGTAAGAAACGACCAACAGGATGATTTCAGAGAGGCCTGGAGAGAACTGATGTTAAGCAAAGTGAGCAGAACCAGGAGAACATTGTACATGGCAATAAGAAGACTATAGCAGGATCAATTCTAATGGATGTGGCTCTTTTCAACAATGAGATGATTCAAATCAGTTCCAATGATGAAGAGAACCATCTATGCCCAGAGAGAGTGAGTATGGCTCACAACATAGCATTTTCACTTTTTTTGTTATTGTTTGCTTGAATTTTATTTTCTTTCTCATTTTTTCCTTTTTGATTTGATTTTTCTTGTGCAGCAAGGTAATTGTATAAATATATATACATATATATTAACATAAAAATATATAAAATATATTTTATATAAACAATTTATATTTATTTAATTATATATAATATAAAAAATATAAATATAAAAAATATAATAAAATAAAATATATTTTAACATTTTTTAACATATATTGAATTACTTGCTATCTGGGGAGGGGGTGAGGAGAAGGAGGGGAAAATTTGGAACACAAGGTTTTGCAAGAGTCAATGTTGAAAAATTATTATTCATGCATATGTTTTGAAAATAAAAAGCTTTAATAAAAAAAGTACTCTAGCAGTACCAAATTTCAAACAGTAAAAAAAAAAAGAAAAAGAAAAAAGAAAATTTACCTTATGGGCATAAACAGATTGTAGTGTATTACCCCAATGAAGACAATTGCAGTTTATGTAACGATTATAATAGAGGATGAAGAGGTAGAGAAAACTCTATGAAGAGCTTGGTAAACATACTGAATTAAATCAATATACACTCTAGTATTTGTTGTTGTTTTGTTGTTGTTTAATTATTTCAGTTGTATCTGGCTCTTTGTAACCCTATTTGGATTTTCCTGATAAAGATACTGGAGTAGCTTGCTATTTCCTTCCCCAACTCATTTTCTAGATGAGGAAACAGAGACAAATAAAGTAAAATGACTTGCCTAAGATTATATAGCTAGTGTCTGAACTCAGGAAGATGAGTATTCCAGACTGTACCACCTAGCTACCCCATATTATGAATACTTTTTCCAAGAAGAATAAGAAGATACAGTGGATATGTTGAGGGACATATATGTTTCTAATTTACATATGCAATTATATAATTAAATTAGTATAGTGAAATATAGCTAAATCCATATTTGTAAAATACATGTTTGTATATGCACACAATACAATAGGTGTGTACATATAGATATATGTATATTTTATATAAATGTATATCATATGTAATATACCTATTATACATATACATATACCCACGTGTGTGTGTGTGTGTGTGTGTGTGTGTGTGTGTGTGTGTGTGTATAATATATAATTGAGATCTCTAATTCAATTTTATGGGAAACTCCCAAGGAGAAATTTGTGTGTACCAATGCATATTAGAAATTATTCTGCAATTTATAGTCTTAGGGAGTTGCCTGGGCCAAAAGATTAAGTGACTTGTAAAGGGTCACATACCCATTAAATCCAAGGCAGCTCGTGAACCCCAGGTTGTTCTGACTCCAAAGATGGTTTTCTAGTCCAAGAAGGCAATTGAGAAAACATCATTAGTCAGTCACAGGCTTAACTCCTTCATGCCTATGAGAATATTGTAATTTGTATTGGGGTATCATTGGCAGATGTATCAGAAAGGAAGAAGTATGTTTTCACAAATGAAAACCGATATCAGATCATATCTTTACAGTGACACAACTGTAAGATTCTACTCTGTTTATTTCTTGGTTAATTGTTTTTTTAAAAGGTATTTGATTTGAACAAATAAAATACCACCTTGTAGGTATTTTTCTAGCAAAATGGTTCCTGTCAGTGTATAAATCACACTAAAATTTCTTGAAAGATGCAATAACAGAGTTAACTTTGCTCAATGACCTTCTAATTATAAATATCAAGCAAGGTATAAAACAGAGAGATGTATGTAGTATTTTAACGACTTCATGCTTCTCAGTGGAACAAAAGCCTATCATTTTAATACTGATATTAATCCCAAGGTTCTGCGTGATTTCAAAGAAAGTAATACAATGGTGCCTGAAGAATTAAAACTGTGGGTCACCCAAAGGACAATGGAGGAATTACATGATGGATGGGAGTAGTCTGAAGCATATTACTAGTAAAGAATTGCATGGGAGAGGTAGCATAAAAGAGATTGTCAGATAAATGTATGGAAGTGACATGAAAGCTGAAGGAAGAAAGAAATGTGTGATTGGAAAAAGAGGTGGGCCAGTCATGTATTAAGAGTACGGAATAGCTGTGAAAAGACAGGATCTAGGTTGTTTCAGGAAATTCTCAATGCAAATTTAATTTTTTTTCACTTTAAATAGAAAAAAAAAACCCTCTATAATAAATAGCACTCATAATGGAGGCAGCTATGGAATAAATGGAAAGAACTCTGCAGTTGGCATGAGAGGACCAGAATTGAATTCCAATCTTAAATCCAGTCTTGCCTCTAACTAGCTTTGTGATCTTGGACAAAGCATCCTACTTATCTGCCTCTCAATTTCTTTTTCTGTAAAGTGGCACTATCTCACAGGATTGGTGTGAAGATAAAATTAGTAATGCACTTTATAAAATGGAAAATGCTTATAGATGCTGAAAGAGAGCCTTTTAAGCAACATCTTCAAATCAAATGTTTGTTTATTATCAACAAATAATAAACATAGTGGGATTTGTATTCTCTATATCTTTCAGTTTGTTCTGTGATGGTTGTGTTGTTATTGTGAAATACTGCTTGTGAAAGTCTGCTAATAATACCCTCATCAAAGATTCCTTCAATGGATGTATTTTATTCTCATAAAATTTTCATATTGATAGAAGGAAAAAAAATAAGCATTTATTAAGCATCTACTTTGTGTCAGGTATTATACTAAGCATTTTATAAATATTGCCTAATTTGATCTTCACAACAACCCTGCATAATAACACCTACAAAAGTAGGTATTGTTAGTATTTTTAAAATATATAAATATTTATTTATATTAATAGTATTATTGACATTTTATGATTTAGGAAACTTAGGCAGATCAGATGTTGTGACTTGCTGGGAGTCACACAACTAGTAAGTGTCTAATGTTATATTTGAATTCAGGTCTTCTTGATGGTAAAGTAGGCTGATAAATTAGAAGTTGTTGATGTTCTATTTGGCACCTTTTGTTATTATTATTAAGATTGAGGGGAGGGAAAGAACAAGCATTTATAAAGCACTTACTACGTGTTTGGAACTGTGCTAAGCACTTTACAAATGTTATCTCATTTGATCCTCAAAACAATCCTTAGAAGAAGCTATATGTCCATTTTACAGATGAGGAAATGGAGTTATTCAAATAATGACTTGCTTAGGGTCATACCTTTAGTAAATGGGTATGACCACATTTGAACTCAGATCTTGCGTATTCCAGGTCCTGTATTCTATTTATCTATTGTGCTACATAGTTGCCTCTTGGTAATATTGGATACTGTAATATCCAAAATGTTGAAAATATTTTCCATTGCTTTGGCATGGTAAGAGATTTTGTGAATTGATCCCCTAATGCCAATTTTTCCTCTAGAAATTCTTCTGGGGCTGTGATATTAAAAACTAGGTGCAGTGATTCCATTGTATTTGATGAAAAGAGTTTACTATAGAATTCTTTGAAAGTTTCTCCATCTTATATTTTTCTTCTATCATTTTCCATAAAATTTTATAAATGAAATTATATTTTAAATTGGTACTGCTCTTGGCTGCCATACATATCCATTTGGCAAGTAAGTCATAGGGTCGCTGACTAAGGAATTTTTAGGCTCTGTGGAGCTCATTATGGCATTTGATTGACATCAGTTTAACTTCTATATGAATTATTATAATCAGTTTCTCTATATCTGTTCTCACTTTTTCTATCAATAACTTGTTTAAATAGGTCAGGTTGGAGTTGTTTTAATTGCATGTCATATCTTTTTAAGAGGCAGTTAGTGGCTAAGCTAATAAAATGTTAAGCCTGGAGTAAGAAGATCCCAGTTCAATCTAAACTCAGACACTTACTAGCTATATGACTCCCAGGCAAGTCACTTAACCTTTTTTTGCCTCAGTTTCCTAAACTGAAAAATGAAGATATTAATAGTACTTTCCTTGTTGCAGAATTGTTGTAAGGATCAAACAAGAAACTATTTGTGAATAGCACTTAGCAAACAACTCCTGGTACAGAGTAAATGCTATATAAATGCTTATTATTTCTCATTTAAAATTTTTCTTATGACTTCTGTGATTTGCTCTAACAAGTCAGTGTTGATTTCCACATAAATAACAAGGCATTCCCTTTTTGTTAAAATAGAATCACTTCAATATTTTTCATGATGGTAGTCAGGACTTAGCATACTTAACCATTTCTAATTATTTTTTGAAGAAAATAATTATGCATATAGGAGTGAGGTTTCTGTATACTCTCCAAGTTTTTGGCCTCTTAATCATTTCTGATCCATATTTTCTAGCATATTGTTCACCATTCTCATTCATTCTCTCTTTGCAAAGACTTTACCACAGATCAAAGTATGTGCTAATTTCATTTGGAAGTCTTAGTGAATTATTATTAGAATTTTTCTACCTTTTCATCCTCATCTACAGGTAGTGGTGTATAAGCTATAATTATTTTCATGGTGGTCTTTTAGCAAATAATTATAGGAGCACTGCAATACAAGATGACCATGAAATGATTTCTAAAAATTGCTTTTGGATGAACAATAAAGCTAACAGCTTCATTTGCCTTTCTAAGGAGAATCTATGAACCCTCTCTCCAGTTAACTTTACCTCCCCTCTATTCTGATACAATTCAACTTATACCCACTCACTGATCACTGGATAAGGACTGCACATTAAGAATACCAGCAGCTAAATTAAAGATTACAAGTGGTCTTTAAAACTGTGTGTTAGCACCCTCTATGTCCCCCTTCCATTTTCGCTTACTTGCTACCATTATTGCAGATATAGAAGGAGACTCCAAAGAACTAATACCATTTTGAATTTTTCTTTGTTTCCTGGGTTGCTGTCATCAAAGAATTCATTACCTTATGGCTACATTGTTGATGATGAGACTCTTTGTGCTTATATAACAACAGTAATAGCTGCCCAAAAACTAAGGTGGTACATCCATTCCATTTCCACTGAATCCCATCTTCTCTGTTCTTCCATGCATATCATGAACCAAGTTCAAATCTGGGAAGCCTGTCCTTTAAGGAGAGAGGTTAGTCTCTTTTTTCTCACACTGTTTAGTTCAAGACTCTCCTACCAAGTGAAGAATTTCTTAAAAATTTATATTTTAGCTCATGTATAGGGTTTCCTTAAAAGAAAAAAAAATATTCAATATGCATTATAAATCATACATTTGACAGATATGCAGTTCCTGCATTCAAGATTGAAATGGAGGAAGAGTTGGTGCGTGATTTTTTGTTCATAGATGATTGCACACAAAATGCAGCCTTTGGGGCTAAGATGCAACAAAGCATGGATCTATTTTCTGCTGCTTGCACTGATTTTGGCCTAACATTTAACACCAAGAAAACATATATTCTCCACCAGCCAATACCACACCATTCATAGTTGGAAGTAGAGGTTACAGCAAATAGAGAAATATTGAAGACTATGGATGAGCTCACTTATCATGACAGTATACTTTCCAGGGATGTACATATAGATGACATATAGATTGCCAAAGATAGCCCTGTGTTTGGGAGGATCTGAAAGAAAGTATGGGAAAGAAAAGTTGTTCAATTGAAATGTGGACATGTATCAGTGCCATTAGAGCAAACTGAATCACTTCCATTTGAATTGTTTTAGGAAGATTCTGAAAATCACCTGGCAAGATAAGATACTGGACACTGAGGTCCTTTCTGAAATTAAGTTGTCAAAATATTCAAACCTGCTGCAGAATTTGAATGCCCAAAGCATTTGCCTAAAATATTATTTTTGTGGACAAGCACTCATGTGGAGGTCAGAAGAAGTGATCTCTGAAGAACTTTGGAGCTGATTGTATGACGTGAGAGACATTGACACGGGACTGCCTAGAATTGCATGCCCTCATCAGAGAAAGCCCTATGCTCTATGAGCAAATGCAGTGGCCAAAAGAAACACGAGACATGCAAATTTAGAAGCATTTTTACTCCAAACATTCATATGTGCCCAGGTTTGTGGCAGCATTCTGAGCTCATATTTGGTCAGTCACTTTAACTTGATTCTAACATAATGATGTCATTTTGGTGCTCTTTGGGAATGCATTAAAAAAAGTGCCAAATTCAAAATAATCCTAAATATGTAAGGGAAGAAGGACTTAAAACAGGATTTTATAATTTATAACTATAGTCATGTTCTCTTGAGAGGCTGACACTTAAAACATCCTTTGAACATCAAGCAGTCTGTGAGACTATTGAATAGATATTACATTCCATAGTTCATCTTGAGCTTAAGCTATTCCTTTCATAACAAATGTTTTCTGTCAAGCCTGGTCAAGGACTGAGTTCATCCTTATGCATGTGGCCATCTTCTTCAAGAAGTGTTAATGTAGTCATTAAATACTCCTCCTTTAGTTGCCAGTAGGATCCGACCAAGGGTCTCAAATCTCTTGAACAATCTCTTGTTCTCACCAGGAAGTCTGGACATGTCCATTTCTATACCAACAATTATTTACATAAGATCAGAAAAAAGAACCATGAAAGAGGAAGCCAGAAACCCAGGCTCAGGCCTGCCTAAGCAGGACATGGGCTTTATTTACCATGTGCTTATAGCTGTATAAGTGCCCAGGTGGGTGATAGAGCAAGCTGTCTTGCCTACCACCATCCATTCAAACCTATAGAGTAAGCAGTTCTTGCCACAGAAAAAGTTGATGGAAGAAAGGCCTGGGACAGAATCACTTTTTTTTTTTAAGGTTCATTGAATTAGTAGCTTTTCATGCTCAGTGTCTAAGAGGGAAATTGTCTTATCTCAAAAACACTGAGTCACCACATGGTCTTCTGAGAATCAGGAAGCGCAGGCTCTATGCAAGCACTTTGTTATGCTTGGCCAGTCTTATTTTTGGAAAACAGACTCAGCCTATTTCTGGGATGTACTTGAAGCCTTTTCAAATTGGTAAGATCTTCCAGAACTCATGTTCCATTCTTTTTGCCTTTTTTTTTTAGGGTTATCTCCAAATTCTGATGAAACGTTAGAATAGGTCTTTATGGAGGCGCTTAACACAAGCTCAGCAGTTATGATAAAATAAAACAAAAATGCCTTTGTGAAACCATAACTATCCATCTGGAATTGACTTCAATTCAATACAATCTCATTTTTCAATGCCATCAGAATTTGTAAGCTTTGTGATTTTTATGAGTATGGATACTTTCTGGTTATAGAATGACAGATCCAGAGTTGGAAGGAACCACAGAAGATAGACAGATTCCCATCCTCAATTTTTTGTTTTTTAGCTTAGACTTACTCGATGTCTCTGAGGTGGTCAGTAGCAGATTTAGGAAGTGAATCCATGTTCTCTGACTCAAGAACTAGCATTCATTCTCCTAATTCTTCATGAATCACAACATTGGTCCCCCTTCATACTTATGAATTGTGCTTGACAAAAAAAAAAAAAAAAAAAAAAACCTTCCTATTTACTGACCAATCTTCAGAGAGGGGCTTCTCTGAAGTAACTAGGTGACCCTGTAGAGTAGTCCACAGACATCAGCTACAAAGACTTCTACTGGAACCATATTGAAAGCCTTTCTAATCTGTTTGAGGCAGCTAGGCCTGGACTCAGGAAAACCTAAGTTCAAATTTGACCTTACCAGTTTTGTGATCCTGCTGCCCTGTTTGTTTGCCTTAGCTCAATCGATTATAAAATCGGAATTATAACAGCACCTATCTTACAGAATTGCTCTAAGGATAAGATAAATTTATATTTGCAAAGTTCTGGGCACATAATAGGTGCTATTTTAAAATTCATATTCCCTTCCCATTAAGAGTTTGTATACTACTGACTTAATATCTGTGAACCCTAGTGTACCAATGGAAGTTCATATTAATGGAAAAAAGGTGCTGATAGACACACTTAAAATAACTAAGCTGTAAGGACAGGTTGGAGAAATTGTAAAGCGATGGATAATCGAGAAACTAGGTGGTCTGTCTTTGGATAATGGAGAGTTAAATGTGAATAAAAAGGATGCATTCTTTGGTCTTTAGATACACTAATGAATCCCTGAGACCCTGCACCTGCCAGCTAATGACCCTGCAAAACTTTGCCTCTGGCCTCCACGCTTTGCAGTGGCCAATGCCTCCTCTGTGAGTTGTTTCATTTCATGTCCTTCCTAAACACTGGAAATCTAATTGATATTGGCTTGTTGGTATTTTCTCAGTCTGAGAAGGCTGTTAGTTAAGGCTCTGTTAATGTCTCCCCTGTAGCCTTTCATTTGCAGTGGAGCAGAACCTCACCCCCTCTTACTAAGGGAATCTAAATTCACAGTAATCAGCTCCAGGGCAAATCAATATGTGTCTTGAAGGGCAGATGGGACCTCTGTTGTCTGTTTCTAGTTGTCTACTGTCATGAAATGACCGCAGGCGGAGCCCCAGCATCTTTACCGGGAGAGAGCTGCATTTGGTTGTTTTGACCAGAAGTGGTTGCTCTGAGACTGTGATCTGTTCAAAGTGTTCGAAGTAAGCTGCTTGCTCCCAGGAAGCAGATATAAGCAACTCCAGGGATTGAATTCTCCCGTGTACCATGTGTTACTAATGCCACAGCCCTGATGGACCTTGATTCACCAGCCAAGCTTTCATAACATTTCCCATTTTCCCAATTTTCAGCAAACTCCTGTTTTCCTTCTTAGAATATCTGCAGTTTTTGTGATTCTATTTAGTGGGAGAAAAAGTCAAGCATAATTCTTGTCCCTTCCTTCACACTCTATCATTCCTTGTGAATATATACCATAATTCACTTTTAATGCTCATAGCATATTCTTAAATCTTGAACATAAAAATTACTCTATTTTTTGTTTTTTGTCTTAATATGCATAATGAAATACATTAATTTACAAAGAAAACCAAATATTAGAGAAAATACAAATATATTTTTCCCATCCAAATTCATAGACCTTTTGAAACTTGGGGGGGGGGTCTATGGATGCCAGGTTAAAACAACTGATCTAGTTTATCTCCCTTGAGTTCATGAAGAACAGAAATGAGAACTTGGAAAAGTTCTGCTAGTGGACAGAAAAGTTAGTGCCTGAGCCAGAATTCAAAGTCAGGCCATCTGATGCTACTGCAACACAGGGTAACACTTTAAAATAGAGATAAATGTGTCTGCACATTTATTTATTTTATCTCTATTTTAAAATATTACCCTTGATAAGCATAATGAAATGGAAAAAATACAGGCTTAGCAATTTCAAAGTCTGGAATCCCCTTCCAACTCTGCTACTATTTATCTATGTGTCACTAGCTAAGTTGCTTAATTTATTTCCTAATATTAATTTAATTTGATAAGTATTTTAAAGATGTTAAGATTGGATTTAGGTCATTATCTTCCAAATGGTTATGAAGATCAATTAATATCACTATCTACCAATTTCAAAACAAACACAATAACTATACACAATAACTATAAACCTAAAGATAAACTTGGTCAATTATTTATTAACCTATGTATTTCCTTTGCCTCTTTCTTCTGTTCTCTCTTTTTTTTTATGGTGGGTAAATACTTTTATTTATTTTTAAAACCTTTTTGTTTTTAAAACATATACATAGTTTTCAATAATCACCCTTGCAAAACCTTGTGGTTCCAAATTTTTTGTCCCTCTCTTCTCCTTACCTCCTCCCCTAATAGCAAGTAATCCAATACATGTTAAACATGTGCTATTTTTAATACCTATTTCCACAATTATCATGTTGCACAAGAAAAATCAGATCTAAAGAGAAAAAATGAGAAAGAAAACAAAATGCAAGCAAAAAACAGCAACAAAAGTGAAAATACTATGTTATGACTCACACTCAGTCCCCACAGTCCTCTCTCTGTGTACAGATGGCTCTCTTTATTACAAGACCCTTGGAGTTGGCCTGTTGAATTCACTGTTGAGTTGAAACTCAATACTGAAAAGAGCTACATCCTTCAAAATTGATTATTATATTGTTTTGTTGTTGCTGTGTATAAGGTTCTCTTGGTTCTGCTCATTTCACTTAGCATCATTTAGGTAAGTCTCTCTAAGCCTCTCTGAAATCATCCTGTTGATTGTTTTTTATAGAACAATAATATTCCATAACATTCATTACCATAACTTATTCAGTCAATCTTCAACTAATGGATATTCACTCAATTTCTAGTTTCTTACTACTACAAAAAGGGCTGCTATAAGTATTTTTGCACTTGTGGGTTCTTTTCCCTTTTTTATGCTCTCTTTGGGATACAGGCCTAGTAGAAACACTGCTGGATTAAAGGGTATGGACAGTTTGATAGTCCTTTGGGCATAGTTCTATATGGAGCTATTGGATCCAGAACAGTTGGATCAATTCACAATTCTCTGAAAAAGGAGATTTAGAGCATTTTTTCATATGACTAAAAATGGTTTTAATTTCATCCGAAAATTGTCTGTTCATATCCTTTGACCATTTATCAATTGTAGAATGGCTTGTATTCATATAAATCTGAATCAGTTCTCTATGTATTTTAGAAATGAGGCCTTGATCAAAACCCTTAGATATAAAAAGGTTTTCCCAGCTTACTGCTTCCCTTCTAATCTTGTCTGTATTGGTTTTGTCTGCATAAAATCTTTTTAAGTTAATATAATCAAAATTATCCATTTCATACAAATTATTCTAAAAAACATCTAGCATTTGTCTTCAGGGGCTTATTTGGTCTATCCTTAATGTAGATTAGTCACAATTCATAATGAGCTAAGAGTAGACTGACCAACTCTGTCCAGTCTGGCCCATCCTCCATGTGTGTATGATATTCACCAATTAAACCATTTGTAAAGCCCTTATTTCAGAGTCTCTTGAAAATTGACCAAGAAATATAGTAACCATCAGATAGTACTGTGAGTTTAGTAACATTGACCGTTTGGTAAAATTGGAGAAAGTGATCGATTCAGAATCATAAAACTTAGGTGTAAAATCTATCTTGGCTTTTTACTTTCTGAACCTTAGGGAAGCTCTAACACTTTCCTCTTGGACTAGAAAATCCTCAAGTTCTCACTAAATTCTATGACCCTTTAAAGCAAATCTCTCTAAGAAGCATAGAAATGGAAACACTTAAACTATTGGGGGCCTTGTGGTATAGTGGATAAAAATGGAACTTGGAGTTAGGAAGGCCTGAGTTCAATTTTCACTTACAGCACATTCTGACTGTGTGACTTTGGGCATGACAGTTAAATTCTTAGTGCCTCAGGTAATGCTCTAAAATTTCAAATTGCAGAGTAGGTGGTATTCTGCCTTAGTATGGGGAGCATTCTCAATGGGAATATCCTATACAAATGATTTATATTCTGGGGGGGAAAAGAGGAATATAAATGTCTTGTTACAATACAGACAGGATCTGGTTCATTTGAAGAACTGTATATAAGCAGCTGACTAATGGCTAAAAATACATGAGTGTGTGTGTGTGTGTGTGTGTGTGTGTGTGTGTGTATGTGTGTGTATATATATATATATATAATTTCCTAATTTACATATATAATTTTATAAAAAATATAATATATATATATAATTAGGAAATAAATCTTTGTATAAGAGGCAGGATGACTTCTACCTTCCATTATGCCACAAAAATGATTTTCCTAAAATTAAGGTCCAATCATATCACCCTATTGTCCTTTCTCTCCTTCAATAAATTCCAGTGACTCCATATTACTAGTGTGACTTTAGAGAGCAATTTCTAGTTTCAAATAATGGAGGTGAGCACCAAATGATGAGTTTATAGACACCAAATGATGTAATTTAGGCAGCAATTGCTGGTTCCAAATGATGAGATTGATGTTGAGGCTTCAAATGTTGGGGTTCAGTCATGTGAAGAATTCACAATAGCCCTTCTCTTTGACAAAAGGTAGGTTTATTTAGAAAAAGAGGTTACAGACAAAATGAAGAGACACAATAGACAAAAGGAATGGAAAATATATGAAAGCATATAGTTAGCAGAGAAAAGAGTTTTCAGCATGGTGCCAGGATGAGAGAAGAGACACCATGTGGCATGGGAAAGGGGAAGGGAAGACACCATGAGGCAGAGTGTGATGGGCTATAATCCAAAAGGGTTCAGCAAAGATGACGTGAGTCATGGACAGATTTAGAGGGGAAATTTAATCTTAGTATTTGACATAACTTGGATTTCTGACTGGACACAGCAAGGTGGGGCTACCCATGATCTTCACAGAGGGTGAAACTATGGGGTTAAACTGATCTCCATCAGTGCTCTTCCCTGCCTGCCTTAGGGAGCAATTCCATCAATACTCTAGTCCCTCTCTGTTACCCAGTAAATGCACTCAGTTACTCAGGACCTCATCATCACCATCAGGATCAAATACAAATGCTTCATTTGGCATTCAAAACCTTTCATTACCTAGCCTTATCCTAACTTTGCAGTCTTCTTAGTCCTTATTCTTCCATTCAGTGACTGTCCCAACTCAACTATACCTACTGACTTCCTTGGCTTCCTTTAAGTCAGAACTAAAATCTCATCTTCTATGGGAAGGCTTTCCCACCCCCCCCTCTTAACTCTAATTTCTTCTTTCTTTTAATTCTTTCTATTTATTCTCTATATAGCTTGATTTGTATATATATTGCTACTTGCCTTCCCCATTAGACTGTATGTTTTATGAGAACAAAGATTGTCATTTGCCTCTTTTTTCATTAACAGTGCCTGAAACATAGTAAGTGCTTAATAAATGTTTATTGATTGAGAGCAGGGATCATTTCAATCTTTTCTATTTATATCCCTGATAACTAACCCAAACCTAGATATAATAAGCACTTACTAAGCACCTCTTACTTACTTGCTTGATGGCTTAGGGGTTAAAATATTGAAATTAAAGTCAGGAGACCTTATGGTAAGAAAAAATATTAAAAAGAAAACCTCTCGGACTTAGATACTTACTATGTGGTCATGTGCAATCCCTTTAACCTCTTAGATTCTCAGTTTTCTTATCTTTAAAATGGGGAAAATATCAATATTAGTATATTACTAATATTAGTACAAATAATTTATATTAGCAAAATACTAATATTAAAATCTTAGTATTAGTAAAGATATAGATATTTCCAGAGATAGTGCTTTGTATGATTTAAAGCATTTTGTAGATATGAATTATTATTATAATTAGTGTAAATAATAGCTAATTGTCAGACAAATTGGTGGGAAAATCTGGTCAAATCCCAGGTAAAGTTGATCCCTAAATTCTATGTCTAGTGGCTCTTAAACACTGAGTATCTTGAAAAAATAATAATTTTCTCCTTGTTCTTGGGTCTTTGCAGGCCTGAGAAGTTTGTAGAAATATAAAATAGCTGGAAATATTTTATCAAGTGACCATGTGAGGAAGAATGGGGTAATGAGGATGGAGATAGGTAGAAGAGGGTCTCAATAGCCTGTCATTTACCTTTGAGTAATCTTGGGCAAATCATTTTTCTGAGGCTTAGTTGTCTCTCCTGGAAAAGTACTTGTTCTATCTCTCTCATCAAGTTGTTCTGAGAATGATCCAAACCACTTAAGCCTGGGAAAACACTTTGTAACCTATAAAATGAAGCAAATGTTAAGTAATATCCTCTCAAACATCCCAATATAAAAAAGAAGTAAGCCAGGTGAGTTAAAAGTGAATTGAATCTAGAGTATTCAGGACTCCAGTTAGATTTCTATCTACTCCCCTACCACACTACTTATCCTCTCTCTCTAATCTACCACTCTTATATACTACTACTATGCATTGCTCATAGGTGTGATTTGAGAACAGATTTGGTAGGACTGATGTGACAGCACAGTCTAAGTATTCTGATTGGCTATAAAATCCAGCTCATAATTATATGTGATTATAAGTTGTATATACATATATGCATACATACATACACAGCAGAGATTTAAAAGGTCACGCATAATATTGTATATAAAGATAATATATGTAGCTATATATGTATTAAAAATATGTGTATGTGTGCATATATTTCTCAGATTTAAAAAAAACACATAAATATATAAAACACCATATACTCTATACATATGCACATGTCAAATTTAAAAGACCATACATAATACTGTATATAAAGATAATATATGTAGCCATATATATATGTATAAAAATATATGTGTAAATGTGCATATATTTCTCAGATTTAAAAAACCATACATAAATATATAAAACACCATATACTCTATACATATGCACATGTCAAATTTAAAAAACCATAATATAACATTGTATATAAAAATAATGTGTATTGTATAAGTAATGTGTATGTAAACCTATATCTCAGATTAAAAAGATCACATATATAATACCACATATAAAGATCATATATGTGAATATATATATATATATATATATAATATACATATCCATCTCTCAGATTAAAAAGACCATATATAATATACATGAAGATATGAAGATAATATATGACTATATATATACTTATGTATATGTATATGTGTACATATATCTCAGATTTAAAAGACCATATATAAAGATAATATATGATTTTACACACACACACACATACACACACACACACACTTTTAAACCTCTGTGTTACATTTTCCACTAGCTCTTTTGCATGTTTCCTAACTGGAATCACCTCATATTATCCTCAAGGGTTTGAGGCTTGTTACTGTTATTTTAAATAAGATTCTGAAATCACTCCCTAGGACCAACATTTCTGGATATTGAAGCAGACCTCTGGCTCAATGGCAATTATGGACAATTTCTCTTCCAGCTCATGCTCCCCTATATGGGGTTTCCTTTAGAAACATCAGAATGTAACCTATCCCCAGGGCTCCTCACCAAAAAGGAAACAGCTCTATTTCCCAGGCAAACACTCAGGTTAACAATACTTCTAAGAGAGGACCAGCGTTATTTCATTTTTCAGAAAATGCAAAATACAAAGGGCAGCTCTAGATACATAGTAAACAACCAGCATTATTTCATTTTTCAGAAAATGCAAGATACAAAGGGCAGCTCTAGATACATAGTAAACACTTACTATGTTCATTGATTGATGGACACATTGATAACAACTTATCCCTTCGTGATCTTTCCCTTGAAATAATATTTGTAAATTTGTGCTTAGCATAGTGCCTGGCACATTGTTGGTACTTAATACAAGCTTGTTCCTTTCCCTTTCCCATTTCTTACTAATCTATTCTATTCTCTAGACCAAACTATAGGTTACATATCCCAGGGTTGGAACTCTCCTATAACCCTGGGTTGCCACTCCACTTTCCTGGTCTTCTTAGTCTATTTGATTCACATCACCTATAAAAGGCAAGACCCATTTTTTCCCCTCTTCCACATGTGCTTTGTTACTCCTTAGTCCAGAAATTCCTACAATTCATTTCAGGTTTCTTTGGCCAGGTTTAGAACTTGTACTCATGTACTCCTGTCTTATAATATAGCAAACTATCTCAGGGCTGCCTTTCTTTAATGGTCCCTTTCTTCAGCCCTTTCCCCAAACCCCAAATCTTTTTTCTTCATTGGCTCCTTTTTCTCTGTGCCCTTCCTTAAAAGACCAAGCACAGTTCAGAGACTAAGTTCATCAGTAGTGAGGTACCAATTAGCTAATAAATACAGTGAATTTCACCATCAAGATGGAGTCTTGATCAATTGGAAAATGGCTGAATAAATTGTGGTATATGAATATTATGGAATATTATTGTTTGGTAAGAAATGACCAACAGGAGGATTTCAGAAAGCCTGGAGAGACTTACACAAACTGATACTGAGTGAAACGAGCAGTGCCAGGAGATCATTATATACTTCAACAACAATACTATATGATGACCAATTCTGATGGACCTGGCCATTCTCAGCAATGAGATGAACCAAATCAGTTCCAATGAGCAGTAATGAACCAGCTATGCCCAGCAAAAGAACTCTGGGAGATGACTAAGAACCATTACATTGAATTCCCAATCCCTATATTTTTGCACACCTGCATTTTTGAGTTCCTTCACAGACTAATTGTACAATATTTCAGAGACCGAATCTTTTTGTACAGCAAAATAATGGTTTGGTTATGTATACTTATTGTGTATCTAATTTATATTTTAACATATTTAACACCTAAAAAAAAAGATGGAGTCTTGGTCAACTCAGTGACACCAACAAGTGATTTTATTGGTTTTCAAAGAGTTAACTTTGTTAAAGAGACCAATTTCAGAACAAAGTCTACATCAGTTGTGAACAAGAACACTTCTATCTCTCGTAAGAGACTTCACACATGGACCCAGTGTGAGGTTTTCCAGATACCCACTCTCTACTTGCATAATGTGGTTTAAAATTGAAAATGAGTTACTTTTATCACACATGTACTTGTATAAACCTCCAATGCAGGAAAACCCTACAGTGCAGGAATTTTTCTTTCAATTTCATTTAAAAAATCTATTCTATATCTTTAGTTATAAATTCATGGTTTCTCTTCATAAATGTAGAATTGGAAGAGACCTTAGAAGCTATCTCGTTCATTCCATTTCATTTTTACAGATGGGGAAACCAAGGCACTTACCCAAAGTGACATAGAGAGTAGATGGCAAAGGTGGTTATCACTCAAGACTTTTGAAAATTTATGTCTTAAAATTTCTCAGTTTTTAGGAGTTTTAGCCAAGATGATTTTATGTCTTAATTTCTGTTTCAGCATGTCTTCATTTGGAAGACTTCATTATGCATAATATGATCTAATTAGTCTTCTTAAATAAATCCTCAATGTCTCCCATAAATCCAGCAGCTTCAACATTAATTTTCAAGAAAGGAGTCAGCGTGTTTATTAATTTGCTCTTTAGGATTGTATGAATGATATGAAGAGAAACTGAATTCCCATATTCTCAGTTAGTTAATTGATGATATGAGACCTCTCTGACTATTTTGAAGGGATTTAGTGTCAGATGATAGCTCTGTCCTTGACTATGATTGACATTTACAGCAGGTTAATGGCTGAATAATAAACATTATGTACATGAAAGTCACCAGTGAATTGTTGAGCTGAAGGATAAAGTAATCTTCACATTCTTATAAGGTTTATCCTTTTCATCTGAACTTTATTTGTTAAGGTCATTTTTAGCAGTGAAACTTTTACTTATTTATTTAGCCAACCAATCTGGAAAAGGAGTTAAACATAAATTTAAGTTGGGTACATTTGGTTTTACTTTCAAAATGAAATTATTTTGGATGTTTGGAATGAGCCTGGCACAATAGAAAGATCATTTATTCTAGAGCCAAAGATTCTAAATTCAAATCCTGCCTCTTATGTTTATTACCTGTATAACCTTGGGCAAGCTAGCTTCCTTTGGCCTTTGTTTCCTCATCTGAAAAATGAAAATGTTGGACTAGATGGTCTCTTAGGTTCTTTCCCTTTCTAGATTTTGTAAATTATAGATCAAACAGTCTCTAATCAATTACTACCTGGGTGACTTTGGACAAGTTATTCTGAGATTCATTTATTTCATTTATAAATGAGGAGAATGGACTAGATGGTTATCCCCTTTGCCTGGAGTACTCTCACTGTGTTCTAACACTGATGGTATTATTGTCAGCCCATCATTTTCGAAGAAGACTGGTGACATCACAGGGTGATGTCTTGACTTGTGGGTGAATTGTATTTAAGTGAGACAGAGTTCTGGGATGCAGTGGATGACCTGTTGCTCCTTCTCCTCTTTCTCCTCCTTTTCTTCTTTCTCCTGTTCCTCCTTCTTCTCCTCCTCCTCCTCCTGTTCCTCTGCCTCCTATTCCTCTTCCCCTTTTTCCTTCTCTTTGTGACTTATCCAAAGTCACACAATTATTAAATGTCAAATGTCTGAAGTCAGATTTGAATTCAGGCTTTCCCAACTCCAGGGATGATGCTCTATCTATTGTGTCATTTAGTTTCCCTTCTTTTTTTTTATGGCTTCTTTGATATCTGACCAAGCTCTAAATGCTCTATAGAACCCACATTGCTGTTTGAATAAATTGTTCTCATCTGCTTATTCCCATCCAGGGAAGAAGTTTTCACATGCTTTGGATAGACACTCCCCTGACTTAATGATGGTTTTTGAGGTCCATCTGTTACCTTCAACCTGGTTCAGCCCATCTACCAAGACTGGTATGGCTGCTGCTTAGACTACAGCTTCTTGGAGTGACAGGTGAGAGTTGAGTGCTAGACAGATACCAAAGGTGGATGAGCAGTCCTAAAAAAAAGACTTACACCAGAGATGCTAGTCCACTTTGAACACTTTACATACCCTATATATCTGGTATTTACCTATTTATGTATTTGGTATTTATCTATATTTACATATCTGTCGTCCCTCTATGTGAATGTAAACTCCTTAGACTCAGGCACTGGTTTTTCTTTTTCTTTTTATTTTCATCTCTTAGCACAATGTCTCACACATAGTAAGTGAACACAACAACAACAACAATAATATATCAGTAAAAATAGCTTTAAGAGTTGCAAAACACTTTATGTATATCAATTGATACTTTATATGGAATTTTAAGAATAGCAAAGAACTTAATATGTGTTATCTCAATTGAATTTCACAACAATCCTCTGAAAGGTAGGTGCTATAAATAAATAGCTCATATAGAGCTACTTATATTTATAAATTTATAAATACCTCATACAGAGGATAACACTTAGGTTGGGAGGGCTTAAGTGAAATGCTTGAGAATTGATACTGATTGACAAACTTATGATTTCTCAGATGGTTCTTTGGTAATAGGAACAAGCCACCTCAAAATCCCATCACATCCAATGCAGTGTTGAAATTTATACGTGAAGATCAAGCCTTTGCATTCACTTCATCCTGTGAAGGACATCCTTGACTGGCTTATCAGTCTCAGAGTTCTCTCCTAGGACAAGAACTCCTGTCTGTGTAGTTCTGTGTAGTAGGAAGAGTGCCTACTGTGGTTCCACATCTAAATGGGCACTTAATAAGTAGCTTTTTGAAGAGAATGATAATGATCTGCTTTAGTAGTTAGTCATTATGTTTATTAAATGTTTATATGGGAAGGAGGGGCCCATGCAGCTGTGGAGGGGGCTGTACTGTGCCAAGAAGAGCATCTTGCCTGTCCCAACACAGCGTACAGATGTCCCGAGGCTCCACGGTTTAGGGGGCACCTGTGATGTTTGTGACAGCCTCCTGCTACAGAATTATGGGGTGCCAATTCTCCTCCCCCCAGTTGTCACATCTTTGCCTTTGGTGTCCCAAGTAGAAAGGACAGAATTCTGGATGGAACACAGTAACATGACTGCAGAGAGTCTCCATTATTATCATTTGAATGGTGAAGCATTTTTCAATGTCAGCCATTCTTGCTGCTGTCATTTTTCACTCCTTGCCTCATTTATCATTAGACTCATTTCAGTTAGCAGTGGTCAGGGGAGGGTGGGAATCTAATGAACAGCTGTAACTGAATTGTTGGCACTGGGTATAAGCCAGGTTCAAAATATCCTATGCTCTTGTTTACAGTTTGCAGTTTCTGCCAAAATACTCTGCTTTTGCTTTTGTTCTTTAAAAAACGGATTTGATGCCTTTTGTAGGTCAGTGAACTTCTTCCCATTCTAAGTGGTGCATTATGGAATATTAGCATTTATTAACATACTGAAGTTCATGTATAAAGGACTGTCTGGAAAAGCTCTGCCCAATTGTTTCCCTCTCTTATGCCCAGGAATATTTATAGTCATTTTGAACCGCAGAGACAGTGGTAAAGCTTGCCTGAAGTATTTGCATAAATATAGAGCTCATTTAATTATTTCATAACAAGCCGGTAATCTCCCCAGCACTCTCACCGAGGTCCCCCATTATTCTGCACTTATCTCACAATTTTTGTGATGTGGTTCATTAAGCAAGAACAATTCCATCCCATGGTACATCGCCAGATGTGGCTGCTGTAGCTGACCTGTCAGAACACAAGACTGTGACTATTTGGAAAAGATGATTTTTATAGACAGGGTAATTATAATAAATACTTTGTACTGCTATAAAGTAAGAAGAGTGCAATTGATTGGTAGTGGGGGTGGAGAAGAGTTGGGACATGGAGAAGGAATATTAAATTTTTAGCAAGATGCTGCCCTCTCTGGCAGGGTGGAAGAGATTTAGAGGGAGATAAGCGAGAATAGAAGATTTCGTTGAGGCAAAGTCCCTTGGCAAAAAGTAAAAAAGAAAATCTCATTTTGGGTCACTTCTCTTTCCATCATGGCTGTGATAAACCCAATAAACTGATAAAATAAAATGCAAAGGTCTCAGGTGGTAGGATGTAAATGAGAAGTGCAATGATGAGAGACTTAACAGGAAAAAAAAATATATGGTATATAGAGGAAGGAGTTCAGAGGAAGGATTTGGGTGTGTGATGCTGACTGCCAATTTTTTTATTATCTGACTATCTTTTTCAATATAAAGTAAGGGGAATTGAGCTAGATAATAAGAATTTAAAGCTGTTAGGGACTGTTGTTGTTCAGTCATTTCAGTCATGTTCTACTCTTTGTGACCCCATTGGGGGTTTTCTTGGCAGAGATACTGGAGTAGTTTGCCATTTCCTTCTCCAGCTCATTTGACAGATAAGGAAACTGAGACAAACAGGGTGCCACATATAATAAGGTTAGATTTAAACCTTGATTTGAACTCCAGAAAATGAGTCTGCCTGACTCCAGGCCCTACACTTTATCCCCTGTGCCACCCCCATCTGTTCCATCTGGATCAATCCCCTTAATATACAGATAAGGGACGTGAAGTTTGCCCAAAGTTATACAATCAATTAATTAGTGACAGAGCTCTTGATTCCTAGTCTAGTGCTCTTTTCTCTTACTGTACTCCTCCTCCAATGAACTTTAAAAACTTTGTCTCTAATTCCCCCTTCCCTTCCTTACCTTGCCTTTATCCTTTTCATGTGACTTTTTTTTTCTTCTCTTAACACTGTTCTATTCACTGTAGCTGTGAAGAAGTAAATGACACTCAGGAAAACTTAAATTCTGTGGAGTTGGCTCCTTTTTCTCTCTTTTCCCTGCAACTTAAACTTTTTTCTTCCCTACCAGAGGCATGATTGGCATCGGAATATGTCTTCCTGTTTGTAAACCAGGGCTTTGTCCCTATAGGGAGGGAAAGATATGGGGTCAGTATGATCCAGTTTGATCCAATAGAAAATACATTGGTCTTAGGATCTGGAAGAACTGTTTTTGGGTCCTGACCTCTGTTACTTAGTGATATAATTCTGAACAAGCCTTTGTAAACCTTGTGAGTTTCAGTTTCTTTATATGTAGATTTAAAATAATAATAATAATAATAATACTTAGATGACATCTCAAAGACTTATGGTCAGGAAAGTGGCTCATAAAATTTTATATGTATCTGTCAGAAACTTTAATTTCATTGGTATACACTAGGAAATTCAATTTATCAAAACAAATGGACAGCTTTTCTGAAACATGCTCTCCCATTAGGGTGTTAACTCCTTGAGGGCAGGAACTAATTTTTTTTCTTTCTTTGTGTATCCCCTGTGGTTAGCACAGTTGCTGGAACATAGATATTCCTGACACTCTGGACAGTTCTATTCAACCACAGTGGCTTACACCTTTTGGTCTGGACCTGTGATTGCACTGGACTTCCTTTTTTCCACCAAAGTTGGCAACTGTTTCTCAATTTATATTCCTAGAGCATTTGTACATGATAACCTCTTAAAATGTTTGTTGAATTGAATTGATATCTGGACATCAAAGTACAAGTATGCATATGGCAGAATCTTAGGGGTGATAGAATAGCTATTTTCAAATTTTTCAAGGATTGTCTTGGGGAGGAGAGATTATATTCGTTTGGCTGGAGGCCAGAGGATAGAACCAGATCCTATGGGTAGAAGTCAGTGAGATTCATCATCCTTCCTGCTACTTGAATTAGCTAACTAGCAAATTATCAGAGCAAAAAGGAGCTCAGATACAATTTCCACGCTATGTGTTGCTCATCTTAGCTTATAATTGGCTTCGGGAAAAGTTTCCTGTGTGTTGTTTGTATCCAAAATCTTCAAAAGGCTTATTCAAGAGAAACATGAAAAAAAGAAAATTAAAAAATGCAACAACCCCAGAATACACACTCATTTTTTAAACACAAGGCTATGTGAACTAATCATGGCTAATTGTCAGTGCTAAATTATCTCATAGATAAAAAGTCTTAACTGATCAAGTGAAGAAGATATACTAGTCTAGCCTTGCAGACAATTTAGAAAATAAACTGATAAAGCCACGTATCTGTAATGATGTCAGAACTTCAAAAGCTCTTTGATTTCATTGGTGGGGGGTATTTTATCCACCAACACAGATTTTAGTCCCTCAACATCTGAGTCAGACAGTTTCATTAGTTGCTTTGGCCACAAGGGATTACTAGTCATCTGGTAGCCATCTCTCTGATTATGAGCGTCTATCTAAAGCAATGCTGATCTTCAATTCATTTCTGGGACCATATTTGAAGCTTTTCCAGGTTGACACAACATTTCAGACTTGCAACCTTTTAGCCTAGTCCTCAATCAATCTATAGGCACTTTCCTAGTACCTACTATGTGCCAAGCTAATGCTTGGGATTCAAAATCATAAATAAAACTGTTCTCATCTTCAAGGAATCATCTTTATAACTTTTCCAATAACTGATGAATCAGGAAAAGGTCTAAGAGAGGGTAAGAGATATGGAAGATCATGTTTGATGAAAAGGTCGAACCTTTTTACAAAGATAAGGCTAGATAAGGTTTCAGTGTAGGGCTTTAAATAAGAACTATTTTTCTCATTAATAACAATACTCTGTATCTTTAGGGCATTTAATAAATGTTTGTCAAAACAGAAAAAAATCCTATCTAGCAGGTGCCTAAATAAGAATGAGGAATGATTACACATTACTGGTAGGATGAATAATCATTTCAAGGATGCTATAGGAGAATGGATTCTTGCTTTCCTATTTCCAGAGATGATCTGTGAGCATCCTTTCAACACTAAATCCCTGTTATTCTTTCATGTTTCATTAAGGCACATTATAGGGAGCCAGCCTTACCTCAGACCTTTCCTGTGTGACTCTGGGCAAGTCATTTAAAATCCTATTTCCCTCAGTTTCTTCATCTCTAAAATGAACTGGAAAACAACATGGCAAACTATTCCAATATCTTTGCCAAGAAAATCCTAAATGGGATCACAAAGAGTCACATTCAGTCACATGACTGAAAAATGATTGAACAACAACAAAAAGCAAAAAAAAAACTTACTAAAAATTAGAGCTATTCCTATGGGAAGGGTTGCTTTAGGAGATAATATTGATTTTGATGTGGAAGTTGGCTCACCAGTTATTGGGAATGTTAGAGAGGAGATTCATGATTTGGATAAGAATTGCCCCATATGAACCCTGAGGCCCCTTCCAGAGTCTGAGATTGTTATTCTGATTGGCTCTAGAATCATGTAAGCTAATGAGCACCAGATTTCCACTGGTGAATAAAGCATTCTGATAACACACATTTGAGCATCATGCTGAACAAAGCCATAGAATGTTTTGCAGTCACAGATGATTAAAAATGGAGAATGTAATAAGATTATTTTTGAACAAAAAATGTAGTGGCTTAAAGAATTGAGTTGCCAGTAACTAAACACACATGTTTACCTAGGTCCTTTTATTTAAAAAAAATTCACTCATCTCATTCAATATAGAACAATAAAGGATTATGGTTGATCTTTATTTATTAGATGGCTTACACTAGACCAGGGCTACATGATTTATTTATTTTCAACAGAACATAAATCATTAAAGTTAAGATTACACAATTGACAAAGCTCTAATTTTACTTTTTGCCTTGTTTACATAAGAGTTGTTTGAAAGTCAATCTGACAAGAATTTATTAAGCACCTACTATGTATAAGGCATTATGGAATACAAAGACAGAAATGAAAAGACAGTATGTACCCTCAAGGAATTTATATTCTACTGGAGAATACAATATATAAACAGAGAAGTAAATGCAAGGCAATTTGAGAATTAAGAGTCAACTAACAGTAGAAGTGGTGTTGTTGAGGTAGCTGGATGATAAAAGGCTTCCTATAAGAGATGACATCTCAACTGAACCTGGACAGTAACTAGAATTTCTAAAAGGCAGAGGGTTGTGCATGCATGTATACCACTGGGTGGGGGGCAGGGAGAAGAGAAGGGAAGAAGGGAGATAATTTCTTTAAAGCTGCTGCCATGGGAGATATAATGATGATGATGACAAAAATTATATACCGTTTTAAACTTTGTAAAACACTGACAAATATAATTTCATTTGATTTTCTTAACAATTTTAAGAGGTAGGGCTATTAGCTTCATTTTACAAATGAGAAAACTGAGGCACACAGAGGTGAACTAAATTGCTCTGGGTTATACAGCTATTAAATATTTGACTCAGGTCCCACTGACTCTAGATCCAGAATTCCAGGGAAATAGCCTGTATGAAAGAAAGAAGTGGAAAATCATTCTGAAAAGTTGTCTGGAACTGCAAGTAACTGTGCAAAAACCAAAGATAAGAATAAAATTTATTAAAAAAAAACCAATTTATTTTACATATACCCTCTAAGATTTGCTTCTGACTTTCTTGACATCTCTTTGGGGAGAGAAGAAATCTTTTCCTCATACCTTTTACAATTATGTGTGGTCTTCCTCTAGTAGAATGTAAGCTCTTTTTTCTTTTATTTACAACACCAGTGCTTAACACAGTAGTATCTGACACATAGCAAGTGCTTAATAGTTATTTGTTGCTTGTTTAAAAAAAGAAAGGAAGGAAGGAAGCAAAAGTGAAGAGTCTTTTGACTCACAGTATCAGTAATTTCTTCTGTTTGTTTGAATCAAAGGACCCACACTGCCTTTTGTTTGTATTACTTTTATGTATTTTCCTACTTTTCTTCGTATATTGTCTTTGTATGTTATTAGACTCTTTATTAAACTGTTTTCTCCTTGAAAACAGTAACAGCCTAGGTAGAGAAGAATTAAAAAACATACAATATTTAGATCGATCAGTCACTTTTGTTGTTGTTCGGTTGTTTCTAGTTGTGTCCAATACTTTTTGTGGTTTTCCTAGCAAAGATACTGAGGTAATTTGCTCATTTTACAGATAAGAAAATAGAGGCAAACAGGATTAAATAACTTGTCCAGGATCACACTGCTACTAAGTGCCTGAGGCCAGATTTGTACTCAAAAAAATGAGACTTCCTGACTTTAGGCCTGGCATTCTCTTCACTACATCCCTTAGTGTTTGAAAATATTAGCCATCAATGAGCACAAATTGGATCGTTAAAATGTTATATTATTTTTCTTCCTGTCCAAATGATAAAATATGGGGGATGTGAGAAAATTGATGATGGTGAAGACTATGAAGGACATCTATGGTGCAGTGTAAAGGGCATGGATCTTGGAATTCTGAGCTTACAATTATGAACCAATCCTGAGCAAATAATTTAAACTTTAGGGCTTCAATTTCCTGATCAGCAAAGTGTTGGCAATGACTTTTAGGAAGCTTCCTGATGGAAGAAAAATCTGTTTTAAATTTTATACTTTATTCTCAAAAGTCAATAGATCCATAAAGATATTCAATATCTTGAAAATGTGTCCGTGGCTAGCCCCACCATTCTGAAGCAGATACAGTTAAAGTCTCTCTAGCCTCCCTAATAAAAACAAACCATCCACAAATTCCTTTCACAATCATACAGAAATCAAATAAGTAAAAGCAAATTGTAGTCACTTCTTAATAGACTTAGTACTTGATTTTTTTTCTTAAGGCTTTCTGAAATTGAGTGATGAGTAAATGATTTAAAGCTTATTGTCTTGGATGCTTTACTATACTAAACAATTCTTTAAAAATCAGTCTTTTATCTAAGTTCTCTTTAGGTGCTTTTGATCTCTTTGATTTCACAAATGATAACTCTTTATATGTTTTACACATGTTTATGTCTGCAGAATTTAAAATCATCCAGATTACCCAAGCCCATCCATCATCCTATACACCACCTTGGGATATCTAATGTTCTGGTTAAGTCTTATTGAATAGTACAATTCTGGATCATTTTTTTGTGTGTAAACTTAGGCTGAATTCCTTCTTAGCATGATATATCCAAGGAAGTCCAGGTGTATTTGTGAAAAATTTACTCACAGTGAAAGCCAACTGGTTCATTAAGTAATGGGAAGATTTACCTTAGGTTTATGCCAACTGGGAAAGAGTCTCATTTATCACTTTTGTCATTTCCTTTAAAAATTTCTTTCTTATTCTTTTTAGATTCTGATTCAGCTTGTTGGAGGGTCAATTTAGTGAACCTAACACTTATGATCTTGCCAGCTCTTAACCCTCTGCAGTCTATAGTAGTAACAAACATATAAAAAAGATTAGTAAACTCTACATAAGGAAACTTAGGGCCTATATATTGACTTTAAAAAAACCTACTTTTTAACATTATCTATGTGTTAATTTATTTTAACTTATTTTGTTAAGTATTTTTCAACTACATTTCTTAATGGTTCCTTATTCAGAAGAGTTGATGTCCCATTCCTATGTTTTATACCTCTGATACATAGCACTTAGCTCTAAAGTGAAGTTCAGTAAAAATTTCATTATAATAATATTGATGTTTAGAGACTGATAGATTGAATTTTGGTAGCCTTGATTCCTTGACCTTCTAAGGCTA
Organism: Antechinus flavipes; assembly: GCF_016432865.1. Taxonomy (NCBI): domain Eukaryota; kingdom Metazoa; phylum Chordata; class Mammalia; order Dasyuromorphia; family Dasyuridae; genus Antechinus; species Antechinus flavipes. Next base: position 174,805,208 of record NC_067400.1, on the reverse strand, counting down.
CTTAATGAGGCGAACATGGATGAAACTATATGTTGATTGTTATGATTTCACCTAGAGTATTCCTTTTTCACATGAAGGAATACCAGAATAACTTCTCCAGATGTAAGATACTCTTGGGGCCCATATCCACTGGAAACCATAACTCTTGAGCCTCTGTTGTTAATTTCTTTTTTTCTAACCTAGAGACTACAGTTCAAAGTAAAGGCATTAATGGAAACAACATAGTAAGAAAGTCACAATATCCCATTTCCCCCCAACTCAGGGACACATCTCACATATGTACATACCATTAATAGGAAGTATATACACATGGAATTATACATGAGGGGCTCAAAGATATAGGAAACACATGTAACCAGGGCATAAACATAGAGAAGAAACTCATTCCTTTTATTCTGTGGGTTCACAGATGTTTTCTGATAATGTCACTGCTCTGCTCTCACTGTGCTCACTACTCACTAGATGTGATATTGCTACTGCTGATGTTGTGGTGACTCCTGGTTTTCTAGGCATCTGAGTTCTGATTCTCTGATTTCTTGGGGGCTATTGACTGTAGAAATCTCTTCTGGGTGTTGTTTTCTGCTCCCACCTGAGAAAGACTTCATCCCCTGAGAAAGCCATTAGCACTACGTCTACGAAGTGTCAGTATCAGGCGGCTGCTTCAAAGTCAAAGTGGTGGGTGGATGTAAAGTGGTAAAAGAGCTGTCCAAGGAGGCATACAATTAGGAATAGTGATCCGATGATTACGTGTAAGCCTTGGAAGCCAATTGCTACAAAGAATGTTGAGCCGTAGAACGTAGACCTACCTTCCTGTGACTTTTCCAATTTTCTTATATTTTATATCCTATCATGGACTCTTCAATCCAGTGACACTGCCTTCCTGGCTGTCTGGGACATTCCATTTCTTGGCTCTGGAATTTTTTCGGACTGTCCTCTGTGTCTGGAATGCTCTCTCTCCTTAATTTCACCTACTGAGTTCTCCCAACTAAAATCTCATCTTGTACAGGCTGTCTTTTCCAACTCCTCAATCCTAGTGTTTTCCTTGTATTAATGATTTCCCATTTATCCTTTCTTTATAGCTTAATTTGTATAGATTTCTCATTTCCTATTATTTCTTCCCCTCCCCACATCAGATTATAAACTCCTTGAGGGCAGGTACTATTCTCTCTGTCTCTCTCTCTCTCTCTCTCTCTCTCTCTCTCTCTCTCCATCTCTCTCTCTCTCTCTCCGTCTCTGTCTCTGTCTGTCTCTGTCTCTGTCTCTCTCTCTCTGTTTCTCTCTCTCTCTCTCTCTCTCTCTCTCTCTCTCTGTCTCTCTCTCTCTGTTTCTCTCTCTCTCTCTCTCTCTCTCTCTCTCTCTCTCTCTCCCTGTCTCTCTCTCTCTCTCTGTTTCTCTCTCTCTCTCCCTGTCTCTCTCCCTTACCCCCTTGATCTCTCTCTCTCTGTGTCTCTCTCTGTCTCTCTCTCTATCTGTCTGTCTGTCTGTCTGTCCGTCTTTATCTCTCTGTCTCTCTTTTCTATCTCTGTCTCTGTCTCTGTCTGTCTCTGCCTCTCTGTGTCTCTCTCTCTTACCCCCAATGATTAACACAATGCCTGTCACATTATAGATATTTAATAAATATTAATTGATTGATAGATGTTCGAATTTCTCCCTGTTAAGGGAGCTCTAAAGTCACAACCACTATGGTTTCCTAAGGTTAACCTTAGTTACTCAAGGCTAATATTAAATCTTTTCCTTTCAACTTCTTACCTGGGCAGACATGATAAATCTTTATTCCAGATAACTATCTCACTAGGGTTAAGCAGGCCTAGTTTCTGGTTTAGCAAGTAAAAGAAACTGAGCCAGAAAAAAAGGTCTGTGTTATCTACGCAATTAGCCAGAACTCTACCTTTATTATGCACAGCTATCTGAAGCTCTGAAGCTTTTGGGGGATCAGCAAAAAAAAAATTTTGATTTCTTTTTATATTAGAGTAAATTCTTTGGTTGTGTTGGTTATGTCTCATATATGCCTGCATTATAGCTGTTAAATAAATGTTTGAATGAATAAATGAATTGAAATTCTATTAGAAATTTAATCCTTTAGATCAAAAGCATAGCTCCTGCTTATTTCTGCCACAGGAGGGGTAGTACATTGTCTTATTGATGCTGACTTTGGTTAGGCTTCATTACCCCACCAAGCAGTCCAAAGAAGATATTTTTTGGCTGTATTTCATAATTGGGAAGCAATGTGGTACAGTGAAAATATGGATAGATTTGGAATGAAAGTATCTGAGTTCAAAATGACACCTTTGACACGACCTATGTAACTTTAAGCTTTCTAGGGCTTTGTTTCCTCATCTGTAGAATGGAAATAACCAGATTTGTACTATTTATTGAGGAAAGTACTTTATGAATCTTTACCATGGAAATGAGAGGGATCTTTTCCAGAGTTCCTCAGATCACATCCCTGTGTTGGCACTTTTCCCACCTTACTACCAAATACCCTCCACTGTAAAGGGAAGGAGTAAGTGAGCTGCTTAATCTCAAGTTTGGTTTTCCCTGTACTGAAACCACATTCACAGGGCCCTCCTTAGTATAACTAGGACTAGGTCGAGGATTTCCTCTGCTCTCACTGGAAAAAAATAATGATAAGATCTGATAGAAATAAGTAGAGCCCTGGAGGTAAGGAAAGTGTGGAGGAGGAATTGGGCACCCCTTTAATTCTTCTGCCATAGGGCAGCCACCTGTGTACTTCTGCTATTCTTGGGTCTTGCTGTAGCAGAATTTATGTGCAAAAAGATTCATAGTTTTTAATGTAAGACCAAGGTTTTAGGATGCATCTAAGTACTCGCAGCTGAATGGAACATTCTTGTTGGAGTCCAGATGGGGAATCATCCAAATTTCTAAGCCCTGGAGTCACAGAGATCTAGCTTGGTATCTCACAACAGGATGTGAGGCCCTCGATGTCCCTCCACATCCCTCCACATTCCTCATCCATGGTCCAATATTCTTTGAACCTTCTCTTTCTTTTTTTTCTCCACATAGGTAGGCAGCTCCAAACTCACTCTTTGGATTATTCCTGCCTGGTCCCAGGAAGCCTCTGAGTTATACCTGGAGACTTTCCAGCACTGCTTGTATATCCCCAGGGTTAGGGAAGACAGACTGTCACTTACTAGCCTATCATTTGATCTTGCATCAAATTAGTAGTTGAACCTTTTAAAATTTTGGAGTTTTCTTTCTTTCTAGGGCTGACATCGGTTAAGTTTGGCTTTCTTCTTCTTCAGAGTAGCCATTGAAAGCCCTGATGCTGTGAGGGTTGTAGCATGAGCCAGACTAGAAGCTGCTCTTCTTCCTGGGAAAATCTTTTTTAAAAAATTAATAGGGGCACAGAAAGAGCTGCCAGATATCAGATCGAAAACACCTGCTACTTCCACTCATACAGTAGGAGATAAAAAGATCCAGTTATCCAGTTCAATAATTACCTATAGAAAGTTGGCTATTGAACAAACACCAGCTTTCCTGTTGGCAAGTATGTGTGTGTACACAGATAACATGCACACATGTGCACACCATATCCAGTAAGAAGGCAGGAGAAAGGGGCACAATTGATTGACTACCCAGCCAAAAGTTTTCATTTTCCACTTAGACTTAATGTGGGCATGGCGGACAATCCTCCCCTGTGTGGAACCTCAGAACTTCCTTGCATGCATGTTTCCTAGTGCCTAAATTTTTTTCCACAGAAGAGAAAGATATTGATACTTGGCCAGACAACCAAATAGAAATTCTTCCTTGATTGTAAGTACTGGCCAACAAATTTATGGGTAAGCAATTCTTATTAATAATAGAGTATCAACATGAAATCCCATGTAAAAATGGCAGGGGTCATTTGCAAATAGGATAGAAGTAATGTGATCAGAGTTGTCAATGTCCTGGCCTTCAGGTCAGTTGAGGGAGCTGCCAACACTCTTGCTTACAGCCAGAATCAGATTAAAATGTAATCGGGAAATATTTAATAAAATAAATAATAATACAATAGAACATAGATAATGGTAATTTCTTGTTTCTTAATTCAATATGCTTCATCAGAAATTAGTTTTTATTTGAATTTGACAACACTGACCTAAAAATATGAAGGAATGCAGAATAAGGTGAACTGAACAAGGAAAATAATTTGTAAAAGGATAACAACATTATAAAGAAAAACAACTTTGAAAGACTTGAGAACTCAGTCAATGCAGATTAATGCAGTGACCAAACTTATCTTCAGTGCATTTATGATGATGTTATGTTACTCATCTTCTAAAGGAGAGGTGATGGGCTATTTGTTACAATTAGGGATGGATGGAGGAAGGTAGTTTAGCAATACTGGTGCCAGAAAACAGTGGTCATTGAAATATATTTTGAAAATCATAAAAGAGAACAGAACAAAAACCAGAAATACTTTCAAATAGGACAGTCTTAATAGTAATATATGTACATTATATACATTATGTAAATAATGTAAATACATTATATGCAATATTATATATGTTGCATATATACACATATAATCAAAACACACATAGAATCATATATATACTATTTATATTCTGTTTGTGTATATATGCACATATATATCTATATGTGCATATATATGTGTATATATATATCTATCTATATCTATATCTCTATATCTATATATATAGAGAGATATAGAGATATAGATATAGATATAGATATATAGATAGATAGATAGATAGATAGATAGTGATGTGAGAGCCACCTGCCAGTGGCTGCTGGAGATCTAACTCAGACCTGTAGAATGGATCTCTTCAAGTGAATGGATAATGATGATACAAGGAGACTGAGAGGCAGTTGCTGTTCTCTGACCTCTCTCTTCTTCCCTTTGCCTCCAATTTATCTCATTCCCAGTCCGCAACACCTGTGTTAGCAAAGGCTGCCCAGAAATTTCTTCAGATGTTCTGATCCACAGCTGTGGAGGCTCTTGAGAACTGACCTGTCCCTTCACTTAGGCATGGCCCTTAACATCTTCACTGTCTTGAAATCATATCATTTCACTTCGCATTAGTTCATGTAAGTCTCTCCGGGTCTCTCTGAAATCATCCTGCTGATCATTTCTTATAGAACAATAATATTCCATAACATTCATATATCATAACTTATTCAGCCATTCTCCAATTGATGTCCATCCATTCATTTTCCAGTTTCTAGTCACTACAAAAAGGGCTGCCACAAGGATTCTTACATATATAAGTCCCTTTCCCTTTAGTATCTCTTTGAGATATAAACCCAGTAGAAACACTATTAGATCAAAGAGTATGCACAGTTTGATAACTTTTTGAGCATAATCCCAAATTGTTCTCCAGAATGACAGGATCCGTTCACAGTTCCACTAACAATGTATTAGCATCCCAGTTCTCCCACATCCCTTCCAATATTGATCATTGTCTTTTCCTGTCATCTTAGCCACAGATTCTCAAAACCAGTACATATTATCAATAAGACTTGAACCCTAGTCTTCTTTGTTTCCAAACAACTTTGCTTACTGAGCAACTCTTATCTCATCTATAGAATATAATTCAATAAAACAATAATTAATATAGGGAGCACAAACAAAAGATGCATACCTAAATGGTGATTTAATAATGACATCCTGAATAATGAGTCAAAGAATTCATTTAAATAATTAATAACTATATGAAAGAGAATGATAGTGAAGAAACAACATAACAAAATGTCTGAGATGTAGCTAAATCAATCCTCAGAGGATAAATTATGACAATGGGAAAATGTATTAACAAAAGAGTAAAAGAGAAGATTAATGAACCAGACATGTAATTAAAAATGAGAAAACCAGAAAATAGCTCAAAATAAACATGAAAAAGGGAATCTTGAAAATTAGAAAAGAAATAGATAATTAGAAAACAAAAAGCCTGTAGAATTAATAAACAAAACTAAAAACAGGTTTCTTTGAAAAGAGTAATAAAGCTGATAAGCTTTTAGATAACCTGGTTAAAAATGAATGAGGATAGTCAAATTACCAGAATTTAAAATGAAACAGATGAAATTTCACCAAAGAAGAAACTTTCTTTAAAAAATCACAATCTATGATACATAATTACAAGCCAGCAAAAGGTAAAATTTGCAAGATATGAAGAATTAATATGCAAATTAGAAGAACACAAATTTCAAACAATCTAGTTTCAGAAAAGGAGACTAAACTAATTAGGGGAAAAATTCTTGTCTAGAAGGTTTCCCAATTGTCTTTGGCAGGAGATCTTGGCCATTAATCACACTTACAACCAACAATTTCTTTCTTTTGACCAAAACAATGCTTCTCAAAACAAGGTTCACTGATAAAAGTAGGCCTCAAAATCTTACCAGTAATTTTTTGAATAATTTCAAGAGCAATCTTAGACATTAAGATTTTATTCACCTTTCCTTATATTTTGCATTATGCTTTTTTATGGCAGCATACTGAAAAACGTTTTAAAATTATATCAGTAATTTTTTTTAACCAGTGAAAACACAATTAATCACTTTCTTTAGCCCAGACAATCAAGCACCCCAGGGGCATAAACTCTACCTAACATTAAAAGATGCTTTGGAGTTAAACTAAATTCTCTGTGGTTCAGAAAGAAATGACTATTAATATGCTCTAGTTCCAGCCTTTTTTTTTTCCTGAGGCAACTGGGATAAAGTGACTTGCCCAGGGTCACACAGCCAGGAAGTATTAAGTGTCTGATATCAGATTTGAACTCAGGTCCTCCTGACTTCAGGACTGGTGCTCTATCCACTGCATTACCTAGGTGTCCCTAGCTCCATTCTTTTAATAGATCATTATAATCTTATCCACTAGAGGAAAATTTCCCTTTTTCTTTTCTTTTAGTTTTCCATCAGAGTCAATCAGACAAGCACAGTACAACTGCATGCAGAGCTTCACTTATGCCTGTCTTTATGATACATACCTCTCCTAAGACTATAGAAAGAAAAAACATAAAAACAACCATGTTCAACCACCATCATATGTATTGGGAACCCATAGTTCCTCCCAAACTAAGCAGTTCAAAGTCTGTAAGTCTTTGGGCAGCACTCAGAGGTCTTTTTTGTGTGGATAGTTAGGTTGAATCCTTTTGCATGATTACTTCTTTCATTTAGGAGACCCTCCAATACAAAGGTCTGGAAGGAATCAGCATAAGTCATCTGCAAAGAAGAGACTCTGCACTGAGTTTCCTTCCTTCCTCCCTCCCTCCCTCCCTCCCTTCCTTCCTTCCTTCCTTCCTCCCTCCCTCCCTCCCTCCCTCCCTTCCTTCCTTTCTTCCTTCCTTCCTTCCTTCCTTCCCTCCCTCCCCCCCTCCCTCCCTCCCTTCCTTCCTCCCTCCCTCCCTCCCTCCCTTCCTTCCTTCCTTCCTCCTTCCTTCCTTCTTCCTTCCTTCCTCCCTCCCTCCCTCCCTCCCTTCCTTCCTTCTTCCTTCCTTCCTTCCTTCCTTCCTTCCTTCCTTCCTTCCTTCCTTTCTTCCTTCCTTCCTCCTTCCTTCCTTCCTTCCTTCCTTCCTTTCTTCCTTCCTTCCTTTCTTCCTTCCTTCCTTCCTTCTTTCCTTCTTTCCTTCCTTCCTTTCTCCCTCCCTCCCTCCCTCCCTCCCTCCCTTCCTTCCTTCCTTCCTTCTTCTTGTAATTGAATTAAGTGACTTGCCCAAGGTCATACAGCTTTTAAGTGTTAAATGTCTGAGTCTACATTTGAACTCAAGTCTTCTTAACTTTAGGGCCTGTGTTCTATCCATTATGCCATCTAGCTGCCTCTCTCCATTGAACTCCTAACAAACACTAACAAATACTTTCAATGAGCATGTTCCCATGTTTTTAATCCCTTACTTTCTATTAACAATTTAAAAATTGTCAGAATTATCTGTGTTGGTACATTTATCAAGAATTTTTGAAGGATGATGAAATATATAGGGCATGAAACATCTGATTGGAGGAAAACCTTTCAGATCATATTTTGGTCTATTGAAACAATGCCTTTTTTTTTTAAGTCAACAAATAATGAGCACAAAGGAATCTTGTATTCTTGATACTTTACAGTTAATAATGTGATGGTAAAGCTATAGTCTGCTTGAAATATTTGCCAAAACAAGCTCGTTCCCTCCTCATAGTTTCATCAAGGATGACTTGGGATGGTTGTGTGGATTATTTCAATAAAAAGTTTGTAAAGATGACAAAGTACACATAAGAATCAGTAATTGGTGATATTGTCTTAATGGCTTCTTTATTTTTAATAATAATGTCATTGATTTTATTTAGCTGTAAGCTACCTTTTTTCAGACATTTTAGAATGGTTACTCAATAGAGAGATACTATTGTATAGTGAATAGAAATCTGAACTTGAGTCATGAGGTTCTAGATTGAAGCTCCCATATTGTCCCAGAAATAAAGTCCCATATTAGCTATGGGACCCTAAACAAACCCCTAAATTTCTTGATGTTTTAGAAAGCTCTCTAAGACTTAATATTGGCTTCTGCATCTATGAACTATCAATAGTATCTTAAAGTAGTTCCATGTATTCAAATGCACATTATTTGAGGTTAGTTCCAATCCAATGGAAATATACCTTATAAATTCAGAAAATGCTAATATTTTAGAAGATTCATTATTTGTACTGATGAATACCTAACTACTGAGAGTGGGATCTCCCCATTCAGGGATTCCCTTATGTATCACAGGTCTAGTCCTTAGGCTCAATGTCTTTAAACCAATGCAAAAAGTTAGGCCAACAGGATAAGGCAAAAGGAATAAAGCAAAATGAATTGATTTTACCTATACCTTTTGCAGGTGAGAGGAAGGAAGAGTTTAGTGGATTAATTATAAATTTGTTGGGGAATGTGTTTTTTTCAAAATATTTATTTAAAATGACTTTACAAAGGATGTAAAAGCCTGCTTTCATGGAATAATCCAAAGGCTTTTTTTTTCTTAAAGAAAACTAAACTTTTTTTTACTATGAACATTTTTTCTTTTTCTCACCTTATATCCTCCATATTGAACAAAAGATATAGAAAAGCCTCATAACAAATGTGTATAGTTAAGCAAAGAAAATTTCCACATTAGTTGTATTTTAAAAATGTGTGTTTCATTTGGCAACTTGAGTCCATACCTCTCAATTAGGAGATGGGCAACCTGCTTCATATTCAGTCTTCTGGAAATGTAGTAATTGTGCTGATCAGGCACAATTCGTTTTTCAAAATTGTTTTACTTTATAATGCTACTGTTATTATATAACTCATTATTTTGTTTCTGCTGACTGCATTCTACCCTAGTTCACATATGTCCCACCAGTCTTCACTGAAACTATCTATTTTGTCATTTTTCATGACATAATAATATTTCATTATGTTGATATACTATTTTTAAAAAGTCATTCCTCAATAGATGAGTGCCTCTTTGAATTTCCAATTATTTTTCTATTCCCAAAGAATCTGTGATAGGTAGAAATTATACAAATGAATAATTTTCTTCTTTCTTTGATTTCTTTGGAACCATAGCCTTATTAACTTTTGTGACATAGTTCCAAATTGCTTTTGTGGAATTGAAAATTGATACTCTACTTTGTATTATTTATTAATTGTTGATTGAGAATTTGTATCTAATCAGTGTATCAAATGTTATGGATAAGATTTGGATTTGATTGTCTAGGTCTTAATGGTAGACTTTGTATAAAGTCCCTATTTTTAGGGGCGATAGCCTGACCACAAAGATTAAAAAATCAATAGGTTTTTGGAAAGAGAAAATAAGTCACTTTGGTCATAGGATGTTTGTCCATCATGAGATTTTCCAGGGCATGTGGGTCAACTCTGTGTGTTTTTTTTTTTTTTCTGTTGCCCTGGGTTATAATCTTCCCTCTGAGTCAATCCAAGTAAATTCAACATTCACTGGACCACTCCTGGTACCTTATGTAAAAAAAAAAAATGTAAAAGAATTGTTTTGTCAGATGTTTTCTTGTCTATTAAGGGGCCCTGGATCTATTTTATTGGCAATTGCTAGCTTTACTAAAAAAATTGATCACACTTAGACTTTTGTGCCTCAGTTTCCCTTTATTGTAGTTTTTTTATCTTAATCTTTTCAAGTAGTTAGATCAATTCATAGCTCCATCAGCAGTGCATTTATATGCCTGTTTTCCTTCAGCTCCTCTAACAACTGTCAGTTTGCTTTTTTTAATCATCATTGCCAATCTGATAGGCATGATGAGGAAACTCAGATTGCTTTAATTTGCATTTCTCTAATTAATAGTGATTTGGTGCATTTTTATCATGTTTGTTGATAGCTTGAATTCCTTCCTTTGAAAACTGCCTTTGGTTGTTTATGATCTGAAATTGAATAAAGAATTAAGTACATATAAACAAGGATTTTTTTCATATATTTTAAAGAACATGCTCAATATACAGAGCGTGTCCAATATACATTAAAGGAGAATGAAAGGGCTAAGTGCTAGAATGAACTAAACAAGTTGGCTATGGAATCTTATTCCCTGAAGGACATATTTAAAAAAAATAGATTCTCATTTCTCTGGGGCAATTTATATTTAACTTTCTCATGAGATCAAGTAAATAGTTTTAGATGATCATGACCCTATAAGAAGTGTGTCAAAAAGAACCCACCTTAAAGCCCAGAAAAGTTGAGGTTTAAAAAAAAAAAAACAGATAAGGATAATACAGAAGGTTTTTTTTTTTTTTTTAAGTATATTCAAGAGAAGAAGGAGAGAGTCCTACCACATAGGGCAGATGAATGATATAAGTACCTATTATAGAGGCACAGAAGGGGCTTAACTGCCTGAATTTTTTTACTTCCTGAATTGAAATGAACCAGAGAGAAGGCAAGATAGTCAGTGCTCTAGTCTCTTCTAGCCTTCTCTCTTACTGAATATGGTTCTATTGCTTACCTCAACAAATGAACTAAGAGGAAATTAAAGTCCAAGGTAAAGGAAAAAAATCACAGGAAAGAACTTAGCTATTTTTTTTTTAAATTTAAGTCTCTAAAGCCAAACACATCACAACCAAGATCTTAGCAGATATGCTAATCTTTGAGGAACTGGATTAGTCTTGCAGAACTAGAGAGCAAATGTATTAATTTTCAAAAGGGGGAAAATGGTTAATTCTAGAACTTTTTAGATGAGTGAGCTCAGCATTGATCACCAATAAATAAATACATGAATTTGAAAAAGCTGTGAAAAGGTATTAATCAAAGGGTTTATTTTGTTTTGTTTACATTCAGGCAGTCATATCTGACTTTTTGTGGCCCCATTTGAAGTTTCCTTGGCAGAGATAGTGGAGTGGTTTGCCCTTTCTTTTCCCAGCTCATTTTACAAATGCCCAGGGTCTCACAGCTGATCAGAATCAGAACCTGGGGTAGTTTAGGGGTTTCTTGACCCCCAGTCCATTGTTCTTTCTATTAGACCAATGGAATCTCTTCAAGGATGTTGTCTGCAAGGATGCTTTTCAGTTATTTTCGTTCATGTACAACTCTGTGACCCCATTTGTAGTTTTCTTGGCAAAGTTACTGGAATAGCTTGTCATTTTCATTCTCCAACTCATTTTACAGATAAGAAAACTGAAGCAAACAGGGTTAAGTGACTTGTCTATGGCTTCTAAGTATCTTAGATTGAGTTTAACTCAAGTCTTCTTGACTTTGGGACTGGTCCCCTAGCTGTCCCCAAAGGGACACTGATAAAATCATAGCACTTGATGCTGTTGAATTATTTGGAAATTCTGGAGACTTTGATCTCCAAAAGATGTGACTGCAGCATCTGCAAAAGTAATTGCCAAGCCATGTCACTGAGCTGGAAGCTAGAAGTAGTATTATTCCCAAGGTTCTTTAGGATGAATATCTTGGACTAATTCCATCAAGGTTTGAGGGGAGATGGTGATCAAGGTAGTGGACTTGCCTGGCACATGCTGCCTCTTCTTCCTTAGGGAACTTTGTTGCTTCAACTAGATTAGTTTGCCCTGACCTAGGTGTGATTTTATATCTACAAAATAAACATAATTGAATGATCCATAAGTATCCTTCTAGTTTTAAACGTTTTATAATATATTCAGGTAAGTGGTGCAAGGGATAGAATGCTAGCCTTCAAATCAGAAAGACTCATCTTCATGATTTCAAACCTGGTCTCAGACACTAAGTAGTTTTGGGGTCCTAGGCAAGTCAGTTAATCGTGATTGCCTCAGTTTCCTGGTCTGTAAAATGAATTAGAAATGTTAATGGCAAACCATTCCTGTATCTTTGCTAAAGGCATCATGAAAAATTGAACATTACTGAAGAATATGTTTTTAAGTCAGAATCAAGGTTCTCAAAATCCTAGAGAACTGGGTTGTAATCTTACCTTGCCCTACTAAGCAGCTTTGGGACTATGGCCATATTACTTAACTTCTCTGGGTTTTAGATCTTTAGATTACTTGTTTGTAAAATTAAGGGACTGTTCTAGATCATATTAGGTTTAACTTGACTACAAGCTAAGAATGAGTCAATATTGTGATAAGATTGCTTAAAGGAGAAAAAAAAATAACAACCAAGCTTCTATAGCCTAAGGCTGCATTGATAGAAGGAGAGTATCAAGATTAAGGGATAGTTCGTTCAACTCTCGACTGATATATATGCACTTGGACCTTGGTTCTCAGCAACCTACTTTAAGAGGAACATTAATAGTGTCCAGAATGGTGATTAGCTTGAAGGTTGTGTCATAGGAAAGATGCTCAAAGAAATTTGAACATGGTTAGCTTGAAGAAGAGAGTTAGTTAAAGGTGATGTAAGTGCTATTTGGGCCAGCCCGTGGAAGAGAAAGAAGACGTATTTTGTTATGTATCCAAAGACAGACTTATGGCTGGGAAGGGGAGGGGGGACCTAATAAGGAGGTAGAATTTGGTTCAATAGAAGAGAAAACTTTTCAAAGACTAGACCTAAGTAAAGAAATGGAAGTGGATAATTTGTGAGGCATTGAACTTCCCATCATTGGAAATGTTCAAGCAAAGGTGGGATAATGTTTTGGTAAGAATTTTATAGAGGGAAATTGCTGCATTGGGTAGAAAGTTGGACAAAGCAACCTCCTGGGTACCATTCTATGTTAACGTTCTAGACTATTATTAAGATACTTTTATTGGAGTTCCAGGTTGATGTTAACTGGCACCTACTTTGGGCATCTTGACATTAGTCTTGTCACTCCCTTCCACCTATCTTGGAATAGCACCTCTAAAAAGCATACCTTTCTGGACATAAAGAAGTTCATTCACTCAACTTTGAAACTCTTATCATGTATTTGAACTGTCTTGACTGGTTATGTGTATATTCATCTAGCCCCCTATATCTAACCACTCTTGGGATTAGATCATGCTTCACAACCCACTCAGTTGTTTACTTCAGTCATTTTTGCCATTCCATCTTTTCTATACTATTTTGTATACTCTGTGCCTTCTCCCCAACACACACACACACACACACACACACACACACACACACACACATGCTTTGGGCACAGTAATGAAAATAACATCAGGCAATTAATAAATATTTATTAAGTACCTACTATATGTCAGACACTGTACTAAGCATTAGAGATAAAAAAGACAAAATGCAATTGTTGCCCTCAAGGAGTTTACAATCTCATTGTGGAAACAAATATATAAAAAGCAAGCTCTATAGAGAATATATAGGAGATAATTAACTGAAGGAGGAAACAAGAATTAAGAAGGGTTGGGGAAGGCTTCTAGTAAGAGAAGAAATTTTAGGTAAGACATGATGAGAGCTACGGAGATTAGTAGGTGAAGCAGAAAAACATTCCAGGTATGGGGGACAGACATTGCTTCTGGAGAGGATGTGTCAGTCCATTGCCCTGTGTATCAATTTACCATCCCTATGATTCCTTAGACCTACACTTCATTTTCTTGGCTACCTTGTGTGAATTGTCCACTCTCCAGGGTCAGGGACTGTCTCTCTTTTGTATTTTTATCCCTGACACAACACAATTCTTGGCACACAGTAAGTACTTAATGCTTTTTCATTCATTCATATATTCATTTGCATTGTTTTCTGAAGATCATTTTAATGTAATTTCATGTTAGAATCTAGCTGTGATGTATTAATTACTAGGGTACAAATGTATAGCTATAAACAATGGGATTCTTTCCCAAGACATGGGAAAATGGTCTCATTACCACTATAGAGAACTGGATCTTGCTGACAGATTTCAGGGAGGTGTGGACTAGCATTTAAAAAGCAGGGTCTTTAGGGAACTGAAGTGAAGAGTAAGATGATGAACCTGGCATTTGGGACCCCTCAAAGCTTCCCCAGAAGCACATTGCAGGCCACCACAGGAGCTTTTATTTTTCACAGATGTGTATTATCCTCATTTTCCCCCTAAAGTCACAAAACTCCTGAGAACATCTCAAATACATCAAACTCTTTTCTTAATTGGTGAAATCTGCCTGGGGTGCTTTGATAATTGCAGCATACTGCATGGAGTTGCTTTTATTATCATTCATTTATTTGCTCCATTTTTATTGCTCTTTCCTTGGGAAATGCTTAAGATGCTAAGACTGCATGGATAGAAGTAGAGTCTCAAGATTAAGGGATAGTTCGTTCAACTCTATACTGGTGTATATATGCACTTGGATCTTGATTCTCAGCAATCTACTTTAAGAGGGACATTGACAGTGTATTCTATAGAAGATTCTTTCTTTGTGCTCAATATTCTTTGAACATTTTAACAATCAAAAGCAGCAGAAGGCAAGGACAATGTATGTTATGTATATATATGTAGAAAGGGACTAACAGAGATGAAAGGCAGTGAGGTGGCTCAGTAGCTAGAACACTGACTCTAGTGACAGGAAAACCTAAATCCTAATCCAGCCAATTAATTAGCATTAAATTATTATTAATTATTAACGGATTATTGGTGTTATATGAGATAAATACTTGTGAAACATTACAGTTTCTAGCACATAGCAGGTGCTATGTAATGTTAGCTATCATAATCATTATCATCATCATTATCACCACCACCACTACTACTAATATTATATCACCATCACTATATGAAATGAATTAATAAATGCTTGCTTCATTCATTCAAAAACATAAGATTGGGAGAAGAAAAAAATGAAAAATTCAATTGATACTGGAAAGATTTCATTGGTAATAGGAATTATGATACCAGATTTCTATGCCACAAGGGCAGTATTCATTTATAAATTTATTTACTTATGAAAAGTTCTGAATTAATAGTAGGAAAGAGCACTGGTTCTAAAATCAGATCCTGGGCTCAAATTTCAACTCTGACACTTTTAAGTGGCATCTCCCTGGGACTGTTTTTTTCATCTGTAATGTGAAGGAGCCAGACTCGATGGCTCCTGGGGTCCCCTCTGTCCTTAGTTCTAGGATCCTATGAATGAAAGCTTTAAGAACACAGCAGTGTATGGTACAATGGAAGAATCTAGCAGTTAGAATCTCTGGTTTGGCATTTTTGACTCTGACACTAATCATCTTTTTGGCCACCAGAATATCGTTTAACTTCTTTAAACCTAAGATTGCTTAGCAATAATACTTAGACTGCCTATTGTGGGGAAACTTTCTGTAAACCGTAAAGCTCTATAGAGATTGAAGTTTTTATTACCCAGTCAACAAACATTTATTGAGGTCTACAGGAAGCCACTGTTAGTCACAGTGGGACTTGAAGACACACTGATTGCACTAGATCTTAGGAAAACAAAATTATAATTAGAAAAAGTCATTGAATTTTTTCTTTATTCATAATTCTCCTTAACTTTACAAGAGGGAACAAGTATTTATTAAGTGACTAATATATGTCAGGCACTGGGCTAAATGCTTTACAAATATTATCTCATTTGATTCTCACAACAACCATGGGAAGTGAGTACTGTTATTATCCCCATTTTTAGTTGAGAAAACTGAGGCAAATAGAGATTAAGTGACTTTCTCAGAGTCTTGCTGCTAGTAAGTGTCCGAGGTTGCCTTTGAATTCAAATCTTCCTAACTCTGTGCACTGTGGTGCCACCTAGCTGCCATTTGACCTACGTGGCTTTAAGAATTTGGAATTAGTGTGGAATTAAGAAAACAATATTGATTTTAGAATTATTGGATTTGGAAGCTTAAATATCCACTCAGCTACTTACCGTGTGACCTTGGCCAAGTCCCTTAGGCAAGTCTCCCTAGGATTTAATTTCTCCATTAATAAAACCCAGAGGATTGGACAAAGCCAAGATGGCGGAGTGAAGGCAGGAACTCTCTCAACCTCTCCCCCAAACAGCTCCAAATTCCTTTAAATGATGTCTCTAAAGAAATTTTATAGCATTAGCGCACACAAGAAAATGGAATGGAACATTTTCCAATTGAAGGCAACTTAGAAGGTGAGCAGAAAAGGTCTGTGGAGCCAGAGTAGGAGTCCAGCGGGCAGTCCTGGTGCGGCCCCCAGCCTGACTTCTGAGTTAGCAGTCCTGGGGGCTTCCAGCTCTCTCAGCCCAGGGACACCAGGGAGATGAGCAGAAAAGGTCTGTGGAGCCAGAACTCAGAGGGCAGTCCCAGCACAGGTCATGCTAGCATAGCCCTGCCCCCCGCTCCGTCCCTCCTCTCCATCTGCCCGAGGTCCAGCCTCAGTGTAGCATGACCTCTGAATCAGCAGCAATGTCAGCAGAGAGGACTTAGAAGGTCAGACAAGAGGGTCTGAAACAATGGGTCCATGTGGTCTCGGTGAGGGTGTGCCAGCATAGGCCTGACCCCAACTCCAGCCTCTGTGGCAGCAAAACAGGACTCTTGCTCAAAACACGAGATCTTGCAGCTACAGTGGGGCAGGGGCCCCTAATAGCTCCTAATAGCTCCAGGGCAGAAAAGAGTGTTTGTGGTCAAGATTCCTAGAAGGATCTCTGAAAACAGCTGCACAAAACCCCTGAAGCTTGGGGCAATACATCCTCCACTGTCCTACTTTAGCAAAGTTAAAAGCCGAATAATAGGCTAGGAAAATGAATCGACAACAGAATAAGTTTCTGACCATTGAAAGTTGTTATAGTGACAAGGAAGATCAAAACACATACTCAGAAGATAAAAAGCTCCTACATACAAAGCCTACAAGAAAAATAAGAATTGGGCTCAGGCCATGGAAAAGATCAAAAGGGATTTTAAAAATCGAGTATGAGAGATAGAGGAAAAATTAGAAAGAGAATTGATAGTGATGCAAAAGGAAATATAAAAAGCTAATGAGAGGAATGGTTAAAAAGTAAAATTGACAAATTGGGAAAGGAGGTAAAAAGCTCATTGAGGAAAATAATTCCTTGAAAAACAGAATTGAGCTAATGGAAGCTAATGGCTTTATGAGAAATCAAGATACAATAAAGCAAAACAAAAAAAAAAAAAAAAAAAAACAGAAAAAAACCATAAAATATCTCATTGGAAAAACAACTCACCTGGAAAATAAATCCAGGAGAGATAATGTAAAAATTATTGGTCTATGGCAGCCCTTTTTGTAGTGGCCAGAAATTGGAAATTGAGTAGATGTCCATCAATTGGAGAATGGCTGAATAAATTGTGGTATATGAATATTATGGAATATTATTGTTCGATAAGAAATGACCAACAGGACAATTTCAGATTGGTCTAGAGAGACTTACAAGAACTGATGCTGAGTGAAACAAGCAGGTCCAGGAGATCATTATATACTTCAACAACAATACTATATGATGATCAATTCTGATGGACCTGGCCATCTTTAGCAATGAGATGAACCAAGTCAGTTCCAATGGAGCAGTAATGAACTGAATCAGCTATGCCCAGCAAAAGAACTCTGGGAGATGACTAAGAACCATTACCTTGAATTCCCAATCCCTATATTTTCGCCTGCCTGCATTTTGGATTTCCTTCACAGGCTCATTGTATAATATTTCAGAGTCCGATTATTTTTGTACAGCAAAATACCAGTTTGGTCATGTATACTTATAGTATATCTAATTTATACTTTAATATATTTAATATCTACTAGTCATCCTGCCATCTAGGGGAGGGAATGGGGGGAAGGAGAAGAAAAATTGGAACAAAAGGTTTAGCAATTGTCAATGCTGTAAAATTACCCATACATATAACTTGTAAATAAAAAGCTATTAAAAATTTAAAAAAAATCATTGGTCTATCTGAAAGTCATGGACTCATTTTTCAAGAAATTATCAAGGAAATCTGTCCTGATATTCTAGAACCAGAGGGTAAAGCAGAAATTGAAAGAATCCACTGATCGCCTCCTGGAAGTGAGCCCCAAATGAAAATTCCCAGGAATATTATAGCCAAATTCTGGAACTCCAAGGATAAGGAGAAAATATTGCAAGCATCCAGAAAGAAACAATTCAAGTATAGTGGTCAGGATAATAATACAAGATTTAGTAGCTTCTGCATTGAAGGACCAGAGGGCTTGGAATACGATATTCCAGAGAGGAATGGAGCTAGGATTGCAGCCTAGAATCACTTACCCAGCAAAATTGTGTATAATTTTTCAGAGGGATGCTCTCAGAAAAAAAAAAAAAAAGCAACCTAGAAAGTCCTCCATGAACTCTAACAAAGTGAAATGTACTATATACAAAGTAATAGTAATGTTCTGAGATGACTAGCTATAAATATCTTTGCTATTCTCAGTAGTAAAATCATCCATGACTACTCTGAAATATCATGAAAAATCCTATCCATACCCAGAGAAGGAACAGATTGAAGCATTCTCTCTCTCTCTCTCTCTCTCTCTCTCTCTCTCTCTCTCTCTCTCTCTCTCTCTCTCTCTCTCTCTCTCTTTCTCTCTCTCTCTCTTTCTAATTTAATTTTTCTTGAGGGTTTTTATTTTCATTAGGGTGGGAGATCTATGTTTTCTTTCATAACTTGACTTTCATGGAAATGTTTTGTGTAACTTCATAATGTATGTGGTTTCTTAATTGTGGATGGGGATAAGGGAGAGAAACCTAGAACTCAAAAATTTTCAAAATAAATATAAATTTTTTTAATGTAATTGGGGAAAAATATCAAATAAATTAAAATTTAAGAAAAGAATGGGTAGGAATACAACAAATAAAAAAAAAATCAGAAGATTGGACTACCCTCATGACCTTCTTGAGAACACATACCTTATTAGCATAAAAAAGTGTCAGAGCAGTTCCCTCTATCTCATATGTTAGTAGTTGTACTTCATTGTCTAAGAAAATAAATGATGACCATCAGCTTGTGTGAATTCAAAAATGCTTTAAAATAAATTTATGTTTGATTAATCATGATGACATCCATATGCATTTTAAAAAAAAGATAAAACATATGTACAAGGCATTATAGAATCCTACTTTGCTTATTTATTATAAAAGCTTTATGTTTTGTTAGAGCTTAAAAAAAATCAGAATAACAATTCAAGAAATGCATATAGATTCAAGGATCCCTTGCAATAACTATTCAATCCCCCAAAGCTTTTGCCCACATGCAAGTGAGATACCATAAGATCTAA
Source organism: Antechinus flavipes (assembly GCF_016432865.1). Taxonomy (NCBI): domain Eukaryota; kingdom Metazoa; phylum Chordata; class Mammalia; order Dasyuromorphia; family Dasyuridae; genus Antechinus; species Antechinus flavipes. Next base: position 174,785,716 of record NC_067400.1, on the reverse strand, counting down.
ATGATCTTGAAAGGCTGCTATAGCACTAAATCTTATAATGTAATTACCCATTTCAGAAGAAGGGTAACAAGGTGGTCCAACGATTGAATCCTGAGCTTGGAATCAAGCAAACTCATCTTCCAAAGTTCAAATATAGCCTCGAACACTTACTAACTGAATGATCTTGGGCAATTCACTTAATCTTGTTTGTTTCAGTTTCCTCTTTTGTAAATGAGCTGGAGAAGGAAATGGCACACCACTCTAGAATCCTTGCCAAGAAAACCCCAAATGGTGTTACAGTGAGTCAGATACAGCTGAAATGACTGAATAACAACAATAAAATGTTCCACCCTGTTTACAATTTAGTTTTTCATATTTCTGAATTATTTTTCACATTGTCCTACATGGACAGATACTTAATTTTTAGATGTTCTTTTCAAATATTTCCAACATGGAAATTAATTTTTATATCATGAAGAGAACTGATTTAGAGAATTACATAATAGATAACATACATATTGTGTTTGAAGTGAAAAAAGGCCTATTTTTCAAATCCTGCCTCAGATGTTCAGTAGCCTGGGCAAGCTACTTACAGAGGCAACTTCATAGGACTTCAAGAAAGAAGTTTAAGGAAGATTAAAGGAATTCCTGAGAACACATAGATACTAAGTAGCTGAGTCAGCATTTGAACCCAGGTTCAAAAGGATTTGCATGGCTAGGTGACAGGATTTCCCACACTGGGAGTTCACTATGCTGATGAAATTACAAAGAAGTACTTTGGAAAAACTGTGTTCAATGGTCCTCTGACTTTTGATATCAAGGAATGCATAAAACAAGATGTCAAAAGTATTCACATTTGTTTTATGACCTATGAAGTCCTGCATAGAGTTTTGGGAAAGAGGGACTTTCTATAAATTGTATAATTCTCTGTGAATTTATACTACAGCATTGAACTGATTTTTATCAAACCTCAGACTACTACAGGATCTATCTTCTCAATAACCACTCGAAAGATCTGCTAGGACTAAGAATTCATTCAAGAAAAATTAAATGGATGACAAACATCATCAGTGCTATTGAATGGACCCAGTTGGCTCATCAGTCCATCTGTGTTAGAAAGCATTGTAGATGGACAAGAAGATAGAGTAGAAAGAAAAGAGCTGTCTGGATTGCATTTGGGAAATTTTAACGTGCTTTTAATAGTCCCAAACTGATTCTCCAATATAGAAGTCCATTTAAAAGAAATATCAATATTCTGCTTATGCCACATGGCTGTCAATCATGCAATACCACAATACCAGAATAGTCAAGAGAGTATGGATGACCCAAAGGAAGGACTCCATGATGAGCATAAATGTGAGCCAGGATAATATAATTTGACTAGTATGGTCTCAACCTCTTGTTTTTAGCCTCTCAATGGAAGAGAATTAATTTCCCGTTTCCCTATTTTTCATTCCTATTTTCTTACCCTGAATTATAACCTTCTCATTTGATAATTCAAAAAATTCCAGAAAATTTATTGGTCATATATATATATATATATATATATATATATATGTGTGTGTGTGTGTGTGTGTGTGTGTGTGTGTGTGTGTGTGTGTATCAGACCTTAAACTTTTTCCACTTGTGACCAATTTTTTGCCTGAGAAATTTTCACATGATTCGGGTCTATAAGTATATAAAATAGGTATACAAATCAAACATCTCCTGAAAATAAATCATAAAGACATTTATTTTAAAGCAATTTTCTGGTATACATGTAATTTTACCATTTGTTAAAGATGAAAGCAAATTTACATACTAGTGAAATATATGTGCTTGTTTATTTTTACACAAAGCATTAAATCTTGGCAGAGTATTTGATGTCTTTTACAGTTGGCAAAGTTTTCACAATCCCCACATTTAGTTATATGAGCCTATATGGGCTATTATAGAAGATAAGGGACAGTGACCAGAACTGTGAGTTTACTGGTAAAATCAACAGGGAATTCCCCAGCAAGGTGCTTTCCTTTAATAACTCAGGCCAAAGCTTTAGGGACCACAGCTTCCCAGGTGAGACTGGAGAATTGTCTAGAGCTCTGAGAAGGTGTCTGACCTAACTAAGGTCACAGAGCTTGAATGTATTAGGCAGGACTTGACCTGAGGGCAGTCGGATAGTATAGTGAATAGAATGCTAGATCTGGAGTCCTTCTTCTTCTTCTTCTTCTTCTTCTTCTTTCTTCTTCTTCTTCTTCTTCTTCTTCTTCTTCTTCTTCTTCTTCTTCTTCTTCTTCTTCTTCTTCTTCTTCTTCTTCTTCTTCTTCTCTTCTTCTTCTTCTTCTTCTTCTTCTTCTTCTTCTTCTTCTTCTTCTTCTTCTTCTTCTTCTTCTTCTTCTCTTCTTCTTCTTCTTCTTCTTCTTCTTCTTCTTCTTCTTCCTTCTTCTTCTTCTTCTTCTTCTTCTTCTTCTTCTTCTTTCTTCTTCTTCTTCTTTCTTCTTCTTCTTTCTTCTTCTTTCTTCTTCTTCTTCTTCTTCTTCTTCTTCTTCTTCTTCTCTTCTTCTTCTTCTTCTTCTTCTTCTTCTTCTTCTTCTTCTTCTTCTTCTTCTTCTTCTTCTTCTTCTTCTTCTTCTTCTTCTTCTTCTTCTTCTTCATCATTCTGCTTCTTGCTTTGAATCCAGTTTGCTATCCACCATGCAATGCTGCAGATCATTATAAATAATATCACTCAGGAAATGTATGATGATAATAGGAGGTGGGTCAGTCATATCGATAGAGGAAAAAGATGACATATGGACATCCAAGGATGTAGTGATACAGAATGTTTAGAAACCTAAAAGCCTCTATTGCATTGGGCAAATTTTTAATGGAAGGTTTATGGGAAAACTTGAATAAGAACCAGATGTAGGAGGGCTTTAATTGTTACCAGTGGAGAGGGATGCAATGATGAGATAAGTCTACTGAAAAAATTGAAGGATAAGTATGTGGACATTTCCATGGGTTTGTTTTAGGAAGTCAGTATACCATGTTGCATCTATAATCAGTTAAAAAGTATTTATGGGGCTTTTGCTCTCTGTAATCTTTCCCCACTTTAGACTGCATTTCATTAGTATAAAAACTACTCTTTTTCTTTGTGATTCCAAAGTGATAAACAATATCTCTGAATGTCAGAGTTTCCACAGTCATGAACTCCAGGCTTCTATATAGTCCAATTCTTCATTCTATAAGTGAAAAAAACTGACATCTAGAGATACTAAGTGACATATGTGAAGCAGTACTACTAGGAAGAGGGCAGAGTCAGGTTCTAAAACCAGTTCTTTTAGTTCTTTCCATAACATGCAGTCCTAAGATCCACTGACACTGACCTCCTGACTGTTCTGGGAATAAGATACTCCATGCCTCAGTCTGGGCATTTTTTTCTGCCCATGCTTGGAATGTTTTTCCTCCTTAACTCTGTGTACTGACCTTTTGCTTCTTTGCTAACATGAGGCTCTGATAATTCTGGATCCATAGTTTTGGGTAAGGCTTTTCATTCCTGTCAACACCAATACTAATACCAAAACCAAACTTAACAATTGTATCACATTATCCAGTTCACAACAACTTTTTTATATCAAGCTTTTTATTTTCAAAGCAACATGCATAGTTTTTAACATTCACCCTGGCAAAACCTTGTGTTTCCTCACTTCCTCCCCTAGACAGCAAGTAATCTACCATAGGTTAAACATGTGCAATTCTTCTATACATATTTCCACAATTATCATGCTGCACAAGAAAAATCATATCAAAAAGGGAAAACTGATAAAGAAAAGAAAATGCAAGCAAACAACAACAACAAAAGTAAAATATTATGTTTTGATCCACACTCAGTATCCACCATCCTCTCTCTGGGTGCAGATGGTTCTCTCCATCACAAGATCATTGAAATTTGATGTTTAAGAGCCACGTCCATTAGAAATGGTTATCATATAATTTTCCTGTTGCTTTGTCAATGTTCTCTTGGTCCTACTCACTTCACTTAGCATGAGTTCATGTCTCTCCAGGCCTCTCTGAAATCATCCTGCTGGTCGTGCAACAACTTTTACATCCAATACCATATCTAATATTAAGAGTAGCCTAAGAAGCAGTCAAGGCCATTGTTACTGTTTCCATTTTATAAATGCAAAATCTGACAATTGTGAAGTTAAATTATTTGCTCAAAATTACACAATATCTTAGTAGATGAACCTGGATCCACCTGAGGTCTTCAGACTTCAAGTCATTCATTCAATAATTTTTAATAAATTTGTTTTAACTGCCTACTGAGAAATATCCAAGTTCCTGTTTTCCAAGCTTTACTACATACTGTGTACTATTTTGTGGCAGAGTGGATAGAGTGCCTGGCCTGAAGTCAGGTAGATGAGTTTTCTTGAGTTCAAATCTGGCCTCAGATACTTATTAACTATGTGATTGGGGAAAGTCCACTTAACCCATTTGTCTCAGTTTTCTTACCTATAAAATGAGCTGGAGAAGGAAAGTATCTTTGTTAGGAAAACCCCAAAAAGGGTCATGGCAAATTAGACACAACTGAACAACAATAAAATCAAAGAATTGGAGTTGGGAGGGATCTCAGAAGTCATAGTATCCTTGCCCTATTTTACAGATAAGAAAATTAAGGTCTATAGAAGTTAAAAATTTTGACAAAGATCATAGTGATTAAAGTCAGTCTTCTGACTCCAAAGCCAATAGTCTTTCCATTGTTCTCGAGCCATGGCTTCTCACCAAGAGCAAAAGGTGTCTTGAGGATTTGGGAGAGGAGGGGATAAGAATTCCTTCTTCAAGCATTCCATGTCAGAAAACACATTGAAATTTGTACCAATAAATCTTACATCTAATACAACACATCTGAGAAGGAGACTAGCTGAAAAAATCATTAAGAAACTAATAAAGGAAAGAAAATAAATCATGGCACTTGAATCTTAGCCATTATCATAGGTCCCTCTGAATGTAAGGCTACCAGATGTCTTGATTTGGACACAGAATTTCTTGCAACATGCCTGAATTTTTCTTATGAATGAAACATCAAAGGCCACATTGCTGTGGAACACATCAGACTGTAACCCTGGCAAACACATACCTCTTAGAGCAGAAATCACCAACATAAATCTTCATTCATCATTCATGAAAACATTAGAAGCACCGCTGAAGGAAGTCTATTCTGCATCAGTGGTGAGACATACACACTCCCTGTGGCAGACAAACCTAAAGGCATTTGCCTAATAATTCAGAACATCAAAGGGGTAAGTAGAATTGTCTGGCTAACCAAATGGAACCCTGGACTTCACTGCAAAAGGACACAATATAGCTTTGACCCTTGATATTAGGACAGCGAGGTACAGGAAATATTTTTTTCAACCTAAAAAAGAAGTTTGTGTGGAATGAAAAGACAAATAGATTTATAGGCTTATAGGATGTAGAATGAGCAGGGACCCTAAAGATTATCCTGTCTATCCCCCTTATTAGGACAGCTCTGTGATGCATGGGCTTGGAATTAAGCAGCCTGATCTTCCTGAGTTAAAATCTGATTTCAGACACAAATTAGCTGTGTGACTCTGGGCAAGTCACTTTAATCTTGTTTGCCTCAGTTCCTCATATGTAAAATAAACTGGAGAAGGAAATGGCAACCCCTTCTAGTATCTTTTCCAAGAAAACTCCAAAAGAGTTGGACAGGACTGAACAACGAAATCTCCTTTTTTGGTCAAAAAGAGAGAATTTCAGTGGCTTAACCAAAGGCACACAGGTAATTGGCAAAGTTAAGGTTCTAATTCAGCTGTTTTTATTCTAAATTTAACACCGATTTTATCCTTAGCAATCTCCTCAATTTTGTTTTCTAAAAGCACTCATCAGGTAGAATAGATTGTTGACTTTGTGCCATTCAATAAGTCAGTCAACAATTATTTTTAAGTACTATGTGCCAGACACTCTGCTAAGTACCAGGAAGACAGATACAAGAAAAAAGACCAACAGGTTCTGCCCTTCAAGAACCTGTGTTCCAGTTGGGGAAGATAATACAAAAAAAGGAAACTGAAAGGGTTGGGGAATAGCTGGAGGAGCATACTGGAGCAGTCTAGTTTGCAACCTACTGAGAAATGAAGAGATGATTGGCCTGAATGCCTTCCTTCAATGACGTTGAAGTGGAAGAATCATCCAATAAGAGGGAAGGGTCAGAGACCGAAGATATTTTGGAAATGTTAATTCCAGGACTGAAGTAAGAATAGGGAAACTGCTTCCCTTCTACCACCTACAATCCTTTATTTTCATACTGTTTCATACTATTAACTAGTATTTTCTTTGATGAAAGAATTAAGAATTAAGATTGCTTTGAGACTTTCACCTTTGAATTTGATTTAGTTTTGGTATTTTATTTTTCCACTTAAATGTAGAATAGTTTGCAACATTCATTTTTTTTGGTAAGATTTTGAGTTCCAATTTTTTTTCTCACTCCCTTTCTTACCTCTTCCCTCCCCAACACAGCAAGCAATCTGATATAGGTTATACATGTAAAATAAGAATAAAAGAGAAAAACCATGAGAAAGAAGGAAAAAAAGCAAAAATGATGAAAACAGGGTACTTTGATCACCATTCAGCTTCCATAGATCTTTCTCTGACTTGTGGATGGGATGGAGTTTTCCATTCCAAGTCTATTGGAATTGTCTTGGAACATTGTATTGCTAAGAACTAAGATTATCTAGTTGATCACCACATAGTCTTGCTGCTACTGTATACAAAGTTCTTCTGGTTCTACTCACATCACTCAGCATCAGTTCATGTAAGTCTTTCTAGGCTTTTCTGAAATCATTGATTCTTCTTTTTAATATTTACCCTAGAATCTAAAAGTTTTGATAAGAGAGGGAGGTACTAATGAATTTTGGGACCTGAAGAGAAGGCAGGTCTGCATGGTATGTCATAATGGAGGGCTGCGTTCAGTATGAAGTTATTGAACCCCCACAGTAAGAAGCAGGAAAGGGAATAAAAAAAGAAGTAAGAAAATATCAGTGCTATTTTTGCTCCTTTTCATAATTTTTCCCTTATTGTTCTAATAGGCAATCTCAGTAACCATAAGTTGTAGAACAGTTGCCAACATATGCATTGATAAATAGAATTTTCTTTTTTTAACCTTTTTATTTTTTGTACATCGATAATTTTCAAAATTCATCTTGCAAAACATTGTATTCCAAATTTTTTCTTTCCCCCCATTCTCTCCTCTAGATAGTAATTCAATATGTTAAACATATGCAATTCTTCTATACATATTTACATAATTATGCTGATATTTTGAAAAATCAAGAAGGAAAAAAATAAGAAAGAAAACAAAATGCAAGCAAAAGACAATAAAAAAGTGAAAATACTATATTGTGATCCATCTCTCTGGATGCAGATGGCTCTCTCCATCACTGGGAATTGTCCTGAACCACCTCATTGTTGAAAAGAGCCATGACTATCAGAATTGATCATATAATCTTGCTGTTGTTGTAAACAATGTCCTCCTGGTTCTATTCACTTCACTCAGCATCAGTTCACGTAAGTCTCTCCAGGTCTCTCTGAAATCATCTTGCTGATCATTTCTTTAAAAAAAAAATTTTTTTATTAAAGCTTTTTTTTTCAAAACATAAGTATGGATAATTTTTCATCATTGACCCTTACAAAACCTTGTGTTCCAGTTTTTCTCTTCTTTCTCGCACTCCTTCCCCTAGATGGTAAGTAATCCAACATATATTAAACACATTAAAATATATGTTAAATCCAATATATGCTTACATATTTATACAATTATTTTGCTGCACAAGAAAAATCAGATCAAAAAGGAAAAAAATGAGAAAGAAAACAAAAATGCAAGCAAACAATAACAAAAAGAGTAAGAATTCTATGTTGTGGTCCACCCTCAGTTCTCATATCTCTGGGTGTAGATGGCTCTCTTCATCACAAGATCATTGAAACTGGCTTCAATTATCTCATTGTTTAAAAGAACCATGTCCATCAGAATTGATTACTGTATAATCTTGTCGCTGCTGTGTGCAATGTTTTCTTGGTTCTACTAATTTCATTTTGCATTAGTTCATGCAAATCTCTCCAGGACTTTCTGAAATCTTCCTGCTGATCATTTCTTATAGAACAATTACATTTTATAACAATCATATACCATAATTTATTCAGCCATTCTCCAACTGATGGACATCCACTCAGTTTCCAGTTTCTTGCTACTACAAAAAGAACTGCCACAAACATTTTTGCACATGTGGGTCCCTTTCCTTCCTTTAAGATATCTTTAGAATACAAGCCAAGTAGAAACACTGCTGGATCAAAGGGTATACACATTTTGCTAGCATAGTTCCAAACTGCTCTCCAGAATAGTTGGATCCATTCACAACTCCACCAACAATGTATCAGTGTCACAGTTTCCCCACATCCCTTCCAACATTCGTTATTATCTTTTCCTGTCATCTTAGCCAATCTGAAAGTTATGTAGTGGTACCTCAGAGTTGTCTTAATTTGCATTTCTCTGATCAATAGTGATTTAGAGCATCTTTTCATATGACTATAAATGTTTAGTTTCTTCATCTGAAAATTGTCTGTCCCTATCCTTTGACCATTTATCACTTGGAGAATGGCTTGAATTCTTTTAAATTTGAGTCAATTCTCTATATATTTTAGAAATAAAGCCTTTATCAGAACCCTTTTTTTTAAAAATAACTTTTTATTGACAGAACCCATGCCAGGGTAATTTTTTACAACATTATCCCTTGCACTCACTTCTGTACTGATTTTTCCTCTCCCTCCCTTCCTCCCCTCTCCCAGATGGCAAGCAGTCTCTTTACATGTTAAATAGGTTACAGTATATCCTAGATATATCCTAGATACAATATATGTGTGCAGAACCCAACAGTTCTCTTGTTGCACAGGAAGAATTGGATTCAGAAGGTATAAATAACCCGGGAAGAAAAACAAAAATGCAAGCAGTTTATATTCATCTCCCAGTGTTCTTTCTTTGGTGTAGCTGCCTGCTTCTGTCCATTCTTGATCAATTGAAACTGAATTAGCTCTCTTTATCAAAGAGATCCACTTCCATCAGAATACATCCTCATACAGTATCATTGTTGCGGTATATAATGATCTCCTGGTTCTGCTCATTTCACTCAGCATCAGTTCATGTAAGTCTCGCTAATCCTCTCTGTATTCATCCTGCTGGTCATTCCTTACAGAACAATAATATTCCATAACGTTCATATACCACAATTTACTCAACCATTCTCCAATTGATGGATATCCTTTCATTTTCCAGCTTCTAGCCACTACAGACAAGGCTACCACAGACATTTTGGCACATACAGGTCCCTTTCCCTTCTTTAGTATCTCTTTGGGGTATAAGCCCAGTAGAAACACTGCTGGATCAAAGGGTATGCACAGTTTGATAACTTTTTGAGCATAGTTCCAAATTGCTCTCCAGAATGGCTGGATGTGTTCACAATTCCACCAACAATGTATCAGTGTCCCTGTTTTCCCCCATCCCCTCCAACATTCTGCATTATCTTTCCCTGTCATTCTAGCCAATCTGACAGGTGTGTAGTGGTATCTCAGAATTACCTTAATTTGCATTTCTCTGATTAATAATGATTTGGAGCATATTTTCATATGGCTATAAATAGTTTTAATTTCTTCATCTGAGAATTGTCTGTTCATATTCTTTGACCATTTGTCAATTGGAGAATGGCTTAATTTCTTATAAATTAGAGTCAGTTCTCTATATATTTTGGAAATGAGGCCTTTATCAGGACCTTTGACTGTAAAAATGTTTTCCCAGTTTATTGTTTCCCTTCTAATATTGTTTGCATTAGTTTTGTATGTAGAACCCTTTAATATAAACATTTTTTCTCAGTTTATTGCTTCCCTTATAATCTTGTCTGCATTGGATTTGTTTGTTCAAAACCATTTTAACTTAATATAATCAAAGTTATCTATTTTGTATTCAATAATGTTCTCCATTTCTTCTTTGGCCACAGATTCCTTCCTTCTCCACAGATCTGAAAGATAAACTATCCTTTGTTCTTCCAATTTGCTTATAATACCACTCTTTATGTTTACATCATGAACCCATTTCAACCTTATCTTGGTATTTGGTGTTAGCTGTGGGTCAATGTCTACTTTCTGCCATACTAACTTTCAATTTTCCCAGCAATTTTTGTCAAATAGTGAATTCTTATCCCCAAAGCTGGAGTTTTTGCATTGTCAAACACTAGATTACTATAGCCATTGACTATTTTGTCCTGTGAACCTAATCTATTCCACTGATCGACTGCTCTGTTTCTTAGCCAGTACCAAATGGTTTTGATGACCACTGCTTTATAATATAGTTTTAATTCTGGTATAGCTAGGCTATCTCCATTTGCATTTTTTCCCTTAAAATTCTTGACCTTTTGTTATTTCAGATGAACTTTGTTATTATTTTTTTCTAGCTCTGTAAAATAATTTCTTGGGAATTTGATTGGTATGGCACTATGTAGATCAATTTAGATAGTGTTGTCATTTTTATTATATTTGCTCAGCTTACCCATGAGCACCTGATGTTTTTCCAATTGATTAGATCTGACTTTATTTGTGTTTTGTAGTTGTGTTCATATAGTTTCTGACTCTCCCTTGGCAGTTAGACTCCCAAATATTTTATATTAGATAGGTAGAGTTGTCTAACTGAGACTGCATGACTGGGATGGAGTCATAGGTCAAGAATGTAAATAATATTCTGATATTTTTAGCCCATATTACTGATATCTAGTGCCAGGATGGACATCCACCAAGTATTTTTTATGACATTTAAAAAAAAATAACACAAACTTTATCTTCTGAGTTAAAGTGCATCTTCTTGTATTCAACATTTAGGGAAGTACCATGAGTGGCCTTTAAAAATTCATATTCCATCTTCCCATTGCAAAACACTCCATTTTAAAGAGCTAATCTTTCAGCATGTAAGGAACATATGGAATGTATTTAAGTAATCTTATTCACACTTCAAGAAAATTGTTAAATTATATGGCGAGATTGTTATTAGTGCTTGAAAGGGAAAGGGCTAGGTTTCCATGGCAGAGTGCCTTAGTTTGTCACCTTTCTGAAAGCAAATGAACCATAGAATTTTAAGATCTGAAAGAGGACCTTTGAAATCATCTAATTTAACTGTCCCTTGATATTTTGGTCTCTGATAGCTCTTGGTTTTTCATTAACTCTCCCAGTACTCCCTTTTTAGCATGGAAAAAATTTCAGAGTTTACCATGCATATGCACATAAGAAATTAAATAGATAAAATTTTCTTCTCCAAGGGTATACCCCCAATTTTATAACTTCATTGATTGGAAAGCAATTTGGAGTTTCTGGAATAATATGGTTATTTATCCTATATTCCTCATATCACTTTGACAAGCTTTTTATATATCCTGGGCATCCCTGTGTTCTAGAATGGGAGCCTATCATCTAGTTCAAACCCTTCGTTGTTCAAGTAAGAAAACAGAGAACCATAGAAGTTGAGTTTTATCCCAAAATCACACAGCTAGTGGGTGACAAGATCAGAACAAGAGAACTACTCAGCATTCTTTTTTGATTTGCTGCACAGAAACCTGTATCCTGTGCAATACCTATAAGTCCATGAAAAATATGAAAGGAGACAGAAACTACATGAAACTTTTTGGATGAGTCATTATAGAGAAGATTCATTCTTCCATGGTGTTCTTAGGAAAAAAATATAGTAGACTAGAGTTATTGATGGTATGATACTCACTTCATGCTCCTATACAAGGTTGATATTTTCTTGTATGCCTTTAAGAAACCCAATGCTAAATAGGGCATTTATCTTTTGGGTCTAAACTATCTAGTGGGGGAATAACTGTCTGGGGTTGGTTCTATTTTACCCTCAGCAATCTCCTCAATTTTGTTTTCTAAAAGCACTGATCAGGCTTTGGGACTCATACTGTATGGAACATATGAGCGCACAAGCAGTGGGAAAAAATGATGTTATGCTATTCTTACTGCATCAGATTTTTGCTATTTATATAATTTATACCATAGAAATTGGTAGCCACTATATATCAGGGCTTGATTTATTGTTTTGTTGATTTCTAAATTTAGGAAAAGGTTAATAATATAGATTAAATTAAAAGATATATGCATACATGTTCCCCCTTCCCCTTCCACATACAGCCCTCCCCTTGCTTCCAACAGTCTGATTGTTAAACATTTATCTGTGCACCAGTGTTTTGCTCTATGAACAAAATTCATAATCAAGTTCAATTTTGTAGTTTTCTTCTCCAGTCTTTTGCCTCCTTATCACAATGCTGATCTTGACTGCTAAGCTTCAGTCTTAGATGACTTCCACTACCCTCTCTCTGCTTTTGCTCCTACACAGCTGCAGCTAGATGAAAGGGGAGGAAAATCATGAAACTGTGCTGAATTCACTATAAATACATGTTATATAATCTCAACTGGGTCCTCATTGCTGTAAGGCTATCCTTTTACACTATGCTAATTAACTCATTATCCTAGTACCCATAGGTTTTTCCAAATTCTTTCATCCCTCCTCAGACTCCTTCCTCCTCAGCTGAAAATATTGTCTCATATTTTATTGAAAAAAAAATTAAATCTGTTCACCAAGAAATCTCTTTCCCCTCTTTATCTCATATCACCCAGGTGACTTCTCTACTATCTCCATTGCTTCCTCATATAATGAGGTGAATCTTCCCCTTGCCAAGGCAAATCTTTCTATATTTACAAGTGATCTTATTCTATCCAGTCTCCTCTAGCAATCTCTCCACTCTATCATCCCCACTCTTACTCTTATTTTCAATTTCTCTTTTTCCACGCATGGCTTTCCCCACTACCTATAAATATATCTATATCTCTCCCATCCTAAAAACCCCTCACTTGATCCTTTCATTTCCCTATCTGTTTCTCCCTGTTTTCCCCTATCTTTTATCCTTTTTGTTCCTGAAGTTCTTAAGAAGGTCATCTATAACAGATGCCTCTACTTCCTTTTTCTTATTATTTTCTTTACACAGGCTGATTGTGAGTTCGTCAATCAATCAAAACTATTTTTCCAAAGTTACTAATAATTTTTTAACAAGATTATGTGATGATCAAATGTGATGGACTTGGCTCTTCTTAACAATGCAGTGATTCAAACAATTCCAATAGACTTGGAATGGAAAATGCCATTTGCATCCAAAGAAGACTATGGGGATTAAATGTGGATTGAAGAATAGAATTTTCACATTTTTTTGTTTCCTTTTTCTAATGTTTTTTTTTTCCCTTCTTGGTCTGATTTTCCTTGCAAAATATGACAAATACAGAAATCTTTAACATTCATATTAATTAAATTAATTGATGTTTGATATTTAATCTGTATCTGATTGTTATGGGGGGGGAGGAAGAAAGGAGGAAGAAAAACCAGAATCTTAAAAAAATGAATGTTGAAAACTATCTTCACATGCATTTGGAAAAATAAAATACTATTGATTACAAAAACCCTATTAATCTCTTAATTACCAAATTTAATGGCTTCTTCTCAAGTCTTATCCTTCTTGAAGTGTCTGCTGCCTTTACACTATCACCTTGGTTTTTGGGACACTACTCTCTTTATTCTTGACTGCTTTTTCTCAGTTTCCTTTGTGAAATCTTTAGTCAAGTCATACCTGCAAATCACAAAGCTCTGTCAAGGTCCCTTTATCTTTTTTTCCCCCTTTCTATTATTTCAATGAGTCATCTCATCAGTTTCCATAGATTCAGTTATCATCTCTGTGCTGATGATTCTCAAATCTATTTATCCCTCCCTAAACTGTTTTGAATGTCCAGCTACTTTTGGACATCTCAAACTAGATGTGGACAGTAGACAGCATGTTTAAAATTGAGGTCAATATCTTTCTTCCCATAATATTTCCTCTTCCTAACTTCCCTATTACTATTGAGGGGACTACCATCCTTCTAGTCACTCAGATACATGTCTTAAGTGTCATCCTTGATCCCTATTCAATCTGTTGATTTTATCTTTGTAATATTTTTTATATACCCTTCCCTTTCTCCTCTGACACTGCCTTTGCATTAACTCATACTATTGCATTAACCTGCTGGTGGGTCTGCCTGCCTTGTCTCTTACTATTCTAGTCCATCCTGCACTCAGAGGCCAAAGTGATTTTTAAAGCACAGATCCAACCATGTTAATCCTGAGTCAAAAAACTCTAGTGGCTTCCTATTATCTCCAGGAATAAATGAAAAATTCTCTGGTGTTCAAAAGCCTTCATAACCCACTTCCATCCTCTACTTTTCTACACCTTATACCGACCACGTACTTTGATTCAATGACATTAGTATCTTTCTTATTCCTTGAACAAAGTGCTTCATATCTCCTGACCCCAAGCATTTTCACTGACTGTTTCATGTCGTGATCTAGTTCAGATGGATCTGAATCAGCCCCACGTTGGGCGCCAAAATGTTGGAGTTCAAATGTTGAAGTTCTTGTTCCCAAAACACAGCCAGGTGATAAAAGTTCAGATCTTTTATTATCTCCAATATAGCCCAGTTAGCTTAGAGGCCTATCTCTCTGCTTGGTTCCAAGAGCTCCCTCCAAATGTCGCCAAATCCAAAGGTTTTGTCCTTCAGCCTCTGCCTCTGCTTTCTTCAGCCTCCAGCCAGCTCCACTCTTCATGTCATTCTGGTGAAATCTCTTAAAGTGCTCTCTTTCTGCACCAGAGTGCTCCTCTCCAGTCCAGCTGAAGTCTCTTCTGCAATCAGCCAGCCAAGTGGAAAATATATTCTCTCTTGCCTCGGAGAGAGGGCTTCTGGCGTAATTCCGCTGAAATCTGACCGAGAGCCTCTGTTTCTTTTATACAAGAGGGATGAATTGTGGGATACGAGAAAGAGGGATTATGGGTTTTCTCCCATAGTGCTCTCTGGCCCAAAGAGCTTCAAGGGAGGTGTGAACTCACAAAGTTACAAAATTTACTTTGTGAAGCTGGCATACTCATTGAACTCCAATGAGTAAAGGTGCAAACACAAGCATTGTACTAATTAGTTCTACTTAGTACCTTGTTTCAGGTTCTTCCCAAAACATCTTCTTGTAAGATTAGATCAACTCTAATGAGTTAGCAGTTTGTAAGGATTCCAACAGTTTCACATTTCTAGAATGCTATCCCATCTCATCTCTGCCTTTCCTTGTTTTTTAAAGTCCCATCTAAAGTACCACCTTTTTTTAAGGAGAATTTTTTTTTGATCCCCTTGATTCTAGTACCTTCCCTTTGTTGATTATTTTCAGTCTATCCAGTATACAGCTTGGTCATACCTAGGTATTTACATATTATCTCTTATATTATTCTCTGAGCCCTTCTAGAGCAAAGATAATCTTTTATCTTTTTCTATATTTCCAGTGCTAAGTATATTACCTCCCATATAATAGGTGCTTAATTGATTTTTATTGACTGTTTATTAATAGAACTACTGTTTCACTCTAATTTCTTTCCCCATGTTTTCTTTTTATATAAATCTTGCAAGCTTAACATAAAGAATAGACAGTGAACATTAAGGATTATAAGACTATGGGATTTAGACTTGAAGGAATCTTAGAGATCATATATTCCTTCCCTCTCTTTTTTGAGATGAAAAAACTCGCATAGGGAGTAAATGGTAGTGCTGGGTTTTGAAGCTAGCCCTCTACTCCAAGTCCTAGTCTGTGAAAAGGTAGCAGTTAGGAATGGTGGGTTTTTAAGAAAATAAATTCAAGGCAGGTGACTTTCAGGATTTTGAGAGTTCCCTAGAATTATAAGAAACAGTGGTGTGTATTTAAATTTGAAGGATTGAAACCTGATTATTCAAAAGTCTCCTTTCTAGCATCATTCCTAAGTGCATTTTCAGGATCTCATAGTTTCTGAATTGGAAGGGCCTTGAGAGGGTGTGGCCCAAATGCAAACCAAAGTGATATCTAGTCCTTACTTGAAGAATTTCAATTACAAAGTATCTTTTATATCTAGGACAACTCATTCTGCTTTTGGAGAGCTCTTATTGTTTGGGTATTTTACCCTTATTTCAAATGAAAATATGTCTTTTTGTAACTTCTACTTATTTACTCTTTCTTGTTCTGCTATTCATCCAGGACCACGTTGAACTAGTCAGATTTCCTATTCTCTATGACAGCACTTCAAATACTTTAAGACACAATCCTATCCACCCAAATTGCTCTCACTACCAAATCTTCTTTTGTACAGGTTAAACATCCACAGTTTTTTCAATCAATTCTCATATGGCATGACATAGAGGCATGTCACCATCCTGTTTGTTCTGTGGGATTTACCTATTCTTTCTCTATATCAAGTGAAATCTGGCTGCCCTTCTCTGGATACTTTCCAGATTGTCATTTTCTTTCCCTAAAATGAATACAATTATATAATTATGACCTGACCAGTACAGAAAACAACTGGAATTTTCACCCTCCCTCCCTTCAATCCTGTGCACTACATTTCCCTTAATACAGCCGAAGATTATAATAGCTTTCTTGGCTGTGATATCATATTATTCACTCATATTGATTTTGTTGTCTCCTAAAACCCTCAGATACTTTTCAGGCAAACTCCCATCTAGCCACATGCCCCCCATTAACTTGTGAAATTGATCTTTTAATCCAAATTTAACTCTTTGTATGTATCTGTGCTAAATTTCAGATTAAAAGTGTGCCCTGCCTTTAGAAGAACTGGTTGTTAAACATGTGCCAGCATACCATTGGTTAATTCCACTCCCAGATGAATCTACATTTGGGATCTTTGGTAATTACAATTTGTCAAGTAAGCAAAGAAGAAATAAAAGAAGGAGAGAATCTAACCTCCATGGATTAAGTGCTTTTTACTTTTTCTCCTAAAGAACTGCAATAGTCATTTATTAAGCACCCACTATGTGTCAGGCACTGTGTTAAGCAAAGAAAGGCAGAAACAAGTTCTAATCTCAAGGAGCTTACATTGTAATGGAAACTTTCTCAGAGCCCAGGAATTCATTTCTCCCCTAGGGGGTTATGAGTTCATAGTTAGTGGCAAGGCAAAACAAAGAAAAAAGAAGTCCAAATTTATCTGTAGCTTGAATTTTTTATTTTACACAATTGTCCAGAATTAATTTTAGAATCTAAAGCATAACAAAATTATAATAGTTTAGATATTCACTCAGTTTCTTTTGTTCAGTGCATTGTAGATTGGGGTGTCATTCATTAATGATGTAGAACAACAGGCAATTACTGGGGAGGCTCTAATGCATCTCACAAGGAGAGAAAATTTAGAATGGAAGAATCTTTGTTATTCTGTTTATATGGCTGAAAAATCAGAAGCTGTGAGTCTAATACTTGGTCTATCACTCATCTTTTAACTACTGTTACTGCCAAACCTGCATGAAGAGACTTGTCTTTATTCCATTAACTCGGTACAGATACCAGGCTGCTCAGCTCAAAGCTCTGAATTCTTTATCAGATAAAGTCTGCATTAGCATTTGTTCAGTTGAAAATAATTTCTTCAAGTCTTTTAAAATAACCTGAATTTTTAGAGAGTAAGCTGGTATGACCCCCTCCCTGAAGTTAGGTGTTATATACTGAAAGAATTTTGTATACCATTTTTGGATTTTAGTGATTTTCTAATTTTCCTAATTCTGATGCTTGCAGTAGGAACTTTAACCATATTTATATTATAGCCCCCATAAGCTCTCACAGATAAGTCTCAGGAAAAGATCACAATATACCCCATTTTATCATTCTTCATTTTATTGCACTTCACAGATAGCATGTTTGTTTTATTGCAAGGGTTAAGAATTGATGAATTTCTCCCAGGTAGGCCCGTATATATTCCCCTAAGAATTCTGAAGCATTGCAGTGATTCTCTAATGGCACTGACCTGAGCTCCCACCAATGTGCTTCCCCACTGATTATCAGGTGAGAATCATTTCAGTTAGCCAACCTTAAGTAGCTTTTAGAAAGGGATTTACTAAAATGATACAGTAAGAAAGTTGTTACAAAATATTCCCACAAAAGTCTGAAATATAATCTCACAAGTACATCCAGTGTCTAGGGTAAAGTGAGCTCAACAGAGAGTACATGTAGCAAAGAAATCATTCATAACTCTTGACTTCCACTAAATCCATTTGCCTTAATTTACTGGAGAAAGAAATGGCAAACAGTACAGTACCTTTACCATGAAAACCCATATGGGATCATGAAGAGTTGGACATGAGTGAATGACTAAACAATTATGTTTAATGCACTGGAAAGTAATAAAATTATATAGCACTTGATAATTTTAATCAATAAACAAGCATTTATTAAGTAGCTATCATTTGCCAGGCAATGTGCTATGTGTTGAAGATATAAAGACTAAAATGTATAGACTTTCAAGTAACTTACAGTTTATGTGGGGGAGATAACATATATATGTAGGTAGGCATATACAAAATAGATACAGAGTCAGAACTTGAATCTAGATTTTTTTTGTTTCCTTTTGGAAGCAATTGGGATTAAATGACTTTGTTGAAGGCCATAAAGCTAATAAAGATCTGAGGCGGGATTTGAACTCAGATACTCTTGATTCCAGAGTCAGTGAACTATTCACTGTTGCCCTTCCTTCCTCCCTGCTTTTTGGGGCAATCAGGGCTGTGACATCCCCAAGGAAAAACAATTCTTTCTATTGTTAAATCCAGAGGTGGCAGTGGTGATTGCTGTTTTAACCATATAGAACAACTAATTAGAAAAAATATATTTGGGTATGGAAGTGGTGGCAAAGTAGAACTTAAGGGAAGAGGAATAAGTAAAACTTGCATGATTCCTCCTGTTATATACTCTTACATATAACACAAATATTATAAGGACACAGAAAGGCAATTATGTCTATGGGCCTCTGGATCTACTGAGGAGGTAGTCAGTATAATTTTGGAACAACAAAGCTGAATATTTCTGTCAGAGACTTGTGATTTCATCATTATGGTATCTTGGATACCATATTACTCAGCTTCAGTATTTCCCTGGAGCTTTTGGGTCCAAGGGTGAATGAGTCAGCCCCTCTAATGCATCATCCTATCCAGTCATTCACCACATCACAGTCTTGTCATGAAGGTACATCTTGCTCTGCAGGAAGCTTTCTGCCAGTTGTGACTTTGCTCTGGCTCACTTTTCTAGAACCAAGCAGGCTCTAGGTGGGTTTACATTCCCACCTACTCCCAGAGTCTGGGGGGGAATTCTAGACAGGTGGGGGCTGTTTCTTTTCTATTTCTGTCATCTATGTTCTCCCACTGTTAGGTGCCAGTGAGCAGTGCTCCAATTCCATTGAACCAAGGAACATCAAATAGCTTTTAAAAAGAGATATTTACTTAGAAGATATAGCAGTAACAAAAATGTGAACATTTCCTATCACCATCATCCAGAACATTCTTCTCATCACACATTTGTTTCTTAGGAGAGTGAGTTCATTTTTATCATAGTTCCTACAAATTGACCCTTCCAAGTTCATGTGCAGAAGTGTCATGAGTACCAGATAAGTCCTTAAGGTCATCCTCAAAGGCACTTCTTGTTCTTCATTGATATTACACTTCATTGATATTAAGCTATAAAATGTGACTGCTGGAACAAAAGGATGCTCATTTTGCCTAAAATGGAAAAAAAAGTTAATGTAAGTAAATAAAGAAACCAGTCCACACAATGGCCTCAGTGGGATGGCCAAAGACTTCTTCCATTACAGTATCACCTTTCACCAACTGCTATCATGGAAAGAATTCAAAAGACCTAATAAGTGCAAAACTGAAGGAAAAAATATAAAAAGTCCAGGTTCTTTTTACACAGGACTTTTTAAAGATTAAAACAATTAAACAAAGCTCCTAAATGTATGGAAACATAGCAGAAAGTCTACATATTTCCATTATACATCATTACCACTGTCCTTGAAACAGTTTCCTTAGCTTCCTTGTATATTGCCATTATACTGAGACCATTCTGTGCATTCCAGATCACACTTCTTACCCAGGGAACAGTAATCAAGCCAATACCATCATAGGTACTGGAAAGAGTATAACACTATTTTCCTGTGGCTCCACTCACTATTCCTGTGACTGCCTAGGTAGAATATAAATTCTTGGAGGAAGGGACTATTTCATTTTGGTCTTTGTAGTCCAACACTTAGCACAATGCATGGCATATGACAGTTACTTAGTAAATGATGATTTATTGATCAAAGCTTCTTTCCTTTGATCTCCATTTATTAGTTTGTGTTATATTCTACTAGTAAAATGCAAACTCCTTGAAGTTTGGGTTTGTATCACTTTTGCATTTGGTTCTTCAGTAGCTAATATAGTGCCTAGAAACTAATACTTGGCAAGGTGTTCTTTCTTGTGTCACCATCTCTCCATAGCTTAATTAAGTGACTGTGAATTTTTAAGATAAAAAAAAAAACAACTTACTTTATGGTCAACTTTCTGATGACTGAGCCCCTCTAAACTTAGCTAGTCATGTCTTCTAATGATCTGCACATAATCTATACTGAAAAGGCCTATATTCAAAACTGCTCCATTCTGATAGGATCTGGCAGAAATCACGGCTAAAAACATAGAGGAGATTTTATTGCAAGTGTGAACACTGGTTTGGAGGACTTTTCACATTGATAGAGGATGCAAGTGATACAAGATCTATGCTTAACACAAAAGATATATGAACTCTGCATAGGAGGATTATGATGATGGTTGTGAATTATGGATGAGAAGCGAGCAAATTTGCTAATGTAGAAGCTTCCATCTACCCATCCCCACCTGTCGCCCCCAAAAATAGAAATGTGGAAAGGTAAATTTATTTAAGGCTATAATTCCTCATTTGATCACCCAAATGGTCAAAGGATACGAGCAGACAATTTTCAGATGAAGAAATTGAAACCTTTTCTAGTCAATCAAAAAGGTGCTCTAAATCACTATTGATCAGAGAAATGCACATTAAGACAACTCTGAGATATCACTATAAACCTGTCAGAATTGGCTAAGATGACAGGAAAAGAAAATGATGTATGTTGGAGGAGGTGTGGGAAAACTGGGACACTGATACATTGTTGGTGGAACTGTGAACACATCCAGCCATTCTGGAGAGCAATTTGGAACTATGCTCAAAAAGTTATCAAACTGTGCATACCCTTTGATCCATCAGTGTTACTCCTGAGCTTATATCCCAAAGAGATTTTTAAAAAGGGAAAGGGACCCATATGTCCAAAAAAGTTTGTGGCAGCCCTGTTTGTAGTGGCAAAAAACTGGAAATTGAGTGGATGCCCATCAATTGGAGAATGGTTGGGTAAATTGTGGTATATGAATGTTATGGAATATTATTGTTTTGTAAGAAATGACTAGAAGGATGAATACAGAGAAGACTGGGGAGACTTACATGAACTTTTACTAAGTGAAATGAGCAGAACTGGGATCATCGTACATGGCAACAATAAGATCACATGATGATTAATTCTGATAGATGTGGCTCTTTTCAACAATGAGACGATTCAGACCAGTTCCAATGATCTTGGGATAGAGAAAGCCATCTACACCCAGAGAGAGGACTGTGGGAACAGACTGTAGTTCACATCATATCATTTTGACTCTTTTTGTTGTTTTTTGCTTGCTTTTTATTTTCTTTCTCATTTTTTCCAGTTTGATTTGATTTTTCTTGTGCAGCAAGATAATTGTATAAATATATATGCATATATTGGATTTAACATATTTCTACCATGTTTAACATATATTGCACTACTTGCCATTTAAGGGGATTGGGTAGGGAAAGGGGAGAATAATTGGAACACAAGGTTTTGCAAGGATTAATGTTGAAAAATTATCCATGCATATATTTTGAAAAATAAAAAGCTTCAATTAAAAAATAAAAAATGAATCTTAAAAAAAGTCTTGATCATCATGGAGTAGAGGTGAGCCTAGCTTCAAGTCCTGGAAAAACCAAGGGTCTGAATATGGCCTTTGTGATGAACTATATATCTCTCCCCTTCAAAGACCAGCCTAAAGTTCAAAGAGGCCAATTATTAAAACTTTGGCCACTAGTTGCTTTATTTTTTTATCCAAAGCAATTCATGCCAATTTTATACACACACACACACACACACACACACACACATATGTATATGTATATATACATATATATACATACACACTAAGACATACATGGAGTTGTGATCTGCAGAAGTGTTGAATGAATGGATGAAATCAAAGATCCTTGAAGAGTTGAAATTGAATTATGGCTCTTTTCCTTTATATATTGAGTAGACTCATTTGGACAAAGGATATAAACCTGGATGTAAATAAAAAATGATTTATGAAACCATATTTAGAATCCATTATAAAAATAGATTTAAGGGTGTTTATTTTGCGATATTCATGCCAAATACCTGCTATCAAGCCCTAGTCTTTAAGAATCAGAAATTGGAATTAAACTCAGTTATGACAATTCAAACAGGTGGAACTGACCACAGCTTTTATTATTGCTTACCTGTCTGGTTCTTATGTCTGCATGTTTGGGCTCTGGGACAGTAGCAGCCATTACCCCAACTGACACAGATACTCAACTACTAAATTAATGTACCACACGGAAGATGTGGGAGAGGGAAACCTACTTGAACTAGACACTTTATAGGCCAAGGCAAGGATCAGAAAAGAACCACAGGATGAAAAGTATAATAGAAGCAGAGGATAATAAAACAATTCTGGGACATAAATAAATAATATATAAATTTTGTAAATATACATATATATATATATATATATATATATATATATATATATATATATATATAAACAAAGTGGGATAGCTACTGTGAGGGAAAGGAATAAGGTAAAATTAAGGCAAAGAGAAAACATGCCATCTGAGAACTTCCTATTTTAACTAATTATTCTTGCCAATTGCTAATCCCAGCCTTTTCTGCCTTTTGAAGAAAAACAAGTGCTATCAATACCTTTTAAATCTTGATACCCTGGAATAAAGCCTTGGTTAATTCACCCTATGGTTATAGAGTGATGGTTATAGATCTGGAATTCAATATTGTATGCATTGCAGTTGTATCGATCCTTCCAACCTCAACCAGTTTCTATATTTTCTCAAGTCTTGCACAAAATTCTCACCATCATACATAAGCTATTTTGATTCTAGATACATTAGTTCCTTTCTTGTTATTTAGCTCCCTTGAATGCAATTTTAGAAGTGTTAGTGCCATTAATTGCCATTTGTTTTTAGTTGTTTATACAACCTTCATTATAATGGGCACCACAAGGATTTCTTCCTCACAGGGCACAATCAATTAAATCACAAGTATTTATTAACTACCCTGTCTGTACCAATCATCTGCTAAGTACTAGATAAACAAATATAAAAATAAAATAACTCCTGCCCTTAAGGAGTTTATATTCTAAAAGATAGTATAAATACCTTGTAAAAAGGCAGTCTTTTGGGTAGTCTTCCTCCTTTGTGTCTTGCAGGGTCCCATGCTTTCTATTACACTGACATTTGCATCTACTTCCCTAAATAGAGAATATTACACAGGACAGTAAAATTGATCAGACGTACAAAAGAAATAAAGAAGTTCTGAAATCTGCAGTGTAAAATGCTTTATTTAGTAAGCTGTGGTGATAGCCTACATTAATTTCCTAAAATCTGTTTGAGTTGGTAGAGGTTTGTGGAAGATGAACAATAGAAAATTTAAAACACAGCAAAAGGAATAAACAGGAATGTGAGTCAGCCTTATAGGATGGAAATAGCAGTGGATCTGGAGTAAGAGTTCCCATGTTCAAATCCCAGCTCTGCTACTTGTTACCTGTGTATCTTTGGGCAAGTCAGTCACTTCAGTTTCCTAATCTATTAAATTTGATATTTGGACTGAAAGGGAATCTAAGGTCCTTTTAGACCTGGAAGGTCTTATGATTCTCCAATGTTATCTTTTTTTCAATAGATTAGTGTTAAGTGGGGTTATGCCTGTTGTTCTCAGACATCCTGACAAGACCCATTTGTTAAATTTTTGGATGAACATTTATGATCATTGACAAACTGACAAATGTTCGTTTTATCCTTGTTGATTATCTACACTTAAGAAAGTAATGGAGAAAAAGTTAATAATGTAGAGTAAACTTAAAAGTGTACTGTGCTTACATTTCCCTCACGAAAGACAGTTTTAAAATATTTACCAATATGTCCCTGGTAATGGCCAATCTTAAAAATAATTCAGTATGTGAAGAAAGTATGATTTTGTCAGTGGATTAAGGCAGACTTCTATGGCTTTATTAGATAGTTTTAGAATGATACATGATAATTTTATAGATTAGGTGAGGCTCATGATCACTAGCTAAAAAAGTGTGAGAAGTAGAATTGCAACCCAAGTCTTTTTCATTCTAAGTGTATCATTCTAGCCACTATGCTACATTGCTCTCTAAATCAAACTGTTTGTTTTTTTCTATATTTAAAAGCAACCCAAACTATAAGACGAGGTAAACTTCATGATCTTAGAAAAACATGGATAGACTTGCATGAAATTATGAAGAGTGAAATGAGCAGAACCAAGAGAATTCTATGTAAAGAATGTTGGGAGAACTTTAAGTGACTAAGTATTTTAAAGGAGTATGAAGGAAGACATTATACGCATTCAGAGAAAGAACTGATAAATAGATGTATAGAATATTTTATACATACACACACATACACACGTATGCTTATTGCTGGGAAGAACAAGGCAGTTCCTATTCTCAAAGAGCTCACATTCTAATTAGGGATGGGTATAAAACACTTGAAGGTTCCAGTTTTGTCAGATTGAATGCTTAGAGTATTGATACTTACAGTATTGATACTGTAGCTACAAAGCAGAGTGCAGTGCTTCTTTTAAGATGCCATTTCCCCTGATAAAATGACATAATTTTCTGATGTTGAATTATGTGACATTGTGGAAGACTTTGGTACTTTCAAAAAGTACAGTGTCCTAGGACTGGAAGCAATACTATTCCAAGGGCTTTTAAATTCAGGGTTCTTGGCTGTGCCCATCAGGATTCTCCATGGTGGTGATGGTTTGATTTTCTTGGTACATGCTGCCTCCTGTCTCTTCCTTGGGGTGTTCTTACAACTTTAGCTTAACTAGCTTGCTTGTCTTGTATTGACAGCTATTAGGGATGGTTGATTCCTTTTTAAGAAATGATGAGTTTCATGATCTTAGAAAAACATGAGTTGACTTGCACGAAATGATGAAGAATGAAATTAAGAGAACCAAGAGAATGCTGTAGAGAATAACAACAATGATTTCCATAATGATTGCTCCTCTCCAATACAAGTAGATTTCATCCTCTAAAGTGGTCATGTTTATTTGAATTTATACTATTTGAAGTTATAATTATATAAAATATGCATTTAATTGCACTTGTATAAATATGTATTTTTATGTAAAAAAATTTGTGTAAAATATAATTGGTTCCAGTCCAATAGAAATATGCAATGCAAATTTAAATAATGTGACCATTTCAGAGGATTTATATTCACACCACTATGTTGTTTTTGTTGTTCAGTCATTGTCAACTGTTTGTGATCCCATTTGGGGTTTTCTTTGCAAAATACTGGAGTTATTTGCCTTTTCCTTCTCCAGCTCATTTTACAGATGAGG
Organism: Antechinus flavipes; assembly: GCF_016432865.1. Lineage (NCBI taxonomy): Eukaryota > Metazoa > Chordata > Mammalia > Dasyuromorphia > Dasyuridae > Antechinus > Antechinus flavipes. The sequence goes on along the minus strand of NC_067400.1, from coordinate 174,760,079 downwards.
AAACTGAAGCAAACACAGTTAAGTGACTTGCCCAGGGTTACCCAGCTTAGTTTTTTTAAACTAAGATTTAAACTAAAGAACCTGACTCCATCCAGTCCTAGTGTTCTATCTACTGTTTCATGTAGCTGCTCCAGAACTATAGGATCTACCTATAATTACCATAGAAGTTATACTATCTGGGCTCCAGCAGACCCAGAAGTTTTAGAGGGAATGCCATTATAAGATTCTCTATCAGAGTCTCTATCAGAGTTATTGTTTAAGGTGATGATATTAATGGTTTGACTTGCCTTATACAACTACTTCCTTTTTCTCTCTCAAAGTGCCTTACTGCTTTTTCTAGATTAACCAGAAAACTGCCCTTGCAGCCAGTTTTTTTTTAATAGCCTCTTTAAAAAAAAAGAGAGAGAGAGATAATAGCTGCATTTTCCTAACAGTATTGTTATATATGTAACATATACACACAGATATAAATATATGTTACATATAACATATGTAAGGTACTTCACCAACCTTAAAGCACTATGTTACTTATTATTATCTTTAAATTTAAATTTTTATTGATTTCTTTTGTTTTCATATCACATAGCAATTCTACTTCTCAATTAAACCATCCCTTCTAATAAATAATTTTTTAAAAGAGGGAAAGAACAATTCTGCAAAACAAAAACTAGCATATCAACTGAATCTAAATGTATATGCAAAGAATGATGACTTTTTAAGACTACACAAAGGAATATGTGAAGCTACGAATATAACCAGAACCCTTAGTTGGAGAGAGAAAGAGGGGGAGAGAGATTGGACTGACAGATGAAGTGAGACAAGGCTGCTCATGTGTGCGGTTTATTGATATTCTCATAATAATTATTTCTCTCATTTCTCCTATGTTTTACTGTTTCCAAAGCACTTTCTCTACCTTGATGCTGTGCCATAGGGAGTGCATTTTCCACTATCGCTATTATGATCTGAGAGTGAGGTCAATGGAATTGTTTAACCCAGGCCAAAGCTCTAGTAGATAGCAGAGCCAGGGATTCCAATCCAGGCCTTTTCTGGTTCACTGCTGCTTCTCATCAAAAAAAAAAAAAATACTAATCAAACTCTAGGGAAGTGAAGTGTAAAGATAAAACTGAGCCAGTGATATACAGGCTGAGTCCAGTTATGTCTTATCCCAATGACATCATTCTGGCAACAACAGAAGAGGAATGAACATTTAAAATGTGGTCATTATGTCAGAGAAGTTAGGGCAAGAGTCAACAAAGAAAATGGGAAGCCATAAATATGAGAGATAAGAGAAATCCAATACTATTGAGGATGTAAAGTGGGCAAGGAGCCTGTGGGAATTCTTGGCCTAAACTTTTGTAAAAGAAAAGGATGCAAAAAATACACAGGGAGGTGAAAATGAAGGCAGTGAAAAAGAAGAAACATGTAAGAAAATCAAAAGTTATTAGAGAATCAATCAAACAGAATTTATTATGGGGCAGTTAGGTGGAACAGTGAATAGAACACCAGCCCTGAAGACGCCATCCGGCTTCAGACAGTTAACACTTTTTAGAGTACTTGGAGAGGAGTAAATTGTAAGAAGACTGGAAAAAGTAGGCAAAGATCAAGTAATGAAGTGTTTTAAAAGCTGAACAGTAGATTTTATGTTTGATTCTAGAAGCAATAGGGAGTCACTGGAATTTGTTGAATAGGAAAAGAGTTTATTGATGAGGTCTCTAGGTGGAACAGTGAATAGATCACCAGGCCTGGTGTCAGGGATGGAAATTGGAATTTAATGAAGGAGATAACATTAAAACCACTCTCCCATTAGAGTGTGCACTCCTTAAGAGCAGGGCTGTCTTGCCTTTCTGTGAACCGTTACATTTAACATGTTGCCTGGCATATAGGTACTTAATACATTCATTGCGCCATGATGGTTTCTTAGATGCCTCCTTGGGATCACAGATTTGCAGTTGGAAGTCAGAAGTCACTTGGTCCAATATACTTATTTTACATTTGTGGAAACTAAAGCCCAAAGAGTAAGATACCTTGCCCAAGATACTACAGAGCCAAGATTTGAACTCCAGCATACTTCATTCATACCACACTGCCTCTCACACTAGACATAGCACTTAATATAAATGGTTATTGAATTGGATTCTTAGATTAGTGTAAGTCTGCTACCAAGGTATTAAGATTGGATGAGTAAAATTAGGAAGCCAGTTAAAGCAAACTCCATGGAGAGGATTTAACTAATAGATTTTCAGAGTTAATACTTTCTAGTAGAGAAATAGAACTAAAATCCTTGCTGGCTTTTTGCAATAGAAAAAGTCAATTGACCAAAAGGCTATAGTAAAGATGACAGCATGGTTTGTATTTGTGTGCATGTGTGCTTGAAAATCAAGGATCTGAAAAAGAAGTTCAGAGAATATTACACACAAAAAATCAAGGAAGATCTATACTTATAAAATAGAAATTGATAATACTCAAGGATAGAGACAAAAGAAAAAAAGATTGAGAGGCTGTGGGAAATCAAATGAATACCAAAAAGGGATGTTATATGAACCATCTTAAATAACAAACTGCTGTTTAAAACCCATATCAAGTTGCTGTCTTGGAGAGGTGGGAGGCAAAAGAGAGAGGGAGAAAAATTTGGAACACAAAGTCTTACAAAAATGGGTGTTGAAAACTATTGTTACATATATTTGGAAAAAAATAAAATACTATTGAGAAAAAAAACTCACATCAAGTCATGGGAGAATAAGGATAGGAGCTGCCCATAGTAGGATGTGGGGAAGAAAAGAGATAGCAAAGCTTTGACTTTGAATGAATCACGTAAAAGGCTTTTGCAGACTGTGTGGCAGGAAAGATAGATGATAAAGTGAAAGGTAAATAGAGCATTTATTAAGCATATGTGTCAAACACTGTGCTAAGTGCTGGGGGTAAAAAATACAAACAAGAAGACAGTCCTGACTTTCAAATAGCTTATATTTTAAAATATATAATAGGTTTTTATTTTTTCGTAATACATGCAAAGATAGTTTTCAACATTTACTCTTGCAAAACCTTGTATTCCAAATTTTTCTCCCTCCCTTCCTCCTGCCCCCCTCCTCTAGACAGCAAGTAATCCAATATAGGTTAAACATGTGTAATTCTTCTAAAGGTATTTCCACATTTATTGTTACACAAGCAAAATCAGGTCAAAAAGGAGAAAGAAATGAAAAAGAAAAAGCCAGCAAGTAAACAACAAGAACAACAACAAAAGGTGAAAATACTATGTTGTGATCCACACTCAGTCCCCATCTTTCTGGATGCAGATGATTCTCTCCATCACTAATGTATTGGAATTGGCCTGAATCACTTCATTGTTGAAAAGAACCAAATCCATCACAGTTGATTATCATATAATCTTGTTATTGCTGCGTACAATGTTCTCTTGGTTCTATTCACTTCACTTACCTTCAATTCATGTAAATATCTCCAGACCTTTCTGAAATTATCCTCCAGATTGTTTCTTATGGAACAATAATATTCCATAACATTCATTTACCATAACTTGTTCAGCTATTCCCCAATTGATGGACATTTACTCAGTTTCCAGTGCCTTGCCCCTGCAAAAAGGGCTGCTACAAATATTTTTGCACATGTGGGTCCTTTTCCCTTTTTTATAATCTCTTTGGGATAGAGACCCAGTAGAGACACAGCTGGATCAAAGGATATACAAATTTTGATAGCTCTTTGGGCATACTTCCAAATTATAGCTCACATTCTTAATGGGGGAAAACAATACATGATAGGAAACTGAGAAAGGAGAGCCAAAGTATAAGGAAGCATGGAATTGATATGTATAAAGGCACAGTGTGGAGATAGTAGCAAACTGCAATATTTTAAATAAAAGATTTTGTGGATGAGAAGAGATTCCAAAGTACATAAAAAATTTACTACCTAGAAGGCATTGGGGAAAAGAGGAGAATGAAGTGGGTAAAGGAAAAACAATAAGAATTTGAAATTATTGAGTTTACAAAAATTGATATGTAAAGTCTGTGGGAATTCTGTTCTGCTTTTCTTTTGGTGTCAAGAGAATTATAAATATTGATAATCTATAAATACCTTTAGTATGCAAGCCATAAGAATTGAATGAGATGAGATGGGATAAAACTTTGAAAATGATAAAGCTTTACATGAAAAAATGATATTGATGGTGATGATACTGTTATTAAAATTAATAAAGAACCATCACTTATTGCTGAACAGTTGGGCTATCGCCTGTTTTGTGAAACCTGGAAAGAATGCTGCCTTGTAAACATCAGACTTGGAGCTTAATGCTCCTTGGAGGACTTCTGTCTCAGAATCGATATCACTCTCCTTGGCAAATATCAATGAGTTATTGTACAACCTGACAGATATTTCCATTACTGTCACAGCTGCAACTAGAACTTCATATAGACTGTAGGCATCTTTGGGTGACTATCAATATTCTCCTGCAAGTTATTTCTAGAGATGCCTATGGAAATCATGTCATACCTGGTGATCAGAGCAGGTTCCTTACTTGTCAAAACACAAATTCTGAGAGAAAAAAATCTGGGCGTGATCCATTTATTAGCATTTGCCAATAAATTGAGTCAATGAATTCTCAGTGGCTAAAAACCCCAAAATAATGGCTGACAGTATCCAATGACAAAGCAAAATCACTAGTAATATAGGTGTGCTTTCTTCTGATTGACTAGAAAGTAAAAACCTCTGACATCAGCTTGACATGATATCATTTGGAGCTTCATCTTTGAAAGCCCCTTAACCATAAGCAACACATGGAATTTGGTGAATTTGGAAGTGGCCACAATAGCTTTGAGCAGCTAACTGGAGCAGTGGATAGGGCACTGGGTTTGTAATTAGGGAGACTCAACTTCCTGATTCAAATCTGTCCTCACTATCTGTGTGACCCTGAAAAAATCACTTAACCCTATTTATTTCTAATTTTTTTCACCTGTAAAATGTGCTGAAGAAGGAAATGGCAACTCACTGCAATATCATTGTCAAGAAAACCCCAAATGGAGTCGCAGAGAGTCAGACACGGCTGAAAACAATGGAACAACAGTAGTACAACAGCTTTGGTTGAATCAGTTTGATCTTTAGGTTATGGTTCTCTTTGATATGTGGATAGTAGTTGAAGTTACAAGTGGGAAGGAATAAGTTAAGAGGGAGAATCATGATCCAAATAACTTGAAGTTACCTGAGTAGACTGGCAAGGATAAGGAACAATGAAAAGAAACTTTAAATTTAGCTTAAGTCTTAACAAAATAAAATTAAAAATCAATTTTTAATTTCATAATTCTTCCAGTTGATTTTTGGGAGGCCACACATCCCATTAATCATTGATTAAAATTACAAATCAAAGTAAAGTAAAAATCATATATAACACTCTGTAATGAAATCATGATTATAGAAGCACAAATGCTGTGGATAAAAAATATGAGTCATTATGAACCAACATGAATTTCTTAGGAATCAATTTATTAAAGCCAAAAGATAATTATGAGACCTGGGCCTAAGAGAGCTCTGTGAGATGGCACAAGGTCCCTTAATATACTCACATGTAGTTTGAGTTAAATCTCTGCTTGTTCTAATGCTGTAATCTTAATATATAGTAATAAGGATTAAAGAAATTTTATCCTATATTCTACCTTAATGGGACTAACTTGAAAGGGGATGCCACCCAAACCATCAGGTTTAATTTTATAACAATTCATCCTTTGATCTTCCATCTCACTCTTGTCTGACCCACTGACAAACTCTGCCAAGGAACAATCTCTTCAGTAAGTAGAATTTACAGAGGCTGCCGTGTATGGAAAAGGAAGGAAAGGAAAGGGTGAAAATAAGGTAACCTATTCCCAGTGTTCATTTCATCAACACACCACATCCTATGGCTCAGATGTCTCATGCAGTTGTCTGGATTTTGAAAATATCTTCTCTTGAGCATTCTGGAATATGCCTGTTCAGAGCAGTTATGAAAGGAGGAGCTTTTCCTATAAGATCTACTTCTCTGGTTCAGGTTACTTGCAAAATCTTAGTTGTTTCTGCTACAATATTTTGCAAAACAAATCTCAATATAATTTAATATGTCCTTCTAAATTTGGTTTTCCTATAACTAGCTCAAGCATCAGGGAACTCATAACTCACCCAAAGCTTCAGAGGATTTCAGGTTTATATTTCTCCTGCTGTTACCTACACATTGTATCATATATATATGTACATATATAGATAGATAGATAACAGTATATATATATATATATACATGTATACATATATATGACTTTATTTTATATTCTTATTTAAAGCTAATACCCCCTTAAGAGGATATTATCACTATATTAGTTTGAAAAAATGAGATACTTCAAAAATCTGCTCTCATACATATAAACCTGTGATTCTTAAGACAAGCTAAAAAAAAAACCTCTTTTTTATTTAGTTGGTTAGGATATAGAATTGATATTACAAACTGGCATCTAAGTATTTTTAGCACGAGCCTGCAGTAACTCAGATGTCTTTGTGTTCAATACTTAATAAAAGCTTATCCCAAATGACCAACTAATTTTAAGGGCAATGATTCCTCCCTTAGGAGGAAATTATCCCTATATTATCAAAAACAGTGGGATACTACAGTACCAATTAGTGATGTATAAGCTAAGAAACAATCATCAGAGGCAACAGTTTGGAAGGCTTGTTAATTAAATGTCTAATAGATGTTTTCTGGTGATAGAAATCTCAGAAAGAAGTGGGCTAGCTGCACAAGTGCCCAGAGGGACATTGTAAACAAGGGAAAGGGAATCTCCAGGGACAAAGATCCACTGGTAAATGTGAAACAATGGTAAAATAACAAGAGATTTTGGCATGAGAAAAGAGTGCTTTACTGAAAGGTCAACAGTAACCTAGCAAATATTTGGCAGTATTCAGATTTTTCAATTTTAATTAATACATTAATAGATTCAGTACTGGTACAAATGACTGCTATGGATCACCTGCCTTGAGCACAGAAATTTGCTGTGAAAGGAAAAAGGAGGGATCTAGTTATGATAATTTCAAGACTATTACCTCAAGGGCACAGACTGATGCCCTTGATAAAAGCCATGAAAGGGAAACACTTCCTTAGCTCTAATTCCTGGGGCACGAGTCATATTTAACAGTCAGTAGCGCAGCAACGTTCCATGATATCCTTCACAGGGTATCACTGCATGTTCTTTGAATGGTGGCTTTTGATTTAATAAAACTTGAGACAAATCATCTAAATCATCCAAAGAACCCCATTATAAGTTGTTTTTACCTATAACCCTAAGGAAAACATTAGAATAGGATTTTGGTTTACTTTGAGGGGAAATAATGTGTATTTGAACTCCACCCAAATATGTTAAAATTCTTCCAAGCAAGGTTTTACATACTCTTCATTCTTTATAATCAAAACATTCTCTCTATTATTCTGAATGGCTTGTGTGGTCCAGTTGAGAGAAGCAGTAATAAGCATCTTCTTATCTAAAATAACAAATCTGTGATGCATGTAGTCAGGACATTGATCATGACACACTTAGATACTTACCCTTGTAGAGGCAGCAGCAGATCTGGAGCCACTGAGGGCCATGTAGTTGCAGTTGGTGACCACATGGTTGTGGATGCCGTGCTAGTGCAGCAGGTATATGGTTTGGCTCAGCTTTGGGATGGAGAGGGTGAATAGAGAGAGCTTGAGACTGTTACTGGCCAACAGCCCATTGGTTCTGTAAGAGGTAGCAATTTGCGCCCACAGCTGAGACCTCTAAAAACAATTTATCATCATATGAAAAATTCTCTAAATCATTGAGTAATGTAAATTAAAACAACCTTGAGATATAATTTTACACCCACAAGATTGACTAAAATGATTAAAGAGGGAAGTGACAAATGTTGTAGGGAGTATGGAAAAAAATTGGGACACTAACACCTTGTTGGTAGAATTGTGAATTGATCCAACCATTTTGGAGAGAAACCTAGAAGTATGCCCAAAGACTTGTTAAGCTTATACTCTATTCCCTTTGACTCAGCAATGCCATTACTTGATATATTTCCAAAAATAATTAGAGGAAAAAGGAAAAGAACCTATCTTTATGGTAGCAAAGAACTGGAAATTGTAGGGATGTCTATCAATTAGAGAACAGCTGGACAAGTTGTGGTATGTGGTTGTGATGAAATACTACTGTTATAAGAAATGATGAGCTCAATGATTTCAGAAAAATACAGAAAAACTTGCATAAGACAATGAAAAGCAAAATGAGCAGAACCAAGAGAACACTATATATAATAACAACAATATTGTTTTTAAAATGACTGTAAATGATTAAGTTGTTTTGATTATCATAAATTCCCAAATTTACTATAAAGGATATATGAAGAAAAATGCTATCTGCATCCAGAGAAAGAACTGATAAATAGAAATATGTGTAGAAAAGTTTTACATATTTATACCTATTTGTGTCTAATGGTAGACAATTTTAGGACAGAGGGAGGAAAGAAAAAAACAGACATTTACATAATAATTTTGTCATGTATTTGAAAAGAAGAGCAAATTGTATATAGTAGATTTGTAATTTCATATGCAAACATCTTTTTATGGTACTATGTTATATAAATGCTTGTTTTATTGCATAAACTAAAAAAACCCACCTTCAGCCAATCATACCTGAAATCAAACTCAGAATATTATCAAATTATAATTTCAAGAGATTTTACCTCAAATAGCAAAATTTCACTATCATAGGGCTAGGATTCCATTGTAATAACAGTCAATAGTTCATGTATATAAAGTCATTTCATTTGTCCTTTATGTATATAAGTTAATACATATATTAATATCTACATGCATAAATTAAGAATAATATAAACATATATAATGAATTGTCTCAAAACCTCAGAAAAATGCTGACTATTGTAAATTTTGCAGAGCAAGAGATAGTTGTATTGCCTATTAGTCTCAAAGGCAAAATTAAGTGACTCAATCTAAATTCTATTGTTACTAAGTTGGTACAAAGATATTACTCATTCAGTATATAATATTTTTATTAATATGTACAATTTCATAATTTTCATTACCAAATAATTTATCATGTGAAATTTACTCTATTAGAAGAGAACCTAAAATGCTTTCTCCGCTCCTAGCTTTTCAAACTCCAATGGGTGGTCCACAACACCAGCATAAGGTCCAACCTTATGGCCCAGGACAAGCAGAAAGCCTCAAGAAACCCACAGAAAAAGATAACTTAAAGAGGACTTTGTCACTTTCTTCTCCCAATAATAAGTTATTATCCATTTTAAAGCAAAATATAAACAATTAAATGTTTAAATTTTAAAACATTTTGACTGTTTTAATAGCTCAATTCATAATCTAAAAATATTGAGATTAAAAAAGAAGTTACTTTTCTAATGACATTTCCAATACAATAATTTATCAAGTTTCACAATATAAGAAAATGTGTTAGAAACACAATAATAACATTCATGATGTGTATTTAAAACAAGAAAATAAACTTACAATTGGTCACATGACATCAATTTAGTGAAACAACTTACTTTAAGATCACACAGTTAATAAATTTCTGAGCCTGGATTTTAACTCGGGTTTTCTGATCCTTGTACTTTCCAGCTTAATGCCTTAATGTCAACTAGAAAAAAAATGATTTGCACTAAGTTCTGATTTACTACAGTTACCCTAATAGGGGAACATTTATCACAGTGAGACATTATTATGATTTAGTTTCAGAACAAATTCTGACCAAATCAAAACTGGATTTATAACCACTAATGGTACGACTTAAAATCTCAATTTTCCCAAGAGTCTACTGTTTTCAGTTAGGTCAGATTCAAAATTTTCATGGTGGCATATTTTCCTTTTCTTAAAATCACTCAAAATATCTAAATCCATTCTTTTTGTTTCCTTAACCTAAACCCACCCAGATAGAAAGAACATTTCCCTTACATGGGAGGCTTTTTTAGTTATAACCCTCAGAAAGTGAAAGAGACTGAGATACCATTACACACCTATCAGATTGGCTAAGATACAGGAAAAGATAATGATGAATGTTGGAGGGAATGTGGGAAAATTGGGACACTGATACATTGTTGGTGAAACTGTAAACAGACCCAACCATTCTGGAGAGCGCATTTGGAACTATGCTCAAAAAGTTATCAAACTGTGTATACCCTTTGACCCAGCAGTGTTCCTACTGGGCTTAAATCCCAAAGAGATTTTAAAGGAGGGAAAGGGACCTGTATGTGCAAAAATCTCTGTGGCAGCCCTTTTCATAGTGGCAAAGAACTGGAAACTGAGTGGATGCCCATCAGTTGGAGAATGGCTGAATAAATTGTGGTATATGAATGTTGTGAAATATTATTGTTCGGTAAGAAATGACCAGCAGGAGGATTTCAGAAAGGCCTGGAGAGATTTGCATGAACTGATGCTGAGTGAAATGAGCAGAACCAGGAGATCATTATATACTTCAACAACAATACTATATGTTGATCAATTCTGATGGACCTGGCCATCTTCAGCAATGAGATGATTCAAACCAGTTCCACTTGTTCAGAGATGAAGAGAATTATCTACACCCAGAGAGAGAACCGTGAGAACTGAGTGTGGACCACAACATAGCATTTTCACTCTTTCTGTTGTTATTTGCTTGTATTATGTTTTCTTTCTCAATTTTTATTCCTTCTTGATCCGATTTTTCTTGTGCAGCAAGATAACTGTATAACTATATACACATATATTGGATTTAACATATATCTTTACATATTTAACATGTTTTGGACTACCTGCCATCTAGGGGAGGGCATAGGGGTAAGTAAGGAGGGGAAAATTTGGAACAGAAAGTTTTGCAATGTCAGTGTTGAAAAATGACCCATGAATAAAAAAAAAAGGTGAAAGAGAATAAGTTGCTTATTTTTTTAAAAAGATGCTTAATTTTTAAAACAAAGGGTCTATATCATAACTAGTTACACCAGACTAAAGAAAACAGTATCACATTTGCCAATCATTTAATTAGGGAGGATTTGTAAGGTTCTCTCTAAGTGTTTTGGGAAGCTTGGTGGCATAGTGAAGTTAGGAAAACTCATCTTCCTGAGTTCAAATCTGGTCTCAGACACTTACTAGTTATGTGACCCTGAGCAAGTTATTTAATCCTGTTTGCCTCAATTTCCTTACCTGTAAAATAAGTTGGAGAAGGAAATAACTACTTCAGTATCTTTGCCAAGAAAAACCAAAATAGGATTATGAAGAGTCAGTTATGACTGGACAACAAGAAGTGTCATGTCAGATATGATAAAGAAAAGGGGTGAGTTATTGGGTTTATTCAGTCTGATGAGTTTTCTTTTGTAATCGTAAACTGATGAGGAGAAATGGGGAAGGGGAAGAAGACATTCAATGATTATCAAAAAGGCATTTCTAAAGATTTAATCAACCTTTCCCAAACCTCTCTTCCAACTATAAATCCTTCTCTTCATGTTACCTCAAGTCATATGATTCTACCTTTCTTTACTATGTTACCTATTTTCAACCCTATTTAAGCTTTTTTCTCTTCCTTTGTTATATAAAGTCCTTTGAAATTATCTCTACTAGAATGCTACATCCCTCATCCTCTAATGTTTGTTCTTAATCTTTCAATTACAATAAGACCTTCAAAAAATTCACCTACTTCATTTCTTCTGAACCTACCACTTCTCTCACTTTCTTCTATTTGCTGAATTCTTTTTGCTCTCACTCCATTTTTTCTATGTTAGACTGCAATCTTCTTATTTATAATAATCCTTCGATTTTATTTTTTAGTTCTGTGGCCATGTGGGTGTAGGCAAGCAATATACAACTGCAATTCCAGCTTGATGTCATAAATATTTGTAGAAGAATTCTTTTTTATTTATTATTATTATTATTATTATTATTATTATTTTTAGAATTCTAAGTTCATGACAATTTTAAACCACTCACATATTTTTCTTCCTGATTTATCCAGAGGTCTCTTTAAAACTCAGTTTTGTAAAGTGACACTTTGCTTAGATGACACTTTTTTCCTCGAGAAAACTTAGTAAAAAGAAAGACAAATATGACAAAAATAGATATGAACTTGCTGGCAAGGTTTCCCTTCTTATAAGTGTACATAATTTTCTAAAAGCCTAAAGAGGAGAGAAATTGTCTCAGAAAAAGTTATTTGTTATATTCAGATCACAGAAAAAAGAAGTTAGTTTAATGCACTAAAACATGGGTAATGCTTGCTTGCTGGCAAACTTACCAGATGATTTTAAATTAGACAGACAAGACAGGTGAAGTGTTTTTGACATTTCTCCAGCATTAGGGAATCTCTCCTGGGAGGACGTAAGCTTCCCCTATTGACCCTTACTTTTTATGACTGGGTTCATAGGACCATACAACTCCAGGATAGATGTGGCTGTCAATAGGTTAAATCCTTTTTATCTGAGGAAAAGCCCGTGGGCTAACCAGAGATGTCAGGGAAAATAACCCCATGATATTTTACAGACAAACTCTGCTCAGAAATAGCCTCTGAGATTGTTTTGTGGCTCAAAAAGCAGAACTAACTGTTCTTGCTATCCTGTAGTTGGGCAAGCAGAACTCACTGTAAAAATAAAACTTAGAGATCTGATCCAAATTTCTAATTTTACTCTAGGGTTTCTGTCTTAGGGGTCACACAGTTTGGCTGGGCTCCTTGGTCCCTGCTTTGCATTGGGGCTCAGTCAAACTGGTCAAGTGGGAATGAAATCCTGGGCTTATGGATCTAAATGAAACTTGACAAAAGTTTAACAGGGAGTTCTTGCTAGTGGTCTGGGGTATTTCAGTGAATAATCCTTGCTATCAAGATTGCTATCTCAGTGCCATGCTCAAGACAGTCTCAGGATGGTTGATACTAATTGTAGTTCTAGCACAGGTGTCCAATTTATGAAGAAGGATGTTGCTATAAGACAAACTCAGAGACTGAAAAACTGAAATTGAACACAAAACAGGACATACAGATGAACTTCCACAATTCCAAGACACAAAAACACAAACAATTGCACAGAAGTCTTGCTGGCAAAGCCTTCCTCCTTTACCCTGAAATGATCCAATTAATTTTAAGTCTTTTTAAAATTGATCCTATTTACAATTAAATGATTATATTCTCTTACTGCCTAAGTCATGATTCTTTGTCTCTGAACTTAGTTCAGAAATTCAAATGATCTGCAATGTGTTAAGTTTAGAAATCCAGTTATGCTGCTAATCATTGTTCTATTCTGGCCTCAAGGAAATCTGTTATCCTTGAAGAATGCAGATGGACACCACAGAATCTGGTCTAGTATCTTTATAACACCAAGCTTTCCTTCAAGGATATCTGATTTGTCCCAAAGACCCCAGATTTTGGGATAAAAATTCAGTATTTGACAAAAACTGCAGGGAAAATTGGAAACTAGCATGGCAGAAACTAGACATTGACCCACACCTAACAACACATACCAAGATAAGTTCGAAATGGGTTCATGATCTAGACAGAAAGAGTGATATTTTAAGCAAATTAGAAGAACAAAAAATAGTTTACCTCTCAGATCTGTGGAGAAGGAAGGAATTTGTGGCCAAAGAAGAACTGGAGTTCATTATTGATCACAAACTGGATAATTTTTATTATATTATTTAAAAAGGTTTTGTAGAAACAAAACTAATGCAGACAAGATTAGAAGGGAAACAATAATCTGAGAAACATTTTTACATTAAAGCATTTGGATAAAGGTATCATTTCTAAAATATATAGAGAATTGACTTGAATTTATAATAATTAAAGCTATTCTCCAATTGATAATGGTCAAAAGATATGAATAGACAATTTTCAGATGAAGAAATTGAAACCATTTCTAGTCATATGAAAAGGTGCTTTAAATCACTATTGATCAAAGAAATGCAAATTAAGACAACTCTAACGTAGCACTACATACCTATCAGATTGACTAAGATGACAGGAAAAGATAATGATGAATGTTGGAGAGGATGTGGGAAAACTGGGACACTGATACATTGTTGGTGGAATTGTGAAAACATCCAACCATTCTGGAGAGTGATTTGGAATTATGCTCAAAAAGTTATCAAACTGTGCATACCCTTTGATCCAGTAGTGTTTCTACTGGGCTTATATCCCATAGAGATCTTAAAGGTGGGAAAGGGACCCACATGTGCAAAAATGTTAGTGGCAGCTCTTTTTGTAGTGGCAGGAAATTGGAAACTTAGTGGATGCCCATCAGTTGGAGAATGGTTGAATAAATTGTGGTATATGAATATTATGGAATATTATTGTTCTGTAAGAAATGACCAGCAGGATGATTTCAGAGAGGTCTAGAGAGACTTACATGAACTGATGCTGAGTGAAATGAGTAGAACCAGTAGAACCAGAAATGAGTAGAATCATTGTACATGGAAACAAGATTATACAATGATCAATTCTGATGGATATGGATCTTTTCAACAATGAGATGATTCAGACCAGTTCCAATGATCTTGTGATGATGAGAGCCATCTACACCCAGATAGAGGATTGTAGGAACTGTGTGTAGATCACAACATAGTATATTTATTCTTTTTGTTGTTGGTTGCTTACATTTTATTTTCTTTCTCATTTTTTCCTTTTTGATCTGATTTTCCTTGTGCAGTAAGATAATTGTATAAATATGTATTTATATATTGAATTTAACATATATTTTTACCATATTAACATATATTGGATTGTTTGTCAACTGGGGGAGGGAGTGAGAATAAGGGGGGAATTGGAACACAAGGTTTTGCAAGGATCTATGTTGAAAAATTATCCATGCATATTTTTTGAAAATAACTAGCTTTAATAAAAAAAAGAATATCTGGTTTGTTATCCAAAAAAAAGTCTGGTCAACTCTCTCTTTCCTTGCAGACACAATTGGATTCAAACACTGAATATTTCTTAGTCACCTGAGGGAAGAAGTGGGTTTTTGCTATCCCTCATCCCCAAATTTATTTCCAATTATATTTTATTCTATCTTTGATGATGGTCTATTTTTGATACTATCCAAGAATATAAAAGATTCCCTTCTTTGGGGTACTAGCTTTGCTGAAGAAATTGAGATCCTATTTTTTGGTAAATTTATTCTTTACTAGTAAATTGATCATTGGCAGAACTTTGTGCCTCACTCTACCCTAATTTTAACTGTTATAACTATCCAACAGGAAGAGCTGTTTGACAAACTCACCCCTCAAGAACCCCAGGGATTGACAATACCAAAGACTTTAATTTCTGATAATTAAGAGCCCCTTTCTCAGGCCAAATAAATTTGGGATCTTTTAGTAGTGATATTCTCATTAATTTAAGAATTCTAGATTTTCATTTTGCATACAATCTCTGGATTTTAAGATCCTCTTATAAATTGGTCTTTTTCCAGTTGAGTTGGCTCACTCAACAATGGGGGGGGACTGTGGAAGTCTATTTATTTTCTAACCCTTTGTAGAGACTTTTTGGGACTCAAATCTATGTCTGACCAGCTTCCAGAGCATTAAGTTATTAAGCCTATCTAATCCCTTACTGCTGAAGAGAATGTCCTAGACCTGCCTATTGCATTTCTTACCTTGGCTCAGAAGAATTTGGATTGGATTGGAACAAGAGTCCAGCCTCCAAAGATGGTCCCTCATACAGAAATCAGCTAATGAAATCAATGATAGCACACTGTGGGGAGTTCTTTTAAAGGATCATCTAGGGGGGATTGGAGTCCTACACTCAAATTCTATTATGGTTGCCAACTATTGCAAGAGAAATTCTAAGAGGCAAAGCTCTGAGCATGATCCATTTATTAACAAGGCCAGAAATTGCCAGTAAATGGAGGCAATGAACTCTTAGTGACCAAAGACCCCGAGTAAGAGCTGACAGGGTCTTTTATAGTGATTAACAGCATGACAGAGCAAAATCTCAAGTAATGTAAGTGTGTCTTCTTCTGATTGGCTAGAAAGAAAATCTCTGGCATCAGCTTGACATTACATCATCTAGACCTCCCCTTCTGAAATTCTCTTAAACCATAAATAAGAAACATGATTGGGAAATTTTGGAGTGACTATAACATCTGTGATTGAAAAACTTGACCTTTAGATAAAATCAGTTTTCTTTGGAATTTGTGTGTGTGGAAGTTACAAAAGTGGAGGTGCAAGTCCCCATATAAGGGAAGAGGTACAAGTTTTGAGAGTAGAACCCAGGTGATCAGAATTCACCTGAATCCCCCAAATAGATTGTCACCCAAGTGACCTGAAGTTACTTGAGTTGACTACAAGGGTAAAGAATATTAAATCTATCTTGTCTTGACAAAAAAGAATTAAAAATCAATTTTCAATTCCATATAATCTTTTTGTGTATATACCATGGCCTTCTTTTACAGATTGCTGAAAGCTGTGGATTCTGTCTAGAATGGTGTTTTAAATAATAGAAGGAGATGCTAAGTTCCCTTAATGAAAACAAGGATATAATTTATTTCCCATCCAGGTCCAAAGACCACTTGAAATCTATTTGTGGATCCCTTTAAAGACTTCAGGTTAAGAATTCCTAATGTCCCTTACCTGGATCTGGTCTCTCCTTGAAACAAGCCTCCCACTTAGAGGTAGTTTCATAAAAATTTTCTTGACTTGTCTTCTATTGTGACTCCCTAATATCTTGATTTTCTGAGTCTTTTTTGCATGGAAAGATTTTTTTTCTGAAACAAACATATCATGTAACTATTTTCCTAATCAATAAACAAACATTATTCACTGTCTTAATGCCTAATTTTTGATGGGCCATGACTACAAGAAAACTTGGTGACCATTTAATTTACCACTCCTTCCTTTTTTTCATAGCAGATAAGGAAACCACGATATATGGAGGTTTTGTGACACAGATAGTTGTATCCATCTAGATTTGAACCTAGGCTTTCTTACTCTAATTCCAATATACTTTCCATTATACCATGTAACTACTTATTTTCTATTCTATCTGATTATTCTTATTATGTTGTACATATTATAGCACATATCAAGCATCACACAATTTCAGGATTGGATGGGACCTCAGAGACCATCTAGTGACTGTATCTGAACAAAAATCTTTTTTAAATAGTATTTTTCCCAAATACATGCAAAAATAGTTTTCAGCATTCATTTTTGCAAAACCTTGTGTTCCAAATTTTTCTCCTTACAAGAATCTTCTCCAGGAAAAGATCATAAGGTTAATTTGAAAATTTCTAGTAAAGAACTCCACTTTTGGACAGTTCTAATATTAAGAAGTTGTAGTTTGTATTGGACTAAAACCTGACTTAATTGCAACTTCCAACATGTGATTTCCAATTCCCAAGCAAAAAAAGTCAAACCATTCTTCTGCATGGCATATCTACAAATACTTGAAGATTGCTCATTCTTCCCACTCTCCTTACAAGTATCTTTGTTTCAGGCCCAAATAGATACAATTCCTTCAACTAGTCCTCACATGGTTTAGTTTCTAGGCCTTCTTCTATCTTGTTCACCCTCTCCTTAAATGTGGCAATGTTCTTCCTAAAATGTTATATTCAATCTTTATTTTAGTTTTCATGTCTTACTACTATTGCTATCATTTTCTAAAATTATATCAAATAATATCTGATAGATGGAAACATCATTGCTTTATTTTTGTTTTTACTGGGAAGACATCATGTATACTATTTTATAAGATGATTGCTATTAGTTTTGGATAGATTTTAATAATGGAAACATGCTTGGATGCCAAACTTTAGAATAAATACCTGTTACACTTTGAGGGCTTTTCTATATCTAATAAATATTGCGACTAATAATGAATTTGAAAAATGTTATGTTCAGAATCAAACACTTCTTTCTCTTCCCTTTTCCTTTCCCTTTCACAAAATGGCAACCAATTTGATATAGGTTATACATGTACAATTAAGTAAAACATATTTCCATATCATATTATGAAAGGAGAAATAGAAGAAAAGGAAAAAAACACCAAAAAAGTGAAAATAGTATTCTTTAATTTGCATTCAGAAAACTCAGTTCTTTCTCTGGTTGTGGATAACATTTTCCATGATGAGTGTTTTGGAACTGTCTTGGATCATTGTATTGCTGAGAAGAACTAAGTCAATAATAATTGATCATCACATACTGTTATTATTACTATATAACCAGTCTTCTGGTTCTGTTCACTTCATTCAGTTCATGTAAGTTTTTCCAGATTTTCTGAAATCTCCCTGCTTATCATTTTTTCATAGCACAATAGTATTTATTCCATCACATTCATTTATCACAACTTGTTTAGTCATTTTCCACTTGATGGACACCCCCTCAATATCTAATTCTTTTCCACTCCAAAAAGAGCTGTGACACTAAGGTGGGAAATCCAACATGTAGTCTCTGTGCAGGACACACCAGTGCAGCCCCAGGCCCAGCCCAGCTTGGCCAGCGACATACTGGGTGGCTTCCAAACTTCTCAGCCCAGAGACACCAAAGAGAACCTGGAAGCTCAGCATAAAAGGTCTGTGGAACCAGAGTGGGATTCTAGCTTGACCCTGGCTCCGGCTCCTGTCTGGACCCTAGTATCAGTGAGGCAGGACCTCTGCATGAGCAGCTATGCTGCAGGCTTCTGGACCTCTCAGCATGGGGACACCAGAGAGGACTCAGAAGGTCAATAGAGAAGGTCTGCACAAAATCTCTGAAGCTTGGGACAGTGCACCCTCCACCCTGGAAACAGAACTCTACTTTAATGAAGAGTTAAAAAGCAGAGTAATAGATTAGGAAAATGAATAGAAAAAAATGTTTCTGATCATTAAAAGTTATGATGGTGACAAGGAAGATCAAAACACACACTCAGAAGATGGTAACAAAGTCAAAGCTCCTACATCCAAAGCCTCCAAGAAAAATAAGAATTGGGCTCAGGCGATGGAAGAGCTCAAAGAAGACTTTGAAAATTAAGCAAAAGAGATAGAGGAAAAATTAGGGAAAGAATTGAGAGAGGTGCAAAAAGAAATACCAAAAAAGCTAATGAGGAGAAGAATGCCTTAAAAAGCTAATTGGCCAATTGGAAAAGGAGGTACAAAAAGCTCATTGAGGAAAATAATTCCTTAAAAAATAGAATTGAACAAATGGAAGTTAATAACTTTATGAAAAATCAAGTTACAATAAAGCAAAATAAAAAAGTGAAAAAATAGGGAAAAATGAAATATCTTATTGGAAAAACAACTGACCTGGAAAATAGATCCAGGAGAGATAATTTAAAAATTATTGGTCTACCTGAAGTTATGATCAGAAAAAGAGCTTGGACATCATCTTTCAAGAAATTATCAAGGAAAACTGTCCAGATATTCTAGAACCAGAGGGGTAAAATAGAAATTGAAAGAATCTACCAAGCATCTCCTGAATTATATCCCAAATAAATACTCCTAGGAATATTATGGCCAAATTCCAGAACTCCCAGGTCAAGGAGAAAATATTGCAAGCATCCAGAAAGAAACAATTCAAGTATCATGGAACCCCACTTAGCAGCTTCAACATTAAAGGACCAGAGGGCTTGGAATATGATATTCCAGAGAGCAATGAAACTAGGATTGGAACTACCCAGCAAAACTGAATATAGTCCTTCAGAGGAAAAAGTGGTCAGTCAATGAACCAGAGAATTTTCCAAATACAGGATTCTGAAGAAGCACAGGAGGTAATCAGGAAAATGATATCATAAGGTAATTAAAAAGATTTATCTGTTTATATTTCTACATGGGAGGATGATACTGTAACTCATTAAAACATTCTCATTATTGTGGCAATTAGGAATACATATAGACAGAGGGGAAGAGAGGATGGCTGAAAGAATTGGCTCAAATAGGAAATAACATACTCTTCAGGAAAATAAGAGGAAAATGGGATATGGGAAGGGGGAGAGAGTGATAAAAGAGAGGGCATATTAGGGAGGGAGTGATCAGTTGCAAAATACTTTTGAAGAGAGATAGGATGAAAGAAGAGAGAATAAATGAAGGGAAATACAATTAGCAATAGTAATTGCAAAAAAAATTGAAGCAAGTTTCTCTGATTGAATATTATTGTTCTCTGGGAAATAATGAGCAGGATGCACTCAGGAAAAAAACCTGGAAAGTCCTTTATGAACAAAGTGAAATATACTGTATATAAAGTAATAGCAATGTTTCGGGATGACCAGCTGCAAATCCACAACTACTCTGAAAGACTTACGATGAAAAATTCGATTCATACCCAGAGAAGGAATTTATTGTGTCTGAATACAAAAATGAAGCATTCTATATTTCTCTATCTCTCTCTTTATTTTAATTTAATTTTTCTTGAGGGTTTTTATTTTCATTAGGGTGGGAGATCTACATTTTCTTTCACAACTTTATTTTTATGGAGATGTTTTGCATGACTTAACATGTAGTTTCTTAATTGTGGATGGAGATAAGGGAGAGAAACTAGAACTCAAAAATCTTAAAAACAAATGAAAAAAGTGTTTTCATTGTAACTAGGGGAAAATATTAAATAAATAAATAAATTTAAATTTAAAAAGGAGAAATGGAAGTAAAAGAGGGAGATAGGATGAGAGGAGAGTTAGAAAGTGAATGAGAGGGACAGAAAGAAAAATATACATAATGTGCTGTTTTGAGGATGTTATGGCATTAATTCTAGTTGTGATCTTTTTTATAATTAAGATATTTATATATCTTTGTTATTATTAATTCTATCACTAAGTTATATTGTGAATAGGAAAAAAAGAAAATTCATTTAAAGTAACTGACTCTCATGTAGTCACAAAATTTCAATGATAATAATAAAAATTATTCATACATGCTTCACGGGCAAGATTCATCAAAGATTGTTACTTCATTGGACACATAATCAACTTGGATGTATTATAACCTTTTTATGATTAAGAAAATTGCTAAGGGTTCAAAGGCTCAAATGATTTGACTAAGGTCATTCCACAGATGGATGGAATACTGGAACTCAAAGATTTTCTTTCTGATACAGTATTGTATCCACTATCCTGTTTTAATTATTTTAAATCAAGGGTTATTGATATGGAGGTTTATGAACTTATTTAAAAACTTTAAAATACTTATTTAAAAACATTTTGATAGCTATATTTTAATGCAAATGGGATGCTATGTAATCTTATGTATTTAAAAAATTATTCTAGATGTACACAGAATTAAAATAAAGGGATGTAGAAGAGTATTATGTTTCAGTTGAAGTAAAAAAGGCAGGGCTAACAATCATGATTTCAGACAAAGCAAAAGCAAAAACAGACTTAATTGAAAGAGATAATCAGGGAAGCTACATTTTGCTAACAAGTACCATAGATAATGAAGTAATATCAAAAAAAAATTATAGCATGTTTCTCTGACAAAGGCCTTATCTCTCAAATATATAGGGAATTGAGTCCAATTTAGAAAAAATAAAAGCCATTCCCCAATTGATAAATGGTCATATATACACATAATTATCAATTGCATCTATTACATGGTTATTTCATTTTTTCAGTTATACATTTCTTGGATAGTAGCTCTCATACTGATTCTTTTGTTTACTTCATTTTTTGTTATGATTTCTTTATTTGTTATGAACAGATTTATGATCTGTTCATACTCACCATATACCTTTCCATTAATATTTATATAGAAAAAACATTGGAAGAAAATTGATGTTAAAAAGCTAGGAAAAATTTTGAATCATTAAAAGAACTTTACAATTACCCAAAGATAATTCTGCCTATTCTCATATTTCCTGGTCAATTCTGCTTCCAGCCCATTACCCATTAGCAGTGTTGAATCTTGTCTTTTAAATTAAAAAAAAATGAACTTAACAAACATGATCATTTTTGATGTACCAAAAAGAACATAAATGAGGAATGATATGAAATTCCGGATTTCTACTAAATAATTTTTAAAGTGAATATTTAACATAGACCAAAAATGTCCTGCTTGTCTATGGTTTCTTCTGAACATCATTCTAGTTTCTACTATTTGAAATGTCTGTTCAAGTCACATATATTGATGCACAAACTCTATAGCTTGTTCATTCAATTGCCCATTACAATCTGAACACTAAACATTCTTGATCCACTTGGTTTTCCCTGTGTAGATAGTTAGAATAATTTCTTTAGAATAATTATGGATCTTATTTTGGAGGATCTACAGTGTTCTGGATACTGATATATCCAATACAATAAGGTATGCATATAGAAGCATTTGTTGAACTTTACCATCTATAGGGAAATCTCTTCAACTTTAACTCAGTACTGGGTCATCTCCACGATAGCAGTGAAGTTCTTTGGTGATCATATTACACTTTTATTTATAGCTTAATATTTATCTGTAGCTTTATTTTATTAGTTTTATTTATAGATTGTTATTTATAATTAGAGGGTCATGGAATGAAGTTAATTCTGTGGTATATATTCCAAAGAAACTTATATGGTTTTTATATATGCATGAGAAACATTTAGTTGAAGGAGAGTCTTTAATGTGGCAATACTTCATTGAATAAAAAGAAATTAATAGTTAAGAATCAATAAAGACAGCAGGATCTAATATTTTCTATATCTTTTAATTTAGTAAAATCTAGGAATAACCAATTGACAGTTTACTTGGTCCCTTTATGTCCCTGCAATGTCAAAGTAAATTAGAAAGGGTTCTCACATTTTGGACAGAATCTCTGTAGTAAACTTATGGGAAGACTGGTTGGACTGGAACAGATAGATTTTAATCTGTATCAGTTGAGGGAGGGAATACCCACTTTGATGAGAGATCATGGATATATGGTAATATTAACATGTTATATATAATATGTATACATACATGTATATATCTTAATTACTTCATAACCTGAGATCAAAAGAGTTAAGGAAAATGGAACAGTAGCAAATATTATGAGAATTAATCACTCTACCTACCAAAGCTACATGCAGAATAGTAGGATTCTACAATGATAATAATTCACTGATAACATCTGTGATCTTTTTTAGTACTTGGTCACTTCCCCAATATATGTCTATCTGAAAATATCCCCTCTTCTTTGTCCTTTCTCTCTTCCCTCTTTTTTCTTTCCTTCTCCTTGTCTTCTTCCCCTTTCTCCTCTCAAAGCTTCCAGGTAATAGAAAAGGTAACAGATGGTATTTTTATCAATGTAGCTGGGTATGGGTGTTCACCTAAACTCTTCCTGTTGAGACACTTCTGATGCATAAATTAAGAGCATACAAGGTTTCTTGATAGGTGCAACTAGAGATAACTTTTTAAAATTATTCTATGGATCTTATTCAAGATTTATAGCCAAGTTTTCTTTCCAAGTTTTCTTCTTTCCATTTTCTTATTTCCTTCCACCTGGAATGCTCTTTGAATCTAATTCATATCTCCACATCAGGGTTCAGCTCAAATGTCATCTCTCCCACAAAACCTTCCAAACTTAAACACCTAGCAAAAAAAAAAAATGACATCCTATGTTTAAAACACCTAAACACTTTCATTTTATGTGTTCCCTTATTTTGGTCACTTGTATATATATTTTGTCTCCCTTAGTGGACCATAAGCTTTGTCAGAGAAAGGACTGTCTTGTAAGTGTATGCATTTTTCACAAAAAGTATTAAGAAAACTAACACTCAAATTATTTGTTGAATAGCATGACAAAAATATTTATAAGATATATAGACCCCATTTTGGACAGCTGCCCAACACTAAAAGAACTTTTTTTTATTGATATGGAGAATAGTGAGGATATGGTAGGGGCAATTCTCCAACTGAGGTGGGTGGGGACAGGCTGAAGAATGGGGTTCATGACTCATAGCTTGGTAAAGAAACACACTCAAATACTTTACTTATAAGCCAAATAATTCTGCTGCAAAGTTGGAATCAATCAATATTCTGGCTCAATACTTTAACATTTTCCTATTGCCAATCCATTTGAACCTGACCCTGAACCTTGCTTCCCATTTAATTTCTCTCAAGCCTTGTCATGATTCTTGGCTTAAGTCATTCTTCTATTTGAGCCCCCCTGTTGTCTCTAGTCCTTCATACCATGCCTTGTTTACCTGATTTCAGACCTTTAAAGTGATGCCCACCTGGACAGAACCTCTCAAGGAGAGCTATGGACTGCTCCATATCAGTCCTTGCTAGGAAAATAGTATAGATGGTTCTTGCTTTATATAAATTATCATTCTCAAATTTAATTTTAAGTTAAAAATTCTACTGAGGGAGAAGTGCAGAGAGGAGAAGCCACTTAAGGATGGGAAATCGCAGATACAATTTAGGAACTTCCATTTCCCAAATCCCAAGAAGATTTAAAGAGAAAGTTGCTTTAAAAGATAGATGTAACAGAAATATGTATGAAGAGACTGGGGAAAAGTGTGCCTGCATTTGTTCCCAGTTTTCATGGATTTGATAAAAATGAAACATAATGATTGTAAAATTAACATAAAAATTGGAGTTAGAAGTGAATGAGAATGATGTGGAGGAGTTCATGGAGAATTGTAGAATGAGGATCTAATTGAGCTACTAAGCTCAAAGATTTCAGAAGAAGAAAGAGAAAGCTTTGGGACCTGAGGTTGAGTCAAAAAAGTTTATAGTGAATTTTTTCATGTATTATAAAAATGGATCCAAATGCCTCAAGATTTTTAAAAATTCAAAGACCAGTTGAGGATAATATTGTCTGTTATCATTAGATATATGAGGTTAAAAAATAGAGCCACTGTCCAAACATCTCTTGTTAGCTCCATAAAGAACATTGTGTAGCCAACTACTAGTGATAAATGTTTAATGTAATGGTTTGGGAAATGGGGCAACATATTACACACCAATATTAACTTCATGATATACTATTAATACTTTATATTAACTTTACTTTTCATTTTATAATTCTGTTTATTTTTATGGCTAGAGTATAAAATATGTCTGCATTTTAATACATCTTATGACTTGAAGAAATGTATCATTTTGTATATATCTTTGTTATGTAAGCTAAGTAAAATGGGTGGATAGGGACAAGTTTACATTATGTAAAAATCACTTTATGTAGAGATCTTTGGAATAGTCCACTTATGTAAAGCAAGAACTGCTTTTTTGTTGTTGTTATAACTCTAGGTATAGTACTGGGGGCCAAAAGAAAGTGCTATATAAATGACCTCTGAATTCATAGGATCATAGTATTTAAGGATGGGAAAAAAGGACTTGAAAAATAATTTAATCCAGTGTCCTCATTTTAAAGATGAAAAAAAAAAAACTAAATCCCAGAGAGTTGGTGACCTGCAGAGCTAGGATTCATATTCAATTCTTATGAGATCCATCTTCCATGAATAACCGCTTTTTCTCTATATCACATAATGCTTCTTTGACAGGATTATGAGACCTGAGTTTGAATCTTGCTTCTGATAATTACCAGCTCTGTGATTGACCAATTCACTTTAACTTTTTGAGCCTTGGTTTCCTCATCTTTAAAGTGGGGATAATAATAGTACCTACTTCACTGGATTGTTGTTTCATGAGATTATAACCTATTTATATACTCCCCTCCCCATCACAACATAATTTGATGAAGTGAAAATTAAAACATTTTTTTTTCTTTTGAAATAGCTGTCCTGCTGCTAGAAAGAATGGTCTTATGGAAATGGAGTTATTTTTGCAAAAGTCCATCCCCTATCAGAATGTTTCTGGTGAGGCTTTGGGGAAAAGTTGGGCTATAGAAAGAGGAGTCTTCTTCTGTCTCTTAAGTACCAGTTGCTTTTTTCTTTTCATGGTTCAAAGAATTTTACATTTCAGAGAGTTTGCTAAAACACAAAGAATAATTTTAGTGCCTAAATACTTGCTGAGAGAACAAATGGATTCCAGTAATTTAAAAAAAGGAATTAGAATATTTTGAGAAAAGGATTTGGGGGAAGGGAACAATGGGTGGGGGAAAAAAGAAGCTGCAAAATATGTACAATGGAAAGAGAACTGGTTCTGGCATCTAGAGATTTGTGTTCCATTTCCATCTCTTCCTCATTAACAGGGTGACCTCAGACAAGTGTCTAGGTGTCAGATTCAGCATCTATAACAGAAAAAGAGAACATGTTGCACTGGAAGGCCTTTGAGATCCCTTCTAGCTCAAAAACTGTGATCCTATGGACATTTTAGTAATGTGTACAATATTATTTGATGAAAAAATAAAATTTCATTATAAAGAATGATGGGAGAGAGAAGTAAATATATGAGTGCTGTTTGGAAAGAAGATCCTAACTTATATTGCATCAAAAAACGGAATTGGAATTTTGATAAAACATAAACTTTTTGCAGATAAATACTGACAGAGTGCTCTCCAACATATGTTTGTCTAATGGTGTTTATTCATAAATTCATAAATATGGTTCAAAATGCAGTGGAATAAGAAGTTGATCTAGAGTCAGAGGATGTAGGTTCAAGTCTCAGATTTTTACTTCTTGATTAAATTTTTTAAAATAATATTTCATTTCCCCCAATTACATGTAGAAACAAATTTTAACTTCCATTTTAAAAAAAATTGAGTTCCAAATTCTCTCCATCTGTCCCTCTTCTTTCCCTCCCTGAGACAATAAGAAATTTGATATAGGTTATACATGTGCAATCATGCAAAACATATTTCCATATTAGTCATTTTGTGAAGGAAAATAGACCAAAGTAATTACACATACACATACACACACACACATAAAATAAAAAAGGAAAAATTGTACATTTTAATCTACATTCAAATTCCTTCTTTTCTCTGCAGATGGATAGCATTTTTCAATATGAGTCTCTTAGCATTATCTTGGATCATTGTATTGCTGAGAGTAAGTTATTCACAGTTTATTGTCATACATTATTACTATTTCTGTGAACAATGTTCTCCTAGTTCTGCTTAATTCACTTTGCATCAGTTCATGTAAATCCAGTTTTTTTTTTTAATATTCTCCTTAAGTGTTTTTACTGAGCTT
The DNA here is from genome assembly GCF_016432865.1 of Antechinus flavipes. Taxonomy (NCBI): domain Eukaryota; kingdom Metazoa; phylum Chordata; class Mammalia; order Dasyuromorphia; family Dasyuridae; genus Antechinus; species Antechinus flavipes. The sequence goes on along the minus strand of NC_067400.1, from coordinate 174,733,110 downwards.
ATATCCCAAAGAGATCTTAAAGGAGAGAAAGGAACCCACATGTGCTAAAATGTTTGTGGCAGCCCTTTTTGTAATGGCAAAAAACTGGAAACTGAATGGATGCCCATCAGTTGGAGAATGGCTGAATAAGTTAGGGTATGTGAATGTTATGGAATGTTGTTTTATAAGAAACGATCAGCAGGATGATTTTAGAGAGTTCTGGAGCGACTTACATGAAGTGATGCTAAGTGAAATGAGCAGAACCAGGAGATCATTGTACAGGGCAAGAAGATTATACAATGATCAATTCTGATAGATATGACTCTTTCCAACAATGAGATGATTGAGGCCAGTTCAATATCTTGTGATGATCTACACATCTACACCCATATACACATCTACACACATAGAAAGGACTGTGGGAACTAAGTGTAGATCACAACATAGCATTCTCACTCTTTTTGTTGTTGTTTGCTTGCATTTTGTTTTCTTTCTCATTTATTTTGCCTTTTTGATCTATTTTTTCTTGTGTGTGTATGTATACATATATTGGATTTAACATTTTAACATGTTTTACATTGTAGTATGGACTAGCTCCCTGGAGGGCTTCAGGGTCAGCCAGAGTTAGGATGAATTAAAGTCCTTGGTCTTTAGGAGGAGAAGTGAAGGACATAGGCAAAGTGCCAAGAGGCTTGCCAAAGATCTCTCCTGGATTCTGGAGTCCAGAATCTCTAGCCTCTCCCCTCTTCCCGCAGCCAAGTGACCCTGCCCTCTCTCCCTCTGCCCTCAAATCCTTGCCTCTCATTATCTTAACACCAAACATTCAGCAAGTACCAATAGTGAGGAGAGCCATTTATCCAAATATATGCTAATAGAGTAATTGTCTCTAATCGAATAGATAATTAGTAAGTGCTCAGTTGTCTGATTCAAGGAAACCTTTTTGGAGTTTCAGCCCCTCTACATAATATAAAAATGTTTTTCTGTTCTCAAAATATATATATATATATTCTGCTTATTTCTTATAACACAATGGTATTCCATCACATTTACATATCACAATTTCTTTAACCATTCCCTAGTTGATGGACATCATCTCCATTCTTTGCTTTCTGGCCAAATCTGTGCAAGAAAATTTATCTCCATGGACATCAGTTTCTTTATCTGTAAAATGAGGTAGTTATATTATATTATCTCTAAAGTCTCTTCTAACTTTAAATCTCATAGAGTCTTAAAGGAAATGAAACAAATGATTTAATTTCCCTTTCATGACTTATTTTATTTATATATTCTGTCTTTATCAAAGGGACTCAGAACACATTGCCAACAGTTTCAAATTCAGCATGGCTAATATTGTCTTATCTGAGAAGAAAAAATAATATTCATCATCTTTTTAGTGTTTTTTTCACAGAAAAAAAGAACATAGGAATATGTTTAGAGCAGGCACATTCCAAATTCCTCTAGACACACAGAATACTCTCAAAATGAAAAAAAAGAATTGAAATGTAGGCAACTCTTAAAATTCTATTTATTGACCTCTTTTCTTCAAACTAAAATGATCATAAACATGAGGGCACTTACAGGGTCAGCAGTTGTTGACACTTTCATTAATGGAGGCCAAGGCCTCTCTCCCTCCCTGACACAGCTTACCAAAAAGTTAGTCTTGGCCTCTCATTGGTATTCCTTAAACTGGTCCTTTTATTGTCCTGGTAGAGTTGAGTATATCGATGGAGGTTGTAGCAAGAGAGCTAAAAAGCTAAGTGCAGAGAGCTATTTACAAATTGGCAGAAAGGAGAAGCAAGGTGAGTTTTGCATTTTTTTTGGTTCAATTTTGTGCATGAGGGAGAGGGGGACAGATTATAAACACATGGAAAAATAAATTCATTTAAAAATAAATCCACTTAAAACAAAACAAAAGATATTGTGGAACTCGAAATTGGAGTGTCTGCAATACTCTTTGTCATAACAATTATATTATCAGCTTTTGCATCATTAGGGGGACTTGGAAAGAGATTCCATCTCCATTGAAGATCTGCTTATTTTGCAGTTAGCAAAAGATAATTTTTGCCTATTCTAAAACTATTGCAGATGGTTACAGAGTTTAAATTCATGCCACTGGTGACACTCTATCATGGCTAATGCAAAGCAAGCTCTGGCAGACTGAGAGGAACTAAGCTGAAATGGAGACTTTAACTCCAAATTTCTTTGCTAATATGAATTTAATTCAGGGCCTTAATGGCATTTTAAAATGGCTTTTGTATTTAATTATAGATAACATAGGTAAGTATAGGCAAGTGATTACTTAAAGCCAGGCAGACACAGGAAATGCAAGAACACTAATAGGTTTTTAATGACCAGTTATTTATTGTATTCCAAGTTTAATTAAATTGCCTCTTTCAAATGCAGCTCATTGCTGATTAATAAAAATATGTTCTCCATTTGTGTGATGTGAATAGTTATGAAACAATTGTACCTTATAGGTTGAGAAGACAATGAAATGTGAGTGAAAACTATTTTTAGCATTTTTCAATAGATTAGAAATGATTTTGTTGCAACTCAATGGTTTTGAAAGGACAGTTTCTTTTTTTGAGACACCAATATTGGAATTGAGTTTATACTTTCAGTAGTCTTTATGCTCTTAGATTACATAAAATTACTTAGATAAGATGTAGATAACCTTTCTTAGCAAATTCTACTACTGGAAGATGAAGAGGCAGAATGCAGCATATGCTATCAAAGTGATCACTGTAAATTTTGTTTAACTTTTAAACTTAAACTTTTTGTTTTTGTTACAAGGAAAGACTCATTTTGTGATAGTGGTGGTCATATAGCTAGAAATTAAGGCCAAAAAAAGCATAAATATATTTAAAAAATATTACACCACAAAAAATTAAGGAATTATTGCAAAACATATTTCATAAACTAGTTGAATACATTTTCAATTTTGTCTTAGAGTGCCCCTTTTTAAAAATTATGGAATAAAACAAACATTTTCATAACATAAAGTATAAAAATGATTATTCATGAAACTGCATGTATGGTCATATTCCAAATTGGTGAGTTGGACCTTTCTATTGCATGTTATCACACTTGTCAAAGAAGCTTCCCAGACTTTTTTATATAATCTAGCAGTAGACAAAAATATGCTGCATATCTTCTGAAAATAGAGTTTCATTATCCTGTTACATGAAGAAAAAATTAACTATCCATTTTAGTTTTGTAAAAATGATATAAAGAAAACAGAATTAGGAAAAAATAACATAAAGATAATAATAAGTTTTTAAAAATTCAATATTATTTTCAGTTTCATATTTTCTCTCTCTTTTCTCTCACTCATTGAGAAGGCGCAAAAAATTGTGGTATATGAATGTTATGGAATATTATTGCTCTGTAAGGAATGACCAGCAGGATGAATACAGAGAGGCTTGGAGAGACCTACATGGACTGATGCTAAGTGAGATGGGCAGAACCAGGAGATCATGATACACTTCGACAACGATATTGTATGAGGATGTATTCTGATGGAAGTGGATTTCTATGACAAAGAAACCTAACTGAGTTTCAATGGATAAATGATGGACAGAAACAGCTACACCCAAAGAAGGAACACTGGGAAACGAATATGAACTATTTGCATTTTTGATTTTCTTCCCGAGTTATTTTTACCTTCTGAATCCAATTCTCCCTGTGCAACAGGAGAACTGTTCGGTTCTGCAAATATATATTGTATCTAGGATATAATGTAACATATTTAACATATATAGGACTGCTTGCCATCTAGGGGATTGGGGGTAGAGGGAGAGAGGGGAAAAAACGAAACATAAGCGAGTGCAAGGGATAATGTTGTAAAAAATTACCCTGGCATGGATTCTGTCAATATAAAGTTATTATTAAATAAAATAAAATTAAAATTAAAAAAAAAGAGAAGGCGCAAAAAAACAAAAAACAAAAAACAAAACAAAAAAAACAAACCCAAACCCAAACCAACCCCAAAGCTATTATAAATATGCATAGTGAAGTAAAGCAAATTTCCCAAATTAGCCTTGTCCAAAAAAAAAAAAAAACAGAATGAAAAGGGAAAAAAAAAAAACCAATTCAATTTAGACTCTATTACCTGTCTATCTAGAGGTGAGTATCCTATTTTTTCATGGATCTTTTGGAATTGTTATCAGTCATTATATTGATTAGAGTTATCAAGTCTTTCAAAATAGATTATTTGTATATTATTTTTGTTACTGAACAAACTCTTCTAGTTCTACTCTCTTCACTTTGCATCAGTTCATACATGAATTACTAGGATTTTTCCGTTTTTGTTTTTAAAAACTGCCCCTTTCTAAAGGGGGCATAGTTAGCCTAGAAAAATGAAAGATAAAAGAAAAATGGGTTAGCTGTCTGTAAGAATTTGAAGACCTGAGAATAGACTTATTTTGAGTAACCTCAGAAGTCAAAATTATGTATTAGCAATAGTTACAAGAGACAGATTTCAACTTAATACACAGATATTTTTATTGAGATCATCCTTAATTTAGAGCCATTTAATAACATTTCATCTTTTAAATAAGGAAACTGAGGTGGAATGACTTTTTCATTTGAGTAACAGAAGTAGGATTTGAAATTCTTATTTCAGATTTAGTCCTCTTTCCACTGCCTTCAAAGTATACAAAATAGAGTGGGCTGCTTAGTTGGCTGTAGTTTCTCCTCTGTTGGAAGTGTTCAGACAGAAGCTTGATGGTAATCTGTTGGGGATATTTCACAATTTACTTCCATTTGTGGACGGTAGCACTGGAAGAACTTTCAACTATGTCTAAGATTAGTTGATTGAATGAATATTGTCATCTGTGTGAAGCTTTCTGGGAGTATTATCTTTTTCAGATAGATGAGATTCTAGATAGATAAGGTTTGCCTTTTCCAAAATTGACATCAGTGGCTTTGAAGTCATATAAGAAACATGCACTCTGTAGAGAGACTTCTCGGTTAGGTACAGATCCTCTCAGGCATATTTGAAGATGGAATAAAACTTTGGTGTAGAGAACAATATTATACAATAATAAGATGACCTGAGGCTAAATTACTGGGTAGGTTAGGTAAAAAACCTTGGGGAAATGATTTCATCACTCTGAACTTTTGCATTTATAAAATGGAAATAACAATTCTTGCACAACTTACTTCACAGTAATTTTGAGGAAAATATTGTATTTTAAATCTCAAAAATCTACTTAAATATGAGTTATTATTACATATCAACCAGGAAGTCATATGAACTAAAAGGCTTACTAATTTAAAAACAATTTGGAAAGAAAACAATTCTTGACATATATTCTCAGTTCTAGTTTTTACTCTGAAATAGATAAATTTTCTATTATTTCTCAAAGGGCTTCATTAATCTATCCTGAGATTGATTGTTTTACTTAAGATTTATATCCTGCATGTTCTATTCCACATATTCCCAGAAATGCATCAATATTATTTTAAATTGACTACTTTTTCTTGGATGATTTAGAATCTTTTTCTGCTAGAATAGAAGTTTAGATATTAAATATTAGTCAACTGAATATTATCATTTGATTATTTTAGTGGTTTTCATTTTGACTGGGAGTTTCTTTTCTCCAAACAAAGGCTTTCTTCATTATATTAAAATTCATTAGTCATGTGGAGACTTCAACTTTCATAAGCAACCAAATAAAAATTGTGTTAAGAGCTTAAAAATGAAACTAAATGAAAATAAATTTTGATATGTCTCCATAATGAAGGAAAGCACTTATTATAACTCTAGAGTATTTTTAAAAATCCATGTCTTACAATGCAGTCTTTTCTTCAAAAGTCACCTGTTGGAATTATTATGTATATCTCTTAGAGTCTGATTTTGGAAAGCATTTTGCTAAATTATATATCTTTTAATATTGAAACATTTTGGATCACTAAAACCAATCATAATTGGCATGAAATTAATTGCATTGTGTGTGTATGAACATATAGGTACATAAACTGTATGAATGTATATATTTCAGAAATATCTGTACAAGTGTTATGTACACATGTGTTTATATGTACATAAATGCATTATATAAATGTATCAATTCATATGTTTATATGCATTCATCTCTGTATTAATGTGAATTGTGTACATGTACATATAAATGTATGTGAATCTTAATATGAGGGTATTTTTGTGAAATTATTGTATAGTTATTTTTTGGTAGGCAATAATTCTTCAATTTTCTTCATCTCTACAATCAACTTGAAAAAAGTAAATATAAATACATAAGAATATGCACATAGGTATGTACATATATTTATCATACCAGACCACATCTATGAAGCAACTTGTAACATCATTTAATTAAATTCAAATTCAATAAATATTTATTAATTTTATTATGTTCAAGATCAAAAGACTGTATGATAAAAAGAGCTGATTTCCAATCATGAAGGAAAGCCTTCTTCTGATATCTACCAGATGTAGGACCCTGGCTAAGTCACAAACTCTCAATGTCCTCAGGAAATTTCTTTCCTGAATAGAAGTTCCATAAAGAAATCACAAACCTCTCTCCTCTCTCAACCTCCCCTACCTCTAAATAAATAGAGATGAAAACTGACATAATCTTTATCTTCAAGATGCTTCCTTTTATAGAAATTCTAGGAAGAAAAGGCATTCCTTTTCACACTTTACCTCCAAACTTTTGCTGAAACTGTCCTTTATGCAGGGGAATTGATAATTTTTTTTCTTTTAAAGGTTCTTAATAAAATTCTGTCTTATTTTTCAAATGATTGTTTATATACTTTTCCCTTTGCATGTTATATCTTCCATTGTGAATGAAGCTGCTTTAGAGCAGAGATGTTTTGAGGTCTATTTTTTCACTCCAGTATCAAGCAGTGCCTTGTATATATAGATTTAGGTATATACACACACAATGCAAATACATGATTGCATATACATGTACCATATTAACATATGAAAAAATACATATGTGTATGTATATATTAATATAGATACACATGCATATTCAACCAATATGCACACATACAAACATGAGTGCATAGGATATATTTAGGCATCTATATGTATATAGCATGTGTCCACACATACATGTGATTTATGCATCTGTGCATGCAATTTTCACATATCCATATTTATACACACATATTTGTGTGCATCTTTTTAAACTAAGAACCCTATAGACCATCTTTGACATTTTCTTCTCTTTCTTCCCACATCTCCAATTAGTTACCAAGCCAACAAGCAATATTAGTCTTAGTTGTCTGTCCTTTTCTTTAAATTCCCAGTAGCTCATTGTGCAATGATCAACTATGATTGATTTAACTCTTTTCAGCAATACAATAATCCAAGGCAATTTCAAAAGACTCATGACAGAAAATGTTATCCACCTCCAGAAAAAGACCTGATGGAATCTGAATGTAGATTGAAACATATTATTTCCACTTAAAATTTTTTTCAAGGTTTTTTCTTCTTGGTCTATTTTTTCTTTTACAACATAATTAATATGGAAATATGTTTTACATGATTTCATTTGTAATATTGCACACATAAAATATGCATTTATATGTGTGCAATGTGTTTATATATGTGTGTATGTGTGTACATATGTAAATTTTTATCAGATTTCTTATCATCTTAAGGAAGGAAGAAGGTGAGGGAGAAAGAAAATAGTGGGACCTCTACAGCACCTGCTTCAGGCACCATCAAGGCCTTTGGAACAAATTGTTCTCATTCTCCTATTCCAAAACTTTGTAGATTTGTTTTTGTTTTTAGCATAGAAGTGTATACTTTTTCAAAGGCTTTTTCTGCATCTATTGAGATGATCATATGTTTTGGTTTTTAATAAACTGAATTATGTTGATTGTTTTTTCTAATGTTTATCTATCCTTTTATCTCTGATATAAATCTTCCTTGGTCAGGGTAGCAATTTCTAGTTTGAAATAAACATGTGACAAATTCATAATAGTTATTCTCATTGCCAAAAGGCAATAAAGCTTTTTTAGGAGAACAGTTACAGACAAAATGAAGAGGTAAAATAGTTAGCAGGAGTGGCAAAGATGAAAGAGAGTTGGGAGAGCAATAGAGTTATCAAGGAAAAGAGTTTGGAAGAATCCCTTAAAGGGATATGCTTGAGAGCATCATTGTCTGGCAGTCTAAATCAATAGAGGAGTTTACCAGACTAACCAGAGTTAGTTATAAGGAGATAAACATCATTAAAAGGAAGATACTATGAGAAGGGGGAGAGAGAGGACCTCATAGTGGCCTTAGACCTAAAAAGTACTTAGTAAAGATTATCATGATCTTTAATAGGGGGAATAAGATCTTGGGGGTTTCTCAAGGGAATATCAAGGAGGCACTAGATGGAATGCACCTGATAGAGCAGGTTCCAGGTCAATCTAAAGATATGCTAATAAATAGCTCAAAGATTGTTTAAAGATGCCCAGAGATTTGGATAGACAATGGAAACTCATAAAGAGTTCCATTCTTACAAATCACTTTATACAAATAGGATACTCTGGGGCTTGGTAATTCCTGATAATAGTCAGATAGATCTCTTCTTGACAAAGGAAGAGAATAAACTCAAAGTATTCATCATTCATGATGAATGATTTCTTGGATAAATTGTTATAGTTTGATAGGATTTTGTTAAAAATGTTTTAGTTAATGTTCATTAATGATACTAGCCTATTGCTTTCCTTCTGTGTTTCATCTTTTCTTGGTTTGGGTATTTAGACTGTATGTATAAATTTTTTTTTCATAAAAGGATTCTGGTGGGGTAATTTCTTTCTCAATTTTTTAGAATAATCTTAAAAGTATGACAGAATATTCCTATGAATTGTGTGGAATGAACTGAGTGAAGACACTCTCATGGGAATATAACCTTAAACTATACTTCAATTGTGATTTGAGACTTTATAATAACAAATAGAGCTATAGCTAAAAAGTTGCAAGTGTTGTCCCCTTCTATTTTCCACCACTTCTTAATTAGCATTTAAGTATTTCTTTTAAAGATGATGATGACTTTGAATTCTATATCTGCTTATATATCAGTTCTCTAGGGAAACAAATTAAGAATTTATTATTATTGACATGTATTCTTTTGTTTCTGGATTGGATTTTTAATTAGAATGTAAGCTGGACTCCCCTAAACAATGGGAGAAAAGACCAGCCTTGGTGGATGGAAGCTTTGGGGGCTTATGTATTTGGGCTATTTAATCTTGTGTTTTGAAGTTATGTTTAGCACTCTTTTTTGCTGACAAAAATGTTGTCAGGTGGGAGATGCCCTTTCTCATGAGATCATAATGATGGGATTAGTGGCAGTGCAGAGAGTTGTGAGACTCCTCTCTGGTCAATACAAGTCCCACATGAAAGAATTCATGAATCCGAAAAGTCTGACTGGCAAAAGGTCCTGGCAGGGAAGTAACAAAAGGTTATCACTGAGAAGAGAATGTCTTCACAGCAAGCAAGAGTCCTAATACACAGCTGTGCCAAGAGGAAAGGTCCCTTGGTAAAGTATAATTCCTACTTTGGACTTCTCCAAAAATTTGGAATTTAAAATTGTCTTTTTATAAGAAATCTGAGACTGGGGTTTCTATTGAATGAGATTCCTTCAATGTTGTCACTGCCCCTAGGTCTAGATTTCCAGCTGAATGAGATCGTTTAAGTTCGAGCTAAATAGGAGTGGTCCTGGGCTAATCTTTATGAAACCACTTAACTTCCCTGAAGGGTGGGTCTCTGTCAGAGGAGAGTTTCAGAGTTCACCCCAAAAGTCAAGGAGGACAATTTCAGGGTTCACCATTTATCAATAATAACCCCCTTTTGGCTTTTTTCTTGCTCTGAGAGTCTCTGATTGGCTTTGTGGATGCTACTGTCCCACATAGAAACCATCAGGATTAAAAGTTTTTGTGGTTTTCCTTTGGTAATTACATCTAGATCTAGTTCCTTTTCTGGGAGTGCTTATTTTAAGATCTCTATTTAGTCTTCTGATAGCTGGGTATTTTATAATATCAATTGAAGGCATTCCTCTATTTCTTCTGTGTTCTCAGTTTGTTAGCATATAGTTGCATAATTTGTTTTTATTATTGTTTTGCTGTGATTTCACCTTACTCATTTGTTAACTTTATTCTATTTATTTTCTGATCTTTTAAAACATCAGATTAGCTAAGATTTTTTTAAATGAATTTCATTAGTTGCTTAAAATTTTATGGCAAAGCCACAATAGCAGAGAGGAGACATGTCTTTCTCTGAGCTCTTCTCAATGTACCTCAAATTAACAGCAAATCAAGCCTCTGAACTAGATTTTGGAGTGACAGAACCCACAAATATTTGGAGTGTGACAAATTTCCAGCAGAAGATAATTTGGAAGATCTTCAGAAAAGGTCTGTTTCAATTGGATACAGAGGGAAGCAGGCCAACCACAGGCAGTGCAAAGACTCACGGTAGTATGGTTTCCCAGACACTGGGGAATATACCAAGAGAAATCTATAGCAATGTTGGCTACTCTGTCCTGGTTGAAAGGCAGTAGATCAGCAGATTAGCTGTAAGACATCCAACACAAATAAAAAGGCAAAGAGTGAGCCCCTAAACCCCAGAATATTGTGGGACCTGGCCACACTCATCCAGAACCAGAAATTAGTCAGCATTGACCCAACACAGCCATTATCCCTGTACAGGAAGCTTGGACAATCTCCCCTGTGCTCTAAAAGCAGAGCTCAACCTTTTAAAAGAATGAAAAAGCAAAAAGAACTCTGAGTTTTTATGGAGAAGGGGAAGAACAGATTTCAAACACATGAGGACACTAAAAGGAGATCATCTCCAGGTGAATCCCCAAAGGGTGATATGAATTACTCCCCATCTCACAAGGCTTTCTTGGAAGAATTCAAAAAAGGATCTTAAAAGAGAGTTAGAAGAAAAATGGAGAAAGAAAATGAGAACTTTTTTCAAGAGGTTTAAACAATGAAACCCAACAATTATCTGAAAAAAAAAACTCCTTACAAAATAGATTTTGTGAAATGGAAAAAGCATATAACTCCTTACAAAATAGATTTGACAAAATGGAAAAAGAAAACAACTCCTTGAAAAAAGAATTTATGAAATGGAAAAAAATTCCACAGAACAAACAACTCATTTAAAAATTCAATTGGCTGGTTACAAAAGGAGCTAAAGAAGGTAACTGAAGAAAATAATTCACTAAAAATTAGAACTGAACAAATTTAAATGAATGACTCAATGAGGCATCAAGAATCAGTCCAACACCACCACCCCCCCAAAAAATAAAAAAAATAGCAGAAAATGTAAAGCAACCCTGATCACAAATCAAGTAAAAGCAAAGATAAATCTTAAAAGAGATAATGAAGGGAACTATATCTTACTAAAGGGTACCATAGATAATGAAGCAATATCAATACTAAACATACATGCACCAAGTGGTACAACATACACATTCCTAGAGGAGAAGTTAAGAGAGCTGCAAGAAAAAATAGATAGCATAACTATGCTAGTGGGGATCTCAACCATGCTCTTTCAGAACTAGATAAATTGAAGCACAAAATAGATAAGAAAGAAGTTAAGGAGGTAAATTGAATTTTTAAAAAGTTAGCTATGATAGATCTTTGGATAAAATTGAATGGAGATAGAAAGGAGTACACTTTTTGTTGGTGGTTCATGGAACCTATACAAAAATTGACCATATATTAGGGCATAAAATCAAATGCAGAAATAGTAAATGCATTTTTTTCAGATCATGATGCAATAAAAATTACATGCAAGAAAGGGCCAGGGGAAAATAGACAAAAAATTAATTGGAAACTAAATAATCTAATCCAAAGAATGAACAAATCATAGACGCAATCAATATTTTCATCCAAGAGAATGACAATAATAAGACAACATACCAAAATTTGTGGGATGCAGCCAGAGTGGTTATTAGGGGAAATTTTATATCTCTAGATGCTTACTTGCATAAAATAGAGAAAAAGAAGATCAGTGAACTAGACTTGCAACTAAAAGAGTTAGAAAAAGGACAAATTAAACTCCCCCCAATTAAATACCAAATTTAAAATTCTGAAAAATAAAAGGGGAGAGTAATAAAATTGAAAGTAAGAAAACAATTGAATTAATAAATAAAACTAGGAATTAGTTTTTATGAAAAAAACCAACAAAATAAAGAAACCTTTAGTTAATTTGATTAGAAAAAGGAAAGAAGAAAATCAAATTGCTACTCTCAAAAATGAAAAGGAAATTAGAGCAATAATTGGGAGTTATTTTGCCCAACTATATGTCAATGAGGAATACCTACAAAATTATAGATTGCCCAGATTAACAGAAGAGGAAATAAATTATTTAAATAGTCCTATTTTAGAAAAAGAATTAGAATAAATTATTAATCTAGATCTGTAAAATAATTTCTTGGGAGTTTGATTGGTATGGCACTAAATAAGTAGATTAGTTTAGGTAGTACTGTCATTTTTATTATACTCACTGTTCAATGTTGTATTAGAAATGTTACCTTTGGCAATGAGAAGAAAAAGAGATTAAAGAATAAGAATAATATTTTTTGCAGATGACATGATGGTATACTTAGAGCATCCTAGAAAATCAAATAAAAACAATTCCCAACTTTAGCAAAGTTTCAGGATACAAAATAAATTCACATAAATCATCAGAATGTTTATGTACTACCAACAAAGTCCAGCAGCAAGAAATACAAAGAGAAATTCTATTTAAAATAACTGTTGATGATATAAAATATTATGGAGTCTGTCTGCCAAGGCAAAGTTAGGAACTATTTGAACACAACTACAAAACACTTTCCTCACAAAGTCGGGTCTAATCAACTGAAAAAATATCAAGTGCTCCTGGGTAGGCTGAGTAAATATAATAAAAATGACAATACTACCTAAATCAATCTACTTATTTAATGCTATGCCAATCAAACTCCCAGGAAATTATTTTACAGATCCAGAAAAAAATAATAACAAAATTCATGTGGAATAACAACAGGTCAAGCAGTGGTCATCAAAACCATTTGGTACTGGCTACTGAATAAAATAGTCAATCAGTGGAATAGGTTAGGTTCATAGAACAAAATAGTCAATGACTATAGCAATCTAGTCGTTGACAAACTTCAAAACTCCAGCTTTTGGGGCAAGAACTCACTATTTGATAAAATCTGCTGAGAAACTTGGAAACTAGTATGGCAGAAACTAGGCCCACACCTAACTCTGTATATCAAGAGAAGGTAAAAATGGCTTCATGATTTAGACATAAAGAGTGATATTATAAGCAAATTAGAAGAACATGGGATAGTTTACCTCTCAAATCTGTGGAGAAGGAAGGAATTTGTGACCAAAGAAGAAATGGAGTTCATTATTGAATGTAAAATAGATAATTTTGATTATATTAAGCTAAAAAGTTTGAAAAAATTGAAACCATTTCTAGTCATATGAAAATCACTATTGACAAAGAAATGCAAATTAAAACAACTCTGAGGTACCACTAAATACCTCTCAGAATGACTAAGATGACAGGATAAGATAATGACAAATGTTGGAGGGAATGTGGAAAAACTGTGCCCTGATGCATTGTTGGTGGAATTGTGAACTGATCCAATCACTCTGGAGAGCAATTTGAAACTATGCTCAAAACATTATCAAACTGTGCATACCCTTTCATCCAGCAGTGTTTCCATTGGGCCTTTATCCCAAAGAGATATTAAAGGAAGAAAAGGGACCCACATGTGTAAAAATGTTTGTGGCAGCTCTTTTTGTGATGGCAAGAAACTGGAAACAGAGTGGATGCCCATCAGTTGGAGAATGGCTGAATAAATTGTGGTATATGAATGTTATGGAATATTATTGTTCTGTAAGAAATGACCAGCAGGATGATTTCAGAAAGGCCTGGAGAGACTTACATTTACTAATGCTGAGTGAAATGAGCAGAACCAGAAGATCATTATACATGGCAACAACAAGATTATATGATGATCACTTCTGATGGATGAGGCTCTTCTCAATAATGAGATGATTCAGGCCAGTTCCAGCGATTTTGTGTTGATGAAAGCCATATACACCAGAAAGAGGACTGTGGGAACTGAATATGGATCACATTTTCACTTCTTTTGTTGTTTGTTTGTTTATTTTCTTTCTCATTTTTTTCCTTTTTCATATGATTTTTCTTGTGCAGCAAGATAATTGTATAAATATGTATGCCTATATTAGATTTACATATATGTTATATATGAATATTGGATTACTTGCCATCTAGGGGAGGAGGTGAGGGAAAAGGGGGAAAACTGGAATACAAGGTTTTGTAAGGGTCAATGTTGAAAAAATTATCCTTGCATGTGCTTTGAAAATAAAAAGCTTCAATAAAAAAAATGTTTATCATTTGTATTTTTCTCCACTATTTGTATCTATTTCTCTAATTTTTATTGTCTCCTGTTTTGTATTTATTTTAGGTTGCTTTCTTATTGGATTTCTAATTTTTTTAAATGCATATTCAGTTCTTTAATCTTTTCCTTTATGATGTTGTTAATATATATTTATAGGGCTATAATTTTAGCAATATTCCAGAAATTTTGATGTGTTGTCTCATTATAATTTTCTTTTACAAAGATATTAATTTTTATGATATGTTTTTGACCAACTTATTATTTAGGATTTCATTGTTACGCTTTCATTTGGATCAGTATCTTTTGATTGTGGTCCCAGAAGTAATTGCTATTTTTATTGCGTCATTGTCTATAAAGGATGTATGTTAACTATTTCTGCCTTTTTATATTTGGTTGTAATATCTCTGTGCCCTAGTACATAGTTACCAGTACATGTAAAAGTTCCATGTGGCACTGAGAGATATGTATATTCTCTTACCATTTCAATTAAAAAATGCTATAAGACTTTTAATTCTAATTTATACAGCAATTTGTTCATGTCTTTGGAAAGAGGATTTTGAGGTCTCTTGTCACAATTGTGTTACTGCCTGTGTCTTTTCTTCTATTTCATCTTTTCTTGGTGATCAGATAATGTTTCTTTTATGAATTTGGATACTAAGATATTTGGAGCATATAAATTTGTTACTGTTATTGGTGTATCATCAGTGACTCCTTTCAGCATATCCATTTTTATATTTTGAATGCTTTTGCTTTGTCAGTATGTATCTGTTAGAAAATATATATTTGTTAATTCCTGCTTTTTCCTCCCATTTCACACAAAGTAGTTTTCCTCTGTTTTCTCACTTTTACTTTTTATATGTGTTTTTTACATGTGTAGATTCTTATAAGAAATTCTCCTGTGGTCTCTTTTCCACCTGAGTCCACTGGTATTACCTTCCCTTCATTTCTGGCCCTTTTTTTGGTCTGGCCTACTGTCTTTACATCTACCTTCTCCATACCTTTCTAAGTTTAACGTAATGCCATTTAAATAAAACAAAACACATCATATTAAAAAAAATGATTCCTCTGTGAGTAGAGTATTGCCAGATACCCATATATCCATATATGTGCCGTAATACCCAATGTCCATCTAGTCACTGTTATATTCACCAAATCTCTGCTATTACCTGTCTTCTTGTGTACATTTAGAAGGAGGTGGGTTAGATCTTTATTTTTATTTTTTTTACTAATATCTTTACTGTCACTTTTTTGTTGTTGTCTTATTGACGTCTACATGTATTTACTCCTTCATACCTGTTATTTGGCAGAAAATAATCTCTGGTTCTGGCTTGCTTCCTAAAAATGTTTCAGATGTTTATTATTGGAAGTCTATCTTTTTTTTCAGGTATGGTTTAGCTCATTTTTGAAGGTAAGTCATCTGAGGATATGTCCTAAGCTTCCATGTTCTTTGGAACACATTATTTCCATTCCTCTTGCATTTTCTGGTAGGTGCAGAATAGTTTTATGCCAATTGAATTTCCTTTCAAGAATATTTGAAACTCTTTCTCCCAGCTTGTTATTTCTGAATTGAATTATTAAATTTAGTTACTATATGTCTTGGTATTGACAACCTTTCACCTCCCATTCCCTTTTACCTTCTCGAGATGATCTGTGAATTTTTTCCAATTGGTATTTCACTTTTTATATTCAGAAGTTCTTGACAGTGTTCTTCTATTATTTCTTATATTATTCTGTTAAGGTTTTTTCTTCTCTCATATTCTGGGAGACCTGTGATCTTTAAGTTATCTCTGTATATTTTTAAGATCAGTATATTTTGCTTGCATAGTCAACATATTTCTCTGTAATTTTTTTTTGCTTCTGTTCTTCTCGATTGTTCTTTTCTTATGTATAGTTGTTCTCTCTTTTGTTTATTTGGTGAGATTTGCCAGTGTAGATTCCAGTTTTTCTATTTGTCCATTATTTTTATTATTGTTTTTCAGTCATTTCAGGAAGGTGTGACTCTTCATGATCTCATTTCTTTCTCCAGCTCATTTTACAGATGAGGAAACTGAGGGAAACAGTTAAATGTCTTGCTCAAGCTCATACAACTATTAAGTGTTTATTCAGGGCATAAATTCTGTTCTCATAATTCTCATTTCTCTTTTGAAGAGTTCAGGAACAGAATGTTATAGTTCTTAAATTCCAAATCTTCTTAAGTTCCAAAGTCCTTTATTTCATCATTTTGAATTATTTATTCATAAATGCTTGAACTCCTTTAGTAAAAAAAAAAAGTTGTTAATGTTTTTCTCTGTTGATTTATCTCCATATATTCAAAATCTTTGAATTTTCTTCTTTCTGAGATCTTCAGTAATAGGAATCTTTCTTCCTTCCCTCCCCCCCTGTTTTTCTCTTATCACTCACTTTCTGACTCCCTCCCCCCTAAAGTGAAGTACCTGAATCTGAGCTTAACCATATATGAGAGAGAGACAGAGACAGAGACAGATAGATAGAGAGAGAGAGAGAGTAACAGAGACAGAGAGACAGACAGAGACAGAGATAAAGACCAGAGAGAGACAGAGACAGAGAGACATAGAGACAGACAGAGACAGAGACAGACAGAGACAGAGACACACACACAGAGACAAAGACAGACACAGTATACTATAGATAGGAAATGTTGCATGTACTGTTATTAGTTTTACTTAACTGATTTACTTTGTTATAAGAGATCTGTCAGGAAGTGGAAGTGATATATAAATTGAGTGATGTAAAAATAAAACAGTTCAATAAAACCTTAAAAATTATACATGAAGAAGTTAGATGTCAGAGGTCTCTTCCACTTATAATAGCTTATGATTTTTCATAACCCAAATACATGGTAGTATCTAGAAGTGTAATAATAAAAGGAGTACAAATTATTGAGTATTTCAGGAGGAGGAAAAGAGAGACAGAGATAGAGAGAGAAGGAGAGAGGGAAGGAGGGAGGAAGGGAGAAAAAGAGAGAGATGTTTGAGATGCAAGAGGAAGAATTAGGGAAGGCTTTGAAGAGAACATGGAATTGAACTAACCTAACCCTAACCCTAAGTTTGGAGTAGCTGGAAAATTGTTTAACATATAGTTATGAAATTTGGGAGACAGATCAAGGTTAGAAATAGAGATTTGGGAATGATTCATGAAGAGGTAGAGCTCATGAAGATGAGCTCACCATAAAAGAGATTCTAGGAGGCAAAGGAAGGATGAAGGAACATTTATTAAATGCTTACTGTGATCCAGATCTTTGCTAAGCACTTTATAATTATTATCTCTTTTGATTTTCACAACCACCTTGTGATGTAGGTCCTATTATGCCTATTTTGCAGATGAGGAAACTAAAGCAGGCAGAAGTTATATGACTTCAGCTGTTAAGTATCTAAGGCTGGAGTTAAATTCAGATATTCCTGACTTCAGCCCCAGCATTCTATCCCTGTAATATGTAGCTACCCCTAAAAATCTTGGAAAACAGAAGATACATACTGCTTTGTTTTTGGCCTCTGTATCCCTACCACAAGGGTTATACATCGTATTTATGGAACTGAATTCCAACATTCAATGGGCAGGAGAAGAAAGAAGAACCTGAAAAGGAGAGGGGAAAGATAGAAAGAAAAGGAAAAAAATACAGTGATAAAGAAACTAAGGAGGATGAGAACATCAAAGGTGGAAGTGATGGTCAATAATACAATGATCCTGGTAGGGAACAATGGGAGGAGTTGATGGTCAGAGAGTAAGGTATTGAGGAAGTAAAATCTTTATCCTTTGACCTTGATGAAGAAAGAAATCTTGGTGTATTCACTAATTTTTCTTTTACTAACGTTTACATTTCAATGATTTCTGACTATTAGCTCAAGACACTAAGTTTCCTTGACCTTTCCAGTCCTCTTGGTTTGCTTAGTTTGCAGGTTCTTTTGTATCTGGTCTTTTTCCCCTGTCCATTGTCCTGCTGACATTTATTTTAGCATCCTTTCACTCTCTTATCACACCTGAGTCATCCTGGGTTTAAGCAAAGATATTTATTAAAAAAGGAGAAGAGATTATTAATCCAAAAATAATATACCAAGGTAAGGTATTTAGAAGCAAGTGCACAAGATTCCAACCACTACATACTAAAAGTTATTTAATTTTCTAATTAAAGTTATTTATTTAGCTCCTGGGCTTAGGGCCTAGCCTAGCATTCATAGTCACCTTTAAGACTGGAGCCTATCCAACTATGTTCCACTTCCTTATTGTCCTCTAAGAGAAGGACATCTTCCTCCTCCTTCCTGAGGATTTAATATTTGCATACCTAGGCTTTGGACTGAACTCATTCACCTGTTCTATAGACCCAGCCAGTCAAGGAACCTTTTTGATTCCCAGTGAGCTTTGGCAATACACTTGCTTATCTACTAAGTACAGTTTCTTCCTTTCTTCTGCCTTAAGGGGTGGAGCAGCAGACAAAAATCACTATGACATATTTAATTTTTTCCTCCCATCCTTCAGATATAAAAAATTAAAATCCATACCTATTCACATTTTTTTTCTGGAGGAAGTCATGTAGTGGTACTAATTGAGTCCACGAGAAACTTTTTATCTCATCTCAGCCAGACCCTCACTGCAGCAAGACAATCCTTTTATTCTTAATTGACTCTCTAGAAAACTCCTCACTGACGCTATTCTAAATCTTTTTTTCCTCTCCTTATGTCACCTATACTATCTTTTCAACTGAGGATTTTTCTCTCATTTTACCTAGAAATGAGAGATCAAAGTGAACTCCCTCTTTTCCCTAATTCAATATTTCCTTGACATTATCCCTTATTCTCTCTTCCTTTACTTAAGCTTTTAGGGATAATAAGGCCCTTTTCTTTACTAAGACTGACTCCTTTACTTATGTTTCTAATTTTATACCCTTATATTTCTTCTTCTGACAGATTATCCTCAAAAAATTCCTCCTCTCCCATACCCCAATCTTTAATTTCTTTCTATCTGTTAGCTCATTCCTTTCTGCCTAAAAACCCACTTAGGTTTTTCCTATCTGTAAAAAATGAAAACCAAAACTAAAATCCTCCATTGATGCCCTAAAAGTTGCTGTGTGTGTGTGTGTGTGTGTGTGTGTGTGTGTGTGTGTGTCTTTCCTTTTATGGACAGATTTCTAGGGACAAAAAACCTTCATGTGGTATCTCTACTTCCTTTCTTCTCACTTGCTTGTAAACCATATCTGGCTTCCAACTTCATCATTGAACTGAAACTAATCTCTCATCAGACCTACCTTCTCTCTTCATTGTCACATCCAATGGCTCTTTCCTTAATCCTCTTTCTTCTTGATCTCTCTGTAGCATTTGACACTATTGAGTACCATTTCTTCTTAGATAGTATTTCTTTCTCTTGTTATCTTTCTTGGCTGACAACTTCTCATTCTTATTTGCTGGATCATCATTCACTATGTCCATTAACTATACAAGGTTTCTTAAGTTTCCCACTTGTGATTTCCTTTTGCCCAAGAAATACTTCCCTGACCCCAGGTATAGAGGTATATAAAATAGATACACAAATCAAACATTTACTTCTAATGAATCCTAATTTTGCAATCTCCCCATTTAATTATAAGACTCCATTTGGTGTCATAAACCACAGTTTAAGAAACTGGGAACTATAGCATTAGTGTGCCACTAGATTGTGTGATTTACTCTCTGCTCTCTCAGTAACCTAGGCAGCTCCTGATACTAGATCAATATTTCTTCTCTCTTTCCTTAGTTTCAGACCCATATCACCTATTACTACTACCTATTTGATACTTTGAACTGAATTTCTCATGGTCAGCTCAAATGTAGCATGTCTAAAACAGAATTCATGCTCTTTCACTCCAAATACACCTGTTCTGAAGTTTCTTATATCTGTCTGAGAGCATCACCAATTTTCAAGTTATCCATAGTCACAACTGCAGTTATTGTCAGCTCCTCACATTCCCTTCCCTCACATATTTAAAAAGTTGTCAAGTTTTATTGATTTTTACCTCCATACCTTGATTTCTTTCTGTCTTCTCACACAGATGATATCCTAGTTTAGGGACCCATGATCTCTTATCTAGATCACTGTGATCGCCTTCTAACTACTCTTCCTGCTTCAACTCAGTTTTATTTCTAGTCTAATCCAATTCACTTGGAAGTCAGGACATCACCCTTGTAATGTCATGGGTCCTTTTTTAAGAATGAAGGACAAACAATAATAATAATTCCTCATACACAACAATGCCTGCTGAAGTGATTGTCCTAACAAACTGAGGGAGAAATGATACAACTTTCATGCTACTTTCAGAAGGAGAAATGATATAACTTTCATGTTCAAGTGATCTAGAACCAAATATAAATTCCTCCATTTGTCACTTAAAAAGTTCCACAATCTGACTACAATCTACCTTTCCAGGCATACACCCAGCCACACACACACCCACCCACACATACACACATGTATAGATATATAGAGATAGATATATATCTTTATAGAATAAATTAGTAAGTCTTTATTATGCACAAAGCACTGTGATTAAGGCCTGGAGATATAAAGACAACAGAGTCTGCTCTCGATGAATTCACATTCTAATTCCTTGCAGTCCATTTTCTGTTTCTGTGCGTTTCTGAAAAGTAAAGAAAAGGGAATAGGTTGTGAGAATGTACAGAAGCTAGAGATAGCGTATTAAGTTCATAAAAGAGTTAGTGGTAGTTTGGTTGAAAAATAGAGTTTGTGAAGGGAGTTAGTGTGAAATAAGGCTGGCAAGGGAAATAGGTGCCAGATTGTGGAGGGTCCCACAGGCTATGCTGATTTAGGATTTTATTCTAGGGGAATAAAAATTTTTGAGCATGGAGTCAATATGCTTAGAGGACAAGTGGGATCAGAGTTTGTTTTGTCTTTTTTTTTTTTAACAAGAAGCCAAAAATGATTTGTTACACTCAATGTCTTATGTTTTGAGCATGAAGCTAATTCTTCTCTTCTAGATCTCCCTACATAAATTGTGAATGGATGGCTTTCTGACATAGTAGCTTTACTTTTGGGAAAATCAGCTAATTTTAAGGTGATCGAGCAGATGGAAGTTAAGAAAGGATAGTGAAGGTATAGTGACACCTTTAGTGAGAGAGGAGAGAAATTGAGAAAGCTTACTAGATTGTCAGAGGCAGTGAAGTGACTTAGTGGAAAGCTCACTGGACCCAGAATCAGGAGGACCTGAGTTTAAATCTGACCTCAGACCCTCTGAATCTGGGCAAATCATTTAACACTGTTTGCCTTAATCCAATGGAGAAGGAAATGGCAAACCACTCCAGTATCTTTGTCGAGCAAACTTCACAGACAGTACTGGCGTGCTATGATCCATGGGATCACAAAGAATTGGACAGTACTGAACAACAAGAAGGCCACTAAATTGTTTTAGCTTCTCAGTAAAATACTGGAATTATTCTGTCAAAAGTATTAAAGGTGGGGACTGGGAGCTTGGGGAAAGTGGAAAAACTTTGTATTAGCCATTTAAGGAATGTGATAGGGAATCAACTAGAAATGAATTGAATACTAAAGATAAAGTGATTTTAATAGAGCTAATATGCCTAATGTTTTCACTTTCTTTGGAAAAATTGAGTAGTTTGGGAATTGGAGGAGAGAAAGCAGATGGTGAGATTTATGGTAATATAGGTGTTACAAAAAGGTTGAGAGTGCAGTGAAGAATGGGAATCATAGATTAGTAAAGAGAACATCCTCTACTAAAGGAAAGGAGGATGGTATACTGGAAAGAATTATGAACTTGGTTGGTGTCAAGAGAGATTGATTCAAATCCAGCTTTTTATACTTATCAACAGTGCGACTATTACAATTTGTTTAACTTCTTTAGAGTGATCTTACAAAAACTGTTCTTATAAGTAGGGTCATATAAGTTTAATATAACAGAGTCCTAACCTGATACTATATGTCAGGGTCAGGAGTGACCCTGGGTTCTCAAAGCCTATGCATGAATATTGGATGGTTCTACCAATCCCTAAATATTTCAACTATATGGCCAGAAAAAGACTTCATCTTCCAAAAATCAGCTCATTTCAGCTATGATAGTTCCCTTTAGATCACTTAAAGGGGTTGCAATGTCTAGTAGAGGAAATATTTAGCTCTTGAAATTATGGATCTTTGGAGTACTGAAAAGGGAAGGGAGGCAGAGTCAAGATGGTAGAATATAGGCAGAAATCCAGCTTAACTCTCCCAACATTCTCTTTCAAACACTCCTTTAAATATAATTTAAAATAACTCCTCAAATCATGTTTTGAAGCAGCAAAGTCGAGAAAAGGTCAGTGAGATATTTTTTAAGCTAAGACAATATAGGAGGACAACTTAGGCAGGAGAGGTCTGGTACACCAGTGTGGAAAATAGCTCAGAGCATGGAAGCAGCACCAGTCATGGGTCTTGGAGTCAACTGAGACATAAGAGTGGTAAAAGAAAAATTTGGAAAAGGAATCAAAAGGATGCAAGAAAATTATGAAAGAAGAATTAACAGCTTGGTAAAAGAGGCACATACACAAAAATATTTAAGAAAATAACATCTTAAAAACAGAATTGGCCTAATGGTAAGAGAGGCACAAAAACTCAATGAAGAAAAAATTCCTTTAAAGTAAAATAAGTCAAATGGAAAAGAAGATTTAAAAATTCATTAAAAAACTTTCCTTAAGAAGTAGAGCTAGCTTAATGTTAAAAAGAGATACTCACTAAAGAGAGTAATTCCTTAAAAATTAGAAGTGGACAGGTGGAAGCTAATGACTCTATAAGACTTCAAGAAACAGTAAAAAACAAAATCAGAAAAACAACTGACTTGGAAAATAGAATTAGGAGGAATGATTTAAGAATTATTGAAAAACCTGAAAGCTATAATAGAAAAAAAGAGCAAAGACATTATATTTCAAGAAATTATAAAGGAAAACTGCCTCAATATCTTAGATATAAAGGATAAAATAGAAAGAGAAAGAATGTCAGTCACCTCCTGAAAGAGATCCCCAAATGAAAACTTTCAGGATTATTTGAGAGCTCCAGATGAAGGGTATTGCAAGCAACCAGAAAGAAATGATTTAAATATGCCACCACAGTCAGGATCACAAAAGATTTAGCAGCTGTAAAATATCCTGGAAAGCAAAGGAACTAGGATTGCAACCAAGAATAACTTAAATAGAAAAATTGAGTACAATACTTCAGTGAAAAAATGGATATTTAGTGAAATACAGAACTTTCTAGTATTCCTAATAAAATAGAGTTAAATAGAAAATCTGATATTCAAACACAGGACTCAAGAGAAGCATAAAAAGATAAACATGAAAATAATCATCAAGGACTCAATAAAGTTAAACTTTTTACATTTCTATATAGAAAGATGACAGATGTAATGCCAAAAAACTTTATCATTATTAGGACAGTTAGATTGAATCTACATAGATGGAGGGCATGAAGGGTGTCTAAAAATAAAAGGAATAAGAAAGAAGAATGCACTGGGGAAAAAGGGGAAGGTGAGTTAGAATAAGGAAGATTTTCTCATATAAAGAGGTCCACAAGAAAGAGCTTTTACAGTGAATCGAAAATGGGAGGTGGTAGCAAGAAGTGCTTGAACCTTATTCTGTTTGGAATTGGTTCAAAGAAAAAAGAAAATAATACACACACAAACATAATTGTGTATAGAAATGTAACTTATCCAATGGGGAAATGGGAGTGGAGAGAGTGATAAAATGGATTGAGGATGAAGAGAGGTGTTTGGTCAGAAACAAAACAAACTTTTGAGGAAGGACAGGATAAAAAGAAAAAAAAAGAATAAACAGAAATAAATAGGATGAAGAAGAATATATAGTAATCACAACTATAAATGTGGATGGAATGAGCTCTCTCACAAAACATAAGCAGATAGAAAAAAAATTTAGTAACTGGAATTCAACAATATGTTGTTTATAAGAGACACATTTGAAACAGAAAGACATATACATAGTTACAACAAAGGATAGGAACAGAATCTATTAAGCTTCAGCTTAAGTTTAAAAAAAAAAGTAGGAGTAACAACAATGATCTCAGACAAATCAAAAGCAAAAATAGACCTAATTAAAAGAAAAAAACAGGGAAACTTCATTTTGCTAAAAGATATCACAAATAATGAACATCAAAACTTTTACTGCAAGATTTTCTGATAAAGGCATTATTTCTCAATTATATAGGAAACAGAGTCAAATTTATAAAAATAAGATTCATTTTCCAATTAAAAATGGTAAAAGGATCTGAACAGGCAGTTTTCAGATGAAGTATCAAAATTATAGTGACACAAAATGATCTAAACCATTATTGACTAAATAAATGTAAATTAAAACAATTCTGAATTTCCATCTTACACTTATTAGACATGACAAATGCTGATATGACAAAGAATTGGAAATTGAAGGGATGCTCATCAATTGGTGAATTGCCATGAAGCTGTGACATATGATTGTGATGGAGTACTATTTATTGTGCTATAAGAGATGATGAAGGAGGGATTCAGAAAATAACATAGCAACATCTATATGAACTGATGTGAAATGGAGAACTGAGAAATCATTGCACACAGTAACAATAATGTTGTGATGATGATCAACCATAAAAGTCTTGGCTATTCTGATCAATATAAGTATCCAAGACAATTACAGAGGACTCATGGTGAAAAAAAAATGCATTCATTTCTAGAGAGAGAACTGATGATTTCTGAATGCAGATTGAAGTAGAACTTTCTCACTTTTTCTGAGTAATATGGCTAATATGGAAATGATTTCATATGTATAATTGATATCTTTTTGCTTGCCTTTTCAGTGGATGGGAGAGGGGTGGAAGGGAGAGAGAGAATTTGAAACTCAAAATTTAAAAAGAAAAGAATGCTATTTTTAAGAAAAGGGCATCATTGAAATGAGGAAAGTAGGGGAAAATGGGATATGTGAGGTCATGATGAAGCATGTTCAGTGGGAGTGAGATGGCCTAAAAATAAAGAAGATTGTGAATGGAGGTGAATTTGACTTTGGTATGGATCAAACAAGATAAGCACACCATGGAAGCTAGTATATGTAGGGGACTATAACAAAATAAAAGAGATAGTATGAATGAGTGAGAGGGGAAAAATCATTACATTATTATTAGGTCTTAGGCTGGGAATTGTACACAACCATCTAGATAAGCCACTTCCTTAACTCAAGGAGCTTATTCTAATAGAGATGGACAATTCCTATATCAGAGCCGTGACCAAGGAAGAGGAGTGTCTGTGGAATCACAAGGCTGCTGAGTTGATCCTTATAGAAATCAACTGACAGACTCTTTCCAGGAATAATGATAATATAATAGCATTGATTTAGTTCTTGATGACAGAACAAGATGTGGAAAGCTGAGGAGGAGGGAAATTGTAAGTAAACTTAGCAATGGGAAGATAGTTAGGGTGGACAGTTGGAAGGGTTGTGAAGCATGGTCTGAGTCTGTGTCCCTAAACTATAGGGAGTTTAGTTGTCTACTTTAAATTAAATGGTAAGCATAAGGAGATAATATGAATTTCAAAATAGGAGAGATTATTTAGTAATGGTCAAAATGATTTGATATTTTAAAGTTTAAAATAGGAATAAGATGCTTATGTAGCAAATCTTCACCTTCTCTCTAAGCCCTCAGGTCCACTCTCCATCTGTAAAACTGGAGAATGGGACATGATCTTCAAGGTCCTTTTCTAATATCTTTTGGTCTAAAAGCCAATTTCCCCTTTACACAAAGAGAGAGTGACCTTCATGATCTAGGGTCAACATTTTCAGGGTGTGGTAGGTACTAGAATGTCCTTCCCCTTTTTGAAAAGTTCTGGAACCGAATGTACCTGAGATACTCTGACCTTGTGAAGATGCTGTGGCTACTGCTTAAGAAGTAGATGTTCATCCTGTCAGCCAAGAAGACTTCGAATTCAAGAGCCACTGAGTGGAGACAAATTTTGACAAAATCTGGACTTGGGACAGGAAACTACCACGAGGGGGCAGCGCGCTGCAGGGAATATCTTCATTCCAGTTGGCAAGCAAACCTACCAAACTTCCCCAGCTTCTCCAGTTCCTCCCGTACGTATTTCCGTTGCTCTGACGCTCTCCTGATCCAGGGGGTCGGGAAGGAGAAATCGATTCTTTGCCTCCCCCAATCATCCCTCTTCTCTTAGCCAAAGGGAAATTCGAGTAGGAGTGAAGAGGTGTTGCAGTGGGAGACACTGGAGGCTTTCAAAACATCTCAATCATTGGAATTGCCTTTCTTTGGATGTGGGAGAGCACGGAGAGTTTCCGTGGCGAAAGCTTTGTCAGAGGAGGGGCAGTGTGTCCCTGCTGGGCACTGAGGGCAGCAAGAGGGCACAGAGCATTGAAGGATTTGCAGTTTTGCCGGAGGCCTTGCTCAAGCAGCTGCCGAGACGGGTTTGGAGCCGGGAGGTCAAGTGCGTAGACTGTCCTGGAGAACAGATGCACGGTGAATTGCGCAGCCAGTGCGAACTTCAGGAACCTCTCCTTTCCAGTGCTAATACCAAGCTTAGCTGGAGCAGCCCTGACGGCTGCAGCAGCATCCCAGGGCATCGTTGGAGCTGTCATTCCTCTGGAGGAGCAGAGGGTAGAAGGCTTAGGATGCTCTAGGGAGTTAGCGGTCTGGAATGATGCATCTGGTCCTCTGCCCAAGTCTCTCTTAAAAACAAAACAAATCCCAATCACAACAGGCTCCAGCGATGAAGACAAGGACTCTCACAACACAGACAAAACTTTATGACCCCTTTCGCTTCAGATCAGCTTGACCAAATTTCTGAGTTCCACGGTAAATATCTTTCTACTGGGGATGAGAAAATGGTGATAATCTATAGGAAAAAAAAGAGTTTATCAGTGATGAGGAGAGAGAATTGAAGGGTGCTCCCCATCTTTCTTTTTCACGACTCCAGGAGAATTATATAAGGTGGATAACTAGCTGCCACCAATCAATTAGAGAGAGGGAAGAAAGAATTATTGTATTAAGAAGTGGATTTTTGCCCTTTCCCTTAACCTCCACCCATCTTGTGTCCCCAGCATCCTGCAGTGAAAGTGACTGACTCCCTGCCAGTTTGTTTCAGTCCTAGCTTGCAGTGTACTTTTTTTTTCCTGGAGGAAAAGGGAGGATCCAGCTAACGCCAAGAGCTCCGGGGATGGTGTGGTGGATAGGCTATAGGGACCTGTGATCAGGTGGTGGGAAGCCCCATGGAGAAGCCGCGGAGGCGGTACAGTTTGGCAGGACTGCGGTGGGTAAGCCCTGACAAAGCTCCTGAGACTCCTCTTGTCTTGCTGGTCCAGTTGCTTCTGCGTTTGCTTTCTTACTTTCCTCTGTCTGAAGGCTACCTCACTGGCGCCCTGGACCACCATTGAACCTTTGGAACCCACTAAGTCAGCCCAGCGGGCCCCCCCCCGGCTGATTTTACCCTCTGTGCCCCACCCCACCCGTGAATACGCGTGGGAGACAGGTGTAGCTCATCTTATCCTAATGCCTGCCTGCCCTCCGCTTGGCGGACAGCTGACTTGCTTGGGAGGTCCTAGAACTTGGGGGTGGGAGGTCGGGAGATCCAGCCGCAAGGCTGGGTGAGGTATTGGCTTGGAGCTTAGTAAGAATTGGTTCCCCAGAGAGCGCGTAACTCCTGAAGCCGGTCCGAAGGGCTGTTTCTGCACCACTTTTTCATTGCTGCTCCTGTAGCCTTCGGGACCCAGAACATTTAGGAAGAGGGGAGGTGGTGACATCACGTCCAGAGATCGAGGGAGGGAGCTGGAAAACTCCCCCTTCCCCATTGATCTTCGTTCCTAGCGTTTCCTGGCCACATCCGCTGTTAATCTGTGGATGAAGTTGGCTGGGTCCCCTTTTCGGCGTCTCCCCTGGAGGGTGGCTGTACTGATGCCTCCTGCCAGCGGCAGGCCCACAGTACCCGGGACTTAGGGCTGCTGCGTTGTCTGCAGCCGCCACCACCGGACTCCATGCTCCTAGGAGCGTCTTGGTTGTGCGCTTCCAAAGCCGCTGCAGCGCAGAACGAAGGAGAAGAGGAAAGGCAAGGGGAGAGAAGGAGGAGGCGAGCAGCAGCAGCAGCAGCAGCAGCAGCAGGAGAAGAGATGGACGAGTCCTCCTTGTTGGATTTACTGGAGTGCTCGGTGTGCTTGGAACGTCTGGACACTACTGCCAAGGTGCTTCCGTGCCAACACACCTTTTGCCGCCGCTGTCTAGAGAGCATCGTCTGCTCTCGCCACGAGCTGCGCTGCCCCGAATGTCGCATCCTGGTGGGCTGTGGGGTGGATGAACTGCCTGCCAACATCCTGCTCGTCAGGCTGCTAGATGGCATCCGCCAGAGACCCCGAGGCAGCGGCGGGGGAGGTGGGAGCAGCAGCTGCAGCAGCAACGGGAATAGCCCCACGGCCCGAGGTCACGGTCCTATCCCAGCAGGAGTGGGTGGAGGAGGTGGAAGCAATGCCCCGGGGTCCCCAGCCTATCACCCAGCCGCAGCCGCAGCAGCCGCCACGATCTCCGGGGGCACCAGCGCAGCCGCCAGTCTTCGAGAGCTTGCCGCAGCTAGCAGGAGCGCCCTACTGGGAAAGGTGGGTACCTACCGCCACGAACAACGAAGTGCCTTGGGTTAGGAGAAGTAAAGGGCTCAAGAAACGCAAACCGCGAATGGCGCGGGCTCTTTCTTCACGTGTTCTCACACTACTCCTCCGCCTCCTGCCACTCTTTCCCGCTCCTTGGTTTGCTTTTCCTGAGAGTTTTCTAACCATTTCTCTATTCCAACCCCAAGTCTTAACTCCTGTACCCTGCCATTTACTAGTTTCTGGAATTATTGCACCTGCTATTCTGACTGCCCCTCATTCCTTCCTTAGCCCCTTCTTCCCACAACCACCTGTGCTTAGAAATATCTCTTCGGAGACACATAATAAAACTATCCTTTCCTCGTGCTCGTGTTTCACTTGTCCTCAAGGTTCCAGCATCCTGGTTTATAGTTCCCTGCCCAGCTATATTCCTATAAGATTTCCATTAATCTTGTGCACTCCCTTCCCCCCCTTCCTTTCGTGGGTTCTGTCAATACCTCAGCCCTTTGGGAATCATCTCCTTATTTCATATTCTCACTACTGAAACCTTAAGTTGGTAGACTAAAGAAGTCCATTGTTCTTTTTTGTATTGTAGGTGAATAAAGTTTTTCTATTAATCCTTCCCTCTCCCTCTTCCTCTTCAGCTCCCTCCCCTTATCCAACCTTTGATGGGAATTGGGGGGGGGGGAGTGGTATGCCTCAGCTGTTTGTGTTTTGTAGACAGAGAGAGTTTGGGGGAGTTGAGTTTGATTAAAACAAAGTAAATCAAAATCCTCTTTGGAAAGAAGTGAAAGAGTTAATAGTCACGTGACTAAAGGATCCCTTTTGG
Organism: Antechinus flavipes; assembly: GCF_016432865.1. Taxonomy (NCBI): domain Eukaryota; kingdom Metazoa; phylum Chordata; class Mammalia; order Dasyuromorphia; family Dasyuridae; genus Antechinus; species Antechinus flavipes. The sequence continues at coordinate 174,703,318 of NC_067400.1, read as the reverse complement.
CTGAGCCCTGGACTGGACTTGGCAGCATCTGTCAGGAAGCGATTGTCTTTTTCATAGCTCTTAGCAGGGCAAGGTTTGCATTCCCACATGAGTCGTTAGTCTGGGTTTGTGCGGCTTTCCACTGCTTCTAGTTTTTAGCCAATGGGGTCATCTCTTTCAAGGCTTTTGTGAGTTGATTTCAAAATCTTTTAGATCTAGTGATTGCTTAGTCTTATTTATCCTTTTTTCACTGACACTCGGTGGGGATTCTTCTGGGAAGGGCAACTCTGTATGGTGCCGGTTAAATGAGAAGCAACCTGTACTATATTTTTTTAAATGGGGAGAACAATTCCATAATCCATTCTTAATATTAAAAAAAGCTCAACATCAATAGGTTGGAAACATGGCTTTATTTCACTCATATAAAATGAGCTAATCTTTTTCCCCTCTGAGGAATTGATATGTAAGAGAGGGTTTGATTTAAATAATTCATAAACATGTTATAATATTGTTGAAATGTTATTAAATCATATAATACAATGAAATTACTGAAATAAAAAATAAAAAACTTTGCCCTGACATTCCAATTGGATTGATGTATGGTGCTCAAAACGGCTGACCACATTTTAGAGAATGTTTAGAAATACCATTCTCTTCATACTGCCAGTTATAGCTTTTTCTAGTAGATCTAGCTAAGAAATATTTGCTTGTCACTATTGTCTAATTTGGAATCAAGACAATGTTCAGTTTTTTTTAAAATGGTAAGTCCAGCTCCAAAATCAGTCTACATGAGCACAGAACCATAGTATATTAAGTTTCTTTCATCTTCTTTATTATTGTTTGACCTAATATATATTACTTAGAGAACTATTCTTGGGGAGAACAGGGGATGCAGTTTACTTCTCAAAGGAAGCACTTATCATTAAGCTATCTCTCTATAACTTCTGAAAACACATACTATTCTGTTTCTAAACTTTTTGGAACACTCAATCTGGAGCATTTTTTTTGTTTAGTTTTTAAGGGAAAAAATGCATCTTTTCCACTGAATGATACTTTGGTAAATATTTATAGTGATTTTTGCATGAATTTTCTGAAACAAAACTTTTCATATATGGCCTCTGAATATGAAAGATCACTGCCACAGAATTTCACTTGTAATTTTATATTCTTGCATCCTTTTATTATTGAAGTTGTTAGTAGGTAATTTATTGAAGGTAATTATTGAAGTTGTTAGAATGATTAAAATAGGATTTTAATTAACTGAATTTAAAAGCTTTTATATAAGGGTATATATATATATAGTGAATCTTGTATATTACTTTTTGCAATTTATTTCATTTCTGTTCTCTTTTTGATTTTCAGAGAAAACTATTAGATAGCGATGACAGATATTATCTCCATTTTACAGGAAAACCTAGGCTTGGAAGTCAAATGACTTACTTAAGGTCAAGTAATTAGTTAATAGAGTAGTTTGGAGTAGAGCCATATTTTCTGACCCACTAATTGAGTACTGCTCTCTAATGTATGGCCTTTGCTTGTTAAATATTTTATGACTTAATAAACAACAACAAAAAATATTTTATCACTCACCAGTTCTTTCCCTTCACGCCCACTTGAAAGATGCCATCACTAAATTCTGTTGAAAGTCTGATGTTATGATCAATTACTCAGGAATTGATGTGGTATTTCGCCCATACCTAGATATTAATAGCCAAAAGTAGGGGAGAAGAAGGTTATATTTTATCCCTATTTATCCAGAAGAATGATCTTTAGAGTGAAAAGGATAAAAAAAATTTCAGTCTTTGGTTTGGAAGTAGTTGAAGCCCAGGACAAGTGAGGAAATGGTAAAAGAATCTCTAGCTATTCAAAAGCAACAAGCTTTATTAAATACCTTCTGATCACATTTGGAATAAATTGTATCATATTAATCTGAAAGAATAACCAGAAGTGACTGCTGAATCTTGGTTAATATTTGAGGAATCCTGGAGGATTGGAGAGATACCCAGTAGTGGAGATGGTTGAATATTTCCTGATTTTGTTTTAAGGAAGTAGGGGTGCTCTATAAAATGCAAACTAATGAATCTATCACCAACAAAGTTCTAGAACAAATTATTTATTGATGCTTTGTGAGCATTTAGTGTTCACTAGAAATCTGTGAGTGTTCATTAAGGACAAATAAATCCTTTCAGACTAACTTCATTTGCTTTGTTGACAAGTTATTCATCTGGTATGAATAAGAAAATATATTACACCTACATTCAGTGAGATATTTGGCACATTTTTCTCTCAATATTCTTGTGGAATGGTATATAAAAGTGTTAATTAGATAGTTATATATTTAGCTTGATCCATAATTGACTGGACAGATCAAAAAAGTATCATTTAAACAATTAATGCTAATCTGGACAAGGCATTCCGATGGGATGTCTCAGGCCTGTCTTCAGGCCTACTCCATATTCCATTTGTATTATTGAATTGGATGGAAACATAGAAAACATGCCCCTTAAACTTGGGGATGATATAACCAGGGAGGATTGGTTCATTTGTTGAAGACAGTTTCAGAATCTTCAGTTCTCAAAGATCCATATTTGAAACCTAATTTTAACATGAATTTATTTTAAGTAAAAGCCTGTACCTAGCATGAAAAACCAAGTATAAGAAGGAAATGTGTGACTAAATAATAATTCATATAAAAAAGAGAGAATTTATTTTGCCTATAAGTTTGAATATAAGAATGTGGCCCCTCTTCAAAGCTATTATAACTTTCAGATTGCATTAATAAATTTACCACCCAAATCAAAACTATTATTTTCAATAGTCCTACTGCAGTCTGAGTGAACCACATATTTTAAGAAGGACATCAACAAATTGGAGTATAACCAGTATGATGAGGGATATGAAAAAGATACTGAATGAGAATCCAAAATGCAGAACCCATGGAAAATATTGTTCGGATGGAACATGGTAGCTATCTTCACATTCTTGAAGAATTATTATGGAGAAGTAGGATCAGAATTTTCTACATCATACCAGAGTGCAGAATCTGGATTAATAGATGGAAATTATAAGGATGTAGATTTTTGCTCAATACCAGGAAGAATTTTGTAATAATAAAAGCAGTGTAGAAGTAGAATGGATCATTGAGTGAGGTATTGAGTTCACAATCATTGGAGATGTTTAAGTGTTGGATAAATAACTACTTGTTGGGACATTGATTATTAAATTCATGCTTTGGGTAATGAGTTGGAAGGGACCATAAAGGTCACTTGATTTAACCCTAAGATTAAAACTAAGCTATTTTACTAGTCAGTTTTATCCAAAAAAAGTTAAAATGTAAATAAACTTGTTTATTCAAGTTTTGAGTTTTTGGTACTCAGTAGGAGCCTGCTGGCATTATAGAAACACGGTTCTTACTTTGTTAGCCATGTCAATTTGTGTGCTGTGAGAACTCTGCAAACATAAGGATTGTTATTTATTAAGTAGTTCCTTAAATTTGGCAGGTAAAGGACTTTAGCTGGAAGTCAGTTTTGCATTTAAATCAACAGATATTTGAGTGCTTCCTATGTATAAGGATCTTTAAGCAGGTCTCCGTTACTTTATTGCACATAAAAATCACATTGAATCCTTGTGACAAAACTTCATGGAGTCTCATGTTAATAGGACCATCACTGTGCTATGTTAAAACTATTCTAATGATTTGTTAATTGATAATTTTCATACTGGTCTCAAAAGGATATTGTAGGTGCTAGCTTAAATGTTAATTCCAAACCATAGGAGGTTTTCTAATCAATAGAGTAATGGAAGCAGGAAAACATTCATGGTTAAAACAACATAATAAGCATAAGCATTGCTTTTTATGATGTCAAGCTGATTCTGATCTAGTTTTTTTTTTATTACTATAGATTTCATGTATTTCAAAGTTGAAGGTTCTGTTTAAATGGATCAATTTGAAAAAGTCAGATTCTATGTCTGAATCCTTATTTAATCATTATGAATTGAAGGACAAATAATTTAATTAAAATCTGACTTGAATGGTTTGGAAGGCCCAACCAAAACACCCCACTGGAAGGGAGATCCCTAGTTTCACAAGAATTTTTAAGGCAAGTGATTCTATATTCCTTGAAAATTCCACATTAGTCACTATGAACACACTGGTTAATAAACTATAACATATGTTAGTACCTTAACTTTTCTAGGCTCTTATTTACTCATAAGAATAAGATTCTAATCCTTAGGTAGAAGCTTCCTTGGAATTCAGTCTCGGCAAGGTCAAACATTTTATTACATAAATGTTTAGAAGGAATTGCTTTAAAATCTTGAAAGAATATTTTCCAAAGATCTTCAAAAAATCCAAGCCTCAGAACCATCTAGTCCAATCCATACCTAAACAAGAATTCTACCTAAAACCTCCCCAACACTGTTGTCTTTAAGAAATACTGATGGAAAACCTACTATTTCCTGAGGCAGTCCACTTGAAAGGGATGGGGAAAGGAACAAATATTTATTAAGGCTTACTGTGTACCAGGCACTATACTAAGTATTTTATAACTATTATTTCATCCTCATAATACTTTTGGGAAGTAGAAGCTATTATTATCTCCATTTTATAGTTTGGGAAATTGAGGAAGACAAAGATTAAGTGACTTGCCCAGAATCACACAGCTAGGAAGTGTCAGAGACTAGATTTCAACTCAGATCTTCCTTATTCCAGGCCCAGACTCATATCCATGGCAATTAGCTACTATTAGGATTGACCTGATTGATAGGAATTTTTTCTTTATATTACGCCCAAATTTGCATCTCTATATAATTTCCATTCCTTGATCTTGGTTCTGCCCTTTGGGAGTTAGAACTCATCTTAACACATATAAGATTTAATCTACTTTTGTAAAGTTGAGACTAATAACTTATATGTGGCCAGAAAAAGGAATTAGTTATTGTTTGGTGCAAATGAAGACAACCAAGTTCACAGATATGATGGTCAATTAACATGGCTTGTGTCTCCTAATAGCTAGTACTTATATAAGATCTTCAAAATTCTTTACTTGCAGTATTTCATTTGATCCTCACAATAGTTCTTGGGATTAATTGTGCTCTAATTGAGTCAGATGTTCTAATTACTGGCCTATTTTACAAATGAGGAAACTGAGGCTAGGGGATGTTAAGTGATTTGTCTAGGGGATGTTAATGCCTTCCTTGTATCTCACTCAAAGCCTAACACAAAAATAGCCCTTGCATTTACCAAGTGTTATTCAGGGGGAATAGCCAGAAAGTAGATATAGTTCAACTGGGTTACAATTAACAATTTGTACCTGTTGAAAATGGTTTAGTATGATCATTTTTTTTTTACACAAAGCACCTCTTTTATACATGTTATTAGAAGCTTTTAAGTAAGATTGAAAGGTTAGTAATATCTTGCTTTTGTATTCAAAGTCTGGTCATGATTAGTAACTGTGGATTAGTTTAGACTAATGAGAATTCATATAGAATATTTCCCTGAACCTGTTGCTTTCTCCTTTTTTGTCTTCTCCTTTGAAACCAGCCCAATGCTCCTGATCCATACAAGGTTCATTAAAATGAAAGAAGTCTAAACTAATCTGCTTAAGAAAAAAGCTGGAGAGGAAAATAGTCCTGCCCAGGATTGCTGATACAATTGGTTGGCAAGACCCCAATACAAAACTAAATACAGCACTTTTAATCTGTATGAGACAATAAATAGTCTACAAGCGCATAGAATTAGGCTTTTTCATGGTGTGATTGTACGAAGTAGAATTATGTGCTAATTGTTTTATGTTCTAGCTATTCACAGTAGCCCTGATGGCTTTGTGGAACATGATAAAATTGTGTCTAAATTATGCACTTACTTCAAAGGCATATTATGTCAATTCAATCTGTACTTTATCTTTTTCTGATAATATCATGATGGGGGGACTTGGAGTGCAATATTTGAAATAAACATCAGTAAGATTTTAGTTGAGAGGGAAATTTTTTTGGTAGCTTCTCCTGCCAACTAGGGGTCAGTTTTTATTAGATTTTCTGTTGCTTGGAAGAGCTTTAGTTACTGAATTAGAAATGCATGTCTAATGTTTATCCTATTGGAATTTTAATTAACCTTAAAAGAAAAGGCTAACAGGGAAGGTGTTGGTAGAAGAGTAAACTTATAAAAATATATACATTCACATGTCTTATTTGCAGAGCCTCCTTAACTGAGTTGTCACAGTTGGAAAGAAAATGCACTCACAGTTTGAATTTTACATAGAAGTGATTCCTTTATCATTTTGATCAAAAATCTTATAACCTAATATCTATGAATATTGAATTGCTTTTTAAAGTATACTTAAACTAGTCTAAAAGAGAATTGTTTCAGTTAGTTCTTTCAAATGCATATATATATATACATATATATATGTGTATATATATATATACTTAGCAGGTAATATGGTAGTCATTTGTTTGAATAGGATATTTTGGTTTTGTTTAATAGATGTGTTCGTGAGTTCCTATATGCACTCAAGTGAAGTACAAGGAGGAGAATAGAAATTCTTAAATTAAGAGAAGAGACTTAAATGATTTATTTTAAACCAAAAGAACATTCCAAGTTGGAAATGAACACTGTGCACACATCACAATTCAAGTTCAAAATGCATTTTCAAGTAACTCATATTTGCTCTCTTCTGATTCCTTTATAAATTAAGGTTAAAAAAAAAGAAAAAAAGATATTGGTCCTTCCAATGCCACTCAAGAAAAATTTTATTAAAAAGGTATTCATTTATTGTTTGAAATTTTTTGGCTACATATACTATATAGATATCTCTTATTTTGAGAATAGCTATATTTATCTTTTTAGGAATTTTATGTTTCTGATGAAAACTTATATTTTAGAAAAAAATTAAATTTGGATTGGTTTACCACTATGTGTACTCACAAGAAGCAATAATTTCTTAGGTTTTTTCTTTTGATGTTTTCTCAGCATCCAAAAGACATTCACAGTTTTTTTTAAAACTCAGATTTTTTATATCACATAAAACTTGATATAGGAGTTGTGTTGGAAATAAGCACAAACTATCTCTTGATATTTGAGTGCTTTCAAAGAACATGATGTTGACTCCATTGTTTTTGCTTGTGAGGCATTAAGGAAATGACATCAAATTCCCATATAGTATTCAAAACTTTGTTTGTATATTATATTAATCTGATTTCACTTAAGGGTTACCTCTGGGTACAGCACCCCCATGCCATTTGCCAGGAAACATAGGAATTTTAGCCAGCGTGCACAGAGAAACCATTGAATTACAACATTTGGAAAGTCTTTTCCCCAGCATTCTAAAATCTTGGGAGTATCAAGAACAATCTTTACAATTTGTCATTTGGTATCCATCTGAGTTCCAGGGAACAACCTTTATTGTTGCTCTAGAAAAGTATAATTCTGGCAGTAAGGGGAAAATCATGTTTATATGAATGCAAATGAAATGTTATGATCACAGACTGAATTAGTTATTGACAACTGTTGCTTTTTTTTTTTTTGTTACTGAAGTAATGACCATTCTTGCATGACCAATCTTTCAAATATTCCTTTCTATTTGAAGAGTCAAATAATCATTGAATCAGATTATGGGAAGGTTTTGTTTTAAGCTTTTGTTATCTTGCTGGGATGTAGGGGCTCCCCAATTTGTATTCAGTGCTTATTGCATTTTGAAATTATGCAGTACATATCCTAAGTACAAAATACATCCATCCATCCATCCTTCTATCTATCCATCTATCTATACGTGTGTGTGTGTGTGTGTGTGTGTGTGTGTTAGTGTGTTTTTAGTAGTATAGGGATAGGTCATTGCATTCCCAGTTTGTATATGAAGACTTTGAAGAAAGAAAGAGGCTTAAGTTACTTACCTAAGGTTATCATTGTCATTGGTAGTTTGAGGGTTAGAACTCAGGCTTTTGGATTCTTAGTTTATCTTTTTAGGATAATATATTGCTTAGAGAAAAGCTTTTAACTTCTAAATATTGATTCAAGGGTTTAAATTATTGCATATTAATATTTACTTTGAGATTATCAGAGAGATTATCGAATGATGCTGTTGGAATAGCTGATTATAAGAGTAATGAAATCTATGAAAACCAGAACTTTGGCTTATAGAAAAATCTCATGTGTTCTCCAGGTTCCACTGTTATGTGTCCAAATGCTTACAGAACACTTCAGCACAATGGACAGTAGCAATACTTTGTAGGATGAAAGATGGCCCATGGAGTATTGGACATGTGTCATGATATCTCTGAGACTACTTTCTTAGTATAGTTTTCATACTTATCCCATGTTTGTTATAATTTTAAAGTTACTTTTGACATTCTAAAGTTAACACATTTTATTTGTACAACTTATTTAGATATTTGATTTTGGTACAGTGAAAAGATCACTTAAGTTGGCATCAGAAGACACAAGTTCAAATTCTGATTTCCCTTACCAACTATATGACTTCAGGAAACCATCTTATCTTCCTGGGACACAGATTCCTCTTCTATAAATTGAGCAGATTTGAATAATGACTTGGATTCCTCCAGCTCTAAAAATGCTATGATCCTACTCTTCTGTATTCTTAAAGACCATTCTCTAAGATCTTTCTAAATCTCTAATACTTAAAAAAAATAGTCACATGGTCTTGACTATTGTGGATGCATGCTGAAATGTGAAAGCACGCTGTCAAGCTAAAATTTTGGTCCAGTTCCTTTCTCATGTGATTCTTGGTCTCTATGGCTCAAATCTTAAAAATGCCAACCTTAAATTGTAGGTTTGGACACAAAGCTTAATTTGTTTTTCAAAATGGATGTGTTTTCAATTTCCATAATGCTTAATAATATATCACTTAACAAAATATATGATTATCTACTCTGTAACTTGCTGGATAAGTGACCTTTTACAAGTCATTTTATCTCTAAATCTGAATTTCCTCATTTGTAAAAAGTGGACAATGATTGTAATACTTGCAAAATAACATAAAATAATTTGCAAATCTATAAACCCTAAATGTATTTTTGAAACCTGAAGTGCTATTTTCTTTGAAGTTTACTTTATGTTGCTATTTTTTATGTAGCCCAGCAACACGATTAGAAGAATTACATAAACCCTTTTTGATGATTTCTTAGAACTCAGTTAATTACTTCTTTCAAAATTCCATGATATCCTTAAAGGAAGCTATAATATATCCTTGGATTCAGTTAAATTTAGGATCCCATTATTGATGCTATAGAGTATATCTGCCAAATTTAAATTTACAAGAACATAAGTTTGTTCCATATTGCTTAAAAATCCACTAACCAACCAAATATTTTGTGGAGAATGTTTATAGTACCTAACAAATATTGTTTTGGTGATCTTGGATAGATATAAACCAGAATCTCTGAATACATCATAAGGAAACCTAATGAATCACACGAGAAGTTTAATGTACTATTTTGGCATTTATATGATGCCATTTTCTTCAGAGACTAAACCATCACTCTTAAAACTTCTGTTATAAAACTTCTTTTCTTTCCTCAAGTCTCCCATTGAATTCCTGCCTCCTCTCTTTCAGTTGAGGATCTTACCTAATACTTTATAAAGGAAATTGGGACCATTTGTTACGGGCTTCCTCTTCTTTCCTTGTCATCTCACAATTCTTTTGTCCTTTAGTCTAGTTTGTAAAGACATAGCCTTTCTCCTGATTGAGGGCAATCATTCCTCTACATGTATTCATTACATCTCTTACTCCTGTTTTCTCCAATAGATTGTTCCACAATCATCTCCTTTTTCTAATTTTCATTCTCTCCCTATCTATTGATTGCTTTCCTGCTGCCTACAAACATACCAGTCTCCTCTGTCTATATAAAGCATCATTAGATTCTACCATACTTGCTAGCCAATATTTTACATCTCTTTTCCCTTTTTTAGCCAAACTTTTTGAAAAGGTTGCTTATGTACTATCATCCCCTCTCTTCCCACTATCTTTTAAATTCTTTGAAATCTGGATTATATCATTCAACTAAAATTATTCCCTCCAGAGATACCAATGATCCATTAATTATTAAATTGAGAAGAGTCTTTGCTGAGTCCTCATCCTTTTTGACCTCTCTGTCATATTTCACAGTGTTGATCAGCTTTTTTTCCATGATACTTTCTTTTCTCTGGATTTCTCAAGACATCATTTTCCTTTGGTTCTCCTACCTGTCTGACTAATTCTTTTCAGTATTCTTGGTTGAAATGTTCTCCATGCCATGCCCCCTCCTTAGAGTGATATCCTCAAAATTCTTTTACTTAATGTATTATCACTTCTCCTGGCGGTAATTTTAGTCTCTATGGAAGTGACTTTCAGATCTATATATCTAGCCCTGCATGATTATCTGCCTAGTAGACCTTCCAAACTAGGTATCATATAAGCATTTCAAATTCAAATATGCAAACAGAATTCATATGTCACTCATTTCCATTAACTATCCTAGACTTTCCAATTACTGCCAAGAGCAATACCATCCTTCTAGTCATAGAGGTTCTCAACTTTGGTGTTTTCTTAGACTCCTCCCTCACATCCAAATCTTGCCAATAGCTCTTACATTTTTCTTTTTCTTTTCATATGCTGTCCACCTAAGTGAAACATTTATCATTTGTGATTTAGACTGTTGCTGCTAAAGTCTACTAGCCTTTTTTTTACCCTACAACTCAATAAACCACACTGACTCCCCTATTGCCTCTAGAATAAAATACAAATATAAACTCCTATATAAAGCATTTTAAACTCTTTGCAACCTGTCTTTTTCCTACTTTTCACATTAATCCTATTCATATGCTTTGTGGTTCAAGGAACTTGTTGTTCCCTATATATGATGAGTCAACTCTTATTTCTGTTCCTTAGCATTGATTGCCTTCCATGACTGGAATTTATTTTACCTACTTGTTTTAGATTCATTGGTTCCCTTGAAATTTAGCTCAAGCTCTTCCCTCTACATTATCCTGGCTTAATTTTCTCATTAGTTTCTAGGGACCCTTTCCCCAAAGTACCTTGTATTTATTTTGTATATATTTCATATTTGATTATTTATGTTCATATTAGAATGTAAGATCCTTGAGGACAGGTTCCCTTTTTTTTGTTTTTTTGTCTTTGTATCCCTTGGCACTCAGGACATTCCCCAGCACATGTTCAAAGCTTACTAAATGCCTCTAGATGAACTATTTGGGGATTATCATCTGTAGAGATTTTTACCCACTAGTGACTAGTAGGTCTTTAACAAGTTTATGTTTACATTCCCAGATTATATGAAATTAACCATTGTTCTGTGACTTTTTGACCATAGATGGTTTCTCATAAAATATCAAAATTGTTGATATCTTGCCCAAATAATAAGGCTCAAGTGATATGGAATTAATCATTAGGATATTTTCTGTTTAAACCAAAGACTGCTTGTTGTTTTTGGTCATTTCCTGCTTCAACTTCAAAAAGACTGGATTGCCTTTTTAAAAAGCTTGTGAATTGATGTAAGCAGTAGTACTTCTATCACTGATATCAGCAATATTCAGACATTCATTCCATATTTCATATGTCCTTTGTACAAAGTGATTTTTGCTTAGATTGCCTGTATGTTCTTTTTCCAAACTTCAGCGATTTCTTGCCTTTTGATTTAGGTGTTGTCTGAATTTTCTTTTTTTTCTTTCTAAAGAATTGTATATGATCCTTACATGTTCGGTGTGGAAATGGTTGATATTAATTGCAATTCCTTTTTTATGTATCCTCAAACTAGGCATTGCCTCATTTTTAAAATTATATTCTACTCATCTTAATCTATACAGTGTCTAGAGCAGTGATATTATTTATTTGCCAAATCCCAGGACTTATGGCAACTTTCTGACTATAATTAAAGTGTTATCAAGAAGGAGGAAGCCCTTGTGTGCATGAAGGAAGGGGAAGGGGCTTAGTTGCATAGTGGACAGAGCCATGGTCATAGAGGTTAGAAGACCTGAATTAAAATCCTGTCTCAGACAAGTTGTGTGACTCTGGGCAAGTCATTTAACCTCCATTTGCCCTACTTTTCTCATTTATAAAACAAGCATTTAACTTTTAAGGCTGTCATGAGGATAAAATGAAACAGTATTTGTAAAGCACTTTGCAAACTTTACAGTATTATCTAAATGATATTTATGATAATTATGATTATGATAAAATTATTAACTAATAATATTATAATGATCAGTATCATCCTACCTTTCTCTATTATTCTTTAGTCTAATCAGATATAAATCCCAATGAAATGAAAAAATGCCATGGTTACCACTGATTAGTTATGCTTTACCTGAAGATAGAACAGCTAGAAGAAAAGGAGTTTTATAAATAAATACATAATAAATTTATATAAAAATCCCTCCCTGGTGAATGACAGGAGAGTAGAGAAGCTTTCCAAGTAAGTTATGAGGAGGTAGTGGAATCCACAATGAATTTTTGCTTCACTGCAGTAAAGTGTTATGTTAATGCCTAGCTATGTAACTCTAGGCAAGTGACTTAACATCTATGACCTTCAATTTCCTTATCTGCAAAATATGAATGATAATATCTATGGTGCTTATCTTTCAGAACTATTCTGAGGCTCAAATAAGATGATAGTAATATTAGAGGCCTGTATAAATGATGAGGGCTATTTTCATGATTTACAGAATTAGTGATAGACCATGGACCAGTTTTTGTCTCCTTGGTACCAACTAACCAATGAAAATACATCTTTCACAACCAAATCAATCCTACAATCTATCCAAACTGGCATCTTTCAGTTCTTTTAGTTGCCTCTGTTCTGCTCTGTGTCTATATCCATTTTTGTTTCCCCAAGCTGTTGCCAGTGCTCTTTCTTCAGTATTCCCTTCTGTGGGCTGTGTGTTTTCTTGACAATTGCTGGTTTGTTGGCCCTTCAAGGTTTTGATCAGCTGGCTTTGTGTTTCACAACAACCACAGTTAGTCATCATCTCTGTCCTGTTTCCCAGTGGTCTTAGTTTAGTGATGGAAAGCATTTGGGTTTATTGTACACATAAATGCTTAAAAAAAAAAAAAAAAAAAAAGATCCAGGGGATAGGGAAGCTCTATTGGGGGGAAAAAAAAACCCTGGATGTCATCTATATTTTAAAAATAATTTCTATGTGGTTTATTGGTAAAGTCAGGTTGTTGGCTATCCCTTTTAAGATCTCTTAATGTAATCTATAGACTTGAGGGGCAGGTGCATTGATTTTAAAATGAAGTTAAGAATTTATATAAATATTTGAATTCTGAGTCCCATGCTTTATAGATTCACTCCTTTTAAAAGTTTCCTCTGAGTCTCTCAAACTCAAATAGTTTTGATATAAAAAAGAATTGATGCCTTTGCTTCTTGCTTTATTTCCCAGTCCCTTCTCTTAGGGATAACTTAGGATCCAGCTTCTAGTAAAGAGACTCCTCTCTTTCTGTTGTAAGGAGTCTGGCATCTGGTAATTTAATAACTTCCTGATTTCAGCAGTAGAAGCTGGCACATATGAGTCCTTTCTCTTGAAGGTAAATTTAGCAATTGAAAGAAGATGCTTATCAGAGGATTAGGCCCATTATCAAGACTCTGGGCTGTTCTTTTGGGTTTTGAACTCCAGATTTGGTTACATCTGAATGGTGTTTTAATTTAGCATTGATCCAAAAACTTGCTTAGTGAACACAGGACTTGTCTCCCTGCAGTTTTCCTGTCTGAATTTTGCTTCGTTTTCTAAATAAATAATTGAAACTTGTGGTTTGAATATTCACTTTTTTGTCTGTGTGGATCAGTTCAGTATATAAGAAAAGGTCCCTAATCCAGGGGTGCTAGAATTGAAGAATTTTCAAGGTAATTAATCAGTAAAAAGGAAGTAAGTAACATTTATAGACTCAAAGAATTGTCAATGTGGAGAAAAAAAGCCATTATTAGTAGTAGATATAAAAAAAAAAATTCTGGCTGGGTCTGTGGAATCTTGGTTCTTAGCACAGGTAATAAATATCTTCCCAGTCTCTCAGGCTTATGATTTAGGTGTGCCTCCTCACTATCTTTCAGCTACCCCACCCCATTTCCCATCCAATTTTTTGCCAAGGCTTGTCCATTTTATTATTATATCTGCTGAATACTACCTCCTCCCCTTCTCCCTTCTGATATTGCTACCACTCTGGTGAAAACCCTCATCACCTAGACTATTAACAATAGACTGCTGGTGGGTCTGTCCAGCTTCTCTACTTACTTCAAACCAACATCCATTTTAGCCATCAAGGTGCTTTTTCTGAAATGCTGATTCAGCCATGTCACTCCCTCCCCTTCCCCACTTAATAAACTGTAGAAGTTTCCTACTTCTTTAGGATCAGATGCAAAATCATTTGGTGTTCAATGTCCTTTATCACTCCCTTCTACTTTTCCATTCTTTTTTACATCTTACTCTCCATCCCATATTCTTCCATGGTTTCCTTATTGTTCCACAAACAAGATACTCTGTCTTTCAGCTCTGGACAGTTTTCCTGAATGTTTCTCAAACCTGGAATGTTCTCTCTCATCTCCACCTATGGGCTTCCCTGGCTTCCTTTAAGTCATAACTAAATCTCATCTTCTATAGGTAGGCTTTCCCCAGACCTCAATTCTAATGCCTTCCCTCTCATCATTATTTTCTATTTATCCTGTACATGGTTTATTTGTATGTCTCCCTCATTAGAGATCTCAAGAAACTACCAGATCATATTTCCTTAACATAGGGCATTCTCTTTTTTGGAAAGTGAAACTATTTGAGATATAACCTTAGCCTGAAGAAGAATAAAAAAAAAAAACAACAAAAAGGCAACTGTAGTTGTGCAGTTAAGTAGGCACAAGGCATGAGTTCAAATTAAAAATGCCTTTTTTTTTCAGGTAGCATCTCTCATCATCTGTAAAATGGGCAGGGTGATTAGCATCTACCTTGCTTTGAAGATCAAATGAGACAAATACTAAGGTTTTGTATAAAAGTGAGCTTTCATTATCAACCCATTTCCTGTTGCTTTTAGGATACCATCAAATTCCATCAAAAGGTTATCATTAGAATGTAAGCTCTCTGCAGTCACAGACTTTCATTTTTGCTGTTTACCACTGTACTAGTAGATAATAAGCACTTTTATTACATTGATTACGTGCCCATCTATCAAGTTAGTTTATTCATGTCTTTTCCTCTTCTTTTTTCTCTCTTACATGTAGCCAAACTTCAGGTAAGGGAAGAAATGGCTATTTTATACCTGAAGAATGGATCATTGAAAACCTTTTTCTATTCTTAGCTATGAAGGCCATAGAATTGATGTTGAAGAGGTAGGGGAAGGGAAGGTTAAAGGAGAAATTGATATTATCAGAAGATAATTACGGATCTTTAGAAAATGAGCCAGAAAGCATTTATTGAATGATTACCAAATTTCTCTTCTAGAGTTTTATTACTTAGAGATTCTTCTCCCAATGGTCTGGGAGGGCATCAGGAGAGGTTGTTTCTGGATAACAACAATGAAAATAGATATTCAAATATGAACAGTCCTGCTCTCATTTCTTTGCCTGAGAGATTTTTGTCTTATAAACACCTTTATATACTTACAATTTGATTATGCATTGCTGAGAAGGAAGAAGCAGCCACATGGCAGTGTGATGTCAAGTCAACAAGCATTTATTAAACATCCCTTATGTGCCAGAGAGTATATTACAGAATGGAAACATAAAGAAAGGCAAAAACAACAACAAACATACAGTATTTGGACCCAGACCACCTGAGATCACAAGCCAGTTCTCCTGATTAATAATGGTCTATGTGTGTGGGCTTTGACAAACCTCCACCTTTCTTCATCTCTTTCATCAGTTGTGAGATGAGAGAGTTGGATCTATTCATCATTAAGATTTCTTTTTAGCCAAAAACCCTATTAAAATTCTGCATTATTGTTTAAATAATTGGGTCTGTGACAGCTTTTATGTTGTGAGGGAATGGCCTCCATCAGCAATGTTAACATTACTAGTGCCAAGCAAAGCTGTTGTTACTGAATAGTAAATTTATTGCACTGTTTGTACCATATTGTGGCCCAAAATAAAGCTATATATATATTTTGCCATCTGCTGCCTGGTCAACAGATCTGGTGATAAGTCAACACTTCAGTGAATTATTTTGGAGTACTAAACATAGTATTGTATATGGTCCAAAGAAAAAATGCCTATAAATGTTGCAGAAAGAATAGTATCATGGACAGTAATAGTTGTGTTTTGTTTTTCAAAACAACACAGAATAACACAAATGTAGTCACTGCCAGTCAAAGTTGTATTTCAAATTACTGTATGTTATTATTTGTAAGTCCAGTGATAGGATAATTTAGTCATTGTTTGAAATGTGAATTTAAGATAGGGGAAGAGATGGAAAGAGGAAGGAGAGAGGAAAAAAAAGCCAAGAAAGATCTGGAGCCTCAGGGAGGGGAGAGTCCTGGACAGATAGACAGAACAAACAGAGTAAGGGAGGCCTAGAGACGGAGACAGACAGGAGAGAAACATGTACTGAGAGGAGAAGAGAGTGAGAAGAAAAGAAAGATATTGATGGAGACAGAGTGACATACTAGTAATTTAAAACCTGTAGTTATAATAGGAATTAGATAGTACTCAATGAGCCTGAATAATCTTTCACAACATAAATGACATTTCTAACTCTTAAATATTGATATGCTCATATATTATTGAGTAGCCTGGCAATTTTTCCTTTGGCATGAACGTTTGGGAGAATATCTGATAAATGGACATTAATATTATTATTAACACTATTTTCTTTTTCTTTTAAAGAGGCAATTGGGATTAATTGAATTGACCAGGGTCATACTGCTAGTAAATGTCAAGTATCTGAGGTTGAATTTGAATTCAGGTTTTCCTGATTCCAGGGCCAGTGTGCTATTTACTGTGCCATCTATTTTTCAAAAGCAAAAATGGCAAACTAAGTTAAGAATGCTGGGGAAGGCAAGCATTAGGGTGGGGTTTAGAATGGGAAAATAATGATTTGTGCTATTAAGTCACTAAGCTAGAAAGAGAACTTGGCAGATCTCATGGTTCAGTTCCCTGAAGCTGGTTGTGAAAGATACTGATAAATTCTATTTCTAAAGACCTTTTGGGATTGGGATTCCATGAACTTACATTATGTCCTGGTCTTTTCAAATCTTTGTCCTTTCATGAAAAAGTTTGTTAGAACCAAATAAAACTTTGTTGTAATTTAAGCCTTGTTTAGGACTAAGAAATGAAAAAAAGGCTATCATCCTTTTAATCATGACCAGTTCTGTTTTAGGTAAAAATAATTGGTTTCTATCATCTATTAAATTAATGTCACCTACTAATTTATGACCAAAGAGAAGTTGACTTTTAAAATCTGCAAGTAAATCATTGGCAAGACAATATGTACAGAGAGGATATGTTGTAGCTCAAATTTCACACTAGCACCTGTATATACCAACAGGTATTCCTTGATGAATGAAGGCTAAGTAATTGATGACTGTGGGGAATATTACTGTTGACTGGTTCCATTTTGGTGAGTAATAGGCCCCATTAGATCATAGCAAAATGCTCAATTATGTATAATTGAAGATGCCATTAGTCAGAAACCACAGCGTTAAAAAATGCTAAAAGGATGGTTTCTAGTGTTGAAAGGTGCATTTTTAATTTACAAACTTAAAAAAAAAAGGAGATTGTTTGAACTTACTGATTACAAAGAACTGGATTAAAGGAAGAACCTAAATGTGACAGCTATTGCCCTTTCAATCTCAGAAAATTTCAGTGCTATCTACCATCATGGCATTTAATCATTTTAAAGTATACTGGTAGACTTTGAATAGTTTTCCATTGGTTATTTGATCAAAGGGGAAGTTTAGACCTCTGGAGGACCATTGGCAGACAGGCTGAAAGCTAGAAAGCATGATGCCAGCTGAATGCGGTGCTGGAAGAACATAGGAGCTCCCTCCTTCTTGGATTTGGATTGAGATCACAGACTGGCAATTATACAACATTTACTGGTCATGCTTTAGGACACAACTGGGCCCCTGGCAGGGCTCACTCCTACTTGGAGCTAATAACTTAGAGCCAAAAGACTTTGGTCTTTGGCATAAATTCTTTAAGTCAGTCCCAAGCCACTCTACTCCTCATAATCAAGAGTCAAGTGCCTAGAGGAAATAACTTCAGACTATTAATAATATTGTTATTAATATTCATGCTGACAATCATTTTTACTAATAAACTTCCCTTCATCCTGAAGGTTTCCACAGCATTTCGCAAACCACATATGAATGAAGAGCTTTGAAGGAAGATATGAGCCTGTCTTGGAGTGGGAGACAGTAGTCTAGTAGAGCACAGGGTGGACTGAAAGGCAGTGGGAGGAAAGCATCTCCTCACAGTCTCAGGGAATGAATGGCTTCCTTACTTAGTGGAGGGTAAAAATACTCCCATTCAAGTTTCATAGCACTTTTTTTGGTCCTAGGATTTAAAGCAAATGACATAAGAGAGATAACCATATTTTGAAGATCAAATGGCAGCTTACCACTTTATTACTATAAATTTAACATTCCAGAAAATCAATGCTTCAGAGTTCTGCTTTGAGGATGAGTGTGTTTTTCTATCTCTCCCTTCTTAATTTCCCCTCCTTCCTTCCCTCCCTTTAGTTGTCTTGTCCAATAAAATGTAAGCTCCTTTAAAGAAGGGCCAGTTTTGACTCTGTGCCCCAGCATTGTGCCTTGGATAGGGTAGGTGCATAATAAATGTAGGTTGACTTACTATTAAAAAACACACACACACAAATCTAAAATACTATAATTTCAGTGATGAGGTCTGACCTTGATTAAGAGAAGAATGCATCTTCTTTCTCTTTTTGCAGAAGTAATGACTATGACATATACTGTTAGTATTGATTGATGTGCCCCTTAGTTTTATTTGACTGATTTTCTTTTTCTTTATTCTTTTGTTGTTGTTATTGTTACAAGATGTGATTATTGACAGTGGTATGGAGGGATATGTTTGGAAATAGAGATGATGGAAAAATAAGAGATAACAATAAAATTTCATTTATAATGTCTATCTATCCATCTAATTCTTATATGAACATAGTTGTTTAGCATGCCATCTTCCCCATTAGAATTTAAGTTCCTTAATGATAGGGACCATATCTTTTCCTTTCTTTGTTTTCCCAGTGCCTGGGAAGGGGGAGAGGGAACAAACATTTATTGATCACCTGCTGTATTTTTAACTTTATGCTAAATACTTTGCAAATATTATCTCATTCTCAAAACAAGTAGATGCTATAATTATCCCCATTTTCCAATTGAGGAAATTGCAAAGTACTTCAATGACTTAATCAGTGTTACACAGCTAGAAAGTGTCTAAGGCTGCATTTGAACTTCCTGACCTTAGTACTTTCAAACCTCAATCTGGTCCACTTGATAAATGGGTCGATTGAATGACAAAAGAAGATTTTTTTTTAAAAAGGATAATACTCAGATGGTGTTTGGCCTTTAGTGTTAAAAAGGAAAAAAAAGGACAGCTATGGAAAAGAAGTAGGTATTGGTAGGTAGGAAAAGTCTTTAACTCTATTGGCTGTTAACCTAAGTCATTTTTATTCTTTTTTTTTTTCCTTTTGTCACCTTGTAGCCTAAAGAAATGAGGAATTATGATGATAAGATTCAATAGCTAGTTGTCAAAACTGTCCAGAAGGAAAATATGCAGGATCTAATCCTCCTGAGGAATAGTATTCCATCCTTGGAGCTGACAGGAAAGGGTAGGGAATCAATTCTTCTGTCATTTGGGAGGTCCTATAATAGTATCTACTGGTACCATATGTTGAAACATTCATGCTTTAGATCAAAGATGTTAAACACCTTCACATAAGCTACATGTGGCCCACAACACTCCTGCGTGTGGCCTGACCTGGATTAAAGTGTAATTGGGAAAATTCCAACAAAATATATAAAAATACAACAAAACAAAAATAACATTAGGTTTTAAAACTAAGTCATTGCAGTCTGTGATCATCTTTATGTATGGTTAGCAGCCTCCTTTTCTATTTAAGTTTGAGACCATTCTCTCAAATAATTACTAAAATTGGTTGCATTGTGCTTATGTTGTCTCTTTATTTCATGTCATGAGAGTTGTTTATATTTGTATAGTATCATGGTATAGTGCAATGATTCTCAAACTTTCTGGACTCAGGAATCCTTTCAATTCTTAAGATATTGTTGTTCAATCATTCCAGTTGTATCCAACTCTTTGTGACCCCATTTGGAGTTTTTTGGCAAAAATACCGGATTGGTTTGCCATTTCCTTCTCCTGCTTGTTTTAGAGAAAAGGAAACTGAGACAAACAGGATTAAGTGATTTGCCTAGCTAACAAGTGTCTGAGGCCAGATTTGAACCTTGAAAGATGAGTCTTCCTGATTCCAGGCTTGGCTCTTTACATTACACCACTTAGTTGCCCAAAAGTGCTATATGAATGCTGTTATTATTATTATTATATAATGAGGCAATTTCTACTTTAAATGAGCTTATTGGATAAGGATTTGAACTTCAGAACATTGTATCAACTCTGCCTCCTATGGAATAAGAGGGCTGACCTAGAAGATGGTTTAAAATGCTTTAGATGTCCTTCTATGAGTTAGTAAGTATATGGAAAATGCCTGCATGTTTACTAACATAGGAAAATCTCATGTCAGTAACTTATTGATCCAGGGTCTTCTATTGATGGATTTTTTTTCTCCCCTTTGATTTACAACACTGACTTCCTTTTCACATCTGGAACTGATTACTCACAGAAAATTGAATATTAACTCCTGAGAGGCTCAGTAGGATTGCAGATTGGGGCACTGGTAGCAGATTGGGGGTAAATTGCTTATTGACTAAGTGTAAAATACCCAGCAATGAGAAGCAGGGTACCTCCCAGTGGGGGCTTTTATTTTTATGCACAAAATTAGGTAAATAACTAGGTCTATGCTGATCAGGCAGCCATGGGGTCTAGATTTTATGCATTTCTGCAGAAATATTAGTTTATTTTACCAAAACACTTACTAAAACTCCTCTATAAATTATTAGGACAATAAGCACTTTCAAAAATCTCTCCTGAAGTTTTTTTTTTTTTTTGGGGGGTGGGTAATGGGGAATTCTCTGATCTTGTACCTACTTCCCTGATGGATCAGATCACTACAGATGTGTAATAGAAATGGCTACAACAATTTCTCTAATTGATAGTAAAGTATTTAAATAAGCAAATGATGCATTTTAAGTAGGTTTATAAGAGATATGCCATTTGGTGAGATTTCCAAATTGTCATTGTAATAGTGAAAACCTATAAGACAATACAGGAATTCTTTGTTGAAGTTAATAGGATAGTCCTGGGGGATTATAAGAAGATAACAGAAAAATTGATGTGAGACCCAGAACAAATATTTTTATATTCTCTACTGATTAGATTTTTGAAAAGAAAGATATTGCCCCTTGGAATGGTTTCCTCATCAATATTCTATTTTCAGTGATCTTGATGTTCATTGTTACATTTCCCCACCTAATCATTTCTTTTGGGAAAGGGCAAAAATGAAATTTACATTTCCTTCTTAGACTAGTGTTTAGCATCATGATATTTCTGATGAGAGGACCCTTCCTCTATTAAACTGTCCTTCCTCCTTCCTCTCTAACGGTGTGGCAGTTCCTTTAATCACAAGTGAACACTATTTATTTGTGATTTTATTACAGATTTATAGTTTTGGGTGGCATTGAGGAAGGGGAAGGTAGAAATTGTATTCTTCTTGTGATTTTTATTTTTTATTTTTGGAAAATTATTTGTTAGTTGATTGCAAAATGGATCACGTAAATGATTTCATGCTCATATCTTAAGGTAAGAACTGGGGTATAATAGCTATGGTACAAGATACTTGATGTGCCTGCAATGACATTACAATATTCAGAATAAAAGTTAATTTAATGTAAACAACAGAGTGTTTGAAAGTTCACTGCATGAAAATTGGGTTTTTGCTTTTTATTATTTACATTGTGAATTATCAGATTTGTATTTAAAACTGTTGGGATTATCATTCCCTTTTAATAGTATTATTTAATAAAGAGTTTGCATTTCATAGTTTTGACTCGTGTGGATTCCAATTCATTGTGAGAAATTCAATTAGCTAGTTCTAGCTCCATTGTGTACAGGGCAAAAAGAGATATGCATGTGTAAGCTCATGTTTTTCTCTGGTGCTGGTAATATTTAACGGAAGCTTTCAAATGGTTACAACTTGAATCTTGCATTATTTATAGCAAATATTGCTTTATCTTTCAAACTTGTCTAAACCTGATGTCTATGAATAGGCATTTCTCCTTCATTCCCCAATACCCGCCATATCTAGATTTTATTGCCTGAAATTCCATTGAAGAAACCTTGTTTCTTTATTTTAATAATTCCTGCTTAAATGAAAAACACCATTAGAAGAGGTAAGTTTGATACTGTTATCGAACATTTATACTTAAGGCACATTTTGAGGAGAAGAGAACCCAAAAACAAGCACCAGTAATATGAGAAGTATGGTTGTATCTGGGTTTGAAACTTCTCTTTTGTTTTTTATACCTTCTTCTATCTTCCTTCCAGGGACTTTGATTTGATTTCAAAGAACTTGACTTGAGCACTTGGGAACTGGGATTTCTCATTTGTAAATTGTGGGAAATGGATGTAGATATAAGGTCCATTCCACCCTAAATCCAGGAAAGGGCTTCCACTCCACCAAGTGGAAAGAGATGAAGTATTAGAAAACTTGAAGGTATGTTTGTATTTTTAGGTAAGCACCTTTCCCCAATTCATTCAGAGAATGTACTTATTACTCTTATGGAAATCAATGTTGAAAAACTTAAAATATATTAAAAGAAAAGCTGACTAGACTTATCATATACTATAATAAGTTTTAAAGGGATACATGAAATAAATATAGCATAATGGTAATAGATTATGAAGCAGCAGTTCTCAGAAAAGGAAAAAAATTAGACTACTTAATAGTAGTCTAAATCATTAATTATAAGAGAAATACAAATTAAAACAACTCTAAGGTATTTATCAGATTATTAAAGATACTAAGAGAAGAAAATGACAGTTATTGGAGGGGCTGTGGAAAGATAGGCAGGTGTACCAATGGTGGAGCTATGAAATTATTCCGTTTTCATGGAAAAAATTTAGAACTATATCCAAATAATAATGAAATAAGATATACCCTGTGACCTAGTAATATTACTATGAAATAAAATATCCCCAAAGAAATGAAAGACCCAAAAGCACAAAAATATCTATAGCAAAGTTTTGTTGTAATGAGATCTGGAATTTAAAAGTGGGTCTGGCAGTTGTAGAAAAGTTGAAAAAATTATGATTATATGAAGGTAATATAATATTATTGTGCCATAAGAAATAATTATGACAAATTCAGAGACAATGGAAAGACTTTTATGACTTAATACAGATGGAAGTGAGTAGAAATAGGGAACAATACATTGATCAGGATAAGAATTTTAAAAGAATTTTAAATTTTAAATTAATCATCAATATAGTGACCAATCATGACTTTACAAGACTGACAGTGAAATATGCTTCCCACCTCTTGACCATTGTCCTTGGACTAAAGATAAGGAAAAGGGACATTTTTAGATGTAGTCAATATGTTGATTTAGATTTGCTTGATTATGGTTGTTATAGAAGAGGACTTTTATTTTGGGGTAGAGGCAATGTATATATGACAGCAATGTAATTTTTTTTGAAAATAGAATAAAACTTAAAATTTCAATGAAATCTACATTATATCAGCCATATGGATATTGCTTTGAATGTATGTTTACATGTGGGTGGATGCATGTATGTGTGTGTGTGAGTATATGAAGGATGCATGCATGTTCTATTTATGTGTGTATATAGATGTGTATATGTGTGAATGGATCTGTGAGTGTGTGAATGTATGTGTGTGTGTGTATATATATATATATGTGTGTGTGTGTGTATACATGTATATAGGTATATATCTATAAATATATATGATACATACATGCGTAACTGTAACCTGCTTGGGGGAGGTGGGTAAGGGAATGAAAAGGGGAAAAAAGGATAAAGTAAAAAAAGCTATAAAGCAAATAACAAAATAATAACCTACAAGGAAGTAAAAAACATCAACATTTATGAATGTAATTTCTTCTATACATCCTTTCTTGAACTGATATTTTATTGTTATACATTTTTGAATCCTCCCTGATGTTCTGCTGGGCATTTGACAATGTTCCATTCTATTCTGTTTTGTTTTTCTTTTCTCTTTTCCTTTTTTAAAATTCTGGGTTTTTTTAATAAAATAAATTTTAAAAAAATAAAAAAGAAAGAAAATACAATCGATAAAACATTTTAAAATACACAGAAGAGAATAGAAGAAAGTCCTAAGGGGGACAGTTTTGTTATTGTTTAATTTAAAAACACTTCCATGTGTTTATATGCAACCATATATTTGTCCTTTTTATATTGAAATATTTATGTTTGTTGATGTTTAAGTTGACAATAAGAGAAAAATTTATATAAAATTCTACTAAAAAGAAAATATTCTATCTTTTCCATATTGTGTGTTTTTCCTCATTCTTTGTGACACTTCTGCAAAGATAAATATATTTAATTTTAGTAGGTATTTGGAACAGTTGGACCTCTTGGGAAGGAAACTGATGATGAGGTTAAAGGGGCCAAAAGGATAGCTATGATTTACCATGAAAAGTTATGGTACATGCACATGTTTTTGTTGTTGTTTTATAATGACTGAATGAATAGACCAGTAGGTTAAAAGACTTTAAAATAAGGAGTCAATCTTCTTTAATAACTACTCAGATAATCTTTTGTTCTGTTGCCTAGTCCAGCAGACAGCAATTCTATCTGTGTGCAAATGGGTGCAATAAAAGATCAGTCATTGTCTTGCAAAAACATTAACCTAATTACTCCATTTCCAGCACCCCCTGGAGAATAAATCTGTTCTCTAGGGATTACATCATCCCAAGTACTTGTCTATGCTTACTTTCTCAGTAACCTATGTTTTCAAAATGGTCCTTTAAATCTTCCTAATTTTAGTAGGTTTGTGTTTAGTTCCTTATCGTTTTTCTTCTGTTCTTCCTTATTAACCCATAATTCAATATGCTCAGGAATCTGAGTTGGAAAGTGTTCTCCACATCCATTTGATCCAAACCATGTATTAGTGAGGGTTGTTTAAGAAACCCCTAAAAACTTAAAATTGTCAGAGTTGAAGTATAGATATTGGAAATTAAATTAGTTTCTTAATTTGATTAGTTTTAGAGAAACATTGTGTGTTTGTATGTGTGTGTTTCTGTCAGTCTCTCTCATTATTTTTATTAGAATCAAGTCTGATTATCCTTATTTTTGCCAAGGTTTCTTTGTCATTGGGCAACTAAATTGCTTAAAACTAAAATACTTATTGATTTGGGGTCCTTCTTGAATCATTTGGATGCTTTTACCTGGGGCAAATATGTTATAGCTAGATTGCCTGCATTTTTATTGGACTGGATAGAATAGTGAAGGAAAGGTGATGGGGAAGGGGTTTCATTCACCCTTTCCTCCTAATAAGTGTATTGAGTAGGACTCAGGTGGAATTAATGTCTGATACAGAATCAATTTTTTTTTTTGACCAAGTAGAGTTGTGGAGGAGAGGAAGATTATCTGATTTTGAAGAAGGAGAGGAAGAGGAATCTGGAAAAGGACAATGGGAGACTTATATGGATATTTCTTTCTGGGAGGAGCTGGTTCTTTATAATTGAATTTTTAAAAATTAAATAATAGCTGTCAAATAAGTTCACACCTGTAAAGTGTATTTGCAATCCCAAAACATAAAAATGTTAGCTATTATCTGTTCTAGAGTCACTGTAAAGGGTAGTCTTTACCTTTAAAGGGGTAAAGGGGATCTTTAGAGGTCATTTAGTCCAGAGGGCTCAAACTCATAAGTCTATGGCTGCAAGTGCTTGCAAAACTTCCCATTGCAGCTTTAATCACTTTAAAATATAATTGGGAAATATTTAATAGATTAAAAATACAATGTAACAGAGATAATGCTCATTTGTGGTTTTCTAAATAAATTAATTCAGCTGCAGACATTTATTTAATTTTGGGGTCCTGGGCAATCCCCTCTAATTTCCATTTGTCTTAATTTTCTTATCAGCAAAATGGGGCTAATAATAGTACCTACTTCCTAGAGTTATTGAGAGGATCAAATGAGATAATTATAAAGCATTTAGCACAATGCCTGATGTATTGTTTATGCTTTGTAAATGCCAGATATTATTATTATTATTATTATTATTATTATTATCAATATGTGGTTCCACAGGGACCCATTTCTATTTTCATTTGACACCTCTTGATTCTATTCTGACTCTTTCTGACAAATGAGAAAACTGAGGCCCAGAGAAGGAATTTAAACTGCCTAATTAAGGTTACATAAATACTAAGCAATCAAAATAGGATTTGAACTGGGGTCCTCTGACTCCAAAACCCTGTGCTTATTCTTGTTGTTGTCTTAATGAGGGACTTTTTTTTTCTTTTTCTTGAGGCAACTTGGGTTAAGTGACTTACCCAGGGTCACACAGGTAGGAACTGTTAAGTGTCTAAGGCTAGATTTGAACTCAGGTCCTCCTGATTTCAGGGCTGGTGCTCTATCCAGTGTGCCATCTAGCAGTCTATCTCATAGTGTTTCTAGATAATGGAACATTTACTCTCTATATACTTTGCTATCCAGCCTTTTAGATGTTCAATTACATGTAATTCCTGCTCATGTATTTGAATTAACTAATTTGTAGAGTTCCTCAACCAATAAAGTAAACAAGTAAATTTGGATAATTTGATAGTGTATTTAAAGAGTTAGTAGACAAGTTCAGGAGGTATAAGCCCAATGTTCTTCTTGATATATATATATATATATCTAATATATATATATATATATATTAGAAACTGATTCATAGGTTAAGTAAGTGATGAAGTTGTCTTACTACAATGGAAAGAATGTTAGAAATTTGCTGATTAGATGAATACAAAAGTTTCATCAAGATGTTATTTTTCTGGGCAGAGGAACTGAAGTCTCAACCTGGAATACAATATTTTTTCACATGGGAACTGAAGAGTATTGGTCAAAGAAATTTTTATGTCACCCCAGGCATATAGACATATAAAATAGGTATACAAATAAAACATTTACTGATAATTCATAATTTTGTTCACAATTTATGAAGCTTTGCTCAAACTCCCATAGAAAAAAAGAATATTATAAACTATATATGGGAATCTCTATGGGCAGCATATTGATTAAGAAAACCACACATTAACATTATCTGTGTTGTGTTGCATTTTAGTTTATATATTCCCAATTACATTTTAATCTGCTTCAGGCTTCACTTGGGAGTGTTAATTGGGTAGCATTTGAAACTTCTGGTCTGGAGGTAGGTCTTACTTTTGTAACCACTTTCAACACTTTCCAGTTCTGTTTTAGTCCTATGGCCCATATGTCCTTTGTTGAGACAGTTTTTCAAACTGAATACATTCAAAATGTGTCTCTACTGAATTTTGGGTGATGTTATCATACATTGAACCTGCTCACAAACTTCTGGGGAAGATAATTCCCTGAAGAAACCCTGGCAATCAAGTCTCTTGGATATGCTTTGTTACATGGAAAAGCTATGGAATTCCTACCTTTTGCAGAATTTTAACTGCTATTTCATTTTTTACTCATTTTATTGTATATTACTACAACCTATTATGTAATTACAGGAGGGAAGGATAGGCTATTTTTTCAAATTCAGCTCAAAAAACAACATTATGATTTTGAATGCTTTTTTTTTTTTTTTTGGCTATAGGATGTTGTCCTGAATAATAGCCTTTCGAGAATAGGCTATTAT
Source organism: Antechinus flavipes (assembly GCF_016432865.1). Lineage (NCBI taxonomy): Eukaryota > Metazoa > Chordata > Mammalia > Dasyuromorphia > Dasyuridae > Antechinus > Antechinus flavipes. Next base: position 174,675,404 of record NC_067400.1, on the reverse strand, counting down.
TTTAAAGAATAGGGCATTTTAAAATGCTCCACAAAAGCCTATTATAAATTCTTTTAAAAATCAAGCAAAATTATTATGAATAATATTGTTATAGTAAATATTAATTTTAGGTTGGATTTCTGTGGTTGCATTTTTACATCTGGAACCTGTGCTTAATCAGTATAAAAAATATTTATATGTTTTCTAAGTCTTGGGGCAAGGGACAACAAACTTTCCAAATTCTGCTTGCTTTTATAGAGCTGGAGAGCTAAGAATGGTTTCTATACTTTTAAATGAAGTTTTATTATATTTAAATACATAAAAATAAATATTCTTAGCTCAAGGACCCTGTGGAAGTAGATAGAATTCTAGATTGTACAAAACCTGGCAATAGGCCAAATTTGGCCAGTTGCTAGTAGAATTTAGCTTTAAAACTAGATTGTATTTTAGATTTTATTTAATCTCCCTCTTCCCCCTAATCTCCAAATTGCCGAATCTGAGGCTCAGAGAAAGGATGTGATATACCCAGAGTAACATTGTACATATTGAGTGACAAAGCTGGAATTTGAACATGTGTTCTCTGAATTCAAGCCTACCATTTTTTTCTACCATAGCACATTGCCTGATTATGTCTTACGAACACTATATGTTATATTTAAGATTTTAGACCACGTTCTTGGTCAGAAACATCATCAATATCCTAATAGTGTTTCATTTTTTTGATAATAGAACAACAATAAGTTGTTGTTCAGTTGTTTTTAGTCATGCCTAATTGTGACTCTTGGAGTTAAAGATACTGGAGTGGTTTGCCATTTTCTTCTCTAGTTCATTTGACAGATGAGGAAACTGAGGCAAACAGGGTTAAGTAACTTGCCTGTGATCACACAGCTAGTAAATGAGGTCAGATTTGAACTAACAAAGATGAATCTTATTGGCTCCAGGCCTGGCACCTTATCAGCTCTGCCAACCTATGGCAAAAAAGTTAAGAAGGAAGTATGTTTATATATTTATAGTTATATTGTTTCATTAGCTGATGCCATTTCAGGGCCATCTCCAATTGTCCTGATCTATATTTGGCCACTGGACCCAGATGGCTCTGGAGTGAGAAAATAAGAAAAATGATCAAGAAATTTTACATCAACTTCGTATGTAAAGATTTGTACATCTTAACGTTATTATTTAATGTATATGTTATTATTTGATTTATTGGAATATATAGTTCTGAAAGACCCCAATTATAAGTTATAGGATAGAAGGGGAAGAGTTTTTTCCTCTTTCTCTCATTTCAATACAATTCACTTGCATGTCATAGCATCATCTCCCTGATGACATGGCCCTCTTTAAGAACGAAGGACAAACAACAACGACGACAGCTGATGCCACTGAGAAATACAGTGTTCAGTAATCTGGAAAAATTCACTGATGTTGAGCAAAGTTTGTCTTTTTAAATGATAATTTTCACCATTTGTGATTGTAATTTAAGATGTTTTCTTTTATCAGGATACTATACTGAGCATGATTTAATGCTTTCTTGATGATTCAGCAGCAACATTATAAATGTGAATTATCGATCCATGTTGTAAACCAGTGATGTCATCAGGGACCATTGAGGTGTATGGGAGTTGTTGACCTCTGTACTTCCATGACCCTGTACTTCCATGACCTCTGTACTTCAATGACAATGCTTTTGTCTTAGCTGTCTTTTTCACTACTGCCATTTTAAAGCTGGTTGCCTCTTCTAAATGCTCCCCTTATGACTTCCTAATCAAAATATGTTTAATGAGAGGACTTAATCATATGCATATTTTGTGGAGGGAGTCTAGACATAATTCTCCTCAGTTTGTCACCTTAGCTTAGTCATTCACCTAATCTTATTTCCCTATTCAGGTTTAGTGCTTTTTTTATTTGCCTCCATGTCCTTTGGTCTTTGTGAGCATTATTCACTCTTACAATCTTAAGTTCCCAGAGGGCAAGGAAACTTTTATTTTAAAAAATAGCTTTTTGATGACTCTAACTTGGAGGGGGAAAGTGTGGAAACATGGCTTCTTCTACCTTAAATATTTGAAAAGCTATTGAAGAAGTTTTAAAAATACAGTAAGTGCTCTCCTAGTTGAGAGAGTGACTTTAAGGTCAGTTTTATCTAGAACCAAAGAATGGATATTGTATAATCTTTGCTTTTCAGAAATTGTAGAGAAAATTAGGTAAATTCTGCCTTCTAGTTCAGATGACAAAAATATTCTAAATCTATTTTTTGCTTAGATCTTGGATTTCCTTCCTGGAGTTTTTGTTTTATTGATTATATCAAAACACAAATCAAAACATCACCTCATGATATCAATTGATCATGTTCCAAAATGTAAGACAGATGACAAAAAATATGTTAAAGAAGAGAATCATTTTTTGGGAGGGGTAATATTCTTAGATATACCATATTGATAATAATGGGAGGAACAGATCAAGTTTACTCCCTCCTTTATTTTGCAGATAAAGAAATGGATTCAGAAAAGAGAAGTATTGCTAGCCTTTGTTTTCCTAGTACTTAGTATATAGTAAACACTTTATAAATTCTTGTTGACTGATTGAATAACTTGTCCAATGTCATACAAGTAAATAACTGAACAGGAAAATCAATTCAGGTCCTGAGTTCTTTTCCTAGATTTCTTTTCCATTTAGTGTTCTTTTCCACCATATTTAAAAGTGTATATACACACATAATACATAGTATACATACATGCGTGTACATGTATTTATGCACACACATGTATGTATATATACACACATGTGTGTGCATAGAGGTTCAAGAAATTTTACATCAACTTCATATGTAAAGATTTGTACATCTTAACATTATTATTTAATATATATGTTATTATTTGATCTCTTGGAATAATAGTTCTGAAAGACCCCAATTATAAGTATAGAATAGAAGGGGGAGAGTTTTTTCAGGTGTACCAGTAAGCTATTTGTTATTATGGAAGAACAGAGATTTTATCTTAACAGTTAATTGGTAAGGGTTGACATGCCCTCTGATAAGAAGAGAAGATGGGCTAGTCATGTGGGGGAGAGTGAAGTATATTAGATGGAGAACCAGTGTGCTTCACAGGAACCCTCATTATGGGAAGATAGGTAAGTGTGAAGGGGTCCCAATTTGCTTTGCTGGAGGGAACTCCCAAAGCAATGAGATAATATTCATTTGATCTGATTATCACCTAGAAGAGAGGGAGAGATTCTCCTTGAGGAAATAAATACAGGACAAGAAAGAGGAGTGGTAAAAGTAAGAGCATACTTTATGGGTAGGGTGATTTGAGAGAGCAGTCAGGACGAGGGTTCATTGCTCAAGCAGTGTTAGTCTAGGCTTATTAGTAATTTACAGGGTGGCTTGAACATATGTGAAGTTGTAACTTTAGAAGTCACTTTTTGTAATTCAGACAAAGGTTCTGATTTCTTTGTGCTGGTAGGGTTCTTTACTTGAAACTCTGAATTACAGGTAAGGTTATTATACTAGGGAAAGGGAAGTGTGAGTCTGGAAAAGTAGTGAGTGACAGCTGCATGCTGCTGGCAAATTGAAAGTTATATGCCAATAGCTACTATCTCTTCAATTTTGGGAGTTCTTAGCAGGATTTTTAGGTCTATTTCCTCTTTCACTAGAAATAACACCATTCACCAGCAGTTTTCAATCCTCTCTCTTTCATGTAATTTTCATGTACTAATGTTCCAAATAAAGTCAAGTCGTTGTCTTAATCCTGCCACTAAAGGCATTTCACCTGCTCATTGGTTTGCAGGACAAAGGTCTTTTGGCTGGTAGCCCCTCTCTAAATATCATTTCAGTCTAATATTTCAAATGTGGAGACGTGAGATTGACTAATAAATCATGACTTATATGTTTGACTCTTAAGTTATGACTCCAAAATGCTTCTGGAGAAATGCAAAAACTACTGGGGGGAGGGAAGGGAGATCATGTTTGAGCTATTCTCATTGTATAAATTAGCTGGAAAAAGACACAATCGGGAAGATCCTAATGAAAATTAAGTTTTTAGAGCATGTGGTACTAAAAGAGAGCAGACCATCATAGACAGGATTCTGAGAGGTAATAGACAATATGAGAGGTGCCTAGACTTGGGTAGAAGAGCCATTTAGAATCTAAAGACAAATATACTTAATTTCCCATCACCCCCTTCAAGTGGCACATGATTTCTCAAAGATCTGTATTTAACTGCAGAGAATCAATCCTATATTCAGTTGAAATGTGGTCATTATTTTATTAAATGGAAGACCTTCCATTTTCCATGAAAAATTCCTATGGAGTAATTATTCACTAAGGAAAAGTTTTTGAAATAACAGACTAATTCTCAAAGCTTGAACTCCCTTTATATTTCTTTTTATTTTTTTCCCTCTTCCCCTTTCATTTCCTCCTTCCTCCTGGATACCTTAAACTCTGAATACTAGTTCTCTGATTAGGATATTCCTTTAATCCTGACACTACAAAATCAGAGGTGGTAGATAATAACTGGGATACAGTCTCTTCATCCCTCCTTGTTCCCAAGAGTCACTTAACCTTTATCTCTTAAGATGATTGAAGACTATTCAGATTTAAAAAAAACACACACACACACACCAAAAAAAGTAGTAGTTATAGTTGTTCCAAGCATTTGACCAACAGGTTCAGCCTCATAAGTGACTGAATTTGAGTAGATAAATAGAACTGAGTCCTCTATTTAACTTGGCAGGGTTCAATTGGAACCCTCAGAGTAATGGCTCTGACAGTTATGTTGTAGGAATGAGTAATAGGCACAGAGAGAAGGTCACAAAGAGATTAAAAGTTGAGGTTAGCCTGAAAACAAATAAAAACTTGTTGAACAACTTAGACTGTTCAACAACTCAAATGACAATCTCTTCCCTCCTTCTAGTATTTCATTATCTATCACTCTTAATTCTTTCTATAATAAAATTGAACAGAAAAGAGCTAGGTAGAGAACTATTGTGAGTGTGTTCCTTAGTGTCATTAGAGCAATATCTTTGATCCAAAAGTTTTGATCTTTAAAATAAGAATCAATATTTTAAAAGTTTTTGTTTTTGTTTTTGGTTTTTGGTTTTAGAACCATAGTCTTAGTAATCATGGATCAGTCATAACTGAGAGCCCTTACTTTTGCCAGTGTTGTTAGTAAACTTTGAGTAGGCCCTATTAGCATAAGATGAGAATAAAATTTTGGCAAGAAGTTTATCATTGTAGTATCCCTGGGGAAAACAGGAAATAAATTTGGATGGCTCAGAGTAATCCATCTCCATTGTTAGGAATTTTAAAACCTTAAAATATACTTCTTTTTTTTTTAAATAGTATTTTATTTTTGCAAAGACATACAAATATAGTTTTCAACATTTACCATTGCAAAACCTTGTGTTTCAAATTTTTTCCTTCCCTCCTCCCTTCCCAAGAAAGGCAAGCATTCCAATATAGTTTAAACATGTGCAATTCTGAACATATTTCCATGTTTGTGATGCTGCCCAAGAAAAATCAGATCAGAAAGGAAAAACCCAAGCAAACAAACAACAACAACACAAAAGGTGAAAATATTATGCTTTGATCTACTTTCAATCTGTTGGAATTAAAGCATACTTCTTGCTGATATATGCTCTAAAAATGTATATTTAAAGTTCACTGAGACCTATTTTGAGATATTTAAGGCAAATTGACATTATACTTAATAGTTACTGCTTACCAGCTAATAGCCCCCACTATTTTTTTTTTTTTTTTTGCTAAGGCAATTGGGATTAAGTGACTTGTCCAAGGTCACACAGGTAGGCAGTATTAAGTGTCTGAGGCTGGATTTGAACTCAGGTCCTCCTGACTTCAGGACTGGTGCTCTATCCACTGTGCTCTCTAGTTGTCCCTATCCCCACTTCTGATACTTCTGATCAATTTTTAAATTTCTTGATCTCATAATAAACAATGGATATACCTTTGAGCCTCCTTTAGCGCAGGCTTTGGCATACACAAAAATTCATTTTAGTACATTTTAAATATATCTATGACAGTTTCTAGACTAAATAATTTAACATGTACACTTAAAAAGATCCTTGCTTATGGGAATCTTGCTTATCAAAAGAAATTTTCTTTTGTGAGTCTTGCTTCCCTAATTCTATTTTCTATTTTGTTTAAACTCAGTCTTCCTTTCTTTCTTTTTTTTTTTTTTTTCTTTATGGCTTTCATCAGCTTTCTTCTTTTCCTGAAGCCTTGCTGAGTAGATAAACAAAACCCAGAAACATAATAGACCTAGCCAGAAAGTCAGGAGAAAGTAAAATGTAAGAGCACAGATTCCAAGGTCAGAGGACTTGGATTCAAATCCCATCTCTGACACTACTTGTATGACTTTGGTGAAGTCATGTCATTTCTTCGGGCCTCAGCTTCCTCATCTGTGAAATGAGATTGGTTAGATTGACTAGATGGCTTTGGAAATTTCTTTTTTTGATCTTAATAATTAATTTTTGGTGTGAAAACAGGTGCTTTAAGAAGTCTTTCTTATAGTTCTGGCAGGTATAAAGTAGTTGTATTCTTGTGGGGGTTTTTTTAAAGTCTGAGATGTAAAGAAGTTGCTGGATTTTTCCTCCTCCTAAGCTCTTGTTTTTAAAGATAATATATTGTTATGATGAGTGTAAGTATATAGCACTGTAGTCATCACTCTTTACTGAAAGATCCAGTTAGCTACTGGAAAGTATAGAGAATAAGTTTTTTCAAGGCAGTTGTCTTTGGATCTATTTCTTACCCTTCTTGCCCAGAAATAACACCAAAACCTTGAGTGATGAAGCATTCGCTTCATCTCACTATATCATTTTTTGGTATCTTACTACATCATATAGTCCTTGAACTCAATGTTTTAGTACATTATATGTATCGTGTTAATATTTTATTAGTTTTTTTATGATTTTTCCCAGAAAATCTCTGTATCCTGAAGTATAAATTTCTCCCCCTCCAAATGTTGGGGACAGAATGGTCTTCCATGAGGGAAAATATCTCCTGAAATTATAAAGGATGTCTTGATCTACCCCAGCTTCTTAAATTGTGGTTCTAGACCCCTGGAGTCTCATAGTTGAATGTGGGGATGATTTTATCAGTAAATGTTTGATTTGTGAACCTCTTTTACATATCTGCAAACCCAGAATGTCATGTAAAAATTTCTCAGGTGAAGAGAGGTCCTGAGTAGAAAAACTTTAAGAAGCTCTGATTCTGTATGAACTTCTCAGGAATGTTTTCATGTTATATTGTTGTTGTTAAATAAAAGGTGATGGGGAATAGCGGTAGTTACTCTTTACATATTGATAAAGCTCTGGGAACTCCCTGAAATTCTTTGATGATAGACACTATTTCAGGAACTTCATTCTCCTCTGGCCAGATTTCTAGCCTTGTGAAGAGGAGCATGGAATTTTAGTGCTAGAAGAAACCTCAATGATCACTTAGTCAATATTATCTTCTTCATCTATAGATGATAAGATATTATTCATTTTTAAAATATTCTTTTGTTTTATTTGTATCTGTTTATTAACAAACATTAATTTTTGAATGTCTTTTCATATCCAGCAAGCCATTTCTTATGACAAAGTTTAAAAAAAAAAAAGAAAAAAAGTTAATCAAAATTAATCATGTGAGATTGCAAAGTCAAGGTTAGAAATAAAGGAAGTTGAGGGCAGAAGGTGGGAAAGCATTTAGTTCAAGATCATAAGTTGAAACAAAGATTAGATTAGGTTTAAGTCTGGGCTCTTAAATAACTGATTTGCCAAGTTATATCTTCTGTACCAGACTCTGACTTAGATTAATTCTTGTGTCTCATACCTGACACTGATAAGTGTCTTTAACATTGTGAGGCAAGTATTGTGGACTAAGCAACTTCAGAAAGAAACCCAAACACTAATCTCATAATTTTGAGCCACCTTGTATATTAAATTGAATTACTTATATTTAGATAGGCAACTAGTTGGCACAATGGACATAGCACTGGCTTAGAACTAGCAAGACTTAGCTTTCTGAGTTCAAATCTAACCTTGCACATTTACTAGATATGTGACACTTATTGAGTTAGTTAATGCTGTTTGCCTCAGTTTTCTAATCTGCAAAATGAGCTGGTTAAGAAAATGGAAAACCATTCCAGTATCTTTACTAAGAAAACCCCAAGAAGGGGTCATGGAAAGTCAGACATGACAAGAACAATGTACATTTTAAATATTATGCGTGAGGCATTAAGATTTTTCTCTTGTGACTATATCATAAATGGAATGTATGTTTACACATTTCTGTGACTTTTAAGGAACTTTCATTTTCTTTTAGTTTGATCTGTGCCTTATTCAAAGAGCTGCTATGTTACAAATATGATAAGTGACATAACTAGAAACTTGCCACCTTAGTCTAGCTGAATACCTAGTCAACTACATTCTATAACAGTCCAGAAAAGTAAAAATATCAACTGATTTGATGCTTTACTTTGTTTACATGGATGTTTATGGATATTTAGGAGGTGAATTAATAGGACTGAATCATACAAGATAATGGTTGTGGCTAGAATAAGCCTATTTTTTCTTTATTTGTTTCAGAATAAAAAAGACATATTTTAAAAAGTAACAATTTTTGTCCCAAGGAGATATCTTGGTTTTTAACAAAGACAATAAGCATTGTTGCCCTTAACAAAGATAATAGGCATTGTTGTCTATGCTGTTATTCAGCATTTGAGTCAGTGAGATTTGAGTTACCCAACTAACTAATATTGCTCCAGGTAACTTTTCAAGAACAAAATTTCAGAGTAAATGATGATTAGGTGGTACAGTAGATAGAATACTGGATTTGGAATCAGCAAGACTCCTTTTCATGGATTCAAATCTAGCCTCAAGCATTTACTAACTGTGTGACCCTGGGTAACTCACTTAATTTTATTTGCATCAATTCCTCTTTGGCAAAATGAGCTGCAGAAGGAAATGACAAACTACTTCACTATCTTTGTCCAAAAAACCCCAAATGACATCTCAGAAAGTTGGGCACAATTGAAAAAGGGCTTAACAAAGCCGATCTTTATTGGTAGAGGAAATCTCTTTAACTTGAATTCCCTGTAACAAATAAATTATAATTCTTGTTCATGTGAAATTTAAAGTCTATGTTTGGCTACGTATTCCACATACAATGGTATATGCAAAACTGTCATATAGAAATGCCTGAAAGAGGTACAAAAAAGTGTTAAGTGAGATTGAGGTGTGTAAATATTAATCATGGCTGACAGCAAATCAGGAAAGTTCTCATGGAGAAGATGGAATTTAAGTTGAACTATAAAATATTAGTAGCATTACAAAAGAGTTCCCAGGCATGGGAATGATGTAAGCAAAAAATTGGAAACTTTCTAGCATAGAGTGCATTCAAGAGGAAAGGATAAGGAATTCAGAATACAATGGGAAATTGTATGAGAAAAATCTGGAAAGATAAAGTGGTTCTAGATTAAAAATAGCAATAACTGTCAGGCTGAGGAATTGGAATTTTATTTGAATTTATTTGGTAGGTACCAGGGGAACCCCTGATGAGTTTTAAGCAAAAGAGAGACATGAAGAATATTAATTTGACAGCAGTAGACGGGAGACCAGAGGAGCCATTATGAGGCTACTGCCAATAGAAAAGGGAATGGATATTAAAAAAAGATTGCAGAGGTAGAAATGACAGAAGTTGGCAACTACTTGAATGTAGCTGGTGAGGAAAAAGGAAGAGATAAAGGTAGAACTAAGATATAAGACCTGTACATTGGGAATTGTGAGGCCAGTGACAGACTTATTGGCACGTCATGTCAACAAACATTTATTAAATACCTACTGTGTTGAGTACTGTAAATACAAAAAAAAAAAGACATCTCCCCAAAATCTCCCCTAAAAACCTACCCCCCCCCCAATTCACTACTAAAACACTATCCCTGCTCTCTGGGATCTTACAATCTAATGGATAAATTACTATGCAAATGACTATATACGAGTAGACATAGGCAGGATCAATTGCTGATAATCTCAGAGATAAGAAACAGCTTTACCAGACAGTTTACTGAGATAATGTTCAGCAATAAGGGAATCCATAAAAGAAGACCCAAGGAACAAGAAGCCAGCATAAAGAAAGGGAAACAGTGACTAAAAGGAATATGTTCTTTTAGAGTTGATAATAGATAAGAAAGGACCTATACTTTAACCTTTAATACAACATTTGTCCCTTGAAAAAGGTGCTGAGCCTGGAAGACTCCCCTTCCTGAGTTCAAATCTGGCCTCAGACACTAGCTGAGTGATTCTGGGCAAGACACTTATTAACCTTATTTACCTCAGTTTCTTCATCTATAAAATGAGCTGGAGAAGGGAACAATAAATTAGTCGTTCTAGTATCTTTATCAAGAAAACCATAAATGGGGATATAAAAATGTAGGTAGTAAAAGTAATTATTTTGCCATTTTATGAATAGGGAAAGTCACATAGTTTCTGAGACAGAATTTGAACCCAAGTGCTCTTTGCAGTGCACTACACTGACTTTTGTGGCTTTGTTATCTACAATAATATTTCCCTAAATTGTCTTTTAGTCTTATGCTCTTTCTAGCATTCTAAACTGTTCATTGCATTTGCTATTTTCACTATGGACACTATACAGTTCAACTTCTTTGTTGCCACTGCAAATTGTTATACCTTTGCCCTCAAACTAAGGAAATGGGTTTGGCACCTTTAAGTAGGTTAAAATTGTTTATCGACTTCCTAGAGAAGATTACAGATATAGTAAATACATTGTGGCCCTGAACCAACCAAATGGTAGGGTAAGGATTGGTTCTTTTTATATGATCTTCCCATGGGTAATTGTGTATTGATTCTACCACTGGATGATTATACTTGATAGTAAAATTTAAAGTCATAGGTTTTGTTTTTATTTTATGACTGAAAACTGACAAGCAACATCAGACTTAGAACTAGAAAGAACCATAGAGGTGACGTCATTCAACCCCGACATTATATAGATGAAGCTAAAGCTTAGGTAGTTAAGTGAATTTTGCCTCAGGTCACAGAGCCAATATATCTCAGAAGAAACAGATCTTCCCAACTCCCCAGGATAATTAATACCTAATTCAGAGAAATGATAAATAAGATTCCCTGCCTTGAGACTGGAAGCCCAGGAGTATTTGATTTGCAAAAGTGAAGTCAATATGCAAAGCAGACCTAGAGAGGTCAATCTTCAGGGTCTTTTCTTTGTTGTACTTACTACACTACTAAGTTAGAAACAGAAGATTTTCAATAGAAAAAGTCAAGAGAGTGATTAACTCAGACATGCACAGCCTGTTATCCCAGGGTCACCAATTCATAGCCAGACCTGGAGAGTCATAACAGCATAGCTTTACCTCCCGCTGACTGTTTGGCTGGTGGGAAATGACTTTCATGCTCTAGGTTCATTTCTAGACATTTGGCAATTCCCTCTCCCTAGTGTTGTGTCCCAGCAGGAGATTAAAGGGAGGCTGGCTAACTGAATGGGGTTATACTATTGACTTTAAAAAAAGTGGGGAAAAGTAAGGTGAATATAGTCCTAGTGGTCTCTTTCCTTCAAGGCCATGGGGTTTTAGGCTTGCAGGAGATATTCCTGGGGTGAAGAGAGTGCTATCTCTGAGAAGGGACAGCCTGATTTGGTTTGTGCCTAGAACAGTGAACTTATTTAACCCTGATTTATGAGAATGAAATTGCCTGTAGCTGAAATGTGAAACCTCATAGCACAGGTTGATTCTATCAGGTTGACAGTTGTGCAAAGGTAGAAGTGACTGTCACTGTTACATCTTGGTGCAATACAATGTTACCTCTTGGTAAAATGCAACGTCACCTCTTGGTGCAGTACAATGTTACCTCTTGGTGCAATACAATTTCATAGAGAATAACTTAACCATAATGGAAAGAGCTCCCCTGCATTTGAGAGAATTCTTATTGAGGTATGATTTGGTTTAGATCACAGTGACTGAAATTTGTATAGCATTTTAAAGTCTTACAAAGAGGGACACTCTGGTGTAACAAGGTTAAGTGACTTGGCTATGGTCTCATGGCTAGGACTACAAATTTAGAACATGATGAGGAAATGGAGGCTCTGACAGGTAGATTCAATTATCTGAAGTTACACAGGTAGTAAGTATCAAGACTAGGGTCTGATCCAGGACTCCAGACCCCAGATAGAGTCAGCATCCTTTCCATGACTCTATTCTTTAATAATAGTCTACCAGAGGCAGAATTTGACCTATGTCTGATTCTTACTCTTGTTTGGACGTGGAGTCAGGAAAGCCTGACTTCACATTTGATACCTGAGATTTCCTCAGTTTCCTCATCTGTAAAATGAGCTGGAGAAGGAAATGGTAAACCACTCAAGCATCTTTTTTTTTTTTCTTTTGCTGAGGCAATTGGGGTGAAGTGACTTGCCCAGGGTCACACAGCTATGAAGTATTAAGTGTTACGTGTCTGAGGTTATATTTGAACAGCTCCTATCTTCAGAGCTGGTGCTCTATCCACTGTGCCACCTTGCTGCCCCAACCACTCAAGTATCTTTACCCCAAATGGGGTCACAAAGAGTCGGACATGACTGAAACAACTTAACAACAAAAAGCCTTTGTTCCTTTTTTACTTTAAATCTATTGTTTTATGATATTATGGATTACATCACTCTTAAAGAATTGGTCTTTTTCCTCCCCAATTTGCGACACTCAATTTTATTGAAAATATCTGCGCACAATATGTGAAAAATAATACAACATTCTCTATATAATAGAAATTCATTAAAAATAAGGATCATAAATGACAGATTTCTTGGATATTAGGGATAACTAATAAGGGAAAGTAACTCATGGATTACTTGCTCATTAATTGAACCAAGTTTCAGGGTGGGCATTTTTAGTTTCCTAGTCATACTTTTTTTTTGTTTTGGTGTGAAATATCATTTGGTGCATGCAGCAGAAATGGATATTACCTGAAGATCTGGCTAATAATTATTATGACCAATCCATATAGACCTATAAGAAACAGAGTAGAGAAATATTGATATCTTCTGCCTACAAGGCAGCTTTTGCAAACTTTGGTGAGTGGGATGTGTAAAAAGCTATATTTAATGTTATAAAGTTATAAAAAGGATGTTTTAAAATAATGTTAAATGAGACAACAATGATAGCTTAGTAGACAGATTTCCTCCTATCTTGTGCTAGAGGCTATTATTCTATAAAATATTCATTTCTAGAACAAAGTTTAAATATTTAAATATTTTTGTAATATTTTTTTCTGATTATATATGAAGACAATTTTTAACTTTTTTTTTGAAACTTTTGAGTTCCATTTTTTTTTCCTTCCTAGTAAGTAATTTGATTTAGGTTATATATGTACAATCATCTAAAACAGATTTCCAGATTAGTCATATTGTGAAAGAAGCAACAGAATAAAATGTGCATTGAGATTACTGTATTGCCAAGAAGAGCTGCATCATTCATACTTGATCACTGCACGATGTTGCTGTTACTGTGTACAAAGTTCTCCTGGTTTTGCTTACTTTACTTTGCACTAGTTCATATAAGTCATCAATGCTTGATTGTCATTTCTTATAGCACAATAATATTCTATTACATTCACATACCACAACTTGTTCAGCCTTTTCCCAAATTCCATCTTTGCCACTGCAAAAAGAGCAGCTATAAATATTTTTGTACATGTAGGTCTTTTTTCATTTTTTATGATATCTTTGGAATACAGAAGTAGTAAACCTAGGGATCTACTGTTTTAATATGATCATTTATAATTATGATTTTTATTCCAAATATGAAGTTCATATGCTATATGTTAAAATTCTCTTCCAATGCCTTATTAACACATAGATCACCCTAGGTTCTGAGACTAGCAGATTCTAATAATACATAAACATATACACACATTTGCAGCTAGGTGATATAATGGATATGTCATCTCACCTGCAATTAGGAAGACCTGAGATCAAATCTGACCTCAGATACTTATTAGCTGTGTAACCTTGGATAAGTCACTTAACCCTATTTGCCTCAGTTTTATCATCTGTAAAATGAACTGGAGAAGGAAATGGCAAATCACTTCAGTATCTTGGTCAAGAAAATACCAAATGGGGTCATGAGCAGATGGATGCAATTGAAATGAATGAACAATAAATGCAACAACACATACATATATCCACATATAGATTTACACCTATACATATATACACATTCATTTATATATATATATATATTTTTTTTTATACAGAATATTCTAAAAATCTTGGTGTTTAAAACTGTAACAAAGCACCTGTGAATATGTAGTCTATGAAATGTGGTACATTTAGTAGGAATATTTACATATATTTTTCTTAAAATTGGTTGATATTGGCTTTGTGAATCCAAGATTATGTTGGTCAGTCAATGACATTTACTGAGCTCATAATCTGTACAGAGAAAATTCTGTAGGAAGTAACAGGAAATAACAGCAACACTGCACAATGAAAAAACAGACAACTGATTTTGAATAAGGGTTCTGAATTCAAATCCTCTCTCACATGTATTACTCGGGTGATCTTGGGCAAATCATTTCCTCAAATGTAATAATAGTAATAATAACAATAGCTAACATTTATGCAGTGCTTTAAAGTTGGTAAAATGTAAACTTTATTAGCTCATTTTAATCCTCACATTAACTCTTGGAGATAGGTACTATTATCTTTATGTTATAGATGAAAAATCTAAGATAGGGAGACTAAGTGGATTACCTAGGATCACATAGTTAGTAAAAATCTGAAAGATTTGAACTCAGATCTTCATCATTCTCAGTCCAATGCTTTATTCATCTGTAAAATAAGACAGATGGATTAATTGTCCTCCAAGGTTTTTTCCATCTTTAAATCTATGATCCTTTAAGGCTATTCGTTTAAGGACTTTTCACTCTACTGAGAGTTCTGAGATAAATTTAAAAATGTCCAAATGAGAGGGATAGGATTGTTTATGTAATTGATTGTGGCTATACAGAGATCTCCACAGAATCTCAGAATTTCAGAGTTGGTTTCTTCTTTCCATCTTCCATCTCTCCCTTCCTCTTTCCATTCCTTCCCCTCCTCTTTCCTTTCCCTCCTTCTTCCCATCTTCCATCCCTCTTTTCCTTCTTCACATCCTTTTTTCTTCTTTCTTCTTTCCCTTTCTTCCTCCTCTCCCTTCCTTCTTTCCTTCCTGTGTCCCTTTTTCCCTCTCTCTCTTCTCTTCCTCCCTCCCTCCTTCCTGTTCCCCCTTTTTCCTTATTTCCCTTCCATCCTCTCATCTTTCTTTCTTCATTCTCTCTCCTCTTCCCTTTCTCCCCCCTCCATTCTTTTCTCCTTTTCTTTCTCCCTCTTTTCCTCCCTTTTCCTTTCCTTTCTTTTTCTCTTCCTTTCTTCCTTTCCCCTCCCATTATTTCTCTGGAAGAAAAAGTGGTATATTTTCATTCTGTAAAAAAAAAAAAAAAAATGTGCTTGTTCAGTAACATGTCCTACAGCATACTTTTTCCTTCCAGCATCAATTGAAAAGTGATTGTTTTGTGAATAAACTCTTCTCCTTTTCAATTTTGTCCCATGTAGCAAGGGGGTAATCTGTGCTGTAGGCCTCTCACAACTGCCCTCATCATAATTTAAATTAATTCAAGAAAGTACATCTAGAGCTTTCTCAATGGGCAGTTTCATTTTTTCCTTATTTTTCCTTAGTATTTATAAAGAGGATCTGTCTTTTAGTAGTTACAATAACAACTTATATTTTAATATTAGCAACTATTTATTAAATAATATAGAAATATTTTTATATGTATAGCCAATATTTATATAATGCTTTAGGATTTTCAAAGTGTTTTATACATTCTTTTTGATCCTCACAACAACACTGTGAAATGGGTACTATTATTATCTCTATTTTATGGGAAGAAGAGACTGAGGTTGAAAGGCTTAGAGAAATAGAATTATGACTTATTTGAGGCAGAATTTGAACTCAGATTTTCCTATCTGCAAATAGAGCCATTTCTTTATTACTGTTGTCTAGATGTAGCTTGCATGGAAGTATGAACAGATACTTTGCCTACTCCTCTTCAGGGGATTCTTTGATTATTTACTGTCAGGAAGCTGGGACCAGAAGGCTGGCCACTCGGCCTTCCTCAGAGAGAGGATACTAGACTACAATTATATCATGCTGTTTTTCTAAATATTGCTAGCTTAAGGGCTATACTTTTTAGTTGCCTGCTCTTGGTAGTTCTTCCTTTACTGAGTATGGAGTTCTCCAAACTATATATGCTTGACTTCTTTTCCACCCAATGCCATTTACACAAAGATCATCATACATTCTGAATGGCAAATAAACCCATTTATCCAAGCCAATAGCAAACAAATCAGAAAAGCCATGTGGATTAGAATATATCAGATAGTGAACACAGGCTCTCCCGCTGAGAGTGAGATATCATAGTTCAGTTATAAGATGATATTTTTGATCTCACCTAAGAGGAAATTTTCCTTAAGTTTCCAGTATGGTAAGCTGCAAAGAGAGGCATGCTTGAGTTACTAGTTCCTCAACATGTTGATTATTTCTTGGCATCTTTCTTGCTCTGCAGGGACTTCTCCTTGAAGAGTACCTAGAACCACACGTGTCTTTCTTTGAAGGTGGAAATCAGAAGAATCAGTATCTCTCCTCTCTCAGATTCTCAGCAACTTTAACTTTTGGAATTATCATCCTCTTAACATTGAGGAGAGTCTAATGCAAATAGGCTTTGATCCTGTGGTACACTTAAATTCATACCTTTTCCAGATATTTCAGATAGTGGTTGTGTGGGTAGAGATTAGAGGTTAGATATGTAAGAGGTTATAGTTAGAAATATTGAATTTTAGCAACTGATAGGCTATGTAGGGTAAGGAGAATGAGAAATTGAAAACAATAGTGATGTTGTGAACCTGGGAGTTTGGAAGAATGGTGGTAACTTTTGACAGAAATAGGAAAATGTTAACAAATTCTATCTGGACATAATTGAGTTTAAGATATCTGATTAGCCAGGGCTGTGTTGAAGGAATAATAACTGAGTTAACAGTATCAAGATTAAGACTAGATAATCTTTTTTTTTTTTTCTGTTTTCTGTTCTCAATTTGTTTTTACACTTTCTTGCTAGATAAGATATTGCCTAAGTATTAAGTACTTAGTGAAGGAAGTAAGTTCAATGAATGAATATGGGTCCTATCTGTAAATTCAATGTCATGTATGGTAGTTTGGATAGCCTCTGATAACTTTCTGTGATATCCTATGTTGAACTAGCATAATCTTTGGCTAGAATGGCTTATGGTTGGTGTTGGTACCTATCTTGTCCATATCTTATACAATGTATTTACAGGAGTACCATTAGCTGATACAGAGGACAGAGTGCTGAGCCCAGAGTCAGGAAGACTCATCTTCCTGAGTTCAAATCTGGCCTCAGACACTTACTAGTTGTATGGTCCTGGGCAACTCACTTAGCTCTATTTGCCTCAGTTTACTTATATGTCAAATGAGCTGAAGAAGGAAATGATAAACCACTCCAGTATCTTTGCTTAAAAAAAAAAAAGAAAAGCCCAAACGGGGTCATAAAGAATTGGAAACCACTGAAAAGCAACTGAAACAGGACAATCATTACAATTAAGTTTGAATCATTGGAATAAAGCCACACTATAAAGGACTGATTTATGAGAATGACAAGTGAGTTGTCATCTGGTTTTCCCTCCTCCATCCCCATAGTGTT
The DNA here is from genome assembly GCF_016432865.1 of Antechinus flavipes. NCBI lineage: Eukaryota > Metazoa > Chordata > Mammalia > Dasyuromorphia > Dasyuridae > Antechinus > Antechinus flavipes. The sequence goes on along the minus strand of NC_067400.1, from coordinate 174,657,656 downwards.
CAGTCTTCCTTTTTCCTTTTCCCCTTCCCAGCAAAAGAATACCTTGGTCTGAGAGGTAAGCCTAAGAATCATTCTAACACTATCATGCTGTGTTGAGATATGTTTGTTTTTCCTACAGTCCTCTGGGTTAGAGGAAGTAATTGAGTGTTAAAAGACCCCCTGCCAGGAGCCAGTTTGCATGAGGAAGTAAAAGTAAGCCAGAGATAGTTAATTGCATTAACACATGACTATAAGGAACTAGTTCTGTTTAATTGTAGAACTGGAATGTGAAAGCAAGATATGTTGCTATTAACTTAGAGCAGGTATATCCCAGAGGTTGCTGCAGATGAGAAATATGCAGTACCCCATGTTGTGAAACTACGTTAAATCACTACTTAAAGATCTTGTTAGATGCCATTTAAAATGTTTTGCTTTTTTTGTTCTGAAATTGATGCAAATTATTTTAGCAAGGAACTCAGCTGTAGAACCAGCCTGTAAAAGTATGAGGAAGCTACTGCCATTTCTAGGGAGATGTTAGGATTTATGTTCTGATCAATTTGTAGCCAGTTACAGCTGCTAGAAACACATGGGCAGAAAGAGGTTCATGATGTTGTTTTTAATCAAGATTGCTTGCTGTCTTGGGGAGGGGAAAAATAAGGGAGGGAGGGAGGGAAAAATTTGAAACTCAAAATCTTACAAAGATGAATGTAGAAAACTATCTTTACATATAATTGGAAAAAATAAAATATTATTAAGTAAGAATATTATTTTTTTCTTCAACCTTTGTGTCAACTGGAATTACTAGATCCTTTAAATCTTGAAGGTTAAATTTCTTTTTTTTTTTAAATTTTTATTTAATAATTACTTTATATTGACACTCGTTTCTGTTCCGATTTTTTTTTCCCTCCCTCCCTTCACCCCCTCCCCTAGATGGCAAGCAGTCCTTTAAATGTTGGATATGTTGCAGTATATCCTAGATACAATATATGTTTGCAGAACTGAACAGTTCTCTTGTTGCATGGGGAGAATTGGATTCAGAAGGTATAAATAACCCGGGAAGAAAAACAAAAATGCAGATAGTTCACATTCGTTTCCCAGTGTTCTTTCTTTGGGTGTAGCTGCTTTTGTCCGTCATTTATCAATCGAAACTCAGGTCTCTTTGTCAAAGAAATCCACTTCCATCAAAATATGTCCTCATACAATATCGTTGTAGAAGTGTATAATGATCTCCTGGTTCTGCTCATTTCACTTAGCATCAGTTCATGTAAGTCTCGCCAGTCCTCTCTGTATTCATCCTGCTGGTCATTTCTTACAGAACAATAATATCCCATAACATTCATATACCACAATTTACCCAGCCATTCTCCAATTGATGGGCATCCATTCATTTTCCAGTTTCTAGCCACTACAAACAGGGCTGCTACAAACATTTTGGCACATACAGGTCCCTTTCCCTTCTTTAGTATTTCTTTGGGATATAAGCCCAATAGAAACACTGCTGGATCAAAGGATATGCACATTTTGATAATTTTTGGGGCATAATTCCAGATTGCTCTCCAGAATGGTTGGATTCGTTCACAACTCCACCAACAATGCAATAGTGTCCCAGTTTTCCCGCATCCCCTCCAACATTCATCATTATTTTTTCCTGTCATCTTAGCCAACCTGACAGGTGTGTAGTGGTATCTCAGAGTTGTCTTAATTTGCATTTCTCTGATCAATAATGATTTGGAACACTCTTTCATATGAGTGGTAATAGTTTCAATTTCATTCTCTGAAAATTGTCTGTTCATGTCCTTTGACCATTTATCAATTGGAGAATGGCTTGATTTCTTATAAATTTGAGTCAGTTCTCTATATATTTTGGAAATGAGGCCTTTATCAGAACCTTTAACTGTGAAAATGTTTTCCCAGTTTGTTGCTTCCCTTCTAATCTTGTTTGCATTAGTTTTATTTGTACAAAGGCTTTTTAATTTGATGTAATCGAAATTTTCTATTTTGTGATCAGTAATGGTCTCTAGTTCATCTTTGGTCACAAATTTCTTTCTCCTCCACAAGTCTGAGAGATAAACTATTCTATGTTCCTCTAATTTATTTATAATCTCATTTTTTATGCCTAGGTCATAGACCCATTTTTATCTTATCTTGGTATATGGTGTTAAGTGTGGGTCCATGCCTAATTTCTGCCATACTAATTTCCAATTATCCCAGCAGTTTTTATCAAATAATGAATTCTTTTCCCAGAAGTTAGGGGCTTTGGGTTTGTCAAACACTAGATTGCTATAATTGACTATTCTGTCTTGTGAACCTAGCCTTTTCCACTGATCCACTAATCTATTTCTTAGCCAATACCAAATGGTTTTGGTGACTGCTGCTTTATAATATAATTTTAGATCAGGTACAGCTAGGCCACCTTCATTTGATTTTTTTTTCATTAATTCCCTTGAGATTCTCGACTTTTTATTGTTCCATATGAATTTTGTTGTTATTTTTTCTAGATCAATAAAATATTTTCTTGGAAGTCTGATTGGTATAGCACTAAATAAATAGATTAGTTTAGGGAGTATTGTCATCTTTATTATGTTCGCTCGGCCGATCCAAGAGCACTTAATATTTTTCCAATTATTTAAGTCTGACTTTATTTGTGTGGAGACTTTTTTATAGTTTTGCTCATATAATTCCTGACTTTCCTTTGGTAGATAGATTCCCAAATATTTTATGGTATCAACAGTTATTCTGAATGGAATTTCTCTTTGTATCTCTTGCTGTTGGGTTTTGTTGGTGATGTATAAAAATGCTGAGGATTTATGGGGATTTATTTTGTAGCCAGCTACTTTGCTAAAATTATGAATTATTTCCAATAGCTTTTTAGTAGAATCTCTGGGGTTCTCTAGGTATACCATCATATCATCTGCAAAGAGTGATAGTTTGGTTTCCTCATTGCCTACTCTAATTCCTTTAATATCTTTCTCGACTCTTATTGCCGAGGCTAGTGTTTCTAATACGATATTAAATAATAATGGTGATAGTGGGCAACCTTGCTTCACTCCAGATCTTACTGGGAAAGGTTCCAGTTTTTCCCCATTGCATATGATGCTTACTGATGGTTTTAAATATATGCTCCTGACTATTTTAAGGAAAAGTCCATTTATTCCTATGCTCTCAAGTGTTTTTATTAGGAATGGATGTTGGATTTTATCAAATGCTTTTTCTGCATCTATTGAGATGATCATATGGTTTTTGTTTGTTTGGTTATTGATATAGTCAATTATGCTAATAGTTTTCCTAATATTGAACCAGCCCTGCATTCCTGGTATAAATCCTACTTGGTCATAGTGTATTATCCTGGTGACGATTTTCTGTAATCTTTTTGCTAATATTTTATTTAAGATTTTAGCATCAATATTCATTAGGGAGATTGGTCTATAATTTTCTTTCTCTGTTTTCAGCCTACCTGGTTTAGGTATCAGTACCATGTCTGTGTCATAAAAGGAGTTTGGTAGGACTCCTTCAATCCCTATTTTTTCAAATAGTTTATATAACATTGGAGTTAATTGTTCTTTAAATGTTTGGTAGAATTCACATGTAAATCCATCTGGTCCTGGGGATTTTTTCTTAGGGAGTTGATTGATAGTTTGTTCTATTTCTTTTTCTGAGATGGGACTGTTTAGGATATTTACTTCTTCCTCTGTTAGTTTGGGCAAGCTATATTTTTGGAGGTATTTTTCTATTTCATTTAAGTTGTCGAATTTATTGGCATAAAGTTGGGCAAAGTAACTCCTAATTATTGCTCTAATTTCCTCTTCGTTAGTGGCGAGTTCTCCCTTTTCATTTTTAAGACTAACAATTTGATTTTCCTCTTTCCTTTTTTTAATCAGATTTACTAAGGGTTTGTCTATTTTGTTGGTTTTTTCATAGAACCAACTCTTAGTTTTATTAATCAATTCAATAGTTTTTTTACTTTCAATTTTATTGATCTCACCTTTTATTTTTAGAATTTCAAGTTTAGTGTTTGACTGGGGGTTTTTAATTTGTTCCTTTTCTAGCATTTTTAATTGCAAACCCAATTCATTGACCTTCTCTTTCTCTATTTTATACAAATAGGCCTCTAGAGATATGAAATTTCCCCTTATTACCGCTTTGGCTGCATCCCATACATTTTGGTATGATGTCTCATTATTATCGTTTTCTTGGGTGAAGTTATTAATTATGTCTATGATTTGCTGTTTCACCCAATCATTCTTTAGTATGAGATTATTTAGTTTCCAATTATTTTTTGGTCTACTTCCCCCTGGTTTTTTGTTGAATGTAATTTTCATTGCATCGTGGTCTGAAAAGGATGCATTTACTATTTCTGCCTTACTGCATTTGAGTTTGAGGTTTTTATGTCCTAATATATGGTCAATTTTTGTATAGGTTCCATGAACTGCTGAAAAGAAAGTGTATTCCTTTCTGTCTCCATTACATTTTCTCCAGAGATCTATCATATCTAACTTTTCTAGTATTCTATTTACCTCTTTGACTTCTTTCTTATTTATTTTGTGGTTTGATTTATCTAATTCTGAGAGTGCAAGGTTAAGATCTCCCACTATTATAGTTTTACTGTCTATTTCTTCTTGCAGCTCTCTTAGTTTCTCTTTTAAGAATTTAGATGCTACCCCACTTGGTGCATATATGTTTAATATAGATAGTGCTTCATTATCCATGCTACCCTTTAGCAAGATATAGTGCCCTTCCTTATCTCTTTTAATTAGATCAATTTTTGCTTTAGCTTGATCTGAGATCAGGATGGCTACCCCTGCTTTTTTGACTTCACCTGAAGCATAGTAGATTTTGCTCCAACCTTTTACCTTTAACCTGCATGTATCTCCCCGCTTCAGGTGTGTTTCCTGTAAACAACATATTGTAGGATTCTGGCTTTTAATCCATTCTGCTAACCGCTTCCTCTTTATGGGGGAGTTTACCCCGTTCACGTTTATGGTTAGAATGACCAATTCTGTATTACTTGCCATCTTGTTAACCCCGGTTTATGCTTTTCTCCCTTCTTTCCCCTTTCCCCCCCTTCCCAGTATTAAGCTTGTGAGCACCACTTGCTTCTCACAGCCCTCCCTTTTTAGTATCCCTCCCCCCGCCTTAGAGTTCCTCCCCCTATCTTACCCCTTTCCCTCCCAGTTCCTGTATTCCCTTCCTCTTAGCTTATTCCTTCCCTTTTCACTTTTCCCTTCTCACTTTTCAATGAGGTGGGAGAAGTTTCACCATAGATTGAATATGTCTTAAGATTTTTCACTTAAAGCCAATTCTGAAGGCAGTAAGATACCCACTATATTCATCCCCCTCCATTCTTTCTCTCAGATATAATAGGTTTCCTATGCCTCTTCATGAGATGTACTACCCCCACTTTACCCTTTTTCTGATACAATGTCCTTTCCACATCAATTTCTAGAACAAGGTATACATGTATTCTTTATACATCTATATAGTCAAAATATAGTTCCCAAGATTAATCTTTACCTTTTTATATTTCTCTTGAGTTCTATATTTGTAGATCAAACTTTTTGTTAAGTTCTGGTTTTTTCATCAGAAATAGATGAAATTCGCTTACTTCGGTGAATGTCCATCTTCTTCCCTGGAAAAAGATGCTCATTCTCGCTGGGTAAGTTATTTTTGGTTGCATACCAAGTTCCTTAGACTTTCGGAATATCATATTCCAGGCCCTTCGATCTTTTAATGTGGATGCTGCCAGATCCTGGGTGATCCTTATTGTGGCTCCTTGATACTTGAATTGGGTTTTTCTAGCCGCTTGCAATATTTTTTCCTTCATCTGAGGGTTCTGGCATTTGGCCACTATATTCCTTGGTGTTTTGATTTTAGGATCCCTTTCAGTGGGTGATCGATGAATCCTTTCAATGTTTATTTTTTCCTCTGTTCCTATGACTTCTGGGCAGTTCTCTTTGATAATTTCCTGGAAAATAGTGTCCAGGCTCTTTTTTTCATCATGTTTTTCTGGAAGTCCAATGATTCTCAGATTGTCTCTCCTGGATCTGTTTTCCAGGTCTGTTGTCTTCCCCAGAAGGTATTTCACATTTTTCTCCATTGTTTGATTTTTTTGGATTTGCTTGACTGATTCTTCTTGTCTCCTCGAGTCATTCAATTCCACTTGTTCAAGTCTGATTTTCAGTGAAGTATTTTCTTCACTCACTTTTTTAAAATCTTTTTCTAACTGTCCAATTGAGTTCTTTTGTTCTGTGGAATTTTTTTCCATTTCGCCAATTTTGTTTTTTAGAGAGCTGTTTTCTGTTTCCAGTTCACCAATCCTATTTTTCAAGGATTTTACTTCTTTATCCACTCTCTCTTTAACTTTCTCCAGGCTCTTTTGCCAAGCCTCCCTCTCCTTTTCCCAAGCTTCCCTCTCCTTTTGCCAAGCCTCACTCTGCTTTCCCCATTTTTCTTCTAGCTCCCTTGTGAGAGCCTTTTTAATCACTTCTATGAGGTTCATCTGTGCTGAGGAACAGATGATCTCCTCCTTTGGGGATTCACCTGGGGACTGCCTGTTTTTAGTCTCCTCAGGATGTAGAGTCTGCTCTCTATCTGTGTAGAAGCTGTCAAGGGTTAAAGTCCTCTTCAGCTTCTTGCTCATTCTGTCTATTAATCAGAGACAAACTACCAAAGAAAAACAGAAAAAACTGGAGTCTTTCTTTGGGGGAGGGGCTGGGTATGTTATCGAGCTTCCTCTACAGACTGCAGGGGGCAGCAGTGAGGCACTAGCAGGACTGTGCTGTGCCTGCGCTCTGAGATCCCAGAGCGTGCTGAGTCACTGTGGGGGGGGGGGGGGAAGGGGAGGACGGCCAGGTCCCGAGAGACTCCAGCTGTTTGGGGTTGTATTCTTCAGCCCCGGTGTTTTTAGCTTCTCTGCTGGGCTGCTGACTTGCTGCTGGAGCAAAGTATCCAAACCTGTAGCGAAGCTCTCCCCGCAGAGACGGCTGCGATCACTCCCCACCCCCTCTCCAGTCTGCTCCCGTGCTCTCACTGCTGCTGCCCGCCGCCTGCGCCCGATCTAAAACCGTCCCAGCCCTCCAGTAAAGACAGACCTTTCTTGGCGGATCTCAAGGATGGCTTCTCTTGGTAACTATTTGTGGGTTTTTTTCAGTTAAGCATTGATTCAGAGGCTTGTAATGAAGTGGATAGTGAGAGAAAGCGTGGAGCTTATGCAGCTGTGAGCCTCCTTTCCACCATTTTAACCCGAAGGTTAAATTTCAATAAATGGTTTTACACACATACCTCTTTCCCCTTGGAAGGAAGGGGCAGAAATTTTACTTTTTGCTAATTCTTCGTCATATACAGTCAACCCCCTGAAAGCAATAGGCTGCCAATAAGCATTTAAATCTACAGAAAATTCGTTTCTTCTTACATTTATTTAGTACTTTAAGATACTAAAATTATTCCAAAATACCTAGGTATAGGTATTCCAAAATATCTAACCCATGTTATCTCATTTGATCCTCACAACATTTCTATGAGGTTGGTGCTGATATCATCATTTTACATATAAAGAAACTGAGGCAAAGGGAACTTGTTTAAATAAAAAAATAAATTAAATTAAAAAAAATAAAAACAAGTAGCTAGATAGAACATTCAGCCTGGAGTCAAAAAGATCTGAGTTTGAATCCAACTTCAGATACTTGATATGTGACTTTTGGTAAATCATTTAACCCATTTGCCTCCCTTTCTTCAGTGGTAAAATAAGGATAATAATAGTACCTATCTCCCAGGATTATTGTGACATAGTATTTGGAAGAAGTATTTAGCACAGTGACTCAAATATAGTAGATACTATATAAATGCTTGTTCCCTTTTCCTTTCCTTCTTCCTTAAATAATTTGATGAGATTACTTAGTCATTTTTTTAGGATTTGATCTTCACCTCTAGCACTCTGCTCACTATATCACCTACCTCATACTAGAGTAAGTTTGTCACAACTAATGTAATGACTTTTAAAAGGATCTCAAATTTGAAGGCAGATAGCAAGGTTCCTGTTTCTCTTTTCCCTCCCACATAAGATCAGTTTTTATAACTACAGAACCAAAGGCACTTCTATAAAGACAGTGTGTCTATCTCATTGCTCATGTCTTTCCTTTAGAGAGTATTCCCTTGTTTCTGCTGGTTTCCATCTGCCTATACCTTGGCTTTTGAGTCCCATAGCACTGCATCCTGCACAGCCTTGCTCTTTACCCTCATTTTCTAGGTTCCTCAATTTTCCTAGTTTCCTTCAAAACTCAGTTTAAACTCTATCTCCTGTTTGTTCTCCTAATTGTTGGCACCTTCTTTCTTTAATTATCTTCCCTTTAATTTGTATGTGTCTTGTATGTACCTAGTTATTTATAAGTTGCTTCCCTTATTAGAATATAAGCTCCTTGAGAAAAAAGAACTGTTTTTACATTTTTTTCTTTTAATCACAAATGCCTAGCAGATAGCAAGTGCTTAATAAATGCTTCCTGACTGAAGATTGAATAAAATGCAAACGAAAACAACTTGGGGATTTCAAGGCACATTTGCCAAATTGGCAAAGATGATATAAGACATAAGAAATGTTAAAGGAATTGTAGCTACTATAATATTGGTAGAGCTATGAATTAGTCCAATTCACACTGGACTGGAAATCCAAGAAAAATAATTTTGAATTACTCAATAAAGGTCACCCAACTGTGCAAAACCTTTCATCAAGGACTCTTACTATGAGCCATAACTTTAGAGAACGTCAAAGATAGAAGTAAAAGTCCCTTTAATATTAAATATTCACAGTAACACCTTTTGTGTTAGCAAAAAAATCCCTGGAAACAAAATGAGTGCTCATTAGTTAGGGAATTACTAAACAAACTGTTACATTAACACAATGACCAACATAAGGAATCTCAAGAAACATGAGATTGCTTGTATAAATTCAAATGAGCAGATTATTCATAATACCAACATATGTATGTGGGCAACCAAGCTGCCAGTTGGCATCCATCCCTGTCCCAATACACTGTCTGGGGGTGGCCTGATACAGATCTGGCACCTCCTCATGCCATAGTGCACTGCCTCTCCCTGGATTTATGCTTTAGGACTATCAATAAGCAAGTGAAAAGTACTAGACTTGTGATATCATTAGTATGGGGAAATCCTGGATGAGGAAATTCCCTCTACCAATTCAGGTTGGCACTTGTTCTGCAATTCATTGATTTAGAGAGTATCCTGAGGGCATGGAGGAGTTACATGATGAATAATAACTTGGAAATTCTGGCAGTGATATGGTGCCAGAAATCATATTTCTGGAGCATACAAGTTTATGTAGAACGGGTCTTAATATATATTTATATGTATATATATATATTTTTTTCTATTACGTTGTTAGGGAGGTTATCTGATAATGGTTAAAAAAATCATTGGACACAATAAAAACGGAGATAGATCTAAATTCTATTCCCAGCTCAGTTACTAACTGTGTGACCTTTGCATAATTAATATAACTGCTTTATCTGTTTTTTAAAAACACTGAACTGTGAAGGAGGTACCTAGTTCTAAAGTCTAGGTTATCTCCTCTCTATAATCAGAAAAGCATAGAGAGGCACCATTTTAATAAACTCAAGGGGTCTAGGGGAGGAGTTGAATCCAGTATATATTATCTGATCCCTTAAGTTCTGATTTTATGTAGCATGTCTAACACCAAACTTGGGTAAAGAATTGCTGCCCTCAAAAAATGTAATTACTCAGTAAAAAATTTCTCTTACTTGCATAATCTGTGACCTTTATCTACTAGCTATTTTTATTTATAGCCAACATTCTCTTAAACTCCAATTCATTTCTCGTCTTCACACAAAATGATGGCATTTTGCGATTAAAATGCATGGTCTGAGAAAATTAGATGATGCATATTGATCCAAAAGATAAGAATCATCACCACAAAGCTTCTTTTCCCCTCATTTCTCTCCCCTCTCTACCTATCCTTGTTACTTTTCACAAAGGACACTGAAAAAAAGGAGGCACTTATGCCCCATTGTTTTACAGTAAAACATATTAGAACACATGAGTGTCATTTATTTCTTGCCATCTATTATCTGTGCAGAACTGTATCTGAATCATTTCCTGTTAGGGAATAAAATCAAGGACCGAGCAGGCTTGTTTAGTCTGGGCATTGGGGAGTTTGGTATAGCTAATGTGTTCCAGAAGGTTAACCACTGTGAACTCCCTTGCCTGAACTATTTCCTTGGGTGACTAGGATGCAGCCCCCAGCATTTCCATTCAGGTAACAGGTCATTGCTCTTGTTCAGTCCAGTATGAAAGAGGTCTGTCCATTCTCAGGTGAGAGATTTTAAGGGTATATGAACTTTCCAAATAGATCCCCAGGAGGGGAAAGCAAAAAGAGAACTGGTTTGTTTACTTCATACAGATGACTTCTTTTTGAAGAATAAAGATGTTCTATTCATGTTTTATGTGGGTTCATTTTCAGAAACCTCATTTTTGTGTCCCCATAAAATACATAAATGGGCACTGAATGGATTCGTAACTCATTCTCCTTGCTGTGGCAAAATGGTTTGTTTTCAGCATGTCATTTTAACTGAGCTGCCTCTGTTTCCCAATATAAACAAATAATAGCTTGCTGACACTGTTGGTTGCTCTGTTTGGGCTTTCTGGGAGAATGTGAATCTCATTTTATGATTGTTAGGAAGTGCCCCCATCTAAGAGTTGGACAGAACTTTGTTTCTTTGTTTCAGACGTGAAAATCTCTGATTTCTGAATGTCAAGATTCATGGATCATAAAGAGTTTCTTTTAATAGTTTTTCTACGGGCAGTTAAGTAACATAGTGAATAGAGTGCTAGCCCTCGAGTTAGGAAGATCTGAGTTAATATCTGATCTCAGATGCTTACTAGCAGTGTGACCCTGGGCAAGTCACTTAACTTTGTTTCTCTCAGTTTGGAAATGTCAATCCAGCTCCAGCATTTTTGCCAGGAAAATCCCAAATGGAGTTGCAAAAAGTCAGATACAACTTAAAACAAACAAAGATAAGAAGTATCCTGAGTTACTTCTGTTTTCTGTAAGGCTGATTGCTGCTTTCTAAACATTTTGACTCTTACATTTCTGTTCTTATATGTTTTTTCTTATCTGCATCTTTTCTTCTTACCCCAATTCCCTTTCTTTCTGAGGATAGGGGGTTGTTGTAATTTTAGGATATGGTGCATAGAAAGAAGATCCCTTGTAGAAGTTTGAAGCTGCTTCAAGTTAGCAGTCTTTGTCCTTTCCAAGTATTCAGAATTTGATGTAATGAATGGAGAATAAAAGTAACTACTTAATGAAATTTCCATTTTATTTAAGTTATGTCATTTCAAATCAGGTGAATTGAGCTGCAGAATGATCTAATCATTTATTTTGGCAGTCTTCGTGGATGGCACTAATCACTGCAGCCTAATTGATCTTGTGACCATCTGCATTAATTATTAGGACAGCTTACATGAACAGATTGGAATAACCAAGAACTGTTCACTTACTTTACTTAGGGAATATTGAAACTGTTTCCTGAGGCTAATTCTTTATCAGTTTTATGCACCCATTATAGTATTATAAATATTTTTTAGCTAGTTATCTGAAACAACAAAAGTAATACAACTAATTTTTGTCTGTTTTTTGTGGAAGCAGAATTTCTATTTATTCTTCTTTTAGTCTCTCTTGCTGTATTATAGGCATACCATCTAAGGTAACTTGATAAGGTGGTAGAAAAAGTATATATTTATTCTGAAGGAAAAAAAAGCTTAAAGTAATTCTTTGATTTTTGGAAATCATTAATTTACCTAGGAAGAACTGAATGCATGATAAAACCCAGACAATCAGGATGCTTCTCATTTATATAATGAAAAATAGCACAACTAAACCCTACTATGATATCAATTATCTACATATTAGGTAGTTTTCTGGGGGAGTAGAGAGAGATAGAGGAAGAGAAAAGTACTTTCATCTAGATAATTGATTCAAAATTCTTAGCTGATTATCCATATTATACATAAATATGAGAGAAGAGTTAAGACATCATGAAATCTAAATAGCTAGTTTTTGCTTATGAAGAATTGAAATATATCTAAGAGTTTCTAAGAATCCTTTTAATATGGAAAGTTGGTGGGAGTCTTTTGGTGAGAAGGGAGAGACCAAAAAAATTTCCAGTGGTATATGATTGAAAGGTCATTTTTTAAAAAAGAATATATTGGGAGTTGGAAAGAGTATAAGCCTTTGAAAAAGTACTGAATTTGAGTGAGAAAACCTAAATTTGTTTGAAATCTGTCTTTGATTCTTAATTTTTGAGTGACCTAGGGAAATTCTTTCTCTGTGAATTTGTTTCCTCATTTGGAAAATAAGAGTTTTGGGCTAAGTGACCTATGAAGTCTCTTTCAAACTCTGGCTCTAATTACTTGCACAATACAAATAATTTGTGATTATCTATTTTTTTTCCTTGAAAACATAAATGAGGCAATTTTTAAGGGCACAATTTTAAAGCAAAATCAGATATTTATACTATAGATGTAGGTGCCTCTAGAATGTCAGTTTTAAATATTCATAGTTCAGTCTTCTGCTGATGTTCCTAGAATGAACTTTAACAGTTCAGGTTTAGGGTATCTATAATGTGAACTGCCTACCTTTGGAAATGCTCCGTTGGCTGAGTTTTCATCAGATGTTAGAGTAAAACTGTTCAACCATTTTTTAATCTTCTATTTGTACCTTAAAATTGTGAAAACTTTCTTCATGTGGCACTCACCATCTGGTAGTGAGATTTTGCCAAACTGAGAGAGAAATTGATTTGATAGAACAAATACCAGCTTGTTTTACTGTAGAAGTCCCTTTAAAGGGGGAAATAAAGCTATTGGAATATTTTTCCAGTAATATTTTACTTATTTCAAGTGCTCTCATCGCATAACCTCATTTATGCAGAACACAGCTGAAAACCAAGAAGTGAGTATAAAAAAAGTCCTTGAGAGCTGAAATTGATGTCACAAAGCCAATGCTTCAAAACTCATATACTTCACTTATAAAACAGGGCCTCACTCAAAACCTATTATTCTTTCTTTACATGCTATTCAGAACCAAGCTCAATTATTTCATTTCCTAGCCCACAAAAGATTGAAAAAGGACACTGCCATTCTAATTTAGTAGCAGGATAATTTAAAGGATGACTTCAAGAGAGGGAATAGAAAAACCATCAAAAGGGAATACAAATATGCTAATTTAGTCAGCATATATTAAGCACCTACTGGGTTTCAAATTCTGTATTAAGCTCTAAAGATACAAAGATAAAACAGAGTTAGCCCTTGTTCTTGAGGAGCTTATATTCTGGGATCATTCAATAGAGAGACACAGACTAAGTAGGTGCATTTTTGAGTTGTCAATAAAAGTTAAATTTTGTTTAGTGTGAGGAACTGTTCAAATTTTTAAATGATTACCATTGAATTTTAAAGGTTTGTGCATCTGAAGGAGTATACGTTGGGTTATTTTCAAAGTCTATTTAATGTGGAATGACTCATGGCTCAGTAAGACATATTGTGTAGAAAAATATTAAAGTTTGAAGTAATTATAAAGAATAAAACTCTGTGTGTGTGTACATATACATGTACATATACATACATACAGAGAGAGAGAGAGAGAAAGAGAGAGAGAGAGAGAGAGTATTTGTTGTTTATATAACCTAAGTCTAGGAAATAGATTAAATCTGGCTTTTGAGTTCTTCACAAAGATTGATTCCCTCTTTTATTATTTTTGTCTCCTCTGAATCTTTCCCAACAAAAATCTGGGACTCACCTGAATATAATAATGAGAAATAATAATAATAATAATATATCTACAGTGCTATAAAGATAGGCAACTAGGTGGTGCAGTGGATAGAGCAGAGTCTAGAGTCAGGAAGGCTAATCTTCCTGAGTTAAAATTTGGCCCTAGCAAAAAAAAATTGGAAATTGAGGGAATGGCCATCAATTGGGGAATAGCTCAATAAACTGTGATATGTGTTTGTGATGGAATATTATTGGCCTATAGGAAATGATGAGTGGAATGTGCTCAGAAAAAAACAAACAAACAAATGTGGAAAGTCCTCTATGAACTCAAGCAAAGTGAAATGTACTATATACAAAGTAGTAGCAATGTTCTGGGATGACTAGCTATAAATGATTTTGCTGTTCTCAGTAGTAGAATCATTCATGACTACTCTGAAGTATGATAAAAAGTCCTATCCACACCCAGAGAAGGAACTGATTGTGTCTGAATACAGATTGAAGCACTCTGTCTCTCTCTTTTAACTTAATTTTTCTTGAGGTTTTTATTTTCATTAGGATGGGAGATCTGTTTTCTTTCATAATTTGAAATAACTTATGGGAATGTTTTGCATAACTTTACATGTGGTTTCTTAATTATGGGTGAGAATAAGAGAGAGAACCTAGAACTCAATTTTCTTAAATATAAAAAATTGTTCTGAATGTAACTGGGGAAATATTAAATAAATACAATAAAAAAATAAATTTAAAAATAAATAGCTTAAGGTGCTAAAAAAAATTGGCCCCAGATACCAGCTAGTTCTATGAACGTACACAACTTACTTAACCTGGTTTACTTCTATTTCTTCATCTGTAAAATGATCTGGAGAAGGAAATGGCAAACTACTCTAATATCTCCACCAGGAAAACTTCAAATGGAGTCATTAAGAGTTGGATACAACTGAAAAGTGATAAAACAGCAAAAAAAGTGCTTTAAGGTTTACAAAAAATTTTTAGAAATATCTCATTTTATATTCAAACCAATCCTGGAAAGTAGTAGTAATGATAATAATAGTAGTGGTGGTAGTGGTAGTGGTAGTGCTAGTAGTAAAGGTAGAAGTAGTAATAGTGGTAGTAGTAGTGGTGGTAATAATAGTAGTAGTGGTAGAATAGTGGTGATACAGCAATATCAATATTATACAATGATCAATTCTGATGAACATGATTCTTTCCAATAATGAGATGGCTGAAGCCAATTCTTGTGATGAAGAGAGCCATCTACCTCTAGAGAGTGGCCTGTGGGAACTGAATGTGGATCACAACATAACATTCTTACTCTTTGTTGTTGTTCACTTGCATTTTGTTTTCTTATTCATTTACTTTCTTTTTTTGATTTGATTTTTCTTATGCAGCAAGAGAATTGTATGAAGAGGTTTACATATATTGGATTTAACATATATTTTAACATGTTTAACACAAGGCTATGCAAGGGTCAATGTTATCAAATTATGCATGCATATGTTTTGAAAATAAAAAAAACTTTATTAAAAAAAGAAATAGTGGTTATAGTAATCGTGATGGTGGTGGTGGTGGTGGTAGTAGTAGTAATAATAGTAATAGTAGTAGTAGTAGAATATTAGTAGAGGTAGATGTAGATGTAGTGATGGTTGTAATAATACTATTAGTGGTATTCTATACTATACTATACTAGTAGTATAGTGGTGGCGATGGTAACGGTAATAGTACTAGTGTTAGAAGAAGTAGTAATAGTGGGTGGTAGTAGTGGTGATAATAACAGTACTAGTGGTAGAATTAGGAATGGTAGTGGTGGTAATAATAATAGTGAGATAGGAGAAGTGATAGTAATGTTAGTGGTAGTGGTAGTAGTAGTAGTGGAGGTAGAAGTAGTGGTAGTGGTGGTGGTAATAATAATAGTAGTGGTAGAAATAGTGGTAGTGGTAATAATGGTAATAGTGGTAGTAGTAGTAGAGGTAGAAGTAGTAGTAGTGGTAGTGATGGTAGTAATAGTAGTAGTGGTAGAAATAGTGGTGGTGGTAATAGTGGAATAGTAGTAGAAGTAGTAGTAGTAGAGGTGGTGTTGGTAGTAATAGTACTAGTGGTAGAAATCATGATGGTAGTAATAGTGGTAATAGTGAAATAGTAGTAGAAGTAGTAGTAGTAGTGATGGTAGTGGTGGTAGTAATATTACTAGTGGTAGAAATAGTGGTGGTAGAAATAGTGATGGCAATGGAATAGTAGTAGAGGTAGAAGTAGTAGTAGTAATGATAGTAGTACTAGTACTAGTAATAGAAATAGTCGTGGTAGTAATAGTGGTAGTAGTGGAATAGTAGTACAGGTAGAAGTAGTACTAGTGGTGATAGTAATAGTACTAGTGGTAGAAATAGTGGTGGTAGTAATAGCGGTAGTAGTGGAGTTGTAGTAGAGATAGAAGTAGTAGTAGTGGTGGTGGTAGTAATAGTACTTGTGGTAGAAGTAGTAGTAGTATAGTAGTGGTGATGATAATGATAATAGTACTAGTGTTAGAAGAAGTAGTATTAATGGGTGGTAGGTGGTAGTGGTGGTAATAGCAATAGTAGTGATAGAAGAAGTAGTAACAATGGTGGTGGTGGTGGTAATAGCAGCAGTAGTAGGAGTAATAACAACTAAAATTTGAAGTGTTTACCATGTAGCAGGTACTGTGTTAACTGTTTCACAATTACTATCTCATTTGATCCTCACAGCAGCCCTGTGGAGTGGGATTATGGGATTTAGGGAAGCTAAGGCAGACAGAAGTTAAATGACTTGCTCAAGGTCCCATGGCTAGTAAGTATCTGAGGTCAAATTTCTACTTGGGTCTTCTTGATTCGAAGCCCTACATTCTGTCCATAGGGCCATCTAGGCTGCCTCTCTTTACTTGGTGAATATTCTCTCCCAACTCATAGGACCCATTATTTCCCTTTTATTTTTAAATAACATTTTTTCTCCATTTTATACCAACTTACTGTGGTGAAGAGCTGACCCTGAGTTTCCAAATATTTCAATAGCAGAATACAATTTCTGGAAAATTCTAACAAGATGAAAAAACTTGTAAGGATAATTCTTGTTATGGACTTTGTCCTTCAACAGAGGAAGAAACTAGCTAAGTTCATAGAGGCTCACCTGTAGGATATCAGCAGGATTACAAGTTGTTTTTTTTTTGTTGTTGTTGTTATTTGTATATGTCACTGAAAGACTTGAAGGGTGTATGCTAGAAGTAATATACTATAATGAATAGAGTGCTGGAAATGAAGTCAAGAACTTGAAGTCCGGGTTAGCTCCCTGGATGCCTTAGAATCAGCTGGAGTCAGGATAAGCAAAAGTCCTTGGTCTTTATTCTTGGTCTTTAGGGGTAGAGGTGAAGAGGATGGATGCAAGCTGTCCTCGACCTCCCTTCTCCTTGTCTACCACCAAAGTGACTGGCTTGTCTTACTCCACCCCCTAATCCCTCCTACAATTCTCTGTATACACCAAAAGATCGAGCCAGCACAGAATAGTGAGAAGGGCCATTTTCCAAGGATATGCTAATAGAGTATTGTCCAATAAATAATTAGCCTTAAGTGCTTGGTTGTCTGATTCCAATGCATCTACTCAGTTTCAGACCTTTACAAAAAAGACCCTTGATTTCCAATACAGCTATGTATGACCCTATGAAAGTTACTTAAATTTCCTAAGTCTCAGTTTCACTAGCTATAATATGAAGAGACTGGATTTGGTTTTTCTTTAAAATCCCTTCTAGCTCTAAATCTATTATCCCATGATATCAGGTGATATAGAGGTTGTAATGTCTATCAATGAAGGGAGTTCCAACACCAACAGAATCACAGATCCTCTAAGTATTATAACATCTTGACAGTTGCATTACTTGGGTACTATTTCAGTTTGTGGTCTATATAAATACTACATCATTAGACTTTTATTTTATTTGTGTTGTTTGTTTATACTCCCTGTGTTATACTTCCTACCAAATGATGCAATTTATGCAAATACAAAACACTTTTCAAACTTTAAAGAATTATTAAATGTAAATTGTTATTATTGTTGTTGCTGTAATTGTTATTACCCTACACTTTTCATTGGTATACCTTATTTTTTATCATATCTGCCTAGTTTCTTCTGTCTCTATAAAACCTGTTTGGAATCAAATTCCCTAAAAATCATACCTTGCTCAATTTCTATCTTCTTTCCTAACACAGTTCTTGTCACATAATAGGTGTTTAATCAATGCTTATTGATAGATTGGTTGGTCAGAAACCTCCTGACAAACCAGTGTTAGAGTTTATAGCAACTTGATCTTGGCTCTTGGTCTGTTATTAAAAGTTTGTTCTCCATCTCCATTTTTTTTCCTGGGGTAGCTTTTGCTGAATTTCTTATGTTGTCTATTTAGAGCTAATTAACATTTTTAATTAGTGTGTTGTGTGGTTCTGGAAGCTGCTTATTACATTTTGTAGGTGTCCCTGGCCACACAAGATGTTTAATAAGAGAAATAATTATATTACAGTGAAATACAGATGTATCTTTTCAGTGAGTTAATAAGTGAATCAAATGATGATGACATGAGACCTTGAGCAAAGTGGCTATGGAGTATGTTTGGTAAATTTTCAGAGTAAGAAATGAAACTTTTTCTGTGTACATAATACCTTCTTGAAAGAATGTTTTCCCCCTCCTAAATGGTAATAATGGCTATCTATGTGTGACAGTTGGGGCATTGCTCAGTAAAGTTTTCTTCCAGTCTTTTAACTGATCCCCAGAAGTCTCCAAAATATTATGTAAAGTGAAAGAAAGAGTTATATGTAACACACACACACATTTAAACAAACTGGGGCTATTGTATATCAACAGGTAAATAATAAAAATTAGTTTGTTTTCAGCTTTTCTTGAAGAGTGACATTTTCCCCTTAAGATGCCACAGATGAGGGTCACAAATATGATGAAATAGTGATTCCAAAGCATCAAAAATAGAGAAAGGAGCATAGAGAAAGGTGAGATGAGGCAGGCAGAGACAGGCAGACTTAGGCACACAGACACAGAGAGGGAAAGAGCGAGCACATAATCTTAGAGCTGGAAAGGAGGATTTCCAGTTAGTTACATTTTCATTTTACAGATGAGGACTTTTGAGAGAGATTAAAATGACATTTAAAGTCATCCTGATTCTGAGATATAATTTATACCTATCAGATTGGCTAATATGACAGAAAAGGAAAATAAAAAATGCAGGAGTTGGGGTGTAGGAAAAAAAATATATTGTTAATGGAGTTATGAACTGATCCAAACAGTATGAATGACTTAGCTTTTTTCAACAATACAGTGATCTGAAGGACTTATGATAAATATGATATTTACCTCTAGAAAAAGAACTGACAAAGTTTAAATGCAGATTGAAGCACACATTAAAAACATTGTTTATTATTCTTAGTTGTTGGGGGGTTTTGGTTTTTCTTTTGGTCTATTTTCTTTTGCAGCATGGCTAACATGAAAATGCATGTCTGCACATATGTAATCTATATGAAATTACTTCTCTGCTTAAGCAGGGGGAAGGGAGAAAATTTGGAATTTAAAATTTAAGAAAACAAATGTAAAAATTTTTTTACATGTAATTGAAAAAAAGTAAAAAGAAACAACATTAAAAAAAAAAAAAGAAAAAAATCATCCAGTTAATGAAAGTTGGTTGTATGTGTTCTCAGGTTTTTGTACTTTCAAATCTTGTGTTCTTTCCATTATGTAATCCAAGTTTATAGATGAAGCCCAGAAAAGTCAAGTGATTTGTCTAAGATTCCATAGCATCATCATAGCCTACCTATTTATTCTTTTATAAAAGCTACAGACCAATAGCTGACATTTAAGAAGAAATTTGAAAAATCACAAAAATAAAAGGCTCAGCTAGGATTAAAACCTGAAATAGTGTAATAGAAAAACATAAAATATGTGACCCAAAAGAACCAGATTCAAGTCTTGGCTGCGTCATTTAAACTGTCTCAGTTTTCTTATCACAAATCTTTGATTCTAGAATTTCTAGCTCCAAATTCTTTCAGTGACATTAGGTTAAAATGTTAGCTCCTTGTGAGAAGCATTCATTCATTGTACTAATACTAATACTCTGAGTGCCTTAAAGCATTTTAAGAAATGAAATACTTTTTGGTAGATTCTTAATTATTGTGCTGAGACATCTGAAAAACTTCATAGCAGGAGGGAAATAATAAAGGACCTTGAAATGGTAGTTGGGAGATTGAACAAGTCAACAGGTTTAAATTGATGGACATAGAGAGCTGGCTTTGATGACAGAGATTTTGAAGAGAAAGTATATTTCATTTTTAATCGAAGATGAACATATATTGGAAATTAGATTGAATTTGAAATATTTGCCTTTGGTTTCCATGGACAAGGGCAATTGAAAGTGATTTAATTTTGGATAAGCTCATGGGTTATCTATAAAGAAGTGTTTCTTGTCAAGAAGCAGAAGTGACAGAGAAAGATATCTCAGAAGGAAAGTTTAGGGGGATTGCAAATTAATTTAGCTGACCCAGCCACTCTTCTTTCCAGTAGAGCTCACCATTAACTGCTGGGTCTGATTTTTTGGTCAGTTTTATGGTGATAACTCATATTTATAAAATACTTTCAGACTTACTAAGCATCTCCTCACATTGACCTAGATCAGTAGGTATGCAAGTATTAACCCCATTCTGCAGATGCGACTATAGATGTTGCCCTTTTGTTCAATTTTGTTCAATTCTCTGTGTAATCCAATGCTACCTAGCATTTGAAATTAGGTTTTGTGATAATCCCAAAGAAACAAATTAGATTTATTTTTGCAACTGTATACACATTGCTGAGCAGGATGGAAATTAGGATGGTCTGACTAGATTTCCAACTTCTGGGAAGAATATCACGCTTGGCTTTTGGTTCCTGAATCTTATGGTCATCTTCTAGTTTACACTATGTAGTACAACCACATCTGGTTCCTTACCTGGCCCAAAGAACCTCACATCTAGAATTCCATTGCTGTGGTATTATTAGGAACTGTTGCCTTTTCCTCTCCTGCCTCTTGCCTGGGATTCAGAAGGTGCAGGTTGGGCTCTCAGGAGCATGTACTTCTCTCTCTCCTTCACCCAGGGCTATTGTACCCAACAGGAATGGATTTTGTTGTACCAATCCACTCTTCCTCAACTTTGCTCTAGTTGGAAGAATTCTTAGTTGTAGCTTTACTATAAGATATACAGAATGCCACATTATGATCACTGAATGTTAGAACTGGAAGATACCTTAGAAAATTGTCTGAGGTCTCATCCATTAGTCTAAAGTTAGATGACTTAAGCTGGAAGGAATAACTAATGCATTACATGACTGTCAGGCTTCAGAAAGGTATTATTAAGACAGAATATTAGGTCAAGTTTATTAAAAAGAAATCTGGATTAGGGTTTAATATGAATAAATAATAGATTTGATATTTAAGTTAAAACTAAATCAATTTCACAGGTTATGGTTCCAAAAAGAGTGACTGGGTAGCATAAGAAGAGCATTTGTTTTTACTTAACGACTTTGTTTAGGGGTGGTGAGGATAAATATTTTAAAGCAGTTGAGTGGAAGAGTTCTGTTTCACCTTGGAGGCAGAATTTTGAACAGTGAGTAAAAGTTTAAAGAGGTAAGTTTAGATTGAATATAAGAAAAATCTTTCTACTAATTGGAGCTATTGAAAAGTGGAATAGACCATCTTATATTGTGCTGGGTTATCCTCTGCCAGGAAATCTTTCAGCAAATGTTGGATAATCTTTCTGAGAATTCTTCTTTAGGGACAGGTTGGACTAGAATGATTTCTAGAGAAATCTGAGATTTCTCCGATCTAGACCAGGACTTCTAAACCTTTTTTTTACATTTAAAACCTCTTTTATCCGATAATTTTTTACATGACTTTAAATATATAGGCATATAAAATAAGAATACAAATCAAACATTTATTGATAATAAATCTTAATTTTACAACCCCCACATTTTCTTACAAGACCCAATATGGAATTATGGACCACAGTTTAAGAAGCTGAGATCTAGATCAACTCATTCTATTTGTGAAGCTCACAATCTCCAAGAACAAATGGACAATTTTACTTCTGTTATATTTTACTGAGTGAAGAGAAGCATTTTTAAAGATGCATGGGACATTTCTCTGTCTTGTTAGATAATAATGGACTGTGATTTCAGGATTTAGCATCTACTCTGTGTGTTTGGTCCCTCTTTATCTTATATCTGGATCATCATAAATACTTTCTTAGAAGATCTCCTTATCTCTAGTGTCTCTTCTCTTTAATCTTTCTTTCACATCCAGATAAATCTCAATAAAACAATTCTTTCTTCATATTATTAGTTTGTACAAGTCCCTCATTAAATCTCTATTGTCTCCTTTATCTAGTCCCAATTCTTCAAATGGGCATTTGAATTCATTCATTAACTGACCCCATCTTACGAAAGTTTTTTTTCCCCCCAGTTCTCAAACATTAGAACTTTAGTTCTAGCCAGATCCGTGTTTATTCATACAATGCCCATTCCTTTTTCCTGGCCTTTGCTTCTAGAGTTCTGTCTTTCCTATCTAAACCAAATCTTTTGTTTCAAGTCTCAGGCATAAAAATGATTTTTCATCCCCAAGCATAGAGTTGTATACATAATATATGCACAGCAAAGACCTTGTTGAACAAAAAAGAATGAATGATCCTTGAGCTGATACTACTTATAGTGATCTTAACCAGGTATTTCAGTCTCTCTGAACCTCAGGTTTTTTTTAATCTGTAAAATGAAGAGAAAGGACTGAACTAGATTTGATCTCTGAGGATCCTTCTCTCTCTCTAAATTGTTGATCCTGTGAAACAGCTAAGCACTTTTTCCATTTTCAAGTGAGCTTCCTAAGAGCAGCTGAACCAGCAAGGTTTAGTGGAAAGAACACTGGAGGATTTGGAACGAGAGCACTTGGGATTGGTAATAACATATCTAAAGTTCTTTGCCATGATAGACCTTATTAGTATATTAGAGTACGTGGCATGGTGGATAGAACACTCAGCGTGGAATCAGAAAAACTCCTGTTCCTGAGTTCAAATCCAGTCTCAGACACTTATTAGCTGTGACCCTGGACAAGTCACTTAACCCTGTTGCCTCAGGTTCCTCAGCTATAGAATGATATGAAGAAGAAAATGACAAACTACTTTATTATCTTTGTCAAGAAAATCCCAAATGGCATCATGAAGAAGTGTATGTCACTGAAATATTGATAGTGGTGGTATTATTTTACCAGGTATGTTATCTTGACTGTCATGCTAATTCTAGGTGCTGTTTCTTCTTTTCATTAAAAAGGTTGGTCTCTAGAAAAGATTATTTCTAGCTTCACCCAGGTGAAGAGTAGTATATTTGAGTATTTCTCTAGTAATTAATATTCTTAACATTAATAATCGATATTGCACAGAAGCCTGTTAGCTACTGACATAATGCAGCATAGAAATATTTTAATGATAATAATAATAGCTGATATATATCCATATATGTGTGTATATATTTACTTTTATGTGCTAAATATATAAATATATATGTATATTTTTGTACCCAACAGGAATGGATTTTGTTGTATCAGTCCACTCTTCTTCAATTTTGCTCTAGTTGTAAGAATTCTTAGTTGTAGCTTTACAAAACAAGATATACAAAATGCCACATTATAATTTGTGTATATATTATATGTATATATATATATATATTTAGATGTGTGTGTATGTGTATGTATATGTGTAGTTTTAAAACTTATTGAGCAAGCTTTGAATTCTCATTTGATTCTCACAATGATCTTAGGAGATATTTGTTATTATTGTCCTCCATTTTATAGATAGGAAATTGCCCAGGGTCATACAGCAAATAAATGTTTGAAGCGGGATTTGAATTCCAATTTTCTTGATTCCAAATCCATGCTCATTCATGAGGCCACCAGCTGCTTTCTTCCCCCCCCCCCAGATTTCTAAAAAACTACCCTTCTAACAATTAAAGCTGCACTGAATTGAAGAGGGTATTTTCTTTCTCTTCTTTTCTTTTCTTTTTCTTCCCTCCCTCCCTCTCTCTTCCTCCTTTTCTTTCCTCCCTCCCTTTCTCCTTCCCTTCTTCCCTTTCATCCTTCCTCCTTCCCTTCCTCCCTCCCTTCCAACCTTATTCCCTCCCTCCCTTTCTTCTTCCCTTCCATCCTTCCATCCTTCCCTTCCCTTTTTCCTTCCTTCTTTCTTTCCATTCTTCATCCCTTCTTTTGTCTCCTTCCCTCCTTCCCTTCTTTTTTGTGTTCCCCTTGGAACATCTGGCTAATTGCTTCAGCACTCTACACATTAGCAGAGTCTTAGCCATGGCATGACAACTATTACTTAGATTTCAGTAAAGAAAACTTTGACCTTGCCTATCCAGTTAAACAAGGAGCACATTAAAATTCATCTAGGGATGATAGCTAATAAGGTAGTTGTCTAGACTCTTGAGAAGGTAAGAAAAACAACAAAAAAAATCTTAGTATTTGTTTAGAAAATAGCTACAGCTCTCAAGAAAGAGTGGCTTCATCGGATAAATGTGTGGGGAATGCTCCAACTTTGCCATTTCTGTCTCTAAGGAATGAATGACCTTGAATTGGAGTAGCCATGACAGATTGCCATCGTTCCCATATTGTCACTATGCCACCTTTTATTTATTATGGTGTATAGCATGCTCCCCTGATATTGCTTGTGTGGTGATTTTCTTTTTTTTTTTTTTTTAGTAGACAAAATATCATGTAAGATAAGAAAAAGTGATAACTTCTTAGACAGTGAGTTTGCAGAAAGGTAGGAGTTCCTCATGCTATTTCTCCTCCTTTTTTAATGCAATCATTTCAACTGAGAATTGAAGGATAATGTAATTTTTCCATGTATATTTTGGGTTGCAAAATGCCTTGACAAGGATATTTTGTGAGGTAACACTTCTTTCCAGATTGATGTAAACAATTAGCTAGTACTGAAGGAGTTAAATAAAGGTGTGTAATGAGAGTGAAATAGTGGGGAAGGAGTGAGGACAGCTGTGTTTATTTTCTTCTGGGATCCTAAACAAATAATGATCTTAATCTCAGTCCTTGAATTAGAGAGGCAAATAGGTATTAAAAAAGAAAACAAAACAAATAAACCTTTAGCATATCATATTTACCCCACTGGGAGAAATGTTTTAAAAATACAGATGTTATATAATAAAGCCATCTTTTGTTGATCCAGAATCTTAACTAACCTTTATTTAAAAAGCTATGATCACAGATCTAGAATTGGAAGGAAATTCAGAGGTCATCTGGTTCAATTCCATCATTTTACAGATTAGGAAACTGACTGATAGCAAAGTTAATCGACCTACCCAAAGGCACAGTAAGTACATATTAGAAATAAAGTTTTACTTAAGGTTATGTGATTCCAGAGAATTTTCTCATGGCATCACACTGTCTACTTCTATAATTTCTGATTTCTGTCCCCATGGCCAGCAATCAAATTCTCAGTAGCATCCTGAGTATTGTAGTAGATTCTCCTGGTTCTTGATACAGCAATTTTATCACTGCTTTTGGTGAGATGGCTAAAAATGGAAACTGAATATTCTTTTGCAAAATAGGATCCTCGAAAAACCTGGAATAAAGTCCATCCAGTGTATTATTGTGACTTTAGATTATGAAATGTATTGAGCTACATCTAAATGTGGATATCAACACAATAGCATATGAGCTATTAATCTTTTGTGCCAGAGTTTTTGAAATGTTTACCATATCTGGTAATTTAAGAGCTATTCTTAAAATGCTGAAGCTACCAAGTCAGTCAGTAATACAGCCAGAGTCTATTTTGCTATTAGTCATTCCTCCCAGCTTTGACACCAGGAGACATGTTAATAAAGCCTGACTGTTCCCTTGTTATGTATATCTGGGCAGTCATAAGTCTTTCTTTGTTGGCTTGGGTGCATTTAATATCTTTCTGCATAATATTTTTTATTATTTTAACTATTATAATTACTATTTTCTATTCTTAGTTTTGTATATTCTTGGTTCCTACTATGACTTTTATCCAGAGAAGCAATGAACTCATCTTTCTATATCGTAGTATAATACCTTTTTTACATGTAATTTGAAAAAGTACTGACTCTGGAATTAGAGGCAAATCCTATCACTGGATCTTGGACAAGTCAAGTCATTTCTGTCGGTTTCCTCATCTGTTAAAGGTGATCTCTGAGGTGCTTTCCAGCTCTAAATCTATAATTTTCTCTCAAATGAACTTTGCCTAGTCTCCCTGACCATCGACTATCTGTCTTGCCACTGAACTTCAATGACCCTGAGAAGAGTGAGGCTGGTGACTTTGAACATTCTGTGTCACTTAAATCCAATTCACAGGAAGGTTAAAACATCACCCCATGAAGCCATGGTCCTCTTTGAGAAGGAAGTATAAACCACAACTACCACAACAAAGGCCTAAACTGTGAAATTTGCCACCTACTTTCTACTTGCTTCAAAAAGCAGGAGGAGGCATTAGTGTGAAGTTGCATGGCATAAATCTCCCAAAGATCTATCATATTATTAGTATGAACACCCTCCACACTTTCAGGATGTGGTTTCTTGAACTACTTTGGCCAGAAAAGTTCATCACTTACTAGTAAGCTAGTAAGAAATCTTCTCCAGTCATCAGTCAGGCTGATTCACAATTCATCTTGAACTTCACAATCATAGCCTTCCCAATTTGGTAGGATCTTGGTAGATCTTATTTTCTACTGCCTTTAAGTACCAAAAGTCTCAGGCACCTAGGTGTAGAGTGGATAGAGCACTGGACTTGGAGGTAGGAACTCATCTTCTTCAGTTCAAATCTGACTTGAGATCTTGGGCAAGTTATTTAATTGTTTGCCTTAGTTTTTTTCATGTCAGATAAGCTAAAGAAGAATATGGCAAAAAAAAATTTCCTGTATCTTTGCCAAGAAAAAGCAATTGAAATCTCAGAGTCAGACAAGGAAAGACCTCAATTCAGGGCTATGCCCCCCAGATCACTTAACTGGGTATGTACTCTGACTCAGAAATGTCAAAGAAGGAGGAAAAGGATCTATGGATACAAAACTATTTATAATAACTCTTTTTGTAAAAGGCAATCTCCCTCCCCTCTCCAAAAAGCCCCTTATCAGAATAGGGTACTTATAACCAAGTGGAATTATGGTATATGACTGAATGGTTTCAGAGAAACCTGGGATAATTTATATGAATTGATGCTCAGAAAGCAGAACCAGAAGGACCGTTTATATAATAATAGCAATTCTATGAATCTAGACAACTAGGAAAGACAGTTCTGATCTGACCAACCATGATTTCAGATGACCAATGAAAAAGCATACTATTTACCTCCTGTTAGAGAGACATATATGTTTTAGATATGTCCAGTAAAGGAATTTTTTGTGAGTTTTTTGGTAATATATATTTGTTATAAGAAATTTTTTCCCTAGTGGATGCTTATGGGAGGGGAAGAAAATAGACTTTTGTTCATTAAAAAAATTTAACTAAAAATATATCAAAACCTATTTGGCACTAGGAAACATCAGTGCATGCAGTATAGAACTCTGGAAACATTTAAATATTAAACAAGTACTAAAGTTAAAAAAGCTTTAAAAATTCTAAATTGAGAATTGCAGCTTTATTTCCTTCTCAATAATATTTTATTTTTCCAAATCCATGTAAAGATATTTTCAAAATTCATTTTTGTAAGACTTTGTGTTCCAAATTTTTCTTCCTTCCTTTCTTAATTTTCCCCTCCTCAAGACAGCAGGCAATCTGATATGGGTTAAACATGTAATCCTTTTAAACATACTTCTCTATTTGTTATGTTGTACAAGAAAAAATCAGATCCAGAGGAAAAAAAAAAGCAAACAAACAAAAAAAATGAAAATATTTTGCTTTGATTTGCAGTCAATCTCCAGAGTTAAGAATTGCAACTTTAAATTGGTCGAGTATCTTCCTCTATTTAGTGTTTTTGGAGGAAATGTTTTTCCTACTTTCCTTAAAAAAAAACAGAAGTTTTTAAGATGATAAAAGATTCTCTGTTGTCTTTTGATGTATAAGTTTAGTCTTTGTTTAACACTAGCTTAATATATAATTCGAAGCAGCTTTTCTCCTCTTTGCTAATGTGCTAAAAACTTATTATTCTACCAACCTCTAAATTGAAATTTATATTTAGATAGAGACTGAGCTCGTTTACTTTCATTTTACACTCTTTCTGTGTAAATTGTCCAAGTTAATGGAATTAAAAAAGCTAGTATAGCAACAATTCCTTAAAAGAATAAACTTTTAAAAAATGCTGGAACTATTTTGAAGTATTTGGAGCTGTAAGAGACTTTAGGATACTAATGCCAAATGCTTCATTTTACAGGTGGGGAAAAAATGGAAGCTTCAGAGAAGTTGAGTAAGTTTAAAAAACCATATGGTTAACTAGATAACTAATAGTGGAGGTGGGATGGCAATTCTTGTGTTTCTTAATACAAATCTTTTATCATTCATTGAGCCGTACAGCTAAATAATTGCCATCCAATTATATTATCACCCATCTATTTATTGAAATAAATCCCTTAAGGCATCTAAGTGACTCTAGAAATCATTTACAGATCAGAATCAAAGAATATAAATAGATGTCCACTTCAGTAGTGTCTTAGGGATCTCTCCTTGTTTTGGGAGTTTTAATGGAATGGAAGCATGTGTCAACAGCATAATATTATAGGCAGCAAAGCAATCTTTCATACTCCAAAAGATGTTGATTTCATCAGTATAAACTACACCATACAATGATGGTAGACTACAATCCCTGATTTCATTAGTTTTGTGAATTGATGTAGTCAAAATGTTCATTTTCTTCAGATTTAGTGAGATTAGTTCCCAAGTGAGTTTGTTGTGATAAAAAGAAGCTTCATTTATAGAAATGTTATTTCCAACTCAAGGGACATAATTGTCCAATTGTACTGTTGTAGTTAGACCACATCTGGACTACTATATTCAGGTCTATGTTTTAGAAAGAATACTAATAAATGAGAGTATGACTGGAATTAATAGGGAGCTTAAAAACAAAGATCATTTGAAGGAACTGGATTTGTAAAGTCTGGAAAAGACAGAACTTATTTGGAATGAGGGAGAGTGGGAAAATATAACTGTAGTAAAGAATTTGAAGAATTCTCATTTGGAAGAAGAAATAGATTTGTTCAACTTAGCTTTAGAGGGCAGAATTTAGGATAAATGAATGAAAACTATAAAGGGCCAGTGTCATCTCAAAGTAAAACAGAGCTTCTTAATTTTGTTGTTGTTTTGTTTTGTGGATGCCAATAGAAGTTTGATGAGACTTAAGGATCTCCTATTAGAATAATGTTTTAAATAAATTAATTAAAGATGTATAGTTTTCAAGAAAATCAATAAATACTTCTTGATAATTAAAGCTGTATACGAATGGATTAGTGGGTTTCTCCCCATCTCTTAAGTTCTTCAAGTTGAGATCAAGTGAACACTTGGCAAGAAAGTTGTAGTTAAGTTTTTTTTTTTTGATTGAATACGTGGCTGAATAGAAAAATTATGAAATCCCTTTTAATTTTGTGTTTCTAATATGGCTTCTTAAGTTGTCTAATACAGTTACTACAACACTAATATGGTTATTAGTTTGTGAAGCAAAGTGTATATCATAAAGGTGGTGTGCTACAATAGAAAGAGAATTGGAGTCAAAGACATAGCTACCATGTCTAATACATCTTAGCTTTGTGACTGTGTAAAACTTAACTTTCCAAACCTTAATTTCCTGACCTGTCAAATTGGGATAAAAATTTTTACCATGTTTCTCAAAGTTGGGAGGAAATTGCTTTATAAAAGTCAACATGTAAGGTAAATGTTAGCTCCTATTTATCATTGGCAGGGTCCACTCAAGCATTGTTACTATTGTTTTATCAAAAAGATGATAAGAAATATTACTTTTCATGCTTGAAGAGCATTGCCTTATAGAATTATACAGAGTGAAGATATGGCCTTTCTTTATCACAGAAAGAACAAGATGATGATGCCATGTATCAGCCTTCCTCGGCCTGATTTGTGGGCATAATAAGAAGCCTGGAATTGTTGCAACTCCATATATGCATACAGGAGGTTTTTATGGAAAATGTTTTTTTGCTTGGCTACATTTAACTGTGATTGCTGTCAGTGGCAGCTTTTTATGAGCCTTGCCAAACAACAGTTTCTTAGTAGTGAAATGCAGCAATTTTGTTATAATTAATTGTTATCCATAAATAGAATAAAATACAAACCTACTTTTCAAACTTCCTAAAATGTAGTGTCAATTTTTTTAAAAGGTGTTTTTCCAGGTGCATCCTTATAGCACCTAACATTTCTTCTGGCAGTTGTCATTTGGAAAAATCTGAAAATGTTTCTTAAATGTTCCTCACATAAGGCTAACATAAGGAGGGAGGCAAATATATTGGAGGAGGAACAAAGAGACCGTGTAACTAAATGAAAAGTGTTCATGGGACCTTAGAGGATGCTGTAGTTGTAGCTAAAGTAACTGATTAAGAGTCAAGATATTATCTAATATTGTCTCTGGCAATACCTCTCAAGGTTTTTCAGACACAGAAACATTCTTCTTCAATCACCTGCCCCAAAATACATCTCTTATTCATCATTTCAGTCCTATTCAACTCAAAGTTTTATTGGATAAAATATTGGAATGATCTGCTATTTCCCCTTTTGAAGCTCATTTTACAAATGAGGAAACTGAGGCAAAAAGGGACAAGCGACTTGTTTAGGGCCACCCAACTTGTAAGTATCTGGGTCCAGATTTCAACTTGGGTTTTCTTGACTCCAGTCATGACACTCTAGCTGTCCTCTTAAGGAAAAGGTCTAAGGAGGATGATATATCTTTTTGGATCCAATACAATTATTTAAACCTTACTGTATCACAATCTTTTTCAGGTGTAACCTACATCTGGCACATCTAAATTTCAGTCAATAAATATTTACTAAATATCTCTTATGTTCTAAGCATTGAGGGAGAGACAAAAATGAATAAGATGGAATTCCTGGCTTCAGTGAGCATACTTAAGGATCTGTTCTACTTGTTATGATTCCTTTCTTTTCAAAGAGGACCAATGACATCAGGAGAGTGATGTCTTGACTTGCAAGTGAATTGGATTTAAGTGAGGCAAAGTTGTGCAAAATCATCAACCTCACACTCCCCGGAGTCATTTGAGTCCAGTGGCAAAACATAGGTTAAAATACCTACTGATGGTTGCCCTATTCTGCCTAATATTGAACGAAGTACTTTATTCTAAGTAGATTATGACTTTCCATGTTACAAAATATGTTGGCAATATGGCCATATTAGATTGAGAGTGTATTTGTAAGGCAGAAATGAGTTCCTGTGACCTCTGACATGTAATGATTATGTAATCCTGGGCACCTCAATATATTCTAGATAACTCTTTAAGACTAAAAGTTTTAGGGCAGGTGCTGACCATCACTGATAAATTATAGGTTCCGTTCTTATCCCTAAAGGGAAAAAACGGATAGTCTAAATCAGGTTTTTCAATTTTTAAACTCAGTTTTATATAGCTTTTGGCATGGAGCTGAATAAAAACTAAAGTCTGCTTTATTTGGATAAGGTGCTCCATTTCTCCCTAATCTTTCATGAAAAATGACTTTGCAATTTCTTATATAGGCATACCTAGGAAATAGATTGGTTTAATGTATTGTAAAATGATCAAAGCTGAAATTAAAAGCTCAATAAAATAGATTTTATGTTTGTTTCATCACTGGCTACTTTTCTACTGCTTCTAACCAGAGTGAAGACCTTTATTAATTCTCCATAAGCAACTCCCATTTCCCAATACCCAACAAAGCCCCCAAGCAGTCAACAACAAAAGATTATTGTGCTAGATCTTAGCCCCTTTCAGGGTTTGGCTAGAGGCTAGAAATTGTACTTCTTGTACATAATATAGTTTCACAGGCTTTTGTGGTATGAAACTAAAAATGTGATTGATGGAAATAGTTCTGTAGTGTTTACTTAGTGAATCTGTTAGCTTATTATTAAGGAAGTCTGCAGAACTAGACGAAGAAAAGCTTAAATAGCTTTACTGTTCAGTGTAAAAGCTATTGAGGATATTTTTAACTTTTATAGAAAATATTTAGGTTGAGTGGGTTTTTTGTATGCAGGAGGATAATTTTTTCTCTCTACATCTTTGTGTGTGTATGTATGTGTGTGTGTGTGTGTGTGTGTGTGTGTGTGTGTGTGTGTACATGGAGAGGGAAGAAGAGAGGGGAGAGAGGAAGAAAAGAAGGGAAGGAGAAAAAGTAATGAAGAAAATCAGGAAAGGAAGAAAGAGAGGAGGAAAGAGGAAAGGAGAGAGGAAACAAAGAACGAAGAAAGAGAGAGGAAGGGAATGAAAATTCTGTGTGTGTATGTGTGTGTGTGTGTGAGAGAGAGAGGTTCTAAATTTTTTCTCTTTAACTTGATGAAACAGGCTAGAGCAGCCCATTTTCCCTAGCCAGAGCTGATTGATTTATAAATTCCTTGAATGATGAATATTATACTTTTGTGTAAAATCATAGGTTCCATGAGCAAAATTCTCACAATGGACTAAGTTAAATTCTTTTATCTCAAGATATTTATCTCATAAATTCTAGTTATCATTTTCTTCCAAAGTTTAGCTTTCAACCAAGATGCTTTTATTTCCTGCTATATGATAGGAACTCTACTAGCTTCTGGGAATATTAATATTTAATTGAGGCAGTTCTTACCTTTGAGAAGCTTATATTCTACTAAGGAGGAAACAATGTGTGTGTGTGTGTGTGTGTGTGTGTGTGTAGGATATACAGGGTATCCCATATGACTTAAAGCATTTATAAGTTTTAAGAACTTCAATAACTTTTAATAGCTTAAAACTGCCCTGTATTTTGCACTGTATGCAAATTTAAAAACACCGTGACTAGGGAGTTTGGGGAGAATCAGAAAAGACTATTTCAAGATTAATTGTTGGACTGAATCTTAAAGGGGTACCAAATTGGAGGGAGAACATTTTAGGCATAGGAGACAATCTGTGAGAAGACATATGGACAGGAGAGAGAATGTCTTCTTTGAGAAACAATAGACTAGTGGATTAGTCCAGAGAATGTGTGAGAGGGAATGCTGTATAATAACATGTGAAAGACTGACTGGGGACAGATTTTGAAGGGTTTTACGCGCCAAATAGAGAAGTTTGCATTTTATTTTTAAGACACTTGGGAGCTACTAACACTTCATGATTGGTGGAACAATATGGTCAGACCTTTGCCACTGAAATAAACATTTTCATTTGTCTTAAAGATGGATTAGAGAGAGAAGATGGATGCTGGAAGGCTAATTAAAAGACTATTGCAAAAAGCTAGCATAAAGCTAATGAGAGGGCCCTGACTACAGAGGTTGTGGTGTGAGTAGGAAAAAGGGGATAGATTTTGGAAAAATGTCCCATATTTTTTCCTACCTCTTTTCCCCTATCTCTCAGTTAGGACCTAACTTCATATTTTAGGTCATTCTCAGTACATTTACTCTTGTTTCTCTCTATTTTTAAATCTCTCAAGTAGTTTATTTCTGCTCCTTCTTACTAGTCTCTTGTGCCTAATCTTCCCTTATCTGTCCTGTTTATAAAGGGGTTCATTTCAGAAAGTAAGCTCACTTCACCTTGTCTATCCAAAGCCTGAAGGCTTTGGAAAACATCTGATAATTAGTGTGAAATTCTATTCAATAAACATTTATTAAGCATCATCTAAGTGTCAGGCAAAACGGAAACGGAGCAGTCCTTACCATCAAGGAGCTTACATTATATTGGGGATGGGGGGATAGGGAGAAACACATACAAAGAAGTCAAAGAAAAATGGCTATAAAGTAATTTTTTGGAGAATCTATTAATAACTGGAATAGTTAGGAAAGGCATTTTGTAGGATGTGGCAGTGATCATGTGAAATGATCACACTTTTTTTGAGGCATTCAGACTTAAGTGATTTTCTGAGGTTCATACAGCTAGTAAATGTGAAGTATCTGAGGCAAGATTAGAACTCAGGACTTTTCACTTCAGGACTGGTACTTTATCCACTGTACCACCTAGCTAACCCATAATGTTTACTTTCAAAGAGATATTTTATCATCATGAGAAGGGACTGAGGCTAGGGTCACTGAATTGGGAATAAGGATTCTCGAGCTTTGAAACACAGAAGTCAGAATACTCGGAGTTATTTCAGAATCATACACACGTAGCTTGGAATCAGAAATTCCTGAGTTAAAATCTAGCCTCAATTATTTGGTAGCTGTGTAACCTGGACAAATCACTTCCTTATGTCTGCCTCAGTTTTTTAATCTGAGAATAATAAATGTAGAATAATAAACAAGAATAATAATAGAATGAGAATAAATAATAGAGAATAATAATAGTAAAATGAGAATAATAATAGAACCTACCACCCAGGACTGTTGTTAATGATCAAATAGAATAATATTTGCAAAGTGCTTAGCAATTGTACCTGCTATAGAGGTATCATTACTTCTTACTCCCCTTCTTAAGAAAGGGATTAATCATTAATAAATAATTTTTTGATTGATTTAGTATTGCATATATATATATTCTTCAAAGCTCAGGTGAATCGCCACAAAATTCTCTTATATTTGGACTTGCATTTCCCTGTTGACTTAAATCAAGAGATAAATTTGGGTTTTCTAGGATTTGAAATATTACTGTTGCTGCTATGGTGGTGATCATAGTGATGGATGGGTAAAGAAATAGACTTAAACATTTTTGAATAAGGAATAGTAGAAAGAAAACAAGACTGGGTTCATGTTCTGTGTCTCTCCTTAGCTGGCTTTGAGATCTTGGAAAAGGTATATAATAAACTCTATGATATTTTGTTTCCTTCTCTGTAAAATCAAACATAAGTATTACAAAACTGGGATAATAATACTTTCTAATAATGCCTATTTCCCCTAAGTACTATCTAAAGGTGGGCTGCTGTTACTCTTACATAAGTTTTAAAAATTGCATTGAATTAGTTCATATCGATACAAATAAATACTTGTTGCACACCTACTATTTTTGTCCTGATTTTTATAAATTTTATAATCATGAACTTCAGTATGTTGAATTGCATGTAATATTTAATAACTCTGGTGAGAGAGTCCACTGAAAAGCAATATGTTATTTAAAAGAAGATAAATTTATGGTCAACGATTCAAGGGCCTGTGAATGTGTATCTTGGGGGAAACCATAGCAGGTCTATTGACTTCTAAAATATGACTCTGTGGAAAGGAATTACTTAGCACAGTTCAAAGGTGAGTAGCTAGATGTAATGAAATGAAATTAGGAGAAGACAAATTTCTTAACATTTATAACTATTGGATTTTCTTTCCCAAAGGAAGTGTTCCAGTCCTTGTTCTTTGGGAGAGTCAAAATCTTATTAAGTGAATCATATGTCTTCAATGACATATGATGAAGAAGTTGAAGTTGGGGGGAGGAGTGTACTGTTTGAAAATTTGGCCCTAGTTTTATGATTATGTAGAGAGAGGTCTGGAGCTGCCAAGATTAAAAACCATTCTACCTGCTCAGAATTTATAATTAAAATGGATTGCAAAATGAATTTCCTTTGCTTGATTTTGAGTAATTAAGAAAGAGGGCTTTTATTTTTTCCTTAGGGATAGTTAGGGGATATAGTGGATAGATTGCTAGGCCTGGAGTCAGGAAGACCTGACTGAGAGAGAAAGAGAGAGGGAGAAGAAGGGAGAGAGAGGGAGAGGGAAAAGAAGAGAGGAGGATAGGAAAAGAAGGAGAGGGAGAGAGAGGAGAAGTGGGGGAGAAGGGAGAGAGAAAGGGATGGAGAGAGGAAAAAAGGAAAGAAGAGAAGAGGGGAGGAGGGAAAGGCAGGTAGAGAGAGAGGGGTAGATAAATTTTTTTAGTTTATAATAAGAACTATTATAAGTTAAATAAGAATATAAATGCTGTGAACACACTTGGAGCACTATATGTTGTAGGTACTATGTGAAGAAACTTTGACTTCAAGGGAGTCTTGAAAACTAGAATAAAATGACAGAGGATAAGTGAAATTAGGAAGAAAACAGAGGATAAGGTCCGCAGAATAAAAAAATGAGAGAGGTTACTAATTGTATAATATACATCTCTACTAATAGTTGTGAGCACCTATCCATTTTGGGGTTCATAAACATAACAGAACTTTATAGAAGCCAGAAAACAAAAAGAAATATTTAAAAAAATGAACTTTTGGCAATATCACTAAAAAAAATTAAGCATTTTACAAATGTATTTGTAGTTGCCAGATGGTTCAAAAGGACACTTTGGTATTACATGAAATGAGATAAGCTAATTGGAGATGGACTAGGTAAATAACAGATGTCCTAATTAGCTAATTTACTTCTCTTTTTATAAAATCAGAATGTAATGGAGAACTTCTTTATGCTTATATTAACTGTCCCCAAATGAATGTTTTGCATAGTGCTACCTTCTCTTTGTGAGGTTTTGTTGTTCTTCCCCCATCCTTTGTCTGAGCATTTGTTATTATTAATCCTCAGAAATCATTGATTTCAAGCTCCCAGTAGTGGTGTATTTAATCTTTAGACATCTTGTAGATTATTGACTCTCTCTTTTCTGTTTTATTCTAACAAATATTTGCATTTGGTCATCATTCTTTTTTTTTTTTAAGAATAACTACTTGATAAATTCTTTGAATTTTCCTTTTACCTCTTTCCTTCCTTTTCACCAAATGTTGGATTTAATTTGTGATAGGTTCTTATCATTTTAAAGCAAAGAGACTGGATGACCACTTAGGGTCAAGGGCTTAGGGATAGAAGGAACTCTGGAGGCCATTTATTCTAGCCTTTTTATTTTATAGACTAGGAAATTGAGACCCAGAGAAATGAAGTGACTTTTGTAGTAAGTGGAAGAGGTGACATTTGTACCTAAGTCCTCTTATTGTAGAGCCAGTTTTTTTAAAAATACATTTTTATTTTTCCAGTTACATGTAAAATAATTATTTTACATTTGTTTTTAAAATTTTGAGTTCCAGATTCTCCCCTTCCTGCCCATACCCCTTCATTGAAAAGACTCATGTGAAGCTGTACAAAACATTTCCATAAAAGTCATGTTGGAAAAGAAAACATAGATGTCTACCCCGAGGAAAAAAGCCCTCAAGAAAAAAAAAAGAAAGTAAAAAAAAAAATGCTTCAGTCTATATTAAGACGCAATTAGTTTGTTCTCCAGGTATGATTTTTATCTTATGTCCTTCAGAGTTATTTTGGATCATTGTATTGCTGAAAATAGCAAAGTCCTTCACATTGCACAACTTTGCTATTACTATGTACACAATTATATTCATTTTACTTTACTTGAGTTCATGGAGGTCTTTACAGGTTTTTCTGAGAACATCCTGCTCATCATTTCTTCTAGAGCAATAATATTCCTTTATAATTCCATACCACAATTTATTCATCCATTACCCAATTGATGGGCATCCCCTCAATTTTTTATTCTTTGCCCTGAGAAAAGAGCTGCTATAAATATTTTTACAAATATAGGTTCTTTTGAAAAATTTCTTTTGGATTTCATGCCTAGTTGTGCTATTGTTAGGTCAAATGGATATGTGTGAGCCCTGTAGACATAGGTAATATCATTTATCAGTTGTGGAATGTGTGGTGCCAGTTTTATTTCCATTGTCTTGTCACTAGACTTTGATGACTGGAGGAGAGACGTGAGGCTGAGCTATACCTCACTCAAATCCAACTCATGTGCAAGTCAAGACATCATGTTCATGATTTTGATGGACTTTTTTCAGTTTGAAAATTCTGATTCTGCAATTATTGTATAGTTGCTAGTCCAAACTGAAAAGGTCTCTTTCTCATTAGATAGTGTCTCAATCTCATCAACCTTCAGAATATTGCTACTGAAGACTCTTACAATCATGTTGCCCTTTATGACCTGTAAGAAAAAAAATGGTTTTTAATAGTGAAGAAATCTAAAATAAAGCAAATATTAGATATCTACCTGTGGCTTGGGTGAAATTAAGCCAAGTCATATCCAGTCAGTGGCTCTAAGGTTTTCCTTGGGAGGTGTCATAGGACCCTTTGGAAGTCTTGTAAAGCTTGAAAATAATAAAGTTTTATATAAATAATATATAATAAATATATAGATAACAAAAAAGTTTTTGAACACATAAAGGAAAATACATAGCATTATTAAAGAAGCCAAAGGTTAGTAAACATAAAAATGTATTTTCTTTTTCTGTTCCAAGCTCATAGGACCCTTGCAATTTCTTCATGCACACCATTGTGGATTTGTAGTCCTCAGGTGAAGAACTGTATAAAGAAAATGTCTGCTATCTTCTGGCTACCATACTATGATAAAGAAGTCACAGATTTTATTCTTAGTGTGACTATAAAATAAGGAAATTGATTTTTGTATGTCCCTTTTATTACTTTATATTAGTATCTTTTATGAGTAGCATTTATAAAACCTGAACCAGGCACCTAGGTAATTTCAGATTTAAGTCACAAAAGTCTCTGGGTAATCATTTGGCTAGCTCAGAATAAATCCATAATTATTGATATTACAGAAACAAAAATTTAAATTATCTAAAATCTAATGTCCTATGATAATGAACTAGGACTTTATCTTTGTTTTGGAAGTGCAGAAGCGCAGCACATTACGTAAGTAGGGACTGCAGTATAACTAAAATGTTCACCTCAGCCATTTTAATTTTAAAATTTTAATTAAATTTTATTTTATTTTCAAATAAAGATCTTATTCTTTCCCTTCAACCACCCCTTCTTCACACCATTGAGAAAGCAAGAAAAATAAAATTCCTGTTAAAAAACATGTTTAATAAAGGAAACAAATTCTTATATTGATCATATCCAAAAATTATCTCTAGGTCTGCACTGAGTCCATCATATCATTGTTGGGAGATAGGCAACATATATTATCATTAGTTCTGAGTCTTTCAAAGTTGTCAACAATACTGGTGTTACTGTATCTATCATTCCTTAGTTCTGCTTCCCTACTCTCTTGGCTATTTTAATCAACATTCTTGGTTGTCCCATTACTGGCTTTAAATTGGGATATAGTTAAATTAAACTTGCCTTTATTGAATTTATAATTGTTGATATGGATGTGAGCTGGATTCTATAACCATTATTATCACGCTTATTTTACAGGCAAGGAAACTGCGACAAAGTGACTCCTGGATCTGGCTAGGTA
Source organism: Antechinus flavipes (assembly GCF_016432865.1). Taxonomy (NCBI): domain Eukaryota; kingdom Metazoa; phylum Chordata; class Mammalia; order Dasyuromorphia; family Dasyuridae; genus Antechinus; species Antechinus flavipes. The sequence goes on along the minus strand of NC_067400.1, from coordinate 174,618,605 downwards.
GAACTTCTTTTCAAATCCCAGTTTTTTTGTGACACTGGACAAATAACTGCTCTGCAGGACTTAGTTTTGTTACATTTAAAATGAGAGGAGTTGAATTACTTTTTCTTTAAAGTCATTTGTAAATCTAAACAAATGATCCCATGATTTGCCCATGGTCAAATGGCAGGATTTGAGCTTAGGTCTTTTGATTTCTCTTCACTCCCCCATACATTCCACTGCCTCAGTTTTTTTTTTTTTTCTATGTACATCATTTATCTTGCTGGACTGTATAATTTCATATGTACTTGTAACATCCCTTTAGGATACTCTCTGAAGATAGTTCTTACATCTGGGTTTTAAGAGTGTCCTATGGGTACTCTTTCCTAATGTTATATTGTACAACCCCTCACCATTGTGTTTCTGATTAGTCATCAACCTATAGAAATAGCTCAGGACAAAGACATTTACTTAGATGGCATTGTAATAACAGTAGCTGCAAAGCACTCCTCCCAGAAAACCCTGGATGCTCTCTCCCATTAATAGAGCATATGTGGCAAGTGTTGGGAAAGTGAGGACAGTAGTAGTGTTCAATTTTCTCAATTACATCAGTAGTGAGGCACATAGATCAGGAGAATATGTAGTTTACTTAATCCTAGTAGGTGTTAATATTTTGTCTTGTAGTGGAGTCCTCTAAAAAATCCTGCTGGATTCTTCTTCCTCATCTTTATCCTTTTCCTCTTTTATTCCCTTTCTTTTCCCATTTTCCCCCTCCTTCCCATTTTTCCTTTCCCTTCCTATTTCCCTTTCTTTTTCTTTCCTATTTTTTACCTTTCCTTCCCTTCCAATTTTCCCCTTCCCTTCCCTTTTTTCTTTTTTTCTTCCCTTTTCATTTTTTTCCCTTCCCTTCCTTCCCATTTTCCCATCCCTTCCCTTTCTATTTTCCCCTTCCCTTCCTTCCCCCCTTTTCTCCTCCCCTTTCCCGTTTTCCTTTCCTCTCTGCTTCCCCTTCTCCCTCCTTTTCCCTTCTCCCTCCCTTTCCCTTCTCCCTCCCTTTCCCTTCTCCCTCCTTTTCCCTTCTCCCTCCCTTTCCCTTCTCCCTCCTTTTCCCTTCTCCCTCTCTTCCCCTTCTCCTTTTCTTTCCCTTTCTTTCCCCACTCTCCCTTTCCCTTGTCTTCTTTACCCTTCTCCCTCCTTCCCTATCCTTACCATTAAGCCATTTTAAAATATGAACTTTCTGAGCAAGATATTTAGTTTGAAATGTAGTATCTATGCTTTGTTTTTATTTATTTATTTATTATTTTTATTAAATATTTCTCGGTTCCATCTTAGTCTTATTTGGGCAGCATCCACAACATACTGAATGTGTATTTGACACCTTTGGTTTACATCATTGAAGTTCTATACAATACAGTGGTCAAACAAAAAAAAAATACAGGCACATCCCTCCTCTTGGTGGGGTTATGAGTATGAAATATTGTATATTCTGTCAATTATGGTTTCCCAGTCAGCTGGCTTTGCTTAACTGTCCTTATTTATGACAGGATAGCATTCAACACAAGGGCCATTGAACTGTGGGACTGAAAAAAATCTGTAAAGTTAAATTAAAAAACAACATCAACAAAAACAGTTCCTCAGTGACCTGAATAGACATAGGAACAAGTTAATTTTCAGAAAGATTCTGGGATAACCATAAAGAAATGGTGGGTATATGTGTTGTAATACAGCAAATTAATCCTGATAGCTAATAGTCCATGTAGTAATTTATTTTAATAAATGTTCAGGAAACTAAGGCTTGTATGATAAAGTAACTCCTGTATCTAGTGTTGGAGGACTTGTCTTCAAATACCTGTTCTCTCTGACATTAGACTAATCACTACTCACAAAGCTCCTGTTTCACTACCTCTAAAATGAAGGAGTTACACTAATCTTTCTCTATTTATAAATTTTTGTATTTGTATATTTTAATTTATTTTTTCCTTATTTGTGGACTACTTTTCTCTATTTCTTTAATTCTTTCCTCTCATTCAAGGTCACAGATTTTTTAAAAATCAATCAAAGGGATTCTCTGGACATCAGATTAAGAACCCCCTGAACAAAGCAAAAAGAGGTTGACTAATTTTTATAAGAAAAGGTTAGCTTAAATCCAAAGGCATAACCTAATAACACAATAGACTAGACAGTATTCCTTTATTTGATAATTTTAAAATATATTTTGAAGAGAATGAAATTTTAGAATAAAGAAGAGAGATCATGTAAAATAATATAATTTTTAGCAATCAAAAGAAAATAATCTCTGGGACAGCATAGTAAAGACTAGACTATAAACTCTATGAGGGCAAGAATTATGTCTTATCTCTAGCGCATCTCTAGCAATCTTTAGCACAGTCTATTATCTCTTTCCCCCCCCCCAATATTTCATGAACACTTTTTCCTTTTCTAGTCATTCTTATTCTTAATATAAACCTTTTTGTGTTTCATCTTGCATCTAAGATGAACTATGACAGCATGCTGTTAAAATCATTATTGCATTTGAGGGAAAGAGCTTGTATTTATGTGAAATGAATAATCTTTATAGATAGCTTTTCTTGAAATGGAAGTACTTATTCAAGTGTAGAGAATTAACAAAAGTTTGGTGCTTATTAATATCTCTCTTGGATTCCAATAACTTTCTGCTACTAAGTCCAATCCCAGAATTAGAGCCAAGGGAAATGTGTTCCTGGGATCCTGAGATTTCTCCAAAGAGTGATAGTTGTGGCTGAATTATATTACCAAATAATTTTATTTTTTTCAATTCAACAAGCATTTATTAAAAACCTACTGTGTGAAAGGTACTATGCTGATTGCTGGGGATACAAAACAAAATAAAAAAGCCCCACTAATCCTATACCCTGATTTCAAGAATCTTACATTGTAGCTTTATTTTAATTTCATTATGAGTTACAAAGAATTTTTATGAGCTCACCTGGGAACTTTTTTAGCTTTGATAACCATCTTTATGGGAAATTTAATTCTATAAACTCACAAATTGAAACTTTTGTAATGAAATCTGTTCATAAATTGGTAATTACTTGTATTGAAAAATTCAAAAGCCAGGAACAAAAGATAGATTAAAAAGAAATTGAGTAATGGAGTATATAAAAGCTACTTCTTTTTTCCTTGTCAAACTTTGAAAAAACAGTGGTTTGTGTTCATGACCTCCCATTTCCCAGTCCCAGTTATCTATTAATTACTTTCATTTAGGTATTCTTCAATTCTATTCAATGTGTATCAAACAAAGCACCTCCTATTGATTTTCTTATTTTTTGTAAACATACTTATCACCCAGGCTTTTACATATGATTTCTAAGTCACTTTTTTTATTTGTTGTTGTTCAGTCATTTCAGTCACACTTGACAGGGTTTTCATGGCAAAGATATAGAAGGTTAAATCCCAGTTATTGGTTACCAAAAATCCATTTTTTTCTCCTTTTATGGTGTCTTGATGAAGTTCCACTTATATATAGATTTTTGATGGATATTGAGAATTGGTGCCCTTGTAGAATCTTGAATGTATCATTCTTCATTGTCCAGTTTGTTCTTAGTGTATATCTTGATGTCCAGTACAGATAATGTCATCAGCCACAGGTACTCTAGCTATATGCAATTTCTGATATCAATGAGGACTATAGATCTACTCACCTTTCAAAGTGCAAGGTCCTTACTTGGCCAATGGGTGAGGTGGAGAGAAATTCATTCCTCTATTTCTTTTCCCTCTCCCATATTAGACAGATCCCTCGGGAATCCTCTGCTCTTGGCTTTTTTATACCATCACTCACTAGTTGTTGTGTAAGATTCTTTTGGCCAATCACAAGATTCATTCAGTGTGGTGCTATCTGTCTTTATCCAATGATTAAAGTACTTTATTTCTGCCAAATTGATTAAGTACTTGTTCATACCTAGTTTAAACTTTTGATTGATTTAACCTAGATGTCTGAGACTTCTGTGATTAATTGGCATGGGAGTTGGATCTCACTCATACTTGTATATACATAGTGCTTAGCAGGTACCTGACATGTGGTAAGTGCTTAATAAACACTTTTTGATTGATTAACCTCCTAAGTGGTCACCTTGCCATTCTCTTCTCCCTTTCTAATCTAGCCTGCAGACTAATCTTCCTAAAATACGGAATAATACAATCAAAGGTATTTTATTATACCCTACTGCTTATAGGATAAAATCTAAACTGCTTAACTTGATATTCAGGGCCCATTACATTCTGCCCATAGCCTACTTTTCTTTTCTTTTTCTTTATTAAAAATAATAGCTTTTTATTTTCAAAATACATGCAAAGATAGTTTTCAATGTTTACCTTTGTAAAACCTTGTGTTCCAAAATTTTCTGTCTCCCTTTCCCCACCTTCTCCCTAGACAGCAAGTAATCCAATATATATTAAACGTGTACAATTCTTCTAGACATATTTCCACATTTATCATGCTGCACAAGAAAAATCAGATCAAAAAGGAAAAAAATGAGGAAAAATGAAAAGCAAGAAAACAACAATTAAAAAAAGGTGAAAATCTATCTTGTGATCCACACTCAATCCCAACAGTCTTCTTTCTGGATGCAGATGAAAAGATCACAAGTCTATTAGAACTGCATAGCCTACTTTTCTGCCATAATCTCTCAAAGTTTCATCCAAATAGTCTATGCTTTTATGCTTTCCTGATTTCTTATCTTTGTTCACAGTTACTAATAAGCATTTAAGTACCACAGTGTATCAGAAGCCATACTAGATACAAAATATATCAAAACAAAGGCAACAATCTCTGCCCTCAAGGAACTTACAGTCTGTCAGAGAAGATATGTATATAAAAATAGCTCTAACAGAGGTGGATTTTTTTTTTCAGTAGAAAATTCTAGCAGTTGAAGAGGGAATCAGGAAAGGTTTAATGTAGAAGGTGTCATTTAAACTAAACTTTCAAATAAATTGAAGAGTAGAAAAGGGGAAAGCTCAGGAAGTGCCTTTTTGGTATGGAGGACTGCCAGTTTAAAGGCATATAAGATTAGGAGATGGAGGATTGTGGTTGTATGAAAATTATTAAGAAGACCAGTTTGACTAGATCCTAGACTTACTGAGCAATTGTAACGTAATAAAATTGGAAAGATGGGTTTAAGACCGACTAAAAAGGTCTTTAAGTGTCTGCCAGGAGTTTATTTTTGTCCTCCATATCACCCTGTCAAAATTTTTTGCATTTCAAAATCCTATTTTTTTCAATCACTCTCCTTTTCCATGAGGTTTCCACTAATTACTGTAACTGGAAATAATTTCTTCCTCTCCTGAAGTATTCTAGTTTTCTGTACTAATCATGGTATTTGAACTACAATAGAAGCCACTATGCCATATTTGTGTCTTATTTTCCCTGCTAGATAGTAAGCTACTTAAGAGTAGAGATCTCATACAACCCTCTACTCCTTCAAAAATTCCTTGCATATAATAAAATGCTCAGATTCCTTTGAAATGAGTGAATGTTTTGTTATCATTATATATATGAAATAAGGAGGAATACAGCTAGATCCAACAAGTATAGCTTTAGTCTTAAAAGGTCTAACAATCAGTATAAAGTACTGCTTGGGGAAACAGAAACATAAGTACTATACAATGGATGTCTTTATAGTCTTTAATGGGAAATAATGCACTCATAAGGGAATTATGAACCATGTTGTGAAGCCAAGCTAGTATTGCACAAGCTTTATATCTAACATATTGGAAATCGGTATTATGGTACATGATTTTAAAAAAATCAAGAAGAAAAGGTTTTAATGGAAAATAGTTGGTATAAGGCTTAAGAAAGTAGATCTATACTTTCTGTTAAAGTGGAAATAGAGGGGTGGGGAGAGAATGAATGAATTCTTGTTGCTTTTGAATTTTTCTTGAAGCTTGTTCTAATATCTTTTTAAAAACCTCACACCCCAGACGGTGTACATGTTTCAGGACAAGATGATCTGTATTGCATCAGCCTGCATTCTTTGTGAATTTAAATGTGACCATTCCTTTGTTTTATTCAAGCACAAAATAAATATAACAAGTATAGTCTTGAAGATCACTTTTAAAAATAACCAACTCACAAAAGTAAATATTCTTTTCTCCATCCAATCCCCTCATTCCCCCAATCTTCCTACTTATATGCTTTGAGGTATCTGTGATTTCTTCAATGTTAAGTAGTTCTTCCTCTGGTATAGATCAGAATCTTTCTATACCTTTTCAGACTTCATAATTCTCATTCATATCTTTCCATAAATCCTTCATAGAGAAACTAACTGATCTGCTACCAGTTGGCTTCTGGTCCTTTTAGCATCTTAGAGTTAGAAGTGTAGCACTTGGTCTATCTTTCATTCTCTCTCCATGATTCTCACCTTTCTATTTTCATCATTCATGTCTTTGATGTCTTTTTATGCTTCTTAAGACATGTTCATCTTCCTAAAGTCTAACCATTCTAGAAAACTGTTGAGATCACTCGTGTGTGTGTGTGTGTGTGTGTGTGAGTGTGTGTGTAACTGCATGTATGTGCACATACATTGAGAGAGTCAATGGTCGAGCATAGCTCATTAGTGGCCCTGGGTAAGTGATCTTCTCTGAGGGAGGTTTGGGCTAGTTTTTCATCTGTTTTCCCTAGGAAACCTTCATTTCATTTCTTTTCTCTCCCCTCCCTTTTTTTGTGGTTCAGTTACCACTCTGATTTTTCTACAAATGAAAGATGCTGATAATAAATTCCACTATTATTGTGTTTCAGCAGCTCCAGGGGCTTTCCATTGTCTGTGGAAGATTTCCTGATGTGGAACCTTAATTGACTGGATTTGTTTTTTTGGCTTGTATTTGCTTGCATCACTAGAACTGTTGTACATTTTTTCAAAAATGCTCTATTTATTTAGTAGACATAGAATGAATTTGATTTTCCCTCATTTTTAATAATTCAAGAATGTGTTAGTATGTTCATTTTGGGCATAGATGCTTTCCAGTGTTCTCCCATAATCAACTTGACTGTGAGCTTTGAAATCATCTTTGTTTTGGATATTCTTATTCAGTGGTATTTGACTCTTCAAAACCCTATTTGGCATTTTCTTAGTAAAGGCACATCTTTGTATAGCCCATATGATTGCTGATTCTTTGCTTCACATGGCAGAAATAATCATGCTTCCATCACCCTGTGCTACATAAATGAACTAAAAGATTATCTGTGATGTACTAGTGTTTTCTATGACAGTTAAATACAATGACTTAAATAAGGGAGGATCTAACATATCACTCAGATCCTTTGGTTCCTTCTACTGCTTAAATGAAAAGAGACATCACTCATTTCCTTTGCTTAAGCTCTGGGGCTGTGCCATTAAAAATTTGCATCAGAAATCCCACAGTCCCAACAAAGACATCTCAAGTGAGGAAGAACCTGCATAAAATTCAAGAAAACCATAAAACCAGAATTTTGTACATTAAAAAGATTGCAAACTTTAACAAAATATCAGTAATAGTTTATTTCCTGTTTTTCTTTCAAATTTCTTTCTTCATTCATATACTTTTGTTAATTTTATATAGCTTGATAATCATTTTTGGGAGGAGGGGTTAGGGTTTGGACAGTGGAAGAAATTATGACATCTGGTCCTCTGTTCCTGTTTAACTTTTCATTCTTTACCCCTTTCAGCAGTCCATATCCATAAAAACTTTGGTTTTAACACTGCCAATTTGGATGTGTCTATAGCAGCTTTTAAAATATCCTCTACAAACCCATGATAACTGGTTGAAATTATTTGGCTTATATGGCTTTCATTTGTCTTGCTTTCATTTTCCAATGTCCTGCTTTTCTGCCTTAATCATCTTAATTCACCTCTGCTGTCAATACTAAACCAAGAGAAAACAAGTATTTTCAGCAAATATCTTTAGAGTTTCTACAGAGCATGTTGTTTGTGAAGATCAAACAGAAAAGTAAACCAAAAGGAGAGTCAGAATCTAATTTCTTTCTCCAGAACATTCATTGTTGTATCTTCATTAGGTCTGTTTGGCAAGTTTTCTTTTGAATCCATTCTGGTTTCTTTGGAAAGATGGAAATGATCTTGATTTTCAGTTTACATCATAATTCGGCTAAAACTCAATTTCTGAACCAAGATCTTATTACGTATAATTTAGGATGGTATTGATTCTTTGGGCAAAGATATGTTACTTCATATTATAACTCTTTTATGTACTTATAGAATATTGTATTCAATTAATTATTTATCTTTTGTAGCTTGTCCAAATACAGTAAGCTCCATGAAGGTCGGGACCACATCCTGTCTCAACTTTGTGTTTTGTGTACAAGAAGTGCTTAGTTTATATTGAATAAATTAGTCCTCTATTTAAGGGTCATTTTTCTAAGTATGGAATATTCTTTGAAAGGAAATATAGTCATTATATAAATGCTTTTCTTATCTACAGTAGCACATTCATTTGACAAAAACACATAGATACTAAGATATAATGTTTGATTATCTTTATGGAATTTATAAATTAGTAGGACAATGTGTACAATGCACAACATTCAAAAATTCATTAGTGACTTATAAAGCAAAGGGTTCCATAAAATTCAAAGTGAGATTCTGCTATCAACAGAGAGGTGAAGGAAGAAATACTATTTGAATTGATCTTTCAAAGATGGATAAAAATTCAATAAGCAAAGGAGGAAAACATTGGAAGCCCAGGGAGCAATATGTACAAAAGCCCAAAGGCAGCAGAACCTATGAAATATTGGGTAGACAGAAAAACTGCCCACTTTGACTGTAGAGAAACATGAGTAGAGGTGGATAATTGGATATAGGGCTTGAAAGGCAGGGTGGAAGATTGTGGAGTATCTTAGAATGCCAGGCAAATGAACTTGGATTTTCCTTGTGGGTACAATAGGGAGCCACTAAAAACTTTGGAGCAGAGAAGGAGTGTAACCAGATATATCTGAGGGAAATTTTTCTTCTTTCACTGGCCTTTTTCAGGTCCTGTCATTTCTCTAGTTCATATGTTTATTTATTTACTTGAAAAATATTTTATTAAGTGTGAGATGAAGAATGGATTAAAAACCTTAAAAAAAGACTGTATGATAATACAATTAGGTGGCAATGAAAATGTACTTAGGGCCAAGGAAGGGACAGATATTAGCTAGAGATGTTAGAGACATTTAAATGACAATATGAAAGGACAAGAATAGGAAGAGATAAATTAGAATATAAATGGTCTTATTGTTGGTAATGGAATAGATAGAAACAGCAAAGAAAGATGGAGAAACAGTTTGGCGGAGCAAGGGGTACAAATAAGCTAGTTTTTTGCACATATTGAAATTGAGCTATTTGTGGGATAGCTAGGAGGCACAATGAGAGTGCTGGATTGGATGTCCAGAAGACTGGAATTGAAATGCAGCCTTAGACTACTACTGACTGTGTGACTCTGACTAGGACACTTAATGTCTACCTGCCTCAGTTTACTCCCCTGTAAAATGGGGATAATAATTTCTTCACCTCCTAGGGCTTTTTGAGGATCAGATGATAACATATTTGTCAAGTGCTTTGCACAATTTTGGTATATAGCTATTTATTAATACTTGTTTTTCTTCCCTCCCCCATGGAACATTCAGGTAAAAATGATCTATATGTACCTAGAAATTTGAGCCTACAGCTCAGAAGAGAAGTCAGGGCTAGAAATCTGGGAGTTAACCACATAGAGAAGGGAGTGAAGAAGATTGCTGAGAATATATTGAAGAAGAGAGAGAAGCAGCCATAACAAGAGGTCAGGAACTTGGAAAAAGACTATACCTTGGTCAGACAAACATGGATTGTTAGGTTAAAATCTGAGCATCAGGCTTTAGTGAGGACATTACCAACTAGAGCAGAGGTCTTAGCCTTTTTTGTGTTATAAAAGTATTGAAACCTATGAAACCTTCCTTAGAATATCATTTTTAAGTATTTGAAAGAAATGCCAAATTTTAATTAGAAGTTAAGGAAAATAGAGATGTAGATTTTTTTTCACTCATTCACATTCATAGATCTTACGAAATCTACCCCAGGTAAAGAACCCCTGGGCCAGAGTGTGGTTCAAGGAAAGGTGGCAAAAGTAATGTCATTAAAAATTCGTTGGAGGAAATGAGTATCTTTAGGCTGGAGGAGAAAAGATTTAGAGAAATGGCAGCTATCTTGGGACAAAAGGAAAGACTAGATTTGGAACCAGAAGATTTTTTTCGTTAAAATACTGGTGATCATACAGTAATATAATTATAAAAATAACTAGCATTTATATAGCCCTTCAAGGTTACAAAGTACCTTATAAATATTACTCATTTTACCCTCAAAGCAAAAATTGGGAGGTAGAAATTAATATCACCTTCATTTTATAGTTGAGGAAACAGGCAGAGGTTGAGTGACTTCCTACACTTCTAGGAAGTGTCTGAAGCCAGATTTGAATTTAGGCCTTCCTGATTCTGGGTCTGCTGCTATCTCCAACATCTTACAAATAAAGGAATTGAATCCCAGAGAAATTCATCGACTTGTTATAGATTTTTAAGTGAAATTTAGAGAAGTGAGTTTTATCTTTATATAAGGAGCTATTTTCATAGCTTCTAAAAGTGTAATGGACTGTCTCAGGAGAAATAAAACTCCCCCATCAATGCAGGACTTGGAAAATTAGGGTACCTCTTCTGGGAGATGTATTGGAAGGGATTCTTTTTTAGGCATGGTTTGAACTAGGATAGTCATGAAGATTCCTTCTAGTACTGAAATTCTGTGAAACTCAGATTTGCACAATTGCAAGATGGCAAGACAACCTGTTTATTAACAGATTTTTCTGTTTTCATCTGATTGCTATGGCATAATATAGACATGACTGCAGGCTATATAACATGGAGACACCCACTTATCACGTCATATATCATCATTTTCTCTTCATTTTGGAATGTTAAATTTGGGCCCATGCCTGTAAGCAGGAAATAGCTATTAATGAATTCATTAACTTTTGTCATGTTCATATTTCCTTTGTCAGCTGTAATTGTTTATTTTTTTTGAAATAACTTTTTGGCTTGTTACTATAATTATTGCTTATTGGAAACAACATACTTTAATATCCTAAATGTCTGTGAAATATATGGACCTTGTCCTCTGTTAAAATCCAACTATAACATTTTTTATAAGATGGAGACAGTTGAATGATAATGAAGACAGAGGCATAGTCTATTTTAAGGTGTCATGGAAGGAACATATAGAGATAGGAGACCTGGACTTTATGACTGAAATAAATTCAATGGGATTTTATTGCATCTATTGTATGTAGAGCAACAGCATCTAAGCCTGTCTTACTCATATATAAAATTAAGGATTTGAAATAGATGATCTCTAAAGTATCTTACCATTTTTGCAATACTTTTATTGGGGAGGTGTTGTAACTATAATTAAATTAGTGTTGGGAAACTCCAAGTGGGTAAGCTCTTTCTACCATTGCAGAGTTGTAAGTCAATATAATTTTACAGCCCTAGCTATGTGCCTGAGATACTAAGAGGTTAAGTGAATAACCTATGGCCTCATAAATAATCTGTGTTGAAGGCAATACTTGTACCCAGTTCTTATTGACTTTAAGGTTATATTTCTTTGATTCTTTAGCTAACAAACATTTGTTCTGCATATGATTATAATTGATTTATAGAGAACCTAATTATGAATATACTAGTTATACTATAATTATACTATAATATATTCCTTGTTGACTACCATTATCCATGTAAATTCTTAGATTTAAAGTAAAAAAATAAAATCATAGATTTAAAGCTGGAAGAACCTTAGAGGTCATCTAGTTAAACCTTTTCATTTTGCAGATGAAAAAACTGAGTTCTAGATAGGTATGAAACTGACTTGGCCAAAATGACATAGAGGAGAGTCTTAAGTTGGATTCAAATCCAGGTTCTTTGACTTCAAATGTAGTAGTCTTTCTATTGCACCACACTGCTTCCCCTTAAAATAATCTATAAAGATCTATTTTCTTGGTCATTCAGACCTGTTTTTCAGGAATTAATTACTTTGGAGAGGAAGGCAGTTAAAATTAGGTGGCCTTCGTTGTTTTCACATATTTCCATTCTCTCAAAAGGAAAGCAAGACAGTACTAGACAGATGCAAAATGATGCTGTTGGCACTTGTATACACTGAACTGTTTGGGAATTCCAAAGTTCTGCATTGAAGGAATTTTGAAATCTAATATTATCAGCTCCAAAAGTTTATATAATATATACTATCACATGCTACTGAAGTTAATGCATGAAAGACAATTTAAAAATTCAGACAGCATGGTGTAGTGGATAGAGAACTAGTCTACAAGACAGAAAATATTGGGTTTAAGTAAGACCTCCCAGACAACTCTGTATGACTGTAATTTGTACAGCAAATGTGATGGTAGAGGGAATTTGCTCATTGAGAATTCTTTATACTAATGAAACTATCCCTTGTTTTGACTTCAAAAAGGGAAGAGGCAAAGGAAAGATTTTTTAACATGTTGGCTTGAGAAGTAGAGAGCACCTACAGAATATTGAAAATTGAAGGAAACTTGAGTCATCTAGCATAACACCCCTTGATTTTGTGGATGAGGAATGGGAATCTCCTCTCTCATCTTCCTCCACCTCACTCCAGGAATGACTCTCCCAAGCTCATACAATAAACCAATGCCAGAGGGGAGACTTGATTCAAGTCTTACTGGCTCTAAGTTTAGTCTTCTTTCCACTACAAAATATATAACTGGAATATATACATGGAGTATATTCTTCTCCATTGGGTAAAAATGTTATCCATCCCTGACAAGAAAAGCTTATATTTGTACAAAGAGAAGATTTTTATCATGATATGGGAGTATGTGAAGCAAGTGTGTGTGTGTGTGTGTGTGTGTATGTGTGTAGAAACCCCATTCGTGTTATTTAGAGTGGCCAATTTCATTGTAGAATTTACTGTTACAGAAGTCAATTCTCTTTAAATGCTGGCAGGTCTGTTATTACTCTGGGGTGACATCTTGTGATTCAATGAAAGCATCTCTCCCAGAGACTTCTTTCATTTAACATTTCTGTCATTATTCACTTTTACTTGCCTGGGTTGCCCTGCAGAATGGTTTGAGGCAGAGTGACAAGTGCCTGTTTCTATAAAGTCTTTAAGAACCTGAGAAAATGTGAAACTCCTTGTTTTGTTTTAATACAAACATATTTATCGCAGTACTTTGTATTAGCAAAGTACTGGATATCCATTGATTGGGGAGAAGCTGAACAAATTGTGGTATATGCATGTAATGGAACATTATTCTGCAATAAGAGATTAATAATGTGAGAAATTCAGAGGATGCAGGAAGACTTATATGAAGCAAAATATAGTGAAGCAAAATGAATAAAAGACCAGAAATTAGATTATATGCTTCAATAAAGCTCAATTACGTAGGATTGATAAAAGACCCCTTCCCTTGTCTCTGAAGTAGTGGTAGACTATGGGAATAGAACATTGCATCCACTGCTTATATTGATTAATGTACTTTTGTCTTTTTGCTTAACTAGTGTCCCTCATCTGGATAGAGTGTTGGTTTTGAAGTTCTGGATACCTGACATTTAGTAACTGGGCATGTGATTTCAATGATGTAGAGAACTCTCCCTACCAAAACAGGTTGGCAACTTCTCTGATTTATGGTCTTAAAGAGTTGTGTGAAGCATGGAGGAATTTGTTGCAGTTGTTTCTTATCCTTCTTAACACTATTTAGGGTTTTCTTGGAACAAATACTGAGTGGTTTTCTTATTCTGTTCTACAGCTCATTTTATAGATGAGGAAACTGAGCTTTGTCCAAGATCATACAGACATTATTTGTCAGAAAGGATTTGGGTTGAGGTTTTCCTGGCTTCAAGGTCATGTCTTTATCAAATATTCAGTATTTCTTTTCATAATACATGATAAGCACATAATAAATATTTCTTGATTGACTGATCCAGCTTTAGATTTGTCTTTTGACAATATGTATGTGATTATAGGAAATCACTTCTCTGTAATTTTCTACCATGTAACTGAAGTTCCCTGTGACAAAATCATGAATCTTTTACATATTAAATATTTGTAGAAGGAGGGTTCTATAGTAGAGAAGGAATTAATAGTGAACCACAAAAAAAAATCATCAATAAAATGGTTTTAAAAAAATAAAAACTTTCAAACCTTGATTTTAGGCTTCCTATTCACCTAGGGAAATAAATTGTAGTGTTATGATTTACTTTATAACTGAGATGGCTGGAGTGGGGAAGAGTTTGTTTCCTTCTCCTCCCCCTTCCCCCACCCCGATTTTTGTAGAATGTGGATTTATTACATTTCCTTTCTGAAAGTTGTTTAAGGCAAGGAGAAATAGATTGGCGCCTCACTCTGGTGCTATTCCTCATGTCATAGGATTGACTTATGGGTGAAATAATCTTATGTGGTTCTTATCAACCATCTCATAAAATAAAATAAAAAAATAATAAGGCCTGGAAGGGCCCTTCTTAGAGATTATCTAGATAAATCCTTTTATTTTGTCTTCACTAACTAAACACCTTCAAATAAGGTCCAAAATTGAGGGTTCTGTCAGGGGAATTCTCCCACACAACAAACTGTAATGTTAGTTTCTATATAAATTAAGGAATAGTTGAGAATTGCAAGATTTATATTGCTAGAGACCAAAATTGACTATTGTACTGTCCTCCATTATCTACTATTCTTGGTGTATTTTGAAACATAGACAGTTGAAAAAATCCTTGATACATCCACCCCCAATCTATCTACCCCTAAAAAGTGTGTCTGGTTTGTTACATCACCCTGTTAAGTGTTTGAGTTAATTGTACAACTCTTTCTTGACTTTATTTGGCTCTTCCCTGGGTTAGGTTTTTACAGCAAGGAGTTTCATGTATACCTTATTTATGATCCTTACTACAGCTCTTGTAGGTAAGTGTTACTAAACCCATTGTATAGACAGGAAAATTAAATTTCAAGAAAATTAAGTTCTGAGATAGAGTGACTTGCCTTGTGGTCCTTGAATTGTGTTTTCCTAACTTCAGGTTTCAATGTGATATCTAATATCCCTGCTGCTGCTTCACTGAATTTATTAACTTTGAAAATGGATGAAAAAAATTCATGACGTAAAAAGCAATGTCATGATTGAGGCTGATAGTCAGGGATATGTTGGAAAATATTTAACAACTTCCTCTAAAGGAAAAAAAAGAATGAATAATATACTTTTAAGTTTTGTTGTTGTTCATTTGTTTTTTCAGTCATATCTGACTTTTCAGGATTTGGGATACTGCAATGGTTTTTTATTTCCTCCTGCAACTCATTTAAAGATAAGGAAACAGGGGCAAACAGGATTAAATGATGCAGTCACTTACCCAGGGTCATACAGCTAATGTCTAAGATCCAGAGTTGAATCCATGAATGTGAGTCTTCCTGATTCTTAGCTCAGTGCTCTATCCATTGTTTTACCCAATTGCCTTATTTTAGTTTTACTCCTACATTATTTACATTTTCTCCATCACTGTTTCAAGTTTAGCAAATCAATAAAACAAGAAATCAAGCCTTTTCATAGCATTTGCCAATTTCCAAGGTATAAATACTCACACTAAAAATTTAATGATTGGCACTTGGGAACCAGTTCAAGTTGGCTTCAGCACACCCCTATGTACGTATTAATAATGCATGTTCCATAGCACTTTAAGATTTATTACATGGTATTCCCCCAATAGTCTTGTGAGACAGACAGTGTGATTAGTATTATCCCCATTTTACAGATAAGGAAACTGAGACAGGGAAAACTTCAATGACTTGCCCCATTGTCGATATACCCTTCGCAAATAGTTAGCTTGTATTTAAACTTAGGTTTTGTGATTACAAACTGAATGGGTTTTTTTTTTTTTGTTACACCATACTGCCTTTTATAATGATAGACTGAGTAGACTGAGCACAAAGGATTGAATAAAGGCAAGGGATTGAGTTAGTCTTTGTAATTATATTGTCAGAATAAACAGAGGACTCTGTTTACAAGAGTTTATTTTTTATTAGCAGCAATTATTATTTTCAGTTAATTTTGGTGAGTGGTAATCGTTAATGTAAGTGGTATGTTTGAGTAAATAAAGAATTCATGCCTAATTTATTCCAATTTGAAGATGTCTTCTGTGTTTTCTTTGTCCCTTGAAAGGGGGTAGCAGTAAAAATGACAGGTTGCTATGGAGACGGTGTAAGAAAAGGTACCAGGCAAGAAGGCTTACCAGTTTTTGATTTTGAAAATATTTGTGATGTCAGTAATTACATATGTAATGCTATGCAGCAAAACCCCTACTTTTGGCAAGGTATGTCAGGAAATTTTGAGACAAAACAGTATTTCATCATTCCATTAAGGAACTAAATGCTATTTCTGTATGAATTGTGAACTCTGTATGAATAACAGACTCAACAGAGATTTACCTCTTCTCTCTCTTTTATAAGATGTTCAAATAAGGAGTTGTTTCTAAAGGAAGTACTCTTATGCAACATAAAGCAGTAATATTTAGAAAGCAACTTGTACATCAAGTGTCTATTTTTAGATAAATCTAGAGAATTCTATTATCAGATGTTAACTCCATAGTAGAAAAATAAATTCTGTGTTCATCTTTAGAAAAGTGTTAAAAGTAGAATTGGGAGTGAGCTGGACTAGACCAGTTTGGATTGGATCAAATCCAATTTAATTAATAGTTATTTTGTACCTACTATGCTTAAGACATTCTTCTAGTTCCTGGAAGTATAAAGGCATGGGCAGAGGCTGTTTTGTTTTCAAGTAATATAAAGATAAGATGTATACAAATAATTGCAATAAAAAAGTGTTATATGATAAGTGCCATTATGAAGGCATAAAGTACTCTGGAAGTTCAGAGGAATGAGAAATCACATCAGGTTGAAGGGATAAAACATCTTGATGGTAGAGATGACATCTGAGTAGGACCTTTAAGAGTATACAGGCAGTCCTTTTTGTAGTGGCAAGTAATGGAAACTGAGTGGATGCCCATCAATTGGGGAGAAAGTTATGGTATAGGAATGTAATGGGATATTATTGTTCTATAAGTAATGATCAGCAGGCTGATTTCAGAAGGTCCTGGAGATGCTAAGTAAAGGTGAGTAGAACCAAGAGAACATTGATCATCACATAATCTTCTTGTTGTGTACAATTGTGATGGACTTGGCTCTTTTTAACAATGAGGTAATTCAGGACAATTCCAATAGACTGATGGGGAGAGAACCATCTGCATCCAGAAAAAGAAGTGTGGGGACTGAATATGGTTCACAACATAATATTTTCACCCTTTTTGTTGTTGCTATTGCTTGCTTGATTGTTTTTTTTTTCTTTCTCATTTTAACACCTTTTGATCAGATTTTTCTTGTGCAACATGATAAAGGTGGAATTATGTTTAGAAGAATTGCACATATTTAACTTATTTCAGATTGCTGTTTAGGGGAGAGGAAAAGGGGAGAGGGAAGGAGAAAAATTTGGAACACAAGTTATTGTAGGAGTGAATGTTGAAAACATCTTTGCATATATTTTGAAAAATAAAGAGCTATTATTATTTAAAAAAAAAAGATTTACAGCACTACTATAAGTGGACATATATCTGCTACTTTGCCTGTTTTCAGCTTCATGGAGCAAGCAAAAAGCTCCCTGGTTTCCACACCCTTTCCTGCCTCTTTTTATGTGTTGTCTCTTCTATTAGTTTGTAAGCTTCTTGAGGGAAAAGATTTTCTTTTTATTAATTGTATTTCCAGTGTTTAGCCCAGTACCTGGCTATTAGAAGTACCTAATATTTACTGGATTGGATTGGAAATATGTAGGCAAGCATGGGAGGTGGGCAATAGTGATTGCTTATAGATTGGCATTTAATTTGACTATTAATTGGCATTCATTTAACTATTTGTTTAAAAAAAGGGAATGTAAGAATGTGCAGCTGGGGGAAAATTAGCTTTAGAGTCAGCACCTGTGTTCAAATCCTTCTCTTCCTCTCTTTCACTTAATGCCTATGAGATCTTGGGCAAGTCATTTAACCTTTCTGAGTGGCAGTTTCCTCACCTGCAAAATAAAAAGATTAGATTACCTCAAGACTTCTTAATTTTTTTCTACTCATGATCTCCTTTTGCCAAGAAATTTTCACATGACCCCTAGGTATATAGGTATATAAAATAAGTATGCAAATAAAAAATTTACTGTTAATAAATCATAATTTTACAACCCCCCCATTCAGTTATGAAACCTTATATGGAGTTAGAAACCACAGTTTAAGAATCTGGGGACTAGATGACATTTATGGTTCCTTTCAGCTATAAATCAATGATCATCTCCTTTGTAGAAGGAAAATCATGAGAAAGGATATTATGATGTTTGTGTCCATGTTATTTAATCAGTGGATACACTAGTAAAGTTTTTAATAAGAAAAGTGATATCATTTTCTATCCTTCCTTAAAAATAAGTGAATTTTAAAAAATCTCTAAAATTAATTGAATATTTCAAAAGGTTACTAGAGTAGGTACGTTTCTTCCAGTGCAGTTTTCAGTCCTGCCATGCTCTGGTAAATGGTTTAGCAAATTGTGATGACCAAAAAAAATCTCTCCAAAATATGACCTTATGTCTTAACATAACTTGAATAGTTTTGAAATGATAAATCTTCCCCAGGATTTATATATCCTAAGTCTTTTCAGCTTGGTTAGACCTGCTAGAGCTCATTGGCCTAGGCTTTGAGAACACAAAATTACTTCATGTCATGTTGAAGCATTGGAATTAGTCTTTAAATTCAGGCAATTCAATATTACTTATTTTTAGAATCTTAAAATAGATGTAGACATGTTATTCTTTTCCCTTCTATTCTTGTTTTTCCTCTCTGAGGTTTTGCTATATGGTGGAGTTTCTATTTATTTCCTGGAACTTTTTACTTTATAATATATACATCAGGGGATTTTTGGAGGTAAATTTTGGGTTGGAAATATGTGACTTAAAAGAAAAACAGATCAAACCTAATGCTTGTTGCAAATCTTTGTTTCCCATTACGGAAGTCTTTTGTTGCCCATGATTGACACAAATAAAGCTAAGGCTTTATCAGATTCTCAGGTTTTTTTTTTTTTTTTAATGATTGCTAATAGAATAAATATGGCAATGAGCAAACATAGAATGTCTTTGACTCAATCTTTTATAAGTTTTGCAACTTAGACAAGGGGGCACCTTCTCTCCTAGTCTCTATCCCAAATGGAAGATTCAAATATGAAAAGAAGCTCAGAGATTAAAAAAAGGTATACATACTCTGAATAACTCTTAAAGAGTTCTGGAGTTACCTCTCTTCTAAAGAGAACTGTGTCTATCCTAACAAGCATGACTCTTGAAGATGATGTGTGTTATAAAAGGAGATATTTTGAAAGGAAGGGAGGAAATTTTTATTATTTAGGTATCCATTATCTGAGGCCCCATAGTTATCACACTGTGCTTTATTTGAGTCTGGAACTTTAAATGCTTTAGGAAACTCTCAAGGAGGACATTTCTCCTTACAAGTGCAGAGGGAATCCTTCTGCAGTTATAGAAAGTTGCCTGTCACTAGGAGATTGTCAGTTGCTAGGTTCACATAGCCAGTATGTGTCAGATGTGGGACTTGAAGGAAGGATTGCTCAACTCTGATTCCCATTTACTGTCCCATTCTGTTGTTTCCAAATGTAGAGATGCAAAGATGATTATAACATGAAAATATTCGCTAATGAACTGTTTTGCTGATTTAAAACACAAACCACTATCAGTGTCTCCTCGTTGCTGGTGGTAGGTACTTCAAAGGAAAATGATTTGAATCTCAGAGTTTTAATAGAGACCTTCAAGAAAATAAATTTTCAGTATTTTGTAGCAAAAAGTATCTTTATGATAGCAATGTGAAAGTCAGATCTGAAGTGAAGCATTCCAGTGAAGAATATTATATCATATTATCACACAATTTTTGTGGGAAACTTCAAAAACACACCTAACATTTGATTTATTATTTTTTTTCTAAAAATTAGTATACCACACTCTAAGAATTATAATCTTAATTTTGTTAGACATAAGATAAAATGAACTTAATTTCATCATTTAAATTTCATTTTTCAAGATTAAATTCCAATTTTTCATTTCGCCTTCCATTTTTTTTAATTGAAATGTTAGCCTCCATTTTAAGTGACCATTTATCTTTGATTAACAAAAGACCTCCTGAAGTATGTCTGCTTTCTAGTGTCAAAGTAGACTTAAAAAAATATTACCTAATATTTTAAGGGACTGTTTGATTGTATCTAAGTGTCAACAAGCTATTTTCTGTCATTTGTAAGTCTGGAGTGGGGATGAAATTCTTTTTTTTTTTATGCCTATTACTTTATATCAGTTCTTATTCATTGCAAATATCAAAGTTTGCCTTTTAGATGTTCAATATATCATAAAGCTCCTTGTATATAGGTACTTATTAAATGTTTGTTAGATGGGAGCTTTTCTCTGCTTGTTCAAAAAAATTGCTTCAGTTCAAATACTTTTCAGGCTTACCCAGAGTTCTCAAGATTTTAACAGACAAAGATGCCCTTCAGATTTAGGATCATTGCTTGTCCATTTTTTCCCCCTATATATAGCACACACCAACAGATTAAAAGGGCAGATCAAATTCCCTTCTTACTTGCTACTGTAGAATTTATGTAGAGTGGTTGCATAGTCACAGTCTGGAACTCAAGCTGCTAATAAATGGCACCATGCTATAGTGATTAGAATGTTGAATTTAAGAGTTTTTTAATGCCTGAGTTCGAATTTCACCTTTGGCAGTTACTAGCCGAATGACTCAACAAATCATTTAACCTCTCAAAATTTCAGTTTCCTTAGCTGAAAAATTAAAGAGGACCTTCTAGTTCTACAACTTATGATCCTATAATCCCTCATCTGATGAGTGTAATGGACTTGGGTTAATGAGGGTGTAGTAGGATGATAGGAACTCAAAAATGAAAGGTTGACACCTGAGGTTATGAAATTACACAAGCTTGGGGAATTTATGGCTAGGCTTTCCATGAGTTCTTCCATAATGTGCAGAAGGAAGGGGTCTCAGTGGAGTCATGAGATCATTTGCAAATTCCCTGGCTCAGTGGTTCTAAAGACTTTTACAGAACAGTGCCTTGGAGAAAGGGTGTGGAGAGAGATTGGCCGGCTACACGGGTGTGATTTTTACAGTGTAGAAGTTTTGTTTTCCTAAAGCATGCCTTGGGTTTCTCTTGGTGTTTAGACAGGGAGAATTGCTGGGAGTGAATGAAATTGCTGTTCCTCTGGTAAAAAGTAGCCATTTTTTAAGCATGAACCACAACATATAAAAGGTTTTTTTTTTTCTTTTTTAAGGCCCAAGACAGGGTATTATTTAAAAAAAAAAAAATCAGAGTTAAAGAATAAGCTACTGTTTCATTTTCCCCACAAAGTTTCATTTTTGAAGGATGATTTTTTTTTTGGGGGAAGCATAGACAAAATATTATAGAGGATGTTAAAATAAGAAAAAAATGTTATATATGGTGCCTGATTATATGAAAGCATTGTTCTGATCTCTATGTAGAACATCTAATTTTCCTCTGATTGGCATAGATAGACCACTCTATTTTGTGGGGTCTCAGGAGGAAATATTCTTTGAATGGGAAGGTGAGCCCCTGTCATGTGGATGGGAAACTGGCTGAAGAGCTTTAAGTGGTTATGATAAATGACAGAATATCATGGAGAGAGGAGGTGTTCAGCAGTTTGCTGCAGAGATCAGTTTCCAAGCCTGGATTTTGTTTAATATCTTTATTAATGATGCTATAAGACACATTAAATACTAATTTAATGAAATTCACAGATGATGCTAAATTGGGAGGTGTTGTAAACACCAGTGAAGGCAGGAAAAACCCGGGAGAGGTTAGAAATATGGGCAGGAAATAGCATGAGATTCATCTAGGAAAAATGTGAAATGATTATGGCTAGAGTGGAATGGAGGAACAGTCTAACACAATTATTTATTGTGAGGAAGGCTATTAGGAAAGAAACCATAGGGTAATCAGAGATAATAAATGAGAGATGAGCTTGGAATATTACATGGCACAATGGAAAAAATGAAAACAACTATGACAAAAACCATGGACCGTTTCTCCTCTCTTTTCCACCCTGTCCCCACCCCTTTGCAGGAATGCTCCTCAAAGTGTCCCAACAGCTTCTGAAGTGCAGAGATGCTGACAAATGAGAAAGAATTTTGGGGAAGACAACCAGAATGACTCAGAGTTATGAAAAGCTGATTTATTCATGTCCTCCCTCCCTGGCCCTCATTCAGCAAACAAAAATGTTGGCATAATTTGACTAGGTGACAATTCAGAATAATATGCATGCACTGAAGTTACTGGATTGGGTGAAATGTGGAATTTTGTAGGATTTCAGTTTGCTTGCCACTATCGACTCTCTTCTGAATGTGAATGTCTAGAAGAAACAGGTTGAAGGAGTTGGATTTGGATAGGCTGATAGAAGGGGAGGTAGAGGGAGAGGAGGAGGAGTCTCAATTAGAATCATCTGCAAATGCCCCAGAAAAAAGACTTTGAATAAGCATTAGTGCCTTTGGGGATAGAAGATTTTTAAATCCTAGTCGGACAGCATTTCATTTTGAGCCTTGACAAGGAAAAACAAAACCTGAACAACCCCCAAGTGAATTCCTTAATAACCAGAGTGTAAGAGTCTTGGGGTTTGAATCATAATATTAAGGAGGGAATGGAGCTAATTAGATTGGCCCAAGAAAAAGGGAAAAAAGGAAATAAAATTGGAGACATTAAAATATAGGAGAATAATTTAGAAAACTTTAAGAAGGAGATCTGTTGGCTGTTAAACCATTTCTCCAAAGAATTATGGGCCACCATGGTTTGAGTTACCTGCAATGTACTATAATTAAGATCAAGAATCCTGTGTTCTAGTGCCCTCACTGTAACGTAGTTATTAGTTAAGTGACCTTGAGTAATGCCAGCATCACCTGTCAAGTGGAAGTTAGATGATTTTTTTTAACATCAGATGAAGTTTTAGCTTGATGATCAGAATTATACAGGAAAAATCAATCACATCAGAAAGGATAGAAAATTCTCAATAATAGCATTCTAAAAGGATAAAAAGAAACAATTTGATAGAAGAGGAAAAACAGGACATCTGTAGAGATTTTTGTGGATGCACAGGGAACTCACTAGCTGACTTGGAATTTTAAAAGATATATGTAGAAAATGGAAAAGGTAGAGAACAGAGGATGAATATAAAAGCATAATAAGGTACAATAGAATAAGTGTCAAGAGTATTAAAGCTCAGGATGATCTGAGGCTAACAAGGAAAACTGACAATAAAAATGTTGTTTTGTACTTTTTTAGCTATATTGGGGAAAACAAGGAGATCAAAAGAGGAATAGGACTTCTTTTTTATTATTATAGCTTTTTATTTATAAGTTACATGCATGGGTAATTTTTCAGCATTGACAATTGCAAAATCTTTTGTTACAATTTTTCCTCTTCCTTCCCCTGCCCCCTCTCCGAGATGGCAGGTTGACCAATACATGTTAAATATGTTAAAGTATATGTTAAATACAATATATGTATATATGTCCATACAGTTATTTTGCTGTACAAAAAGAATTGGACTTTGAAATAGTGTACAATTAACCTATGAATGAAATAAAAAATGCAGGCGGACAAAAATAGAGGGATTGGGAATTCTATATAGTGGTTCATAGTCATCTCCCAGAGTTCTTTCGCTGGGTGTAGCTGGTTCAATTCATTACTGCTCTATTGGAACTGATTTGGTTCATCTCATTGCTGGAGATGGCCATGTCCATCAGAATTGATCGCCATATAGTATTATTGTTGAAGTATATAGTGATCTCCTGATCCTGCTCATTTCCATGTTCATGTAAGTCTCTCCAGGCCTTTCTGAAATCATGCTACTGACCATTTCTTACAGAACAAAAATATTCCATAACATTCATATACCATAACTTATTCAGCCATTCTCCAGTTGATGGGCACCCACTCAGTTTCCAGTTTCTGGCCACTACAAAAAGGCTGCCACAAACATCTTACACATACAGGTCTCTTTCTCTTCTTTAAGATCTCTTTGGGATATAAGTCCACTAGTATTATTGCTGGATCAAAGGGTATGCACGGAATAGGACTTCTGCTGGAGATAGATGGGTGGATGTTACTATCGTATTGACAGCTGAAAAGGCAAAGCTGTTAAACACTGATTTTTCTTGTTTATTTTGCCAAGGAGAATGACCTTTTTGGATTAGGAAGAACAGAACAAAGGTGGCTGATACCTAAAATAAGTGAAAAGATATTAAAAGAGCATCTATTTGATGCTTGATGCTTGATGAATTCAGATTACAACATCACAGGAAGTTGTAATTGTTGAATCACTATCAATGACATTAGAAAGATCAACCAGAATGATAGAGATGCTTCAGAACTAGAGAAGAAAAATTATTGTCCTACCTTTCAAAAAAAGCAAGAGAATGGACTCTGCAAACAATAGGTCAACCAGAGTGAATTCAATTCTGAGCAAAATTCTAGAATGTGATTTTAAATATATAGTTAGAGCATATCTAAAAAAGGGAAACAACGTGATCACAAAGAGCCAGTGCGGCTTCATTAAGAATTGGTCAAGCCAGATCAACCTTATTGCCTTTTCTTCTTCTTTTTTTATCCTTTTCCAACCAAAATTATTAAGCTGATAGATCAGAGGAATACTGAAGTTATAGTTTGCCTAGATTTTTGGCAAAAATATTTAACAAAATATCTCATGCTTTTCTTGTGAAGGCTAAATGATCATATAGAGAACTGAAGACTGGTTGAATAGTTAAACTTAGAGCAGTCGTTTAAAATTCCTTTTCTGTGATAGGGTAACCCAAGGATCTATGCTTAATCATCCTTTGTCATCATTACCATTCACAGATTCTCTGGTCATCTGAGCATAGTTCTTTATCTCCCTATAACTCCTCAAAGGTCCTTCATTTTGGCCAGAGACAATTGCTCTCCCTGCTTTTATCTTTAACACAGTTCCAAAAAAGGAACTATGATCTTGCTTTCTCCTTCATGCTATAATTCTTGATAATTTCTGGTCCTATGGAACCTTACCTATCAAACAGACATGCATAGTTTCTTCATCATAAAAAGATAAGACATTTAAAGCACATTGTATACTTTAAAGTGATATATAGATGATGTAGTGGTGCTGGTGAGCAATTTCTAGATAGCTCTCTTCTAATAACAGCTTGAATCAGGGTGAATGCAGGACAGTAGTAGCATCCTTAACTAAATTTGGAGGAGTATTAAGCAGTTACTCTGAGTAACCAGCAGAATTTGAATCCCAAAACATCAAAAAAAAAATTAAAGCTAGAGAAGTCTCTAAAGAGGAAGAAGATCAGAAAAGCAAAATGTTTTATTTAAGGTTATCCAAGTAATTAGTAGAACCAGGATTGGTCCAACTCACATTGAATGTAAAACCTTTAATGATATGAATCTGTTCTGATTTTAGTAGGCACCCCTTCCCCAGCTCAATAAAAATAGCCAAGAAAACCCTAGAAGTATTAAATTTCAGATAATACTATTAAATGTCTTGTGTCATTAAAGATAAAAATTTTCTGAATATTTTGGATTTTTTCCTATTTTGCATCTTTCAAATTAGGTCATTATTTCCTTTTTGCATTTTCCTTTTCCACTTTACACCTAACCCATCATTTCTTCCTAAGTGTTTTTGGAACTTGGAGCATAGCCATGCTAAGAGAATGCACTGGATTTTGATAACTGAGGGAAAACCATTGAGTGATTCCTTCTCTGAAGGAAATAGAAATGATAAAAATCAGGAGAGGCAATTTAATCCAAGAGTAAGGGATATTGCTACATCAAGCAAGAATGTTCTGACAAAGATCAATGAAACTAGATGATCTACAAAATATGCAACTTAGCAAAAGAGCACTCAAATTGTAAACCTTCAGTACAACAGAGGGGAAGGGAATATTGTGATTTAAATATTCTATTTACTTGAGTTTCACTGATAGGTTCTATATACATTGCTTCCTTACAGAGACCACCTGTTTTTATGTTGTTCTTTGACTCTTGGTAAATATCTTCTTAAATTAAATTCTCCATCATCAGTCCCTTGGTTCCAGCAAAGAAGTTTGTACTTATTATGTGAAGCAGTTCATTTGGCTGATCTTGGAGGATCCTATTTTATCCCACATGCTGCTTTAGGCTAACTACCATCCATTTCAGGTTCCTTCCAAGAGCAAACAGCATATGTAATTTCCAAGAATTCCCATTCTGTACCAACTGTGCTTTCAAACCTTCTGTTTTCCTCCTTCAATTGACTAGTCACCTGGTGAGAATTCTAGGAAAATGTGCCTAGGAAGCTCTATCAGATTCTTACCTGCAGGGCTCATAAAAAATCAAATATCATGTGTTTGAATCAGTGACCAAACACCTCAGTTGAAGGAAAGGCTTGGATTTTCTTCCATTTATTACATATTTTAGGACCAGCCTGCACTATATAAATAAAGCCCTATCTTATTGAAGATTGTAACAGACAGACAACTGCACAAATCAGTCCCTCAAAAATAAATAGTATTCTGTTTCTTTTTAACAGAGTATGAGAGGGTATCTTCATGAGTTCAAACCTGGCTTCAGACATCCAGCTGTGTGACCCTGGGCACTTCACTTAACCCTGTTTGCCTCAGTTCCTCATCTGAAAAATGAGCTGAAGAAAAAAAAAAAGGAAAATCTTTCCAGTGTCCTTGCCAAGAAAACTTTAAATGGTGTTATGAGGAATTAAACACAGCTGAAATGAGTGAATAACAAACAACATTGGGATTGAGAGCAGCCTCTCTTTTTACTAAGATCACCTTTCAAAGAAGAACTTAGGATAAATCTTTAGTATGCAAAGTTGCATTCATAAATATTTGGAAATAAACTCTAGGATTAGCTCTAGGATTAATGACTTGAATGGAGTGATGACTAATTAGTTGTTCCACAAAACTCTTACATGTTATATTCGATTCAACAGCAAACCCTTATTATCTTTAGAGTTTAGTTCTAATTGCTAGAAAGATTCAAAGATTAAATGAAACATGGTTCCTGCCTATATGGATCCTATTTTCTAGTAGCTCTCTCACTTCTTTTTGGTCTTACCTAATTTGCCCAATTCATTTATATAATTTATTCATTTATACAATCTACTCTCAATTTTCAATCAAGCCTGCAGTTGCTCTAGGGCCCACATACCATTCTCTTATTTTCCATACTTCTTATTTCTCTGAGAGCTATTAGTGAGAAGTAATGAATAGGGACCCCTAGGATCCTAAAAGCTGCTAAAATTTAGATATTAAAATAGCTGAAAGCTACCTGTTGATTCTTTCTTTCTAGACTCTTTGATTCTGTAACGACCAAGACAGGTCATTGAAGGAGGAAAATAGGTGGTGATTATCGATAGTTAATGTGTATAAATATGTATTAAGATTTGTCTCTGTTGGACCAATAGTTGCCAATCTCACCAGCTTCATGACAGTCAAATATCTTGATGGTTACAGCAGGGCTATAGATGATAATAATGAGATCTCTCCTTTAAGGGGTTCAGTTTTCATAGAATCATAAAGGAAGTGTCTTTTTCTCCTAGGAGATCTTAGTAGAAATGAGAAAGAAAATGAAGGTGGGAAATGTCCTTATTACTACTGATTTTTAGGTTTTCTATTAAGACTAATAGCTAATGGTACAAACTTTGTAAAGGCAAGACACTGGATGCCAATCATTCACATTTTGACCAACAAGTGAAAGGCAATGTCTGGGGAGATGCCTCCCTTAGATATAACTTTCTTTAAGTTTGAAAGGATATGAATCTTCCCTGGGCCATAGATGCAAATGCACACTCACTAGGTCCTTGATGGTAAGTTTTGACCAGTTCCTTCAGTTCCCTCCTTTTTTTTTTTTTTGGTAAATGTTGGACAGAATTAAGAAAGCTTGTCTTAATGGGATTAACTCAAACTAGGGGATTATTTTGCTCATAAGGAAGAGGTGGCAAAGGTCAAAAGGACTGGGGCTAAAGGTAGTATCTTGATAGGAGAGAGAAGGACCACTGCAGTTTGTCATATAATAGAAACGCTGTGCTCTCCCCAGACAAGCAAGGCAAGCACTTTGTGCCTTTGGTTTCATTTTTATTTATCTATATAATAAGTACACATTCCCATAGCTGTCTGGTCTCATCTGCGATAAGATGTCTTCTTCCCAGCCATTCATGCTTATCTAGTTCTCTCCAGTGGGTATGCTTTCCAAGCCTATGTTACTCAACACTAATTAAAAGCATGGAGCATCCATGCACCCATGTCTAGACATGCAACATGTCTAATGACTTGATCTCTGTGGTGTCATGTTTGAGGGCCTTATTTCTAGGGTATTCTTTATCCCTCCCTCCCTCTCTGCTTCTCTCTCCCTCCTTCTCTCTCTGCTTCTCTCTCCCTCCCTCCACTCTCTCTCTCTTCTCCCCTCCCTTCTCTGTCTCTCTCTCCTCCCTTCCTCCTCTCTGTCTCTCTCCTCCCCTCCCCTCTTTGTCTATCTCTCCCTCCCTCTCCTCTCTGCTTCTCTCTCCCTCCCTCTCCTTTCCTGTTTCTCCCTCCCTCCTCTCTCTGTCTCTCTCTCTCCCTTCCTCCCCTCTCTGTATCTCTCTTCTCCCTTCCCCTCTCTGTCTCTCTCTCCTCTCCTCCCTTCTCTGTCTCTCTCCTCTCCTCCCCTCTCTGTCTCTCTCCTCCCCTCCCCTCTTTGTCTATCTCTCCCTCCCTCTCCTTTCCTGTTTCTCCCTCCCTCCTCTCTCTGTCTCTCTCTCTCCCTTCCTCCCCTCTCTGTATCTCTCTTCTCCCTTCCCCTCTCTGTCTCTCTCTCCTCTCCTCCCTTCTCTGTCTCTCTCCTCTCCTCCCCCTCTCTCTCCTCCCCTCCCCTCTTTGTCTATCTCTCCCTCCCTCTCCTCTCTGTTTCTCCCTCCTTCCTCTCTCTGTCTGTCTCTCTCCCTTCCTCCCCTCTCTGTCTCTCTCTTCTCCCTTCCCCTCTCTGTCTCTCTCTCCCTCCCTCTCTCTCTCTCCCTCCCTCTCTTCTTTTTCTCTCTCTCCCTCCCTCTCTGTCTCTCTCTCTCCTCCCCTCCCCTCTTTGTCTATCTCTCCCTCCCTCTCCTTTCCTGTTTCTCCCTCCCTCCTCTCTCTGTCTCTCTCTCTCCCTTCCTCCCCTCTCTGTATCTCTCTTCTCCCTTCCCCTCTCTGTCTCTCTCTCCTCTCCTCCCTTCTCTGTCTCTCTCCTCTCCTCCCCCTCTCTCTCCTCCCCTCCCCTCTTTGTCTATCTCTCCCTCCCTCTCCTCTCTGTTTCTCCCTCCTTCCTCTCTCTGTCTGTCTCTCTCCCTTCCTCCCCTCTCTGTCTCTCTCTTCTCCCTTCCCCTCTCTGTCTCTCTCTCCCCTCCCTCTCTCTCTCTCCCTCCCTCTCTTCTTTTTCTCTCTCTCCCTCCCTCTCTGTCTCTCTCTCTCCTCCCCTCCCCTCTTTGTCTATCTCTCCCTCCCTCTCCTTTCCTGTTTCTCCCTCCCTCCTCTCTCTGTCTCTCTCTCTCCCTTCCTCCCCTCTCTGTATCTCTCTTCTCCCTTCCCCTCTCTGTCTCTCTCTCCTCTCCTCCCTTCTCTGTCTCTCTCCTCTCCTCCCCCTCTCTCTCCTCCCCTCCCCTCTTTGTCTATCTCTCCCTCCCTCTCCTCTCTGTTTCTCCCTCCTTCCTCTCTCTGTCTGTCTCTCTCCCTTCCTCCCCTCTCTGTCTCTCTCTTCTCCCTTCCCCTCTCTGTCTCTCTCTCCCCTCCCTCTCTCTCTCTCCCTCCCTCTCTTCTTTTTCTCTCTCTCCCTCCCCTCTCCATCTCTGTCTCTTTCTCCCTGTCTCTCTTTTTCTCTTTCATAGGGAAGAAGAGTCTGAGGGAGAACAGTGGTGAATGTCCTTAGTCACATCCTTGGTGGACACCCACACTGGAGAGTGAGAAGATGGTATAATGAGTCAGCAAATGGGAGGGGAGAAAGAAGGGAGGGACGGAAGGTTATGATGAAAATCAAAGAAGGCTTGAGAAGACATTGAAAAAATATGCATAAATTGCAATATGACAGATCTTTAGGAATTTTTGTAATATGGGCAGGTGGTAAAATACTTTTCATTGACAGGAAGAGGTTGGGCACAATATCAGCTTGTAATGACAAAGTGGCAGCTTGAGACACCAATACAAAGTCTTTTCTTAGGAGGCTCAGTGTCAGGAAGGTCAAAGACCTTGCATGTGTTGGGTTTGGGGAATTTGCCATCCAGTAGTTTCCTGTTTTTACTCATACTTTAGCAAAATTATGAGTTAGCTCATACTATGTGCTAAGCCCTGTTGTTCCTACATGTATGAAGCACTGTAAGCCCTGTCAGCATGCTTAACATTTCTGGTACTCTGAGGCAAAGCTCTGAGGACTCACACTGTAGTTATAGCTATCATGCTAATAAGGAAAAAAACAATTTTTCTTTAATTTTTCATGTTTTGAATGCTTAGCATCTTAATTCTTTGAGTCAGAGATCCCTGTCTTTTTTTTTCTATTACCTATATAATTTTATGGGTGTTCAATAAATAAAATAAATCTATCAGAAGAGAGGGGGGGGAGAACCCATGGTTGCCTGAGGATAGAATGAAATGATTATAGAAGTTCTGCAAGGTGATAACTCACTGAGGAGTCAGCTGAATGTTCTAAGGCATTTTTATAACTTTCACTGAAAAACTATGGCATAGCAGTGAATATGAATTTTTTCCCCCAGGCTGTGAAAGCTGTGCTGATTCTGTACTGATCATGGTGGTGTTGAAGGTTATTTGTTTAAATCAATGAGGGCCTGATTCCTGTTGACTCATAAATTTCTTAAAGTTTCTTCAAATATTTGATTTTCTGGACCTGGAGACTTGGCACACCAGAAAAGGCACTTTTTTTGGATCCATAGGACGCAAGTTCAAATTGTACCCTATCCATACTAACGTGACCATAGACAGGTCACTTAACCTTTCAGGGCCTCAATTTACTCATCTGTAGAATTGGGGGAAAGGTAGAAATGGATAGACTGTGAGATTCCTTTCCAGCTCTGTGTCTGATTCAGTGTCCAAAAAGTGGCTTTTCTTGCTTTTATGCAGTCTCAGTATTTCTGAAAGATGTAGAGATTTGCCTTTCTGGAAGAAAATTTAAGTTCAGTCAGACCATTGGAATCTCATAGACCAGGAAGCGGTGTGCTTACACAATAACTTAGATAAGGCACTGCTCTCCCATCCCATCCTCCCCCTTTCCCCCCAACAGATTTCCAGTGGTTCTGAGTTCTGCCTTGCTAAGGACAAGTTCCTCTGTTCTCAGCCTACACTCCCACTCCCTTTGTGAGGATCCCCTACTGGTCCCCCACAGAGGAACCCCTGTCTGGTGAGTAATTCTGGCACAATACATAAATAATCTCCTTGACATTTGGAACAGGAGCTCCAACAGGTGCACATGTCTGTAGCTGGTTAAAAATGCTCCTCACATTCACGTTTTGTGTTTCTACTGGCTTTTAGAGAAGACAGAATTCTTCCTGAGCCATTCCCTATATCCTACATCGACTTTGATGGCTGCCATTACTTTGATGAATTCCATGGTTTCTTAACGTGCCAGAGTACTTTAAAACAAAACAATAATAACAAAACCCACCCTTACATTGGAGAGCCCAGGGCCTTTTGGTAGAGCTTAGAAACAACTGTCTGAGCTACCAAGAGCATGTTTAATTTTTTTTTTTTTTTTTTTTTTTTTGGTGCAGCATTCAACTGTTTGGACGGTTGAAAAATTGGCTTCTGGGTGTTTCCTCCATCTCTCTCCCTGTGCTCTTTCCCCCCTCATACACTTCTCTTTCCTTCCCATCCCCCAGTCCTTCCCCAGACGAAAGAGAGATGTTGGTTTTCTCTTTCTCCCCACTTGTTTTCGTTTCCATCGCCTTGGCCTCTTGTTTTGTCCACTGGCCAAGTCTGTGTGGTTCTTGGCAAGCAGCTTCTTGCTTCATTCCTATTGAGCCTTTATCACCCTGTCTGAGCATGGGCTCTACATGACACAGATGAGTGAAATTCTCTAAAGCGGGGGCTGCCCCAAAGCCTTGCCTGCTATGCAAATGATTAATGAGAAGAGCTGGTGGAGAATCTGGGGACTGTAATGTGTGTATAGGGATGAGGGGGATGATGGGGGAGAGGAGGGAAAAGGGACTAGAAAAGAGAGTGAAGGAGGGAGGTGGGGAAAGCGAATGCCAGAACCTCTTGCTGGGAGACTGCTTTCCTCTGACTTGTTAGGAATTTCCCGATTGGGTTTGATTTAAGCATGCAAGGCACACTTTTAGACCTAATTGTTTTTAGTGTTCCTTATTCCTCTGGGTTGCTGTCCCTGGTTCATTTAGGGTACTTTGCAGTTTTTATTTTAAATGAAGCCCAGATACAAGTACCCTAAAGAAAAAAAAAGATTTCTTAAAGCAGGAATATTATGTAGAGAAATGAATGTGCTTTTGCAGAAATTATATATGATTTTTAAAAAAAATGTTTATTCTTTTAAATACAACATCTGGAAACTTTTTTTTAAGGGACTTATTCTATATTGCTACAAAGCATTATTCTACCCTAGTGGATGATCATTTATTTGCTCTATACATATAGTTATTCCTTCCATATGGCAGAGGTTCAGAGTGTGATGTCCCTGTGTTCTGGAAAAATCTGCATATAATTTTCTGACTCTCTCTTCATACCAAAGAAGAACTCTGAATTTTTTTCTTTTATGGGGTGTTTATAGTATTGTAAAATTTGGGTTGATATTATACAATACTATAATATATTTTTATGAATTTCTGAGTTTCTAAAGTTTTTCTGTGTCATCTTCTGGCTTTTGTGTGTCATCTGTGGCTTCTGCAATACTTTCTTTAAATTTCCATTTAATTCTTATGCTCTCTGGCAATATAATGGAAACAGAGTTGGGGAAAGTTGCAATGTAATGTGAAAGAGATAATTGTATATACTTTGTATAGATTTTGTAGTATGGTTGTGAAATTAGAAGTTCCTTGAGGGCAGATACTGTTTGATTTTTGTCTTTATGTTGCCAGGACTTAACATGTATTTAGTGCTTAATTAAATAATGTCAATTAACTAATTGGGACTGCAATTATGTGCTTTTCTAGAATGGAGGGTGAAGGAGATGGTGCTGACTTCACCCATTGGAATGAAATATAATGTTCTATATCACTGAGCTTTCCTGCCTTTGTGAGCATCACATAGCCCTGCTTTACTGTAGTACCACGGATTGTATAGATGAGCATGAATCCTAGGAAACATCTCAGAACAAAATTAAGTCTACAGGTACTTACTAGAGCCAGGCAAGAGGACTAAATGTTGAGGATGCAAAGAAAGACAAAGAAATAAAACATCGTTCTCAAGAAATTCTTTTTTTGGTTTCTTTTCCATCTGAAATTTTTTTTACTCAAATATACTGAGATATTTTACTGAAATATGTGAGCTTCTGCCTGAGTTTGATACTTGGATTACACCTGATGCAGCTGCATTTCCTTCCTCAGAGAATAAGCAGGTGAATGAGGGATGTGTTATGAAAACAGATGAAGCAGGCAAAATGTTTGTTGTTTTCATTTCTGGGGGCGGGGGGGGGGGAGAAAGATAAAGAATCAGAGGACTCCTGTTCGAATCCCAACCATTCTGCTTAGTAGCCTCGTGACTCTAAGTAAGTCAGTGCACCTTCTGAGGTTTCCTCATCTAAATAAGGGCATTGACATAAGTGACCTCTGAGTTAACTTCCACATCTGAATTTGGTGTCACTGTCTCCATCAGTATTGTAAATTTATAAAAGTTTATCCAAGGAAACTTCAGTCTGCTTATCTCTAAGTATTTGCCAAACTTCCAAGTCATCCTAGGCCATTCCCCAACAGACATGCAACTCTAAGCAAATTATTCATGTTATGCATTTATACAAAGGGGAAATTCAGGTTTTCTAAACTTGGTCAGTTCTCCTGTGTGGATTCTGTAAATCTTAACTGCCCTCATTTTTTGTACTACTTAAAAGGTGTTGATTTCTCTTGCTTCCCTAGAAATGGATATTCATTTGGTTTGAAATATGGACTTTGGTTTGAAGGATGTATTGTTATGGAAACAATCTTCAAACGAAAATGTTATACTTAGCTCGAAACAAGCATGGATTTCCACTTCCTTTCCCTGGTATAGGAACACATCCAAATGTTGCCCATTAAGCAGAAATATAAGAACAGATGAATGGATGTGTGTTACTGGCCACCTATAACTACAAAGCCAAACAATAGGTCTTTTCATCCCCATGCCAAAATAAAACCTCTTCAGCCTTCTAGGCCTGGTATCATATTATTATATATTCACTCTTTTGGGTAAGAGAGCCAGTACCAAAAGGTCAGTGTAAAAGCTTTGTGTTTTTACTTGTTTTTAAAGCATTTTTATTTTTTCAATGAACAAGCATGTCTTTTTTTCCTCTTCCACCAATCTGCCCATTTCCCACATTGGAAAAGGAAAAGAACAAACCTTTGTAAAAATGTGCACGTATATGTGTATGTGTGTATATACATATACATCATATACATGATATATACATATCATGTATGTGTAAACACATTTATATATATATGTATATATTCAAATAAAATAAATTCCTATACCAGTCATGTCCAAAAATAGATTCTACAGTCTCATTCTTCATGTTGAATCCATCACCTCTCTACAGGTGGTATATAAGAGCATGTACATTAGTCCCCTGGAATAAGTGTAGTTTATTACAATGGTCAAAGTTTTCAAGTATTTCAAAATAAATAACCTGGGACCAGCAGGATCATAGGATATTAGGTTTACAGCTGGACAGAATTTTAGTGATGGGCTTATTCTTTTTGTGGTAATAATGACCAGTTACTTGAATTCAGCTTTCTTGCTTCTACGTAAGTCTGTAATAGCATGTTTAAAGCTGTTTTGGAAAAGACAAGTGCTTTAAGAATGTAAGGAACAGCTTAATCCTCCTAAGAACACTGAACTAATTGAGATAAGTATGTCCTTCATAGCTAAAGAGACTGAAATATATGGAGGGCAGTTGAGTAATTTTGATCAGAGTCAGACAGCTACTTTTTAACAGAGCTGGGATCAGAATTCAAACATTCTGACTCCTTCTGTGTGCCCTTTTTTTAATATCCTATCATTAGAATTTCCACTGGCACTATAGTATTTGTCATTTTGAATAGGTTTTATCTTCTTATTCCTCTCAATATATAGGGGAGATGAAGTGTACCTAAAATGAACACTTTAGCCATGGTCTCAATGTAATGCCGGAGAAACTGAGGCAAGATAGAGATTAGAGAGTATTTAATATTTTATTTGAAAGGGAGAGGTTTACTGGGACCAAATGGATCCATGGTTTGGTCCCAGGACTGAATGAGACTATTGTCTCCAAGAATCCAGCAAACTATGTGAGACCTATATACACATGGCTCAGATATAGGAGTAGACTGAGACAGGGGTAGAGTCTACATGCTGAGAGCGGGAACTAACAATCAAGTTCTGACAGGGTGGGGGAGGCATGGGGGACATCTGATAAATTACAGAATGGGGAGAGGCACCCAGCATTCTGATGATGCCTATGGTAGAAGGTCTTTTTTCTTATCTGGATCATCATGATAAGGAGGGAGGGATGGTTGAACAGAACAATTAGAAACCAAGGCAGAACAATTAGGGAAACTGAGTCAGGACAATTAGGGAAACTGAGTCAGGACAATAAAAGAGAACTGTAGCACAACATCAGCTTTCTGACTTTTGCCAGTTTTTAGTTTCCCCAGAAGCAGTTAGGTGATGCAGGAGATAGAGCATTGAACTTGTAATCAGGAAGACTCCCGTTTATTAGATCAAATACTATTTCAGACACTTACTAGATGTGTGATTTTGAGCAATCCTTTAACCTCTCAGAGCCTGTTTCCTCATCTATAAAATAAGTAGATTAAGTTGATTTTTTTTTGAGGCAATTGGGATTAAATGACTTACCCATGTTCACATAGCTGGTAAGTATCTGAGGCCAGATTTGAACTACCAGTGCTCTGTCTACTACATCCCCAATTAGATTGATTTCTAAGATTCCTTTTTAGTTCATAATATTATGAATGGAAATAAGCAAATTTCTTATTTTTAAGGGGGCGTTGGAATGTGGGTACTTCAATTTAGGCCTTGATCTTCATTTCTATTAAAATTATAGGACAGCATATTACAGGTATGGTTTGTAAGCCCTTAGAAAGTAGGTGATTACTAAGTGATTAATGTCTTCATTAAGTCAAATATTGCCAAGAGAACCTAATTTCCATTTTCGAGATGTCATCCTATAGTGGAGAACACTCTTTTCCTTGATCCTCAGCTAGTCACTGTTTTTATCAGTGATTTTGAGCAGAACACAGACACATGCTTCACAGCTTTATAGACAGACGGATTCTGAAAGGGATAATTATTGTAAGAGAGTGGGTTGCAGAGTAGGTGTATACCTGCATTGGTAGAGGAACTTCCTTCATTGTGAATTCTCTATACCATTGAAACCACAGGTCTGATTCAATAGTAATGATAATTCTAGTGCAGGTATTATTTTGTCTTTATGAGGGAAGAAATGGAGGAGTAATTTGGTTTATTAATATTTATAAGGCCACTGAGATGTTAAGTGGCATCTTACTTACTTTGCATAGTTTGCATCAAACTTATGCCTTCTGATCCAGTGTTCCTTTCATTACAGCACACCAAAGAAGCCTCAGGAAAGTCAATTTGAAGGGTGAATGAGATGTTGAAAACCAATCACATTTGTATAGTGTTTAAAGCTTTAAAGCAATTTATTTCCGTTTTATAAATGAGGAAATTGAGAATTAGAAAGGTAACAGAGCTTATTTTAGGGCACATAGTTAATAAATGTTAGAGACCAGTATAGGGATAGAGTTCCTGACTCCAAAGTTCTGTTCTTTCCACTCCATCTTACTGCCTTTTTTATATGCAAAATGGCATATTCTTAAACCTACAGATACCTCTTGATGACTAGGCTGACCAACTAGATATAGCCATAATCTTTTATTTTGGGTTGGGGAATGCATGACTAATACCATCTACCTACTTCCTTACTTCCAGTTTTCAAATTGTAGCGATTATGTCAGGGTCCCCTTATATTTGTATTTACCAGAATTAGATGAAAATCATATGTATTTACTAGGGTCTAAATTCTATGAACTGAGATTTTTTTAAAACTTATTTTCTATCTCTGAAATTATATCAGTTTTGAAATTAGTTTTTTTTCCCCTTTTTGTATATTTCTTGCTAATCTTTCGGTTTGAGCTCTGATTTAACCTAGGTGCTCAGATAATTAGAGTTAATTTACAGAGTTTCTGAACATATGATGTTCCTATCTACTCTGTGACTCTAGCATTCATTTGACAAACATGTATTAAATACCTACTGTTTGCCAGGAACTGTGCTAGGCATTGGGTAGAGATGAAACAAAGATCTTACCTTTTGTTTTGGAGAAAATAATGTGAATTTAGGTAACAAGATATAAAATATGTACAAAATAAATGTTAAGTATTTTGGGGGGGAGTAGTCTGGCCATTGAATAGATCAGGACAGGTCTCCTGCAGGAAGAAGCAAAAAGTCAAAATTTGAAGAATTACAAAGGAATCCTTGAAGCAGAAATGAGAAAGGAATTGGCAGCAGTGTTGGATTTGGAACCAAGTTACTTCTTCTCTCTTCTCCCTCCTATGAGGATGGTCAAATACATAGTTCCTGGTTTGAAATCCTTGAACTCCAGGGAAATCTTAGTCCATGAAACCAGGCAAAGGGAATCATCATTTCCATTCCTAACCAATCAGCAAACATTTATTAAATACTTGCTATGTGCAAGACACTGTGCTAAGTGTTGAATATACAAATATATGAACCAATACAAAATTTTGCAAAAAGTTGTGGAAAAAGGACTTGTAAAGAATGACTCTTGGTCAGTTATCTTTCTTAATAATTTAAAGCCTATAATCAACAACTGTTCCACTACTGTCCCCTTTCCAAAGTATTCCAGCAAAAATATAGAGAGTTCTACTAGTGAATAATAGCATTAAGTAGTCCTGATCTTTGCCCTCCAGCAGAGGAATAGATCTTACTAACTTGGGGAATTGGGATCTTTTTGACAAGCACATATGGTTCTATAGGGGAAAAAATCCAGACAAAACAAAAAATTGGAACATTGATATTGTCTGCAGAACCCCTTCCAGAAAATATGGCTTTTGGTAGATATTATGTGAATCAGTTGGTGATGACTTGGGAAAGCAATTGTTGTGTCTCAGGTGGATTGCTTGCTTGATGCTTTGTAGGGCAATTTTCATCTGAAGAGCCTCTAAGTAAGTTATTGATCCCTTGTGGAGAGATGTATAACAAGATTACCCTCTAGGGGTATATAGTTGAGTTTTATATTCATTGATTGAGTACTGATTCATCTAGCCTTACTACAGGTGAGGTTCTCAGGAACTTAATACCTAATTTAGTCATGAAACTGAAGTTTCTAGAGAGTAGAAGGGAAAAATAACATTTGTGTATAAAAATACAATCATTTACTGGCCTGAATAGGAATATTTTTGGTTTCAGAACCGACAACCATTGGATTTCTTCTTTCAAGACTGATTTTTAAGCTGTCTATATTACTAAGATTTATTAACAACTTCATGAAAAAGATGAAAGGTGAAACAAGTTTTTTATTCTGTCTTCCTCTCAGCCATCAAAATAATCTTCCTAAAACAAAATGGCTGACCATTTTGCTCCCTCTTCCCCATTCAATAGACTCCAGTGGCTTCCTAGGTCTCTAGAATCAATAACAATTCCACTATTTGTCTTTTATAATCTGACTCCTCCTTACCATTTTAGCCTTCTTATATCTTACTCCCCTGCAGGTATTCTTATGATCCAATGACCTGGTCTCCTCGCTGTTCCTTGAATAAGGCATTTCATCATCTATTTATTACTTTCACTGGCTATCCTGTATGCCTTTCTTATTTCTGCTTCCTGGCTTCCTTCAAGTCTCAAGCTGAAAGTCACTATCTGTAAGAGGTCTTTTTCAAGTTCTCCATAATTTTAATACCTTCCCTTTGAGACTACTCCCAAATTAACCTGCATAGATCTTGTTTTCATATGATTTTTGCATTTTGTTTCTCTCATTCAACTAAGAGCTCCTTGAAAGCAGGGACCACCCCCTTCCTCCTCTCCTCTCCCCCTCATCCCCCCCCATCTTTCAGTTTGGATTCTGTCCTGATAGTTGTGGAAGACTATGGTGCGAGAGTGGAGGGTAGAATTTGAAACTATTGAGAAAAGATGGTTTTTTACCTCAGGAGATCCCATGTTGATACATATAACAAATATGCCATTGTAGCTAAATGTTAGTATGATAGTCACGATACTGTACTTAGGGGCACTTTAACACTAATTCTTTATAGTTTGCCTAGCAATTAATGAATACTAATAAAACAATGGCTGCCTAGGTAGGAGAATAATAGTTTTTAAAATTGAAAGGAGTAATGGAGATCAGCAGGTCCTTTCCTCTTATTTTTTTTTCTTTAGATGATTTAGGAGAGAAATTATGTGTCTCAAGTAATATTGGAAATTAGTATAAGAGTCTGGATTAGAACTCAGGTTTTCTGATATTTATAACTGGCTACCAATGAATCATCTATCCTTGCTTCTTGTCAATATGCCTTGCTAAACTTTGTCTAGGGGAATCTTTGAAGTAAGCTCTGGGAGCATCTCTCCATACCTTCATTGGAATCGCAGACATTCTCAGTGTCATTCAAGAATAGAATCACCAAGATTCCATCCCATCTTCACCCAGTGGTTTAATTTTTGCTATTAGGAGCAAACTCCTTACAGAAGAATCTGTATTCTATTCAAAACTTGGTTCCTTTACTAATTGCTTTTACATTACTTCAGGATATTTCCCTATCTAGATTCTATTTGCAAATAAAGAAAGGTTTGACCACTCCCAGGGTACTCTGCTCTGGAATGGGACTTTTTCATATGCCTCTACAGTAGCTCAGCAACCCCTTTGGGGGGAACTGTTTTCTGAGACCTATGTAACTGTCAATCTTTTTTGAAGGCTCTCTAGTTTTATCTCTATGAAATAGGGCAGGAAAGACACAAATATAGTAAGTATAGTACAGATTTACTTGTGGGTTTCTCTATACCATTTGGGTCTGACTCTTTTAATCTGTTAGCTTCATGTTTTCAGTTAATGGTGAAACAGGAAATTGAAAGCTATTTGTAGGAGTCTATGCTTCTAACATAAACAAAATTCTGTAGCCATGTCTGTCTTCTGTATACACGGCTTATTTGTGGGAAGATTGAAGGGAAAATTGAAGGGAGATTAAAGAAAGATTATGAAAAGGTCAATTTGGAGTAGAAAGACTTGGATACTCAAGCCAGCTACTTGTACTTTGGACAAGACCCTTAACTTTTTTACTTCTTGGTTTTCTGGTCTATTGAATGAAAGGATTGATTTGGCTCAGAATTGTTGAACTTGAGACCTGAGTTGCATCAGCCTGAAAAACTCCCTAATTTTACTTGAACTAGATTAAAATGTAATTGAGAATGTAAATGTAGCTAACAAAATAAATACAAAACACAATACAATGTACATAATGTTAATTTGTGTTTTTCTAAGTCAATACACAGCCAGCAGGGCTCCATTTCTATTTGAACTTTACAACACTGGTCTTGCTCACAGACTTATATGTCAATATCTGAAAGGGATCTCAGTGACATTTAATCTAGCTCCCCTTGTTTTACAGATGAGGCTCAGATTGATTTAGCTTATTGTAGAACAGGTAATATCAAAGATGAATTTGAATACAGGTTTTCTGACAGATAAAATCCAAATCTCTTTAAGATCTAAAAAAGAATCTCTTATCTGTGGATTCTGGCAAATTGATTATCTTTTGTTAATCAATAAATACTTATGGGACATCTACTATTAATTTGCCACTGAGGTGTAGACACACTCAAAAGGGCATGAGGAGCATTTAAAACAAAGATACAAAACTATATGCAATGACAAATATGGAAATATGTTTTGAAGAATTACATATGTAGGGGAGGTGAGAGTGTAATGCCAGAGAAACTGAGGCAAGATAGAGATTAGAGAGTTTTTAATATTTTATTTTAATTTCTGAGAGGGAGAGATTTCTGGGGTCAGAATAGAATCCATTTTGTCCCTAAGACTGAATTGGACTTTTGTCTCAAAGAATTCATCCTCAAATGTGAGATTCCAATGATTTTTATAGGGCTCTAGCAATCAGGGAACACAAAGGCAAGGGAGGAGGGAGGAGGGAGGTTTGAGTAGAGTGAGCACTGGTGGGCTGGAATTTCCAGGAATGGATCATAAATCTGGTTCTGACAGGCTGGGGGATGAAGAACATAAATTCTTGATAACTTAGAAGGACTTAGGAGCCAGGATGTCTGAAATAGAAGATCTCGCCCTTATCTGAGATTAAACATTTACAATTTATGATCCTAGAGTAGCCAGCCCTAAGTTATATCAGTCCTAATAGTTGGGAAGGGAGTGTTGCAACCAGGGGGATTAAAGCAGAACAATTCAAGGAATTGAGGCAGAACAATTTAGGGAAACTGAGGCAGAACAATAAAAGGAAATTCTGGCACAACAGGAGAGAGGGAGAAAAATTTAAGACACAAAAGTTTTGCAAAGGTGAATGTTGAAAACTATCTTTCCATGCATTTAAAACAATAAAATACCATTAAAAAATAAAAACATAAAAAGAGGAAAAAATCCTATATGCAGTGTAGCCAATGAAATAGGAGACATTTATGGGATATAGAGTAAATAATCAAAGCTGGTCTCCACAGTTAGGAAAGGCTTTCTAAGATCAATGTTGATGAGAATCTCAGATGATAGATTTGGCTTGCAGAGGGTACTCCATGAGATGAAGAATGTGATGAGCATGTCAGAAAGGTGTGAGTCAACAAGGCCAAGATAGTCACAAAAAGAATGAGTGAAACAATTTCCCAGTCCAAGATAACCTAGAAAGACTTCAAGAAAAGTCTATCTCACTTGGGTAAAAGGGGAGCAGAGGCTAGCGCAGGAGGTATCCAGGCAAGTCAGCAGAAAGCACTTAGCCACAACACAGCTGAGCATCCCCAGGCTATGTTGTACTGTCTCAACCTTTAGCTCCATTATAGCAGGCAAACTTCCACCCTCAGAACCCCAGGCACAGCAGGCATGATGAGGCTGGGCTATTTCAGTGCAGTGGGCAAACAGCCAGTTCCAGAGACCCGACTGCAGAAAATTAGTGATCAGGCCCCTGGTCCCCAGTGCAAGAAACTTAAGGCAATGCCCTCTATACTTCAGGAACAGAGCTCAACTTTAAAAAATGAGCAAAAACCAAAAAAGACCCACAACCATTGAAAGCTACTATGGCAACAGGGAAGATCCAAACACAAGCTCAGAAAAGGACATCAGTTTCAAAATGCTTACATGTGAAACCTCAAAGGGAAATGTTGAATTAATCTCAAAACCAAAAAGTCCTCTTGGAAGAGCTTAAAAAAGATTTTTAAAATCAAGTAAAAGAGGTAGGAGAAAAATTGAGA
Source organism: Antechinus flavipes (assembly GCF_016432865.1). NCBI lineage: Eukaryota > Metazoa > Chordata > Mammalia > Dasyuromorphia > Dasyuridae > Antechinus > Antechinus flavipes. Next base: position 174,575,848 of record NC_067400.1, on the reverse strand, counting down.
AAAGAAATGAGTCATACAAGAGAACTATGAAAAAAGAGTCAACAGTTTAGAAAAGAAAGCATAGAAATTGACTGAAGAAAACAACTCCTTAAAAATAGAATTGGCCATATGGAAAGGGACATACATAATGTAACTGAAGAAAATAATTCATGAAAAAGTAGAATTGGGCAAGTAGGAGCTAATGATTCTATAAGACATTAAGAATCAAATAAAATCAAAAGAATGAAAAAAATAGAAGAAAATATAAAATACCTCATTGAAAAAATAACTGACCTGGAAAATAGATGCAGGAAAAACAATTATCAAACAAATGATGGTAATGATCAAAAAAAGAATGTGGATAGCATCTTTCTAGAAATTATCAAGTAAAACTAGAACTAGAGGATAAAATAGTCATTGAAAGAATCCTCCAATCACCTTGTGAAAGAGATCCCCAAATGAAAACTCCAAGAGGTATTGTAGCCAAATTCCAGAACTGTCAGGTTAAAGAGAAAATACTGTAAGCAGCTAGAATGAAACAATTCGAATATCAAGAAGCTACAGTCAGGATTACACAGGATTTAGCAGCTTCCACATTAAAGGATCGAAGTACTTGGAATATGATGTCCTGAAAGGCAAAGGAACTTGGATTACAACCAAGAATCAACTACCTAGCAACATTGAGCATAATATTCAATAAAAAAGAAGTGAAACTTTTTTTTTGAAATGATAAATAATATCTATCTAAAACTATCAGCCAGCATTATCTGTGAAGGGGATAAACTAGAAGCCTTCCCATTAAGATTAGGGATGAAACAAAGATGCCCATTATCATCACTATTATTCAGTACTCTACTAAAAGTGTTCGCTTCAGCAAGAAGAGAAAAATAAATTGAATAAGAATAGACAATAAAGAAACAAAACTATCATTCTTTGCAGATGATATGATACCATACTGAGAGAATTCTAAAGAATAAAATTAAAAACTATTTGAAATAATTAGCATTAGCAAAGTTGAAAGATATAAAATAAACCCACATAAATCAGCATTTCTACATATTCCCAATAAAGCCCAGCACCAAGAGATAGAAAGAGAATTTTTATTAAAAAATAACTGTAAATAATATAAAATACCTGGGAGTCTTTCTGCTAAGAGAAACCCAGGAACCATATGAACACAATTATAAAACATTATTATAAAAAATTTTTTTAACTTTTCACACAAAGTCGTATCTAAAACACTTGGAAAAATATCAATTGCTCATGGGTAAGCTGAACTAATATAATAAAAATAACAACTTTCTCCTTTGTCTCCCTCTGTCTCCCTCTCTGTCTCTGTCTCTGTTTCTGTATCTGTCTTTCTGTCTCTCTCTCTCTCTCTCTTTGTCTCTGTCTCTCTGTTTCTGACTCTTTCTCTTTCTCTTTCTCTCTGTTTATCCCTCCCTCCTTCCCTTTATTTTTTCTTCCCTCTTTCCTCTTTTTCTCTCTCCATAGTTTCTGTATGTGTAGGTATGTATCTTGAATATCAGATATTCAAGATATCAATTTTCAGATAATTGATACAAAGTTATTATTTTTTGCCAAATGACATTTTTGTCTTTATCCTAATTGCATTGATTTTGTTAATGAAAAAGCATGATTAATTGTAATTAATGAAATTTATGTTATCTTTTTAAAATCATTTATATTGCTTAATTAAAATAATTCTCTCCCTTTATTATTGCTTTGAAAGATACATAATTTGATTCTCTCCTAATTTTTTTATAAGATAACCTTTCAGATTCAAGTTACAAGTCTATTTAGAACTATTGGATTCTTGATCTATTATCGTTCCCTTGCTTCCAAGCTTCCTTTCTTGCCTCCTCCTTTCCCTTCTTCCCTGCCTTCCTTCTTTCCTATGTTTTTATTATCGCAGATAACTTTCAGTGTAGAAACTCCACTCAACCTGTCCCATACTGCTTTTTCAAGTGTTGCATAATAACATGCTTAAATAATATGAATGTGCCTTTCAAAAACTAATCATTATTATATAAAGGATCAGTGACATGCCTCTGTATCTGTATTAAACATTTTGTTATAAATCTGTGTAAAGCTGGTTTCAGAGTTGATCTTCATTCCTTTATCAGAGAAAAATCTGAGTTAATCATACTGAATGACCCCATGACTTTTAATACTCAAATTTTTATCTTCACAACTAAAGAAATCTCCTCTGACCAGCTTGAATATATAACAGGAATTCTGTTTCCTTTGTTCAAATATAATCATTCTATTGCAGTAGTCTTAAAATGGGAATGTAAGAACTTCTGTATCTTGCATAGTTCACAGAAGAAACCTACAAGTTAAAAAGAAAAAAAAAAGACAGTTCTTGTTGGCATTTGTAGAAGGAACCTAGGGCAAGATTAGCTCCTATTAAACTCCATTGCAATTGTTAATATGAGCACAGCCATGTAAATTAAGCTTGTTTTACATATGGCTCTGCCAGTTGTTTTAAAACCAAGATCAAAGTTTGGTTATCAGTAAGAGCTGCTTATGGTATGCTGAATTTAGGGGTCATCAATATCCAGAGCAGTTTTGAGGTCTAGCTTTATATAGCAGTGGCTATAGGCTGCTGATTTTTAAAATACTGTATGAAAATACAGAAAATCAACTGCAATGTCATTTTGAAAACCTTTTGAAAAATTCAATAATATATCCTCTGGCAAACATAAAAGAGATAATTCTCATTTGTGATCTTTCCCCCCATCTCTACTTAAAACATTGCCCTAAACTTGGTTCTTTGTGTATTTAACAAAATTTATTAAACACTGTGTTCACACTCCTAAGCTAGGCGCTAGAAAGACCATGATACAGGTAATAACCATTCATTAAATTACTTCTTAGGGAAAAAATATCCCTGTTAGGCACTAGGAGATTATAAATATTGCTTGATTAAAAAATAACCAAAATGAAGAAAGCTAGTTTTAGATAAATCTGGGAAAGAATGTATAAGTTTATGCAGAGTGACAATAAGCAGAACCAGAAAATTTTATATTACAATGACTAACATTTAGGTAATACTTAGCATGTTATAGGTACTTTATTGAACACTTTATAATTATTTAATTTTTATTAAACTATTTAAAACAATTATTTGATCCTTATGACAGATCTGGAAAGTAGGTGCTATTATACTCATTTTATAGAGGAAAAAATCAAGGTAGGCACAACTTAGGATCACACAACTTATAAACGTCTATGGCTATATTTGAACTCATGTCTTAATTCCAGGTCCAGGACTGTGTGTGTGTGTGTGTGTGTGTGTGTGTGTGTGTGTGTGTGTATGTGTGTGTGTAACTACATGCTGCCTAGTTGCTCATGTTATAAGAATGAACCATTCTGAAAAAAAATAAGAAATTTGTTAACATGACAGTCAACCACGATTTCAGAGGATCCAGAAGATTGGTGATAAAGAGGTGCTGACCACTTCATGATTGAGGAGTAATTGACTAGTGTGTCACATATTTTTAAATTAGCCAATATGGAAATTTGTTTTGCTTAACAATGCTTATCTATTTATCTACCTATGTATCTATCCATTTATCTGTCTTCTATACAGGGTTTTACATTCCTTTTCTTCCTCCCTGCCCCTTTTGCTGAAACTGTGAATTTAAAGATAGGAGAGGAAAAAATAAATTTTTGATAACTGAAAATAAATTAAATTGTGAAAAAATCATATAGTACCATAGATGTGGATTTAATCTGATTTCATGATTTTATAGATAAGGAAACTGAGAGCTAAAGGCAAATTCCAAGATCACACTGATAGGAAGCAATTGATCCTAGGATTTAAAATGAAGCCCTCTGACACTAAATTCAGTATTCTTATCCCTTCTACATCTAAATTTATGATCACAGAATTGGAATGATAAGGAACTAGAGATAATTCCAATCCAAGTAAATTATAATGACTTTAAATGGAGACTAAATAATCACTTTCTGGGGTGCTATAGATGAGATTCATGATTAGATGTGAAAGGTAGATAAGGTACTTTCCAAATATAAGGCCTTATGAATAAATGGATTTAAGAAATACCATGGAAATAGAAGGGGCAGGATTTAGTAGATGATTCTCACCATTTCTTACATTCAAAGAAGATAATACCCAGATTTTAAATAGGGTGACTGGGTGTTTAAGTAGCACTATAAACAGAAAGTTTTCAGAAGAAATTGGTCTTTTTATATGTTGAAGTTTAGGTGTCCATTAGGTAGTTAGATATGTGTACTGGAATTCAAGTGATACGTAGGCAGATATGGAGAGTTAGATGTCATTCACAAAAAGAAAAAAATTATCTGAAATTTTGGAAGTGGACAATAATATCAAAGGAGAAATTCCAGAGAATAGAGAAGGGATGGACAGAGTTTTCGAATAGCAGTCACTTTAAAGAGTACAGAAAAGGAATCAAAGAAAGAAACACTGAAAAGTAGAAAGGAAATGAATGTAGATTCAGAGAAGTCAAGGGAGGAGAAAGTTTTAATGAATGCTAAAGGAAGATGAGTAGTATCCATTAGATTTGTCTATAAAAGAAATAAGTAGCGACTTTTTGAGACAATGATTGCTGAAGAGGCATGGACTTGAACACTAAATTTCAAAAGGTTGAGGAGAGTGATTCGAGAGAGAGTAGAGGCATCTAGTGTGGTTAGCTTCTTAAAAAAAACTGAGTGGCAGAAACAAGGAGAAAATTGGGGAAATAGTTCATTGGGCTAAAAGGTTAAAGGGAATATTTTAAAAAATATTTTAGAATTACAGACACTTGACTATTATTTATAGATGGAGCATAATCAAAGCAGGTGAAGATGATGATGATACTTACATAGTCCCTACATACCAGGCAAGGTACTCAGCATATCTTTGGTTTTTGCTGAGGCAATTGGGGTTAAGTGATTTGCCCAGGGTCACATAGCTAGTGAGTGTTAAGTGTCTGATCTCAATAATTGATTGAGCAGTGTTCTGGAGGAAACAGGAATAGGAACAAAGATATAGATAGAAGAGTTAATTTGGGTAGATGGTATGGTGATTGGAGTGTTGGGCCTAGAGTCAGGAAGATCTGAATTCAGATTTAGCCTCATCTACTTTCTAGATGTGTGACCCTTGGCCATCACTTAACCTCTGTTTGCCTCAGTTTAGTAAAGAAGATGTAATAAGAGTATTATTGACCTTCAGGTTGTTGTAAGGATCAAATGAAATAATTCTAAAGTGTTTAGCACTGAGGCTGTTAGTAAGAACAATGTAAATGTTAGCTTTTATTATTATAAAGGAGTAGGATTTTCTCTTAGAAAAAAAAAAGACAAAGAAAAGATTGAGTGTAGATGGAGTACAATTTTGCTGATTGAAGGCAGAGAACTGAGAAACCTCCCAAGCAACAGTTTTGATCTCTGTAAAGTAGAAGAAACAATGGGTTTAAGATGTAGATAATAGAGGAGAATGTGGGAAATGGGAAGGAAAAGGGGAAAACATTTGGAACAGATAAGAGAGGGTACTAACTAGAAAAGAAATAGAATCTTATAAAATTAGACTTTTTGAGTAATTGTAAAAGACAAATTGAGGTTAAATAATATGATCATCTTATCCCAAAAAAGGTGAGAAAAAGCTTTCCTGATCAAAAGTAACCCAAACCTAAAGGAACTGATGAATAAATGAAAAAAAAAATAAGTCAGTGCTTATTATGTACCAAGAACTTTAGTGAGCACTGGGAACATAAATACACAGACATTTCTCTAGCTATGAAGGATCTTACATTTTAATAAGGGGCAACAACATACATAAGGGAGGGGTGGCAACAGAGGGACATTTGGATTCTGAAAGTTATTGGGGCAATGAGTGGAGCTATATCTAGGGAAGTGGATTGATACCACTATCCAGGAAAAATGCTGGAATTTAGTTGATTATGACTCATGATTCTAGAACTTTGGAAGTAGGCAATAAAATGAGGGGATTGTGAAGAAGGTGGTTGTAGAGGAGGAAAATTTGTAAAACATGGTGGGAACTTTTCAGAAATAGTGTTACTATCCTCCAGGCCATCATCAATCTGTACTTGGACTATTTCAATAATTTTCTAAATGATCTTTCTATTTCCAGTCCTTTGTCTTCCCCATGTTAACCTTTACTTGGCCACTTTCTATTTTCAACACTTGTGATTCCATTGATGTGAATACTTCTTACACTGATAGAGATGGTGACCTTTCTACAATTTAATGGATGGTCTTAGAGTCACTTGTATTGAAAAATTCTTTATATTTCCCAATTTAACTTTTCTGATCCTCAGATGAAAGGCCTATAATCAGTCACCCAGCTCACACTCAAAGCTTTTCCAACTTGGTAACACATATTTGAATTTGTACTTCATTGGCATAATCTTTGAGAAACCAGAGTCTCTTCTATAACCCTCTGAGGAATCAGATGAAAAATTATTCAGAGGACTTTAGCCATCTCATTATATTTTTTGCAATTTTTTTATTTTTTAAAAATATTTTATTTTTTCCAAATATATGCAAAGATAGTTTCCAACATTCACCTTTGTAAAACTTTGCTTTTGAAATTTTTTTCCCCTCTCCCACTCCAAGACATAGGTCAAACATGCAATTCTTCTAAACTTTTTCCCATATTCATCATGCTGTGCAAGAAAAATCAAACCAAAAGGGAAAAAAACCACAAGAAAGAAAAAACAAACAAGAAAACAAATAAAAAGACAAAATACTATGCTTTGATCCACATTCAGTTCCCATAGTTCTCTCTCTGGATGAGTTTGCCACTTTCCATCACAAGTCTATTGGAATTGCCTTGAATCACCTTGTTGAAAAGTACAAAGATCATCACAATTGATCATCACATAATCTGATTATTGTGTTACAATGTTCTCTTGGTTCTGCTCACTTCACTCAGCAGCAGTTCATGTGAGTCTTTCCAGGGATCAATTTTTCTAGTATAAGTTGTCTATCATGCTTCATATTACTCAGAAATTTTAGTGATTCTCCATCATCCATAAGATCAATTCCAAATTTAACTCCCCATCCCCCCAAATCTGATCTCAACCTCTCTTTTTAAAAATTTTTCTCATACTCTCTCTTAGATTCTCCCTTTTCTCTGGTCAGACTGCTCTACTCATTATTCTTCCTCAAACATACCTTGTACATTTCTACCTTCGTGCTTTTGTTAGGGTCACAGATTTAGAACTGGAAGGGAATTCACAGCTTAAGTCTCACCTCATTTTATTGATGAGGAAACTTGAGTCCTAGAGATATTAAGTATATGCCCAAGGTCCCAGAGGTAGTCAGGGGTAGGACTGGAACTTGAATTCTCTGACTTTAAAACTTTGATTCCAAATTTAGCACGGAACCCTTATATCTTGCCTCTCTGTATAGAACTTAGTGTTCTATATGTAATATATCAAAAATAATTAGTAATTTGTTGTTCAGTCATGTCCTGTTCTTTGCGACTCCATTTGGAATTTTTTTTGATGAAGCTATTGGAATTGTTTGCTATTTTCTTCTTCAGCTCATTTTACATATGAGGAAACTGAATCAGAAAGCAATTAAGTGACTTGCCCAAGGTCACACAGTGAGTAAACATCTGAGTCTGAATTTGAACTCATATCTTCTGTCTCCAGGGTCAATGCTCTATCCACTGCACCCCCTAGTTCATAATAACTTGGTTAGTGTTGCTTTGGATTGTGTGGAAGATTGGTTATAGGAATGGTGGAGGAGGAGAGGTATTTGTAGCCTCCTATTTCTAGTAAACATGTTGATATTTAATGAAGCCATTTTCTGGAGAAATGGTGTGCCTGGATACATCCATCTGTTGCTTTGTATCTGATCTGTTACTGTGGTTGCTTTCTGACATACACATAGGATATCTAATGGTTAAATTTCCATGTTGCTGAATACATAGTTGCTCTGTTTGGCAAACAACCCGACACTTCCATATAATGTTGCTAGAAATTTAATCAGCAGCCTTTATAGCGGCCAGTAATATGCTTTTGTTGCAGGTGTTACACTGCATGCCGATTCCCCAAAGGTTTTTATTGTCTCATTAATGTGCAGTTGCAATAAATTGTATTGTCAGCAACCCGTTCTATTAGTCTGTGGCCTGCCAAGCATTACCTTCTTAAATATGTTGGGAAAAGTGGGCTCCCATCTTATCTGCTCCACCCTTGGCCCTTCCCATTTTGTTTGTTTTTTTAATTTATTTTCACTTGAGATTCCCTTTGAATTGGCTGACTGGCAGATCTCTTTGGGGGAAAATGGGGAGAAGGAGAGCTAACCTTCAACCTAGTCCAGGTGAAGGCATTCCAGAGTGTGGAAGACAAAGAAAGGTCAAAGCTATTTGTAGTGAGGAGTTGGGTTTAACTGTGCAAAGCAAAAGTAGGCTTCATTAGTTATAATTAATCCTCAAGGTTCCTGAATGTCAGCTTTTGGAGTTGGTTCTAGAAAGTAACTATTTGTCATCACTGTCTTGGAAAAGGCCATAGAAAGCTGTTGACAAACCTCTATGGTTCCACTTCTCTTTCTTGCAGGGGGGCTTCAGAAGACTTGCTTGGAAATTCCTTGATTAAATTGTCAGGGTTGGAGCACTTATTTGTCTCTCTCTCTCTCTCTCTCTCTCTCTCTTTTTCTCTCTTTTTTCCTGTGGCTGTTTTCCTAGTCTAATTATTGCTCTTTCGGTTACAGCTGAGCAATATTGGTGGGTGGATGTGGGAGAGGCAAGCTAATACTATGACATTTTGACAAGTGTGTTACAATAAAAAATAACTCCCAAGAGAAAAGGTTAATGTAGTTATCAAGCATGTTAACACTGGCATTCACAGATTTTTGCTTTGATGCAAGATGTTTTTGTGTGTTAAAAAATTATATATATACATATGTATATATATAATCTAGCATGGACTATTTAACATTATTTTCACATGGGTACAGAGCCTGAGATTTTTTTTAACATGTACAGTAAATTCAATTATCTGAGCACAGGTTTTGTACTTTGTATCTACAGGAGTTTTCTATTTCCTGGCTGCCTTCCCTTTTCCACTTATCAAAGGAAGGAGGGCGGCTTCCCTGACCAACAGCTGATAGGAGACTAAGCTACAGATGCTAATTTTAACATTAGTCTAAACAAAATAAAACTAGGAAGGTAAGTTCACTGCCAAAATAAATCATACATTACATTCATAAAGCAAACATCAGTGATTTGGGAATTATATATTAGGAATTTTTGTCTTTCTCTCTTCTCTCTCTCTCTCTCTCTCTCTCTCTCTCTCTCTCTCTCTCTCTCTCTCTCTCTCTCTTTAGCACAGATAATAGAGCACTGCATATGAAACTGAAGGTATGACACAAACATTTTCAAACCTACTTACTTATCCTTTCTTTGATCTCCTTTCTCTAGGCTCATCTCTTTTTGGCGGTGCGGGTAGGAGTAGTTAACATACAGTATGTTTCAGTGAAACATGGAGTCATCCTCTGTCATATATTACTGGTAGGGCAAAAGCTAGTGGTCTTGAACACACTCACTGGACATCAGGAAACTGTGGCCATAAGTTTGTCCCTGTTGTCTCTGCTCATTTTATTGGATATTTGCCCTCTTTGTGCCTTAGTTTTTCCATTAAAAAATGGAAATTAATGAATGTTATAAAATACTGATATCCTGGAATACTTGAGTGTTAATTACTCAGTAAGTTTATATTTGTTTTGTTTTTTAGTCTAGATGTCTTTTTTTCCTGTTGGCTTGGAGAACTCTCAGTGAAGAATACCACATTCCCAGAGCACATCAGCATCTCCTCTGTAAATTGTAATTTGGGAGTTGCTTGGGGCACTGAGATATTTATTGACTTACCCAGAGTCACCCAATAAGGATGTTTCATAAGCCACACTTGAATCAAGGTCTTCCTGTCCATACATGACACTACACAGTTTTTCTGGCCAGCTCAGAATATATCCATATTTTTTCCTTCAACAGCATGAATAGAAGATAAAGAAATATTTTGTCTTGACAATTGACATGAAATGGTTATGGTTCTGTTTTTACTTTTCTTGCTTTCTCTGAAATAAGCTTGAAGAGCTCAAGGCAAAATGAGGTGGTTCTGTTTTATCTTTTCTCATTTTCCATTTGGGATTGAGGGAAGTAGGGTTATCCAGCCACTCACCCAATGACACTTTCTTCCTGGATATGAACTAGTGAGTTGGTGCTCTTTGGATGGTGCGTGAATTGTTTTAGGGACTGCTTACTTAAGGCTGTTCTTAGTCTCTTAAATCAAGAGAAGAGTGAATCCTCCTTAAGGTGTACAGACCTGAAGTTAAGAAATACTGAGGGGATCTTGTAGTTCAGTTTCCTGAATTAGCTTATCCCAGTGACTTTTTTAAAAAACTCCTGTGGGAAGCCACAGTCCCGTAAAGAGGAAGGGGATGGGAAGGGCATAACAACAGCTGCACTGTCCTCCCTGTATTTATGTCTGGCAAGTAACTTGGGCCCTGGCAGAATATGCCATAACATGTATAGTATTAAATATTCAATTTTGGAAGAACTCAAAAATTAATGGCATTTATTTCAGAAACCTTTGCAGAACTCTCAATACTTAACCTAAAAGGGAAAAAAAAAAAGTATTTCTCAAAAGCTTTACTAGGGGTTATTAATCTGGGATCTAGGAATTAAATATATATATATATATATGACTGTATTTGGAGCATAATTGGTTTCTATTGCATTTCTATGTATTTTATTTTACACATTTAAAAACATTATTGCAAAATGAGGGCCATGGACTTCATTGGAAAGCTAAAGGGCTCCATAATCCCCATAGAATAATACCACCTGCTTTAAATGAATTTAATTTGCCAGGGGTATCTTGAAACTTGTATATAGACCACTTTCACTCTGGGCAACTAGGATGGGTCCATGAGTAGATGCTCATCCTTCTGGGTACCTAGCTAATGCCTTCCAGGACCTTGCTTCTTTCTCCACCACATATACCTAATACTTTCTCATTCCAAATGATTCATTCAAACAGTCCTACATTTATCGTATCTTATACTCTGATCACTCCTCATGCACTGAATGGCCTTGCTATGTTTTCTCATCTATCTTTGAGAGTTAATGAAAGTTTTACTTGAGCCTGTGAATTATGTAAATAAGATTGTACTTGGGATCATTGTCTTATGCTGAATGCTTTTGGTGGAGAATGATCTCATAAAAGAGGATTTCAATTACAAATAAGGACAGTGCATTATATTTTGTATTATAATAACTATTTGCATTATAATCACAATAGTATTTTTTATTAAAAATTTTAAATAGTATTTTATTTTTCCAAATACATGCAAAGATAGTTTTCAACATGAGCCTCTTCAAAATCTTGTGTTCCAATTTTTCTCCCTTTTTTCTACTCTCACCCTTCCTTAAGATAGCAAACAAATCAATAAAGGTTAAATATGTACAATTCTTCTAAACATATTTCTAATATATTTGTCATGCTGTACAAGAAAAATCAGATCAAAAGAAGAAAAAAAATGACAGGGAAAATAAAGCAAAGCAAAAAACATCATAAAAAAAAAGGTGAAAATATGCTTTGATCCACATTCACTCTCCGTATCTCTTTGCCATATAAAGATTCATATACCCTATAGTAAGTAATCCATCTTTCTGGATGTGGATGGCATTTTACATCCCAAGTCTAACAATAGCATTTCTCACAATAACCCCTGGAATATAGATACTATTATTATTCACATTTGACAAAAGAGGAAACGAAGGTAGAAAGAGATTAAGTCTCTTGTCCAAGTTCATTTAGCTAGTAAGTGCCTGAGGCTAGATTTGAATTCATATCTTCCTGATTCCAGGCTCATGGCTCTTTCTACTGCCCTATCCACCTCTAAAAAGGAGATGGTCTGATCTGTGGTCATTAGAAAAGTTCAGAGTAGTGAAGATTTTAATGTCACAGGAGAGGAGAGGAAATCCTGTTGTGTTACTCCCAGTCACCACAATTTTGTTTTATTTTTGTTTCCTGGCACACATTGAACTGTTTCCTGTGTCCAAACTTATGTTTCAGTTGATATATATCATAGGTCAGACTCATTAGCCTTGTTTTATGGATCAGGAAACAAACACATAGATGTGAAATAAATTTTTGCTGAAGATCATCGAGTTATAAGAGAGTTCTAGAATCCCCATCAATTTGTCTATTAACATAAACAGTAAAGTCTTCAGATCAAAATATTAGTAATTAAATGAGGCAGCTAGGTGACCAGTGAGTAGTGGTGCCCTTGAGTCAGAAAATCTTGATTCATATCCGTCTTCAGACCTTATTAAAATTGTATGAATCCTGGAAATTTTTCTTAATTCCTACCTGCCTTAGTTTCACCATCTATAAAATAAGGATAAATTTTTTTTGATCTCAACAAATTTTGATCTCAACAAGCAAAATGTAATTTGCCTTTAGCCCTACAAATTACTTTCATCAATTAACAGGTAAGTTAGTATGAAAGGGAAGTTGGATTCATCTGTGATATGATGAAAAGTATCTCGGGTAAAGAATCAAAATACCTGGATTCTAATCTTAACTCTGCCACTTAATAGTTAGGTGACTTTGAGCCACAGAGAAGCTAATTAATTTTATCCAATTTTACACTAGATACCAGTATACCGATACATTATGTGTTTATTTGTATGTGTATATATAGAGGTACATGTATATATGCATATATACTACACATAATACATGTGTATATATTTACATATATAATACATGCAATATGTATGTATATTTTTCTTTTGCTTGATTTTTGTCTTTCCTTCCTTCCTTCCTATCTATCTATCTACATAGCTAGATAGTGTGGCGGCGTGGACAAATTCTTGGGCTTGGAATTAGGAAAATTTATCTTTCTGAATTCAAATTGGGCCTCAGACCCTAATTAGCTGTGAGACCTTGGGGAAGTCTCAATCTGGTGGCCTCTGTTTCCTCAAACATAAAATGAGCTGGAGAAGGAAATGGCAAGTCACTCTAGTATCTTTGCCAAGAAAACTAAACTTCATGGCTCCATGAAGAGTCAGACATGACTGAAATGACTGAACAACTTATAGACATAAATATACACACCAGTGTTAATGAATGAGTAGATAGATATATTACCAGTTTAATTTCTCTTATGCCACTATAACATCTCACAGGGCTGTTGTTAATATCACTAGGGAATATGTAGGTAAAGTATTATGTAAATGCTAGCAGTTGCAATTATGATTATTTTGGTTGTTATTATTAATACTATTCCATTGAACTAAAATAACCATTATAATGCATTCTTTCTTTTCATTTGTTTTATTTTTTTTTAATAGCTTTTTATTTACAAGTTATATGTATGGGTAATTTTGCAGCATTGATAGTTGCCAAACCTTTTGTTACAATTTTTCCCCTCCTTCCCCCCATCCCCGCCCCCAGATGTCAGGATGACTAGGGGATGTTAAATATATTAAAGTATAAATTAGATACACAATAAGTATACATGTCCAAACCATTATTTTGCTGTACAAAAAGAATCGGACTCTGAAATACTGTACAATTAGCCTGTGAAGGAAATCCAAAATGAAGGTGGGCAAAAATATAGGGATTGGGAATTCAATGTAATGGTTCTTAGTCATCTCCCAGAGTTCTTTTGCTGGGCATAGCTGGTTCAGTTCATTACTGCTCAATTGGAACTGATTTGGTTCATCTCATTGCTGAAGATGGCCACATCCATCAGAATTGATCATCATATAGTATTGTTGTGGAAGTATGTAATGATCTCCTGGCCCTGCTCATTTCACTCAGCATCAGTTCGTGTAAGTCTCTCCAGGCCTTTCTGAAATCATCCTGCTGATCATTTCTTACCAAATAATAATATTTCATGATACTCATATACCACAATTTATTCAGCCATTCTCCAATGGATGGGCATCTACTCAGTTTCCAGTTTCTGGCCACTACAAACAGGGCTGCCACAAACATTCGTGCACATACAGGTCCCTTTCCCTTCTTTATGATCTCTTTGGGATATAAGCCCAGTAGTAACACTGCTGGATCAAAAGGTAATGCATTCTTTCTATTTCCTCATCTGCACCCCTTGATAAACTTTGGCTAGAGAGGCTGACTTGTGAAGGGGAGAAGAGATTCAGTTCTTGTGAGTGGTTTGACCCTGGAGTCAGCAGCCTCACAGTCATATAGTTATATCTTAGGAGACTTTATGCAAAATTCTATATCTTTATCCCATAACACAGAAAGTAGTCTTAATCAAATACTGTAGACCTATTATGGAAGTGATAAACAACTAATTTATTCAGGGCATGTTTATACAACCAAGAAATATAGAATGGAGACTTCTGCAAGAACATTAGTTAAACTCTTGGGGTTAAATATCAAACAAAATTTCTGTTTTCCAAAGAAAATATCTTTAAGTATAAAATCTTATTAGCCAATCTAACATGTATGAGATAGTACCTCAGAATTATTTTAATTTGCATTTCCCCAATCATTGTAAGTTAGAACATTGTTGTCATATACTTGTGGTAGTTTTGATTGCTTCTTTTGAAAACTTTATATCTTTTGATGATGTATCAGTTGAAGAATCTTTTTTTTAATAAAATAAATTTAACTCAAAAAAAAAAGAAATATTTCTGGCTTGATCAGAACCATGGAATGTGATTTAAGAAATATGATACAGTTTAAAAAAAGGTTTCAGTGGCCACTAACTTGAGGATGAACTTTTTTTTTGGCCAGGAGAGGACCTATGGCTTCCAGTTGCTTTAATCATACTTAGAAAAAGGCTCCTGATTAAGTGGAACATTGATTACCACAAGATCATATGAGAGGTGACAGTAATTGCTAACGGTTTGTGAAGGAATAAAAAACAAACCTGAGTAGTGGTCTGTCTCTATGATTTATCTTTATATCTATTTCAAAATTAGCTTTAAATACTAGTGGGTTAGAGGAGATTAAATATATGAAGTGTGTGGGTATGTAAATACCTCTGATTAGAATTTATTTTTTGCTTACTGTATCCTGTACCATGGAAAGATAAAAACAGCAAAGACAACAACAACAACTACACACACACACACACACACACACACACACACACACACACACACACACCACTAAGTTTGAATTGCAAAGGACAATTAACTTGACCTCTCTCTGTGGAGAACAAATTTCAACTTAGAAGTGGACATATTATATGAAAACCTTCTGTTGCTCCTCTTAATTCTAATTATTTCCCTCTTTTAATTATTTCCTATTTATCTTGTATGTACTTTGTTATGTGTGTGTGTATGTATGTATATGTGTATATATATATGTACATATATATGTGTATATTTGTTTTCTTTTGTTTTATGTTGTCCCTTGCATTAGATTGTAAGTTCCTTGAAGACAGGGAATGACTTTCTCCCTTTTTGTATCCCTTGAGCTTAACACAGAGCTTGGCCCAAAGTCAGTACTTCATAAATCTTTATTAAATTGAATTGATTACAACTGAACAAAAGCAGATTAAAATCTTTTTCCAGTGTTATAAAATCAATTGATATATTGATCTTATTTCCATGGTAACAATAAAATAAGTTTTTGTGAGGTTTTTTGGTGGCTAAGAATCTTTCCACTTTTGTCACTGCTTCAGTGAATTGTTTCCATAGTAGCCATTTTACTCTTTCTAGTACAAATAAACTAAGCATTCATTTTGTCCACGAATGTATGAGAAATAAAATGTTTCCCAAAGAGGAAAAAATCATCTGCTCAGATCCAAAGGATTTTGAACTTAAGCTTTCATATTTGACTGTAAAAATTATATAAGGCAAAAGGGTTAAAAAGGAGATATGATTCTTGGTGAACATCAGTCTGAATACAAAGTGAAGATCTAATTTTGATCAGTGGAATAGGAAAGAAATACACCTAAGGGAAAGTTATATTTTGAAAGTGCTTTTTGCTGCTTAAGTTCAGAAGCTCCCTAACCTAACCCAAATCTCTTGTGGAGAAGGATGGGTGATTTAAAGTTGTTCGTCCTTCATTCTCAAAGAGGACCATGATATCAGGAGGGTTAGGGAGAGTTGTGCAAAGTCACCTGCCTCATTTTCTCCTCCAGATTCATCTGTGCCCAGTGGCTAAATATAGATCAAGATGACTGGAGATGGCCCTGGATGCAGTAGGAGACCTTGGCCTTTTTAAGCTAAAGTCTTCAACAGGTCTCAGTGTGATTGAGACAATGTCCATTCTGTGATTGAGGCTAAGTAAGAAATGGGGCAGAGAATGGCTTCTTTTGTCTAGTTAAAAAAGTTATATATGTGTGTGTGTGCAAAACATATTTATGTGTATCTATGCATGTATATACATCCTTGTGTATATATTTAGGTATAGATACATGCATATATGTATGTGTATATTTACATGAATATATTATACACACATCTGCGAAAGGAGACCTTCAGAGCTTCTGGCCAGAAACAAAGCAATTACTATTTACATTCATTCTGAGCTGATCAGGGGTCAAATAATGACCAAGTGAGGCTTGACCTGCCAATGTGGTTCAGAATGATTTGGGTTTAAGGCATGGTCCTTAAGAAAGATATCTAGTAATTGATAGCATTCCAATGATTTTGTGATAAAGAGATCCAGAGAGAGGACTATGGGAACTGAACATGGATCACAACATAACATTGTCACTCTTTTTGTTGTTGTTTGATTGCATTTTGTTTTCTTGTTAATTTATTTTCCTTTTTGATCTGATTTCTCTTGTGCAGCAAGAGAATTGTATAAATATATTTATATACATTGGATTTAACATATATTTTAACAAGTATTGGATTGCTTGCCATCTAGAGGAAGGGGTGAGGAGGAAGGAGGGGAAAATCTGAAACACAAGGCTAGGCAAGGATCATTGTTGAAAAATTATCCATGAATATGTTTTGAAAATAAAAAGCTTTTTTTTAAAAAAGAAAGATATCTAGACTGTAAACCCTAAAATATCTTGAAAAGTTTAGGAGATCAAAATTTATCCTTTGGGCAGAGCACATGCAGATATAGGTATGGATATACTCTATGTGGACTAGTACTTCGCTGATGGGAGACACAGAGATAGCTATTTTATTTTTAAATGTCTTAGGGAGAAGAATTTCCATGACAACCCATCTCTCTCTATTAGTGGCATGGAAAAGAAATATCTTTTTTGAATCCTGGATCTTATGACCTTCCTTTAGCACCTAGGAAAATGTGCATTGCTAATAGAAAGATGCAAGCTGAAGCAACTGCATTTGACGGAGGTAGCATTTTATTCCCATCATATTGGCAAGAGGGATAACCTGGCACAGTAGATGGAGAGAAAGCCTTGAAGCTGGGAAAACGAGTTCAAGTCTGCTTTTTATACTCACTGGGTAAGGGGATCTAGCATGAGTCAGTTAAACTTTTGCGTTCTCTAGGAAATTCTGCAGGCCTTTGTGTGGCAGACAGTGTATTGAGAAACTTTCCTCTCTTGGGAATTCTTATCCCCATAAAATCAAATACCCAGTCTCTATCCACTTCACTTTGGTGAAGATGAAAAAATTCAGTGTGGGATGATCTGTGGGAAGACAGACATGTTACTTTGCTGATTGTGTATCTATGATTTGGTCTAACCATTATGGGAAAAAATATAATCACTCCATAAAAATTACTAAATTGTTTATGCCTCTAGATATTAAGGGGGGAGAGAAATTGGGAGGCAAAGAAGAAATAAGTTTAGATGTATTGGATTTGATATAGCTCTGGGCCTCTAGGTGGAGATCTCTAAGGAAACAGAAATAAAGAAATAAAATTCTAAAGAATGCTTAGATTTGGGAGTCACTTGCAGAGGTAATAAAAATTTAAGCTCCAGACATAGATGAAAGAGTAAAGAAAGAAGGAAAGAGTCAATGGACAGAGCTTTGGGGGATGTTTTTAGAGCGAAAAGAGGATACTTGTCCTGAATTTTAAGTGAGAGGACCTAGCTCAGATCAAAAAGGGAAAAAAAACAAGAAAGAAAATAAAATGCAAGCAATCAATAACAAAAAGAGTGAAAATGCTATGTTGTGGTCCACCCTCAGTTCCCACAGTCCTCTCTCTGGATGTAGATGGTTTTCTTCATCACAAAATCATTAGAACTGGATTGGATCATCTCATTGTTGAAAAGAGCCAGGTCCATCAGAATTGATCATCATATAGTTTTGTTGTTGCCAAGTACAATGATCTCCTGGTTCTGCTCATTTCACTCAGCATCAGTTTATGTAAATCTCTCCAGGCCTTTCTGAAATCATCCTGGTGGTCATTTCTTACACAACAATAATATTCCATAACATTCATATACCACAATTTATTCAGCCATTCTCCAATTGATGGACATCCATTCAGTTTCAGTTTCTGGCCACTACAAAGAGACCTGCCACAAACATTTTGGCACATACAGGTCCCTTTCCCTTCTTTAGTATCTCATTGGGTTATAAGCTCAGTAGAAACACTGCTGGATCAAAGGGTATGCAAAATTGATAACTTTTTGAGCATAGTTCCAAATTGCTCTCCAGAATTGTTGGATCTGTTCATAATTCCACCAACAATGTATTAGCGTCCCTGTTTTCCCACATTTTCCCCAACATTCATCATTATTTTTTCCTGTCATCTTAGCCAATCTGAGAGAACATCTCTAAGCCTCACTTTGTTCTTCTGAAAAATAAAAAGGCCTTGAATTATTTGATCTTTAATATATGTATCTTACAGCTTTTAATGGTCAGTGGCAGAGCCACTGAAGAACCAGATTAAAATGTGATTCGGAATTATTTAACAAAAAGAATCAAAATAGAATATGGATAATGTGAATGCATGGTTTTCTAAGTCAATATGATGCCCGCAGGCACCCTTATGTGTAATTTTGTAGTCCCTGTTTCTGTTTGATACCACTGGTCCATGGTACCAACTCTTCTTCAAAGATAAGAGAGGTAGCCATCCGGCATTTATGGAGCGCCTCCAGTTTATAAAGCAGGAAAGAAAGAAAGAATCAAGTATGTATTAAACAACTAACGTATGATAAACACTATCAGAGGCAGAATTTGAACACAGGTCTTCTTTTTTCCAGTACTCTAGCCATGATACTATCCTGAATTGTAATGTTGAAAGCTCTGTTTCCTAGTGATGTCCTCAGTATCCTGAGATAGAAGGGAGGTTTTGATAGAGTGATAACTTACTGAAATAGCCATTTCAGAGACTGAATATGTATATCCAGTAGCTTAAATGAGTCCTCCTAAAATGACCACCTTCACCTGATATAGTTAGCATGATTCCATTCATTAATTTTGGTAGTATGCAATAGTACCTAAGTCTTAAAACTTTTGTGCGCAGTTGGCAGCTACAAGTAGTTGGGATTCATTGTTAATTGTTGGTAAGTAGGCAAAAGCGTCAAAGGTGTATGTGTTTGTGTGTGTGTGTGTGTGTGTGTGTGTGTGTGTGTGTGTGTGATTATAAATGTAGAAATGCATAATGGTAAGGAGATTACTTTTAATTCATTTCAATCAATACTTTTCTTTTTCTTCTTTAAATTGAACTATTATGCTAGTAGAGAAAATTATTTCCTTGAGGCTGGGGTTTTTTTTTTTTGTTTTGTTTTGTTTTGTTTTGTTTTGTTGGAATCTCTGATTTTCTTGGTATAGAAAACTTAATATTAAGGGGGGAGGGAGGGAGGAAGAGAGAGAGAGAGAGAGAAAGAGAGAGAGAGAGAGAAGAGAGAGAGAGAGAGAGAGAGAGAGAGAGAGAGAAAGAGAGAGAGAGACAGAGAGACAGAGAGAGAGAGAGAGACAGAGAGACAGAGAGACAGAGACAGAGACTCCCTCTCCCAATATTATCTGTCACTGCTTTGCAATTTAATGTACAAGCCCAGTTGCTTCAGGCACAGAGACATGAAGGATTTGCCTAAGGCTTGAGGTCTTCCTGCCTCTGAGGTGAGTTTTCTGCCTTACCATCTCCTATAAGTCATATCTAGTAAATATCTTGATAGCTTTTTTGGGGAGGTGTTTTTTTCCTTTATTGTAATTAGGTTCTAAGGATATTTATGAAATGAAAAAAACCCAGTGGATCCTAATCTAAGCTAGAAATGCAAAGCATCTGAGAGAGAGTACAAAACAAGCAAATTTAAGAAGCAAATAATAAATTGAAACCAAATGTGATGGAGAATAATTTTCCAGGAAAATAGACACATATCAATTTTGGGAGTGGTTTCACAAATCTTTGCCACCATGACCAAGCTTTGCCTACTATTAGGAAGATAAATACTATATTAAGACTTTAGGTAAAGCCAACTACTACAGTTATATATTCCTGAGGCTTCAGCTCTCTGGCAAAACAAATGCAAAATGAGAAATTGAAAATTAAATTTATGACCTGCCAGACTGTGTGAAACTTGCCTTTGAGATAGAATCCATTAGCTTAATATTTGATAAAGGACTAAGCTGGTAGAATAAGGAAAATCCATATATACAAGTTAGTGAAACAAGATGTTATCATTAGTCCTGTTAAGGAAACAGAGAGAGCCCTTCTATGAATTAAGTCAGTCAGTTTGGACTAGGATAAAATATTTCCTGAGCAAATACTGAAGATATCAACATCAGATTAGATACTAATGCTGCCATTCTTCCGAGCTGAATGTGTGACTTTGGACAGAATGATAAAGTTTAATTCAGAAAACATTTATTAAATACTATGTAGAAGAAACATGTTAGGTACTGGACAAATAAAAATTTTAAAGAATTATACTGTTCCTCTTCTCAAGGAGAAAGCTCTTATATGAGTGAGAATAGGGAATATGAAATATATAAAGATAATATACAAAGTAGAATGTTACAAGGATAAAGAAGAAATATGACTCTGGGCATAATGCTAAAGTTCAACGCAGGGAACATTCATTAAGCACCTATTATGTGTAAGGCATTATTAGATACTGGACAAAATAAAAGTTTTTTTTTTAATTTTTGGTTAGTTTCTACCTTCAAGGAAGTAGATCTTGAATAGAGGAGAGTAGGGGACAGAAGGCAGATAGCTGAATTGTATGCTGGATTTCGAATCAGAACCTCTTCTCCCCAAATTCATATCTTGTCTTGGAAACTAGCTGTGTGACCCTGGACAAGTTACTTCATTCTGTTTGCCTCATTTTCTTCATCTGTAGAAGGAAATAGCAAACTACTCAGTATGTTTATTGAGAAAACCCCAAAAAGGGTCATAAAGAGTGAGACATGACTGAAACAGCTGATAATAACAAGGGATACAAAATGTAGAGATAATATTATGCAAAGTAGAATATCATAAGGGCAAAAAAGATCTAAAGTATTCTAGGAAAACTGTTAAAAAGGGAAAAGGAGGGAGAGAAAACATTGCAAAGAGGATATAGGGAATAGGGGGGAGGAAAATCAGGGAAGGTTTCTTGGAGGAGATGGAACCTCCACATTAAAGGAAGAGGATTCTGAAGAGGAGAGATGAGAGAGTCCAATTCAGGAATATGGCTAGTGGGATTGGCTGTCTGAAAGTGTTATAGGATTTGGCAGTAGGTAACAGTCCAGTTTGGATGATCTAGTTATTAGGAAATAGAATATTATAAAATCAATTTAAAAAGGGAAAAAAAGTCTTTGTGCCTTAGTTTCCTTAATTATAAAATAACAATAGACAATCTCCAAGGACCCCTCCATTTCATGTTGACCTGAAGTGAAATCCCTAACAGAGTTCTACTACTTAAGGCTTGTCCTGCTTTTTTTTTTTTTTTCTCTCAATCTGGTCTGATTTAAGCATTCCTCTCCGCATTTTTAGTAGCTCAGGGAATTGCCTGGAGTCTTTGGAGAGGGTAAACACAGTTCTTGCTTACCCTTTGTTATCAGACAGCATTCAGGGCAAAGAAAAGGGCAGAATCCACTTTTAATTTATGTAAACTGCATTCTTAATTCGGTTGTTCTGGGAGGCCTTCTGGTGTGAGACTACATGCCAACATACACTTCTGTACCCATTCATCACAGATGGGGAAGAGGAGATCAATGGTTTATCCAGCCAGAAGGATTCAGTGCCAAGACATAATTGTCCTGCTTGAAGGATAGCATTCCAAACCTATGTTTGATATACAGCCTGTATCTTTTTGGAGGGTTGGAATTTTGGCTCTTTTAGTGGTTGGTTACAAGACTGCTGGGATATATTGCATGGGGTTGTCAGAATAATCAGTATTAGGACAGGTTTAAGCTTGAGTGTCTCTAGTATTCAAAGTAAGTATCTGTTTCCCTCTGTATTTGAACTTCTCAGAGGGTTTATGGAGTATTATTTCCTTGTGATCATCTTTAGCTTCAGCTGTGGAAATTCTGCACATTAGTCCCAATTAGAATTGATAGTTTTTGTTTCTGTGTGTAAATTAGAAACCCCAAAAGAAATGACCATTCTTTTTAGACCAATATCTTTGCTGAGTTTCTCAACTGTGTCCTCTCCCCATCAATCTTAAGATCTCTGGTGATCTTTAAGTGATCTTTAATGATCCAATATTCTCTATTGACTCATTAATTCTAATCTGAGATGTGAATAGGTTCAAATACCAGAATTAGGACATGACTGCTTGATTTGCCCCATTTTGCTGTTTTTGCTTCCTGATTCCAAAGAGCATATGCATTAATGGATAAAACGATAAATGCACTAGTCAGTTTAAAAAACTTAAATGTAGTTGATTGCAGGGCCCTTTTTCATTTTTGTCTTTGTATCCCTAGATCCTGCTTGTTGATTGATTGTGTTTACCAAGTCATCAACTCAATGACTTCTTGAAAGACTTGTCATTTTTGACCCTCATATAATGTTTAGAATATGACGATAAATTAATAACTAAACTTTGGGGGGGATCTCTTCTCCAACTCTTGTTTCTCCTATGAAACTAGTATAGTGCTAGAAGATCTACTAGGTTAGTACAGTAGAAAAAACTTCAGTTCTGGAATCCAGAAGACTCATCTTCCTTAATTTCAAATATGACTTTAGACACTTATTAGGTGTGTGACCCTGGGCAAGTTACTTCACCCTTAGTTTTCTCATGTATAAAATGAGATGGAGAAGGAAATGGCAAAATACTCTAGCATTTTTGCCAAGAAAACCCTAAAGAGGAATTGCAAAGAGTTGGATAGGACTGAAATGACTGAAAACCAGCAACAAAAACCAAAAAAAAACCCAGTCTTTTACCTGACTTAATGGTATATTTAAGAGTTTTATTTCACTCAAAGTCTTCAGTTATTTCTTCCATGCTAAGGAAGAGATTAACTAAACTGATGATTTTTACTGGAAAGTCTTTGCTTTCTCAAAACATAATATGAAAAATGAACAATTATAAATAAATTACATTTATATAGTGCTGTAAAGTTGTACAATAAAAATTCTTAACCTTTTTGTGTCATGGAGTTTGTTAGCAATTGATGAGTTCTTTGGACCACATCTCAGAATAATTTTTTGAATGCATAAATTTTTTAAAAGATTATAAAGGAAACCAATTGCATTGAAATATATTTTCAAAATGTTTAAAAAATCAAGTTCATGGACTCCAAGTTAATTTAAAGGAAGTGAATCTTCAAGTAGCCTGCAAGTCTTACTACTACGTGTTAATGCCATTTTTAAAGAAAAGGAAACTAAAATTTATAGAGGTGAGATATCTTGTCTATCATTACATTATTAGTAAGCTCCACAACTGGGATTCAAATCCAGATCTTTACTTGACTCTGTCCTTAGATTATATTGCTTTTTAAAATTTTAGCCCTTAATTTAGTTGGAGTAGACAGTATGAGAAATCATGGGAAGTTCAAGGAACAGAGATGATACATTTGAATTGTTAGGCCAAAAAAAAAAAAAATGCACCATTTCAGCAACAAGACTATAAACATTGACCTAGCAGCTCATGTTTATTTATCTGGTTTCTAATATTTGAAGATTTTTGTGGGAATGTTTTTATTATTCTGTCTAATAGATATTTGAAAGAAGAACATAAAAGAAATAAAGTGTGCATAGCACTAAGGCTGACATTTTTAAACTTATGTCATCTATAAATGTGTCTTTCAGGTTGAAAGTAGTTGAAGGTGTTGAAAAAGGCTTTTCTCTATACTAAGGGACACAGATTGCAAACAATTTTGCTTGAGTCTTAACAATTTAAAAACATGTTTCAAAAAAAAGAAAAGAAATCAAGACATATCAAGACATATCTTGAGTGTATTTGGAACAATTAGGGACATGAAACAGTATGGAATAGTGGATAGAGACTTTGGAATCAGAAGTAAGTTGAGTTCAGATTCCACTTTTGTCATTAATAATGTGTGGCCTTGGATAGGTCTTTTAATGTCTCTGAATCTGAGTTTACTCATTCATATAATGAGGAATGTGGATGAAATGGAATATACAATTAATCAACAAGCATTGGTGAAGTATTTTCTACATGCTGGGTGCTGTCCAAAGTGCTAAGGATGCAAGGAAAGTCTTTTTGCTGAAGGAACTCCCATTCTAATGTTGGAAACATGTAAATAACTAGTTACATGTAATAAATGTACAGAATTAAAGGAAGGAAATATCATAGAACAAGGCATTAGAAATTAGTATTAGTGAAGGTCACCTAAAGAAAATGAGATGTGAAATATGAGTGGAGGTGAGAAAGCATGGGGGAATAGCTAATAAAAAAAAAAAGCATAGGATTGGAAGATGGAATGTTATATGTGAGGATTAGAAAGAGGGCTAGAGTAGCTGGATTTTAGACAAAGGATGCAAGGGAATGTGAAGTATAAGGAGCCTTCAAAGGTAGGAAGGGTCAGGGAGGAGCACTTGACCTAGAGTCCAAAAGTCCTTAGTTGAAATCAAGTCTCAGATACTTACTGGCTATGTGTGGTTAAGTCACTTAACCTCTGTTTCCTTCAGTTTCCGCATATATAAAATGGGGATAAAAATAACAATACTCCCAGGGTTGTTGTGAGGATAAGTCATAGAGAAACTTAACTAGGGTAACAACTGTATGAGTACAGAAAATGGATATTAGAGATGTTGTGAAGATAAGACAAGATTTGGTGACAAAGGGAATAAAATCCTACCTAGGTCTTGATCTATGATCCTTTGGTTCTCAGCTCTATATTTGTAATAATAATGCCTATTATGCAAACTAGTAGAGTACATTTTTGTAATGCTTTAACGTTATACAGCAATCCTTTTATTTTTAAGGCTTTTTATTTTCAAAACCTATGCCTAGATAATTTTCAGCATCTACCCTTGCAAAGCCTTGTGTTCCAAAGTTTTCCTCCTCCCTTCCCCCCAGCCCCTCCACTGGATGTCAAGTAATCCAATATATGTTAAACATGTGTGATTCTTCTAGACATATTTCATGCTATACAGCAATCCTTAGGCAGGGGTTCTTAACCTTTTTGTGTCATAAATCTTTTTGTCAGTCAATATTTGATAAAAGATATGAGTAAGCAACTTTTGTAGGAAAAAAATCAAAGCTATCAAGAGTCTTATGAAATAATGCTGTAACACAAAAAAAATTAGAGAAGTACAGGTTAAAAGCACTCTTACCACTTTATATCTATCTGATTAGCTGAGATGACAAAGGAAAGAAAAATGACAAATGTCAGAAGGAATATGGAAAAATAAGTATTCTAATGCACTGTTGGTGGAATTGTGAACTATTCTAATCATTCTGGATAACAATTTGGAACTATGCCTGAAAAGTTATAAAATCATATGCACCTTTTGATCTAATAATACCAGTATTATGTTTATGCCCTGAGGAGAAAAAAGAATACGGGAAAAGACTCAGAGGATTTTATGTGTGATCTTTGAGTTGATGGTGAACTACTGGAAATTATTGAATGGCATTATTGAATTTACACCTGTGCTACAGGAAGATTACTTTAGCAGCTTTATAGTGAATAAAAATCTATGTAGGAAGAAAGTAGTATCAGGGAAGACCAAATAGCTAGTTATTTCAGTAGTCTAGGTGAGTACATAATCACCTAAGTAAACACTCTTTCTTGTCTTGGTAGGTAAACTGATAACTTGAGTTATTATGGACTTGTTTTAGGAGACTAAAATGTTTTGAAGCTTAAGACAATTTACACAATGTTATAACCAAGCAGGAGCATCTGGAGGACCTTTTCATTTGTAGGGAATCTCTTATTGATTTGGATTTTGCTCTGGCTATCCTCTGTTACAGTACCAGGGCTGTTGTTGATGGTTTAAAAAAATTTCTTCCTAATTGCCCCAGCTTAAAGTGCAACAAAGACTCACAGGCCCAATTTTAATGCTGATCACCATAGAGACTTTAGCTTACTCATTTTTCCCCCAAACTGAGATAGTTCACTTCTCTTTTGGCAACCTCAGGGTTCCTCATTTCTAAGACTCACCATATAGTGTCTCCTTCTTCTATTCCTTTTTGATACTAATAACTAGGGAAGATTGCTAAACAATATTAATCCTATTTCACCTTTCATTGAATTTTTACAATTTTAAAATATGAATAGGAGATGTCCTATTGGAGGAGAGCAGCATTTTGCATCAATGAAGGAAATATACATGTCATACACACATGCTTCGTGTGTGTATGTGTGTTCCAGCCTAAACTCACTTGGTCATTGTTTGGACTCTGATGGCTCAGAGCGAATGTAAATAGAAACTATTTCTCTTTTGGTCAGAAACACTGAGGGTCTTTTCCTCTTTGAATGATTTTTTATGAGATAAAAGAGGCCATTCTTTGCCTTATTTCTTACCTAGCCTTAATCACTAAATGGGTGTTGCCTCAGTCAAATTGAGACTTTTGAAAGACCTTAGCTTAAAAAGATCAACATCTCTCACTATGTTAAGATTACCTCCAATTGTTTTGATCTATATCTTGCCTCTGAACCCAGATGGTTCCAGAGGAGAAAGTGAGACTGGTGACTTGCACAGTTATCCCTCACATAAATCCAATTTACTTGCAAGTGGTGACATCATCTTCCTGATGTCATCGTTCTCTTTGAGAATAAAGAACAAACAATGAATGATGTAGTAATTATCTCTTTAAAAATGCTTCTTTAGTGACTAGTCTAATAATAATATATTTAGAGACAAGATAGATGAGTCTTTAGAAAACTATCTAGGATAACCCTCTCATTTTCTACTTAAAGAAACTGAGGCCTATAGGGGTTAGGTGTCTCATCCAATGTTACACAGCTGATAAGCCACAGGATGACTTTGATATGTGTAAATTTAATTTCATAAAAATGTTATCAGGATGATTTAAGTTGACTTTTGGGTCAATCATTAGTGATATTATTTTAGTCACTTAAAAAAAGAGAAAGAAGATTATAGATCTAGAGCTGGAAGAGATTTCAAATGCCAATTCGACAGTTTTCTTATGTCAAATGAGTTGCAGGAAGGTTAAGCAATTTCCCCAAGATCACACAAATGTATTAAATGTTAGAGATGGGCCTTGAATTCAGATTATCCTACTCTAGAGCCAGTGTTCCTTGTATTATATTGCCTTTGAAATTTTTTTTCCACACCTTTACTTAAGATGGCTCAGATAGAGTTACTCTTTCAATAGTCTTGAAATGGTCAACCCCTGAATTTACTTCCTTTGTGTATAATTGGTCAAGTCCAAGAGCTTTTCTCATCTCTGTTTTTCTCAGCACCATTTTCAGCTCCTAGAGCATGCTGGGGTCTGTGATATAGAATCCAAATAGGGTAGCTTTATTTCCCTGATGCTAGAACTCTGAAGATATTTCTCATTCTTCTCCTACTTGTTGTCCCAAATTTCAGTTTCATTTTTCTTATCTGCAAAATTTAGGAGGTTGGCCTAGATAATATTGAAACTGTTTTCCAATTCCAAGTCAATGATTCCATAATTCCCTTCCAGTTTTATCCTTAAAAATCATTAGGATGACTTTGCTTGGTTGAAGTTCTCATCAAGCTTTACCTTCTACTTGTTTTTTCCTCTACTGATTCTCAATGTTTTGTGAAGCAATACTGCTTATAATCTTTTATTATCCTTTTCCATCAGATTCAACAAGTACTTTTATATCCTGATGCACTGTTTCACCTGAACTCATATCTTTTCTTGTCAAGGAAGTCAGGTACTTATTATTTGTGGCAGATTTTTAGCCTCCTTTGGTTTCCTCATCATTGCAACTTGTATACATTGTTTAAATTTATTTATGAAATAGTTATAATTTGTGTCATTGTTCATTTTCCCATTTACTTATTTTTGGCATAACCATATGTAAATAGATCATGTTGGAGTTGTCTTAAATTATAGGCCATAGTTTGTTTCTAATTTTTATTTTTAATTCTAGTTTTATATGATGCTTGATGCTTCTTCAGGGCAAGGATAATTTCAATTTTGTTTCTGTATCACCAGTGCTGAACAGAGTTGCTAGCACAATGTAGATGCTGAATAAATGCTTATAGAGGGATTATTTTGTATAAATTTTGTTGTAGCACTTCTTTTGGGTTTGTTTTCTCAAATCTCACTCATGGTAATATGTCAAGTCTCTAAATAGGGATTGCTACTACAATTTATAAAGCATAGGTCCAAGGGACTAGAGTTTCTAATATTGTTACTTAGGAGCACCTAAAGATTTGTTTTTCCCATTAACAATTTATCAATCAGACTTCACTTAGCTTTGAAAAATTATTTGTTGAGATTGGGGCAATTATGTGATACAATGGATAATAGACTGGATTTAGAATTATATAAATTCATTTTCATGAGTTCAAATCCAACTTTCAGTACTTACTAACTTTATAAACCTAGGCAAGTCAGTTAATCCTGTTTGCCTTAGTTTCCTCTTCTGTCAAATGAGCTGAAGAAGGAAATGGCAAACCACTTCACTATTTTTGCCAAGATTACTCCCAAAATAGGATACAAAGAGTCAGACACAACTGAAGAACAAAATTTACTGAGATGCCATGTATACTAAGCACAGTTAGTATAAAACATTTCCTCAAGAGTCTGCAACATACTCTCTCACAAATATCACTTCCAAAAGAGGATTAGGCTTAAATTTAGAGTACAATAGTAATAAGACATTCATGTGGGATATATGTGTGTCAAACAAGTAACTCAACTTCTGATATTTGGAATTCATTTCTTATGTTATCTATTAACATTATTCTCTGATGCATTATTCTTTTTTTATTCCAATTGTTTTCTGTCTCTGTCTCTCTCTCACTCCTTCTCTGTCTCTTTGTTTCTGTCTATCTTTCTATCTATCTCTGTCTCTTCTCTCCTCCTCTGTCTTCCCCTCGTTACACACACACACATATATATATATATCTATATCTATATCTATCTATCTGTCTATATATATATGTATATATATATATATATGCACATGTATGTGTGTGTATATAAACATAGTTAATGGTAGAGGGGATAAACAAAAAACTCTGCCCCTCCATCCCACTAGAATGAAAGAAGTACTTTACTTTTTCATAAATAATCTCATGGGGCATGATTGATTCTCTTTAATCAACCACAAAATATTTTCTTCATGGTGTCATCTGCTTTTATCCATGATTCAGGACCTCTGTGACCCTTTTACATTCACTTCTAGTTTATTTTTGATTGATAGATTCCCTTCAGATGTCAAGACATTTAGTGATGATTTGGGATGGGAGTGGACTCATGCCATTTTATTGGTCTTTAATAAATTGTTGTTTGCCTTTACACAGATTACTGATTTGAGAATGACTTCCATATTGGTAACCAGTCATTTTCTCTCTGTTAACAGTAAAAACAAACAATGTAAACAAAAACCAACAACCCCCCTTAATATATTAGATTTTGTATTTGTATTTTTTTAATCTTTTCTCAAAAAATCCTTGCTTATAGAAGTAATCATTTAATAACAATTTCTGGGAAAACTGGAAGTGGTTTGACAAAAACTAGGCATCTCATATTGTATATCAAAATCAAGATAATAAACAATTTAACTATAAAGGGTGATATCAACATGGTGCTGCATCTCATGACTTTAAGCATTTTCACTTGCTATCTCCAAAGTCTAGAACTCTATTCCTCCTCATCTCTGTCAGGAAGAGAGGATTCCTGGAAGTGAAACTAGTAATTTTGGTTACATGAAATCAAAAAGGGTTTTCATAAATTTTTTTTAAATGCAGCTAAAATTATAAGGAAACCAATAAAGTGGAGAATTTTATTTTTTTTTTACTACTAGGTTCTTTGATAAAGACCTTATTTCTCAAATATATTGGTAACCGAGCCAAATTTATTTCATATATACATATACACATATAAGAGGAATCATTCCATAATTGATAAATAGTCAAAAGATATGAATAGACAATTCTCAGAAAAATCAGGAATAATTTTTATAAATCTATAAATAAATAAAAATTTTATAAACAAAAGCTTTCTTGTCACCAAAAAAAGGGAGAGGAAAGAATATTGCAAACTTTTGTTCGACATGATGCTTGTAAATTATACTAATAGTGGGGTAAGTTCAGAATGTATTTTTGATTGTGCCAATGCAAAATAATTTTAATCTTGTTAGGCTCAGAGACAGCAATTTGATGTGGTCTACAGGAGGAATTTAAAGATGTCAAACCTGTGATTAACTTAAAAGCACATGCAAATGTGTTCACATCCAAAGGAGATTCAAAGAATCTCACACATGATTTTAAAATTCTCTCTTGATGTGTGTGAGGAGAGGGAGGGGAGGAGGTAGGAGATGACACTTGTAGGGAAGATTATCGCAGAGTAGCCTTGATTTACTCTTGCTTACTTGCTCCCTTAGCGTTTCCAGAGGATTTGCTGCTGTGATTGTGCCACATTTTTCAACATTACTTTTTCTCTCTTCTTTACGGCCTGCATTTCATTTCCTAAATCTTTCTTTTCTCATTTTTTCCCTGTGAGAAGTTGAGGTTTATATAGTGAAAGGGAAAACATTGCACTATTGATGAATGAACCACTGGAGAAAACTGCAAAGGAGGATTTTATTTCAAGGTATCTTAGGTGTCAGTGCTAGATGACAGACTATGGCATCTTTTGTATTTCATTGCTCTAGAGACTACATATCACCACCCAATCTGATGAGATGGTATTTTTTTATATATTCTTTATCAAGGAAGATGTATGGAACCTGGGTGGATGGGCTAATAGCTCATCCTTGTTGGATGTATACAGAATCCCACATGAGTGTGTATTTGTCTCTTCCCTTCAGAGGAGAGTTAGTGGTGATAACAAATTATTACTTTCAGTAGCACATTTTTGATTTCATCTGAATGTCATTGGGAATGAAGCCAGAACTTTTTAGTGGTGGCTAACACCACAGTCAAGTCAGCCAGGAAGTTTTCTGTTATCTCTATTGACCATTTTTTATTTTATTCACTGTTTTCTGAGAGAGTATCCTCTGAAGCTAAAACTTTCCATGCTTCATGCTAGTGTTCAGCTAAATCTTTAGAGAGGCATCTGAATAAGATCATTCAGAAGCCTTTAATGGTGACTAGGAAATTATACATCAAGTATTTCTGCTTTTATAAAGAAAAAAAGGCCTTGGTCTATTTTTTTTTTCTTCTTTCGCCTCCATAGCTTTACCATAAAGTCAACAGTCCTTTGTGTCCCATCGAAATGTGGGCAATAGGGCATGCAAACCTAAAAAGAAAGGTTTTAAGTCAAGGAGCTCTGACAAATTGCGTGGTTGGTAAGGAGGGAAGAGGAGGATGCTTTTGGTAGCCAAGTTAATATTTGCTCTCTCCAGCTGACCATTCTGTGCAGCCCCTAGGGTTCTGCATTCCATTGGAGTTACAAATAAGGTTTGTCCCTTTTCTGATGCTATAGTCTCTACTTTATAAAACCCATTTCCTGAATTACACAGCTAGGGCTTCCCCCATCTCTGTTTCCAAAAAAAGCAAGGAACTTGAACAAGCAAAGAAATCTAAACTAAGAATGTATGTTTTGTGTACAAGAGACAAAGAACTGTTTCTAAACTAAGTCCGAGCATGGGGATCTTGCTTTACAGAAAATCACTTTAAGTAATAAATGTATTGGTTTTCTTATTTGAAATAGGGGTAAAAAAGGCAAAATGTCTACAATGAGTGAAATGTATCTTTGGTGTCTCTATCCTTACTCCCTCATTCTGTTTTTCCAATTAGACTGGTGCTTTCTAGGGCCCTAGTTCTCCCAGATGCCCCCACAGGCCTGTGCTACCAACTCTACCTTTCCTGTCCATGTGCTAGACCTGACTTTCCCCTGACTTCTCTTTCAGTACATGCTTACTGAATGTTTCTTTCTGTAGGATTCTGCTCTCAGAGAGATGTCATATAGTGTTAATTAGTTTATCAGATTTTCTCCTCAGGTGCTAATTGTGCTGAGGCAGCTTAATGTGTTCCTCACAGGAGTAGTATTTGCATTACTTTAATAATACAAAAGAATCCTTAAGTTAAAATGTCAGCTATTGAAGACTGAGTGAAAAGGGGGCTGAAGATTTGGGGAAAGGAGAACCTTTTTAAGCTTCCTCTGATTACTTTATGGTAATCTCAATGATACTTTTTTAATAATAGCTTTTTTATTTTTCAAAATAAGTGCAAAGATCATTTTCAGTATTCACCCTTGTACAACCCTGTGTTCCAAATTTTTCTCTCTCCTTTCCCACCTACCCCTTCCCCCTGACAGCAAGTAATCCAGTATAGGTTAAACATGTACAATTCTTTTAAACATATTGCTGCAAAAGTAAAAAATAAAAAAGGAAAAAAAGAGAAAGAAAAAAGCAAACAAACAACAACATCAATAAAAGTGAAAATACTATCCTATGATCCACTCTTAGTCCCCTTAGTTCTCTCTCTGGATACAGATGGCTCTCTCCATCTCAAGTCTATTGAAATCGGCCTGACTCAGCTCTCAATGATATTTTCTTATTTTCTGCTCTGAACAGATTATTTCAAAGCAGAAGTTCACTAATGACATATTTCTTGGTTAGTATTTGAGGCTCCAGCCCATCTTTCTAACCTTATCTTGCATGACTACTCCTCTTCTTCAGGTAAATGAAGCAGTTAACTGATGCAGTGGATAATGTTGATCTTGGAATAAGGAAGGCCTGAGTTCAAACCTTGCTTCAGAAACTAAATGTGTGATCCTGCACAAGTCAACTGAATATTTCTGTGCTTCTATATGTATAGGCTGCTGTTTAGCACAGTGAACAGCATAGTGGATATCAGGAAGATATGAGTTTAATTCAGGCCTCAGATCCCAGCTTGGCAATGTTGAGCAAGTCACTTGACCTCTGTCTATCAGTTTTCTCAATTGTTAACTCCCCAAATGATTAGAGATGTGTAGCTACTCTGTTCATATAATCTTAACAGAATTAAGGCTTTAAGAAACTTAATGCCTTAGCCAGGGTCACATAACTTCTTAAATATTGCTGTTAAACCCAGGTCTTTAGTGCTGATGTCAATTCTCTATCCAATGTGAAACAATGCCTCTCCTACAATATGTATACAAGTTAATACATCATAAGGCAGAGAAGATAACTGTTAAAAGGCCCTTAAGAATAACCTCATTTAGGAGGTGGCATCTGAGCTAAGATTTGAAGGAAGCTAGGGGATAGTATGGGGCAAATGGAAGCAGGGACTACATTCCAGACTGCATTAAAGATGTACAGATTGGAGATGAAAAATAGTTTTGGGGAAATAGCTAGCAGTAGGGTAGATTAGTAAGTAGTGGAAGAGGAATAATCTAAAATAAGAGCAGAAAGGTAGGTGAGAGTTATAATATAAAGAGTTTTAAATGATAGACTGAGAATTTAGGTTTTATCCTAAAAACAATAAGGAATTATTTAAGATTTTTGCATTGAGAAGGCATATGAAATTATCAGCTATGTGCTTTAGGAATATCTATTTGTCAGCTTGTTTGGATGGATTGAGAAGAAAGAACCCAGAGGCAGGAAGAATAATTTGGAAGCTATTACAATTGTTCAGATAAAGGTGATGAAAGAGGTTACTGATGGGCAACAAGACCTGGAATCTGATATATGCACATGTGTATGCATATTTGCTACCCTAGATATATTTCATGTGTTTCTTTGCATATCTCTATCTGTCTATATCTGTATCTTCATATAGATAGATAGATAGTGTGTGTGTGTGTGTGTGTGTGTGTGTGTGTGTGTGTGTATACACCTAGGACTTTGTTATGGGTTTTAAGAAAAACTAGAATCAAGGGTAACACCAAGTTGCAAACCTGGATGACTAAAAGGGTGATACATTATCAAGAAATATTCATGAGTTTAGAAAAGGAATAGATTGGGTGGGGGGTAAGGGAGACTGGCATATGTGAATTCCTTTTTTGGATAAGTTGACTTCAGATGGCAGGCAGAAGTTTCTAGTTAGTAATATAGAATCGGAGTTCAGAAGATTAGTTCAGAACTGAATCAATAAATCTCAGAGTTAACTGCCTAGAGTTTCTAATTGAACCCATGGGAATTGATGAGATCACTAAGGGAGAAACTGTTTAGAGAGAAGAGAGCTCAGGACAGAGTATTTCTGAATTAATTACGTTGCTTTATTTTCTTTCAACAACACAGGATACTGTTATATGCTGAAAATTAGTAAACTATAGGGAAAAAAACCATGATAGGGAGAGCAGTGTGGGGAAAGAAATGAAAATGTCTGAGATTGCTTCCTGACATAGGCTGCTCAGAATTTAAGTCCAGGATTTTGCCGTTTGTCTCTGTCTCTTTCTCTGTGTCTCTGTTTTTTTTTTTTTTTTGTAGATAGAGAGTATTTCTATGGACAGGATATCTATATAGACACATGTACATATATGCTATGGGAAGTATTATCTATACACACACACACAGAGCATTGTCCATAGCAAAATCCCAGGTGTGCACGCGCGCACACACACACACACACACACACACACACACACACACCACATACAGAAACACACACATGTAATATATCTGGTAGAGCATATGTGCATATACATGTGCACATGCATGTATATTTGCATGTATATGTCTATGAATATATATGTATACACCAACAAAAGTTATTTTAAAAACCACCTCTTTATTAATTAACTGGCCTTTTTAAGTCTTTGGCATTTTATTCCACCTTACACTATCATAGTGGCAAAGGGCACACCTAAGACTCTCTCGGAAGACATTACCATTTCTTATTCCCTGACTACTAGTTTCAGACTGGCTGGAATAACTATATATTCCCTTTCTTCACTCCTTGCCTACCTCTTCCTTCTACTCATGGACAACAGATGACATGAAAAGCTAACTTACTTTTTTTAATCTCCTACCATGTCTACTGTGACTTTTTTTCATAATTATAACTTTTTATTGACAGAACCCATGCCTGGGTAATTTTTTACAACATTATCCCTTGCACTCACTTCTGTTCTGATTTTTCCCCTCCCTTCCTCCACCCTCTCCCCCAGATGGCAAGCAGTCCTATACATGTTAAATATGTCACAATATATCCTAGATAAAATATCTGTGTGCAAAACTGAACAGTTCTCTTGTTGCACAAGAAGAATTGGATTCAGAAGGTAAAAATAACCTGGGAAGAAAAACAAAAATACAAACAGTTTATATTAATTTGTGACTTTCTTTACATAGTAAACCTACTAATTTGTGAGGAAAATTCCCAGGATGATAAATTCAGTTGAATTAACTCATATATCCTGAGCTAAAAGGGACCTCAGAGCTGATCTAGTACAACTTCATCCTTTTAAGATGAAGAAACTGAGGCTGAGTAAAGTTAAGTAATATGTCCAAGGTATCACACAAGATAGATACAATTAGAAGGCATTTATTAATTTTACTTCATTCCAGTCACTGTGGTGGAGATGCAAAGAAAGGCACAAATAATCCCTACCCTCAAGGAGTTCCCAGGCAAATATATATATACACATACACAATACACACACACACACACACACACACACACACACATACATATACATATAATTGTTTGCATGTTGTTATATATATTTTTCCCCTTGCCCAAATATATTCAGGATAGAGTGAAGATAATATACACACATACATACATATACATATAATTGTTTGCATGTTGTTATATATATTTTCCCCTTGCCCAAATATATTCAGGATAGATTGAAGATAATTACTGAGAGAAGGCAATAGCATTAAGGGGAATTGAGAATGACTTTTTTGTAAAAGATAGAATTTTAGGTGGTATTTGAATGAACTCAAGAGGCAGAAAGATGGAGAGAAACTGACAGTAAAAAAAAAAAAAAAAAAAAGATCAAATCAGCAGATAAAGTCTCTTGTTCAAGAAATAGTAGTGAGATATAAGAATACTGGAAATAAAAAGGAACCAGTTACAAAACACTTTAAAACCTTAATAGAAGATTTTATTGTTGCTCCTGGAGGTAATAGGGAGCCACTAGAGCTTATTGGATGGGAATGGGGGCAGAAGAATGGTGTGGTCAGACTCATGCTTTAGGAAGATCTCTTTGATAACCTCCTGAAGGATGAACTGGCATAGGAAGAGACTTAAGGTAGGAGACCAACCAAAAGACTCATGCCAGGGGTGAGTTAATACAGGCAGCATGATGGTGGTGGGCAATGTCAGAGGAGGAAGGGGAACTAAAGAAAAGATGGCATTTGAATCCAGCTCTACTAATTCACAGCCAGTGATTTTTCCATTGCATGTAAGAGATCCAGCCTAAACTGGAAGTACTACTGAGAAGTTTCCTGGGAATTGGCTTCTTCTCTGAACTGACCCAGGGAACCTTTGCCCTTGGCTTAGTAGTTCCCTCATGCTGAAATCTAAACAAAATGACTAATTTCTGGCTCCTTGCAGCTGAGCCAACTGAAGCTCAATCTTCTGTTTGTGCTTTTAACTATAGTCCCTAAACTACCCCCCTTTCCCTCCTCCCATCAAGGGACATGCTGGCCTGACTCTGACATTCAAGCTCTCCTTCATTCTTTACTCTATGTTCTGTACCACAAATGGGGTTTTATTTGGGCATTTATGGGACATGGAAAGTTGTACTTTAGAGAAACAGT
The DNA here is from genome assembly GCF_016432865.1 of Antechinus flavipes. NCBI lineage: Eukaryota > Metazoa > Chordata > Mammalia > Dasyuromorphia > Dasyuridae > Antechinus > Antechinus flavipes. The sequence goes on along the minus strand of NC_067400.1, from coordinate 174,538,815 downwards.
AATAATAAAATTCAGGCTAGCAGAAGTATATCTACTGTTCCCACATTCAGAATAAGAATCTTCCAAGCTTCCTGACATGTCCTACCTAGCATTTTCCCAAGGTCTGATTAGCACACCAGAATTCTCCTGGGATACAAGAACATCCTGTTCTTTGGATATGATAGCCAAGACAGCTAAAGAGACCTTAGATAGCATTATGAGAAACATAGATACCATTATGAGAAACATAGTATCAGTCAGTCAGTAAACATTTATTAAATGCCCACTACATGCCATTCATTGTGACTAAAAGAGCAAAAGATTTGCTTTTCAGGAGTTCACTAGAATCCCATAGGGGTGAGAATGTACAAACAAATATGTACAAACAAGCTATCTGCAGAATAAACTGGAGAAAATCAACAAAGAGAAGGCACCAGAATCAGGGAGTGTCTGCAAATGTTTCTTGTAGAGGAAGCCAGGAGACACAGAGAAGCAGGAGGAGACTTCCAGGATCCAGGAAAAATGCCCAGAATCAAGAAATGGAGGATATTGTTTGAGGAATGGCATGAAAGCTAGTGTCTCTAGATTGAAGATTAGATGGAGGACACTAGGGTGTTAGAAGATTCGAAAGGTAGGGGAAACCTAATGCCTTTGGAGGCATTACGGAATTACAGGGATCCCTGGAATTTATTAAATAAGGGAATGACATGGTCATCCTTAGATTTTAGGAAAAATCTCTTTGATGGTTAAATGGAGAATGGACTAGAATGGAGAAAGACTTGAAATAGGGAGATCAACCAGTAGGCTATTATAATATTCCAGGTGTGGGATAATGATGGTCTGCAGTATTTTGCTTCGTTAAGATTACATCTGGTGGATCTGACATCATAGTCTAGGATATTGACAAGAACAGAAGATTATTCAGAAGTCAGTGACCAACTTTGAGATCATGTTATGCAAAGACTTATTGAAGAAATTAGGGATTCCTTTTCTAGACAAAATAATTTGTCAGTTGTAGTTGGAGTGGATTGGGGGAGGAGGTATTTGAATGGAGAGAGTGAGGAGACATGTTGGAGTTGGTTTCACATGTTTGAATAACTATCATGTGAGAAAATTTGATTTTCCTGACCTCAGAGAGGAGAGCTAAAACCAATGGTTGGAAATTACTAAGAGGCCAATTTAATTCAATGTGAGGGAGAAAATAAACAAAAATTTCCCAATAAAATAGCTAATGATTACCAGACATTTTTCAAAAATTAACTCATTTGATCCTTGCAATAACCCTGGGAGGTAGATGATATTATTATCCCCATTTTATGGATAAGGAAACTGAGACAGGCATTAAGTTATTTAGGGTCACACAGTAAATGTATGAAACAGAATTTTTACTTGGGTCTTCTAGATTCCAAGTTCAATTCTCTATAACATTGCATCATTTTGCTGTTCAGTGATGAGATAGAGTGGGTTTTAGAGGGTTTCTGGAGATAAAGACTGTATGACTATTTTTTGCTCATATTTTAGAGTTCATTCTTGATCAAATTTATTTTGAATACATTTAGACTAGAGGAAGACAGAGAAAGAAAGAGGGGGGGAGGGAGAGAGAGGGAGAAACTTCTTCCTTAGACAGTCTATTTTACTTTTCAATATCTGTGTGTGTGTGTGTGTGTGTGTGTGTGTGTATTTTTTTAAACTGGCTCTCCCTACCTCACCAGAAGAAATTAATTGGCCATTCATGGGCCAGTCTCCTCCTTGGATAGACTGGTGGCACTCTATGAATACTCAATTAGTTTTAGTCCTACTACAACTCAGAACTACCAAGCTCAAGTAGTCCACTAGGCTCAGCTCTCCAATACTAGGAATTACAAACATGTGTCACATGTCTGGCAGATATCTCTAATTATTTGGCAGTTTCTTCTCAGCAATTTCTAGTCATTATTTCTTAGCCTACCCATCAGAGTCAATCAAAAACAATTTTAAGTCCTTTTTAATGCCCACCCTTCAAATGTTTGAATAGTCTTTCTTCCCTAGGGCCACAAATTACCTCTTCTCCAAACATCATCTTCTCTAAACATTTTCAGTTCCTTTAAATGATCTTCATCTGGTATGGTCCTCATTGTTCTCCTTTGGACATTCATCAGCTTGTGAAGGTCTTTTATAAAAGGTGGCACCTAGGACTGTTCAAGTTTCAGTCCCAAACACTTTGTACTAATTGAGAATTTTCCTTATCAATGAACTTTTAGCTCCTAAATCGCATAATCTTATATATAAATTCATTAAGTAATCTCTACTCAATTGCGCCCATCTGAACATAAACTGGGCAGCTAGGTGGTACAGTGGGATAGAGGGCTGTGTCTGGAGTAAGAAAGACTCATATTGCTGAGTTCAAATATAACCTCAGATACTTTCTAGTTGTGTGACCCTGGGCAAGTCACTTAGCCCTGTTTATCTCAGTTTCCTCCTCCATCAAATGAGTGAAAGAAGGAAATAGCAAACTATTCCACTGTTTTTGCCAAGAAAACTCCAAATAGGTTCACAAATAAAAGGTGATTGAAAACAACTGAACAGAAACAGGAACATGGGTTAATTAGTTGGCTGTTTGTCCTTCCCCTTGGGGAGAGTATCATGTGCCCTCAGTCATGGAAGTTACAGAATATTTGAGTCCAAAGGTGCAGAGAAACCATTAAAAAAGTTACAAAACAACCTACTTTTTTTTATCATAACAGGTACTTTTAAAATACTGGATTCAATTTTGGTAAAAATATGTGGAAGGATTGCTGCATTTGGATTTAAATGTAGGTATGGTCTCTAGGTTTCAATTTACTCATCTATAAATAGAAGTTGGACAAGATGACTTCTCAATTCCATTTTAGTTCTAAGTCTGTGGTCTTATGTAATAATACAATGTATGTTATTATCAACAAAAAAAATCCCACAAAATCATTCACATATTAAAAGAAGTCACTGGTTTAATTCGGTTGCTTTTTATAACTTTGAAAAATTTGTGAGAAAATCTTGTCTGTTTGCTTTCACATTTAATTTCATATTACTTTGTGTTCCTATGCTTTTATTTAATTATACTTCACATTCTCTGTATTTGTTGTTCTGTATCTGTATTTGTTGTTCAGTCATTTTCAATTGTATGCATCTCTTTGTGACTGTATTTGGAGTTTTCTTGGCAAAGATACTGGAATAGTTTGCCATTTCCTTCTCAACTTATTTTACAAGGAGGAAACTGGCAGAGTTAAGTGACTTGCCCCAGGTCACACAACCAGGAAGTGTCTGAAGCCAGATTTGAACTCTGGAAGATGAATCTTCCTGATTCCAACCTAGTTCTCTATCCACTTCCCCTACTTTAATCTGTATATGTTTTATTTCTGCCTGCTTAGACAGGTTTCCTAAGAGCAAGAACTGATTTCTTTAACTTTGTGTCTCTCATAGTATCTTAACATGGTTCATTCCAAACAGTCAGAGCTTAATAGATGATTGAGATAAATACATAATATTCTGGTTCTGAAGAATTTCTTTTTTTTTTTAACTTCTAACACTGAACCTAATACAGTCACAGTGACTTAAAGAAGGAGAATCAGAAAAGGAAGTCTGGTATGATATAGGTCAAGACTTCAAGTGCCACTTCACTGCTGCTGTTCATTACTCTCAAAATATATTTTTTTCCTCCTCTTTCTGAGTCAGTAGTGGCCTGTCTTTAGCTACAGTTTTCTGAGCTTGAGCCACTGAGGTGCAAGGTTTTTTAAGCCTTTTTGGCTGTCAGGTTGGGAGCTGCCCTAATAAAGCTAATTGGTGGTGATTCCAAAATCCAGGGCATTCTGTGATCAGGGATTTCGCCTTTGAACAAGGACTTCAAAGAGACCATCTCTACCATGCTGCGTTTGAGCTACTTACCTCAATGTGTAAAAGCATAGCCACCAGTCAGATGCTGACTGTGCCCTCTCTGCCCTGGTGACAGGAAGGTTGCTGTACATTACCCCACCATTGAAAGCCTGTCTTTTGAAAGGGAACGATGGGATCGGCAAGTCACAGGATTTCTCGTTTTCATATGGCTTCATCAAAGGGGTTCATGAGAAGCCTGCCGACAGGTCATAAATAATAGCAGCAGCACATTGAAGCAACTCCAGAGTTAAATTATTTACCATCACTGGGTCTCAGGGATTCAGGGAAGGCACAGCTTTGAAACAGAAATGCACTTGTAGGCTTGTGACTCCCCTGGTTTCCCATAAGTCTCATACAGGTTTGTTGTTGAACTCTGGGGATCCCTTGTCTTTGACAGGTGATGAGAAAGAATACAGTAGGTGACTAAACCTTTGATTCTTGCTTGTTGCTCCAAAAAGAGCCGTCTCTCAGTTAAGAAAGCCAGACTCTTATGGTGAAGAAGTTGCTCTCTTTGGTCTTGAGATAGCATTCTAGGTATTGCCTTGACACATCTATACATGATTGCTTTAAAGAAGGAGACTTGCAGACAGATAATCATTCAGAAAATAATACTGAATTCTTCTGTGTGCTGAACACTTTATTATATATGCTGAGGAAGATGCTAAATTTTGAAGTACAAGATCTTTGGATCATTGATGTGCCTAGCAAATTTCTTGGAATAAAATAAAAAATATAAACTATGAAATCTATTAAGACTCTAACCTGTTTTTTATCTGGTAGCCATCTTTCTGAACTTTTCACATAGAAAAGTTTTCATCATTAGCATTAACTAATAAACCAAACTGAAGCTTGCCCTTTGTTGATAAATAAGATAGGTGAGCCACCTACCTAGTACAGGGGATAAGGACTTAGAATTAGTGAACTTTGAGTTCCAATCTTGCCTTATGCTTACTAGATGAGTAAAATAAGTAAATATCACTTAACCTTTTTCAGTTTTTTCACCTGTAAAACGGGGGAAATGATGATAGCACCTACTTCACTGGCTTCTTGTGAAGATCAAATAATATGATAATAAAATAAAATGTATGTAATACATTTTTACAAACCTAAATGTGCTATATAAATGCTAGTTGTCATTATTATTATTAATTATTGCCATTATTATTTTATATCGACTCTTTTGTTCTTAGAGGCATGGAGAATTAAAAGGCAGACTGGAATTTTTCCATCTTCCAAGTTACTTATTATCTGATCCTACTGTTTGAAGAGGGTACTTTTCAGAAAATATGTGATTTTTTTTCTCAGAGTTTACCTGAAATAACTTTTGAGAGGGAAAAGGGAGAAGGCAGGTTTTAGCACCTTTTCTTTTTCTTTTGTGAAGCTAAGGTACTGAGCAAAAATTAAGTGCAAGGCTTGTCAAGAGGAAAATGTTTCCTTTTGGTGCTTACAAATTTGACAGTCTTAGTTGGCTTCCAATACTTTGATTATCCATGTGACTACAGATACAGGGAAAGAGGTTCTAAGAAACTACTAAATGTAGTGTTTTTACACTACAGTGTTTTTGCTATGAAATCTGAAACTGATTGATGCTATCAATGTATTCTGATGCCTAGGAAACACTCATCTTTTCTGTCTTCCTATGGCCAAACAGATCCCTTTCAGAGAAGTAATTATAAAGGTTTTTGATTGAAAGATGTTCTTGTGATGCATATCCCAGCTCTGTCCTTTAGACATGTGGGATTTTCTCCCTGATCTTTTCATTTAAGTCATAATTTGTTGGGAGGGGAAAGGAGTCATTAAAATTCCTGGGACAATCTTCTGATTGTTTTTAAGACTCACTTTGCTTCACCAAATAGATCTGGCAATCCTATTTTTGTCAAGAAAAACATACAAGGGATGCATTTTTACCCCACTGCCAGTAAGGAATTCTTACCTGCCACACTGTCAGACAGAGGTCTAAGGATAAAGGACTTGTGGAAGCAAGTGGAACTAAATGATGAATCACTAGTAGTACCTCGAGATTTATGGATATGAATATGGGTGGAAAAATAAATGTGAGGGAGAGAAGGAAGGAGAGGGGCTGGTGGGAAGGAAGAAGAGAGAGAGAGAGACAGAGAGAGAGAGACAGAGAGAGAGAGAGAGAGAGAGAGAGAGAGAGAGAGAGAGAGAGAGAGAGAGAGAAATGAGAACATGAACATTATAGAAAATCAGTCCTTTATTTTTAGCACTGTAATAAATCATAACAGTTAGGTGGGCCCAAGTAGTAATAAGGTAAATCTAGATAGTGTAGGCCTTTAAATCACTAGTGTGGAAATTGAAATGGAAATAGCAGAGGGTGGGGTGGGATGAATTACTTGCAAGGGGAAATAATATGAAGGGAGTGTTTATTTCACTACTACTGAAGAAGAAAGAAAAACACAAGATGGGTTCCTGATTCCTTGTATAAACTAGAAATGAACCTGATGATTTATTTTCCAATTCCCAAGCTGGGACAAAGGAGTTGATTTAATTCAATAATTGTTTTTTTAAATATCAATTGAAGCACTGTGTCCTAGAATTAAAAGTAATACAGTCTCTGCCCTCAAGAAGCTCCCAATTATTTGTTGAGAGAGAAAAAAAGACAGATATACAAGTTTATGCTACAATGTTAATGTGGACTGTGATGAGGACTAAGAAGATAGCTAGACAAAAATTTTATTTTAGTTGGCAGGAGGGTATTCATTCAGCTGCATAGAAGGGAAAGAGGGATCAGGGAGGAATTGGCCCTCGAGTTGGGTCTTGAAGGGAGGATAAGGAACTCAGCGGTTAGGAATGTAGAGGGAATGCTTGCATGGGGCACAGATGATCTGTATAAAGATATGGCAGTGGAAGCAAACTGGATAAGATGGGGAAATGATTGGCATTTCTTTTTGTCTGGAGCCATATTGTGAAAAAAAACTTCCATACAAAGTGAAAATGTTTTTTTTTATCTTATCCTTTAGACACTTGGGAGCCACTTGGCAGGTTTTTGAGTGGTCTGACTTTATCACACTTGAACATCAGAAATGAATTTAACTAGCTATATGAAGAATTATGTTTGGATATAGGGAGAATCATAAGTTGTTTTAACTTGTAGGTTAAATGCAGCCTTCAGTACTCCAGAGTATAGACTGAATCAGATTAAAACCTGATTGGGAAATATTTAATAACACAAATAAAAATATAACAGAACATAGATAATGTTAATGTGCAGTTTTCTAAGTTAATGTGACCTAAAGGATTATTATGTAGAGTTTAGAAGCCCCCATTTGACACCATTGATCTAATCTAATCTCTTCATTTTACCATTGAGGAAGCTGAAGTCCAGAGAAGTTGCCACTTGCCCACAATCACACAGATTTTAGTGGAAGACCTGATACCCAAACCTAGGTCCTCTGACTCCAAATTCATTACTCTTCACTGTGTTATGCTAATTTATCTAGTTAGCAGATTTTTATGGTAGTACAGTTAAGAGGTAATAAAGTCTGGACCAGGGTAGTAGCTGTATAAATAGACAATGAGGGATAAATTTAAGAGACATGGACAAGTGGGCAGCTAGACGATACAGTACATAGGGTGCAGGGCTTGGAGTCTGGAAGATTCATCTTCATGAATTCAAATTTAGACTCAGATAATTAGCTGTGTAACCCTGGGCAAGTCACTCTGTTTGCCTTAGTTTCCTCATCTGTAAAATAAGCTGAAAGAAATGGCCAAATAAGCCACTATCTTTGCCAAGAAAACCCCAAATGAATTCATGAAGTGCCAGACATGATTGAAAAACAAGCAGAATGAACGAGATATGGCAATCAATGAAATGTAAGTGGTGAAGAAGAGGGAAGAGCAAAATATGACTTTTGAATGATTAGAAATGTAGTAGTTACCATAAGTAGGCAAATAAGAAGTTGGGGAATATTTTAGGGTAAAAGCTTCAGTTTTGGGTACAGTGGGAGATATATAGCTAGCTACTAATGGGAAATGTAAAACTGGACCTCAGGGTTAAGATTGAAGCTGGATACATAAAGATATTCATTAAAACCATAAGAATAGATTAAATAGACAATAATAGAAATAATAATAATTACTAATGTTCATACTGTGCTATAAAAGCACATCCCAAATATTATCTCATTTGAGGATCTATTATCCTATTTTTCAGAAGAGGAAACTGAGGCAGCAGAGGTTAAGTGACTTGCTTATAAAGTATTATAAAGTGTCTGAAGCCAAATATGAACTTGGATCTTCCTGACTCCGGGTCCAGTGCTCTATCCACTGCACAATCTAATTGGCCAAGAGACAAAAAGTAGAGAGAAAATGGGAAAGGGTGAAGAATAGTGTCTTGGGAGCTACATATACTTTTAAAAGGAGAAAAGAGGCATATGAAACAATGAAGGAGTTAGGAAGAGTATTCATAAATGTTTGGAGTAAAGTTAATGCATGGTAATGAAACTAAGGGAGGAGTTAGCATTGTAAAATGGTGGATGAAAGACTGTGGAAAAGCCTTTGCCTATAGTCATGAAGTCCTGGGTGAATTTGGTGAAATAAATTTTAGTAGAAGACGTTTAATGGGGACAGAACCCAGGTTACAAGGGATTAATAATCTTATTTTAGCAGAAGTTGTAAATTGTTTATGTTTCCTGAATTTATATACTTAGAGAGAAACTGGGTTGGGGCCTTCTCAAGAATTCTAGGACTCTTTGGGAGCAAAATTGAGTAGAAAAGACAGACGCATGCTGGGGAAAATAATAAGGTCAGTCTGTTGATGCTGGAAAATCAGGAAGCCAAGAATTAATAGATATCTGAATGGTGGCTTTCTGAGCTTGACTTCTTTGAGTAAGTGAGATATCTAGTTAAACAAACATACCCCCAAATAGTATATAGATAGGATGTTTAGTCACAGGATTATGTGGTGGCCATAGATGAAGTAGTTATATTTTGTATGTAGGATAAAACAGACTTGCTTACATGAATTCATAGGATGAGCTTAATATGAATCACCAAATAGCTAGACCAGTGAAAAACTTTTAAATTCCCAATCACACAATTGTGTGCCTATGTAGAGGATTAAAATTGCAATTCCAGAAGTATAGATGGGTTTCTTCTCTACAGAAAACCTTTCAAGAAAGATGAATTTGTGTGTCCTCTTAGGAGAAGGTGACTGGCCCCCTTATTCATGTGATTTTTTTCCTTGCTTTTCATATCATTGCCTCTCCTTTGCATGGGATTTGTTTGGAGGGAAGAGAATCAATGATGTGTTTTGAAATAGCAACCTTTTTCTCCTATAAGATTAAAGTATGGTTCATTGCTTTGTATATGACTCCAATATTTCAACTGTGGCAGTCTTGGAATAATTTTACTACCTACTTATACAGGTATGGTTAATTAAATCCATATAATGACCTCCTACTTATAGGAGGTGTAGATTAAAGGAGAAACATTGAAGGCTGATGGTTTTCTTGTGTCCTAAAAAAAAAAAAGTAAAGATGAGATAACATCCTTTTTCCAGAGTGAGAGAAATTCTAATCTCTTTCATTATTCTAAACTATATGCTTCACTGCAATAGTGCTAATTAATCATGGAGATTGTTGGTTGTTTGTTTTTATTGTCATAACAGTAGTGTAGTAAAAGGTTGTGCCAGAAGAATTAAACAGACAGAATGCAAACATGAACTATGATTGATGGTGATTAAGATAGATGTCAAGAAAGGGATACTTAATGCCTTGGAAATATGAGACATGATAAAAGTGGCATTTCTAAGATGTCTTCAGTTTAAAAAATACAACAAATCCAGCATACTGCCACAACAGAACCTCACTAGACAGTGTACTTTCTCTCTCTGCTTTTTGGCAGGAGCATAAGAGTGGAAGATCATAAAACATAAATGGCCATATTAAAAAGGAATTGAGGATACTTAGATGGAAATGATGTGGGACGACTATAGGAAGTGTTTATTAGGTCTTGGATCATTTTATATTCTGGTAACAGTGACACTATATCTGATATTAAGTGAAACACCTTGACTAAGCCATGAAAGATTAAGACTTTAATGTTGATGTACTAGGTAGAATTTAGGCTGACTTTTTTATTTCCCTTTGCCCATGTCATGAACAACTTTACTACAGTGTTATCCTTTCTTTTCTTTCTAATATGCTAAATTTAGACCAGTCATTTGGAAAGGGTAGAGCTAATATGGCAGAGAAAAGGTAGAGACTCACCTGAGCTTAGCTAAATTCCACTCTGAACAACATTAAATAATGTCTCAACATAAATTGTGGAATGACAGAACTAGCAAAAGAATGAAATGAAACAATTTTCCAGCCAAAGGCCACACTCTGCAAACCAGCAACAAGTTTGGGGAGTGACTGAATTGGCGGGGACTTCCAGACCTCTTAGCCCATAGATAGTAAGGGGTTGTATAATAGGTCAGAAGGAAATTATAGGGGACACTTGGTTGGGCTTAGGAACAAGACTTTTGCATTGCCCATACATTGCTTTGGTCACAGTTCCAGGGAAAAGAGGAACATTACCAGAAGTGGGAAGCCTGGACACCCTTCCTTAGATCATACCACCTTGAAGAACTACAAACTTATAGGACCCTGGAACTATTTTTTGAAAGCAGCAACACAAAAACTCTGATTCTTGGGACAGTGCCCCCTCTATCCAGGAGCAAAATCCAACTTTAACATAAAATTGAATCAGAAAATAGGTTGGAAAAAATGAGCAAACAAAAAGAAGAACCTGACAATTGAAGGTTCCTATGGCAACAGCAAAAATCAAAAAATAATCTCAGAAGACAATAAAAACAAAGCAGCTATATGCAAAGCCTGAAAGAAAAATGTAATTTTAAATTTTAAAAAGAGATCTTAAAAATCAAATGAGAACAAGAAAACTTGAGAAAAGAAATGAAAGTGATGCAAAAAAAATCATGAAAAAAAAGAGTCAACAGCTTTGTAAAAGAGGCATAAAAAGTCCTGAAGAAAATAGTACCTTATATTATCCAGTCTATGTTTACAAGCATTCAAGCAGGAGGAACATACCACATTCCATTTTTTATACAATTCCTGTTATTAGCAAGTTTCTATTTACTTGGTTTGCCTTCTACCAAGTATTCTAGCTTCTCTCCTCTGGGTTTAAACCAAAGAAATCTAATCCCTTCATTGTACTGGATAGGAAAAAATAGATCTCTATTTAATTTTAATTGGTTTCATGCATTTTAAAACAGTATTCTGAAAAGGGTTCCATAGGCTTCACTTCACACAGGCCACACTATCCAAGGCTTCCACGTCAGAAGAGCCTAAAAATCTGTATTATGTTTGGTTTTTGAATTTAGAGGTTGAGAAGCTCACAGTATATGGAACCTTTGAAGAGGTTTCTAGAAAGTGCCAATGTCATAAGAAGGGTCAGGAAAAAGGTTTGGAGATTGGTGTATATGATAGTTTGAAAAGAAACTAGGCTGCAGTCAAAAGTATGGTCTGTAAGACTAGACTAGAGATGAACAGGACTTAAGGATTATACAATTCTTATACTGAAATAGAGTTGGAAGATCCCAAGAGGGATTTAAGTTCCTTTTCTGATTTAATCTTGTTTCTCCCTAGGGGATTAGCACATATCATAGGCACTTAATAAATGTTTGAATGAATGAATGTTGTGAAAGAAAAAGTGAGAGCCTTTAGCCAAATACTTAATCGAAAAAGTGGAGGAGGGAGAAGTTAAACTGCTTTCAGGAGAATGGAATAGCATCTTTTCCTGTGATTGGGAGGAGTCAGTTTATTTATGTAGTCATTTGTATGTTTTGGGGAAAGCTGAACGTGATTCTGGAGACAACTGAGGTATTTCTATTTGTATGCTGGCATCAGGGGGGAAAGATAACACCTGCTATTATAGACACTCTATTATAGTAGGAGAAATATGTCTATTATCTTGCATACAAAGTGGAAAAACAAGAACCAGTTTCCTCACAGGGGCATATGTGCTTTTTGCCATTTTAGAAAGGAAATAAAGAAATTTCTTTTCAAATTACATTTATTAGTTGTTAACCATATGTAAGGAGCAATTTGGTAATTTGGTCTTCAGGAGTCACAGCAAATGAACAGTATCTCCTGGGTCTATTCCTTTGTCACATGACCAATTGTGATGCTCTTCTCTTTCACTAATTATGTTGATAATGGCGGTGATGATGATTTCTCAAAGTTATATAATGCTTTTCTCTTTGCTTAGTACTTGCATCCTAACAATCCTGTCAAATATGGAGGAATATTGCATGTACTTAAAGGATGTAAGCATATTAATGTCCTGCATTGGGTGTGTGGTATTTTATCTGGTTGGGGGAAAAATAATAAACCTGTGCACAGGAAAAAAAAGGAGAGTGAATGACTAGTACACAGGGTTCATTAGGAAGAAGAATTGTAAAGAAAGCAGAAAGGGAGAGTCCAACTTGACAGAGAATAAAACTAAGATTTTGTTTAATAGAATCATCATACTGCCTGCCCAAAGGCTTCCTTTAGCATATCACGAGAGGTTAATGCCTTGGTAATATTGTTATAATGCTGGCTTCTTTCTCATTACTGTTACAGTTGTATTTTTTTCCATTACAAAGTCTTATTGTGAGAAGAACATCATTAAGATTCTGCATTTAGATATCTGGTGCTTGAAAGTCTAGAGGAGAATCATTTGGTTAATTGGTTTTGTAAATAGTGGAGATAAATGTTTACAGGTGAACATAATTCAAAAGCTTCAGTAAAGGACTACTAATGTGTGAATTATTCTATAATGAAAATAAGATGTCTTTAATGGTACAATAGAAATATAATCCATGGGTGAATTGATAATCTTCCAGCCCTTCTCTTCTATTCATGCTATGTTACCGAAGTTTACTCATATTAGTTCAATTCAAAGAGCATTTATTAAATGTCTATTATTTGTGTTAGGCCCTATGCTAGGCACTAAGAATATGGAGAATAAATTTTAAAAAAATCTGTGTGTGTGTGTGTATGTGTGTGTGTGTGTGTGTGTGTGTACGTGCACGTGCATGTATGAGAGAGTCATAGCGAGAAAGACAGAGAGAGATAGAGAGACCAAGATAGAGGTGGAGGGGAGAGGGAAAGAGAGAAGGAGATTGGGGGGGAAATGGTAGTGATTGATTATAGGCAGCACACAATTAAATATTTTTTGGAGAAAGTTTGTGTTTTTATTTTTTCCCTCTCTCATAGATTATACTAACTACAAAAGTACTCTCTCATCCAAATAATCAATGAAACTCAAAACCTCACACCCATATCTGAGTTTTGCCCTTCTTTGAATCCCCACAGCTTAAGCACTGCTCCTGGCACATAATAAGGATTTAATAAATGCTTATTGATTATGTATAATGATTACGTTTATATATATAGTATAATTATTTATTTTATATACATAATGATAATTATTAACAGGGGAAAAGAAAAGAGATTTAAGTAAATATGTCATACAAGATAGAAGATAATTTTATTTATTCTCTTGTCATGGAGCTGAAAATTTATATGATTGGTTCTTCTTCTCTGGGCTTACAGAATTGTGTTCTTTGGCTGAGAGTTAGATCTGCATTGGCCTAACAATAATAAAAACTGACAAATAGAAGCTCATTTCTGTCTGAGTGAAATTTCATGATGAAGAAACTATCAATAAGGGTAACAGCTATGATTTATTCCTTCCTATTTGCTCAGAAAGTATAAAGTCACATCACTGAGAGAATTTCGTGATTTTCTTTCTAAGCTTATTCTCTCTACCTTCATCAGGATTGTTCTTCCCAGTTTTTGTTAGGTGAGATAAACCCAGCAGAAATAGAAAGATGGAAAACCTATCTTTGGGTGGCTTTGCTGCCTGTGCCTTTTTATTTACTCCCCACCCTTATGTGTTTTCCCATGTGTCCTATTTATCACACATATTTATATATGATGTGGTATTATGATAGAGCTGTTGTGGAATCTTCCCTGTGGTGATGTCACACTGTGACTGCTTTGTTGTAGAATCACATTTAATACATGAACTAGTTTATTGTGAAACTTCAGACCCTTTCTGGGGGTGGAAGCAATTGGGGAGGGGAATGACAAATGCCCTAGAAGGTAGGAAAAAGAGCTAAAGTTGGCTAGCCCAGCATTCTTTGAAATGCTAGGAAATTTCTTTTCAACCCTAATGTGGCAAGAACAGCTTACCAAGAATATTCCACTCCTGACCAAGATGACTGCCTTTCCTGCTGTTCCCCTCACTTAGCTCAGGTCTGACCATGTTGAGTGAGGTCCAGCCTGAAAGGAGAACAGACTCCCCAGAAAAGTGCGTTTTTGTGGCCTGCCCTCTTTCCTGTCTTGGGGTGGGGTGGCTTCTCTGGCACATTGCAGAGACCTTGGGATGTAACTAAAATATTAGTGATTCTGTCTGAGCAGCTCAAACCACTTAATTTCCTTTCTAGTTTAGCCATAACTTAGAAGGTTCAGTTTTATTATAATACTTCATTTGATACTATAGGAGGTATATGCAGTTGCCAAGAGGAAATATAGTAGCAAAGGTTATTACACCACTCAGATGAATTCTTTGGTTCCATGTTATCCAGAGTGATTGTCCAAGAGATCGATTTGTGAGTCATAGGAACCCTTTTGTTTTCCAGTTACAGAAACTGAAACCTAAAGCAATTAAGTGATTTTCCCCAAATTACACTGATAATGATAGAGATAGGATCAGAATACTGCTCTTTTACCCTAAATCTGAAGCATTTCATACTATTCTAACCACCTCAGTTCTGTTATTACCTTTTTGCTTAATTTTTCTCATTAATTTGGACTTTAGGAAAAGAGCATTATTGAGATGTTATAATGGAAAATGCAGTATGTTACAGTGGAAAGAACACTGAGACATGAGAAAAAATATTGGTTCTACCATTATGTTACCAGCTAATCTGTCAGATTACCCTTCCCGGGTACTCTATATTCTCTACAATTCAGTGGCAATGGCCTCTTTGCTGGTCCCTGCAATAAGGGACTCCGCAACAAGACTTTATGTCTTACCTCCATGCATTTTAACTTAGCAATCTTTCATGTCTGCAATATTCTCTCTTCTTGTCTATATAATCTCATATTCTTTGAATTTCAGCTAAAATTCCACTGTCATCAAGAAAATCTTCTAAGTCTCTCTTAATGTTAGTCCCTTCTTTCTGAGATTATCTCCAATTTCTCTTGTATATATCTTGTTCCTATATGATGGTTTGCATGTTTTTGCTTCCATTGAACTTTTTGAGAGAAGGAATTTTTTAAAACTTTCTTTGTATTTCCCACTCTTGGCTTGGTGGTTCCTATTTCTGCTAAAGAAATTCTACAGGCCTAGGAAGTGCAGATAATTCTGTTATTGGAATTGATTTGCATTGGAAGAACTGTTAGGGAAAATGTACAAAGGACCTGCAGACATCTGGAATTTGACACAGTTACTTGTTCCTCTGATTTTATGAGTTTTAAAATAATTTCATATTTATTCTTTTCAGTCAGGGAGCTTGACATAATGAAAAAGGCACACCTGTTAAGAGTAGAGAACCTGGGTTCAAATTCTGTCCCATTCTCTACAGTAGATAGTATTCTCAATCTCTTCTCAAGCCTCCATTTTTCTCTCTTTCTCAACTGAGTACCTCCTCTTATTTTAATGAAAAAAAAAATTCAAGGCTATTTTCTCTGAGCTGCCTGTTTTCCCTTTTCTCTTCATCTTAGAAGTTCATTTTCCATTTCTGTCTCACTTTACTTATTTTTGTTACATCCTCAGCATCTAACACAGTACCTAGAAGATAGTAGGCACTTGATGAATGCTTGGTTAATTGGTTGAGACAGTCCCTTCCTTTAAGTAAATTATATTTTTAAAAAAGGAGATATTCTCTAGGGAATTTGTGAAAAGAGAAGTGTGTCTTGGTCTGAGGAGTCACTGAAAGGGTATGTGGAACCATGGGGGAGTCAATGACAAACCTTTCATTTGCATTTCTCCCAACATCCTGTCATTATAGTTGCTTGTGTAAAGACATGCTTTCCTTATGCTTATTAAATTGCAAGTCCCTTGAGAGGAGTCTGAGTCATATGTATCTTATGTTTACTGTGCCTTTTTAGAGTACAAAATAAAGCCCTTCAAACTTGGGGCATTTGTCCCTTTTGCCTTTGTGTTGCTCTCCTTGTCTTATATTTGTCCTTTGCAAGCAAAGGCCATATTCTCTCATTTACTTCCGTTGTACAACACCATTGCTGTTTTGTTTCCCTACTTCTTGCTGCCCAGTGGAGAAAAGGAAAAATAATTGATATAATGAGCCATTTTCCAGCTCACTTTTATGAATCAAAAAAGAATAGTTCCTTTGACAAGAGGCTGTCTTTTGGCTGACAAATGCCAATCACTCTAGACCCATCAGAAGTTCCTTCCTCTTAACAAGGGGCTAAGGCACATATCTCTCAGCAAAAGGATGATGTACATGCCTATTTCCATGATAGGTGTTCCTTTATAACAAAAGTTCATACTCCTAAATCCAATCATGTTGATTAAGAGGGTAATCACATCGATCAAGGGTCCCTTGATCACCCCATTCTGCATTTACTTTTAGGGAGAAAAGCCTTTGCAGGAGACATGAACTATTATTTTAGATGCCCAAGGTATCATAAAAATAAAGGTTAAACCTGAAATATGGTATGCTTCTAGTGATACTCAATTAATTATTCCCCTAAGGATCACCAGCTACCTTGGAATCTTAGTCCTAAAGATTTTCAAATGACATTTTTTATTACATGAAAAGAATATTTTAATAAAACCAGAAGGATTGAGTTGTTAGTGGAAAGTGGGATATAGTCCTACACAATGAGACATTAGGAAACCACCCATCAACAATAAAGAGGTAATGTGAATAGATTGGATGCTATTTTGCTAACCACTGATAACACTGAAGTATTAAATCACCCACTCACCCAACAAAAAGTGAAAAGCCACATATTGTAGAAAGAAGCTCATTAAGTAGAAGAAAAATTCTAACACCTATCACAATACTCCCACCATTTCTCTTTCCCTAATGAAAATCTCTAAAAATCCAGTTGTTAAAAGCAAATAAACTGTCTCATTAAAATTGAACAGGAAAAAAGAATTCCTCATTGTGTGCTAGGAAAGAACCACTGGGCTGAAAATCCAAAGATCTGATTTACACTAACTACTAAGTCACTTTATTGGTTCACCTGTAAAATGGGAAGGTTGGACATCAATAGTCCCACAAATCCCTTCCAGATATAAAAGTGTATACAATGCTTAGAGGAACTCAAGAACCAAGTGGCAGCAAAATCAACCATAAGAACTAACTGATAAAATTCTTAATACGGTTTGTGGCAGCTTGGCTTGCCTGTGTGACAAGAAATCCATGAAGCACATCTGACTAGATGCCTATGGCCAAAGTGTACTTCTGATTTGATGAAACACACTCCAATCTAGAAGAAATGTCAAGGGACAACTAAATTTGGAAATGCTTCCTTGAAGGCATCCTTAATTTGTGCTTCCTTACTGCCTCTGGCTCTCATCATTCACTAAAAATAGTATGAAATCTTTAACCCATTAAAGAGAAGTATATGCTAAATGTATGCTAAATGATCCACCCCAAAATATTAGTCTCAAATGACTCTTCTCTCACTTTCTCGCCTTCCCTTTTCTCTTTCTTTCTCATTCTCTTTTTCTATATAACAAAATTAGAGGGAGAGAGGATGGGAGAAACACATGTACCTGGAATATCTCATCACATATCAAATCATAAAGCCTGATGCTCCAATCCAGATGGCAACAACAATGGGATACAAAACATAGGAAAACTCGGGTTAAAGCCAGATGGAACTTAAACCTGAGACTGTATTACTTTAATTCTTTCTCCCAAACAAAGACACTGTATAAAAATATGGATAGCTATATATATAGCTATATATATATATATATATATATATATATATATACATACATACATACATACATATATATATACATATATATATATACACACACACACAACATATATAAAAAGATATAGGGAGAGAGAGGGAGAAGAAAAGGAAAGAAAGACAGAGAGACAGAGACAAAGACACACACATAGAGAAACAGACATACACACACACACACACACACACACACACACACACACAGACATACTGAGAGAGAAACAGAGACAGAAACAGAGAGAGAACATCCAGAGACAGAGACAGAGAGAGAGACAGAGACAGAGACAAAGATGCAGAGACAGACACACACAGACACAGGGATGCAGAAACAGACACACAGACAGACAGACAGAGAGATAGACAGGGAGAGAGAGAAAAACACAGAGAGACAGACAGAGAAAGAGAGACAGAGACAGAGAGAGACACACACACAAATACACACAGAGACATATACAGAGACACACAGAGAGACACATATAAAGAGACATACATAGATACAGAGAGAGAGAGACACACATACAGAAACACACACACAGACACAGAGAGAGACAGAGACAGAGAGAGACAGAGGGAGAGAGAGAGACAGACAGAAACGCAGAGACAGAGACACACAGAGATACAGAGATAGAGACATGGAGACAGAGACACAGAGATGCAGACTCACAGAGAGACAGAGACAGAAAGAGACACAGAAAGTCATACAGAAAGACATAGAGACACACAGAGAGAAACACACAAACACAGAGAGAGACACACAGAGAGAGACAGACACAGACATAGAGACATACACAGAGACAGACACAGAATCGAGGGGGAAAGGCAAAGAGGGATAGAGAGAATACAAGAATTTTTCCCCGAAATAAGTTTTAATTTCAAATCCCTAAGAATTCTAGCCTGAACTGTTGCTCTGGTCTCCTAACAACTTCCACTTTAAATTTCCTTTTTCTTGAACCTGTCTATCATATCAGTGCCAGCTCAATCTTTTTAAATTCTATTTAACTTGACAAGCATTTATTGAATGGCTTCTCTATACTAGGAACTATGCTAGGCCCTGGGGCTTTTTAAAATTTTAGACAGGATCTGTGATGTCATTAATATAAGGAAACTCCTGATGAGAAAACTCCCTTTTACCAATACTAAGAACCACCTGATTTTTGGCTTAAGTCTTTTGAAGTTGCCTGGAATACTGAGAGAATAAATGATTTGCTTTTGGTTACAAAGCTAGTGTCAGAGATGAGACCTGAATCGAGGACTTTTTGATTTCTGAAGATGTCTATTTATCCACATTCACTCTTTCAGGTATTAGGGACACAAAGACAAAATAAAAACAATTTCCTGCTCTTAACCAGTTTGTATTCTACTCCATGGACATGGCATGTAAAATAAAAATTATATCCTGAGTATTGATGATGATGGAAGAAGAGGGAATGTTAGGTATGGAGAACAAAAATTAGGCCGATTTGTCTGAAATGTAGGATACATAAAGAGAAATGATGGGAAATTTCTCTGGAAAGACAGATTAGAACCAAATTATGACAAAGTTTAAATGTCAAGGAGTTTGTATTTCATTTTAAAGGCAAAAAAGAGACATAAGACCTTCATGAGTAAAGCAGTGCTCAGGTCTGTGCTTTGAGAATGTCAATTAAGCAGCCAAGGAGGATAGAATAGAGAAAGGAGAGATTGAAGGCAGAAATAATGGTGATGATGATATTACAGTTTTAATATGAATAATTGGTCATATATTGGTATTAATGTTAGTGATAATAATAGCTCAACCAATTGCTTGATAATATGAATGAAAATCATTGATAATGAATGACAATAATAGCTATCATATTAATTGATATATTGATAATTATCTAGCTTATTGATAATATTGATGGTTATGTTGTTTGTTATATTTACTATTAATTATGTAATTCTTAAGATTTACATCTTGCATCTTAAGATTTGCAAAGTACTTTAAAAATATGATCTCATTTGATTCTTATAATAATCCTAGAAGGAAGGTACTATTAATGATAATAATTATTATCATTCCCATTTTTCCCAGATGACAAAAACAAAGCAGACAGAGTGATTTGCCCATGATCACATTGCCAGTAAATGTCTGAGGAAGGATTGAATTCAGTCTTCCTAGTCAAGGGCTCTACTCATTGTACCTCCTAGCTTCCCCTAAAAAGCTATTATAGCAGTACACAAAGAAGGAGTGGTGATCATTTTCTTTATCATTTTAGGTGATGGCAACTTCCATCCTATGATTGAACTTATATTTTACAATTCCTCTATAAAGTCCTACCCTGCATAATAATTCTTTATTCATAGATCTGATTTCCTCATTGAAAATCTTTGAATGTAACTGGAATGGAAGTGGAGCCAAGACAGCACAGTGAGCAGAAGCATTAGAGTTTAACTCTCCTCTACACCTTCTCAACAAAGTAATAGAGCCCAGCTTCTTAAACTATAGTTCATAACCCCATATGGTATTTTATAACTGAATATGGAGGGCATGAAGTTATGATTTATTATCAATAAATGTTTGATTTATATACCTGTCTTAGATACCTACATATTTGGAGTCATGTAAAAAAAAAATTCTGGGGCAGCCAGGTAGTGCAGTGGATAGAGCATCAGCCCTGAAGTCAGGAAGACCTGAGTTCAAATCTGGCCTCAGACACTTAACACTTCTTGGCTGTGTGACCCTGGGCAAGTCTCTTAATCCCAATTGCCTTAGTACAAAAAACAACAACAACAAAAAAATTCTTGGGTGAAAAAGGATTGTGAATGGAAAAAAAAATTAAGAAGCTCTGATCTAGACATTGATTAATAGAGAGATAGTCAGAAAGATCTGTAGTTTCTAGATAGAGAAACACTCTGGAAGTACCTTCCAGTGCCCACCTACTGAGAAAGTGCCAAGGCAAGGTACCAGAAAGGTCCCAGGAGATCCTTGGACAAGCTTTGGATGCCGGAACAGGTACAGTCTGGCAGCTCTGTCATGCAACACATAGTACTAAATCATGGATTCGGGGTGAAGAGTAGCAGTGACCCTCATCTGGAACAAGTTCTGTGAAGCAAATGGCAGTTGTGGGTGTCTGTCATCCCTGAAGCAGAGCACAGTGTCCCAGATCAAAGGGGAGCAAGTAGTTCAGTCGTCTGAACTGGCAGAGCCTTCCAGAAGCAATAGTATGTGATTTGGGCAACAATTTGCTGAAACTCCCAGAAACAAAGTGATACACGCAAATCTATGTTAAGAAATTGTGGAACTAAGACTGGGAAGACTGAATGGACCTCCCCCTAGGTCATACCATTTTGGTGGCACTGAAATCTCATGGGCCCCCAACCAGCGCTCTGATCAGAATGTACTAAGAGGACAAAAGATCAGGACAGATATCTCCTCCACCCATACTCCAGTCCCTAGAAGTGTGCAGATCCTAGCACTAGAGAAAAGTCTGCATCAAGGAGAAGGAGCAGTCAAAAGAAGAACTTGATAAAGAATTTTTAGGACATGAGGGATGCTCCTCATAAACATAGAAGAGAATGATTCAAAAGCATCTACCAGCAAAGCCTTACAGGAAGAAGCAGATGAATCTCAAATCCAAAGAGAATTTCTATAAAAATTAAAGCATAGGTTAAAGGAGCTAAACCATGATTTTAAATTAGAAAAGAGGAAAGATTTAGGGAGGAAAGATATGAATGTGACTCAATGACTACTGACTAAAGCATGAACTAAAGCTAAGAATCAATATCTTCCACTCTGCCATCTTATCTTTGCAGGTTGCTCACTTTTCTTTCCATATAATTTATGTGTTATCTATATTCTATTTGTCCTTGCTCTTCTAGTTTGCTGCCTTCTCTTATCATATGATGCTCCCATTATCCTCAGAATGTTGTAAATTATTTTTAGGGTTCAGACAGCACGTTGTAATTTGGTGTAATGGCAAGAGTGCCCCATATGAAATTAGAATGCCTGGATTTGTATTTACTATTTGCTTTCTAGGTTATCTTGTACATGATTTCTCTAGACCTCTACAAAATGAACGATTTGGGCCATATTCCAGATTGATATTGTGTAAATTGTAATCTCTCAATTATTTATGTTCACAGATTGTATTATACTTGCTCTGTGATTGTACCCAATTTCTTAGACCCAATTTCTAAATTGAATATAATGATGACTGTATAACTAACTTCAAAAAGTTAGTTCAAATAAAATAATATGTAAAATGTTCTGCAAATTTAAAGCATTACCATGAAATCATTGTCAGTAGCATTGTATGTATGTAGCATCATTCTGACTATTTTATAAATTTAGAGAGGATTGGGATCTTATGTCGCTCCCAATTCCTGGCTATCTACAAACTATTTATCCTTCTCTATAGCCTGATATTTCCCATATGGAACTTGGACTCCTTCCTCAGGACTCCAGTTTCTAATAGAAGAGTTTTTATTAATTTTCCCTGGAAACAAGCCATCTCCCCATCATCTACTCCCTCTTTGTTGAACATCTCTGAAAAATAATGCTCAACCTCCTTTCTTCCTCTCTTGTTCTAGTGCACACACACACACACACACACACACACACACACACATATATATGTGTACAAATAAAAGCATATACTCATACATATATGTGTATTTGTACCCACACATAAACATATACATGTATACACATCTATGCATATATAAAATGTGTAAATATATATTTTATATAAGCATATTATAGAGACAGACAGTCTTCCCTTATTGGAATCTAGGCTCCTTAAACACATGAACTTTCTTTTTTCTTTTGTATTTATATCCCTACACTTATTTGATTATTACTACATCTTTACAAGGACGATTTCCAACCAATATATCTCACAGATGTGAGTTTCACCTTTTCTCATATTGTGACCTATTACATTGTAATGTTCAAATTTGGAGGTGGGGCTGGTACCTGGCAGAGAAGGAGAGGAAGAGAAGCAGAGTGTGTAGATAATCTCCTATATTACATAATATTCTCTCCTTGCTCAGGAACTCAAGAGCAACCTTGCAAATAGCTTTTTAGCCAGACCTAATCATGGCATATGCTGACTTAATAACAAAAAATGTTACCTAGGGGAGAATAAACTGTAAAAATAAAAAATAAAATATTATCACAATTTCCTTTTCTTTTCATGGTTATTACAGTCTTATGCAAAATGATAAAATACATAAAACTATCCGTAGATAAACATATAAATTAGAATTTTGCTAATATACAAATACAGCTTTAATTATCATTTTAATTCTGGTTCCCAGAAGCTCTGTCTTCCCAACTTGTTAACAATAATCAGCACAGCAGTTTGGTAAATGACTGATCACACCTTCTGATTAAAAATTATTTTCCCTGTATGGCAGACTTAAGACACCTTTTTATGGAAGTTTCCCTTCCCACCCAATAGGAAATGAAAGTTAAAGTAAACAATAAAACCTACCAGACAGAGTTTCCTGTTGAGATTGTATGAAAGTTACCAGTGGGGGAGGAATATGGTAATACCAGAGTTTGTTCAAGGGTCATCTGTCCAAAGCAATCTCAAACATGCCAAAAATATAAGATACTTTTAGTAAAGATGCCAATTGTAACCAAAGGAAAGTGCAAAATGACTTAAAAAATAATTGACTGATGGTTCTCCCTACCTTACCTCCAAATAATCTCAATCATCTTTTTCCTATATGTTCTCAATGGAGCTCAGACTTAAAAAAAAAAAGCTATAGGCTTTTTATGATTACTTTATTTGACAAGAAAGCTTCATTCCTTGTCAATGACAACATAATATAGTTAGTTTCTAATAAGGGTCCCTGAAGAAGACAATTGCTACTAGTGTGATGCATATCAAAAATAGATTAGGTAGTAAGGATACAATGGGTTATGGGCTTTAATATCAATAGATCTGATTTGTGTTCTTTTTATCACCATTTGTCAGATCTAACTGGAGATCCAGCAAGATCTAGTTCTTCTTCCCATCATTCTTCCCCTTCTTTGAGCAAGTACTATTGAAAAAAAAACATCATTCCCTGATGTTGATTACTAAACAATAAGTTGTTTTGTTACTATGACTATTTTTTTCTTTCTTTTTTTTTTTTTTTGGCTTTATTAAGCAAAAGATTCCATTCTAATGGCTTGCCCCCCTCCATCTTTTCATTCTGTGATTTGTACCATCTTGTCAGTTTGTGCCATGTTAAAAGGAAGATAAAGTGCAAACCCTAAAAACACACCCTACCATCCAATTAACTCTAAGCATCAGGAATAAGTTCGACCAGAGATTTCATTTGAATTCCCCCTGAGAAAAATCCCTCTCCTTCTGTATCAGTTCCTGGCACATAGTAGGTGCTTAACCATTGTTCACTGATTGATAACAATACAGGTCAGCACCTTTTCTGCAACATTGTGTTAGAGAATTGTTTAAAGTAATGGTGTCAGAATTCAATTAAGATGGGTCATTAAATCATACATAAGCATCCCTGCAGGCATATATTGATTTAGATAATGTTAATATGTGGTTTTTTATGTTATTGTATTTTTGTTTACCTTAGTGAATATTTTAATTGGCAGCATCTGGAGTGTTGTGAGCTACAAGCAGCTTGCAGACCATATGTCTGACACTTTTAGTCTAGAGCATATAAGTTAAGTGACCTGCCCAGGGTCATGACATTATGTATCAGAGGCAAGGCTTGAATTTGGGAATTTCTGGCATTGAATTTAGCTCTCTTTCCACTATTCCCTATTGCTTCTCTTTAATTAACAAACTAAGATAAATCTCTTGTGTTCTCCAAGTAATTAATATTTGTAATTGAGAGAAATTGGGGGTGGTGATGGTGTTTAACTTCCCAACTTTTATTTCTAAAATAAATTAACAACTGTTACTGGTATTTGTTACAATAAAATACAATGGCCAGATAACAACACAGATGGAGAGACATGAAATGACAGCAAAGCCTGCTTCAGGAAGTGTTTGAAAATCACACCCTTGTGTGTGCAGGCTTTTAGCCTTCTCTCTAGCACATGAAACTTGACTTACCACAAAATAAATACCTATGTGCCACAGAGACTAGAATGTCTTGATACTCAAAATTTGTGCATTTCCCTTTGAGATTATACTGCTGGGCATATACTCCAAGGAGATGTGTGACAAAAAGAATGGCCCCATATCTACTAAAATATTTATAACAGCGGGTTTTGTAATAGGAAAGAACTGGTGCCCATTGATTGGGAAATAGATTAACAAATGATATTATATCAATAAAATGCAGTATTCCTATGCTTTTAGAAATAACTTCTGATGAATACAGAGAAGGATGGAAGAATTATATGAATGGATGCAAAGAACTATATAGAACATATAAGAATATATATAAAACAGAATATACATAATGACTACAACAGTGTAAATGGAAGGAGCAGAGACAAAGAAGCAAATGAAACAATGTGAAGCTATAATGACCAGTTATGTCCCTAGAGGCAATGAGAGAAGGCACCTCCATTTTTTATGTAGAAATGAGGAATTGTAATTGTGGAATACTGCATATCACATAAGACTTTTTTCACCTTATTTTTTTTCCTCATTTTGCCAAACTTTTTAATATAATGTACAGTTCTTTGTAATAAATGTATTGGAAAATATAGATGATATAAGAAGAAAGTTTATCAATATGCTTTTATTTTAAAAGTCTGTATTTCTGAAGAAAAGTGTACCAAATTGGCTGCCTACTTTACCTACCCCTAAGTCTACTAAGAAGTGACAATTCCAGTTGCTTACAGGATATTGACATCTTGTGTATATTTGCATATATATGCATACACATATATGTATAGATTGTGGTCATTGATTCCAGTCGTGTTCAATTCTTCATAAATGCTTTGGAGGTTTTCTTGGTAAAGATATTGGAGGTTTCCCCTTTTCTTCTCCAACTCATTTACCAGATAATGAACTGAAGCAAGCAGGGTTAAATGCCTTGCTTGGTATCAATACAGTTGGTATGAAGCAGGATTTGACCTGATGATCTTCTTGATTCTGAGTCCAGTGCTTTTATCTACAAACATTTAATTACTAGAGCAGGTTTTGGGGGATTTGTGTATGAATAATTCTCTTTATTTCTTTATTTTGTTGGATTGCCTGGGCAATTTTCCCGAGAAAATTGAGGAGATGAAGTTCTGGAAAGAGTTAAAAAAAAGTATACTGTCTTCATTTTTTTTTTTTTTTTGGACAGGGATGCATTATAACCATCAAGTAAAAAAAATGACGTACATACAAAGAAACTTGAAACTGGTTTTAGAACAGCTGGAGGGTTACCAGTCAAATAGGTTTTTTGCCAAAATACACCCATATATGTATATGACACATGTAGGTGTGTATATATTTACATATATTTATGTATAATATGTGTATATTTGTGTATGTGTGTATACATACATACATGTATACTTGTATATGTGTGTGTGTGCACATAGATATCCTTTTTTCCTGTGTCACTGTTATCATTCCCTGGTTTTATCTTAAAATTACTAAATATTTCTGAAATTCCTTTTTTCCCCCTTAAACTCTTTCAAGAAGCCAATTTTTTTTTAAATGATCTTAGGCACCAAAGAAAGGTGTATACCATGCTAAATACTAACAGATTTTAGGTATCAGGAGAAAAGTCTCAGGAAATAACTCGTTTGTTCAGTCATTTGAAGCAAGTATGTATTAGTTATGTCAGAAATAATTCCCACTCACTGATGGCAAGAAAGCAAAACACAAGTAATAGTAATGGAGTGTTCTTGATTACACAGATAATTGATGAAGCATTATAGAAGAAATAGGCTAGAGATGTTCAGTGGATCAGAAATAGAAACTGTCCCTGGCTCTACATCCATGGGTCTGACATTTAATCAAATGTCATGAGGCCCCCAGGCATCTTTTGAGTGTCTGTTTCTGGGGGTGGCAGTTGGAAAGAGGGAACACAGCTTTCCCCAGTTGGGAGATAGTAGGCTATCCTTTTTGACCTTAGAGGCCTGCTTACTTTACGTTTAATCTTCTGTTCTACCCATGGATTCCTAAGTCAAATGGTTTGGAAATTTGATAAAACTCAGCCCATCTTTCAGCTACTGCATGCTGTTTGTCAAGGGAGGATCAGGTACTGAATATGTGGATATATGTGGCTGGCTTAGAATTTTTAAAGCAAAACTGGAAAAATAAAAATACATGGGTCAGTACTCAACTCTTTCTATGTAAAGGAGAGAACACTTCAATATGTAGGAGTGAGTTTCCAATAATGGGAAGAATGGCAACTTGCCTGGATTTAAAAAGCAATTTATCTTGGAAATGCCTGCTTCTCCATTTGTTCTCCGCCCCAACACCTACCAGTTCACTTTACTCCCACTCTGCAGATAAGGTGAAAATATAACAGAAAGAACACTTTAAAAAGAAGCAATCAAATTTAAAATCCTGGTTCTGCTCCCTACTTACTTAATAAGATCTTGGGCAAATTACTCATACTTTCTAAACTTTTCTTATTTATGGCAATTAGATGGTACAGTGCATATAGACCTGGTACCACGAAAACCTGAGTTTAATTTCCTTGTCAAGCACTTACTAGCCATGTGACCCCGGACAAATTATTTAATCTATTTGTCTCAGTTTTCTCATCAGGAAAGTGGTGGTAATAATAGCACCTACCTGACAAGGCTATTGTGAGGATCAACTGAGATAACAGTTGTAATTTGCCTGGCACAATGTTGGGCACATCGTTGTGGAGGTTTTTCAGTCATGTGTGATCCTTTGTAACCCTAAATGAGGGTTTTCTTGACAAAATGCAGGAGTGATTTGCCCCACTGCATACTCAGGTACTGAATAAGCAAGCTGAAGAGACATGCCTAGAGTCACATAACTAGTAAGTGCCTGAGGCTAGGTTTGAACTCAGAAAGAAGTATATTCCTGGCTTTAGGCGCAATGCTGCATATGCTGGGCCACCTAGCTGCTTGTCACATAGTAAGTACTATATAAATAATAAAAATTGTTTTTATTCATTCTTATTCTTCATGTTATTATTAGTGAAATATTCTCTATTCTTTAGTAGTGATAGTGGTGAGAGGTTGTAGTGGTAGTAGTAGTGATGTCATAGTAATGGTGGTAATGGTACTAGTAGTGGTGGTGATGGTAGTAGTAGTAAGTGTAGTAGCAATGGTAGTAGTGGTGGTAATGGTACTAGTAATGATGGTAATGATAGTAATGATGATAATGGTACTAGTAGTGATGGTAATGGTAGTAATGGTGATAATGGTACTAGTAGTGATGGTAATGATAGTAATGGTGATAATGGTACTAGTAGTGGTGGTAATGGTAGTAGTAATGGTGATAATGGTAGTAGTAATGGTGGTAATGGTACTAGTAGTGGTGGTAATGGTGGTAATGGTGGTTATGCTGCTATGATGATGGTAATGGTAGTAATGGTGGTAATGGTAGTAGTAGTGATGTGTAATAGTAATGATGGTAATGGTAGTAGTAGTGGTGGTAATGGTAGTAGTGGTGATAATGGTAGTAGTAGTGATGGTAATTGTAGTAATGGTGGTAATGATAGTAGTAATGGTGATAATGGTAATATTAATGGTGGTAATGGTATTAGTAGTGATGGTAATAGTAGTAATGGTGATAATGGTAGTAGTGGTAATGGTAATGGTAATAATGGTAGTAATGGTAATAGTAATGGTGATAATGGTAGTAGTAATGGTGGTAATGGTAGTAGTAGTGGTGGTAATGGTAGTAGTAGTGCTGGTAGTAGTTGTGGGGGTGAAATGTGGCATTTGGACTAGATTGCTTTTAAGAGTGTTTCTAACTTTGATTTCTTTATTCCTAGGAAGCTTCCTTTATCCTGAAGGTAAGCATCTGCAGGCTGGCAGAGGCCTGAATTGATGCTTTTAGCTTAGAGATTTAAAGGACCTTAAAGGCAGATCCTAGAGAGAAGGGGGGACCTTTGCTGTCTTCTTTCCTCCCCAATCTGATATGATAATCAAAGTTTTTTGAACAGTGACTAAGGCATTTCTCTTACAGGTATGAAGGATGCAAAAGTTCACCTCTACCTCATCTTTAGTTGAAAGCCTAGAGCAAAACAATAGGGAGTGCTTTAATTCAATAGAAGTGACAGGTCAGAGTCTGATTTATTCAAAGTAGAGTTTAATATGTGCAATATGGGCTCTGGGGGGCTATTAACTAAGAAGGATATTAGACTGTTGATTAAAAGGAATTTCTTCTACTCATTAATAGTGTACCAATTCAGAATTGTAGATCATCATGGTCTTTGCATCCTGGGCTCAAGAACTAAAATGGACCATCAAGACCAGTGGTCTAATGTCATTTTACGTTAGAAAACCAAGGTTCAGGGAAACTGTTACTTGTCCAAGTTTACAATAAATCAACAAGCATTTTTTTTCTGAGGCAATTGGGATTAAGTGACTTGCTCAATGTCACAGAGCTAGAAAGTATTAAGTGTCTGAGGCTAGATTTGAATTTAGGTCCTCCTGATTTCAGGGCTGGTGCTCTATCCACTATACCACCTAGCTGTCCCATAATTTTGATATTTTAAAGTAATTGGGCTTTCATTAAAAAAAAAACTCAAAATAACACAGCATTTTGAGAAGGCATCCACAGTTTTCACTGAGCTATCCAAAGGGTCCATGACATACACAAAAATCAAGAATTCCTGGTGTAGGGGAATAATCTGTCCTTGTATTCTGTTCTTCTTAAATTGAGAGAGGAAAAATAGACTGGGGCTCTACTACTTTCTTTTCCTGTGCCCTCAGGTAGACCTTATTATTCAATACATTTCATTGTTTTCCCAACTCAGTCATCAAATTAAAATCCATTCAGTTGTCAACCACTTTCCTTTCCCCACCCCCAAACAATATAGCACAGTACAAAGATTCCAGAAAAAGAGAATGAGAAGATGATTTGACCATTAAACAATTGGATGGATTCTGGATGGGTTAAATAGTCTCAAAGAATTTATTCCTTGGCCTGTATCAGAGGAGTAAAAAAACATGGCCTGCCTACAGTGCTCCTAAATGCAGCTGAAAAAGATTGAAACATAGATCCTATTTGATTTTGATGTTGGTTTTTTAATAAATATATTTTGCATAAACATATAATATATGGTATATAATTTATTCCATTATATATGTATATATACATATATTATATACACACATATAATATATAGATATTAGATATACATGTGATTTTCCAGGTTAAAAATTCCAGGTGAGTTTAACTTCACTGGTCTGCATCCATTTGGACAAAGGTTTCAAATGCAGTGCTCCAGGTAATTGTGTCTGGTCTCTGTTTTTTTAACCTTTTTTAATGGCTCAGAAAAAAGACACAGACAAAAGGCATAAAGCTGGGAGGTTTAGCTAGTATGTTAAATGACAGAATCATGATCCATAAAGATTTTGACAGGTAAAACTCTGAGCTAACTCTAGTAAGAATACATTTAATAGATATAAATGTTATACTTGGATCAAAAAAAAAATATCAGCTTTAACAGATGGGAGAAGTATGGCCAAATAATGGTTTCTCTGAAAAAGATCTCAAACTTTTAGTGTTCTCAGAGCTCTATGTGAATCAACACAATGATTGGCTGCTAATAAAGTTGATGTGATTCAAGGTGGCTTTAAGAGGTTTTAATGCTTAAGACTAACAAGATGTCAAGACTGCTTTACTCTAGACCCCACTTAACTTCTGTGTAGTTCTTTATGCTATTCTGTACTAGATGAAAACCATATAAATGCAGTGAATGATGTGTGGTATTTCAATGCTAAAATTTTATAAAACAGAAGTCATGCTGTAGAAAGAGAGAGCTTAAAAATTTGGAAAGGTTTCTCTAGATAGTAAAGGATTTACCCATTATCAGTAGATTCAAATTGGGGGAAATTATTTAGATAAAATGAATTTGAAAAAGTATTACTTGAGATCAAACCTAGGACTAAACTGGAAATACATATTGTGGATATAATACCTTAAAAGCTTAAGGTATTATAACTGTTAATAAGGGACAGCTGCATAGCATACTGGATAGAGTACTAGTCCTGGAGTCAGTTGGGAAGACTCATCTTACTGAGTTCAACAATCCAGCCTCAGACAGTTCCTATCTGTTTGACCCTGGCTAAGTCACTTCATCCTGTTTGTCTGTTTCCTCATCTGTAAAATGAAAAAGAGAAGGAAATGGCAAATCATTCCAATATCTTTGTAAAGGAAATTGTCACAAAGAGTCTGATAGAACTAAAAATGACTGAACAACACTAATTGTTAATATAAATTATTACAATATTTAAGGATCAAAATATCTGAAGAATTTAAGCTATTATATCCACATTTTAGGAAAGGTGTTGACAAATTGGAAAGTATACATAAGAGGGACTTCAGGATGGTGAAAAACCTTCAGATCCTTCCATATGAGGACTGGTTGAAGAAAAGTCAAATGTTGGAATGCAAAAGAGAAAATTTGGGGGAATATGATGATTGTTTTCGTGTGTTTGAGTTTGTCATAGGAAATCATGCAACAACCATTTATTGAGCATCTGCTATATGCTAGACACTAGAAGAAGTATTAGGCTTATTCTATATAATCCCAGAAGACAGAAATAGAAATAGAGGGTAGCAAAGAGATCACAAAAGAGGTAAAAGAACCAAATGTTTATACTAACTCTTTTTGTAATGTCAAGGAACAGGAAATTGAGTGGATGCTTCTCACTTTCAGAATGGCTGAATAAGTTATGATATATGAATATAACAGAATATTATTGTTCTATAAGAAATAATGAGCAGGCTCATTTCAGACTTAATGTGAACTGATGTTGAGTGAAGTGAGGAGAAACAAGAGAACATTGTACATATTAACAAGATTCTGTGAAGTTCAGCTATAATAGAAGCTAGCTCTTCTCAGCTATGTAGTAATCCAAGACAATTCCAACAGATTTGGGATGGAAAATGCCATCCACATCCAGAGAGAGAACTAAGGAGACTGAATGCAGATTGAAGCATACTATTTTCACCTTTTTTTGTTTGCTTTTTCTTTCTTGTTGTTTTTCCCTTTTGTTTTAATTTTTCTTTTACTACGTGACTAATATGAAATGATGTATAAAATGATTCTATATGTATAGACTGCTATCTTGGGGAGGTAAAGGAGAGAGGAAAATTTGGAACTCAAAATCCTACAAAAATTAATATTGAAAACTTATCTTTATATGTAATTGGAAAAATAAAATAATATTGAGGGGAAAAAAGAAAGAGTGGGCAAAAGATTTAGAACTGATGTGAGAGGGTAATTCCTAAAAATTAAAAGAGATCCAAAAGTTGAATATGCAGCCTGGAAAATAGTATACTTTTTCTCACTGGATATCTTCTAACAAAAATTGGAAGATCCCTTGTCAGACATGAGTAGAAAGTATTCTTAATGAGATATAATGCCTCTGAGATCCTGTAATTCTGTAATCAATGAATGATTGCAGCCTTCCTTTTTTATTATATAATGCTTTCCCATTCTTTAATTACTACAGAAAGGCTACAGATTAGTTTCTTCACTGGGACTATGATTTCTAACATTATAAATGGATAGAACATTTATTTAGTCCTTATTATGTTCAAGACAGTATCATGAACATTAGGGATATAAAACTATCCTTGCCCTTAAGGATTTTACATTCCAAAGGAGGACAGATAAATATGTATCTTTCTGGGTGTTCATAAAAGGAATCTGGAAAAGGGAGATGTGATACACAAATCACTCTAGTATCTTTGCCAGGAAAACCAAATGGGGTCACAAAGAATCAGAAACAATTGAAAATGACTGAACAATAACACCACCACTCCTAATGGCATGGTGTGAAAATGTTTGGAAAGTGGGGTGGAGAGC
The DNA here is from genome assembly GCF_016432865.1 of Antechinus flavipes. NCBI lineage: Eukaryota > Metazoa > Chordata > Mammalia > Dasyuromorphia > Dasyuridae > Antechinus > Antechinus flavipes. Next base: position 174,506,074 of record NC_067400.1, on the reverse strand, counting down.
TAGTTCTTGGCAAGATAAGATATCTGATCCCAGTGTCCCAGGGGCAGAATCCCAGGTTCTAAATGGGGGAATATGGGGATGACAGCAAGAATATAGACAGCACTATGTAGAGATAACTGAGAAGCAAGATTTTGTGAAGAATCAATTTATTACAACAAAACACTTTGGTATCCTATTAAGTTGGTATTAAAAGGATTTTCTTCCTTCAAGAGCTTTTATTCCAAGTATAATCCATTATATATTATAAAGATTACATTATCAAGGGGCATCTAGGTGCCCCCAGCTGCGGATAGAGCACCATCCCTGAAGTCAGGAGGACCTGAGTTCAAATGTGGCCTCAGACACTTAACACTTCATAGCTGTGTGACCCTGGGCTAGTCACAACCCCAATTGCCTCAGGTAAAAAAGAATATATTATCAATATCATTATTATGCATAAGTAGTATAAATTTATGTACAAAATACTAGACTTGTTCACTCTGATTCTTTATATGTTCGTACATTTAAGTCTGTGACTTGTGACCTTTTTCTTTATCAGCCTTCCTAGAATATTGATATTGAAATCCAGTACTTACTACACTTCAAATAGTATGTAAATCTGAATCAAATATGCTCCATCCTGTGACATTACTGTTTAAATGAAGGGGGAGAATGATCTCAGGAATAAACTGAAATTCTTACTAGTTAGGAGATTATATTGCCTTTAAGTATATGACTTCCAGCTCTGGAATTTCTTTCTCTTTTATGCTCAAGTATATTCTTACTTCCAATAGAAAAGTGACATTCCATTTTATTTTTTTCCATAAGTACTTGAGTGTTAAGTGAGCAGAAATGGAAAGGCTTTTGCTGTTGCTATAGAAGCAGCTAGGTAGATAGAATGCTGAGACTGGAGTCAGGAACATGTGTTCAACTGCTGCCTCAACCACTTGCAAGCTATGTGATTCTGGGCAAGGGACTTCAGTCTCATCTTGGTTTCCTCAGCCGTAAAAGCCCCTGACAATTAGAGTTGTTGCAAGGGCCAGATGAAATTATATATGTAAAGTACTTTGCAAACCTGAAAGCATTATATATTAAATAATAATGATAATGATATAAGTCATCTGATGGCAGCTAAGTGGTTCCATAGTGCATAGAGAGCCTGGTCTGGAATTGGGAAGATTTATCCTGAGTTCGTTTGTCTTCAGACACTTACTAGCTGTGTGACTCTGGGCAAGTCACTTAATCCTATTTGCTTCAGTTCCTTATCTGTAAAAATGAGTAGGAGAAGGAAATGACAAACCATTCCAGCATCCTTGACAAGAAAACCCCCAGTGGGGCCACAAAGAGAAGGACACAATTGAAAAAAGACTGAACAAATAACAAATTCCACCTGATAAGGAGATAGCCTCATATGACTCCCTTCATCCTTCCAGAACCTCATCTGTCTAGCTTTTCCTTTTGGTATGTCTGCCAAATAGCTAGAGACAACCATCCCTAGGCTAAAGAGTAAAGAGCTCTCCATTAGTTAAGAGCCACCAGAGATGTCTCTGAGCTGATTGCCTGACAATATTTTTCCAGTGAAACAGTTGCCTGATTTTCTGGTCCAGACCTCAAAAACAGCTTCTTGGAGTCCGGGGTTCTACATCATTTATAAAGAATGCCACCTCCGAAAAGCCACAAAGCTGCTGAAGAATGGAGTACAGAGGAGCAAGAACAGAAATGACATTGTGCCTCGGCACCTAAAGATGAAAATAAAATTAGACAGCTCCTTTAAATAGACCTTTGGTTCCCAAATCACAGTGTATTTCAATAGATGATTCATCTCCCCAGTAATCTACTGCTTCCCACCTCTATTATGTGGTCTCTCTGGCAGGGAGGGGTAGACCATCCATAGACTCCAAATCCCAACACCTAGTGTAGATGTCTCTTCCTGAGATCATGTCGCATTTTGTGATTTTTGTGATTTGCTTTTGTGATTTCGTGATTGCTTCTGATGAAGGGAAGAGAAATGAGAAGATACACACAGAGAGACACACACAGAATGCACACAACACAGGTCATATGATGTATATTAAGATTAAAAGACATAATTGTAGACAGGACTTTACAAGCCAAGAGCTTCATACCTTGCATGTCAAACCCACTGTAACCAGGAACGTAATACCACTCAATTGCTATACAGGCTACAAGGGGGAAACCTGTGCCAGCCCCAGTCATAAAGTTCTCCTATGAAAATAGTTGGAGAGAGGGTGTGGCTCCTTGGAAGAATCACAACACTGATTGAAGTCTACTTGGATGAGTATCAACTAACTCAGTCTCCTCCACATAGTATGGCAAATAACATGACGTCAAGTTTTGTTTTCATTATTTTCCTGACTTTTCATTGGCATTTATTCTCTGGTATGTTTAGAGCCAGTGCTTGTAGACCATTCCAGAAACCAGAGTACAGTGATGGTATAATGCCAAGAAAATTACATAACCTCCTCAGCTATGTGAAGAATCATAACCGGCCCATTTTTTCCTCTGAAGCTGGTAGACTACTAGAAAAAAAATTAAAAGAATGGGGGGAGGGGATAAAGTTGAGGTCTAAAATTGGATTTTTAAAACATTATTTATATATAAACATATATATATATATTAGCTAAAAGGCTATTGATGGAGTGCCTTGGATTTTACTGATAAGGAAATTCTCCATGTGGAAACTTCTACCAATTCAAATTCCAACTTGTCTATAATCTGTAATCCTAGAGGGTCAGAGACGTTAAATTATTTATCCAAAGTCACATAGCTAGTGTCAGAGAAATTATTTGAACCTAGATCATTCTGATTGCAAGTCCAACACTGTGTTCACAATGTAATTCTGCCTCCCTTCAAACTAAATTCCCACTTTGTTTCCTTTTCTTGGTGTAGTGATGATTTAGGTTTCTTGAAGAATTCAAGATCTGCTCTGTCCTATTAAATCTGAAATACTTTAACGATCCAGCTGGTAATGGACTAATTGATTTAAAGGCAAGCCTGGTTAAGTTTGGAAAGGCCTATGACCAATGATTGACCCATAAGTAATGAATATTTTGGCCATAGCACCTCATGAAATGATCTAAGAGCTTTGATCTGGATTAAAAGAAGCACCACAAACAACAAAGTAAATATCTTTTGATGTATTTTAACTGAAATTATATGGTGCTTCATATAAAAATTTATTGACTAACAGTTTTGCTTTAAAAAGCCTCAGTTTGGTGTGTAGTTTCACACAAGGTAATCAACGAAAAAGCATTCATTAGGCTTTTATTCTGCTAGTCACAGGAGACACAAAGACAAAAATAATACAGTCCCTGTGCTCAAGGAATTGACATTCTAGAGCACCTCTATGTCTTTTCTAGCCTGGAATTATCTTTCTTATAAGAATGAAAAATATGTTAATGAATGTCTCTCAAGAACAAAACCCTTGAGTATATATAAGCACTAAATGATACAACTATAAAAACATTTCTTGGGGTGGTTAAAAAGAAGGTTTATCAGTGAGGACTGTGACCTTAAAAAGGGAACCAAAAACTAGTGTAAATCAGCAATTCAATGAATTTATTTGTTGAATTGAAAGATATTACTTGAAATATCATTTGAAGAAACTGTAAATGTTTACTTTGGAGAATAGAAGACTCAGGTGGATATGATAGCCATATTCAAGTACTTGAAAAGTTGACAGATCCAAGAGGGATTAGACTTGTCCTATAAAACTCTTGGGGACAGAAAAAGTTGTAAAAGGTACAGAGGGGCAAATTTTGGCCTAGTGTAAGGAGGAAACAATTAGAGCTCTCCAAAAGAGGAATAAGCTTCCTGTCTTGAGAAATGATGGGTTTCCCCATCAATAGAGGTCTTCATACCTCTTGTTACATATGTCATAATGGGTATTCCTTTAGCGTGCAGTTTTTACTAAATGATCATTGAAATTCCTTTCAAATTTTGTAAGTGTGAAATAGGCTGATTGTGATTCTATAAAATGCTGATGTGAAATACAATTGTAGGATAGGTATGGCAGAAGATTTTTTAAAAGTTACCATTATTGAGACTAAGCAGTTTCTAAATTTGGCATATTTGTTGTATAAATCATAGCTATTTTAGACACATTATTAATCAAACAAGTATATATTAAATACTTATTGTGTGCTAAGCACTATACAATATAATAAAAAAGAAGACAATTACTCAGTCTCTGCCCAGCAGGAACCTAAATTCTGTTATGATCTGAATATCACAGCAACTTGAAGAATTTTAGATGTGAGTAAAATCTCAACTTTAGTTTATGGTTTGTGTAATATTGCTACAACATCTCATTTTATAGCATTGTTTAGAAACAAATGAAATTTCCAATTAAGATTTTTTCTTTGGTGATCAATTAAAAACAAAACATAAAAGATGGTCAAACTCTATTTTAATTTTAAAACATGTATTATTCTTCCAGTTTTAAAAATAAATTCAGGATAATTGAATCGTAATCATTTAGTACTATCATTATGAATATGTTATTGTGCAATGTAGTATATTGAAGTATATATGCCTGTTACCTTCTGATCTTTTGCCTCTTGTAAATTAGAGCTGAATAAAAGTTGTTAGGGAAAGCTGGAGAGCCAACCTGATTAAATGATAAGATCACAGATTTAGAGTTGGAATGGCCTTCTTTGGCATTTATCTTACACCATATCCTTATCTTATAAATGAAAGAACTGAGGCTCAGAAAGACTGTACTTTTTTATTCAGTACCACATGAATGGGCTTTGACTCAGAGAAGATGTTTGTTCCTCTTCTAATTAAATGCATGGGTGTTGTGACAACTATTTTTCTTACTTGTAAAAGAAATTAAAACAACTTTCAGATTCCACATTTTCTTTCAAATTTTTGTGATTGCCAGAAATCTAACTATGTGATAAATGTGATAAATTCAATATACTACATTGCACAATAACATATTCATAATGATAGTACTAAATGATTATGATTCAATTATCCTGAATTTATTTTTAAAACTGGAAGAATAATACATGTTTTAAAATTAAAATAGAGTTTGACCATCTTTTATGTTTTGTTTTTAATTGATCACCAAAGAAAAAATCTTAATTGGAAATTTCATTTGTTTCTAAACTTCCTCTGTGTAAGTAATAGTAAACATTATAATAATAACCAGTGATATTATTGCACAGCATTTAAGATCAATGAATCTTTTTTTATTCCCAAATTGAATTCTTTGTGAATTATGGATACATGCAACTTTTAGATATATGTATTTTAAATAGTTGTCCTCAATATGTTTGCTTTTTTGAAGAGAATAAACCCAAATCAAGCTTTCTGTTCTAGGTTTTGATCAACTTCTCTTTATTTTTTTCCTTGTTTCTTCAAGATAAACACATAATTGCTCCATGATCAGATCCATTTACTTTAGCCAATCTGTGCCTCACTTTGCTCAAATATAAAAATGGGATAATATTAATTAGACTTGTTCACCTTATATAGATGTTATGAGTACCTTTAATCTTTTTGTATACATTCAGGATCACATAATATGAATTGAAAGAGATCTCATCAACCATGTGATCTAACCCTATATGGGTCATGAAAAATTTGGCAACAGCAAAAGGACCAAAAACTAATTCAAAATCAAATGTTAATGAATTTGAGGTGTTTCTGGCAGAACTTGCCCAAAATGCATTATGAGATTTCACTGCAGCTTTATTCTGAACACACAGCATGTTCATTTTGTACTGTACATTCACATATGATGCCAGAAACACTTCCTCTCAGATTTGAGATGGAATCAAATAAAAATTTCTTGGGTAAAAAGGGGTCATGAGTGGGAAAAGTTTAAGAAGCCCTGGTCTAAACTGTACTTGATAAGCTTGATTTTCTGAGTAAAGCATGGATAGAATTGCATGATATAATGAAGAACAAATGAGCAAAATCAAGAGAATGTTGTATATAGTAACAGCAATATTATTTTAAAAAACAACTTTTGAGCAAATAAGTCATCTTGACTAACATGCATGCCCAAAGGACTTATGAGGAAATTCATGGTAGGCATCTAGAGAAAAACTGATAATTAGAAGGATATATAGAATGTTTTATATACATATCACACATTTACATATACATATTTGTATCTAATGGTAACCATCTCTAGGGTGATGTTTAAGGAGGAAAAAAAAGGAAAAAAATATATGACAACTTTATAACATTTAAAAGAAATAATAAATTGTATATAATACATTTGCAGTTTTAGGTAATCATCTTTTAAAAAATATATATGGCATTGAAATGCTTGTTTTATTCCATAAATGTAAAATAAATAATCTATACACAAAAAACTTCATTTATTATAACATGTCCAACAAGTGTTCATCCAGCCTCTGCTTGAGGATCTTCAGTTGTTCAATCTTCAATCAATCTAATTTTTAGGTTTTCCAACTTCCACCCATTCCTCCTGGTTTTATTTATTGTCTGTGGCCAAACATAACAAGTTTTCTCCACATAACACAGTCTTTCAAATACTTGAGCACAGGTATCTTGATTCTTTGAGTGTTATATTTCCCAGGCTAAACATACTGAGTTACTTCAACTAATCCTCACCTGTCATGAATTCAAAGACTTCAGCTTTCCAATTTACATCCCCCCTCTTGAAACTCTCAAGTTTGTCAATGTCCTTAAATAGAGATGCCTATAATTAAACACACAACTACAAATGGTGTCTAATGAAGATAGAGTGCAGTGGAACAGTCACTTCCCTGTCCATAGAAGCTATACATCTTTTAATACAGCTCAAGATTGCATTAACTTAAAAAAAGATTTTATTTAATATTTTCAGTTTTTACATTACCTTAAATTCTTCTATTATGACTCCCATTCTTTTTTTTCAGAGAGCCATCTCACAAAACAAATAACATTTTAAATACAAAAAAAAAAAAGAAAAGAAAATGAAAAAAGATCAGTGAAACTGATCAGTACATAGAAAAAATCCAATACTTTTAACTCTACCATCTCATTAAATGAGTGAAATTGAGATGTCTTTAGAACAATGCTTATTCTTTGTAATTTTGTAGATAATTGATTTTAATGTGGTTCTTTATATTTACATTGTTATAGTAATTTGTGTGTGTGTTTGTGTGTGTGTGTGTGTGTGTGTATGCGTGTGTATATGTGTGTAGTTTTTCTGGCTTTACTTCATTCTTCAGCATCTTTATATCCTTATATATATACTTATATCTTTATTGTATAAATCATTCCATGTTTATCTGTATTCATCACATTGATCATTTGGCACAATATATTAATATCTTATGATATTCATGTACCACATTTTTAGTTATTTCCCCAATCAATAGTTATATAATCCGTTTTCAATTTTTCACTATCATGGAGAGTAATATAGAAATAGTTGGGTGTGTGCAGAGCTCCTTGGAGTATAAGCCTAATAATGCAATCTCTGGGTCAAAGAGTATGGGCATTTTGAATAATTCCAAATTACTTCCTAAAATGATTGCATTTGATTCACAGTTCCACTAATAGTGCACTTCTAGTACTACCTTTCAATAAGCCCTTCATTATTGACTCTCTTCATTTTTTGTCATCTTTTCCAATTTTGAGAAAGTGAAGTGAAACCTTAACGTTTTGTATTTATCTTTGCATTTATCTTTATTATTGAAGATCTGAAGCATTCTTTTATATAGTTGATAATTTGTAATTCTTTTGAAAACTATTTGTTCTTTTCCTTTGATCACGTATCTATCAGTAACTTTATATATCTTGGAAATAAAGTCCTTATCAGAGAAATTTGGTACAAAAATTCTTCTTCCATTGGCTATTTCCCTTCTTATCCTATGTGCATTACTTTTATGTGTGCAGAAGCTTTTCAGTTTCATGTAATCAAAGTTATCTGTTTTATCTTCTGAAATTGCCTTTATCTTTTGTTTGGTTAAGAATGCATCTCCTAACCAAAGCTGTGAAAGAGGTAGGATCTGTTTCTCTTCTAATTTCTTTTTGATAGTATGAGCTTTAATACTAAGGTCGCATATCCATTTAAAATGTATTGAGAAATATGGTGTAAGATTTCTATCAAAGTGAAATTTTACTTTATAATTTTTCCAGCAACTTTTGTTAAAGAAGCATTTCCTTCCAAAGGAATATGTTTTCCCAATCAATCAAACATGAGGTTATTGAGTTCTACTGTTTCTGATACTAAAACCTGAAAGTAATTCTATTCCATTGTTCTATCTTTTAATCAGTACTAAATGATTACTGCTGCTTTATAATATATTTTGAGGACTGAAAGTACTATTTCCCCCTTCATTTCTACTTCTTTTCATTCTTTCCCTTGATACTTTTAATCTTTTATGTTTCCAAGTGAATTTTATTATTTCATTGAGTTTTGTAAAATATCCTTTTTATAATTTGATATAGCATTAAATTAATTTTAATAATATTGTCATTTTATATTTTATATTAGCTTTTTTTGATCACCGTATCACAGTACTGTCTTATATTGAACTTGTAGTCTACTAACCCATAGCCCCCCACTTCGGTCTCAGAATTTTTCAAATCAACTAATATAATTTAATATTGTGCTAATTAATTCATAGAACTTCTGTATTATATTTGTAGGATTGATTTTTTTTTGCACATTTTTTTCAATTGAATTTCATTTTATTATATTCAGTCCAGTGTTACTATGCTTTAGGATCCTGAATTCACTATTCCTCCCAGGACTCCCAGGAATTCACTATCCCTCTCCCAGAGTAGAAACTGGTTCTATGACTTCAGTGGAATAGGTAATTTTCAAATGAGAAAATCCCTTCTATTAATACAAGTTAGAAATTTTTTTGCAACAATAAATAAACATGTATTAACTACCTATTATATGGCAGTTATTATATGGCAGGTATTGTATTGGATACTAAGGATAAAAATTCAAGAGAAACAGTCTTTATTCAAAAGGATTTTATAATATGACATTATAGAAATGAAATGGAAATGGAAATACATTCCATAGTCAATGTTCTTCACATTTTGTATGCCATAGATTTCTTTGGCAATCTGGTAAAAGCCTATGGATCTTTAAAAAGCATCCTTTTTTTTTTGTTTAAAAGTTTTTAAAGATTATTATTTAAAAATCATAATTGAAAAAATGTTAAATAGTGGATGTTAATAAAAATAAAGTTGTAACTTTTTTCCCATTCAAATTCTCAAACTCTTTAAAAGTCTATCCTCAGAGTCCTTGGGAGGGTCTATGAGCTTCAGGTAAAGAATCTCTATTCTTATTCTGGAGCTCTGTATCAAGCATTTGGGAATTATTGACCATTTTGGAAAATATGTCCTCCTATTATATTTGATTTGTGAAAATAATTATATTTTAGTCATTATACTAAATTATATTTTAGTTATTATACTAGTTTATTTATTATACTAGTTTTAGTCTGATGACAGTGATCTGTGTTCTAAATTTTGTCTAGTATCCTCACAATCATCCATAGCTTTCTCTGCCTTTGGGAAATAATTATGGAAAGCTCTTTCATTCTCATGATTCCACACATAACAACTACAGATTTCACAAAACTTTGTATCTTTATGAAGAGTACTATTTCTATTAAGGCATTTATTAGCTTGACTGCATCATTGAGTAGCCTGTAGACTGCAGAGTGTAAGTTCTTTCTGTAGCAAGCATTCATGCCTTCTAGTTACTTATTACTTACTTTGTTATTATTTATTGTAGCAATCTCTCTTCATGCTGTCTAGCCTAAAATTAACTTGGAATTAAAGAGGAATCATTTAATATGGGATTTTGTTTCTTTCATTCTGTATAGTTATAGGTTCTCTAAAAATTGCAGGCATGTTTTCATGGTGTATATTCAATCAGCAGTCAATCAGATCATTTATCCCAAGTATAGAAGTAAAGTTAGAGGGTGGGACTTGATGTGTATATTTTTTAAAGAACTATAAAGAATAACTACCCTTCTAAGATTTTAAGAATGGAGAAATAATTGGCAAAATATTCTGACTCCTTCCTAGTGACAATCTATGAAGAGGTCATTTCTTTTGCTATAAAATCCTTTGACTAAATTCTTTTTTAGCTGTTTACCTGTGTTCGGTTTTGGTTGGTACTTTAAATGAACATAAGACAGACATTCATTGGCAAGGACTGCAGCCTCAGCTGTTCCTTTGGTGGCACATGTGCAGAGCAGATTGTTACCTAACCCAGGTGCAGGACTGAGGCACAATGGATTATTATAGCTTGTCAGTTTGTCGTGTTAATGACACTTCTGAGAGGAAGCATGACATGCCATTCTTTTTCCCTGTTTACTATTCAGTGTTCAGCATTCTCTACTTAACTCAAACAAATGGGATAACTGAGATTTGTGACTGAAAATGAGACAAAGGGGACTTGACAGTGGAGAATAACCTAAAGTGACTGTGTCAGGCCTTGAAATCCAAGCACAAGGATTTGCAAAAGTATCTCGCTAATTATAGATTGATTAATAAAGAAAAAAGTATTCATTTCTCTTGGCATGTGTTGATATAAGATTATTTTCCCTGTATATGTTTAAAGCATATTGGAAATTTAATTTAGAAGACCAGCTCAGTCCAGAAATTAAAAAGTAAATCTGGGATTTGGGGATGGCATGGGGAGAGAATAGAACCTCTGCTTTTTGACACGTGAAACTCCCATTATGAAAATTCCCATAATCTATGCAGATTGGCTCATCTGTACTTCATTGTTCTAGAAAAATGCCTAGAGCACTGAAAGGTTAAATAATTTGCCTGGTGGTTACACAGCTGCTAGGTGTTTGATCAGGATTTTAAACTCAGCTCTTTCTGACTACTTTCTAACCACTTTACTACAATGTCTTTCTAAAAAGTGCATACTTGGGAAGTCATTCATACCTTTCTGTGATAGATGAGCAATCTGGAAAGGGGCTTGTCAGGCCCTCAAACCAGAGGAGCTAGTCCTCCTGCAACAATCCATATACTACTGGGAAAAAACTGGGAGAGGGTCTGGATTGACTATGTGAGGTAGTAGGAGGAAAATGACTCAGAAGTTTTATCCAAACAGAAGCTGTGAGTATTAATTATCTGACACAGGGTTAACAAATGTCAGAATAGTGAAAAAATACAACCTGTTTTTGATTATATGCTTTATGGGCATTGGGATCATTTAGTTTAAATGACTTCATAATGGGGTCCTATCATTATAACTATAACATCAAACAATATAAAGATTACACATCAAAATTGTGACCTCTCATTTCATTGGAATAGTAGAATATATTAGAAATTAGCATATTTGCATGCTTTCTAGAAGATATGATTTGAACCTATCACTTGACACTATTCCCAAACTTATTACAAAAGGAATGAATGTAAGTAGCCCTTTAAGTTACTCCCATACTCTGATTCGAAGGTTGGATTCTCAGAGACTGCTTCTCATAGTTCTATGGTTAAATTTTTATGTCTGCATTCCTACAAGGAATTCTGTATTTCTGAATTTCTAGAGAGACCTCTACATATGTGTACATATACATACATATACATATATATATAAAGCATACAGATTTCTTTTTTAAATTATGCTTTTGTCCAGACTTGTGATGTCATCCTGTTTATGGGACTATTGTGAGAAAATTTTCTTTGCATTTAGATCAATACCTGTTCTGCAAGTTGCAGTTTTAGACTTCTAAAGCACTGATTTGTTAAATGCCTTACCTAAGATTACAAATAGTGCCTGTCAAAAGTGAGACTTGAACACAAGTCATCCTGACTCTGAAGCCACTCTCTTCATGATTGTATGATGCTCTATATACATATAGACACACATTAAAGGAGGAAAAAAAAACATTTGTTTTTATTTCTCTTATCAACAAACTGTAGATATGACACCATTTCTTTTTATTTTTTGTAGTTCTTTTTTAAGTAGTTATTCATTTTCCCAAATATATGCAAAATAGTTTAAAACATTCACCTTTGAAAAACCTTGTGTTCCAAATTTTTCTCTCTCCCCCTTTCCTCTCTCCCTAGTACAGAAAGTAATTCAATATAGATTAAATATGTGCAATTATTCTAAATCATACTCAGTTCTTTTTAATATTAACAGTGAAGTTCAATTTTTGCCAACAATAACACTTGGATGGGATTGATTTTTAATACCCTAGAATTTTGTGATGGGAATGTTTTTACTAAGTTTTGGATCTGATTATTTGGAAAGGATGGCACTTAATTTGGCCTTTCATTTTGTCAGAAGTAGCCAGCTGTTGAATTTTCCATAGCACTTTGCATTTCAGCCAAGGTAAAACAACAGTGATGATTTTTGCTGTCCATCATAGTAGAAATGGCCACAAATTTAATAATAACATGCACAGTGATTTAATAATAATTTTTATTTTTATTGCCAGGGAGAAAAAAGAACCCAGGTTGAGGCCCATAGGGAGGAAAAAGAGCATAACTTGCTGATTTTGAATACGTATTGACTTACAGTGGATATCTTTTGAGCAGTGTTTTTGATGAAGATTTTGTATCTAGATGAGATGATCAAGTTTTTCAATTGATTTTTGTTGCTTAGATTCAAACTGATGAGCTCTCTGTTAGTGTCATTATGAATGTTAAAAGGCCATGATGACAACAGTAAGTTCCTAGAATACTTGTATCTCATGATTAGCTTATAAGAATACATACTTATATATACATATATACTTGCAGCATGCATGTACAATACATGAACACTCACTTATACACACATACGTCATTTTGTTCCAGGCACTGTGTGCTATTATCACATATTCTATTAAGGACACAGTAAAATGAATTTAATGCACAGACCATGTCATTTGCCATGCTCAAGAACATTCGGTGTCTTTTAGCAGTGACTAGATAAAAATAAATAAAAAACTGGGCATTTAAGGTCTTCTGAAGTGACTTCAAACTTCTTTTTCCATTATTCCATTTCAGTTATTCAAATTTCAACGAAATTGGACCAAAAAGAGTTTTTCTATCTTGCTCACTTCTACATGAGTGTTTGTGTGGGCTATTCCCCAGAGATTGGGTGCACTCACTCTATATCTCTGCCAGATGAAATTCTTCTTGTCCTTTAAAGCAGAGGTATCAAACATGCATGCCAGTGGGTCCTATATGGCCATAATACTCGGGGGAGTAAAGCTAGAACCAAATTAAAGTGTAATTGAAAAATAGTTAACAAAATAAAATACAAATATAATAAAAATACAATAAAAATATACAAAACCACATAATTTTGTGTTTTATTATTATTACTATTAACATCCCTGAGAAAAATCTCCCTTAATATCTTTGTAACTGAAAGTAGCCTCAGAATTTTGTTTGTGTGTTCTTTTGGAAGATTCTCTTTTTTAATATTTCTCCATTTTACCTTCTTTGCAGCTGAGTGTAGTAGATAGAGATCTGACCTTGAAGTCAGGAAGATATGGACTTAAGTCCCAATATCGTCACATACTGGCTTTGTGGAAACTTTTGGTTGTCCAGGCCAGGTAGGTATTGAAAGAGTGGTAGCTAGATGGCACCATGGATAGTCAGGAAGGACTCAGATTTGCGTATAGACTCAGACATTTTCTAGCTGTGTCACCTTGAGCAATCACTTAACCTTTTTCAACCTCAATTTCCTCATTTGTAAAATGGGGATGATAACAGTCTACAACTCAGAATTATTGTGAAGATAAAATGAAATGATATTTGAAAAGCATTTTGCAACCGTTAAAGCACTATATAAATATTAGTTGTTTTTATGAACAGTGGTAGAGGTTCCTCTCAACTCCTGTTGACAGAGGAATAATTTACGTCATTGAAATCACGTCTGTTTAAAAAAAAAAAAGACAAAATTTAAACCCACATGAAATATCTATCAATCATATCCATGCATATAAATCAGACCTGCTATCTAAGTAATAATTTGTTGGTCATTTGTATTTGATTCTTCATGACCCTTTTTGGAGTTTTTCTTGGCTAAGATCATGGTTTGCCATTTTCTCTTCCAACTCATTTTATAGATGAAGAAAGAAACTGAGGCAAATAGGCTTAAGTGATTTACCCAGGTAATAAGTGCCTGAGGCAATGCTTGAAGTCAAAAAGACACATTTTCCTGCCTCTAGGCATGACACTGTATATTGTGCCATCAAAGTGCCAAAATAGATTCATTATTTCCTCACATTTGTACTTTCTTCCTAATTTCTCTTTTAACTATTAAGGATGTCACAATCCATACAGTTATCTGGAATTATAACCTCAGAACCACCTTTCACTTTCCTTTTATTGATCCTTTACATCCAACTAGTTACCAACTGTTCTTCCTTCACAATATATCACAAATATGCCCTTCTCTCTTTCACACAACACCCATCCTCATTCAGGTTCTTACTACTTCATACCTTGTGGTTAAATTGTTTCAGTCATGTCCAACTCTTCATGACCCCCTTTCAGAGGCAAAGATAGTGGAGTGATTTGCCATGTACTTCTCCAGCTAATTGTACCTGAGGCAAACAGGTTAAGTGACTTGCTCAAGTTCATAAAGCTAGTCATTGTCTGAGGCCAGATTTAAGCTCATAAAGATGAGTCTTCTTGATTCCAAGCCCAGCACTCTATCCACTACATTACCTAGATGTTGCTAGGATCATCTAGTTGTTCCTCCTTAACACTAATTACTTCTAGGAAATCACAATTTCAGCTGGAATAGCTTTATACATTCTTAATAGATCACAGTGGAGTTTAGTGATTTTTGTAGTGCATAATATATTATGAAGTTATGGGAAGCAACACTGATCAAAACAATAATACTGAATTATATCTGTCTGCTTGATCTCATCACTAAGCTCTCTTTTTTGTTCTGTCTTTGGGAGGAAATGGGCCAATGAATTTTCTTATTTGGTTTTTGTTTTGGTAAACGACGCTTTTCAAAGCATTTTTAAAATCATAAAACACAGGACATAGAGAACAGTGACATATATGTGTTTAACTTAGAGGAATGGATAGTTTTACAAATTTGGGAGGTCACATTTAGGGCATTTTATGGGCTAGGTAATGCTTTTGAGGCCCCCATTTTTAAAAAATTCCTTTTCAAATATGGTTTAAACTGATTCAGAGACTTACTGTGATCTGCTTAAAATCAGATTACGTGTTGTGATGATATGAATAGCTGAAAGATTTAAAAATTTTATCCTTTTAAAAAATGTAAATGTTTTTAAGGAGAAAGAAAACCACATTGTGTTCATCTTCTGCTTACCTACTAGAGATTGTAAAGCTAAATGAAAGATATTTCAAACTTGTAGTATGAAAAAATGAACATAGCTTAAGAAATGGTTGCCTCTTTCAATACCCATTGTTCACTTATCTGAGTACAAATGATATAGGATTGTATTTAGATCACACTTACCTTGTAATTATAGATAGATAAAAGCCAACCACAGAAATAATTCATTCCTGAGCTATGGAAGGATCCAAGAAGAGAGAAAAGAGGTGGGGGCTGAATAGGTGGAATAGTTAATGGACTATTTTCATGGAAAATCTCAAAAGAAAGCAATAGTTGTCCTAGAAATTCCAATCCTAATCAGCTTGCCATTCTGGTTTAAATTGGAGAACACTGTCAAATGTGGAAACAGGTGATGGCTTTTCCTCTTTTCACAATCTTTTCCTGAATATAAGCAGAGCAAGTTGCTGAAATTGTATTAATAGTTGGATTAGACCACCCTCAAAATCACTATGGAAAGAAGTAATACAAAACTCTTTGTTTTCATTAGGATTAAAACATAGGAATTATTGCTGGAAAACCAAAAAATGATTTTATACTTCCAAAAAATGGAAAGTAGTTGTTATCAGCTAAATCAGGGACAGGTTTGATTCTAACTAAGAGCCTGAGGGTGGAAAGAAGAGTAGGTGAAGTGATAAACCATGTTTTATTTATGCTTCTGGAGTGAGTTCATACCATAAGTAGAGCCCAGAACTATCTTTGACAGAGACATGTTATGACTTATGAAAGTTTCATTATGGGATCTGTCAAGGAAGTCCTGCCCATTTCAAAACTGACAACCCATTAGAATTCAGTAGTCCAGCCATGGAAACACATTTCCTTATTTCTCGGTCTGGCTTCTTTTGTTTGATGTTTAATAACAGAGATATATCTGTACAAATTGGAGCCATGATTGGCTGCTTATTTTTCCACCCAAGGGTCTTGTCTTACTTGATATATTTCCCTCTAGGCTTTATTCCATGAAAGAGACTCTTTCTTTATTCATGCTGATCATTTGGTCTTTGTTTATGGTTTTGGGTTTCCAGTTGTGGACTTGATGATCTTGGAGATGACTAACCAAACACAAGCCACAGTCAAGGCAAGCAATTAAAAAATATTCATCATATCTTGCAATGAAATGATTTTGTGACAATATATTGTAGAGAATTAGATCTTATTGCAATGATTATCTGTGTTTCAGTGAAATACGTGTGCAGTATATTTGTGTGGTGCTTTTTATCTGTGGTTTTTTAATTGACATAATCCTAGAGGTTACTACTATTTTCTGAGACCTTTCATCTACATGCTTCTCTTTTAAGCCTCATGATAGGCAGTAGAAAAAAAGCAAATGATGATATTCCATTTTTTAGATGGAGAAAGTGAGCCAGAGAGCTTAAGTAAATTTCAGGAAATAGCAGTCTACTTTTACTAGAGATTGTTTCATTAGTTAGAAATTTTAATCTGAGGTCTATGGGTTCCAAATGGGTCCATAGATAGATTTTAGGGGAGAGGGTGGTGTATTGTGAACTTATACAGAAAATGTTTCTTCAATATCACTACCCCCTAATTGCAATCGGGTATTTCCTACAATTATTTAGAAGCATTACTCTGAGGAGTCCATGGACTTCACTAGCTTGCTAAAGGGGTTCATGACACACAAAACAAATTAAGAATTCCTGCTTAGAGGGTGGATGATCCCTTATTTCATATATTGTAACAGTGATTCTTCATCAGGTAAGTATTGAACTTGAAGGCTGCTAAGGACCCTTTTAGCCTCAAGATTCTTTGATTATGATTTGCCCCATTTGGAGGAAGATAATAGTTACTTCTTCTAGTTGGTAGCCAATTCTAAGGTTTAATTTCTGATGTAGCTGGACTTGTTAATAAACAGTTTTGCCTGTGTTAAAGACAACAGAAAATTCTTTCTGGCTAAATCCTATCCCTCTAAATTAAATTCTTCAAACATATCTTTAAAGTACCTGCAATGCATATGCTAGACATTGGTGTAAAAAGATAGAAAATGGCATAGTAGTTGCTCTAAATGAGATTCACAGTCTAATTAGGAGGTGGGGGGGGGACTAAAATAAAAAGAAGGGTGGAGTGTTAACATTGGGGGCAAAGAAATTTAAGAATAAAAAGATTGTAAATTTAATTATAAGGAACTCAAAAGACATCTAATCCATCTACCTTATATGACAGAGGAGACAGCTAAGGCCAAGAGAAGCTGAACAACTTGATCCCAGTCATATGGATAATGAGTACAAAGGTGGAATTTGAAATCCTATCTTCATGGTTTTGAAATCCAATATATTGATCTATAATGTCAAATTCATCTAGGTGGCTCAGGAAAAGCTTCATGAATCAGATAGCTCTTAGACTGAGGCTAGGAGGAAAAGAAGAATTTATTAGTTAAAGAAGTAGTAGGGGTTTCTTCTAATTATGTAGGTTGTTTAGAATAAATGCATTGAGGTAAAAGTCAGGATGATTAAGAAATATCCAACTGGCCAGTATAGGAATAGAAAAAATAAGGTAGGAAAAGTTACCTTACAAAGGTCTACAAAGGTAGACAATGGAAGACTATAAATGAGAGCCAAAGACTTTGTATTTTAAGGTATATGTATCAACTCTGAGAAACCACTATACACCTGTCAGATTGGCTAGAGTGACAGGGAAAGATAATGCAGAATGTTGGAGGGGATGTGGAAAAACAGGGACACTGATACATTGTTGGTGGAATTGTGAACACATCCAGCCATTATGCTCAAAAAGTTATCAAACTGTGCATACCCTTTGATCCAGCAGTGTTTCTACTGGGCTTATACCCCAAAGAGATACTAAAGAAGGGAAAGGAACCTGTATGTGCCAAAATGTTTGTGGCAGCCCTGTTTGTAGTGGCTAGAAGCTGGAAAATGAATGGATGCCCATCAATTGGAAAATGGTTGAGTAAATTGCGGTATATGAACGTTATGGAATATTATTGTTCTATAAGGAATGACCAGCAGGATGAATACAGAGAGGACTGGTGAGACTTACATGAACTGATGCTAAGTGAAATGAGCAGAACCAGGAGATCATTATATACCTCAACAATGATACTGTAGAAGGATGTATTCTGATGGAAGTGGATCTCTTCGATAAAGAGAGCTAATTCAGTTTCAATTGATCAAAGATGGACAGAAGCAGCTACACCCAAAGAAAGGACACTGGGAAATGAATATAAACTGCTTGCATTTTTGTTTTTCTTCCCGGGCTATTTATACCTTCTGAATTCAATTCTCCCTGTGCAACAAGAAAATTGTTCGGTTCTACACACATATATTGTATCTAGGATATACTGTAACCTATTCAACATATAAAGGACTGCTTGCCATCTCGGGGAGGGGGTGGAGGGAGGGAGGGGAAAAATTGGAACAGAAGTGAATGCAAGGGATAATGCTGTAAAAAATTACCCTGGCATGGGTTCTATCAATAAAAAGTTAATTTTTTAAAAAAGGTATTTGTATGTATATTGTACAATAGAAATGATAAAATGGACACTTGAAGAGGAAGTGAGAAGATCTCTATGAACTGATACAGTTCATAGTAGAGAGTAAAATCAGAGAACTAGGAAAAAAATCTAAAAAATCTATAGAAATCTAAAGAAAAAACAACTTTGAAAGATTTTCAAACTCCATCATTCAGGAGTCCTGAGGACTGAAAATGAAAAAAAAACTATCTCCTTAAGGAGATTAAAGACCTAAAATGCAGCATGCGATATGCATTTTTGGACATGGTCACTGAGAGAATTTATTTTGCTGGAATATGCATATCTCCTATGAGGGCTTTATTTCTTATTATTGCTTATTCAATGGAAGTGGAAAGAGATAATAAATGCTGATAAAATAAAATAATTAAAGATTTTGCATTTCATCTTGGAGGCATTGCAGAATTAATGCATTTTAAGCAGGTTTAGAACTATGTCATTTAAAGTTGGATTGATGAATGAATTAGACAAGGAAGAGACTAGAAACTAGAAGGCCAGTGAAAAAGAATACAATCATTCAGGTAAGAGATAGCAAAAACCTACAGTAAGATAGTGGCAATATGAGTAGAGAGGAAAACAGGGATTTAAGAGATATTAATTGATAACCTCAGTTTTTTTTTTTTGTTGTTTTGTTTTGTTTTGTTTTGTTTTTAGCGATAGACATTTTAGGAGCCTAGTCCTCATAGGATCCCTTTTACTTTAGGGACTGCAATATTCCCATTTTTGCAGATGAGGAAACAAAGGCTCAAATAATTTTCTTTACCGATGACCCCAAACCTGTCAGTTTTGTGTCAGAGTCAAATGTCTAATCTAGGTTTCTTGACCCTAGGTCCAGCACTATAGCCCTCATTTCATTCTGCCTTTGATGAGAGATAAAACTTAAGAAGAGATTGAATCACTCTTTGTGCCTTTGTGATATTAATGCTAGCTCAAGAAATGGACGATTTGGATCAAGAAGTTTCAGAACTAAAAGATGATGCTGAATTTTGAGATGCATGAAGGGCATCCAGATAGAGAGTTTTATCAGGCATTTGGAAATGAAGTGATGGTTCTGGTTAGATGTTAGGGAGTCATCCATATAAAAGGACATGAGCACAACTTATACGAGTGTATGAGAGCTCTAAAAGACATGAGGGGGAGAAAGGAGAAAGAGAGAAAGAGATAGACACATACACTCAGAGACAGAGACAGAGACAGAGATAGAGAGAGGGAGAGAATAGGGAGAGATAGAGACAGAGACAGAGAGAAAAACATAGATGCTTCTTGGTTAATGATAGTGGAATGTAGACTATGAATCAATAAAAGCAGTAGACAATAGTAATGCTGTTTAGAGAAAAAGCAAGAGATAACACTGTCTTGGAATCCAGGAGAGAAGAAAATATGTTGGGAAGTCAAGGATGGGTTAGCATTGTCAAAGGATCCAAAAAGGTAAAGAATGACAAAGATTAAGAAGAGATTCCATGTAACCTGGAAATCAAGCTATTATTGGTGATTTTGGAGAGAGAAATTTCATTTGAGTGATTGTAATTGGAAACTATAGGAATGAGGAATAAGTTAAGTCATGGATAAATGAGGGCAGCAATGAAATACTTTACTTTCCAGAAACTTTTATCTTATTCTGAGGACGGACAGAAGCTCCGGAGTTGATCTACAAAATTATTATTAAATAGAAAAATGAGTCAACATTGTGAATGGGCTTGATTTGGAGGTAAATAGAAAAGAAACAAAAAAGTATAGTAACTATCATTAGTTTTAATTAACTTGTACAAAATGGATAGAATCTGATAGTACACTTTCATCCTCAAGTCATATGAGCTCCAACAGGATAACATATTGAGGGATATTGAGACAGACATGGTTTTCTAAAAACTAGTTCACAAAGAAGGCATTTTTCTATTAGTCTGTGCTAGCTATTAAATTCATTCAAAGCCAGATAACATGGTCAGACAGCATATGAAGCCAGACAGCATTAAAGAATCCTCTTTCCTTGGGACTTTTTTTTTGATATTCCAGATAACTCCAGAGCTTTTGGGAGATGAAGGGAAAAGGCTAGATACTAGATTGTCCCTGAAAGATTTTATTTTTTCCTTGCCATTTTCTAACATGCCTTTTTGCATGAAGGGAAAATAATAAAACACCTGGAGAATTTTTGACTCAGATCCTTGGATTATATGAATAGTATAAAAAAGGGGGAAAAAGTGATTTTTCTAAAGGGAAATTCATGGGATATAGGCTACCAGATGGTTAGAAAGCTACTACAGGAGGAATGTAATATCTTTCTTATTTAGAAGGCTTCTGGAAATCTTCATGCTAGTGTGTGAAAAACAGATGGTGGCACCATAAAGGAAATTGTACTATGTGTGCAGACAGTAAGTGATTGCATCTTGACTCCAAATCATAGCTATGAATAAACCAAAAAATTTATTTGTGGGCTTATCAAGTACATAAAAGAAATCATTCTAGCTGGCAAATGAAAATGGCATTATGTTGTGATCTAACATTGGTTTGTCAACAGTTCTTAGACTGGTACACATTAAATTATAATGGGGAACTCACATTATAAAGCTACAGAGATTTTTCAATACCTGAAAATGAGGCAAAAATAGTTAACACCTTCCCCAATTTAAAAAAAAAACACCAATATTCTTTCATTGTCATTTCATTTAAAGATCACCTTGGGTATATACCAAGCTGTTTCAAGGAATACTGTCTAATCACTAAAATGGATAGAAAGCAGAAATAGGGAAAGACTTTTCCCCCTCTTTTTATATTGCCCCTCAGTAAAGATTTCATGTCCTTTCTTTTACATTAGACATTCTTTAAGGAAGAATATAATTAGTGTTTTCTCTGTGACAATTAGATTGTCATTTATTTAATTGAAGGATGTTTAGGGTTTGGAGTTTTGGGTTTTGTTTTTGTCTAGACTTGTGATTTTTTTTGGTATCTCTTAATTCCTTGTATGGAAATGTCTGTCATAAACAGAATAGCAAATTATCTACAATTGGTATATGGTCTTAGAGAGTCACCTCAGGTACAGAGTAAGTAATTTGCCCAAGATTACAATACTTAGGTCTTTCTGATATCATAGACAATCTTGCGTTCTGTATGATAGACTACCTTTAAATAGAGGTTCAGATAATTTGACTTGATCATTCAATTAAACAAACACTTTTTAAACATGTATCTTGTATAAGACACTAGAAAATATAAAGACAAACCAAAAACAAGTCCCTTTTCTCATGAAGCTTATATTCTACTCAACATAAAAGGTATTATTCTTCAGGAGTCTTGTTCATTAAGCAAAAGCTGATAAAATATTATTTAGAATGCAGTACATAATGCTGAAAATAAAATAAATGAAGTGAAATAAAAGTGAATAAAAAGTAAATACAAAATCCTTGCCTTGAGGGGGTCCTTGCTTGGTACACAAAGCAAGATGCAATTGTTATATACAACTTAGAATTACTGAATATATAGAAGTACCAACAAGATGCTTTGAGAGATTTAAGTAACTGAGAGATGATTCTCAACCCTGAGAGAAACAAGTAAGGCATTATAGGAGAAAGTGTGACTTGGACTAGATCTTGAAAGAGGAAGGGGGAAGGAAAGGAGTGGAGTAAGCATTTGTGTAGTACCTACCATGTGCCACACACTGCACTAAGAATCTTACAGACATCATCACATTTGGTCCTCACAACAATCCTGAGAAATAGATGCTACTATGATACTGATTTTACAGTTAAGGAAACTAAGGTAAACATAAATTAAGTGACTCACCCAGGGTCACAAAACTAAGTGTGACCTAGTAACAAGTAGAAGAATCATGATTCAAATCCAGGCCCCCTGATGCCAAATACAATGCTTTTAGCCTTGAGGGCATAGTATATAGAGTATCAACTTATATTTTATTTAACAACAACAGAAGTTTTAGAAATTTTTTCTTTATATGCCTTTGCAAGGACAACTATTTGATATAAAGCTGTCATTGACTAGATAGATCAATAATAACCATTACTGTAATATAACATTGCAACCCAACCTATGGATGCAGAATTTAAAAATAATACAATTGATTAAATTGAGTGTGAATTTGAACTCGGATCTTCCTCACTCCAAGTCTAGTGTTCAATGAACCTGTCCAGTTAGCTGCTTCAAAGAAAGGAAAAGTTTCTATGGTGACAACCCTGTCTTTTCTTGACATGAGGGATTAAATAAGCCATTCTAGGAGATAGAAAGGAGCAAAATGAAATTGGGTAATCATGAATAACGCAGCCTGGCTAAAGTATCAGAGAAAAGGGGGGCTAAGGGAGGGTAATTCAAGATGGTGAGGAGGAGCAAAGTGATGCCATGTGAAGATCAGTCCCTGATGAAGTTTATTTCAAAGAAGAATAAGGTAGGAAGGGAACAGAATAATCATTTACACATTATCTATGTCTTTCCAGGCATTGTACTAAGCAACTCTAGGAGGCAGATATTATTACCATTCTTATTTTACAAATGAGGAAACTGAGGCAAAAGAAAATTAAATGACTTACTCAAACTCATGTAACTAGTAATATGTGAGGCTAAATCTAAACTCAGCTCTTTCTGACTGTACCAACTAGCCGTCCCATAATATTTATAGAAGAATCATAGTATTTAAAGCATAAAGGAACCTTAAAGAACACCTGTTCCAATTCTTTATTTTACAGATGAGGAAGCCAAAGGAAGACAAATAAAGGATTAAATGATTTATACAAAGCAGCATAGGCAGCAAGTAGCAGAACCATAATTTAAACTCAGGTCCCCTGATGCCAAATACAGTGCTTTTAACATCAAACGCTAAACTACAGAGTATCAACTTACATTATGCTTAATGATAAAAAGTTTTAGAAATTTCTCTTCTTCATTTGCCTTTGCTAGAGCAAGCTGTTTGATGTAAAGCTGTCATTGACTTGATGTATCAATAACAACAGTCGCTGTAATGTAACAGATTGCAACCCAACCCATGGATGCAGAATTAGAAGGCAATACTGTCAATGAAATTATGGATCTATTGAAACATAATGTAACAATTTTGACGTGGTGCCTTCTGTTAAGATGGTTGCTTTGTCAGAGGAGCTCAGAAAGCCATGCACATGTTTTCATTAACTTCACATCTTCTGGCTTAGTTATAGGACAGATGTTAAAATATCCATTTTACAAGTTGGAAGACTAAGGCATCATGAAACACCATGAGCATTCAGCTCTCTTATTATAGATAATTTTGTAAGGAATTTCAAAGAGCAGTTCTATTTAATAGCTTTTGGCCAGATAACTATAAAAATTGAATAGCTGGGAAATGGTAGCTTAGTAGATAATTGAGACTTTATGTCCCCCTGAACAAGATAGCAAAATGGATGCATTTTTTTAACTTAGATAAGGCAATTCAAAATTAGAGTTTTAACTGGAAAGGAATTCTGTATATTTTACCTGAACCCAGTGACTTGTAATGTGCTTTTGGCCATAAAGTAAGTATTTAAGCCAAAAGCCATTCCCCTGGAGATAAATGGTCAAAGAATACAAACAGATCATTCACAAAGAAAATGCAAACTATTAATAACTTTGTAAAAGAATGCAATAAGTCACTAATAATAAGAAAAAACACATGAAAATAATATTGAAGTTTTACTTCACCTCCAACAAAGATGATAGAAGAGAGTAATGTTAAATGTGGCAAGGTTGTAGAAAGATAGTCACATCAATGCATTGTTATTGGAACTATGAATGGGTCTAACCATTTTGGAAAGCAGCATGATTAAAATGAGGGTAATTAAAATGCCCATACCTCATGACTTAATTGCTCTTTGTCATGGAGTTCAATAAATTAGCTGATCTTTTCCTTGAGCTGTAATTCTGTTTTTCTGGCTAAACTATTAGCTAAATTGAGAGCAAGATATCATGCTTGATAATGACATACTCCATAGTGTCTAGATGGCAGCATGTTCTGGTGAAAGGAGAGAAAGCTTAGGAAGACAAGAGATCAAGTTGTCCCTCAGACACATGTTAATTGAATGGTCAGGGGAAAAGTCACTTAATCTCTCAATGCTGGCCAGCACGTGTCTGAGGCTGGATTTTAATTCGGGTCTTCCTGACTCCATGCTTAGCATTACTCATCATGCCATCTAGTTGCCCTGACATACTGTATATTATGTGTTTATATATACCTGTAAGATAATAGATTGAGAACATGAGATCATAATTTATACGTGAATCTTTCACAATGCCTGAAAACAAGAGTTAGTATTGCATTGCAAATAGAGAACCTTCCTTGGCGTAAGGAAGACCTGGATTCAAGTTCTACCTTGCCAGTGTGTTGACACACTGTGGCTCTGTGGTCAAGACAAATGACTTCTCAGGGTTCTCTAGCAACTCTTAATATTAAGTTGCATAACTACATTGATAAAAATTTCCTTACCAGGCATTTTTTATTCCAATAAAATCACAGGTATGAATTTGAATAAATAAATATATGTTTCTCCACAAATGTTTGTAGATTTGATTGTTAATCTCTGATGATCCAGAGGTACCCTCTCACTTTTTTTCATTTGGAGGTGTGACTAAAGGAGCCAACAAGTCATTTTATCAATATAGCCAAAACTGGCTGCTGATTGAGCTAAGAAACAAATGCATAGTTTGTATACTGTTTATGGTTGCTGATCAGAGAAGAAGAAAAAAATAATATCTTCAATAGTTTTTTTTCTTAAAGCACAGTCAAGGTAATGCAGGGGAAATGCCAGGAAATCAACAGCAGAAGATTGTCAGAAAAGAAATAAGCTGAGAAATTTTAGGTTTCTGTATGTTATGGTGGGAAGAGAAGAAAGGGGTTGTTTTGATTTTAATGGCTTACAGCTGCCTTTATCGGTCTTGGATGGATAAGACCCATCTGTCCAAAAAGTACAGGGGAGATTATGTTTTTCTATATCCCCAATATTTGGGTCTCCTGGTAGCTGTGGCAGACTGTTGAAGGGCATGGATTTGAAGGCAGGATTGCTGATCAAATCTGGTTTCAGTACAATAGTTTTGGGCAAAGAGACTGATAAGAACAGAAGTTATTGCTAGGGGTGGCATTTAGTTATTTGGTGACTCCGATTACTGCCCTGATTCCATTTTGTGTTCAACACACACAAGATAGCAACTTCTTTGTTTTATGGAGGTAGCATCCATGTCCATCTATGGATTTTTAAATTACATATGGGATCCTGTAAATTATTATGGGATACTTAAAATGGGGAAAGATTTTTTTTAAGATGGAGTCTAAGTATCCCCAGATATCCCTAAATGCCCCTAACTATGATTCATTTATCTTGAACAAATACATTGTTTAGAGGGCATAATTTAAGTACAAGGAAGGGAGAGAAGGAATAAACATTTATGTTAATTCACACCCACTATATGCCAAGTGCTGTGCTTACAGATATTATACCATTTGATTCTCACAATCCTAGAAGGCAGATGCTTTAATTATCTCCATTTTACCGTTTAGGAAACTGAGGCAAAGATGTGATGTGACTAGACCAGAGTTATAAGTGTCTGAAACTGCATTTGAACTTAGGTCTTCCTGACTAAACGCCCTTCTCTCTATCTACTATCATACCTAGCTGTCAATAAATGATATAATATGTAGCCAAGACAGATTTTGTGCTAGACAATGGAAGATATAAACACAACATATGATATAGGTCCTGGTTCAGGAGCTTACATTCTATGGGAAGAGAGAAGTACATAACACAAGTATACAAGAGAGGTAGAATCAAAGTTGTGTTAATGAAAACTCATACAATGAGCCAATGGGGGAAAAAAAAGATATTTTAGAGAAGGAATTGGAAAGATTTGGTAACTGGGAATGAGAACTGAAGAAAAAGGAGAGAAAAATATTTCAAACAAGGGAGCTTGATGAATGGGTTGATATAGATTTTTTTAAGTCAGAAGTAGGTTTTTTTGGGAAAAGAATTTTTGGAGACACTGAGATTGAATTGATAAGGAATATCTAGATTGTGGCTTCTTATAGGCAGTTTGAGATGTGAGTCTGTATCTTTGCAGAGACCTCACAGCTATAGGCATAGATTTGTTCATGCATCCTCATTGAGTCTATTTTCATTGGTATTTAGTTACGATTTTTTTTTTTAATTTTGCTTGTTGAGAACTGAGAGGTAGACTTTTGGATTTATAGTAGGAGACCTGGATTCCAGTTTTGTCTCCTGTAATGTAGGTAGGACATTTTCATCATTTTAGCTCCAGTTTTATAATCTGTAAAAATCAGGATAACAGTACTTACCCCCACCAGCTTACAGGGTTGTTAGAAGAAAGCACTGTTGTAAACCTCTAAGAGTTACATAAATTGGAGTTAATAATAAGTGATTAATTTTAATGGTGACACTATTGTCTAACATCCCTAGTTTGGAATGTCTGTTGTGTCATTAATCTGAGCCTTGTTAAGAAGGTACTGAATAGTTGAACAGCAGTAGTACTGTCTAGAGAATGTCTATTCCCTGGAGCAGTGTCTCCAAAGCAGAAAGAACCTATTTTCCTACACACAATTCATGTTTCAGTTTCTTTTTTAAATTTTCCATTATGATGGGAAAACTCTACAATTTAAATAAATTGTTCTTTTAAGTGAGAAGGTTTACCTGAAAACCTCTTATAGAAAATAGCTATCGGTGTATGACTGTAAGAATAAAGGGACTTAGATACATATAGACTTCATAAAAGAGTGTTAGAAAAGCCATCCCAGCTTTATGGAATGGCTTGATCAATAAACAGATATTATTCTTTGGAAGCTCTTAAATGCTATTAGGTTTGGCTGAGACTTACAAGCAGCCTGTAGTTTTCACTAATGTGCAGGAGGGACAGTTTGGAAAGTCCCATTTCTAAAAGATTAAATTGAAAATGAGACATTTTATTTTGTATAGACAGATCAGTATGGCTCTCGTCCATGAGGATATCATGTGTTTTGGTTTTATTCCAAAAAAGACAGGGAGTTGAAGTCTGCCTATTGTCCAGCCAGGATTCAACCAAGTCTGGGAATGTGGCCATAGTTGTCACTTCCCCATCATTGGTGTCCTATTCCTGGCCCACCCAGGTCCATACAGCAATGGCATTGTCAGCTGTTGTTAGTAATCACCCTGTGGGTGTTGTTAGCTAGAGCCAGTATAGTAATCAATAAATCAATTAACAAGTATTTATTAAATTCCTGCTATGTGTCATGTACCAAGGGTGCTCATCTTCTCCCTTATAATAAAAAATTGTCCTGGGAAGAGTGCCTTCCTGTATTTCCTCCTTGCCTTCATCCTGGTACCCTGCTGCTGAACCCATGTGTATATACTTCTGCTTATCTGAAAATCTAAAACTTTCAGTATATCAAGTAAGTTGGTAAGTGAAAGAGTAAGAGAGAGACCTGTTTTTCAAAGAGGTAGAATTCACTTGATTGGAAATAAGAGGAATGCATTCCTTAACTAGTCTCTTTCTTTTTTTAAAGCTGATTTAGCTTCTCTCTGTCTTCCCCATCCCTAACAGATACACTTAGAAACACAGTGAGCTATGCCAAAATTTGACATACTTCAAGCATTTAGCCTTTTGCACTGCAAGACTCAGCACCACAGTTAATCTTTCTGAGTGCTTCCTTTGCTGTAAAACCTATGTTTTCAAGAATGCTGCCATTTTCCAGCCTGTAAAGGAAAGCTTTGCCTTTCAACCAAAGCATTCAATAGGGATCCTGTTTTTTTTTTTTCCTGAAGTAGTATTAACTATTGGCATTAAATGGTAAGCAACTGGTTGGCCTTCCCACTGGAATCTATTTTTGATAACCTATTGATGAAGGGAGAAGGCCAGTTGAATTTTGGAGGATGAGGGGTAGAGGAGGGGAAGATCAGGACCTATGATCTTACTGGCATAGAGGCCTATTGATAAGTAAAATCCCTACATCAAAGCATACCAGAAACTGTTTAGAAAATTTAAGTGTTACAAGGTTTTCCAAGGGTGAGTGTTGAAAACTATTTTTGCATGTATTTTGAAAAATAAAAAGTTATTATTAGAAAAACATTCAGTAATGTAATATTATTATTCTATAAGAAATGATGAGCAGGATGTTTTTAGAAAGATCTGGAGGGACTTACATGAATTGATGCTAAGTGAAGTCAGTAGAACCAAAAGAACATTGTATACATCAACGACAAGATTATAGGATGATCAACTTTAATGAATTTGGACTTTTCAACAATGAGATGATTCAGGCTAATTCCAATAGACTTATGATGGGGAGAGCCATCTGCATCCAGAAAGAGGGCTATGAGGACTGAGTGTGGATCACAACATAATATTTTCACCTTTTTGGGGGGGTTTGCTTGCTTTTTTTCTTTCTCATTCCTTTTCCTTTTTGATTTGATCTTTCTTGTATAGCATGATAAATGTGGAAATATGTTTAGAAGAATTGTACCTATATTGTTTAACCTATATTGAATTATTTGCTGTCTAGCAAAGGAGAGTGAAGGAAATGGAGGGAGAAAAATTTGGAATACAAGGTTTTGTGAGGGTGAATATTGAAAACTATCTTTTCATGTATTTTGAAAATAAAAAACTTTTATTTAAAAAAAATTAAATGCAATTTAAAAAAGGAGGGAAAATTGAGTGTTAGGGAGTTAGCCAACTGGGATTATGAATAGTTAAATGACTTGTCCAAGTCACCTAGACAGTGTGTATGGAGGCAAGATTTGCTGACTCTGCAGCTATTTCTGTATCTAGACTGTCTCTCAATGACATAGTAATGCTTTGCATTAAGAAAAGTAGTCCTTAACAGATTTCAAAGTGCTTTTAGTTTTCATTTCAGGAAGACTTGACTTCTGCTATGTGACACTGAGCAAGAAAATATTTAGTGCTTTATGCAACTCTTTTAGACCAAGGTTTCTTTTACTTTTTACACTCATAATCCCTTTTTGCTTGAGAAATTTTTACATGACCCTGGATATATTATAGGTATATAAAACAGGAATACAAATCAAAAATTTACTGAAAATAAATTGTAATTTTGCAAACCTCAAGTTCAGTTAAGAGACCCCATATGGGGTCATGAACCACAGTTTTAAGAAGCTGAGTTTTAAGACTATTAACTAACAACAAAATTACCCATTTGTATGAGTAGAGGTAGTTACTAATGCACTTATACATCCAGCACCCTATCCCTATTGACATGCATTATCTGATTTGATGCTTACCACAACCTTAAAAGATAGCCAAGTCCCATTTTGCTAAAGGTCAACTGAGAATCTGAAATGGTAAAAAGACTGGTTAAGGTTAATAAGTAATGAAACCAAGGTTTGAAACCCACAGGCCCTTTCAATACTATAAGTTCATGATACATCACACGGTCTCTCAAAGTCATGATAATGCTTTACACTTTTATAAGGCTTTACAGATTTCAAAGTGATTTTACGTACCTTATCCAATTGAACTTTCACAAATGGGAGGTAGATGACAACCCTGAAAAATAGATTAGGTTGTGGTATTCCCAATTTGTGGATAGAAAATTTAAGCCTAGACAAGTTAAATGATTTGCCAAGGCTAATGAGCAATGAAACCAGGACCGTAGTCTGGGTATATGGACACCTGTCTCAC
This sequence comes from Antechinus flavipes, assembly GCF_016432865.1. NCBI lineage: Eukaryota > Metazoa > Chordata > Mammalia > Dasyuromorphia > Dasyuridae > Antechinus > Antechinus flavipes. The sequence continues at coordinate 174,475,664 of NC_067400.1, read as the reverse complement.
AGCTGTTCTCCTTACGCCTCTCTTTCTCTCCTGCTGCTAATAGCCTGAGGATTCAGATCAGAAATGGTTGGTTTTGGCTGTGCCACCATTATATGAATTCAGTTAAATAACTACCATTCTTAGGGTAATTTTTTTAAATGTCTGGAAAATAAACCACAGAAGCTTTCCCATAGCTTGAAAGGGAATATTATTAAGTTTATATCAGGACAATGTTTTTTCTCCTTTAGATTTCAAAGCAGGAACTTCTTATGTCAAGTAGGGCTACTTGGTCAGAGAATTAACTTGTCTTCTATTTGAAGACCATCTTGAATGAAAGATTCTGGGTTGATTCAAAGTATTGTTTTGGAAGCCAATGTTAAAAAGTTCAAATTGTGGGACTATTATTTTGTATCTCTAAAATCCCAGTCTATGTAAAATTCGAAATGGTTACTAGTATGTCATTAATCAATCCAAGTTACTAGTAGCCTTGAATATTTTCCAAGGGTATCTATTGTCATTGAAATAAATGTGACCTGGTTCATTTTGTTGTTGTTTTTGCTGTTAAGGTTTTGCATTTGAGAAAAAGAAAGGACCAACACTCCTGGGAAGGGTTTAATTCTGTATTCAGTTTTCCATTCAATAGGACCTTAAGAAGGTACTGTTACCCCCTCAATTTTTGGTTCTGTTAACTATTATTGGAGGTGACAGCAAATGGTCAAAGTAACATTTACCGTAGAATAAGTCCTTAGAGGGAGATTGTGCTAGTGGAAGGCCCTGTTAGCAAAAGGCAGACAAAAGTTACCTTAGATCTCCTTAGAGAACCTGAGTTGAAAAGGGCTAGGGACTTACCTTACTGAACACATGTTGTCAGAAGCCTTTCTGTACCCAGTATGTCCTTGCCTTTGAGATTGGCTATGTACTAAATCTTCACAAAATGTCCTTTATTTTGCAATGAATTTGAATCCATATAAGTCAATAAACAGTTTGGAGAATTTTTTTTTATTTTTCAATTTTCTTTATTATCATGAACTTGAGAAGCAAATATATAGAAAGAAAATTTATGACACTATTAATCTTTATTTCATACAGTTTTTAAAAATTATGCATTAAGTTTAACTTGATGGATTAGAACATTATCCTACTTCTCTTTGTTAACTTCTGAACTACTTCTGCTGTCTTCTGTATATTTTTTTTAAATTCTCATTGACACTTTCTCTCCTTTCCCTCGCCTCTTCTTTTCTGCTTCTTTCCCTTTTCCTGTCTCTCTTATAACAATATCATTATCACCAACCACCTTTCAGAAAAAAAAGTCCTCCCTTTTAGCACTTACTTATGGTCAAGTCAAACACTGCCATGTTTGAAAATGTATGTCTCATTCTGAATCTTGAGTCCAGTCTTTCTCTTAGATTCAGCCCTTGGTGGGTCTTTAAGACCCTTTCCTGGGGTCCATGAGATCAAATTTATATTTTAGTCATTTTTCAATCATGTCTAATTCTTCATGACCACATTTAGGGTTTTCTTGGCAAAAATACTGTAGTAGTTTGCCATTTCCTTCTTGAGCTCATTTTACAAAGAAGGAACTGAGACATACTACGATGTTAGTTGCCTGTTAAAACACTTCTCCCTTTTTCAGCTATATATCTGTGTGGGACTGGATTTTCTTCTTAAATAGCCACCAAAACAACATATAGCAACAGATTGAATACAGAAACAGATAGGAGAATCCAGCTGTCTTCTGTCAAGTCAGACATTAAAGAGATTTGTAAAAATATGTAAAACAATCCTTCTCTTTTCACTATTTTTTTGTTTCAGAAAGATACTATTTTTCACAAAATATGTTTTATGTTAACACATAATGGATTATTCTAATTCTTAAATGAATAAACCTAAATATTTTAAAATTTTATTGATTATAATTTCTAATATGGTAAATATCAATTGACATAATCCACATAAACAAAAACTCTTTTGGAATGCTTAATAATTGTTAAAAATATAAAGGTGTTTTGAGACCAGAAAGTTTGAGAGCCTTTAGTTATTCATCTTTCTACCAAGAAAGGATTCTTGGAGTATAGCTAATTTCTCTAACTCCTTACAGGAGTATGAATTCAAAGGATTTATACATTTAGAGTTGAGAAAATTCTTAGAGCTAATTTTGCCTATCACCTCCCTCCCCTCTCATTTTATATTTATAAATGAGGAAACTGAGGCCCAGGAAAGTTAACTGACTTGCTAAATATCACAGTTGTTATTATATCCATTGAGTCTGAATCTAATACTCTTGGCCCTGAATCATGGTGCCTCCCTACAAAGGGTTAGGATTTCTAGTCTTGCAAGGTATTCCCAAAGGGCAGAGTATTTTGAACTCCAGTGACCAAGGCCTATTCAGTAGAGTTCTGCATTCATTGTGCAATGGGAAGAGCATGAAAACTCTTTTTTTTTGTCATTAATTTCATATATGTCCTTGGGCAAGTATGGAGGACCCTTTCCTTTTGGACATAGCTTTCTTTTTATGTAAAGTGAACACATTGGATTTAGAGCTGGAAATTGCCTTCAAGACTATATATTCCATTTTATGGGTGAACTTAGAATGGTTATATAACTTGCCTATAGTAATAAGGAACACATTCATTATTCAAGTCTAATCCCTCTGCATCCAAATCCAGTGAAATTTACGTTTTACTACACTGCCTTTTTTAGACTTTCTTTTCCCTTCAATTTTAAGAATATGACCCTCAAAAGTACCCTCAGTTTCCAGGTTAGAAAGTTTTTTTAAAAAAATAGAAAGAGATGATTGAATTTCCCTAGTACTGTCTTGGCACTAGCATCTTGCCCGGGGTTGAAACTTCGTTATTATCTTCAACCCCTTGCTCATCCACATTGACAATCAATTGCCTAATCTTGTGTCTGTCTCTGAAGTACCTCTAAATGTATTCCCTTCTCCCTTCTCAGATAGCTGCCACCTAATTCAGGCTCCTGTCACTTCTCATATGGATTATGGCAGCCTTCAAACTGGTCTTTCCTCAATCCAATCCAAGGCTACCACAAAATTTGTTTTGTTTTGTTTTTGCCTAAAGTAGATCTGTGACCATATCACTTTATCATTTTCAAACTCTAGAAACTCACTATTACTTCTTTGATCAACCATAAGGTCCTCTGTGTGACATATGAAGCTCTTCACAATCTAATCCCTTCTTATATTTCCAGTCTTACATCTTGTATTTCATTCCATGTACATTACCCTTTTCTTGATTTCTAAATCCCCAATTGCTAGTGCTTTTCCCTAAGTTGTATCTTGCATATACATACATACATACATATATATATGTATATACATATACATATACACACACACATACATATAATATTGTAATCCCTTGTGGCAGGGAATATTTTCACTGTGTCTATATAGCTCTAGTACTTAATATAGTCCCAAGTACATCATAGATGCTTAATAAGTCCTCATTGTTTCATCAACTTGAATCCTAAAATACTTTGATTTTATGATTATAGATATGTCTCATACAACTTCAGCCATTTTTATTAGAAAGAAAAATCTAAATTCTGACAGCAGCAGAGTTGTACAAAGGGCTATTGTTGACCTATTGTCATGTAGCTCATGTTTTTCTTTTGAAACTGAAGGTCTGAAACCTAAATATTATATCAATAAAATCAGATGGATGATCCTGAATCATCATTATGTCTTTAGCAAAAGGGAAGTCTCTGGAGTAGCAGAGGCTCTTAAAATAAAGTGACCCCTTAAGTTATTTAGAGACTGTGTTGTTTAGGTTACTTTCATATAGACTCCTTTGGGGCTAGAAATTAACTCCTTTTGCAATGTTTTCTCCTATCCACCTCCAACAAGAGATGAGATCTTACTTAGCACAGTGTGGCTCATAATAAATGTTTGCATAAATTGAGATTGAGGAGAAACTTTTTTTACCATGTTTCTTCTTGAATATAGTGAATCTGATTTTGATACCACCCATCAGTTTAAATTTAGCAAACTTATCATAGGATAAGTTCCCTGAACCTTGTGATTTGGGGAGTAGGTGCTTTCTACAGTAAGAGATGTTGTCCAGGAGCTCCTTGCAGGATTTGCCCAGTGTTCTTCCAAGAATTATCTCCTCACTGGTATTGAGGCAATTCTAGAGAAATGACTCTTATCAACCATCTCACCATAGTGTCAGAAGCTTCTACCCTGCCTCTTACCATCACTCCTAAGCCTTTTTGCTTATAAGACTCCTATCAAGAGATTGGAGGACTTCTTCTGGACAGACAGAGATATGCAGCTCCTACAAAGGGTAAATGAGGTGCTCCTTTCATCATTCATTCTCTTTGTTTTTACTGGGGATCACCCTAAAACCCACACTCTTGAGGGAACTTCTTTTGTCACAGGCTTCACACTTCCAAAACCTGGTCTTGATGGAAACTGTCTAAATAATTAGAAGAATGAGATCATGTTTCAGAGATTTTTCCTTTGCTCCTTCTTTTCTATCTGTTGTTAGCCTCCAGTGTTATATCAGAAGCACCAGATGGAGGATGAGACTGCAGTACAGGCTAATTTATTTATTGATTAAAATGCTTACAAAATGTAGCATGTACTGCCATGCTGAACATTCAATTAAAAAGTCAGAAATGAAAATTTAAAACTATTGAATGACAAATAGGATCTGCATAGGCAGCTAAGCATAGAAACAGAGTGTTAAAATGGAAAATGGTCCAGTGTTGGGAATTTAGTGGGTGGGTTAAAAGGATCCTGCAGAGTAGTTAAAATGATTGTCCATTTCAAGAAACAGAAGAGGGAGTGGAGAGAGTGAACAGGAAATGAAATGTTGAACACCCTAAATCAGATAGCAGCTCACAATTATATAGCTGATCTAAGATTTAGAAAATACTTTATACATGTTACTTCATTTGATGCTGAGAACAACCTTGTGCAGGAGGTGCTATTTTTAATTTTGTTTTTAACTGAGGTAGACAGAGCTTAAGTGACTTGTCCGAATAATATAATTAGTAATTGGCAGTGTCTACATTTGAACTAGGTTCTTTGTGACTCAAGTCCCATATCTTATTTACTATGCCAATTAGCTGCCTGGATAAAGAAGGATGAATGGGACCATGAAATATTCTGACTGGAGATAGCAGTAACCTGTATGTGTATGTATATATGTGTGTATATATATATACTATTATTGTCAGTGATACACTTTTGTATATGTAGATTAAACATATATGTATATAACATAGTAGCTAGCTTTACAAATATCTCATTTTAGCTTTACAAAATTTTGTAAGTTATTATTCCTCTTTTATAGATGAGGGAACTGAGGCAGAGAGTAGTTAAATGATTTACCCAGGATCCTATAGTGAATGTCTGAGACTGAATTTGAACTCATGTCTCCAAGTTCAGAACCTAATTGTCTCATATTTGCTTCATATCCTTGTATAATACATCTACATATGTACACATATATTTTATAGATAGATTTGCATATATGGGAAATTAACCCCTCATTTCAGATTAGTCAGTCATGAGCTATATTTATCCTAGCCTGTGGTCACAAAGCATACACTGAATGATCATAATCAATTCATATCTCTTCACTAAGGCTATTTGTTAATTCTCTATATAGATAAGATTTTGGTTATTCTCTCCTTCTCCTATGATATTCACAGTTAGCATTTATCCCATAGTTAGAACATGCAGAATCATATAAAGGATTAATCAAGGGAAAATTGGTTACCATCCTTGGCTACAGTTGCAAAGATGCTTCTCAGACTGTTTGTTGTGACTTCTTTTTACCACATATGCAGGATCACAGCATAAGATACAAAGTCAGAAGCATTTAAAAAATTCATCTAAAAAAGCTGTTTTACATAACTTGGCTTACTCATGGGAGCAAGAAGTACCATATGCTCATGACCCAAATCCCATTTTCAGAGACCACACAGAACCTCTCTTATACTTCCTCCTTATGATAAATTCAGGCACCATCCCTTTCATATATTCTCATTTTATCACTTCCTTAAAATCTCATGTCCATACTATAATGTAGGGACAAACTCCTTACTAAATAGCCACAATTAATTTTAAGATTAGTATAACACATCTTGACCTCTCACATGCTCCTATATATGTAGACATCATCCCCTTCTTACACTATCATTTCATCACATCCTTAAAATCCCATGACCACTGCTCTCATACCATAATGGGACATATACAACCAAATTTAATTTTAAGCTTTGAATACCACATTTTGAAAGGAATCCTTTCCCCTTCTAATTTGAACTTTCCTTTATTTCTCAACAATAAATAAACCTTTTCTTCATTCTTCTATTTTTTTTCCCTTCCTCTCCAAGTGCACACAAATTTCCATGTTGCCAGTAATCACTTATTCGAATGTTAATACATTTGTTACCATGCAAAGTTGGGGATGGAAGAACAGCCTTCACAGCTTCCCTTGAGCCACCAGCTGCATTATCAGACTTCATTTTCTTGAACCTGAGCCAGTTTTTATTCAGGCCTGTTTTGCAGATTACACTGCTTGACCAGTCTAACCTTATGCCCCCTATAACATGGACCAGGTCCCAAGGCACTAAATCTAAATGGAAGTGGAATGAGACATTTTATGCATTTTATCTCAGCAGAACTAAACCAGTCAATTTTATACTCACTAGCATTTTGGGATTCTCTGCATTAGACATTAACCTTTTTCCATGTAATTACTTACAGAAGGTACTGTACTGGCAGCTGGTCCTAAACTCATCACTTAGGTTTCCTGTGACTATAGAGTAGCTTTCTGGTAAGAAGAACCATACACTAACAAATAGGCATGGCTACCTCAACTCCATGTTGCCTTGTTTATTCTAGTTAGTAAGCCAATACAATAAGCATGACTTCCCTTGCTCCCTTCACTCTTGATTACTGGCATGTGTAACTGGTTTCTCCATTGTGGCAAGGCATTTCCTTCCGCTCTTTCTTCTTCTTTCTGCTTTCCTCAACCCCCAGAAAACACAAGACTGCTTCAGAGACTTGAGAAGCAGTATGGTACAGTGAAAAGAATCATGGAATTTGGAGTCGGACGATCTGGATTCATATCCTGAATGGCATTTACTACTCCAGTGATCATTAGTAAATCACTTAAATAATCTGAGCCTCACTTTTCTAATATGCAACATAATGGAATTGAATATATGACCTCAGCTGTATAATTATATGGTTTAGGATTATGGATACACCATATAGTTGGGCTACATAGGGCCTAATCTCTAGAAATGAGAGCTTGAGCATAGGACTTTTTCTTTGTATCAAGAAGCAGTAGAAAAATAATCCAGAAACTTGAGAATGAACAGTTCATTGTAGCCTAGCTACTCAGAGTTCACGAAGAACTCAGCATCCTTTGTTCAGAGAGAATGGGGGCTGAGATGGGAAGTATTCTAGTATTTGTGAAGCAAGTCCTTGAAGCATCATTGAAGCTGGAAAAAATTAGATTACAGAGTCTATCTTTTTGGAAATCAAAAACCAGCCTAACAAAATCTAAGGCTATCCAACTAGGTTGACTGAGCAGTGATGAAATTTTCAAATGTAGTAGTTCTATGCAGTAACTAAATTATAGTCCATTCATTTTCTTGTAGACTTTCTTCTTGGAAGTCTAAAGGAATTATTTTCCCTTTATTGTTCACCATTGACTCAATTTGGATATATTTCCCTTCTATTTTATTTCTCCTCTTTCCTTCTTTATATACCTTTCCTCCCATTCTACACTTTAGTTTTCATACCATTCCCCCATCCTTATCCAGATGTAAATTGATTTACCTGTAGTGAGATGTTGTGAGATTAGTGGTTGGTGTTTCATGACTATTCTTCTACCCTCTTTTAAATTACATTAAAATTACTCTTTTTAAGTTACTCATTCCTTGTTTATTTTAAGAAAGAAATTTCTCAATGGTTTCTTTATTATTATTTTGTTGTGGTGGGGAGTTAGTTTTTAACTCTATTAATATCATTCAGTGTCTATCCTTTATCCCCCTTTTTCTATTTTGGGGTAATTTGTTGTTTGTATTTTCCTCCAGTGATGGCACAATGTATTTGTTTAACGCTTATGTTTCTGTTGTCTGGATGTTTGCAAGACAAATGGTCTGCTCACTTCTCTCTTCTTTTTTTTTCCAAAAATGCTTCAAATATCTCTCTTTTATTGAATGTCCATCTTTTTTCCCTTGATGATTAGATCTGCAGGGTTTGTCACATTGGGTTATATCCTGAATTCCTTTTATCTTTGGAACATATTATTCCATTTCCTTTCTTTGATATTTGAAAATTTTTTCACTTAACAGAATTTGTTTTTTGTTTATTGGAATTGTTAGATTTAATAGTTCTGTTTCTTGGAGTTTGTAGCATAGGAATTTTCTTCTTTAAGGGAAATTGTGGATTCTTTCAATTCATACTTTTTTCTTGTGTTTAGAGGTTCTGGATAATTTTATTATGTTATTTATTGTATTTTGACATTCAGGATGTGTGATTTGTCATGTTCTTCTGAGAGGCCTATGTTCTTTCAGTTCTTTTTATATATCTTGTCTTTGAGATCAGTATTTTACACTAGACATCATATTTTAATGATATTGTTCTTTGCTGCCTTTCTTCCAGATTGTTCTTCATTTTTGTATGTTTGCACTCCCAATAAGTTGGCCTCTTTCATTTCTTTGGAGAGATTCACCATTGTGAATTCAAGTTTTTTTATTCTGCCAATTATTTTTGCTGTTCAGGCCAAAACTTCTGCTTTCATAATTCTCTCTTGAATCACATAGAAACATCTTGTTGAAGGATCTATGCTCTCTTGGGAATCTATAGGGTCTTTTGCTTTAACAAATGTTATTCATTTCCTTTTGTTTTACAATATATATTCAAAAATTTAGATGTCCTGGAGACTCATTATCCCTTCCTTTAAAAATAGAAGCTGAAACTGTAAAATAATATGTCAGAAGCTCAGCATAGACCAACATCTCATACCCCATATCAAAATAAGGTCCAAATGGATACATGATTTGTGAAAAGGGATGATACCATAAACACATAAGGAATAATTTACTTATCAGATCTTTAAAGAAAGGAGGAAGTTATGATCAAAAAAAGAACTTAGGAAAGGTAAAATGGACAACTTTGATTCCATTAAATTAAAAAGTTTTTGAGCAAACAAAACCAGCAGAAATAAGATTAAAGAGAAGTAACAAAGATGGGGGGAAAATTTACAGCCAGTGTTTCTGATAAAGGTCTCAGTTCTAAAATATATAGAGAACATGTCATTCTCCAACTGATAAATGGTCAAAGGATATGAACAGATAATTTTCATTATGATGAAATTAAAGCCATCTATAGTTTTATGAAAAAATACTCTAAATCACAGTTTACTATAGAAATGCAAATTAAAACAATTCTAAGATACTACCTTACACCTCTTAGATTGGCTGAGATGACAGGAAAAGATAATGATAAATGTTGGAGAGAATGATTAGGACACTAATGCATTGTTAATAAGGTTGTAAAATGATCCAACCATTCTGGAAAGCAATCTGGAACTATGCCCAAAGGGCTATCAAACTGTGCATACCCTTTGACCCAACATGCTATTACTGGGTCTATATCTTAAGGAAATCATAAAGGAGGGAAAAGGACCCGTATTTGCAAAAATGTTTGTAGCAGCTTTTTGTGGGAACAAAGAATTGGAAAATGAGTAAATGTCCATCAACTGAATAAACTGTGGTATACCAAGGTAATGGAATATTATTGTTCTAGAAAAAATGATGAATAAGCTGATTTTAAAGAGGCCTGGAAAGATTTACATGAATTGAAACTAAGTGAAACAAGCAGAACCAGGAATACATTGTACACAATAACAGCAAGAATGTGTGGTGATCAACTATGAAAGGATTCTTCTCAGTGACTCAGTGATTCAAAGCAATCCCAATAGACTTTGGATAAAAAAATGCCATCTGCATCCAGAAAAAAAAAAAAAAAAAAACTGTGGAAATTGAATGTAAATCAACGCATACTATGTTCACTTCTTTTTTTATTTTTTTCCTCTCCCATAGTTTTTCCCTTTTGTTCTGATTTTTCTCTCCCAACATGATTCATAAAGCAATGTATATTAAAATAAATAAATAAATTTTTAAAAATGAATAAATAAAAATAAAAACAGTTCCCTTTTGTCCTATCTACTAGTATATCAGATTAACTAAATTTTCTTTTCCTAAAATCTTTGATAATTTCAATCTTTCCCCCCCTTCATTCTCCCTTCTCACATTCTGACTCTTTTTATGGCAACTTCCCAGAAGACTGTCTCACAGCTGTCAGAGATGCTTCCTACAACAAGAAATTTATTTTTCAAGAATTTCAGTTCCTCTGCCTCAAATGTCTGCTGAGGGGAGGTAGAAAGGGACAGAATGGACTTTGGATGCAAGCCAGTCCCCTTTCCTTCAGACCTAGTGGAACCCAGATCACCTCCTCCTTCCCCTCAAACACCCACATACTGGCATTCTGCTCCAGCTCCCTTTGTGTTTTACTTTTCTGTCTAATGCCATGTCCTCTGGCAGTGCTATAGAGAAGGATGGGAAGTTGATTTCTGTTGCTTTTCACAAAATTATGGGTGAGGTCAGGAGCAGGAAAGGTGTGTTGGCAAAGATTGTATTAGTAACAAGGGAATTGAGTGGTCCAAGAACACAAGCTTTTGAATCTTTTTGTGCTGTCCTGTCAGGGTGTGGGAGACTGATAAGCAAGGAAGTACTAAGTGAATGTTATGGTAAGGAATTATCCCTAAGGTTACCTTCTTAGGACTTTAAATGTCTGAGCTTGTGACGATAGCTATAATTAACTTACTTCTTGTGCATAATTCCTATTTTGGAGCATTTCTAGAAATCATGAGGAGCAAAAAAAAAAAAATGTCTAGCCTGCCATCTTGGTGGACATATGACCTGCAGCTGTATTTTAGAAGACTTTCTTCTGAGCTGCCTGTAGGAGTGCCAATAACAGTGCAATTATAAATCCTTAGAGAATTGAAGTTTACAAAATTCTTTATATATATATATATGTAGAACTGCTTCTACTTTATATACATAAGTAGAACTGCTAGCTTTTTATTATCCTTGTCCTACTCTTGTGTTTTCTTCCTTCTGTCTTTTATTACCAGGCATTGAAGGGATGCCTCTAAGGGGCACAAGGCTAGTGCCTAAGAGCAACAGCTTAAGGACACATTTAGACAGATGGCCTGCCCCAAAGCCAATAAACAAAGAGATTCCAATACCCTATATTTTCACTTTTATCATTCCCAGGTGTACTTAGTCTGGACCTTAAAGACTTAATACTGACTCAGGCAAGATTAAAACAAACCAACAGCTTTGGCTAGAAATTCTTTCCAACCCCTAAGCAAAGTTTTTTGGGGAATCTGAAAATGTTTGGCTGACTTATTTATAAGACTGCCTTTGTACATTTTTCTTACTCCTGCTTCCAGTGAAGGGTTGATCCCTAAAGGATCTTCATCCTTGTGACACGTTTGCTCCAACTTTCATTTGTTAGATTTTTGACGAGTTTTATACCAAACTAATGAAAATCTAGCCTCATAGTATTTCTCCAAACTAGGCCTCTGGAGGCCTGAAAAAATGCTATTCCTTATTCACCTCTTTCCACCTCACCATCATTACTTCCTGAAGTTGGATCATTTTCAGTATTTTTATTTCTTCTATGTGATTAGGTCACTGCTAGACAGCACACAAGCGTGGGCAGATCTTAGTTGGTGTTCTCCTTCTGTTGCTTTTCTTTGGAGGGCTGGTTTGTTTTCTGAAGCGTTTTTTCTCTCTGTTTTCAAATGCTTACTTTGCTCCCTTCCCCCACCCCACCCCCGACCCTGGTGTTCAAGGCAACAAAATGTTTTCTTCTCTTTTTTTCCATGCAAATTAAATGAAGGTATACTTGTTCTCTATCCTCAAAATGCTTCCCAATCAAGCAGATTTCAATTCTATGAAGTATGAAGCATTTTTAATTTGCTACTCCTATGTCTATGTATTCATGTACTGATTCATGATGTATAATATGTGCAAAGGCTTTAGCATTTTCTTCCTTTTACCCAGTTAAACTACGTTAGAGTTCTGTGTGTCTGTGCATGCATGCTCATGTGTGTGCTTTCTTAATATGAAAGCTGCAGAAATTAGAGTTTTTCATCATAGATGATGTGATGTAAGCTTCCAGAAATAATTTGAAATATTCTGAGTGAAGGAAATTGTATCCCAGTATTGAAAGATTTCCCCTTCCTTGGTCAATGTACACTTGGTATAACCTTTGTCATAAGTAGTGAATAGTAGTTCATACAGCTTGAAGAATTGTTGGAAAATATCTAATTTAATGCCCACCTGTTGCAGAGTGGAAAACTGAGGAACAGAGCAAGATCACAGATTTAGAGATGAGAAGGAGCCTTGATGTCATGTGCTCCAACCACCAGATAAAGAAACCGAGACCCAGAAATGTTACTTACCCAACATAATATATGTAGTAAGTGACAGAGATTTTGAATATAGATTCTGCCATTCCTCTAAAGTACTCTTTGCTCTTCTCTTAGATATAGACTAACCCTCTCCACAGAATGTCATCAATATTATGATGGCCATTTACTGAACAACTACTACTGCCCAGAAATACTGAGGCTGAGGATGCCTTGATTTACTAAAGTATTAAAACCAAATTAGAATAGTGAGGCTCTTCTTTAGTAGACTGGCAACTCAGCATGGTGAAACTTGCCATCAAACTTTGGTTTGGTTTTCTTTTCTTTTTTTTTTTTTTGCTCTTTAGGTTTTCTATTTTGGTTGATCTTGATCTAACTACTGCAAATATCTTCTGGTTTTTGAGTCTTCTGTGTACCAGTCAACTTTGTCCAATTGTTAAATGGCAGAGTAGACTAGCCAACTTTAAGACTGTGGAAAATAGTCAAGTTGTCATCAATGGCATGTTGTCTACTGAAACACAATTCCTCTGGGATGGACAGGTTTGGAAGATGAATGGCAACAGAATATCCTAGCAGTTGCTATGTAGTGAGCTTAACATTCAAATTCTGCAAATGGGCAAAGAATGTTGTAAAGATAAAGTAGAACCCAACTGCAAATTACATAGCCCAGGAAGCTGTGAATGGAAGAGTTTGTCTTTTAAGGGAAATGGCAGGATTCCACCCTCAAGGTGTAAAGGCAGATGCTGTATTTAGGCAGACACATGGACTGGGGCTGCATTTTCATTGCTTTGTATAACTCTGCCCATCCAATGAAGAAATTCTCTTTACCAGTGTAGGTGGCACAAAGATATCAGACTCTTGTCTAGGGGAAATCCAGAATGAATATACAACTAGTTTAAAATATAATTGGGAAATACTTAACAAAGTAACAAAAAATGCAATAAAACATAGGTAATGTTAACTTGTGGTTTTCTAAGTCAATATACTGCTCCCAGAGAGCTATTTCTATTTGAATTTGATATTACTGGTTTAAACTCTGAGAAGTTAAGTGATTTTACCAGGATCATATAGCCAGTCTGTTTTAGAGAAGGGTCATAATTTCAGGTCTTCCTGATTTTACACATATAAAATGAAGAAAGAATTTGAGGTCCATATTTACAGTACAAGCTGTGAAACTTATAATTTAGCCTTTTGAATATGAAAATACACTTGCAGTGTGCTCAAGTATAATAAACTTTGGTCAAAACTCAGTTACCGTAGTAACCTTTGAATTTACATTGAAATCTTGAGATAAACTTATTCTTGGTTTTACATGGGTTGACATTTTCTTATATAAAATTCTTAAATATTCTAGTTACTAAATCACATTGGATGGGGTCCAAAATAGATATGTTTCGTATTCTGTGCTCTAATGAATAGTATTATTATGAGTTTATCATCCACTTTTTTATTCTTTATTTTAGTTTTATTAAGATCTATTAATCACATTCAATTCTTTTTAATGATTAATATTTATGTAATTTATTTAATGTTTTAATATTATTAGTTATTCTATTGTGTTATTTATATAAACTCAAATATGAAAATGGATTTGTGACTTCATAAATATGGATATTCTTTTTAGTGATATCAACTCATTTATACTTCTACAACTCATAAACTGCTTTTCCATGTTTTCCCATTAAATGCCTATAAGGGATGTGTTCAGAATTCTAGAATCTTTTTTTAACATTGTGTTAATGCCATTGAAGTTTATAACTTATGTCTTGTCCTTCCTCTGAGATCAGTCCATCTTTTTCAGCCATACATTTCATTATATTTATTTTCAAATAAATGCATACCCAGAAAGCTTTTCCATATGACAAAAATCAAGGAGGAAAAATGTAATTCAAGACAAAGCAATATGAAATTTTATATGATAGCAAATCCAGTGTTATGCATCCATGGTCCATTGCTTCTCCAGTGAAAGGAAGGATATGTATTTCTCATCTTTTTTCTGGGGCCAAATTTTGTACTTTAACTATTCAACATTGTTTCATTTGTTTCTTTCCATTTATGACATCATTGTGTATATATTCTTGGTTCTGCTTGTTTGATTCTGCATCAGTTCATATAAGTCTTTCAATGTTTCTTCACATTCTTCCTATTCATGGCTTATTGATTTTTCCATTATTTTTCAAGCACCACAATTTGTTTATTCAATATCCAATAAATATGTGCCTATTTTGTTCTCAGTTCTTTGCTGTAATCTGCATTTTTAAACTCATTTTCTATACCTTTTTTGATCTAGGATTTAAGATAAGCAATCTATGTTGAAGCCTCTGGGTAAAAATGCTTACCCTTCTAAGTGCTACAAAGTCTCTTTATAGTTTTGAGAAGTGGTCTACAAGGAACCACTTTCTGAGAAATAACATACAACAGAAGACCAAATACTACTGTTTAATAACTTCTTAGGAAAAGGATTGTTTCTCTTTCCCCTTGTTGTTTTCCCATCTCCCATTTCTGCCAGATAAAACAAAGGATGTCTTCATTATTTATGGGCCACACAAGTGTAGATATTGCTTTTCAAAGCATAAAACACCACAGACAAGGTCCCCTGCCCTGAGATGCTTGTCTAAGTAAGATATAAACCAAATGCTTGATAATCAGGGGCATTTTGGCTGAGTGCCATGAATCACAGGGCAGATGTGCTGAACAATAAGAAGACATAGGAAGGACTTAAAAGAGAACATCTGGGTTCCAAAAAATAGAAGGTGGTTCATGCATAGGGAATATAGCAGAAAACAAAACAAAACTACACACATTAATTTAGGAATGGGGAAAAAATAAACAGATTTGGAAGTAAAATAAAAAGCCTAAAGGTAAACATTGGACAAGTATTTGGGTATAATGTGAGTTGGAATTTGGGGGGGAAAGGGAGAGAGCAGCATTTTGGTCAGTAGCAAGAGAGAGGAAAATTATTTGTAATTGTATAGATGAGGGGATGGGATATGACTACTGGGAAATATATACTGTTTTAAATAAGTTCAGTAAATATTTATTAAACATCTATCATGTACATTCTAGGGATTGAGGTAATTAGAAAGAGAAATGAAACATTGGTGTCGTCCTTCCCTCAGTGATCTTATGAAATTGCTGTCAGTAAATATGAATAATTGGGAACATGGAAAGAAGTTTTTTTTAACTTCTACCTTTACTCTAGGGTTGTTGTTCCCCTTCCCTCCTGAAGAGGAGATGAAGCTACATCATCCTGTAAGAGATGATGGGCTTGGAGATGGGTTTGAGGTTGGCCAAAAGGATCCTTGGATTAGTAGATCAAAATAAAGCAAGAATGACAGACAGCAAGATCCTAGTACTGCAAGTTGTAAAGCAACATCTTTAGTGTATTTATTTGAGAGTGGTTGACTTGGAAGAACTAAAAGACATGCAGAATCAACACTTGTCTTAGTGGGGAAAGAAATCATATGTCAAGTATATCTCTATAACCTCATGCTTGTCTAATACTTGTCTACATTTTCCCTGACCCTTTGCCCTTAGAATTGCTTTCAATCAAATGAATAGCTTTGAAAAGTGTTGTCATGCTGTGCTTTAAAAGCAGGTCTTATCCTTAATAATAGCATTGGGGCAAAAATAATTACTATATTTATTTGCATGTTTTCCTTCTATCCTGTCATATATATATTTTTAAAGAAGGAAAAAAAATCCCTCCATTATTTTCCTTCTCACTTTAAAACAGCAGTTATAGCTGCTCAGAGATGATCCTTTGAGGCATTAAGGGCATCAATTAATTTCACAGCTGATTCCTTCATTAGGGAGGCATTTTGTCTTTACCAAGACAAAATGTTAAAGGGGCAGCAAGTGGCCTTGGTTGTTTTCCATTGAGTGAGATTGGGAAAGGAAAAAGCTAATAGGACCTCACTTCTTCCACTCAGATTTTCTTCCCCTTCAATTATCCTTTTTCCAATCCTTGTCCCTTTTCTGGATTATTTGTGTTGCATCTAGCTGGCAGAGATGAGGCAATTGTTGGTCATTCCACTATGTTCCCTTCCTCCAAGAAGCAACCTGGAGTACTTCGTGGGGCTACCAAACAGCTTTGCCCTTCTTTCCTTGGAGAGAGAATTGCCTTAAACCTGAAACTGAGAGAGTAACTGAAAAACTAAGGAAAGAGGAAAAGCAAAGCAATTAAATATGGTTTTGTATTTAGTATTTGTTTTCTAAATCCATTCATAAACATCCTGTAATTCCTTGCTTGAACATGTTTTGCTTGAAGCCAAGAGTGGTAAAAGACCACAAGGCAGATGCTTGCATAATTTTCTCCCACATCCTTCTTACCTTAGAAGGAAAGCATCATGGCTTATACAAACAAATATAGTACATCAGGTGGAATATATAATTATATACTATTTTTATGGTTTTATTATTTCATAACACTGGGAAACAGGGAGTCTAGGTGTTTCATAGACCACAGCTACCTGTTTTGCCACTCTCTGTATTTGATTCCACTGGGATGTTTGGCTTTCTTGTTGACTTCAATTAAGATTCTTCAAGTCTGGAGTTCCTGAGTGGTACTCTGAGGATAACTGAGAAGTCTCTGTTTTCCATCAGTGTATCTGAACGGGTACATAGCTGCTATGTTTCACACGGGCCTTCTAGCTCTGTACCAAAGGCACGAACAGTTATTTTGTCCCCTGACCTCCTTGACAAAATCAATTGACTGAAATAATGTCGGCAGAGAGCCCTAAAAGAGTATAAATACAGATGGATGTTTGATGGTGGCTGGTTATCTAAGACTGCTCAGTTTATCTAATTGTACTTCTTTATGACCATTATGAAGAATTTTTATTTCAAGTGCACGTCTGAAATTTTGTGGAAGAATCAAGTCTGATGGAGGCTAAGGTCAGACAAAAATTTGAAATGCTGGCACAGAAATACTGGCCACTCTTGATAATGGGGCTCATTTGTATGCAGGAAATTTATTCTATTCAAATGGGCACCCATCACTTTAATATTCCTTTCCTCTCCTGGGTCTCTGAGTGACAATCTTCTAAAAGAGCAGCATGTAGCCGATGATTAAAAAGGACAAATATTCCAGGGAGCGATATAAATTGCCTCCTGAGCAGCAGTGAAGCCTGCTGGAGTTGGTCTCTAGAGCCTCAGGGAAGTCTCAATGAGCCCTAATTGAAACAAATATGTGTAAGAGGAAGAAAAAAAAAACACACTTTGTTGATTCCATCAATGTTGGAGGCTATATATGAACTCGGTCCTGTTGGGTTTTCCCTTTAGGCTTTACAGAAACCCATGGTGACTTCAGAAGTAGTTGGCTTTATCCTTATGAATTAGACATCTGGGGAGGTGAGACTGGCAGGAGTCAGGACAAGTTAAAAGCTGCTTTTCCTGTGCATTTTGTTCTATGGATCAGATTTCAAGGAGCAACATGAGCCTGACTTATCAATTACATTGGACTCCTCAAGAAAGAAGAAAGTTACTTGACAGTATTCATTAAAATCAATGGACCATTTTTTTTCCTTTCTAGGAAATAATGTTGCTTCAGTAAAATGTTTTCCTTCAGGCAACAGGGAAAAACATTTTTAGAAGGAGAAAGAAAAGGGGAAAAAAGACACCTGTTATGTAATGTCTTGCCCAAATGTGTGTCTGTGCTTTTCACAGAGTTGTATTTTATTCCTGTTGGGAGTAAATGAGGCAGTATACTGGACAGGGTCCTTCCTTGAGTTTGAATCCTTCTGCAGATACTTATTAACTATGTGATTAATTTCCTTATTCGCAAAATAGGAATAACTATGACACCTGTGCCACAGGGATATTATAAGAATCAATACAAGTAAAACATTTTCCAATCTTCATTCTGTCTACCATTTGTTTTCTTCTTTTTGATTTTTTAAAATTTCTTGTTTATATCTGGAATCATTTTTTTTTTGATTCGTTCTAATTTTCAGAGAGTTCAATCCTTAGGCAAATCTTATCTCTGTGTGTTCTGAGCTATTATTCTCCTTCCCAAATTTTTCTCCCTACTTCTTTTTTGTAACTCATTTCACTTCTTCCAATCACTATTCCTTATGACCAGAGCATTTTTTCCTCTTAAGCTTTTCTTGGACTTTTTGTGAATTTACTATTATTTTCTGGATTTACTCATTGACCTACTCTCTGTCCAATACATTTCTTTTCTCTCTCTCTCTCTCTCTCTCTCTCTCTCTCTCTCTCTCTCTCTCTCTCTCTTTTTGGTGGGGAAGGCAACTGGGATTAACTACTTTGCCCAATGTCACACAGATAGTAAGTGTTAAGTGTTGGAGGCTCAGGTCCTCCTGATTCCAGAGCCAGTGCTCTCTCCTTTATTCCATCTAGCTATATTTATTGTGTTCAGCATTTATTTATGTTCACCTCTATCTTCAGTTTCTGGATTGGGGACTTGTGCTTGGGCCAAATGTTTTTTCTACATTAACCCTGTATTCCTGATTGTGGGTAGGCCTTGGTTGTCCTGAGGCTATAACTAGGCCCTTTGTTTTACAGGAATTATCTGGCTTTGCTTCCTATTGTAGTTCAGGACCAAACTGCCTGGAGGCTGGACCAGGCCATGATTGCCTGGATACTGGTCTTCTCTTTCTCCTGAAAAGGATGAGGATGAAGCTGACTATTGGTCCTTTGCCATTCTGAGCATTAGTCTTACCCTACCTGATGCTGTGCCTCTGCAGGGTACTAATAGTTAGTCTTTGTGCAATCTTGAAGTGGATGAAGAATTTATAACTGATTCTCTGGTTTTAATTATCATCATCATCATCATCATCATTGCTACGTTTCTATAGCAATTACCACATGCCAAGCAATAGCTTTACAAACATCTCATTTGATTCTCACACAATCCTGCGGGATGGATGTTGTTCTTATCTCCATTTAACAACCGAGGAAACTGAGGGAAACAGAAGTCAAATAAATGATTTGCCCAGGATCACACAGCTAGTAAGAGTAGGAGGTCATATTTGAACTCAGATTTTCCTGACTCTAGGCCTGCTACTCTATCCACGTAGTTAGTATTTTTAATTATTGTTCCTCCCAGTGAATTTTTAGAGTATTACTGGGGTGTTTGTGAGATATTTGGATTCCACACTGCCATTTCCCCTAAAATTAAAGTGAGCTATTTGTACCATATAATAGATTTCTTTTCCTTTTATGAAAAGTGTATACTTGAATTATACTTCTTACACACAACTCTGTAGTTTTTCAAAGTAACTTTCTGAGGAAGCATTTCCATCTTTACTGACATATCTATATCTATCTACTCCTATAGCATATAAGCCTTTTAGAAATGATGGAAGTATGTGACAGCAAGCAACAGCCAGGGGCAGCAGCAAATGGATTTTATACAGAATGAAAAGAGAGAAGAAGCAGAGAGAGATGTTGTTATATCCCCTTGTGTCAGGACCTAGAAAGAAGCACCTCCCCTCAATTCTTTCTCAAGAGATCAAGTAACCCACTTGTCCTTCCCTCTTCCACTCCTTTTAATATCCTCCCTTGTCATCCCAGTGAATGAATTTATCACTAAGGAGAACAAATATCTGGTTTAAATGGCTGAAGCCATATGTGATTCAAGCTACCTGCTGAAAAACCTCTAGCTTAATTCCCACTGCCTCCTGAAACATTCTTCTCTAACCTTCGTCCAGTCCTCGTCCTCCAGGCCGGAACTAGGACCTCTCACAATAATAACCTGTCTACTACTGGGACCATATAATGGTTTTTGCCAAGGCAGAGAGACAGTAACAGGCTCATTTGTCACTTGTAACCCACAGCAGGCTGTAGACTTCTATCTCCGGAGACAGAGCATTGGTGGGTTTCCCTTTGTCTCTGCATATTTGATATGCCCTTGTCCGTGCAGCAACTGTGATTTTGTATCCTGCCTGACAGATTTCTCCAAGCAAGAAGGTACATGCTGTGCATGCTAGCCACAGTAATATGGGTGCTTAGAGGGAATTCATTGACACTAACTGTCAGGAAATAGGAATACCTACTGATTGGATCCAGAAGCTGTTATCAGCCTAGAAAGTTATTTAATGTCAAGACAATCACAGCCTGAAATATTGGGATCACATTTTATATTGTTTGGCAAGCCTAATCTGGAAGATGAAATTGTTTGATTCCAGTGTAAAATTGAAAAATGTATGCTGCTTGACAACAAATTAGCCGATTAAACGTTCACCTGGAATTCCTGGGCTAATGTGTGTTTTGAATAGGATATGCAGCTTGCTATAGCCTATGGTTTACAAATGTGTGGAAAGGAAATGTGGGTCCTAGATCATGGCAAAATGAAATCATTTATTTTTTGATTTAGATAATAAAGATATATTGTTCCCAATCCATGTCTCTTCTTAGAAAATGTCCAGGTAATTTCACTGAAGAGTTGACATTCTTGCAGTTCTTTTTTTGCTTCTATCCATTCATCCATATATCTATCCATTTTTCTATATGCAAACATACATATATATCTGCATATATTGTATGTATATATGTGTGTATATATTTCTGTTTATATAAATCTACATGAGGAAAGTATTGCTGCATTGTCTTTGTAATAGTCAGAAGTTTTTTATTTCCTAGCAATTTTGTTACTCTTGCTCAGTTATTCTAAGTCATGTTTGACTCTTTGACTTCATTTAACTAAATGTGAAATATTTAGCTTCTCATATTTTTTATTCATCATACAGTTTTTTTCCAATAAGGATTATTTTTCCACTTTTTTTGTATTTGTTTCTGCACAAGTTCATACAACACCTGACATATAGTGGGTTTCTAATAAATATTTGTTGATTGGTTGATTTCTTTGGGAGAAACATTAGGGAAATTAGGGTGCTAACTCATGTTAGCACCTTTTCATAAAATTAATATTTCATGTATTTTAAATTCTTTCTTTAACAAGTTACATTGAAAACACCATTCCCTGAAGATCTGATCAGGAGAACTTTTGTTAGGAAATATAAAATTTAATTATTGGGACAAATTTGATGTTACTTTGTCTCTTCAGCCTAACTTCTGCCTTTTACACCAAGGCGCCCACAGTTGCAGTTTTATTTCAGAATATGTATTTCCTAAAAGTGATTAACTTGGAATAAAACTGACAGATGACTTACTACTTGATTAGAGATCAAGAATATGGGAATATCCTTTTTGATGGGCAAACTCCAACAGATGAATTTTTAAATGGATGATGACTATAATAGTTAACTTCATATGAACTCTAGTTCCATTGAGTAAGACTGATCTTAATTAAGCTTCATTCAGTGAAGACTATTAAAATATTCCCCAAGTATTAGGAATACCTACTGAAGGATTCAAATCTTTTTTTCCTAGTAGATGAAGCTTTGGATTTGTTTGTTTTTAATTTGTTTTCCTTCCATTTCTATCCAGAACATTAGTCAAGTGGACAGTGTTTTGTGGCTAGCAAATGTTGCTCTATATGGATATTTGAACTGACCAGTGATGGTCAGCTTTTAAAAAATAATCTACTTGATGAAAGAAGATGAAATTCCCAATTTACTCTTTCTTATAAGTTTCCTCATCTGTGAAATGGGTAAGGGAGGGTTGGACTTAATGGACTTTAGGGTGCCTTCAAGCTTTAAATCTGTGATCATATGAATTTCTCAGTACAAGGTTCAACATAGTAGTGACAGTAACAGCCAATACTCTGAGCAATTAGAACAACATCGTTCCAGTTCTGAAATGCTGAGATGGGAAGGAAGAGGTCATTCTAAGCTTTTGGGACATCCTTCTTCTACCCCACTGGAACAACATCTTATATATGTTGAATTATATTTAAACATAGCAGATTCTGAAAGTCACTGGAAGAAAACAAAAATAAATTCCATGAAGTCCTTATATTCAAGTGGTTTATTTACAGCTATAAATGGTACTTCCTATATCCTAAGTAAAAAGCAAATTAGTAGCAATGTTATTACCAGCAATGTATTGATAGGTAGAAGGAATGACTGACAAGGAACAAACCTCTATTTTAAAAGATGCTATATTAAGGGAGCAATTAGGTGGCACAATGGATAGAGTACTGACTCTGGAATCAGTAGAACCTGAGTTCAAATCCAGCCTCAGATTTGGAACACTTACTAGCTGTGTGACTCTGGTCAAGTCACTTAATCTAGATTGCCTCTCCAAGAACAACAACAACAAAAATGTAAAGAAAACAAGAAAAATATGCTGTTTTAGGAACTAGGGACACAATTTAAAACATCAACAAATATGCTATGTTAGGAACTAGGGACATAATTTAAAACAACAACAATATATGCTCATATTGCTTATAGTCTATGGAGCAAGATGGATATAGTATAAAAGGAAAAAAGATGTCCCAGTAGTTGAGGAAAAATGAAGATGATTCTTAGGTTGTATTCCAGAAGAATATAAGCTTCTTAAGGGCAGGAACTATTTTGTTTATATCTTTGTGTTCATCATATCTCCACATAGTAGTGGCGTAAAGCACTGAACACAGAGTCAGGAAGACCTTAGTGCACATTTGGCTTTAGACCCTTACTAGACACTGGGCAAGTCACCTCAGGTTGCTTCAGTTTGCCCCAGTTCACGGCACATTCCTTGAAAAGTTATTATGAGGATGAAATCAAATAATATTGTAAGAAGTGCTTAATATAGTACCTGCTAGGTGTTGTAAAGGCTTATTTCTTTCCTTTCCTAGATGCTTAACATTTTTAAAGTGGATTAAAGGGATACTTTCAACTAAATGGTCCAAAGAGCTTTCTTGGAGGAAATGGAACCTGAGCTAAACTTTGAAGGAATAGAAAGATTCTGAAGTGCAGAGATGAAGAAAAAAAGGTCATTTCTAGGCATGTCAGTCACACTGAATGGGAGCAGAAGACATTTTGTAAAAATGAGTAAATGGAACAGATACTTTTTCCAGCTTATCTGGAACAGACTGTTATAAAGTAATACAAAATAAGGAAGCGGAGTTAGATTGAATTCAGGTTCTATTGACATCCCCAAAGTTAAGGAGGTTGGAGTGAGAAGTTGATATGAGAGAAGACAATGGTTTCAGTTTTGTATATGTTGAATTTGAGGGGCTAATAGAACACTCAGGCAGAGATGTGTAACACACAATAAGAAATGAGAGCCTGTGAGATTAGAACTGGATTTATTGATTAGAGAATCACGACTAGAAGTGATCACTGAAGCAATGGGAACAGGTGAAATCACCATGGTGAGAGGATAGAGAAATATGACAAGTTAGCCTAGCATAGAGTCTTGCATAAGAAGTTTAAGATGAAGAATCATCTAATGAAATAGAGTAATAATATAATCTTATGAGCAAGAAGAGAACAGAGAGAGCAGTGTTATGAAATCCAAGAGAAGAAAATATTTGAGAAATAAAGGGTTGTAAAATGGTGTTGAAAAATCAGGAAGAATCAGAGAATACTTTCAAAGAAGAATGTTCACTTTTGCTTATTTTTTTTAAAAATCTTTTTTTGATGTTTTTAAATGTTTATGTTGCTTTTATTACTCTCCGATTCTTCCCTCTTATTTGTCATTTTCCAACTGTTATGACAAAAATGTAAAAAAAAACAGCTTAACAACTAAGGGGTCATATGTGACCTTTGATAAAGAAAAAGATGGAAAATGATAAGAATCAGACATAACCTAAAAAAAAGTAACTGTTTAGTATTATGCAGTATCTCTCAACATCTCACTTAGTGTAATAATTTGTTTTTATATAAACTGCTTAAAAGTGGTAGTTGTTTCAGTCTTCGTATTCTTATTTCAAGTGCCTAGCCCAGTTCTTGGTAAATAAATAGGAACTTCATAAATAAATATTTTATTAACTAATGGTGACCAAGTGAAAATTAAAATCTCAATTTTGAATCAATGTGGCAGTAAAATAGAGAATAAATTTTAAGTATTTTGTAAATATGTTTATAAAATGTGTTATCTTAACATGTTTGTAAACATACAAGGTGTTTAAAATTTTAAAAAAAAAACAACTTTGGTATTCAAGAAGTTAAACCCTCAGCTGAAGAAAATTCAGCTATCCAGAATGACTTCTATGGATCCCTTCTAAGAATAAAGTTTTAAACTGCATAGATGGAAATATGGACTATTACAAAAAGAATAAATAATATTAAATATAGCCATCAAAATCTATCTTTAAAAATTCATAGGTCCCAGATTAGTTAAGATAAGTTAAGCCCTCTTCCGTTTATATTCTGCATTAGTCATGTTCCAGGACCATGGAAAACCATCTATACTTTCCCTGATTTAAGACTTATTTAATATGTTTAGCTAGAAGGTCATCAAAAAATATCATCTCTGTTACAACTCTCTGAGTCTTGTATCATTTTTAACATGGATGAGAAACACCTCATTGGAAAACATTTGAGATGATATTTTGCTATTATAAAGCAAATGATTTTTTTAAATCACTGGGCATAAGCATGGCAGAAGCTTGTCTACTCTGAAACTTTCAATCAATTATGTAACTGAAAAAAATGGAATGTACAGTAGAATATAATGTGAAGAAAGTCTGCCCTTCTCACACCATCATCAAGGATGCTTTCGATACTGATGCAAATTATTCTCATCAAGATTTTTGCAGCAATGAAAAAGTAAGTAAAAAGATTCACAATCATTGTTATTTTCTCAATTGCCTCTTTTGGATAGTGATTGATTTTTTTTGATTGCCTTTGATTTTGTTTGCCAAGCGCTATTATCTTCTCCTTTTTCAGATAGCTTGAGAATTGATCCACTTTCCTCAAAATTGTCTGATACAGCACCAACCTCCAACATGTATAATTGGACAAACTCAGCTATTCTTTGCATTTTTTTTTCCTTTCGGGCTATTTCTCCTAACTGACATGGCATAGGACTAGAATGCTAGAGTCAAGTGCAATGGCTTTGCTGTTACTGGTGAAGAAAATCATTTGGTGTTAGCCATCTTTGTTAGCCATCTTTACTGGGCTTATCCATTTTCATCTGTCATCTTCTAGTTTCCTTCTTAAAATATACACCTGGTGCTCTAATTTAGCTAATTTAGACCAAGTCTTCTGTAGAATTATTTTTCCTATATTGCTTTTTACTGTTTGTAAGCTAATACTGCTCAGAACATCCCACCATATCCCTCTGAGATTTTCCAAACACATTTGTATTCTAAATCAGTGTTGTCCTTGTGCCAAATCTGTTTACTTGGTAAGGAGAGGACATTTTGTAGTCTTTTGATGTCTCTGTTGTGGCAATTGATTTATAATTGATATTAGTTAATCTTTCTTAGAAATGTTGGTAATGTTTATCCATGTATTCCTAGATTAATTTTTCATCTTGGTGCATTAACTAGTCTTTTTAGATAGGTCACGTTGAACAAGTTTTAATTGTACATCATATTATCATTTTTATTCTCTTTTCTTCTTTGCTTAGTAAGTTGATGGTCTGACCATGGATAGCTAATTTAAAAATGTTTTTGGAAATCTGTATTTTCTTATTTCTTAAAAGTGTAATTAAATGCATGCAGATAGATTCAGTTTGTTCCTAAGAGATAGTTAAGTATCTGTATGTTATAATCTAGAAGATGGACATTTCTACTCCATTTTTCTTATGTGAATTATTAGAGCAATCTGTTGAATCTGGATGCCACTTGAGGAGATTTTAAGGTATGCTAGGGCTTAGTGCAGTCACTATAATAATAACCACTAAGGAATTTTTCTAATTTTAAACACTTTATAGGAAATATGTCATGATGTCAGGAAAGATCTTTAGCAGACATTTGTCTTTCTGTATTATGCCTCAATTGATAGCAGAATCAGAATGTCATCAAGACATCTTTGTGACTTACACACAACTCTGTTGGATGTTGTATTCCTAGTGCCTACTGGTCTTCTAGAAAAATCATTTTCTTTTTAAAATTTCCTTAAAGATACCCTTGATATGTGGCTTGATCATGTTCATAAAAGCTTTATTTTGGTGAGAGTACATCTAATATATCTAATTTTGTGATGGTATTTTCTACTTATTATTTCCAGTATTTCCTGAGTCTCTTGATAAAAAAAAAATCATGTTATATTAGTGTAAAATTTCTGGATAGTTGGTACCTTTAAGGTAATTATATTTTATCCCTGTCATATTTTTCAATATATTTTTCACTTTTCTCACTTATACTCACCTTTTGCACTGGAATAACTAAATACTGAAATATGTTAACATAATTTAAAACATAAAATTCTTCATAGAATTTCTCTACTTATTCATTCAGGGCAGCTAGGTAATACAGTGGATAGAATGCTAGGTTTAAATCCAGCCTCAGACACTTATAAACTTGGATAAGTCATCTAAACCTATTTGCTACATTTTCCTCATCTATAAAATAAGCTGGAGAAAGAAATGGCAAACTACTTCAATATCTGCCAAGAAAACCCCAAATGTAGTCATGAAGAGTTGGACATGACTATTTCAACAACAACAAAACTCTTCATCCTCTACGACAGATTTTGGCACAAAAACTGTAATTATTTTCATTGGTATCTTTTTGAGTACTTTAATAATATAAGATGATTCAGGATTCTATCAAATGATGTTTCTTATTGTCTTTAGATGTGCGATAAGTCCAACTTCCATACTCTTTTGTTTGCCACTACAAGGAAAACTTGTTTGCCATTCCCCTATTCAACTACAACTCCCTTTTACCTCATTTATCAGTTTGATTTATAGTGAGAATGTTAAGAGGGATCTAATTCATTTCTTCCATTAGTATTCCCATATGTTTTCATTTCCTTGTGTAGATCCCCATCATCTCATGCTTGGGCTATTGTAATAGCTTTCTTTTTGGTCTCCTTCATCAAGTCACCCCTAATCATAGTACCCCCCTGAACTCAATTGTGAAATTAATATTTCTAAAGGTCAGGTTGTTCTCTATCACCTCTAGGATAAAATGCAAAATCTTCTATTTGGCTTTTAAAGTTCTTCACAGTCTTACCTATTCTTACCTTCCCAATTTTTAAAAATTTTAATCCCTTTCAGGAGCTCTTCAATTCAATACAGTTTCTTGTAGATGATAGTTCACCTCCTGACTTTTGGGCTTTTTATTCCTGCCACCTGGCTTCCCCAACATTTGTTAAGTCTAAATTCAAAGCCTACCTTCTGCAAAGGTTCTTTTCAAGTTCCCTCAATTGTTATTGACTTTCCTATGAGATTACCTTCATATATGTGTATATATAGAGGTCTATATGTAAACACACACATATATGTACATACATGTATAAACATATATGTTTATATATAAACACATATAAACATACATGTATAACATAAATAAGTATATACATAAAAGAGGCAAAAGACAATCCCTGCCCTATAATTTATTATCACTAGGATAATCTATGATAATCTATAAATCTAGATTTATAATCTTAGAAGTTTATCACAAGTAGATCCTTTTTCTTTATCTCTATTCTTTTTCCTCATCTCACCTAGGTTTCTAGTACCTTCCAATAGATTCTCTTTATTAAAACCTACTCTTCTTCTGAAACTCATTCACCCCAAGCTCGTTTCCATAATATTTTCAGACATTATTGTTACTCCTTTCAGAAGATATCAAGCTCTATTGATCTGTAATTTTAGCCTATGAAGATGGTGTATTAGTGTACCAGACCTATGTTGGACTGCCAACTTTTCCTCTAGTGGAATTGTTAATACTATTATGATATTACTTCAAGATTTATCAATTGACTTTCTTACAATAACCCTATATTTGGTAAATTACCTAAAAGTATAAAAATGTAAAATGCTATCTCCATTTTACAGGTGAATGGTCACAAGACAAGTGCTAAAGTTGGTACTTGCATTAAAGTCTTCTCATTCTGCAGCTTTTTAAGTTATTTTGGGCAAGTGACAACTTCTTAGGATCAAACTGAGCTTCTGCTTATTTATAAAACAAAAGGCTGAGAGTTCTGAGTTCGATACGTCTTTTTTTAAAAATTAGTGTACAAAAGTGATAGGTTTTATATAACAGATTCTCCCCGCCCCCATCCCCTGCACAACTTTTCATCCACAAAGATGACTCAACTTATATACCTCAGCAAAAACAGCACCTTTCTAGACATTTTTGTATGTTTTATAGCATAAATAATCAGGTGCTTTTAAGTTTATATCCATATTTTATTGCCACTGTAACCCTAAGGGGGAAGATTTCTTTTCTTTTTTTTTTTTTTTCATTTTTTAGGGGGGAGATTTCTAGTGTTTCTGAGTTTTAATGTTATCTGAAATTTTTTTTCTCATCTTCTGATTTCTTTTCAGTTCAATCCCCAAACTGAAAAACATGATACAGCCTCCATAGAAAAAGAAATGGAAACTTTGGATTCTTTGAACTTTGGTGCTTTTGAAAAAGCATAGGTTTTATCTGGGTTGCTAGCAAATAATCAGTTCCTTGCTCTGAGCCCCACAGCTAACTCACTGTTCTCTTTCCCCACCCCCCAGATCCCACCTAGAGCTAATCAGCAGAGTTCTAAAGCTGGCTGTCAATGCCATCACAGCTTTGCTTAGTGAGTACAATGAAGGATTACTGCTGGAGAGCTGTAAAGTTCACATCTTAGTTTCAGAATGCAAAAATCAATGTTAATGTCAATGAAATCATCATGTAATTGCAACTGTCCCTGTTTGGCTTCAGCTGAATGGAGATGGCGCTGATGAATGTGACATTTCTTCTTCATATCATTTGCTTCAAGTCCATCATAGACAATCAATAGCCTGTAGAAACCCCTGCCTAGCATATGTGAGAATGAACATGATCGTTACTATTTAGGTGGGCTTTAAAACCGTAGTCCATATAATTCAAAAAGAAATAATTGTCTATCTTAGAAATCCTCTCCATCTTTCTTAATGATGGAGGGATAGTGATACATTTTATACCAAACAGTCAATAAATATTTATTAAACATTTATTATTTGCCAAGCAAAGTGCTAAGTTCTGGGTTTACAAAGAAAGGCAAAAGATAGTTTCTATTTTGAAGAAACCCACAATCTAAGAACAAAAACAAAAAAACCCTAACAATTATGTATGAGATATAGGTAAAAAAAAAAATTAAGGTAATCAGTAAAGGTAAGGGGAATCAGGAAAGGCTATATGTAGAAAATGGGATTTTAGCTGAGATTTGAAGGAAGTCAGGAGGCAGAGAGGAGGAAGGAGAGCATTCCAGGCATGATGGAAAAGCAGTGAAAATTCTCAGAGCTAGGTGATGGAATATTTTGTGCAAGTAATAGCAAAGAAACCAGTGTCAGTGAAAGACAAATTGCAGGTGTTAGTAAGGGTTATAAAGGTTGGAAAGATGTGGGGAGGGCAGGTTAGGAAGGGCTTTGAAAGCCAGAGAATTTTCTATTTGATCCTTGGGATGGTAGGGAGCCACTGGAGTTTTTGAATTTAATAATCCTTTTTTTTTTTTTTGTCACACAAATTCTGTTGCTTGCTATTGTCCAAAAGGCACTTCCATTTATCAGTTTTTTGACTGTTTTCAACATTAACAGCAAATCCAAACATTGCCAGGTCGATGGCAATCCTACCCGTTCTGGTGGTCCTCAACTTTTATCCTTTAGCAAACAAACTATTCAATTATTAAATAAAACTTCCCCTAGTTTCTTGGAATTAGAAGTATATAAAAGTTAATCTTGTTGCTCCTTTGGAATATGAACTATAGGGAGACCACTGTTATTCCTTTATCTCCTTTATGCACACTGCAATCCAGACAAATTACTCTTGGTCTTCCTCAGACCTATTATTCTATCTCCAAACTCTTTGCACAGGTGTGTGTGGAATGTTCACTCTGGCCTTTTAGCATCCTTGGCTTCTTCCAAAGCTCAGGTCAAGTGGCAGCTCCTTTCAGAACGTACTTCCTCATGATTCCCTCCTCTTCCCACAATGCTTATGCTTACTTTCCTAAATCCCTTTGTATTTATTTTTAAATTTAATATATCTTATTTTCCCCCAATTAATATTGGAATGATTTCTAACATTTGCTTTTTAAAAAATTTTAAATTCCTAATTCTATTCCTCCCTTTCTACCTTCCCTCCAAACAGTAAACATATATAGGTTATACATATTCAATCATATACAACATTTCTATATTAAATATTTTGTTCCAGAAGACTAGAATAAAAGAAACAGAAAGAGAGAAAATGAAAAATAGCATGTTTCAGTCTATATTCAGAGAAATATTCTTTTTTTTTTTTTGCTTCATTTGTCCTTTGGGATTATTTTGGATGAGAGGATTGCTCAGAATAGCTAAATCATTCATAGTTAATCATTATATAACATTGCTATTAGTGTGTACAACGTTCTCCTGGTTCTGTTCATTTCATTTTACATCAGTTTGTATAAATTTTTCATAATTATTTTGCATAAACCTATTTGAATGTAAATGGTCTCTGCCAATTGACTATAAGTTCTTTGAGGACAGAGGCTATTCCATTGCTGTATTTTATTTCTCCAATGCCTCGCACAGCACCTAGCAGACCCAGAGATATTTATTAAAGGCTTTTCTGTTTGAATGAAAAGGAGGTGCTAGGAAGAAGAACATTCCAGGAACATTTTCCCCTTATTCCCTTTTGTCCCCCTTCTCAGATCCTCATGGTTTTTTTTTCCTTTGCTGTCACCCCAAAGTTCTGCTAAGGTTTGCCTATTCTTGTGTCAACCTCAGATTCTTTTACCTCCTGAGCATCAACAGTTCTGCAAATCAGTCACCCTGACTTATTCAACTCAATCTAGGCCAGAAAACATGACACTTGGGTTTGTGAAAAAAAATATAAACACACATATACATATATATGGACAAACATATATATTTAAATGTGTGGGTGCATCAAATAAACATATATTATAAAGCAATATTTTATATGAATTTATAAATTTTAATAAAATTTTATAAATTATATAAATTGCAATGGAATTATGAAGGAATGATTACAAAGATATATACATATACATGTGTGTATGTGTGCTTTATAATTTACAAAATTTATTTCATCTTCATGACAACACTGGGAAGTAGGACTGTTATGATACCCTTTTTACAGATGAGTAAGCTGAGGCAGACAATAATTAAATGATTTACCTAGATCATTCAGTTAGTGAATTCTGAGGTGAAATTTGAACTCTGGTGTTCCTGATTCCAAGTCCATTATTCTATACACTGCATGTTCTCACTATTTATTAAGATTTCTGTGGTGCTCATTGACTGCTGTTGCCTTTCTTTGCTAAAAGCCAAGTCTTCTGGAGCTAATTAATAATCTTAAAAGTATTAGATATTGTTTCAGAACTAGATCCAGTTATTAATGGCTATGTGACAAGTATCAACAGAGGGAAGCAATAACAATAATAATAATAACAACTTAGGAATCCGAAAATAAATCTGTGAGAAAAAGCTCTGTGACCTGCATTCTTAGATTAAAAATTATATGTTCTGGTCTGAATTTGTTTGAATAGAGATTTAATTTCAGGGAGTGAACTGAATTCCCTGAGACAACCAGAATCTGTATGTAAATTATCATTGATATAAAGCTGGAAGAGAACATTTTATAGCTGAGTCACACAGAGATAAAACTTTCCAGGGTTACATTACTAAACATCTAAAGTGGGATTTGAATCCTATTCTTCCTTACTGTAAGTCTTGGTTTCTTTTCCACTATATCATTATAAGTTGCCCTGAAGGTTTTATTTTTCAAAAGAAGCACAAAAGAAAAAAGAAGTTATATCTTTAAAGAAAGTAAAATTAGTTCTTTTAATAATGTCAAATGTATAAATGTTAATTACATTTATTTATATACCCTAGTTCTAAAATAAAATGAGGGCAGAATAAGAGCAGAAAGAACATTTTCAGCTGGTAATGAGCTTGACTCTAGACTAAAAGTACACTTACATATACTTGTAAAAGTGCCATAGTACCTTGCATTGGTAATGAGATGTATTTAAAGTTTTAAAATAAACCCATCTTATGTAGAAATGATAATGATGATTATCCTTACTATTAATAAATAAATAACAGACCATACTGGGTACAGAGCTGACTTCAGAGTCTGGGAGACATAGTCATTTCTAAAATGTACTGGCTTTGTGGCAGTCTATAAATCTCTGATGGCAGCTAGGTGCTGCAGTGGATAGAAACTTGGACCTAAACAATCAAGAAGAATGGTGTTCAAAGTCATTTAACTTGTGTCTGCTTCAGTTTTGTTATCTATAAAATGGGGCTAATGATAGAACCTGAGGCAGTCAGATGGTACAGTAGATAAAGTGCCGGACCTGGCATCTTCCTGAATTCAAATCTGGCCTCCCACCTTTATTAGTTGTGTGACTCAGAACAAGTCACTTGATCATATTTACCTCAGTTTCCTCATCTGCAAAATGAGTGAAGGAAATGAAAAAAATTCCTGTTATCTTTGCCAAGAAAACTCCAAATGGATCACAAAGAATCAGATACCATTGAAATGATTGAACAACAGTGTAAGTCTCTGAATCTCTCAGTGCCTCAGGCTACTCTTTGAGCTGTATTCAGGGTAGATGTTGATCTGTAGTTCCTTTCAAGGAGTTTCCTATATCAGTGAAAAATAATCAGTAATAACCTTAAATTCATGTAGCATAAAATTCATAACATAAAAGATGTTTAGAGGTAGAATGGGCTGCTCTGGGAGCTGGTGATCCTCTTTTCTGAAGTCTTCAAGTTGTATTTGGTTGACTACTTTCTAAGGCTGCTATATAAGGGAATTATATTCAACAATGGTTTGATCAGAGTCATGATAGTCCCTTCAATTCTGTATGTTACTAGTCAACCTGGTCTTTGATAATCAAAGTTATACATGTCAAAGGATTTAGAATCTTAGATATTAATTAGCCCATCTTTTTTATTTTAGGAAGGAAGGAAGAAGGAAAGAAGGCAAAAATGGAAGGAGGGAGAAAGATAACAAGCACTTCTTAAATACTTATTATGTGCTGGGCATTGTGATATATGCTTTATAAATATGATTTTATTTGATATTCATAAGTATCCTGGGAGACAAATGCTATTACTATCCCCATTATAAAGGTGAAGAAATTGAGACAACTTTTCCAATCATCCCACTAAGAATTGCCTAAAACTGGATTTCAACTTCTTGACTGTAGGTCCAGTGGTCCATCTACTGTGTCATTTAGGAATAAATAAATTAGGAAATTGAGACCCAGAAAATTTAATTTACTTACTCAAGATCATGTGCAAAAATATGTGAAGAGCCATTTTTGTCATAGCAAGTGGAAACTGAGTGAATGCCCAATCAATTAGGGAATGGCTGAACAAGTTATGGCATATGAATGTAATAGAATATTATTGTTCTATAAGAAAAAAGCCTGGAAAGACTTACATGAACTGATACTAAATCAAAAGATTAGAACCAAGAGAATATTGTACACAGCAACAAGATTATGTAACAATCAACTGTGATGGATGTGGTTCTTTTCAACAATGAGGTGATTCAAGGCAATTCCAATAGACTTGTAATAGATAGAAAGAGCCATCTGCATCCAGAGACAGAAATATGGAGACTGGATATAGATCAAACACAGTATTTTCATCTTGTTGTTGTTGTTTGCTTATTTGCTTGTTTTTTTCTCATGTTTATTTTTTCTTCCACTTTTTGATCTGATTTTTCTTGTGTAGCATGATGAATATGGAAATGTGTTTAGAAGGACTGCACATTGGACTACTTGCTGTCTATGAGAGGATTTGGGGGAAAGGGAGACAGAAAAAATTGGAACACAAGGTTTTGCAAAGGTGAATGTTGAAAGCTATCTTTGCAAACGTGAAAAAAAAAGCTATTTAAAATGAATGCACAAGTCAACAGATTACAAATATGATATTCTTTCTACTACAGATCATCAGATGCTTTAAAGATTCCCCATCATCTTGGTCTCTGGTTTATCAATGATCCTATTAAATTGCATTAAGCAGAACTGACCCCTTCCTTCCGATGTGGATTGAGTGTATGTGCATGCAAGCTACAATCTAATTTTTTGGCAGGTGCATTGTATCAATGACTTATTCTGAATTTGAAGTCAACTAGCATCCTTAAACCTTTTTTGACATGAGCTGCTGTCTATTCTGTCCTGTACTTGTGTGGTTTAATTTCTTTTTAAAATCTAAATTCTGGGCTTTACTTTATCCCCATTAAATTTCATCTTGTTAGATTCAGCTCATTGTTCCAAAAAGATCTTGTTCCAAAGCTGTTGAGATCTTTTTGGATCCTAATTCTCACATTTCAGTGCAGCTGTCCCTCCCAGCCTCATGCTTTCCGCAAATTTAACAGGTATCCCATCTATATCTTCATTTTAGTTATTGATTAAAATGTGGAGCAGAAGAGAGCCAAGGGCATACCATTGGATTCTGTCTTCCAGATTGAAATTGGTTTGTTAATAGATCTTATCATTCAACCTGTAACAAATCCACTTTCCTGTACTCTTCTTTAGCCTATATTTCTTTTTAGTTTGTCATTTTAAAATGAAAGAGGAGGAAGAGGAGGATGTATTATCTGTTTCTATTAGGCTAAACCATAGGCAAGCTGAACATCTATGAATTGTATACAGAAAGCCTCCCCCTTTTCTGCCCCCCCCCCTTAAGTAGAAAAGCCATTTCTGGGTAATTGGTAGTGAAGTTTGAAATCCTTGTCTAATTTCAGATTAAGTAAAACATAAGCACTTGGTAAATGCCAAGATTATAAAGTTGTGCAAGCAAAAGAATTGCTTTGAAATCTGAAACAGAGCCACAGATGTTAGGGAGTATTTTCCATTCTATGGCTCCTCATGGCAAAGTCACATACCTCCCAGATATTAAACCCCATTGTGGGATGTTTGTCTTCTGCTGTATGATGTGAGTAATCATAGGAGAAGTGAAATATGTCAAGAACTCTGATTTTATAGAGAAATAAATGAAGAAATGAAAGTGAGCTTTGAATTCTCCCCCTTTCATTATCATCTGTCCATGTGAATTCTTATTCACAAGAGTGAAAGTTAGGCTGGCCCTGTAGGGTAAAAGATCATTGAAAAGTATTATTAGTAACATACTCCAATGATGAATCTTTTCTTATATTATCATGGGTATTCCTTCCAACTAAGTGGATTCCATCTCATTTATGCTAGCTAATCTTGAGCTACTCTTATCCATCTCCTCCTACAAATCTGTCTGAGAGGGTCCACCCAACATGCTGTCTCAGCTGGAAATTTCTTATTTTCTGGGTTGAACCAATGGGAGCATCAGTCAAGATCCTGAAATTGTACAGTAACTTCTGGTTAACTGGTGTGGTTAGAGGAGCACGCTCAAAATATTAAAATCATGGCTTTAGTTATTGTTTAGGACAATTCTTTTCCATGGCCACCGATTATGAATGTAGCCTCAGATCAGATGTTACGATTCTATTATGTCCCCAGATATTCATAGTAATACTTTTATGATAGAAAAGAATTCTAATAGAGAAACAGCTACACAAATTGTGGCACATGAATATAATAAAAGAAATAGTAACTGCTATAAAGAATGACAAGTATGATGAATTCAGGAAAGATTTATATGAAGTGACACAGGGGTCAGTTAGCCCAAATTCTTTATTTTAAGAAGGAACGAAGGAAGAGGTGAGAGAGGGAAAGAAGGAGGGAGAGAGAAAAGGAAAGAAGAGGGAAGGAGAAAAGTACCAAGCATTTATTAAATGCCATTGTGTGTTAGGCATTGTGCTAAGTGCTTTACCAATATTATTTCATTTGATCTTTACAAGCACCCTGGAAGATAGCTGTTATTATTATCCTCACTATAAAGATGAGGAAACTGAGGCACAAAGAGGCTAAACAGAGTAAAGAAAGCAGAACCAGGAAAATAATATATATAATAACTAACATTGCAAGTACAAAGAAAAGAAAATGAAAGTAAATGCTTTGTAATTAAAATGATCAAACCTAATTGCAGAGAAGACATGAAAGAGCATCTTTTCCCTTTTGCAAAAATTGGATACTATGAGTGGAATATAGCATGTTCTGCCAGGAGCAATTGGTACATTGATTAGTATTATTGAACTGCTCTTTTTATTTCTTTCTTTTTAAATTTTTATTACATGAGATAGCTCTCTGAGTAAAGAAAAATGTTTGAGAATGAGTGATATTATAATTGTCCTTATTTAATAAAATAATAAATATATTTATAAAATAAATATATAAATAAATTTATATTACTAAATAAGTAAATGATTTCTATAGTAATATCTTTTAGAAAGAAATAAAAGATTTAACTTTAAAAATCAAGGTATAAAATACTGGCTTCTTTTGATGTCCTGTCATATCATGGGATGACCTCAACTTCTCAAATATAATACCAAAAGAACACAAGTTCCACAAGATTCTATCTGTCTCTAAGTCTCTGACAACCCCAATATGGAATTGTTAGTATGCTACCACAAACCAAGATGAGACCAATTGTAGTCTTGCCCATATTTACTGCCCTATACTAGAAGCTAGTGTAGAAGTTCTTAAGATAGGGGCCTGTGAATTTTTTAAATGACATTTTGATTACTGTTTTACTATAATTGGTTTCCTTTGTAATCCAAGGTGTTTCATTTCCATGCATTTCAGAACATTTCTCATTAGAATCCATAGCCTTCACCCACTTGCCAGACAGATCCATGATACACAAGTCGATCAAGAATCCTTCCCTGATTCTCTGCCAATCAATTCTAAGAATTCCTTTTACATCCTCCTTCCTGTCCCGTGAATTTGACTTACAGGGTTATTAACCCTGACTTGACTCTGCTGATTACCTCCCAGATTATTATAGGTAATGACTTTCTTTTCTTCTGAAGCTTCTTTTATTTGGACTCCTATTTAACAGTCCATGATTACCTTGACATTAGGCCTCTTGCTCTAAGAGATAGATATGCTATTTAGCTGGAAAGTCATTGGTAAAATTACAGGATACAGAATTATACAAAACCTTAAAGGTGTTCTAATCCACTTTTCATTATTGAATATATATAAATATAATTTGAATATATATAAATTACCTATAACTTTCATTGACTAATGTGACTAATGTGAAAACTGACCTGGAGAATTAAGTGATTATTTTCCCCAAAAGTCACTTAAGGATTAATGAATGGAGGTAGGATCTGAACATGCTTTCTAATTCTAAATTCAGTGTTCCTTCCATACCACATTTCCTTCAAACAAAGGCTTGATCCTGAACTCTTTATCTATCATCTAACCAATAGTTAAGTTATGGTTGAAATGGTTCATTATCAGAAGGTTGATTTCTTGACTTTTTGTGAAGCATGTACACTAAGGCATGAGAAGGTAGTGTGGAGGCAGCATCAGGAATAGAGGTATTCATACTGAAGAAATCACAGTTATTTCAAAATACTGAAAAAGTAGAAAATATAAATCACAATTAGTTCTATCATGGGATCACATCTTCCCTTTGAGTGAGGTCTTTCATGAAAAAAAAAGAAAGGGAAAATGTTTCAAGCTCAACAATGCAAACTCAGCTGGATATACTTCATGTAGACAGGCCTAAGTGAAATTTAAGTTAGATGCAGAATAATTTTTTTCCAGAAAAATTGTCATTTGACATTTATATGAGGAAAAAGTTGTAGAGTTTCCAGGGGAAGGGAGTAGAAAATGCAGACCTGAAAATAAAATACAATTTAATTTTTAAAAATATAAATGAAAAATAAAGAAAAAGCAAAGAAATATTTCTTTAAAGTTTAGGGTAAAAAAAAGTGGAATATTAAAAATTATTTCCCCTCTCATCTCAGGGAAGAGAGCAAGAAAGTAAGGAGGGATAAAATTGGAATTCAAAACTTTAAAAAAGTTTAGAAAATTGTTTGAAAATCTAATTAGGAAAAAAATTATTTTAAAATAACAATAAAAAGAAGAAAAGTTTAGGATTCTAAATGAAAAAAGTTGAATGATCTTGTTGGGGTCCAACCTTATCAGAACTCAAATGAGATAGTGTCCAGTTATGAGTGTCACCATTAGGAAGATGATTATTAGGGACTCAAAAAGAACTGAGGATGTTTATTCTGAAGAAAAGGAGATGTATATTAGCCATCTAAATATTTGAAGGTTTATTTTTGGAGGAAGGATTAGAGTGAAGGCAGAACTGTGAAAATTGGTGAGGAATTACAGGCAGAGAAAAAGTTGCCTAAAAACTGGAATGGATTTCTTTGTCACAGATGATTGATATTGTCAGTAAAGCACTGGACCCGTAACCAAGAAGACCCTAATTCAAATTTTACCTCAGACATTACCTGTGTGATACTGGTTAAGTCACTTAATTAACTTCTCTCTGCTTCTTCCTTAACTATAAAATGAGCATAATAATAGTAGCTATCCTAAAAGGTTCTTAAGGGAAGAGATAATATTTGTAAAGTTCTTTGTAAACCTTACAATTCTAAAAAAAAAAAAAAAGCTATTATTTATTGTTGATGTGAAATTATTAGAGAGGTAACAAGTTCCCTGTCATTAGAAGTATTCCAGTGAAAGTTAGTTGACCATTATAAGGAAAGTTATAAATAGTATAATGATTAGATAGGATTTTCGGCATTAAAGTTTTTATAATTCACATCTTCTTTTGAATGCCTGCTGTGGTAACCTTTGCACTGTGATCGTCTGAAAAATGTTGACATTTCAGTTTGATTCTCCTTCAAGGGTCATATTTTGATTATCTGTGCTCTGGATAAGAAATCTGCCTCTATGTTAAAATAAGACATTTAGTTCTTGTTGGCAGCCAATAACATAATGTGATATGATTTTCCAGCTTAAGGTTAAATTGCTTGCAGTAATTAAAATTTAGAAATAATTGATCATTAACATCGATTGAGCTTTCTTTCATATCATCCTCTGGACCACAGAAACAGGATTGTAAGCTAGACAGAGAAAATATGCCTACATGCAGTCTTTCTTACAGGATTGCTGATTAAACTCTAAAACTTAGAGTTTCAATGTCTCTTGGAGGCCTTTTGTCGAAGTGCCTTCTGCCTAGAGGTTCAGTTGAAAAACCACTTGTGAAATACTGAGCTGATTATGTTGCTTCTTCCCACTCTTACAGCTTTACCAGAGAGGTAGCTGGCCAAATGAAATTCAAGTTGGCATGAAAATATCCTTCCCGTGTCAGTGTCTCAATTCCATCACCCAAGTGAGATGTAGTTTGCACAGCCGAAAATAACTTTGTTCCATAAACAGAGGTTCCCCCTCTTCCCTTTTATGATCTTTTGTTTTAAAATATTAAACATAGTGTTATCTTTCCCCTTAATTTTTTAAAAAAATGTTTCTTTAACATTTATAACAGCATGAGATTCCAGGTGGGAACCAGATAGGGTTGGCAGGTGGCAGATCGGCTTCTTCCCCACTTCTGTTCGCATGCCAGCAGCATTCCTGGCAATGTCCTTGTTCTCGGATATTCTAGTCCAGAGTCCTTCCACCAAAGAATAACATATCTGTGCACTCCAAGATGGGAGATCAATTAATGTTGGCCTCTGCCCCTCATCATAATGACTGAGAAACCCACCAAGTTCATTTTTATTTGAGATCCAAGATTTCCATTAGGAAAATGAATGGATGACTATTTGAAATTGGAATGAACTGGCGACTGCTGTTGAATAAATTTTCCTTCTTTGAGATCTCAATCAATGAGTATTTATCAGGGGCCTACTATGTATATACTACACTAAGGGTACAAAAAGATGAAACATACCTTCTCCTTGAAAATATAGATTCTATTCCATAGGAGAGGAATCCAGTAGGGACCATTGAGGTAAACACAGTAATTTTATGATTCATATAATGAGTGAGTCATTTCCAGAAGTGATTGTGTCTAATGTTGCTTGGGTTTCAAAATGGTAGTTCTTCTCTCTGTCTGTCTCTGTCTCTCTCTTTTTCTATTCTCAGACAACAGTCTGTTTCTCTCTCTCTCTCTTTGTGTCTTTTTTTTTTTGTCTATTATCAGACAAAGTCTGTCTCTCTGTCTCTCTTTTTATGTCTGTCTGTCTCTTTTTATGTCTGATTTTTTGTATCTATTATCACAACAGTCTGTCTCTCTGTCTCTCTTTTTGTGTCTGTCTCTCTGTCTCTTTTTATGTCTGACTTTTTGTATCTATTATCAGACAACAGTCTGTCTCTCGTTTTATGTCTGTCTCTCTGTCTCTTTTTATGTCTGATTTTTTGTATCTATTATCAGACAACAGTCTGTCTCTCTGTCTCTCTTTTTGTGTCTGTCTCTCTGTCTCTTTTTATGTCTGACTTTTTGTATCTATTATCAGACAACAGTCTGTCTCTCTGTCTCTCTTTTTGTGTCTGTCTGTCTTTGTGAATGACTTTTTGTATCTCTTATCAGACAAGTCTGTCTCTCTCTTTTTGTCTATTTTTGTGTCTATTCTCAAACAACAGTCTTTCTGTCTCTCTCTTTTTATGTTTGTCTCTCTGTCTCTTTTTATGTCTGACTTTTTGTATCTATTATCAGACAAGTCTGTCTCTCTCTTTTTGTGTGTGTTTTTTTTTTGGTCTATTCTCAGACAACAATCTGCCTTTCTGTCTCTCTCTCTTTCCCTTCTTCTTCTCTCTCCCTCTTCCGTGTCTCCCTCCCATTCCTTCTCCCTCTCTCCCTCTCCTCCTCTGTCTGTCTGTCTCTTCTAAAAAACAGGCACTGAACCATTTCTTCACCATCACTTCTTAGTTTATATAATGTTATTAACTTTTGCCAGTCTAACTTTTCTACTGCTAATGATTCCTCTTTGGTAGAGATGACAATGAAGTAGAAATGAAAATGGGTGGGAAACAGTTCCTTTCATTCCTTGCTTTCTGCATAATAGCCTCTTTTCCTGGGAAGGGCAGCTGACAAGTCTCCATCTTTCCGGAGATCATCTTCTAAGATAACAGATGACACACCAATTCTTACCACCATTAGTACAGAGCTTTTCTCCCTTACTAATAGAACAACCCCAGATCTCCTAGTGCAATGTTACTCATGTCCTGCATGATGAATCACCACTTCCTCTTAGCATTGTCTAATTCAAGGTTAGTTACACCCTTCCATCGCTAAACGGGAAATTATTCTACCTGCCAGATACATGTGTGCTGCATGAGTGGCTGCCTCAACAATATTCTAACACAATAGGGAGGTCCAGCTTTCAAAAGCTCATGTGAATTTTCTTGATTTTTTTTATGGCTTTACTATACATAAATTAAATTGTTGTAATACTTCTCCCATTTAAAAAAGGCATCGAAATAGTAAGATGAGCAATGGGAAGTCCAGGAAAAATGGGGAAATGAGCATCATAGGTCATGCTAACACATTTCCTGGACAAGGACAAAATTCCCTTGTCTCTGCCATGAGAACTTTCATATAAAAGGAGAGGAGAGAAATGGAGAAATGAATGGATACTAAGATGAAGAATGAGTTTTCTTGTCTAGGATGCTTTCCTTCTAATTCTTTCTGGAGAACCACATTGATCAAGTACTGGATATGTGCAAGGCACTGTGCTAGGCACATATGATAGAACTTAAACAAGGTATTCCTGCATTTACACTTATTTAGATTACTCTTATCCAAAGCAGTCTTTTCTATTTTGCCATTTAATTTAGTAAATTGTTGAAGCAAATGTGGCATGCAAATTGCCTTTTTCTCACTCCAGAATGTCATACATTGCCAAGGACTGACAGGGATTAGACATTTGAAGTAGAAAGTAGTTGGGTAAGGGCATACAGTTATCTAATTCTGATTGTCTGCTTTTAATATTTTTGAAAATTAGATTATGTTTTGTTTCTGTCTTGCAAAAGTGAAAAAAATAGTGTATTTGATAGAAATTTTTAAAGACCCCTACAAAGCAAGGATAAATTAATTATAGGCAATGAGATTAGTCATCTTGGAGATTGAATTTATTGTGCCAATTTAGGAGTATTGTCTGTATAATAGTCTTTCAAATTGTGATAACTCCACTATGAATATACATGTAGTATGTGCCGATTGTCTGCCCTCCAAAAAAAACCTGCCTTATATTGAGTTGCATCCTTAAAAGCTTCTGTTATTGTTATGTCTTTTATGTGAAATGCATGGGGAAGGATTTGGCCTAAAGTTTAAGGAAAGTTGAAAATCCCCAAATCCTGCTTTCACCAGCCTTAAATAACAGATTACAGGTTGGAAAATTACTTGGCAAATCTTCATTGTGAAAATGACCAATCTTGATGATTTAGGGACAAAACTAAATATTGGGTTTCAAGAAGCATATGGGCTATGATTCTTTTTTATCAGTCTAACAAGTGGAAGAAATGGTGATTTCCCTCCTGTTGTGTGTCTTAGTAACTAGTTTGGCTCTCAGGAGCCCAAATTCACTGACTAATTGCAAACCCTTATGCTTTCCCACCTGAACTTTCTGCATTTTGCATTTCCTCTCAGATTTAGACATCCTGTAAATTCACCAAGTCAGGCCTAGCAAAAGCCAAACTGGAAGCAATGGTTTAACAGTGTCTACCTTAGGATCAGAGACAGGAAGACAAAACTGAGTAGTGTAAAATCACTGCTTGCCTTCAAGTCTACAGTTGGAACAAGCCAATAATATCACCAAGTCTTTAAGGAAGCTTGGATTTCTAAATAAGGCTATAAATAATTTCACAAATGGTGCCCTGTGCTGTATAATAGAGTGTGCTGATTTTGAGTGGTGCTGCAAGAATAAATTTGCTGAATGAATAAATCTGCTGTGCCCTGCCAGTTGGCTGCGATAGAACAGCCCAATGCCATAATAACCTTTTTAAAAGAATACATTAGCAGAGCACAAAGGGTGTACACACACACACACACACACACACACACACACACACACACACACACGATTTCTTATTCATTAAGAAACAGCCAGATTGGCTCATTCTTTTTTTTTTTTTTTTTCCCTCCTGCACCATCATGCTGATAAGAATTCAAACGAATTTTCAGCCCCACCTCCAAATTCAAGTTTTTAGTGTGGGTGTATCTTTGGGCCTCAGTTCCTATTAACTCCAATTAAAGTTCTGTGCACAAATCCCAAAATAGGAAGATGTGAATAAGAGGTATGTTTCTACTCGTTAGATTGGAATTTAATGAGACTGGACAGACGTAATAGAGAAAGTTAAGTATGTAGTGTGGGCAGAGTGGCTAAACTGCCTTGCACAGAGATTGTCTTGGAGTATGTAACAGGCTTTCTATCATTTGATTAAAATATGTCATAGTAGTGACAGGAGTGAACTGGGGGAGACTTTATTCCTATTCCTCCCTCTCTCCCCAGCCTTACAGAGGATCATTTGGATTGGAGTGTTTTTAGAATCCAGAGATGATGATGGAATTAGGCTGGTTAGCAAATGAGGAAAGCAAGTGGAAAAGGGCCTCCTTTTTGCAATAGAAAAGGAGTATTGCCTGGCATTTTTCAGAGACTGTCAGACCCTCCTCACCTCATGAATAATCACGAAGCTCCAAGACTGACTGAGGTCAGATATATAACTCGGAGCATCTCACTGACAAGTGCCCATCAAGGAGGTGATATTGAGGAAGATTAAATGAGTGGCTGGATGTGATTAAAGTAGGAGTCAGACATATATTTCCTCCTTAAGGGGAAAACTTTGCCATATAAACAACCCACCTTCTTCCCTCCTCCCCCCTCCCTCTTCTCACGAACATACCCCTTCTGTTTGTGAATGTTTACACACTGGACAGGTAGGTAGTACAATGGATAGCGTACTGGGCTTGGAATCAAGAAGACTCATTTTCCTGACTTTAAAATTATTTTGAGACCTTTCCTAGCTGTGTAACCCTGGGGAAGTCACTTAACCCCATTTGCCTCAGTTTTCTCATCTATAAAATT
This sequence comes from Antechinus flavipes, assembly GCF_016432865.1. NCBI lineage: Eukaryota > Metazoa > Chordata > Mammalia > Dasyuromorphia > Dasyuridae > Antechinus > Antechinus flavipes. Next base: position 174,431,312 of record NC_067400.1, on the reverse strand, counting down.
AGTTGGAAAAGAAAATGGCAAATCACTCTAATATCTTTGCCAAGAAAACTTCAAAATGCAGAGTCAGATACGACTGAACAAATGCTTGTATATATACTGGAACAACCTCAGGAGAAGGTGCTTCTGTTTTTTAATTATATCCTTGAGCATGAGAAAAATGGTTTCTATCATTTTTAGACAATGTAGTAGGATAGTTAGTGTTCTGTACTTGGAAGGAAGGCCTCGGTTCAAATTTAACTTCCTTTGCATTTAATTGTTTGATTGGGAAGTCATATCATTCTAAGCCTAGTACTCTAATCTGCAAAAAAGAGAGGATCAGATTGGTTTAGTCTCAAGGTTCCTTCTGGTTCTAAATCTGAGATTCCATAACATTCTCTTTCTCCAAATTATTTTGGATCTAATCTTCAATGACGATCATCAGTTATTTGCATTTCACTTGTTGAATATACTTAGAGTTGTGCTGGCAAATATTTAACAACTGACTCTCCAGGGGGAAAAATGCACTTTTAAACTTACTGAATTATTAACATTTTCTCTGTCACAGTTTATAGTTTAGATAAACAACAAAACAGTAAGTTAAGCTTTGATTTGAGGTGTTTGTGGATTCCTGAGATCCAAATGATTGAAAATTTAACAATTGGCTCTCAGGGGGCTATTCAAGCTGGCTCCAGTCTACCCCTGAATATAATCTATTTTAAGATAATAGCCTAGCGGGGGTGAACAGGCTGGGAGCCAGAGATGTAGATTTTGGGTCTCAGCCCTGCCACAGACTAGTCCTAAAATATTATAGTGTCTCCTGTTTCCTCAACTATGACCTTTATTGCTATTTTAGAGCTGCCACCCATCTCTAGATGGTTGGGTTGAGAATCTTGTAAATGGTATTTGCAAAATACTTTGAACTTCTCAGAATAAAGGTGTTTGTGTGAATGTAAAGCTATTTCTTTGTCTCTGGGAGATTTGTCAATCGTGCCATCTAACTAATCTCACTGTGTGTGAAGTATGTGGCTATGTAGTACAATGCAACACAAATAAGGGAAAGCATAAAAAGCACAATGTAAACACCGAGTTATTTTATTAAGCAAAGTAGGGATAGAAGAATGGGAAGGGAAATGCAGACTATAAATCAGATTGTAATTCATAAAGTTATACAAAGGCTTCTCCCCCTCCTTTTTCTAGAATCGGTACCAGAGGGTTTTTGTTTTTTATTTAACAGTCTACTGGAAGAAACAGTTTAGATATTGCTTCCAAAAGCCCTCTCTTCTTCCCAGTTCTAAATAAATCACTCTTCTGGTAATGACTAATACAGAAAAATGCAATCAGAAGATGTTGGCAAGGAAAAGCTCATCTTGGGACAGACCTTTTGGCTTAGGTTAGAAGAGTTGAAATTTTTTTTTCTGGAAGCTAAAAGAGAGGATGTAATGACCCCAGTCAAGTCAAAGGGGACACTCTCCCTCTGGGAAGACACTGAAATTAGGTTCTAGGACACATGTTCTTTGTGCAAATGGTGGGAGGTGAGGGATGGGAAAGATAAGAAATAAAAGTTGGAACAGTCAACATTGAACTATCTCTGGAGAGCAGGGCAGGGCTGATATTTATGATGCCAGACCAATTAGCCACGTCCAGGGATGGCAAACCACTGCTGCTTTCTCTCATGGTTACCCTTGTATGTAATAAGATATAATTAATCTCATTAGTCGTACATATTTATTTGTTATTCATTTAGAGGCTCTGTGTATCACACTTTCTGTTCAATTCAATAAACTCCTAAGTGCTTGATTACATTTGCTAAGCTCTGTGCTAGGCTCTGAAAATAAAAAGATAATACTGAAATTTCTCTGTCCTCCGAGGGATTCTATTCTACTGTTATACACCCATTAAATAAGAATAAAGTATTTTGTGGCAGAAGGGGATGTTTAGGGGATGGAGAGAAAGGCATGGGAAGCAGGATCAGAGAAACCTTCATAGAAGATATATTTGAGGGAAAAGTTGGGGATGAAATGGCAGAGAATTTCAGTCCTGGAAGCTGGCTTATGCCTTTCAAGCCATCTGACAGTGACATAGGAACTTGACTTAAAATTAAGTGCTGGGTTTGAATTCTGCCCCAGACATTTATTAGCTATGGGATCTTGCTCAAGTTGTTTAATTTTACTGAAGTTTATTCCTCATGATAGCACCCACCTCACAAGGTTGTTGTGAGGATTAAATGAAATCATTTATGTATAGCCAAAAAGCTATATAAGTAATCTATAAATATTAGAGAATAAACTATTTAAGGGTCAGAAATATGTTGTCTCTGACTAATGTCTAAACATCCATATATATATATATATATATATATGTTCAAAAGTACCCAAATGATGGTGATATTTATATCATATTCCTTATGGTTATATATGCTTCTCCTGGGATCTGGTAATATCTGTGGAAAAGCTTTTTCATTTCTCTCTCAACACAACTGAGGGCATTTAAGAAGATACCTACCAAACTAAGGATCTCGTTAGTGATGAGCCACAAGTGCCCAGGAAGAATGTGTCACATGGGCCAGTAGTAGGAGCAGCATACTACACATGGATATGGCAGTATTCCACATGGCACTTCAGGTCCCAGTATGGGTGTTTAGTGAGTCAGCTTCTCATTTATTTTCCCAGAATATGAACCAAGAAATATAAGTCCAAGCTTCATTTCAACATTTCCCTTAGAAGTTGTAAACCAGTCATTCCATCCTTTCCCCGCTAGCCTAAGAGCTCTCCCTCACCTCCCAGCTCATCTCCATGGTCTCTCATTCTTTCAGATTATAGGGAGTATGGAGCTTAGTCTATTTAATGCTAGTTCTAGGAAGTAGCACCTAGAATCTTTCTCCTGGCTTTGCTTTCTTATTTTCTGATCATTCTTCATTTTTAGTAAAATAGACATTTCCAACCTTCTTTTTCTTAAAATGGTCTTGTGTCTTTATATATTTTTCTTTTTTTCTGGGTGATGGGGGAAGTATGTGTGTATAACTAAACCTATCTCTCGACTCAGAACCCAATGTTACAGCCACGATTTGAGGTTTCTTTCAAGGCAAGCCAGTACCCCACTACCGCCTACTCCGTGATTAGCATTCTGTCAGCTCATTCCTTGTTTTCCTTCTGACTTAGCTCAGATATATCCCAAATGCAGTATTGCCCTGACTCTGTTCTTTCCCTTTCCCTCTCTGCCCTCTACCACCTGCACCCCCCAATTGTTAATGATAATGCAGTTAAGTATTGTGAAAATCAAAGAGTAAGACTTTAGAGCCAATTGCATCCCTTTCCTATGTCTAGTCCCCCTAGACTATCCTTTAAAAAAAAAAAAGCATCTCCTTTTGAGAATCATCACCAAAATTCCAAGGAAAACATCACCTCTAAGAAGGGAAACAGGAGAAGGTTCTCATAGTGAAGACTTCTAGAAAAAAAGGGGATATAGTTTGTTAAACTATATTTGCAGTATGTGGGGCCCAGGATGAATTTGGGGCTGATGGAGGTAATTAGGGGGATAGGAGGTGGAGTTCCATCAGCATATGTTCTCGGGTGAAGAATATAGTTGCTTTTTTTGTTGTTCAGAGTCAGGAATGCAGACTCATAAATTTCTAGAATTTAGATCTGGATGAGACTTTAGAGATTATTTAGTATGACTCCTTTATTTAAAAATGAGGAAACTAAAATCCAGAGTATGGGGGTGGAGTCACGTAGAGGTAGAATTGGAATCCCAAATTCTCTGACTATCTTAGCACAGTGCCTGGCATCTAACGGGTAGTTAAAAATATTTGTTAATTGACTGATTATATAAATCAAGAATTTTTTAAAAATTAAAGCTTCAGGGGCAGCTAGATGGCTCAGTGGATAAAGCATAGGTCCTAGAGCCAGGAGAACCTGAATTCAAATCTGATCTCAGACATTTAAAATTTACTAGCTGTGTGACACTGGGAAAGTCACTTAACCCCAATTGCCTCTTGAAACAAAAAAAAAAATTAAGGCTTCAAAGCCTGTGGCTGGCTAAACCCAGTGCCCATTCTGGCCAAAGACAAGGAAAGATGAGACAGCATCCTTAAAAGTCTTGGTATATTCCTTTTGGCTTGTCTTTGAGACTGATGATAGATTTCACTGAGGTTTATGCTGGCAGGCCTTTTTAAGTGGTGGAATATGTGAGCAGACAGGTTTGTACATTTCCAAGAACTTCATGAGAATAGAAGTGAGTTTGATTTAGAGGTATCAGGAAAAGGAAGGCAAAATAAATTCCAGTATCCTGACACAAACTAGTTCCTAACCTCTATCAGCCTTCCACCACCACCTTTAGCCAGTTTAGAAATCTTAATAAAAAAAAAAAAGCCAAATTTAGGTTAATGGTTTCCAGACATGATCTGTGGGGAATCTAATAACTTTGATCCCAGGTAAATATGTCTTTACTATTTTATTTGGGCATTGCCTACTAAGATCCATGGGGTGCCTGGCATTGTACTAGACATAGAAAAGATACCTTTACAGATCAGATGATAAATTTCTATCCTCAAAAGACTTATAATTTAGTTGAGAGACACAGCTAATATTAGAATTAAATGCATATGCATAAATCTCACACATACAAACATATACATATGTATATATATATATACATATATATAGAGACATACATACACACATACATACACCGTATGTGCATAATGTCAGTTTTTTTCCTGCCTTGGGGTAGCTCTGGAGGTAGTGTGAAGTGATAAAAATAAAAAATAAAAACTAGAAAGTAAGAATGTTTTGCCCAGTTTCTGTCAAACAGGAATGTGTGTGGTGAATTTGCTTAACTTTGTGGCCTTCAGCAAAATGAATACTGCCTTCCCCTTAAATTTGGCCTGCATTTCATATGCTGTTACATTTGAAAACTAAAGAAAAATGCTAGCATTCCACTGGTTTGTATCTTTCCATTAAGTTCAGAAATTCAATAAATATTTATTATAGATCCACTGTGTGAACCAGTGCCTGGCACATAGTAGGTGTTTCATAAATGTTTATAGATTGATTGACTTTTGGAAGACAAAGTGCTAACTTTTGAAGATTGTTGTTGTTCAATCATTTCTCAGTTATTTTTCATTTTGTGTCCCCATTTGCGGTTTTCTTGGCAGAGATACTGGAGTGGTTTGCCATTTCCTTTTCCGGCTCATTTTCATATGAGGAAATTGAGGTAGACAGGGTTAAGTGACTTGTCCAGGGTCACACAACTTATGTGTCTGAAGTCAGATTTGAATTTCTGGAGATACAAAGAAATAAATATAGCAGCCCCTCCCCTTAGAGAGCATATCTCTATTTGAGCAAAATAAGTAAATACAATCCAATATCATTTCAGTTGGGAATAATCACTAAGAATGAGAACAATCAGGAAAGAGTGTATATAAGAGGAGGCACCTGAGCTTTCCTTTAAAAGAATCTAAGGTTTCTGTGAATCAGAGATGAAGAAGAAAATCACTTTTTAAAAATAAGTTTTTATTGTTTTTTTGTTTGTTTTTTACATCATCATAATTTTCTCTTCTATTTCTCTCTTTCCTCCTCCCAAAGTGCCATCTCATATATCGCATGGCTGAATCCGAATGAAAGATTTGTGGAAAAAGTACAGTTTACAAAAATTTTTTAACTCAATTTTATTTTGTTTTCAGAAAAGTACAGGGTTATTTTTCCCCTTTAAAATATTTTGGATTTATTTCAAAGGCAAGTCAGAAGCTGATAACACTGCCTCTGGATATAACCCAGCAGAATAAGTACTAATAACTGAAGTTCTTATAACAGCAGTCCTTATGAATGCTCTCAGACCAGTTCAACTTCTGAAACCAAATATCATCAATCTCCCATGAACTTTCCCCCTTCTTTTTCATTTAGCTAGGTTCCTAGGCTCCAAATCCTAGCCAAAGCTTCTGGTTACTAGAGACACTGAAAAATGACTGCACTAGCAGTACTTCTGATGTCCTTAGGATCTATTCCATTGTTTGCAAGATTGTGTATTAGTCCATAGTTGGACCTTTGAAATGACAGTGTCATAAAAGTATCAAAGATAAAGCTCTGAAGAAATATTGGGGGCTGGCAAAAATATAAAGGAGAAAAATGTAAAGTGTTCTTTAGGCTAAAAAAGGCACCTAATTAAATATGTTAGGGGAGATGGGGCTAACCATAGTAGGCCTTGAGGATTTCAGTAAAATTCCTCATTCAGCAAACTGAATGAGTCCATAAGATAATAGCCCTCAAAGCAAATATGATTCTAGACTGTTTATAGACATGAGAATGATAGTAGGTTTTAGTTTAATTTAGTTTGTTGTTTTTTTATGAGAAGAGGGGTAGGTTCTTGGATGAATGTCATAGGTTCATTGTAAATATCATTTTTGTATTATTTTAGTAAAATAAGCATTTATTAAGTATCTTTTATATTCTTAGCCCTGGGAATACAAAAATATAAATAAAAAAAAATCCTTGTCCTGAAGTAGCTTTTATTCTATTACTGAAGCACAAAAATATATGCAAAGCTAGAAAATATATGCCTACAAATATATGTAGGTATAATTATTACATTTATGCATAAAGTATCAAATACATGCATGTATGTATAATTATATATGTCAGCTATAACATGAACAAAGAATTTTCTTAACTTTAAAGTATCATATACATTTTTTTTAAAAAAAATTATATACCTATCCCTTGTATGTATGTGGGTGGGCATGTATACTGAGCCATGTACATATACACAAACACATATAGAGATGAATTTGTTTTAGATTGACTTCTGAAGCTGTGTCCTTTTATAATTTTCAAAGAGGATGATTTGGTATGGGTGCCATATAGGGTAATTCCTGAAAGTTAAGCAAGGGGTGGGCTATAATTGTCCTAATATCCCTGCCTATTTCTATCACTTATTTCATAAAAGGCAGCTAGATGTTGCACTGGATCTGAAGTCAGCAAGAATTGAGTTCAAATCTGGTCTCAGAAACTTACTAGCTCCGTGACATCGGGCAAGTCACTTAACCCTGTTTGCCTCAGTTTCCTCATCTGTAAAATAAGCTAGAGAAGGAAATGGCAAACTAGAATCATTGCCAAGAAAATCTCAAATGGATTAGGAATAATAATAAAATCCAATTGAGAGCCCAGCTCAGTTTTTAATTCTAGGGATCTGTGGCTTCTGCTATAATAGAAATATTTTACTGCTTTGACAAACTTTGTCTGCAATTTTTGTTAGCCAGAGAATCCCTCTCTTTGGAAAGTTGTTTTTCTGGTGTCATTATATAATTGCTATTTGACAACAGGAAGGTTTGTTGCCTGAAATATGGAATAGCAGTGACTTTAAATCTTTCCTTTCCTTTCTCCCTTGCTTACCTGTATCTGAAATAGATCTGTCCTTACTCAAGAGGTTCTAGGGCAAAGGTAATTTTATATTCTTCTATTCCATCTATCACTTCCATCTCTCTTCTATGAGGTTATTCTCCTGATCCTATCTGGAGGCAAAGTATTAACTGACATTGATAATTTCTGTGCATAAGAGTTTGTCTGAAATTTCTTGACTTCTTTTCTGTTATAGTTCCTTTATTAAGGATAACAATGACTCATTTGCATGCTTATTCATCATTTAAAAAATGATGCATAAATATATCGGTAGGCAGGATGTCCCAAAAGTCTTTGTGTAGTTTTAAACCTTGAAGCTACCCTAAGACTATAGGGAATCCTAAAGATGAGAGTAGTGGACATAAAGTCAGTTTCAGGTCCACTTTGTAGTTAATGTCACAAAGATGCTGAGGTCATATAATGCATCTAGATCACCAGTCATCTTGACTTTTGTCTTGCTACTGGACTTTGATACTTCTGGAAGATAGAGTGAAGTTGAAAACTTAGTGCAACTCTCTCTCACTTAAATTTAATTCACTATTAAGTCAACGTAGCATCCCATAATATCATTGGTTTTCTTTGAATAGGAAGGTTGAACAACAATAGCAACATCACAGTACCTTTAAGACTTGCAGAGAAGTTGTCTATGGACATTGATAGAAAATGTTTCCTCATTCAATGAAATCTTAGATCTACTCCCTATCCATCTATATCTATGTGTCTGCCATAGAAATATCTCGTTTTAAATCACATGTTCCTTAAAGCAATCCTGTGAGAAATAGTGCAAAGATTATCCTCATTTGGTAGATGAGAAAATTGAAGCTTGCAGCATCTAATATGACTGGGAATCTGGTCTAGCCAAACTGGAGATGGAAAAAACCTCCAAAAGGAGTCACTGACCTTCCTTGCTCCCAAAGAGAAGTATATTTATGTATATGCATACCTGTAAAATTTTGCATCCTGTCTCCAGGTTCCTCCTAATCTTACTAGATGTTTAGTCTGCTCTAATGCATGGATCTCTCAATGGGCCTTTTTATTTCCCCTTCAGTGCCCTATGTCTCCTTTGTATTTTCATCATTGAAACATGACTTGGAATATCAACCAGGTGTTTCTCAGCTTGCAGATGAGGAGGATGTGACTGTAGGAAATACCATACCTTGAACAAAAGGATTTCAGCAGATAGAACATTTACTACATTTTCACAAGCCAGAGGGAGAGAGGGTCAGGTTGTCTCATCTGTGGAATTGTGAGAAATAATTTCTATAGAGTGCTTCTGGAAAAACAGGCCCCCCTAGATTAGCATGGAATGATACTGCTGCAGCTCACATGTTAGATGAAGAATGAGATTGGGGATAATTCTCGTGGATTTACATGGGATGTTAATGAGACATACACACATGTACTAAAGCACTCCTCCCCATGAAGGATAAATGATAAGAAACTGTGATGAATTCCTCTGAGATATTTTGATAGTGTGGTAATAAACTGTGAAAGCAAAACCCTGGCAGTTTCTGACATCAGCAGGATACAGGATGCATTTACAGGCTGGTTAGAGATTTATTTATATTAATAGGTTAGGTGTAAGACTACTCCCATAGGCAAAGTTCCTTGAATTCAGCTGGAGTTGGGTCTGGCTGAAGATTGTAGGATTTACTCCTGATTAATGGTGCCCTTTCCATACCTTTCCTTTGGTATATAGCATGCATAGCATGGAAATGTTTCTCTGCATTGAGTGAGAATTTGGCTTTGTTTCCACCCCCAAGTGGATTTTCTAGACTAGGTTATAAGCCTTGCAATCATCTCTAAAATCTAATGTTTGCCACGTGTTCATCTGGGCCTCCCCAGTCCCCAAAGCTAAGGGGGGAAATGTATTTTCTATTTTATTATTATTCAGACACTTCCATATATTTTGTGGAGATTTCAACTGTATATTTTTCTGTGACTGTTTTAGGTGGGATTGGTGGGTCATTGATTTCATAGGTTTAGAGAATTGTCTTCCCTGATGAATATAGGCAAATCATTAACTTCTCTGGAATTAAAGTCATTGAGAAAGGTTGAGAATGTTAGAGAAAATATGGACTAAAGGCAAAACTCTCTCGTTCTGTTGCTTACTTCCCTGCTGCACATATAAAAGATGTGTAAAGTTTCCCTATCTTCTAAAAAATTTTCACTTGATCCTACTATCTCCACCAATTATTATCCTATATCTCTCCTCCCTTCTCAGCCATATCTTTGAGAAAGTCTTCTATATTATGTTGTATCATCTCTTTTACTCCATATTTTAAAATTCTTTGTAATCTAGCTTCTGATATCATCATAGGGTTGAAATAACTCTTTCTACAGTTATCAGTGATCTCTTTCTAGTTAACAACCTAATGACTTCTCAGTCTGAATCCTCCTGTATGTATAATGCATTTAGCAACAGGATCTCAAGTCATCCTGATCTATATCTGGCCACTGGGGCTAGAAAGCTCTGGAGGGGAAAGTGAGGCAGGTGATCTTGCATAGTCCTCCCTCACTTAAAAATAATTCACTCGTATGTCACGGCATTCCCATGCCGCTGCCATGTTCCTCTTCAAGCATGAAAGACAAATAAAAACAACCACAACTTTATGTTTCTGGATAGTTTCTCGTCTAATTTTTTGAAAAAAAGCTTTTTCTTGTTTTGTTTTCTATCTTAGATTCTCTTGCTGATTTATAATCCATGCCATACCTATAACTCTGGCTTTATACTGTAAACTGTCTCCTGGATCCTTTTTTCCTCCACAGCCTTTTTCTTGGTGACTTCATCAATTTGCATGAGTTCAATGATCATTTCTATTTGCTACTGACTTCCAGAGCTTTATATCCTGTCCTAGTCCCTCTCCTGAGTTCTAGTTCTACGTTTCCAACTACACTAGTAAATTTTCTCATTGACACATGTGTAAAAGTGAAACCTCCACCTCTTCAGGTAAACTTGCTCAAACCTAATCAAACACAATTACCTCCTGTGACATCCAACTCATTTTTTATTGTGAACTGGATGCTTGGTAGATTGATTGATTGACTTGAACCCAACTCATCCTGAATTCAAAGTTGATTTTCTAATCACTACCTGCATTGGAAACCCTCATCATTAAAAAATATATTTTAAACACTTATTCAGCAGATTAATAAAGACATATAGTACAATATTATCGTTCATTTTCAGTGTTCAGAGTATCTCTTTGACCTCAGCTTTTAAAAAGTATGCACCAGAATACAAACACACTATTAGAATTTCTATGAGAACAGAAAGATGAAAGAACAGTTCACACATCAAAGAATGCTCCATTTTGGAACATAAAAATAAAGATGGTTGGAAATTTAAATTTAGGATACCTCTTTGAATCTTCTCTTAACTATGCTGCCTCAAGGGGAGCAAATCTGTAAGAAAGGATAATTATTCATAGAATCATAAAGTGAGAATTTAAAAGGACCTCAGAAGACATTTAGTCTAATCCTTTTATATTATAAATGAAGAAATAGAGGTATTGAGAGGTGACCTGCTCATGGTAACATAGGTTGTAAGTAATAGAGTCAGGGTCCAATAACTCATTTACATATAGAGAATCTCAAAGAAAATGAAATGAGCCTAAGATTTGGAATGAAATCATGGGATTGTTGAGCAGGAAGAGAGCTTAAGGGCCAGTCCAACCTCCTCATGATGAAATTGAAAGTCAGAGACTTTCAGTGATTTATCCAGCATCACCCAGGTAGTAACTGACTGAGATTGTAATTCAACTTGGGTTTCCCTGACTCCAAGTTAATTTGGAGTCCAATCTACCACAGCACCTGATTCCAAAGTGAAGGCTCTTCTCATACTACCCCTCTGCCTCCTAGATAACTTATTGTGTTTCCAGTGAAAATGTCTGTACTGATATTCTTTCTCTGTGACTTTTGAAGATAGTGTAGATTTTCCTGTTCTTTGTATGTCTTTCTTGCATGTGAAGATGGCTGGATTGATTGGTTGGAAGAAGAGTTGAAGCTATGGCTGGAGGAATTGCACTGAGAATCTCTTGTCGCATAATTTTGCATGATTGCAAGGGCTTTGGAATTGCAGTAGTCATGGTTTCAATTGTGCTTTGCTTTATGTGAGATAGAAAATCTGGCAGATGATGGTGGCATAGCAACATGGTTTTAAATGGCAGGAATAAGAAACTAAGGAGAAAAAAAGAGAAAATACATGGATTCAAGGAAGAGCAAAATAAGCACAAAATGTTTTACTTTAAATTGTTAGAACAGTATGTGATGGATCATACTAAGCTCATAAATAAATATAGTTATAGATCTATATTCTTTTTTATTCCAGCTGAAATATCCTTACATCTTTCATCAAACTGTTACTCTACACTTGGCTGCTTGGCAAATTGTTTAAAAAGTAAGCAACAGTCGACTACTCTCTCTTAAAAGCAAAAATGACATGCAATATTCCAGGCACTTTCAGGAAAACCTGCTTAGTTAACTCTTTCACACAGAAGTGTTGGCATAAATTATAAATATCAGATTTGGAAGCTTAAAAATAATTTCCTGGATCTCTGAGATAATATTTATCACACCTGCCATTTGCTTCAAAACTACAGTATTTCCCAAAAATGTTAGTTTTCATAGCTCAAAACTGCCTCAAGACTTTGTAACTCTGGTGTTAATACACATTTTAGAATTCTGCAGGTAAAAGTGCTGAGGCCATGAAATCCAAACCTCTGCTTCTCAGAAATATTTTTCTATTCCTTCCTAGTCAAAATCCTAGACTATCAAGGGCTTGGAGTTTTTGTTGTTATTGTTGCTTTTCCTTCCTTTTAAAGAATACCACTAACATCACAGTGATAGCTTGATTTGCTCCATGAATTTGGATTTGAGATAGTTGCACAAAGTCATTAGCTTCACTCTCTGTTCCAGAGTCCCTGAAGTCTTCTAGACCTCCCTTTTATCTCTAAATTCATAATTAAAGAAAAAAAGGAAAAATCTTAAGCTTAAAAGCTGCCTTGTTTATAAAGTTAAAATAAAGGGTATTCATTTCCATTATTTTTATTTTTAAATGAGTTTGTTTGTTTTAATAAAGCATTAAGGTTTGAAATTGGCATACTTCATAAATGCGTTAGGGAATAATTAGATTGACTAATCCACCAAAACACATTTCAAAGTAAAAAAAAATTGCCACTGGAAAAATTTCTCATTGAGTATAAATGAATTTAGACTCAGAAAACAAGCATTAATTGAGATGCCTATGTAAAGTAAAGGCTGATTGCACGATATGACTTTTCCTTTCTAGAATTTTTGCTGGTATTGGGAGAAAAAATGAATCATTGAGTTGAACTATGATGATAATATAAGATAATAGATCCCAAAATAATGCAGAGTCTCTGTAAGGCTAATAGCCTGTCAGGTTGTTTTTCTGCTGCAAACTTTATTTACAGAGATACGAGGAATTTTTGGATTTTTTTGTTTTTTGTATTTGGGTATTTTCAGTCCCTAACATTGTGTCTTGACTAAATAATAGACATTCAATGTATTTAGTTGAATAGAACTGAATCTTTTGCATTTAAACATTTATGAAGCTCATCTTAAGTCCATAAAAACAATCAAGATAGTCAATTTTGTGGCACACAACTAACAAAGCATTTTGTAATTAAGAATCTGGAATTAATAATTTCTTTAAGTTCTTATAGAAATGAATTACCAAATGACATATAATAATAATGTAATTTGCATATTTTGGTAGAAGAAGGGAAAACCTGGAAAAATGGACCCAGCTTTTATTATTATTGTATTATATGATTAAATAGCACAGGACAGAGCTAACTATGAAGAAAAGAACTAGCTGTATTATATTTGGGAAATTTTTAAGTGTCTTCAATGATCCCAAACTTTATGTGGTTCAATTTTTTTTAGTTGTATCTGAATCCTTGTAAATTTTCTTGGTAAAAATACTAGAGTAGTTGCCATTTCCTTCTCTAGTTCATTTTATAAATGAGGAAACGGAGGTAAAAAGGGTTAAGTGACTTGTTCAATATCACAGCTAGTATCTGAGGCTGGATTTGAATGTAGCACTTTCTGATTCCAAGCCCAATTTTCTCCATTGTGCTACCTGGCTGCCTATGATTCTAACTTATTTCAGGACTGAAGTACAAAGACATATTTCTAAAATGGAAATTTTCCTAGTGACCCCAGAAAATGAGCATACATAATATATATCATTATATTGAGCATCATGTAGTAGATAAAGATTGAGGCTCACAAGCCAAGAAAAGCTGGATTCAAGTCTAGCCTCACACATTTGCCAGCTGTGTGACTCTGGACAAGTCACATAACTCCTTTGTGCCTCAATTTCCTGAACCATAAAATGAAAAGACCTATGCAAAGGCTTATAATGTCTCCTCTAACTTTAAATCTATGATTCTGTAATCCTTTATCTGGAAATCATAACTATATAGTCTCTGAACTATGTGGGAAACCTGAAGAGAAGGATGCATGCTGGGTGCAAATAGACTGCCACATATCACCCAGGATGATCTGGAAACAAGAAGTAGTATAAAGTTTATCATCTAGGAAGTGTGTGAATTGAAAGGGAGATTTTCCCATTATATAGACGAATTGAGGGATGACACAGGAATGATTGGGTCTGAATGCTTTATTATTAGCCATGAAATATATATTTTTAAAACCCAACAAAAAGCAAGAGGAAGATTTCCAGCACGCAGCAGGTCCTCTCTGGAGGATTAATGAAAGGATATGGATCAACCAATCAATTCTAGAAGGACTAAAGAGTACTTGAAGTAACAAGCTATTTCAGTTTATAGTATGGTAAAAGTTTTTATTTCAAAGTAAAATTATATTATCTTCTTGTCATTATCTGTATTTAAGGCAACTTTGTACAGATAGGAGAGAAAAGCTAGCTATTATCAAATCTATTTTCTTGTCATTTGACGTACTTCATTCTTGTAAAGTTTTTAAGTGCCTGCTTACTCTGTTCTAGGCACTGGATAAGAATGACACAAAATGAGAATGCAGGAGTGAATTGCCACCTTCCCAGGTAGATGGGAATTTTTAAAACTATGGTTCTTTGAATGTTTACATCAAAAATATCATTGATCCATCTGTCACTGATCTGGAAATCAAGAGATATTGAGTCCCAGTCTGTTTCAGCCAATAACTCACTTGAGGTCTCTGGACTTCAGTTTCTAATTGATAAAACCTAAGGAGGGGTTTGATTAGATGATCTCTACACATCCAAAAAATTATAGACTACAGAATTTCATGATTGCTCTGACCTCCAATAGAGCCTACTCTAAGAGTTCTTGATAATCAATTCTTCTTGACCTGCTGAAAATTCATCAAATGTGGATCTGATTATTGTCTCTCCTGGATGGGTTCTTAATAAAGGAATGGAATTTTAAAATACCTTAACACATTCCAAGCTGTGTCAATTGATGCTTTTTTAATGTATGAGGCAAAGAAAAGAGATAAGAGGATGAAATGTTTATTTCAAAATAAAATAAAATTTCAAAATAAAATAATATCTGTTTATAAATCATTGTACTTAAAGCATGTTTGTATAGATAGGTGAAATTATGCTGTGTAGAGATTAGACATTGAGTCTAATCCCCACATTTTGCAGATGAGGTAACTAAGGATCAGTGAGTTAAATGAATTGTTCAGTCACAGAACTAGTAAGTGTTTGAAATAAAATTTGGACCCTGCTTTTTTCCATTCCAAGTCCAGTGCTCCATCCATTATAACATATGGAAGGTTTAACCACACAAATGAAAGCCCCACTTTCTTCCTACTATTTTTCTTTATTCATCTTATTAGTTCAGTTCAGTCATTTTTCAGATACATCTGACTCTTTGTGATGCCATCTGGGGGTTTCTTAGCAGAGATACTAGAATGATTTGCTATTTGCTTCTCCAGTTCATTTTACAGTTGAGGAAATTGAGGCAAAGTGTTAAGTGACTTGCACAGTCATACAGCTAAATAGTAAGTGTCTCAGGTTATATTTGAATTCGGATGTGGCCCTCAATTTCTATACCACCTATGAATTCTGCTCCTATGAATTCAGCTATGAAAAGCTGCCCCTATGAATTCTACCACTTACCTTGTTATCTGGCATCCATTTATCAATTGTCAGAAACTTTTTAAAATGCATCTTTTGCATTTGTGATCTATTTGTTTCAATCTTAAACATATTTTCCTTTTAGTGACGTTTATAACGGCAGATGTGTTACCCAAAAGTTATTCTGTTCTACCATTACTTAGCTGTGTGACTTCAAGCAAATCACTGACCCTTTCAGGACCTCAGTTTCCTTATCTGCAAAATGGAGAAAAGAACCGCTTTATAGGATTATTGCAAAAATTGAATGGGAGAATACATGTGAAGAATTTTGGGAGAATAAGTTTTACTTTTCTCCTAGGAAAGCAGTAAAATATTAGCCTTATTCCTTGGCAACAAGATCATCTGTCTCTCTTATTTTTCTCACTTATCTTATCCCCTTTGCTTTGTTGCATCAAAAAAAATTATTTTAGTTGAAGTAAGAGAAACTGAAATAACTCTTAATGACAATCTCCCATTTTAAATTCTCCCTTTTGAAAAAAGAGAGTAAAACTGGAATTGAAATCTGTGATTTATTCCTTTGGCCCCCTCAGTATTTTGAGTGTGCTGGAAGGGTAGGTCACTCAGCAATATGGCTGTCTCATTAACCTGCTGAACATTCATCAGATGTGGATCTGATTAACATCTCTCCTGACTGGAAGCAGAGCAAAATGTCTATGAAAGAAAACATCCACTGTTTTGTGGTAGTTAATTATTGCTGTCATGAATGTTGCTGAGTAAATAGTAAAAAAATAAAAATAAAACCACCAAATTCTAAATGACAGAACATTAGGAAATGGCAATAGGGCTTGGTGTTGAAGGTATCTTCTTCTCCAATCATAAAACAGAGGAAACATCTTGGATCACAACACCCTTCTAGGTTCTATATCTTGCTTTTTTCTAATACCTCTATTCCATTCTGGAATCTGTCTAAAAGCTTTCCAGCTCAGTCATTTCAGGACTCTTGGATTATGTCTAATCAGGGAAAGTAAAATGGATAATTGGACAATTATTGTCTAGTTTTGATTCCTATCACCTGCTAAGTAGCTAGCATGAGATGTTCATGTTTCCCTCACCTCCTCAAAATAGAAGCCTCTGCCCTCATTCTCTCTGAAATTGTCAGTGATTGCAGTACCTAATCTTTGCTGATATAAAGTTGGCTAGCTAACAGTCAAAGGTAAAATAGCTTTTTACTTTGATTAGCCATAGATAGAAGAGATTATAATTCTTCTAAAGTCCTATAGTAAAACGTCCTATGGTAAATGATATACCCTTTGATTGCTTTTGGCCTTTGCTTTTGAATGTGTAGTGACCAAAGTCATGAAGAAATCTGTCTTCCATCAGTAATTTTTGGCAGAGTGATTTTGAAAGGCAGATGAAAATTGATGAAAGAGTAATTAAAGTATGCTACTGTCAGGTCCAACAAAAGAAAGCATTGTTCAGCGATGGCTAACTTTTCATAACCTCGTGGACCACAGCATTCCAATACTGGAGTGCTTTGCCATTTCCTTCTTCAATAGATTAAGAGAAACAAAAATTAAGTGACTCGCCCAGGTGACACTCATTTTTTTTCTCTGCTTAGTATCTGAACCTGTATGACTATTTTGGTACCAATCAAATTCATTCATTCAACAGACACATATACCATCCGTGTTTTGAGGAAGTTATTATAGCATTAAATTTTATAGCACCAAAAAAATAAAGAAAAGTCCTTTAGATAACTGAGTTAGTACCAAAAAATAAAGAAAACCCTTTCACATATCTTAGATTAGACTAGCTCCATAGCATTATCCCAATCATTCTAATGGGGAAAGTAGAATTGGGCCTTTGCTGGAGGTCATGGAATCATAGAATGTTAGAGATAAAAGAGACCTTAGAGTTCATCTGGTCTAATCTCTGTATTTTATAGATGATCCTGAGGTTTCAGGACAGTTATATTACTTGCCTAAAATCACAGAATCTGTGTCAAATCTAAGATTTGAACACTTGTCTCCTGGCTTCTAGTCCAGAGCTTTTATTACTAGAACATGCTGGTTTTTGACACATACACTCTGTGTTCTCTTAATTTCTCCCTCTCATATTCTTGTGTAAAAGTGAGGGGCTGGGAAATTCCCCAAGTATCAAGTTCTGGTCCACTGCCATTCCTGTCAACACTCATTAATCTTTGATAGTTCCATCTCCATTTATTGTAGAACAATGTCTCACCCAGTAACAAATCAATCAAGGATTAAAATGAATTAGGCCCTAGATCTCCTAATATGTCTCCTATCCTTCAGAGAGGCATCTTTCTGCTTAGAGCAAAAGAGTGTTTTAGACAAAGCTGCAGTTATATGTGTATTTGAAAGAGGCAGGGAGAAGATGTTTTTGCAAGTGATTGAAAAGTATCATTTTTTAAAATTTCCTTTTCTTTCAAGTTTCCGGTTTTAGAATTAAATACTTTTGCTCCAAGGGAAAAACTACCATGATACCCAGTTTAGGACTAAAGATCTTATCATGGGCCTGGAATTTTTTGGCATGTATCCATAAGAGTCTTCCCAGTAGATAAAGGTAGAACAGAATCCCATAGAGAAGTATGGAGCTTAAGGAATGAGTCCTTTAGTTCAGTTTTTTGATGAATAGGTAGGAGTTGAGGCTGGCCTCTTAGAGCAAGGGTAAAACCTTCAATTAGACTAGGGATGGAGAGAGAAAGCCGAAGGTGGTGTTTTGATCGGAATCCATGGTATATAGATTGTTTAGATGTGTCCGACTCTTCCTGACCCCATTTGGGATTTTCATGGCAAAAATACTGAAGTGGTTTGCCATTTCCTTCTCCAACTCATCTAACAGATGTGGAAACTGAGGTAAATAGGATTAAGTGACTTGTTCAAGGTCATACTACTAGTAAGAGCCTGAGATCAGATTTGAATTCAAGAAGATGAGGCTCCCTGCTATCCACTACCTACTGAGCTGCCGCATGGTGTAGGTATAGCAAAACAGAACAGGAAATAGCAATTGGAATCCAGAGAGCAAAAATCTAATTAGTGGTAGGCAGAGGCTAGCCAATAAAGGGTCACCTGGCTTTCAAGTATTGTCTTTTTGTAGGTGACTCAGTTTTATGGAAAAAATCCCTCCCAGCTCAAAAAGAATCATGAAGTTCACATAAGATGATTTTGTCATCTTTGGTCCCCCAAACCTTGCAGCCTAACATGAGAAACATTGCTACATCTTCCTTAGGGGAAGATGGATTATTCTCAAGTTCAATGTTGTTTGAATTATTCCTGTTGGACCATACAGTATGGAGAAGGCAATGGCAAATCATTTTAGTATCTTTGCCAAGAAATCCCCAAATGGAGTTGTGAAGAATCAGACATGACTGAAAAGAAAAGTGAGCAAACAACATGTAAAATATAAGTATGTATTATTTATAATTAGAATTTGTAGTTATATAATGAATTATATATAATATATAGACTAAGATAACTGTGTGTAGATTGCTAGTTTATCACAGTATGATTGATTTTCTTTGTATTTGAGAACATTATTTTGAGAAGTCTTATATAGGCTTCCCCAGACTATTACTGGGATCTGTGGTACAAAAAAGGGAGACAGAGAGACAGATAGATTGACTTAGAGCATTCATAGACCACATTGTTTTTGTGATAATTCAGAGTATTTTTTCAGTTATCTCAGGGGATGTCCCAAATTTCTGAACAAAATTAATTTAACTCATTTTCTGTAGCACATACCATCTGGCCATCTTAGGGGGTAGGGGGTTGAGACATGATTGGATGTCAAGATTCTCCCAAAGTAAAGATTGAATGGCCTCGAGGAGGTTCCACCTGCTACTTTAAGATGTCTCCTTGGCAGATGGTGAGAGAGAAGAGCAAGCGTCCTTGGCTATTTCCTTATGCCATGGTGGTGCTCATCTCAAAACCCAGGTGTGGGGAACAAGACTAATCAAGTAAAGGGAGAACCTTTGGGTATTGTGATGATGTCTTACAAAACCCAAGCTAAAAACTGGGCCCTTATGCCAGAGGCAAACATTGTCTAGGCCAGATGAAAGGATTTGCTGATTTGGTTATTCAGACACTTGATTGGGCCAGCATCCTGAAAGCCTGTGAATAGTTCTAAGGCAGGTCATTGTTACTGTTTGACTCACAGAGAATCAGTGTGCAGCAATTTAATTTAAGGGAAAAGATTCGATTCCACGGTGTTCTATCGTGCCTTTGAGGGCAGTCCTTTTTGTCTGTCAGGCTGCCTCATTTGAAGTTGCTATATTTCTTTCTGGCTTCACTCTAAATTAAGGGCACATACAGAATTTATATCAAGAGGGCTTGGTTTTTAGCTCCTTTTCCTCTATTAAGTCAAATTCAGTCTAATTCATAGAAGGTGTTCATTGCATCTTCTTTACGCCTGACTTTTGGACTGCTCATTAATAATTCCACCACAAAGGCTGGTTATGAGAGAGTTAGGAGATAGAAGATCAAACTGATCAGAGTAATGACTCCTTAATGAATTTGGTCTAAGTTCTGGTAGGTGGAAACTAGTCATTAAAATTGGATTTTATAACTTTCTTTAGATCTTAATTATCTTTCCTTTCCCTTTAGTCTCTAGTCTCTAAATACAATCTAATTTACTTATTGCTTCTTTTATTTTTCAATTAATAACAAAACCTATTTCCTCTCCCTTCTTTCTCCCCCAATTTAAAAGGAAAGGGAAACAAAAATAAAACCCCTCTTATAAATACACAGAGTCAAGCAAAACAAATTCTCACTGGTCATTTCCAAAAATATGTCTCAATCTCAATCATGCTATATTCATGATTTCTTTATCATGAGGTGAGTACAATATTTCATCATGGAGCCTCTAGAATTATGATTGGTCGTGGCAATGATTAGAATTCTTAAGTCTTTCAAAGTTATTTATTATTACTGTATTTTTGATTACATAAATTTTAGCATGCATTTATTAAGCATTTATTTTTTGTCAGGTATTGTGCTAAAATTTAAGAGTATAAAGACAA
This sequence comes from Antechinus flavipes, assembly GCF_016432865.1. Taxonomy (NCBI): domain Eukaryota; kingdom Metazoa; phylum Chordata; class Mammalia; order Dasyuromorphia; family Dasyuridae; genus Antechinus; species Antechinus flavipes. Next base: position 174,410,833 of record NC_067400.1, on the reverse strand, counting down.
AAACAGTCCCTACTCTCAAGGAGCTTACATTCTGAAGGAGGAGACAGTATGTGTGTGTGTGTGTGTGTGTGTGTGTGTGTGTGTGTGTGTGGATACAGGGTAGTTTTGGGAGCAAAGTTACTAGCAGCAAAGATGGGAGGGATATCAGGAAAGGTTTTATGCAGGAGCTGGCACTTGAGCTAAACCTTGAAAGAAATCACAGATTCCAAAAGGGATAACTCACATTCCAGGCATGTAAAAGCACAGAGATAGATATAAGTGGCATGTGATGAAAAGACCCAGTGTACTTGGATACTAGAATGCAAAGGGGAATATAGGCATAAGATTAGAAAAGGTAGGAGAGGATTAAATTGTTAAGAAATTGAAATGTCACACAGTTGTTTATATTCATCCTTGGGGTAATAGGGAGCCAACAGAGTTTATTGAGAAAAGGAGAAAATCAATTGGCAACTGTGTTGAATGTGAATTTGTTCAGGGAGAGGATTAAGCATAGGAGATGAAATAAAAGATTATTGCAAAAAGTGAAAAGGGGCTAAAATAGGATGATGGCTGCTGTGATTGGAGAGAAGAGGGACATACAAAAGAAGAGGTATTGAGGTAGAAATGACAGGATTTGGCAGCTGAGTAAGTGGGTTAAGCAAACAGTTGAGAGTGACATAGAGTTTGGGAATCTGACTCCCCCCAAAAAAAAAAAAGATTTTAGGGCCCTCAGAAGTAAAAGAGCTGATCTTTTTGTGGCGGCAAAGAATTGAAAAATAAGTGGATGACCATCAATTAGGAAATAGCTGAATAAGTGATGAATTATTATTATTCTGTAAGAAAGGATAAAAAAGGTAATTTCAGAAAATCCTGGAAAGACTTACATGAGCTGATATGAGTGAAGCAAGAAGAACCAAGAGTAGGTTTGGTGTCTGAGGAAGGAAGTAGTATATCTTAACCTGGAAATGCAAAAGCTGAATGCCTAATAAATGTCTATGAAGGAAGTTTTTTTTTATGTGCATAGACCAGAATATGAGTAAATAAGAAAGGGAGGTATAGACCAAGATGAAAAGAGATAAAGGAAGATGAAGAAACGTTAGATTTCTCAAAGCGGGAAGAGGGAAAAGGAGAGGGAGAGATGTATTGGGGGAGAGTGATAGAGGGAGAGGAGAGAGGGAGAGACAGGGGGGTAGAGAGCTTTACAGAGAGAATCCCAGAGAGAGGGGGGAAGGGAGGAAAAGGGGAAGAGGGAGAGGGGCCAGGCAGAGGTAGAGAGATACCCCAAAGTGGATGGGAATAGAGAAGTAGAAAAGCACAAACAGAGAGAAGGAAGGGAGGTGAAGAGAGGAACAGAATGATAGGGAGGCAGAAAAGCAGAGAGGGGACAGAAAGGTGCAGAGACAGACTGACTTACTCTTTGAAGAATTCGGCTCACAAAGCTTTCATTGTTTTCTGATTAAGAATGAGCACCTCATGAAGTTTGGCACTTGAAATATAATGCAAACATTCTGTGATATCTAACATGTAGCAGTCTCTAATGCAGAAATGCTGCTTTCCCAACCTTGAAAAACTCAAAGCTAAGTAATTACAAATATATGTTGTCTAAGGGGGCCTAGACTTAAAAATGCATGTAAACGCCTGGGAGAAATTGGACATAGAAACCTGGATCCCCAAGGTTCTATTGATTTTGTTAACAAACATCACAAAGGCTCAGGTGAGTCCTGGATGTAAAACCACTTAGGTTGTGATTTCTAAGACTGGAATGTAAGAGCTGATAGCATCCTCAGTTCAGGGTTTCAAGGTTCTTAAGTCAGACAGAGCTTTTCATTGTTTGGCAGAGCCACAGATATCCAGTATCTCTCTGAGTGCCAGGTAATGAAGGTTGGGCTCCTAGCCATGTCAGACTGAAAGAGATTTGGAGCCAGAGCGTACCCTCGCCAAACAAATGAGAACTGTTCAAGGCTGTTTGCGACCTCCAGGTGAACACAGATCTTGGTGTGTTTGCCCCGGGAAAGGGGGGAAGATTTCTGGAAGTCCTGATCATCATAAATTATAGCCAGTCTTTGATTTAAAAAAATTGAATACAGTAACCTGTAAAATGATCTACAGTAACCTAGATTCTGGGCTGCTGGTTTTTGGGTCAAGTCAAGAGGGTATTGAGAGGTCAAACAAAGGAAAGTTGAGTGTATGTGAATGAAGAGACTGACTTGCTATGTAGTAGGGCCAGCTGTTAAGGAATATATTATTAATGATGATAATTCAATGTCTTTGATATGGTATATTCAGGTAAAGCCTCCATATTGAGGGAGAGTGTGGTAGAGTAAGTAGGTTATTGAATTTGGACTCCATCTTTGACTTAATCAGAAAAATGACTTAAAAATTCGGAACCTAAATACCATAAATAAGGAAGTATCTGTAAAATAAGGAAGAAAGAATCGATCAGATATGTGTGTACATGTGTATGTGTATGTATGTATATTGTGTTTGACGCCTCTGATCTAGTATGTATATATAATAGATACCACTAATGTATATTAGATGTATATGTACTTAGAGACATACAGAAAAGCAATAATTACTTAGGGGAAGAGATTTTTCCTGTTTGTTAAATAATGTTTAATAAACTAGAGTGAGAGTTCAGAACTGAGTGATTAATTAGTGAGAATGAATTTTAATAATTAATAAAGTTCCTCTGAATAACCTTAGAATTTGAAATTATGAGAATGAATATGGTAACAGTTCAAATAGCAAGCCAAGGAGTGAGTATACCATGTGGATACATGCAAAGGTAGTCAGTCCTTTAAATCCTACTAGGTGACATATATGTCCTTCTTAAGAGCAGACTTCATCACCCTAGATAGTGGTTCTCAAGCTTTTGTTTTCAGTGAGGATCTCTCCAAAGCGTTTTTATTTATCTGGGTTATATTTATAGACATTTACCATATTGGAAATAAAAACTATTTTTAAATTTGTAGACCCTCTAAAAGGGTTTCAGAGATCCCCAGGATTCTCTAGACCATACTTTGAGAACCACTGCCCTAGAAGATTATATCTATGTCCTATAAACTCCTTGCAAGTAGGGAACATTTTAGTCCTGATATTTGAATCCTCAGTGCCTAGCATAGTATCCAGTACATAATAACTTAATAAATATTTATTGATTGATTTTTGGTTGATATAATTTAAAGCATTCTAGATTAAGAATCAAGAGCTAGTTTCAAATCCCAGCTCTGAATCTTACTACTTATGTGTTCTAGGTAAATCCCATAACCTCTCTGGCCCTGTAAAATCAGCTATAAAATCAAGTAGTTGGGCTGGCTAATCTCCAAGACCACATCTAAGTTTCTACCATTCTGTGATCTCATTTTCTTAAGCCCAAATACTTTGAGAAGAAAAGAAAGATTCTTGAAAAAGTTAAATTTTTTAGGCACACCATATTTATTATAAAATTCTATAGATCAACTTGAGAAAATATTTAAAGGACTGGCATCATTCATTGGAGAAATTTAAAATGCTTTCTAAGATTTCTTCATCCAGGTGCCCTCATTTGTCCCTGAAACACAGCAATCTCTAAGGTTAAATGCAGTTATCTTTCATCACTATCATAACATAGAATTTAAGATCAGAAATGTGGACAGTGAATGCCCCATTCTCCCTATATAACTATTATGTAGCTACACAGTATAATAGTAACATAAAAAGAATCAACTATAACATGATAAACTTTTGTGAGACTAGTATTATACAGTGACCTTGAAACTTGAAATAATCATACATATCCAAGTGTGTATATATGTCATGAACAAGGGATTTCATCACTGTACTACAGAGATAGTGTGCAAAAGTCATTAGAGGCCTGTTTTTAGAGCTAGGAAGGCCTAGGGGCCAGGCTCACTTCTGTGCAACCCTGGGAAGATCATTTAGCCTCTAAATATTTTAAGGAGTATTTTAAGCACAGAAAATGAAGACCTGAATTGGTGAAAGAAGTCTCCTTATTTGGGGGTTCCTAAAATAAAGGAAATCACAGAATGAGTGCTTATCCCTCTTCAGATTACTCTGCCTCCCCAAGAAACTAATTACTTTGCCATTTTACAGATATAGGTAATTATTCTTCCGAAATGAAGCTATGACTTTTAAGAACATCATCCCTGCCCAAACAGCTACCATTTTTTAAATTTAGATACAAATATAGGTTCTTGAATATTTTATAAGCATTAAAAAAAGTTACATGGAGTTTTTATTTGAAATGCATATGAATCTCGTGTGGGAGTTGTGTTGTGTGTGATATAATAGACATATAATTTGTGAAATCAGGAAGGGGCTATTTTTAAGGAGACAAACTGACTTTTAGTTAGTCCAACCAAGTGTGAGTGAATGATGGGTGGAGTATGAGTACTGACGTAATACAAATACTTTAGAAAATGAGAAAGGAACTTCTTGGATTCAGAGAACTCCAAACTCCTGAGAAAGTTAACTGAAAGAAAGGTCTAGTTTTCATACTAAAAAGAAACCTGGGAATATTTGTATCTCCAGTGCTTAGCACAATGCCTGGCAGATAATAAGCTCTTAACTGATAATAGTCAACTAACTCGTTTTGGGAGAGGTTGTTCAGTATTTTTAAACCTGAACTAACAGGAACATTGGAAGGCCCTTTTATTTAGTCAGTAGCATAGGGAACCTGTTGTGAGAAATATAAGCTATATACATACATATATATGTATATATATGAACTTTTAAAAATCTATTTAAAAATAAAGAAGAAAATATGAACATGCGTCTCTTATGTAATAAAGTGCTTTCTTAGACACTAAGATACCTTCCAATTTGGCAGTTTCTTTCCCAAAGGTTAGAATTGGGGTGTGTTTAGTAAAGTAAGTCTTCAAAGGTTTAGCAAAAACAAGCAGTAAATAAAAATTGTTGTCATAGTGAATTGGGCTCTACCTCAGAATTAGGAAAAACTGTCAAGTCATTTACACTCTATTTTCTGTAAACTCTGTATAAATCATAAGGCTATGAAAATTGCCTGTGTTCTAGACAATTCTCTAAGAGTGGAGTGATGCTCATCTCCAAGACACAATGTGGAGGAAAGGGTACTTACCAGCATCAGTTTTGCCATCATCTTTGAAATTTACTTCTCATTCTATATGTTGTTCACAGAAATAACAATTACTTGGGTAAGGGAAGAGCCTTTTGAAATTTGATCAAGGTTAAATATAGAACAAATAAGAGAAAATAATACTTCATCTTGAAGATAAAATTTTATAAAATTCATCCTCTCCCCAACCCTTCTCCCCCTAGAAACGGTAGAGACAGAAAAATAAATGAAAGGATTTTAAATGCCTATTAAGAAAAGCTATGATATATGTATTCTTAATGTGTCCTTAGGGAAAATAAACTGTCATTTTCCATGAGGGACACTTTTAAAAATGTATAGCGCTAATTAAAAATCATGGTCTAGAGTATTTATTGTTGTTCATCTATGTTTGATTCTTAACCCTGGAATAGTATAGAGAGAACTGCAATTGCATTTGGGGAAATATGGGTTATAATCCCACCATAAACACTTACTAGCTCTGTTTCCCTGAGTAAGGCAGGGCCTCAGTTTTCTTATCTGTAAAATTAGGGGCTGAACTCAATTACTTTTAAGGCCAACTTTAAATCTTTTTATGCAAAGATTGTGTTTCCAAATTGGAAGTTTTTGTGTTCACTAAGAGTCTATGAGGAGGGAGTCATACTCATATCCAGAAAGTTCTGTTTGGCCAAAGAAGTTTATTAATCCCCCAAATAAAGGGAAATATTTTGTTTCTCCACATTATTTTTTTTTAAAGATGTTTAATTGAAAGAATGTCAAGTGCTCATGGGTAGGCTGAGCTATTACAATAAAAATGATAATTCTACCTAAATTAATCTACTTATTCAGTGTCATACCAATGAAACTGCTAAGAAATTATTTTACAGAGCTAGAAAAAATAATAACAAAGAATATCTAGAAGAATAAAAGGTCAAGAATTTCAAGGGAATTAATGAAAAAAAATGCAAATGAAGGTGGCCTAGCTGTACCAGATCTAAAACTGATATTACAAGACAGTGGTCATCAAGACCATTTGGTACAAGCTAAGAAATGGAGTAGTCAATCAGTGGAATAGGTTAAGTGCACAAAACACAATAATCAATGACTACAGTAATCTGGCATTTGATAAACCCAAAGACCCTAGCTTCTGAGATAAGAACAAACTATTTGACAAAAATTTCTGGGGAAATTGAAAATTAGTATGGCAGAAACTAGGTATTGACCCACACCTAATACTCTATTCCAAGATAAGGTCAAAATGAGTTAATGATGTAGATATAAAGAGTGATACTATAAGCGAATTAGAAGAACAAAGCATAATCTACCTCTCAGATCTCTGAAGAAGGAAGGACTTTGTGTCCAAAGAAGAACTAGAGTACATTATGAAATGCAAAATGAATAATTTTGAATATATTAAGTTTAAAAGTTTTTATACAAACAAAATCAATGCAGAAAAGATTAGAAGGGAAGCAGTAAACTGAGAAAAAAAAATTTATATCCAAGGGTTCTGATAAAGGCCTCATTTCTAAAATATATAGAGGAATGATTCAAATGTATAAGAATACAAGTCATTCTCCAATTGACAAATCGTCAAAGGATATGAATAGACAATTTTCAGGTGAAGAAATGAAAACCATTTCTAGTCATATAAGAAAATTCTCTAAATCACTATTGATCAGAGAAATGCAAATTAAGACAGCTCTGAGATATCACTCTACACCTCTTAGATTGTTTAAGATGACAGCAAAAGATAATGATGAATTTTGGAGGGGATATTGAGAAAACTGGGACACTTATACATTGTTAATAAAGTTGTGAACTGATCCAACCATTCTGTAGAGCAATATGGAAATATGCCCAGAGAGCTATCAACCTGTGTATATCCTTTGATCCAGTAGTTTCTCTACTGGGTCTTATTCCAAAGAAATCATAAAAAAGGGAAAGGATCCACATGTGCAAGAATGTTTACAGCAGTCCTTTTTGTTGTGGCAAGGAATTGGAAACTGAGTAGATGCTCCATCAATTGGAGAATGGCTGAATAAGTTATGGTATATGAATGTTATAGAATATTATTGTTCTTTAAGAAACGATCAGAAGGATGATTTCAGAAAGGCCTGGAGAATTTTACATGAATTGATGCAAAGTGAAGTGAGCAGAATCAGGAAACATTGTACAATAAGATTATAAGATGATCAATTTTGATGGATGTGGCTCTTTTCAACTATAAGGTGATTTAGGCCAGTTCCACTGATCTTGTGGTAAAGAGAGCCATCTACATTCAAAGGGATGAAGGGACTGTGGGGACTGAGTTTGGATCACAACATAGTATTCTAACTTTTTTGGTGGTTTTTTGATTTTGTTTTCTTTCTCTTTTTTTTTTCCTTTTTGATCTGATTTTTCTTGTGCAGCATGATAGTTGTAGAAATATATACAGAAAAGAATTGCACATGTTTAACATATATTGGATTCCTTGGCATCTAGGGGAGGGGGTGGGAGGAAGGGAGGGAGAAAAAAATTGGAACACAAGATTTTACAAGAGTGAATTCTGAAAACTATCTACACATATGTTTTGAAAATAAAAAGCTTTAAAAAATTTTAAAGGTTTTTAAAAATACTTTGAAGGAAATTGCATCAATTGACTCAGTATACTTTTAAAAAATCCAAACCATAAGGCAATGAAAATAAGAACAAGACTTTTTAAAAGCTTTATTTTTAAGTTAAATTATATGTGCTTATAATTATTTATATTTAAAATATGTTTATACAGACTGGAAAAATTATAAGTAAGTCATGTTAAAATTATAAAGAAAAATTGTATCAGTTGAGGCCTGGTTCTCCTAATATTAGTTCCTTCTATTCTCTTTCTAGATTTCATAGCAGTGAAAACCTAGACCTCAGTGTATCATTCCACTAGAAAGTTCAGTCCCCTGACTCTACACTGCTCATGACCTAGAGAGAAGTCCTCTCTGACTAGCAGACCTAGCTTAGTTTGGAATACTGTATGCTATTTGGAATAATGAAAAAGCATTTGTCATAAAGCTGCTGCCTGGCTTGCTCAAAGTAGGGCATCTCACCAATCAGACAGTAGAAAGGGAGATGCTATGTATTATCACCCTTCTCTCAAAGGGATAGAACATTAAGCGTAGAGTAAGATTTGTGTGATACATCTGAGAAATGAGGCATGAAATTGACATTATAAGTTTTAATTATTATTAATGCCTTGCAGTGGCTGTTGGTGTTTAATTATACAGTGGCCATCCCAGATTTACTTTCCTCCCCTTTTTTCTACTTTTTTTCTTTTTATTGGCTTGATTCTTGATGTAATGGATGCTTCATGGAGATATTTGAAAACAGAAACTTAGTACAACAGGAAATCAATCAAGATATAAGTAAAGTTACCTTGGTAATCTTATTTCATTGGCATTTTTCTCCTCTAGGTTCACTGTGCCATGGTCAAACTGCCCAGTTGTTTTTGTCCTTTGTTCCCAAAGATGACCAATAACATCTAGAGGATGATGACTTGACTTGGAAGTACATTAGATTTGAGAGAAGCAGTATTATGCAAAATCATTACCTTCTCTTTCTCTAAAACTTCCCAATCTCACCTGCATTTTCCCATTTTGTACCTTTGCTCCCATCATTGCCTAGCATGATGCTTTTCACACAAAATTAAAGTTTAAAGAATACTGAATATTTCAACTATTAGTAAGAGAGTATTCCAGAGAAAAGCTCATGTTCAGCACGACTGAATTCATTTTAGATTCTCCCTTTTGGAGGAGGAGTTGAGGGAGATCTCTGCAATAGTGATGTTATTTATATAGAGAACTTATAGTTATAAAAATTGATCTCCAACTGACCTGCAAATTTATAGAATCTAAAAAATCTTGTTGAAATCTAGAGACAAGAGTCTAAGTTGTGGTCACATTGTGATTTTAGCCAGACTTTAGGTGGAAATAAAGGTAGAAATATTTTTAGTGTTTAGCTGTAGCCAATTGTAGAGGCTTTTTTCTCAACATTCAAGATGCCCCAAAGTGACACTGAGAGTTAACAGCATTTTGTAATTTCCAGATGGCAAAGCAGTAGTAGCTCATATTCAACCAGTACTCTAACTCAGGGTCATTCAGCCAGTATGTGTCAAAGGTGGATGGGACTTGGAACTGGGTCCTTGTGACTTCTCAACTGATTCTTTACTGACTTGGCTGCTTCTGTTTTTAAGTTTCTAAGATAAAGCTGCAAAGGACTTTCTTCATATACTATTATTCACCTGTCTTAAGGTCTAGTTGATGAGGGAACAATTAATTAATAATTGTAAAATACTTTGAAAATGACTTGGTAAAAGCCATTCAGGTCGGCAATTCCAACCACATGTTTGGAAGAGAAACTCTTTGAGGCTATGTGAAAACTATATGTTATCATTTATTTGGATCTTTTCAAAACACATTTAACATATTCTTCCTTGGTATTCAGCTGGGCCCTTAGAGTTAAAAAAAAAAAAAGTTTTTCTTCCAAAAATGTTTTGGAAGTCTCTCAGTGGAGTTACTTATTTTTGCTGAAACTTTTGCCTGAGATATTACATCTTCCATAGCTTCCATCAATGTCTTCTTATCTCTTTTCTTTTCCCTTCCACTCTATAAACACCCTTTATTTCCCCATTCTCTCTGTTCCAGCCCTTCTGTTTTCTCCCTCTGGATCCCTTTCCAACCTCTGTCTTCCAGGTGAACAACAGAAGACTTGGCAAATGTATTTAGGGCCAGTCATAGTATTGCTAGATTTGGCTCCCAGACTGCATACCAGCGAGCATGACTTACCTGCCTTTTGAAGGCTTCCAGTTCTAATCTCAGTCACAAATTCAGATTGTGGTTTGTGCAGATGCTTTATGAGTTTCTGATGGAAAAGAGCTTCCAGCTATGATTGGTGGTCATGCTGCCCTTGCTTCTGGTTAGAGGAACTTCTCAGTGACTCTCCCTCCTAAGTGCAGCCAGCACCAGCATTATCCTTATGACAGGGCTTGCCTTACCTCTTACCACGCTTACAGAATCCTTTTAAAGCTTTGCCTCCCCAGAGAGAATTCTCCATATTGGGATGTTTCCTTCCAAATCAGGTTTCTTATAATATCCGAAGCAGGAAGCTTTAGGGCATCTGGTGGTATATTATGTGAACGTGGATGGTTGGCACATCTGCCTGTTAAACAGGAAGATCAGGATCCAAAAGAAGAGTATTACCTCAATTTCCTCTCAAGTTCCTGCCAGTAGCAGTGATGGAAATTTGTTTGACTTTCACTGCAAATGAAGGTACTGGTGAATATTTCTACTACTCATTGTTAAAAAACCATGCAGGACTTTCTTTTGAGCAACCAGGTGCTCTACAAAGTCGGAAGCCAAAATTCAGGGCGTTTTGTAATGTCCAGATGGTCAAGGTGTTCATATTCAATGTGTACCATAAACCAATGACCAGCACCTAACATCATGTAATCCATTCATTCCATCTATACTTACCAAATACTCTCCATCTAAGGCACTATGCTAGTTATAGTATGGGATGCAAAGATGGAATGCTAAGGCCATTGCCCTTGTGGTTTAGAAAATGAGATAAAACAATGAGAAGGGTGAGGCAAGGGGAAGGAAAATGAATTTAATGAGCACTTACTAAGTGTCAGGCACTGTGTTAAGCACTTTACAAGTATGATCTTATTTGATCCTCATAACAATCCTGGATCTTTGGAATTGTTCATACTCTTTTTTCTCATTGTTGAATTAATTGTTGTTAATTAATTTGTATTAATCAATCAATCAACAAGCACTCATTAATTGATTATTGGGTGTATGGGATATTCTAGGAGGAATGGTATTTCTGGTATGAGAACTGCCCAGTCCTTTTCAGGGTATCCATCCACTTTTAGTGTCCACCTTTCACCCAACTCTCACCTGTAACTCCAAGAGGCTATAGCTTACTCAGGGGACACACACCATTAAAACTGGCTCAGCAAGACATTCTAAATCAATTTGAGGACAACCCTAAGGCTTCAAAACCATCCATGAGTTAGGTGGATGTTCACCTGAAACATGTAAATTCTTCCAATGATAGAATGAGCAGATGAAAAAAATGGGCTCCAAGGGCCATGAAGGTGGCTGAAACAGGTAGGGTAGAGCACTTAAAAACTTGGTCAGACATCCCAGGCCACTGCCAGTCATCTTGACTTTTGTCCTGCCATTGGACTTTGATGACTTTGAAAAAGAGAATGAGGCTGAAGACCCTGTGAAAGCTTCATCCTCCCCTGTCTCATTTAAATCAAGTTCATGCAGAAGACAAGTACATCTCCCATGATGGCGTTGGTCCATTTCAAAAGTGAAAGAGGAACAACTGTGTACTTGATACCATACTGAGCCCTATAGACACAGAAAAAAAAATTGAAAGTCTGCCCTCAAGGAGTTTTCAATCTAACAGGAAGGAGCAGAATGAGACAATGCAGACATATTAAGTATATAAATAACATGCACAAAATGAATCCAATATAGAAAAGTATCTTAATCATTGATTATGGTATGTAGTCAAACTACCTTTACCATATGATGTTAACTTTCTCTTCTTAAATGTGATTTTATAGAAGTAAGATACCTTCTTACTAGCTTCTTCTTCTGCTAGCTATATAGATTTTTTTTTCCTTTTCCTTTTCTTTCCTTTTGCACAGCTCCAGCTTTTTAATGAGAGGTTGAATGGATCTTATTGGTGACAGTGGAATCTCTTAGATGCTCTGAAGCAAATAACTTCATATTATTTTCAAACATATCTTAGTTATTTGAATAGATAAAATATCCCTTACTCTAGCTCTCAAAAACTTTGGCTTATTTTTTTTTAAATGTGCAGTACTTACAGTACAAAGCTTTCCAGGGTGAGGATTATTGGAAACAAACTGTTTCTTATTGTATTTTTTCCCTTTGCATCTTATAATGAAAAATCCTCCGGTGTTACTATTTAATTGCTTAGCAGTGGCTGTTTGTCAATTTGCCAGCAGGTTCCATCTTAACTGCTGTCGTTTGACTTCACTGCAACATAAATGTCGAGTAATTGAATTGCCAACATATCATTAAGCCCTCTACAAAGAGTTTTTCAGTGTATAAGTGCTTCAGGCTTTTGTGTCAGTATTGATTGATTCAGATACTAAAGAAATCTTTGGCAAAAGCAGACCTAGTGAGAAAATGTGGCTTCAGCTGGGACAAATTGTTGGGCATTGACCCTGTGGCAGTAAGTTGGTCTGCTTTTGTTTAGTTTTCCCTGGAGAAAGAGACTTGACCTTTGGAAAATGTTTAGGTGAGTGGGTGTTAATTTTAGGCATAGAAAGATAAAGTAACATGGCAATGTACTTCTGGAAAAAAAAACAAAGACTATCCTTTGAGCAACTCTGGTTATGAAATGAATATGGGATCTGGGAAGAAGAAGAAGAAAGATTTACACTTCATTGTGCCAGAGAATCACAAGAGAGTAGGCAGTACAGGGGGAAAAGCATTGTATTTGGAGTTAGAGGACCTACATCTATATTTCACTTTTTTTATTCATAACTTGGTGATCCTGAATTTTATTTCTTCCACTATAGAATGAAGAAGTTGAACTGATTGCCCTCTAAGCTCTACCATATGCTCTAAATATGATCCTAAAAGAGACCTCTCTGTTTCATAAAGTTTTTAATTGAAGGCAATTAGGTAGTGCAGTGGATAGAGTGCTGGACCTGCCATCAGGAAGATCTGAGTTCAAATATGGCTTCATACACTTAACCATTGTGTCATCCTGGGCAAATCACTTAGCCCTTTTTGCCTCAGTTTACTCATCTGTAAATTGTGCTGGAGAAAGAAATGACAAGTCACTCCGGTATCTTTGCCAAGAAATTCTCAAATGGAGTCACAAAGTCAGAAATGATTGAATGACTGTCCTGAGCCAAATGCACAAAGTGCTTAATTATCATGAAAAGGTCATGGCTTCTTTAGTTTTTGGTGAGAAGCTGGTGAGAAGTTGGATAGAAACTGATAAGAAGGAAGAAAGGGCTTGTATGGGACATTTAATTTCATTTGGCTCCATGACTACTTTTTAAATGCTAATGAGTTACTTTACAAATGCATATGATAGGGGACAATTAGATGGTAAAATGGATGGAGCACTGATCCTGGAGTCAGAGTTTAAATCCAACCTTAGACATTTAATGTTTCCTAGCTGTGTAACCCTGAGCAAGTCACTTAATCCCAATTGTCTTGTCAAAAAAAAAAAAAACATCCCAAAAAGCATATCGTGGAGAAAGAAAGGAGATGTAAGTAGAGGAATCAATGCAAATCCCTTACCTTGATGATTCAAATACTAAAAAATGTTTTTTAACTAGTAACCAGTAGTATCTTGACAGATGAAGAACAGTGGGTTTTGTTTTTTTTTTTTTTCATTTAGGGGTTAGCTCCTTGTTTAGTTCATCTTCAATATCAAAATCAATAAGGCATATAATATAATGGAAGAAAATTCAGAAAGAGCCCTGGGTTCCAATTATGTAACATACAATTACTCTTTCCAAGGAGAGCTATTAAGAATTTTTGCAAATATTTTTACTTTGGTATTCATATATTAATAGACCTATAGCTATAAGAATTCTTGGAGAAGGTAGCATGATAGTATGAAAGGACTATTGGAGGTGAAATCAGGGAATCTGGTTTCAGATCTGGGACTTTCATCTTTAAAGTAATGGGAAGTGGGAGAAAGAAATGATCTGAGCAAGAACCAAGATCTGAGATTTAGAATCAGAGGGGATTTTAAAGATAAGTTGTAGGTGATATTAGCCTAGAGTTAGGAGGACTTTTGTTCAAATCCAGGAGCAGACATTATCTATATGACGCTGGACAAGTCACTTAACCCTGACTGGCTCCAAAAAGAAAGAAAAGAAAGAAATATAAACTGGTCCAATTCTCTCCTTTCACATCAGGTATTCCCCCTTTCATATGTAAATAATTTGATTACTGCAAAAAGCAGAAAAATAATTCACATGTAAAGAAGCAGATTTTCAGAGGAAATGTTGAGACACAGATAGTATAGGTGATCCAGATAGAGAATTGCTCCTCACATAAATGTACAAGAAGTCCTTTTTGAAGGCAGAGAAATGATTTTAGCTGCAGGGCATTTTGGTTTCATTTTGTTGTATGTGATCGTTTTGATAAATCAGTTAACTTTTTGAAGACTTTAGGAAGATTAAAAAATGTTGGCCATGTTAAGTGGATTTCGTTAATTTTAACTTATGAGGTAAAGATGCATCACTGACCTCCAGAGGGCTCTGGTTTGAAACACCAGGAGGTAGATAAATCCAGCAATTAGGAAGCCAGAGGCAAGAGTGAAGGTCACATTGTACTTGGGCTACAAATAGATGAGAAATTGAAGCCAAGAAAATTGATTAGATCAGTGGTCTCCAACAGTGGTATTATTCCAGTGGAGCAGGTGGTCTGATCCAAAGGCACAGGTGATAGACCAATTAGAGGATAGAAAGATAGGGTTCATCCCACCCTCCCTGGCTCTCTCTCTATTTCCCTGTCCAAGACAAGCTCCTTACTTTGCCTTATCTATTTCTTGTGTTAGTCTTTAGGGGTTGTTATAAACTGAACTACCCACTACTCATCACAACAGTTAGTAGCACTGGGGGAAAAAAGACCCCTTCCTTTCCCCTAAGTCTCTCCAGGTTTTTGGTAGGAACCACTCAGAGTTGTGACAAATATTGGCAAGTAAGAGCCCTGACCTCCCTTATTTGTTAATAAATCACATAGGATAGGTAGTCAAAGAAGGATGGTATTCGAGAATCACAGACAAAATAATCATCTTTTCTTTCAAAAGTACCCTTTCCAAAGTTCCCTATGACTACTAAAGCTGCCACTAACCTTTCCATATCATCATTATCATCATGGAATAATCACTTTTCCTCAGTGTATATACACATGTGCTCATAACTAGGTCATCAGTTGCCAAAGCTACCCATTTTTATCTCTACATCTGCCCTGTTTTCTCTCCTCATATTGTTGCCAGTCTGGCACAAGCCTTCATTACCTGTCACTTGAAATATTGCAGTAATCTTCTAATTGGTCTACTAGCCTCAAGTCTCTTCCCAGTATAATCCATCATCCACCCATTGGGCAAAATGATTTTCCTAAAGTGCAGTTCTTTTCCCTACTCAATAAACTCTAGGGGCTCATATTGACTCTAGGATTAAATTGTTTCATCACTGTCTCATCTCTAAAAAAAACTTTTTGGTTGTTTTATAATGTACATAATTATCAGGATAGTATTGTGTATATGTATAAATTGGGGTTGAATGTTCTAAATGTTTTACTAGTAGGGATGTAAGATTAGTATTAAGTAATCTCTAAGCTCTCTTCTAGGGAGGCAACTAAATGACACAGTGGATAAAGTAATACGTCTGAAATCATGAAGATTTGAGTGCAAATCCAACCTCAGACACTCACTAACTCTGTGATCTCTGTTGCTATACACTACAATTTTTTCTTAAGGAAGGGAAAATAATGACACTGGATTATTGTGAGGTTCAGATGAGATGATAACAGAGTGACTGCCACATACTAGATCAATCAATATTTATTAAAATATGCCTAGCCCTGTGATAAACTTTGCGGATACAAAAAAGAGGCAAATGGTAACCCTTGCCCTCAAGGACCTTATAGTCTAGTAGGGGACAAAACAGACAAACTATCTGAAGGATAAATAAGAAATAATTAACCGAAGAAAGGCTTAGTTATCACTTAAAAGCCAGTGGATGGAGATGATTAATGAGAGCCTTCCAGGCATGGGAGACAGTTGGAGAATGTTCTCAGAGAAGAAAAATGAAGTGTATTATTTGTGGAACAGCCAAGAGGCCAGTATCACTGGATGGAAGAATACTTGATAAGAAGTTTATAAGAAGCCTGGAAAGGTACAATACTTCTAAGTCATGAAGGATTTTAAATGCCAACAGATAATTTTGAATTTGACCCTATTGGTGATGGAGAGCCACTGGAATTTATTAAGTAGGTGGATGGGCATCCCGAATTTTAGAAAACTCACTTTTGTGACTAATGGAAAATGGATTGGAATGAGAAGAGATTTGGAGAGAGATCCACTAGCTGGTTAGTGCAGTAATCTGTGAGGTGATGAAGTCCTTCACCAGAGAAGCAGCAAGGTTAATGGAAAGAAGAGGGATATTTTTGAGTGGTGTTATAGATGTGAAATGTACAGCCCTTGGCAATAGATTGGATAAGGGGAGGGGAACATAGATAAGAATTGAAAATGACTCTTAGTTTGTGAACCTAAAGAACTAGGAGGAGGATAGTGTCCTCTATAGTAATAGAGAAGGCAGGAGTGAGGAGGGTTTAGGTGAAAGATAATAAGGTCTGTTTTGGATTGGAGTCTAGGAGTTAGAGATGTCTGAAAGGCAGTTAGAGATTTGAGTTTGGGGGGTCAGTAGTTTGGGTCATGATAAGTAGATCTCAAGACTGATAACAAAGATATGGTAATTAAACCCATAAGAGCTGATACGATCCCTAAAAATTGCTGCTTCTTTCCTATCCTTCCCTTTTACTTCTAAATCTATTTCCTCTGATCATGTAATCCAGTCCTTTCATTTTAAAGATAAGGAAACTGAGGCCCTAGGACACAGGGTTATAAAGATAATAAGCAGCAGAGGAAAAAGCATAGTCCTTGGATTCCAAATCCTCTGCTGCATTGGGCACACCATGCTGTTTCTTCATTTAAGCATTTTAACATTTTCAGAATTATTGTCTCACCATAGCCAACCTCTCACATTCTGTACTATGGTAACAAGTCACCAGGAGGGGTCCTAATAATTCACTCTTTGCTTTCTTTTGGTTTTAGAATATTTCCCAACTTCCTTGTGGCAAAGCCCTCTATAACTATGAGGGGAAAGAACCTGGTGATCTCAAGTTTAACAAGGGAGACATCATCATCCTGCGTCGAAAGGTGGATGAGAACTGGTACCATGGGGAGCTGAATGGAAACCATGGCTTCTTCCCTGCCAGCTATATTCAGTGCATCAAGCCCTTACCACAAGCCCCACCCCAGGGCAAAGCACTTTATGACTTTGAGATAAAGGATAAAGATCAGGACAAGGACTGTTTAACTTTCACCAAGGTAAAGTGAAACATCGCATGTCTTAAATCATTCTCATTTGAGGTTTTTGTGAAGCTACCCACTTTGTCCTTGTTCTCCCTTATTCAAGGTTCCCTTTTATAACTTGACTCTATAGCTCAAAGTAGACATAAAGGAAAAAGTCAATATATTCTTTTAAAATATCAATGGGGCAACTAGGTTGTGCAGTGAATAAAGCACTGGTCCTGAAGTCAGGAAGATCTGGTTCAATTGTGAACTTACATACTTGTTAGCTGTGTGACTCTCAGCAGTGCCTCAGTTCCTCATCTGTAAAATGGGAAGATACTGGAAAAGAAAATGGCAAATCATTCCACTACTTTTGTCAAGAATACCCCATGTATAAGATCTCTGAGTTCATGTTGGACATAAGATAAAACATAGGATACTGATACCTTTTGCCTTAAGAGGGTCCAACAGACATTTTACTGAGGTGTAAAGGTGTAAAATAAGAACAACAACAATGAAAAAGTATTATTTAGTCTTCCATAATAAAGGATTTGTTAAAAGCAGACTTCCTGTTCTGAAAACGCTGTTTGTTTCTCAGAGGAGTAAAATTTTTTTGTTTTTGCTTTTAATATCTTCTGATAGCCTAAAATAAGTCTTACCCTGAGTACCATTGCTTCCAAGATAAGAGACAAAAGACAAATACATTTATCAAGAGCCATTTGAACTGCCTGAGAAAGTATTCTTGACCTAAAGAATGACCAGCATTTAAAAGAAGGAACAGGAACAGGGATATAGACTGGACCTTTTATTTCATCAGAATAGTGAATACTCTTGGGTAGAAATTCATTCACTCAGTATAGATCATTTCCTTCTTTGTAAGTTATTATCTTTGAGAGTTTCTTAGATCACTGAGAATTTAATTGACTTGTTCATGTCTTCCAGGATTCAGAGCTTGCTCTCTATACATTTTATTGTGTTGCAAAAAGAAATTTTTTTTCATCAGTTGAAAGGATCATCGACTTAGGCAAGAAAGGATCTTAAAGGGCATCTGGTCAAACATTTCCATTTTACAGATAAGGAAACTGAGTCCCACAAAAATAAGGTGACTTGTCCAAGAATCCAGATCTTCTGCTTCCAAACTTTATTCTTTTTTCTAAAACACCATTGATTTTTTTGTGAAGTCCAACTTTTAAAGAAATGTTTTTAATGGTTAACTTAATGCATTTGGAATTCCATTTATTGCCCCTAGTTGATGGTAGTAGATTTTTTTTTTACAGTTTTTTATCCTGTTCCTTGTGGTTCTCTTATTCCTCATTGTTTTCAAGGTCTTGTGGCCTATGATCTAGCTTTTGGTTTAAGTTCCCATTGATTTCTTTTTTATCTTATAGAACCTAGAAGAACTTATAATTCAGTTCTGCTCTAAAAGAAATGGTTCCTATTCTTTCCTGATGTGCTTCATACTTCAGGTACTGGCAGACAATTATTAGCTCTTAGCTAAGCCAATCTGTTCTTCTGTTAAAGATCTTGTCTCAATTATAGGGGCAACTCCTTTGGGCCATCCATGAAATTTCATGGGTGTCATTTTATCCTGCCCTTGAATAAGAATCCTACCTTGGGGGAGTTTTCATCTATAGTTACTTTTAGATCAAAATAATAAGATTAGATAGCTTCAAATGTTGAGGATATATAGGACTATTTTAAAGTAGAAAGAAATGGTTTTACCACTATCATCCTTCTCTTCCTCTCCTTCCATTAATCTATCTTTAAAATTCCCCTTAATGTTTACATTGTTCTCCACCCTGTTTCCCATTTGCTTCTTTCCTCGTTCCCAAAAGCTCAGCACTCAGCTGTTTTAGCTCCCCTCCTTCTGTCATGGCTAACCCATCCTCTCCTGACTGCTATTTATGTCTTGTTCTATTGTTCAGTGTGACAGTGAATAATCTATTTTCCACAGGGGATTCAACCCTGTATTTTTTTTTATTTCTTTCATCAAGGTGTTCTGATGCTAATTTCAACTGTCACTTACTTGATGAAGCTTCCTAGGAAGCTAGGCTCTGGTCCCCTCTGCTGCTGCTTTGTCCAGTGGCCAGAGGGGCAGATTGCCAGAGACGTGATTTGTTGGGCAGACAGAGCACCAGCCTTGCTTGTTTCTTTGCCAAATGAAGTCTGACCTTTCTCTCTGGAGGAAAACCTCCTGGAGACTGAAGGCCTCTGTCCTATGATTTGTGACAAAACTCAGTGCCTTTAACACCCTTTTCACAGCTCCTGTTGACTCTATGCCCGGATGTGAAACTGCACAAGCCTTTTGTCCAATGCTACTCAAAAGTTCCTCTAAATTTAAAGAGACCCAGAGAAGTATACAAGGTCACTTATGCTGAACCATTTAATTTGGCCAATGTTTCTCCTCTCTTTGAGGTTGGAGTGATTTCAATAAATCTCATCCATGGATTCCCGCCTATAGGCATTGGAATATTATGGATCAAGTCTGGGGATTCTAGTCCCTTTATATTATAGATAAATAAGGAAGCTGAGACACAAATAAATTAAATTACTTGCTCAAGGTCACATAACAAATCAGTAATGAGGATAAATTAAAAAAACACTCATCCTTCCTCATTTAACAATACTACCAGAAACCTCAGCAAAGTGTCTGTTGGATCCTCTTAAGACAAAAGGTGTCAGCATCTTCCTACCATCCATTGCTAACATTGGGAAATATTACCAAATCATTTAGTATCATGTGAATTTGCTTGACCCACTTTGTGAAAGTAATACCACATAGCTCTTTTGGCTTTTAAACAAAATATTTCCAGTGTGGTGGGGAAAAAGAGCCTTTTGATATTTCTAAGCTTCTTTTAGGTCAGTTGTGATCACTAGAGGACACTTTCACTGTTTCAAGCTTTGATTATCCATCCATCATGATAACCTCATGTCTTTCCGAACAAATCAAACTATAAGCATGGGAATTTCCCAGTAACTAAATATACCCCACCTCCACTTCCCACCATCTCATTCAGTC
Organism: Antechinus flavipes; assembly: GCF_016432865.1. Classification (NCBI taxonomy): domain Eukaryota; kingdom Metazoa; phylum Chordata; class Mammalia; order Dasyuromorphia; family Dasyuridae; genus Antechinus; species Antechinus flavipes. The sequence goes on along the minus strand of NC_067400.1, from coordinate 174,390,647 downwards.
TCTTGATGAACTTTGACTAAATTAGTATAATATTTTTGCAAAACCAGCCAGCTATTCATTCAACAAACATTATTATACATGAATATTGTGTGTAGAATATTGTGCCATGTGGTAGAGGAAATTAAATGTTGAAAGTATATTTTTTGCCTTTAGGGAGTTCACATTCTGGTTAGAAGATGAGCCATAAATACAGCATCATATGAGATATCCTAGAAATTAGTGTTGTTGTAAGTTATTAAAGCTTAAATTGACCAAGCTTTATTAAATACTTTTGTTAATTTCTGTACAATAGATTGCACAAATGTACTAGAGAGTTAGAAAATAAAGGAAAGGCTCCTTACTAACCAGATTTATTCTGTAAGATCACACTTGCTCACACTAATCAAGCAAACAATATCATAATAATAGCTAACATTTAGGTGGCACTTGTTACATGCCAAGCACTGTCTTAAGCACTTTACAGTTATAAACTTGTGATCTTCCCAACAATCCTAGGAGGTAGATGCTATTATTATCTCCATTTTGCAGATGACTGAGGCATCTCAGAAATTAAGTGACTCATTAAGGGTCACACAATTAATAAACGTTTGATTCTGGATTTGAACGTGGCTTCCTTGACCACATTCCTAATTTTCGTTCTACCACCTAGTTCTCTCCAAACTTGTATTAAGCATAGTGTGTACAGAGCTGTACACTAGCTAGACCAAGTAACTTGAAGTTAAGGGTCACATAGTTAAGGGAGTGTTAGAGGCAGAAATTAAATTCAGGTCTTCCTGACTGCAACTCTAGTGTATTGTCCATTGCACTGTGCCACCTTAATAATCACCACAAAGATTAGTTGCCTATTATGTTTGCTAATTATCATTATTATTATTATTAAATATTATTGCTAATAATTTTCATCTTTTTTTCTCCCCTTCAATTTTTCTTTTCTATTTGTCCAGAGATGATGTTTCCCTAGTAGCTTGAATTAAGTTGAAATTGACCTGACTACTAGCAAAAATAATAGTAGTAACTGACATTTATATTTAGCACTTTAGGTTTGCAAAACCTATGCCATATATTATTTGATTTGATCTCATAATAGTCCCATGATGTAGATTTTACAACCCAGTCATAGAAACTAAGACTCAGAATTTTTGTTGTTGTTGCATTGACCTTGCAGTCCACTAAAACATTGAGATTATTTTTTTATTTATGTAATAAAACAAGCATTTCTATAATATAGAATAATAAAAAAAAATGATTGCACATGAAACTGCAAATCTATTATGTACAACTTATTCTTCTTTTTATAAAATAGTTATTAAGTAATTTTCCCCCTCCTCTTACCCTAAAGATGGCTATCATTAGATACATACACACACACACACACACACACACACACACACACACACGTATATTCTATACATACTTCTGTTTATCCTTTTTTTCCTTTGCATAAATTTTTTCCTCAGACAAACTGCCATCTAGCTATGCCTCCTTCCTATACTTATGAGATTAAATTTATGTACTCAAGTTCATAAAAATCACAGATTAACAGCAATTAAGGATCTTAGAGATCAAGAACAACTCATTTCACATTCATGGAAACTCAGAGGTTCCATGTTAAACAAATAAGTGTTGAATATGGGATTTGAACTTAGGTCGTTGTGACTTCAAGTCCAAGACACATTACACTGCTTCCCAATTATGATTTTGATTTGTATCATATATCTAATTTGGGGTGGGGGGGTAGTTTGGCATTAAACTAGCTCCTGGGTTGTTTTCCTACTGCTTTGAAGCCAATAGGCAGGTGTGAAGTTCGTGAAGGCTAAAGCTAAAATAAGGAAGTTTTTAATTAAAATTGCTCATAGGATTACTGATGAAGTTAGGAAATGAATGAATAGAGAGTCTTGGAGTAACACAAAACTCTTCAAGTGACTTTTAAATAATCATTATTTCTATCCAGACCACAATTTACTTCCTCTCTCTTTGATATTCATTTCTATCATCTGATCCCACCATAGAATCTCAGATTGTGAAAGGATCCCACTAGCCATCTGGTCTAATATGCACCTGAGCAAGAGTGCATCCCCACAAATGGTAATTTGCTTTCTTAAGCCTTTAGTAAGAGGAAAGTCACTAATTACTAGGCATCCCACTCCATTGTTGGAAAACTAGTTGTTAGGAAATTGTGGGAGTTTTCAACTGAGATGTCCACTTTAATTTACCTCTTTGTAAATTAATAGGAATTAAAACTATTTGAATGGCTAGACCAGAACAGAGTCATTGATGTTTCAATATAAGCTTGAGAGGTCTCTAATGGAGGGTCCAGAGATTTCTATACATTGCCTTCTGGGGTCAAGCAAATAACGTCTGCTATCATTTTCATATTTCTTTAAATTCTCATAGAAAGCATAACATTTCTATATATCTCCTCACTGGCACATGTCTTTTCATTAAAATAAGGTTCTTATACTAGTTGATGATGGTCTTTCATTCTCAAAGAGGACCATAACATCCAATGGGCAATGTCTTGATTTTCATTTGAACTGGATTTAAGTGAGACAGAGCTGTTCAAAGTCATCATTCCTCTCTCCTCCAGAGTCATCTGCTAAGGTGGCACAATGGATAAAGTATTGAGCCTAGAATTAGGAAGACTCATCTCCTTGAATTTATTTATGGCCTCAGATACTTACTATGTAACCCTGGGCAAGTCACTTAATCCTGTTTGCCTCAAATTGAGTTTCCTCAATTATAAACTGAAGAAATAAATGCTAAGTCACTTCAGTATCTTTGCCAAGAAAAGTCAGACATGATTTTTTCCTAGTAATTGAACAACAAAAATTACCCCTCATTCCTTCACCTCATATTCATATGGACCAATAGCAGTCTTCTTCACCATCATGGTTGCCTTCCTCTTTATAGTTTTCAGTATGTCAAAGTCTTTCTTAAAATTTCCCCTTTGGGCAAGTCTGATGATCAGAAATGCTTTCCTAATATCTAACATGAATCTGCCTTTCTAAAACTGTTTTTTTCAAAATTTTTAAATTTAATTTTTATTTATGGAATAAAGTAAATAAAATATTTCCATAACATAGTATAATTAAAAACTGAAACTTTCACAAGTGACTCTTTGTTCTCCCATCTAACACCAGGTATAATAGGTCTAATCTGTCTTCTACATGGCAGTCTTTCAAATTCTTGGAAATGGCTATCAGGTTTTCTCTAAGTCTGCACATCCTAAGTTTCTTCATTTGATCTTCACACGGCATGATCTACACTGCCCTCCCTAATGTGGCTACACTCCAGCTTGTCAACATCCTTCCTAAAATGTGTTACCCTGGGCTGAACATGATACTATTCCAGATGTTGTCTGAGCAGGGCAGAGACTGGGTTAATTGGAAGTTATCTTCTATGCCCTATAGGGATTACTAGTTTCAAAGAATCTGAATAAACAAATAAGATATACCAAGCTTGCTTGAGCTCTAACATCCTGACATTCTTCAGGGGCCATTGGAATTCCCTAACCATTATGACTAATCACATAGTTGCTTTCACATGAGACTTTAAAGGATGACAAATGGTATACCACATTTCCCTGCAGCTTATGTCATGTGGTGAAACAACAGAACTATTTAAGCAGCTGCTGGGACTGTGCCCAGATGCTATTCCTCACCTGGACCAACATTCCCCAGGGTTATCACCTTAGGTCCAGTCACTTAGCGCTTTAATAAGAGAATAACAGTTTGTTCAAGCCTCATGCTTCAGCTATTCTAGGGTGCCTTGGTCTTGACATGTGATTAGAGCTGGTTGATTATCTTCTACTTCCCAATTTGTGAATCAGCATATTGGAATATGCTCAGATTTGAAAAGCAAGCAACAGGGGCTCATCCTCCTATTGTTTCCAGTTTCTTGAAGTAAAGTAAAATTAAATCAGGAAAGCTAGCTTAATTATTGTACTCCTAAGACATAATTCCCTGTTGTACAGTGGTCAGTGGTCAGTTCAGTTTGGCCTGTTTCAATTTGGGAGGAAAAAAGTGCTAGATCTTGTTAGGGGACTTGGATTCAAATCCTAATTACAGATTTAACTAATTAGGGAGCTTTAAGTGAATAACTTTTTCTTTGTTTTCTTATCTTTAAATAGGGAAAGTACTTGTACTATCCTCTTTCTCAAGTTGTGAGGAAAATACTTTATAAATCTGTGAAACTAGTGGGTCTGTAGAGTTATATACATCTAAAGTAAACATAATCTAGTTGAGAGATATAGTATAGTACAAAGTTTCTTAAACTGTGGGTTGCAACCTCATATAGGATCCTGCAACTGAATGTGAAGGTCATGAAATTATGATTTATTATCACTAAGTGTGATTTATATATCTATTTCATATACCTATATACCCAAGGTCACAAAAATATTTTCTTGAATGAAAAGGTGTTCTAAGTAGAAAAAGTTTAAGAAACTTTAGTATAGTGTACAGAGCTGGCTACAGTCAAGAAGCTTTGGATTCAAGTGCTTCTTACCAATATGTACTTTGTGACTCTGGCTAACAACTTAATCCTAGGAAATTCTCTGGAACAGTTTCTTAACGTGTGTGTGTGTGTGTGTGTGTGTGTGTGTGTGTGTGTGTGAAGGATCCTATAAGCAATCTATGAACCTGTGAACCCTTTTTCAGAATAACATTTGTAAGTGCCTAAATATATTATGAAGGAATCCAATTGCATTGAAATAACAATATCAAAATACTTACCCTCCTAAAATTTATATCCACAGACCCTCGAATCCCATGTTAAGAACCCTAGTTATGAGTATAAGGACAGAGCAGTTATTAATCTGCTTTGATAGAGGATTTCCTCACCAAAAGTTGCTTACATCAGTGAACCAGATCTGGTTCAAACAAACAAACTCAAGCTAATATCTTTTTGGTTCCATTTCATACTAGTCTTCCCTGCATGTCTTTGTGACTTGTCACAAAATGTCTATGAGCCATGTCTTAGAGAGACATACAAGATGACTTCAAGGATTTTAAAAGATGCCATAGCTTTCTGAAATTATAATGGGCAGTCTTGGAAAACAGCATTTTCCTTTTTTCCACCATTATTTCTATTTATTGTTTTTTTCCCTCCCTCCCCCCCCACCACTTAATAGTATTTTATTTTTTCCAATTATATGTAGAGATAGTTTTCAAAATTTGTTCTAGTAAGATTTTGAGTTTCAAATTTTTCTCCCTCCTTCCTTTCACTCTCCCCTTCCCAAGACAGTAAGAAATCCGATGTACAGTCATTCTAAACATATTTGCATACTAGTCATGTTGTGAAAGAATAATAAGAAAAAAAAGGAAAAAAACACAAGAAAGAAAAAACAAAAAAGTGAAAATACTATGATTTTATCTGCATTCAGTCTCCATAGTTCTTTCTCTGGATGTGATGGCATTGTCTATCACAAGTCTATTAAAATTGTCTTGGATCACTGTATCGCTAAGAAGAGCTAAATCTGTTGTAGCTGATCATCATACAAGGTTGCTATTATTGTGCATAATGTTCGCTGCTCACTTCATTCAGCATCAGTTCAGATAAATCTTTTCAGATTTAGGGAATAATATTCCTTATCCCATTGAAAGACTTTAAACAAAAGATGGATAATTAATCACTTGGTAGGTGTGTTCTAGAGAAGATTCTTCAAAATATATGTGTGTGTGTGTGTGTATATATGTATAAGTATATATATATATGCATATATATGTATATATATGTATATGTATATACATTATATGTAAAAACAACTTTTTTTTACATCTGTTTTGTAAAATTCTGAGGTTCAAATACTCTCTCTCACCCTCCTCTACTCCCTTCTTGGAAGACAAGAACTTGATATAGGTTATACATGTGCAGTCATGTAAAACACATTTCATATTAGTCATGTTGTGAAAGAAAATTCAGATTATTTTTAAAAAACCAAGAAAATTAGAAAAAATTAAAATATAATATGCTTCAATGTGCATTCAGACTCCATCAGCTTCTTCTCTGGAGGTGGATAACATTTTTCATTCTAAGTCCTTTGGAATTGTCTTGAGTAATTGGGTTGCTGAAAATAACTAAGTCATTCATGGTTGATCATGGACAATATTGCTATTACTGTGTACAGTGTTTCTCCTGGTTCTGCCCAATTTGCATTAGTTCCTCTAAGTCTTTCTAGGTTTTTCTGAAACTGTCCTGCTCATCATAATACAATAATATTCCATCACAAGCATATACCACAACTTGTTTAACCATTTCCCAGTTGATGACCATGTTCCCTGGGTAGGTGGGTAGGGAGATTTTTATTCATTTAAAGGTTGGATTCAGTACTGTCTAAGGTTTCTTCCAACTCTGAGATTTTGTAGTCACAATTCTCCCGAATATGGGAAGAAAAATAATGAGGAGGAGAGGAATTTTGCCAAGCATTAAAGTCTTTTGTACTCTCCTTCCGGGTGAAATAGAGAAATGTGGACAAATTTGATAGTAAAATTAAATGGATTGAGAACTTTTTGGTGGGCCCAAAGAGTTATCCAGGAAAGAAGGGAAAAGGAATAATACTCTTGCATGACTAATTAAGGTCCTCATAAAAATGATGCATAGTGGAGGTATGAAGAATAATGAAGAGTTGGGGGAGGGAAAGGTCAAAAGCAGGAGAACAGAAAGGAGATCTTGATTCCAAAGAAGAAAAAATAGTTCGAAGTAATTGCATATGCAGAGTTTAGGTATACTGTCAGGTCAGGACTCGTAGTTATTGAATTAGTTGTGATTTAAAATGAAGTTTGTTCCTGGGGTCCAGACAGAAAAGAAACTTTTCTTGAGATCTGTTGATCAATAGAGCTGAGAAAAATAACTGCAGTCTTGGATTAGGGGTGGAAACAAAGGTGAACCTACAGAAAAAGGATCATCAAATGAGTGAACCAATTTGCAGGATGGAATGGAGTGTCTGCGAGAGAGATTTAAGTTGTGCTTTAAGCCTGTGCCAAACTGTATTGAGTAACATGAAACTGAGTGCCGGTAACTTACCTAATTTGTATATAGTTTGGACCTCCAAGATTCCCTTGTCCTGCCATAAAATCTGCATGTACTTGTAGCAGCTGATCAGGTATGCATATTCTGAGGGCAAACACTGTTTCTTACAGTTATTATATATCCTCCTTAAGCCTAAAAGAGGATTTTGCACGTACTACGCACTCAATAAATATTTGTTGAATTAGTGTCCAAGACAAATTCCTCTGGTGAAGGTGTAACTTGAGAAAAAGGAAAGGATGGGAATTCCAGAAGTACAGTCTTTGGAGGAGAAATTCCTCTTATCCCCTGGGTAGTTGTAGCTGAAAGTTACCTAAGCAACAACAAAAAAAACACTAGCAGAACTTTATCTTTGGGGCTGCCTTGAGAATACTCTCAAGGTACCATTTTTTGTCAAACAGATACTTGCCTGAAATCCTTCATTCTCCAGAAAATCATCTCAAATCCAGGAGAGTCACGACCCTCTTAATGTATTTCACTCAACAAATGATTGTGTAATAAATCTATTTTTATTAATAATATAAGAAATAATATAAGAATAATATAAGCCTTATGAGAGCTGGGGATGGGGGAAAGTGTTCAGCTGAAGTGCAGCCAAGATCCTAGGTCACTTAACTTTTAAGTCCCTGGAAGGCAAAGTCTTGGAACTATGTGTTTTACCAACATGATCCCTGTTGTATTGTGGTTACCCAATAAGTATTAAAAGATAGCTACAAAGATGTTTAATGACAGTAAAGTTTATGGGCATCAAGAGCTTAGAGAAATTTGTTTGGGCAAATTAGAGAAGGTGAACTATTTAAACTATGGAAGCTATTCAAGCTATGGAAGTGCTGACTGAAATTGATCATCTTTCCCTGTCCTCATCTAACCCCATCCCCCACCTCACCACACACATAGTTTTCAACTAATTAAATGTTTGATATGGTGGAAAGTTATTTATTTGTTAAGTATCAGAGCATCTTTACCAATTAAAAAAAAAACAGATCAAGAATGTGCCTTTCAGTTGGAGAATAGCTGAACAAGTTATGTTATAGCGATATAACGGAATGCTGTTGTGCTATAAGAAATTATGAAAAATCTAATCAGAGAAAACTGGGAAGACTTATTGAACTAATGCAATGGGGCTGTGAGTAGAACCAGGAAAGTTACGCAATAATATAACAATAAAATTGTAAACAAACAACTTTAAAAGGATGAACTTTGATCAGTGCAATGATAACCACAATTCCATGACTCCTAATGAAATAAGCAACCTATCTCCTCACAGAAAAGTGATAGCACACACACATACACACACACACATCCACCCCCACAATCCCACACCCACCCATTTACATACATTTCACATAAAACACTTTACATAGCTGTTGCAGGAATTAATTTTGCTTGACTGTGTATTTGCTATAAGGGTTGTATTTTTTTTTTCTTTTTTAATATTAAGGAAGGAGTGGCAAGGAGAAAAAGTATACTGTTGTTATCCAAAAAAAAAAAAGTTTAAAAGAAACAAATACTTAAGCTCTAAGCTTTGACCTCAGGGAATTTACCATTTAGTTGTTTGTAAAGGAACAGGATTTTTAAAAAATGAATAATGTAAGACAATATATAAATGCCAAGTAAGTGTGAGGGACAATAAGGACTGTAAATTTTCAAGAAAAAGAATAGTGCCTGGACTAGGGCATTGGCAGGAACATCAGAAAAAAAGAATCTGTGAACAAAGTATGAAGCAGACATCTTGAAGTGTTGCAATATGAAAAAGTGGTGATGAAGGGTTTGGTTTTATTGCTGCCACTAACTTATTCTATGACTTTGAACAACTCACTTAATCTCATCTACTTAGAGATGATAACTGAAGCTCTGAGAGGATATGAGATTACAAAAAGACAAAATGTAGAAAAATACCCCCCAGAAAAGCACTGGGACTGGACTTTGTTTCCCATTTAGAGGACAAGAGGAGAGTTACTCAGCAAAGAGTAAGGAATGATTACATATCATAGATGCCATTTATACAACTTAAGTTCTGCAAAGTACATCCCATGATAAAGGTACTCTCCAGATATTGTTTTACAGATGAGAAAGCAGAGGCAAAAGTCAATTCAAGAGATTTAGCACTTAGTATAGGTGCAAAACACAATGTAGGCAATGGGGAGAGAAAGACAAAAGTGAAAAAAAAAACTCTCTTCAGGGAATGTAAATTCTTTTAGGAAAACCAAAACCAAGAAGGGGAAGAATGTGAACATGAGTGTGGGGGTAGATCTGAGAAGAGTGGCTCCTTTCATACATGAGCTGAACTACAAAGGATGACAAGGATTCTAAGAGTCAGAGAAAAAGAAGGGAGCATATGTGTTTGCCAAAAGAATAGTTAGTAACCTGGTTTAACTGACAAAAAATTACATGAAATAAGGCAGTAAAGACTGGGAAAGAGAGGAGTGGCAGATTTCAGTATGCTTTGCCAGGTTAAAAGCTTATATTTTATTCAAAAGGCAATGAAAAACCTTAAGCAGGAAAAGGACATAGTGAGACCTTTGTTTTAGGAATTAGCCTTTGTGAAATCAAGGCAACCAAGGCCGACGAACAATGAAAAGCAGGTAGTTTGAGAAGCAGAAACAGCTGGGAAGAGACAAAATAAGAGCTTCTGTGAAAAGGGATGGAAAAAAGTAGTTTGTGTTATGACTCAGCAAAGCCCCTAGGAAGCTTCTATTCTTGAATGCCTAAAACTATGATCCCCTCTTCTGTTCCTCCAAGGACCTAGTCAGGGATATTATATTACCAATAGAGACCCCTAACTTTACAAGTTTCTGCTCAGTTTTGAACCTGAGAATTAGGTATCTCTGATCAAATGAGAATATGTCAGCTAGATTAGGGCAATTCTAATGACCTCTTATTTTAAAAAATGGATTAGATTGAGCATCCCTATTATGTCCACCTATTCTATGCTACCCTTTTCCATGTTTATTAGGTTACTTGGATCTTTTTCAATGCTAGAATTTGAAACTATCTTTTGATATTCTACCTAGTATATTTATTTTTTATTAAGATGAGCATTTCCCTATAAAGCCAAGAGTTTGAAAGAGTCTAACTGTATATTCAAATTCATTGTACATATATATACACATACATATATATGTATATATACACAGATATATATGTGTGTGTATATACATATATGCATGTAACTATGCATGTGTTTGTAAACACACACACACACACACACACACACACACACACACCCCTTAGAGGAACTCAGAGGAAGCAAGAAAAGATCTGCAGTTATAGGTAAGCCTCTGAAAGATGAAAGGTAATAAATAGTTGTAGAAAGATCTGATTGCTTATGCCCTTCCTCCCAAACTACTTTGTATGTAATTATTTGTGTGTATTTGTATTTATTCATTTTATATTTATGCTGTATGTATTTATACATGTATTTGTAGTCTTCCCATTAGAATATAAATTTTTTAAGCATATGGAAAGTTTAATTCTTTTACTCAAATCCCCAAAGTATAGCACAGTGCTTAGAACACAGTAGGTGCTACATAAATGGACAAACTCACATGTTTTTGTGTAAAATCGGGGCATATGTATGTGTTTATGCTGACACATCCCACAAAAACTTCTCATGTAAATAAGGATGCCACTAAAGACAGCTTAACAAATCTTGATGTCATTTTAAGATACAACTTGTTAACTGTCATCTCTCCCATACGAAATGTCTTAGAGAAAAAATGAATTATCCAATGGCTAGAAACTTCAGAGATTTCTTAATGCATTACCAGTTGACCAATGTTCTAGATAAACCAAGTTTAAGATTATTAAAATAGCCACCAGAGGTCATGAATAGTAAAAAATCCACAGATATGCCTAAGTGTCACTTGTACATTCTATACTCTGTTTTTTCACATTCAGTCAGTTGATTTCCAAGAAACATAAATGAATCAGAGACTAAAAATGATGACTTCAGAAGGCATCTGCACATTCAGGAGTTTCACCCTCCACCCAAGCCCTCTTTTGTTTAAAGTCTGCTGAATGCCTTGGTGTTAGTTACTGCCTGAAAACCTCCACATTTCCATATTGCTACAGGACCTGCATTCCTGTTATAGATGCTTCACTGTCAGAACGCAAGTCAAAGGCACTTTGCCTCTAAAAAGAAAAAAAAGAAAGAAAAAATTCTCTCTCCAAAATCCCACGCCTGCCTTTTGTTGAGAAAATAACATAAAATTGTTCCTCTCATCACCCCCTACCATTCATGGCAAGGTATTTAATGGAGTCATTAACTGCTATTAATGCACCAATACAAAGCAGGCTTAGCTCAGTAGTCAAGGTATCCTGTGCTGTGGACTGCAGGGAAGAGAGTGATGGTTGAGGAAGCACAGAGGGTGCCTGGCTATGTTTGGTTTTACCCTCCCCATCTGGACACTGCAAGCTGCCAACTGGCAAAGGGGTTTGGAGAGAGTGTGGCAAATGCCATTCCACACCATTGGCTCTGGAATCCAGGCTTTTGAGGGCATGAGATGGTCCAGTGGCATCAAGGTTGGCTGCCTGCGATGTCCCCAGTAGAAATGGAAAACAGAAACCTATGCAATGGAAATTAAAGTAAAAGAAAAAAAAAAAAACATGTTATCTTGGGATTAGCAAAGAATAAAAATTACATGCTGAACAGCAAGAGCAAACTTATGCAATAATACAGTTTTGATATTTATCTTTGCTTGTTTCCCAAGACATTATTTTGTATGGCTAACTGGCTGATCTGAGATAGTTATGGGGTAGAAGAGATAAATAGATAGCAATATTACTCCTAACTGGGCCAGAGTCAGAAAAATGTGCATTCAAATTCTGCCTCAAATACTTGCTAAGTGTGAAATCCTGATTAAATAATTTAACCTTTCTATACCTCTATACCATCTGTAAAATAAGGATATTGGAATCAATGACCACTACCTAAGTTCCTGGCACATAGTAAGTGCCTAATAAATGCTTGTTGACTTGATTTTACATTTAGTTCTAACTTTATGAATGATGAAGATGTGAAAAATCTGTGATTTGTGTTCATCCCGGTGTGGGGACTCCTCCTACCAATATATTAGAAAACTGTGTTATTTATTAGGCAAATCCTAGGGAGTTGCCTGAGGTACATACATATTAGTCTAAGGTTATATCACTAGCAAGTGTCAAAAGTAGGTTCTGAATGCAGATTCCAAGCCCAGTATTCTGTCTACTGTGCCACATTAGGTAATATTTACCATTTCTACAGTACTTTCAAATTTAGTAAAATTTATTTTCATAGCAAAATTCATTTGGGGAGATTTATATTACGAGACTTTTCTAGGGAAAGCCCCTCTTTCAAAAAGTAATCAGATAGAATATTAAAAGTCTCAGATTCCAATATTGCAATAGACCTAATAACCTAAAGAGCATTGTTCATACAGTGGAAAAGGACAAAACAGAATAAGTGCACATAATAAAGATGCCCATTCTAAGCCATCTATGAGAATCAGAGATTATAATTGCCCTAATCTAGCTGACCTCTTTTCCCTCTATCAGAGACAGCTGATACTCTTATCCAAGACTGAGCAAAACCTTATATAAATTAGGGGATTTTATATTTCAGGGCTTAAGGTTAGTGACATAGGAAACCTGACTAGGTCTTTGGTGGAATAGAGTAATCAGGAATGAAAGCTTCTTAAGGTCTGGAAAAATAGAGACTATTTAAAGAAACAAAGATAAGGAATTAGAGATATATTGCTGATGCTTGTATAAAATCAGCTTCTGAGCCATCAAGAAATTCTCCCAGATTTAGGGACAAGAGAAGAAAAATGAATTTTATAATTGTTTTGGGATGGTAGATTTTTATTGTCCCCTGAGAAGCACTTTATAGGGGATAGAGAACTAGACTTTGAGTCTGGAGAATTAAGTTCTGTTGAGTTATACCCCCACTCCAACCCAGTGAAATATATGGAGCAAGCATTATGTCCACTATGTCAATGAGGAAATGAGATTTAGGTAAAGTGAATCTCCTATGGTCACATAATTGAGGGGTTTGGAGGGAAACTTCAAGCTACATGTTGATGTTCATTCAAATACCCTAAATTCTCAGTTCTTTTAACCATCCAGTTCCCATAAGTTATTTCTCCAATCTACTTCAGTTGGACACAGATATGTTCTACTCTAAATTTTGCCATTACTCACACGTGTTCTATGTCTATGTTTATCATCTCCAAATTTCTTTATCTGATCATGATCTTTCACCATTCTTTATTTACTAATGCCTTACTACCACTAACTTTGTCCTTCATCCTTACTCTGACTTCTAAATTCTTTTCTAGGTAATAGCCTATGAAAGATTCATATACTGATCCATATACCCCTGTCTCAAATCATTGGTATCTTGAATGTCTCTTATCCTATAGCAATGACTTCTTGCCATATCATAACTCTGGGTTTCTTCTAACATCCACTTCTTTCTATTTCCACTGGAGTTACAGAACTTTATTTCCTGTGAAGTTAGAAAAGAGCATTAAATGTGCTGATTAGATCCATATCACATAATCTCATCTGGATCTTAACCATAGCAAGATAATCCTTTTGCATTTTCTTAATTGATTCACATAACTGATTCACAGAAGAACTATTACAAACCTTTTTATTCCTTTTCAAGTCTCCCATGATACCCCATTCCTCACCCTCCCAGCTGACCTTGTTGGGATTCAGTCATTTAAATCTTCTCTGATTCTTTTAAGACTCCATTTGAGGGTTGTTTTTTGTTTTGTTTTGTTTTTTGGCAGATCCTGGAGTAGTTTGCCTTTTCCTTTTCCAGGTCATTTTACAGATGAGAAACTGAGGCAATCAGGGTGAAGTAACTTGCCGCCAGGAGCACACCTAGTAAAGTATCTGAGATTGGATTTGAATTCAGGAAGAAGATTCTTCCTAACTCCAGACCTAGAGCTCTCCACTGTGCTAACTGAGGAACTTTCCTAAAATTTCATTGAAAATATTGAGGACCTTCTCTGACAGATCCTGCTTCTCTCCTCTCTTTTTCCTATAATCACATCACTGAAAGATCTTTCCCCATTGCCTCATCCTTCAGTTCTATTTCTGATGAAAAGATATTCCTTCTTCTTCTTAAGGCCAACCTTTCTACATACTCCCCAATTCCTTCCCCTCAAGTCTCCTCGACAAGTTGGAGATATTATTATCTCCAGTCTCTCCAGATCCATTCATTCCCTGCTACTTTATTCATATGATTATGATAGCTAACTAGCTCAGTGGATAGAGTGCTGGGACTGGAATCCGAAAAATTTCAGTTCAAATGTGGCCTCAGAAACTTACTAGCTGTGTGAACTTGGGCAAGTCACGTAACCTCTGTCAATTTTAGTTTCATCAAATGTAAAATCAGGATTATAATAGCATCGATCTCACTGAGTTGTTGTAAAGAGCAAGCAAGATATTTGTCTTAGAATAGCGCTTGGCAACATGGCTCTTTTCAACAATGATGTGATTCAAAGCAATTCCAATAAACTTGGGATGAAAAGAGCCATCCTCATCCAGAAAGAGAACTATGGATACTGGATATGAATCAAAACATAGTATATTCACCTTTTTTGTTATTGTTGTTTGCTTATGGTTTTTTTCCCTTATGATCTGATTTTTCTTGTGCAACCTGATGAATATGGAAATATTTTTAGAAGAATTGCACATGTTTAACCTATATTGGACTGCTTGCTGTCTTGGGAAGAAAGAGGAGAGGGAGGGAAAAAAAATTTGGAACACAAGGTTTTGCAAAGGTGAATGTTGAAAATTATCTTTGCATATATTTAGAAAAACAAAATAGTTAAGAAATGCTTATTTACTTCTTCCCTCTCTATATCCTTTAAACCCTTACTTTACCTGATCATTCTCACTATTAGCCTAAGAATCTCCTCCCTTTCTTGGCTGAATTCCTTGAGAAAACCATCTAAATTAGGGATCTTCAATTCCTTTGTTCTTTCTGCCTTCTAAACCCTCTGTAGTCTAGCTTCTAATCTCATCAATTCATCTTAAACCGTTCTCTTCAGAGTAATCAATGACCTCTTAATTGTCAAATCTAATGAAGTTTTCTCAATCATCATCTTTTTTTGATCTAACACCTGTGACATTATAGTCGATAAGATCTCTTCTAGGTTTCTATAGCACTACTTCCATCTAATTCTCATCTATCTAATTTAATAGTCCTTTCTCAGTATCCTCTGCTGGATCTTCATCTAATTCATGCCCACTAATCATGGTTATCCCATGACACTGTGTTCTAAACGCTCTTTTCTTCTCTTTCTATAATATTTCACTTGGAAATTCCATCAACTTCCATAGTTTAAATATCATTTCCATTCAGCCAGATGGCACAGTGGATAGAGCACTGGCCCTGGAGTTAAGAGAACTTAAGTTCAAATATGGCCTCAAGAGAAGTCACTTAATTCTATTTGCCCCAGTTTCCTCATCTATAAAATGAGCTGAAAAAGGAAAGTATATTTGCCAAGAAAACTCCAAATAGGGTTTCACAGAGTCAGAAACAATTCAAACGACTCAACAACAATAAATCTTTCTCTGCTTTATGGTCCCATGCCACCAATTGTCTTTCAGAGATGGCAAAATGAATGGCCCATAAGCATCTCAAAATCAAATGTCTATAGGAAAAATAATTTTCTTTCCCTCAAAACATTGCCCTCTTCCTAATTTTCAAAGGTACTACCATCATCTAATGACCAAAACTTGCAAGCTTTCCTCAATTTATCTACTTCCCTAGTAACCCTCCTCTGAGATTATCTACCATCCAATCAATTCACATAACATACATATATATATGTATATATATAGCATATGTCCATAGATATTAACATGTGAGCTCATTCAATTGTAAGGTTCTTGAGGACAAGGACAGTGTATCTTGCCTTTCTTTTGTTCTCTTAGCAATTAGCCTAGGATCTGCCACATAGGGATTACTTGATAAATGCTTGTTAACTCATAAACTCTTAACAGTCATTTTATATGCCAATAGGTTAATTTTTATTGTATGGCTTCAGCCTGGACCACTAAGTCTTCCGCACTAGTTGGAAAACAATGCCCATTTTTCATCTTAAAATGAGGAGTCAAAGGGTTATGCTAATAGCCTCAAAAGTCTATATTACTATGATATATTTTATTAACTGCCCATCACATGACTATTACAAAACAGTAAACTGGGTGGAATTATAAGAAAATGAAATCTTTCCTGCCCTCAAGGATTTTATGGTCAGAATTGGAATGTAGGAAAGTAGGTAATGGTACTACTTATAAAAAATAATAATTAACATATATTTAGTATAATATATAAGAATATATAGTTAGGGCAGCAAGGTGACATAGTGGATAGAGCGCGGGGCCTGGATTCAGGAAAATGTATTTTCATGAGTTCAAATCTAACTTCAGGCACTTTATAACTATGTGAACCTGGGAAAGTCACTTAGCTTTGTTTGCCTCAGTTTCCTCATCTGTAAAATAAGAGAAGAAAATGACAAATCACTCTAGTAACTTTGAAAAAAACAAAATAAAACAAAACAAACTAAAATCAAAAAGCTCTTAAATGAAATCATGAAGAATCAGATATGACTGAATATACACATATTTAATAGAGTTTTAAGATTTCCAAAGTGGTTTACATTTATTATTTCATTTGCTTCTTGTAAAAGCCCTGTGAGGTAGGTGCTATTATCTTTCCATTTCACAGATTAAGAAACTGAGATGACAAAGGATAAATGAAGTGCATAGCATAACACAGCTTTAAGTGTTTCAGGCAGAATGCAATCTTCTGCCTTCCTGTCTCCAAGCCTGACATTTCAGTCACCATGCCATGATGATGAAATTGAATTGACATGACATATTTGTCATGCTGTCACAAGTAAGAATGCTTTATTTTGCATAGTTTCACAGGATGAAAATAGAATCATAAAATTACAAATGCTTTGTTGATGGTTTCCAACTTATCCTGTATAAAGCTTAGTCACATATATTTCTTGATATATTGTCTCCCCCATTAAACTGCAAACCTCTTGAGAGTAATCTTTGGCTTTTCTTTGTATCTCCCGTGCTACCTGGCACATAATAGACACTTAATAATTTTTTATTGACTAGATCATTGAGGGAGGTTGAGTTTGCATCAATATTTATTAAATATTTGTAGGGTTAGTCATTGTCCTAGGTAATGTATCCACAATTCCATCTACAACTTTTCCTTTTTCTAAATTAAATGTCACTTTTTCTTTAAGATATGATATCCAAAAAAGTAAATTACTCTCTTAAATTTGGTACTCAAAAAGCAACACAATATAATAGATGTAGTGTGACCCGTGCATCATTCAATGAGAATATTAATTTTCCTTGGTTTGAATAATGTATAGTAATAGATAACTAATGCCATCTAACAACGCATTGGTTTTTAAAATAAACTACATTAAAATGTTTGCTCATATTGAATAAGTAATTACTTATAAATCCAGTTCTATTTCACATGAGGAAATGTACTCTTGCACATGATTAATGTGGGAGGAAGTCTTGAAGAATGTGCCATAAAGCTCTGGCATTAATCTATCTTTATGTAATATGAAGATTGCTTTAGTCTTGTCCCTTTCTCTTCTAAAGGGAAAAAAGCCACAATTCAGTCTTATCAATTCCTCAAAAAAAGATTCAAAGCTAAGGAAAACCATAGACTTTCATCCTAGAAGGCAGTTAAGTTCTTTTTCTTTCCATTTTAATTTTTTACTTAAATCAAAGCTAAATTTTCTTATCATAATGTCTTGCTGTTGCTATTGGTCTGATCCATAAAAGAGTACTAAAGATTAAGTAATGTCTTAAGTAATTAAGTAATGTCTGCCTATTTTAGTCTCTATGGCTCCCTCTGGTTGTAATCAAGAGCAAAAGGCCACGGTTCCCAAAGGTTTTCAATGTCTTTGTGTTATGGGGTTAGGGAGGTAAATAAATAAGAGGAATTCACTGGACCTGCTTCAGTGATCATCTGTAACTGAAGCCAATGTTCTTGTTTCTGTTCTAATGTTTATCAACAACAAGGCCATTCCTAATATTGGGGATCATGTTTTTTCTTGTGTTTTTTCTCTGCCTTAGTATATGTCTGTCTCTCCCTCTCTGTGTCTTTTTTTCTCTTCCTCTTTTTCCCTGTCTCCTCTGTCCTTCAGCCCCTCTTTTCTTCTGTCCTTTTTTTTCTTAACTTTTTTTCCATTCTCTTTTCTCCCCTCTTCCCCCTTTTTGCTTTTGCCCTCTCTTTTTTCTTCCATTTAGCCCTCTATATCTGCCCTTCCTGTCACTCTGTCCTAGAGAAATGCACAAAAACATTCTCTCTTTCTGTCTCTCTTTTACTCTCCTCCTCTTAACCCGCCTAGAAAAAAAAATTCATTAGCATCTATCTTGCAAGAAAATGCTAATTGGCAAACACTGGTCTTTGACCAGAGATTTAACAGTATATAAAAAGGTAAGATGTGTATTCTTTATAGTACCCTATTATAGACCATTTTGGAGCCTGTAACATCCATTAAAGGGGGAGAAAGCTTACTAAAATCAAGACTTCATTTCACTGTATTTTTTTTCAAGCAGAAAGAGTTGAGATGGAAGAATAGAGGAATATTATGATACTTCCTTTTCTACTTGCCTCTTAGGAGAGTTAAGCAGAAACCAGAGGATTTCAAAATGATAAACCATGAAAAAAAAAAATGATAAACCATGTTCTGATCTCCATCATCCCCACAGCAATCCATAGGCGAGCTTCTCCTTGTCTTTCCTTTCCTGACAGGCATGTCGAGGTGTTCGGGCAGTTCCCTTTGCGTCTCTGATTGTTTTGCCAGGCCCTGGATGGCTGCCCAAGAGTTTTGAACCCTGGAGATCAACTCCAGTTGAGACAGCCCCTCTGGCATTACACTTGTCCTCTGCTGCAGATATTTCTGACTAATGGTGTATAGTTCTGGCCTTCTGTGCAGACAGCTGTTGATGTGTTCTTTGGGGGGCAGGGTGTTGAAAGGGCCTCCTGCCAAATAATTTATCTCCCAATGGCCCTGCCACAGTAGTGCCTGAAATCCTCAC
This sequence comes from Antechinus flavipes, assembly GCF_016432865.1. NCBI lineage: Eukaryota > Metazoa > Chordata > Mammalia > Dasyuromorphia > Dasyuridae > Antechinus > Antechinus flavipes. Next base: position 174,371,531 of record NC_067400.1, on the reverse strand, counting down.
TTTACTTACTCCTTTCAGTTAAAGTATTTAGAGAATGATATTTTCCCAGTGGCAAGATATTAGAAAATTTAGTTGTATTAAAATACAGGGATTATTCTGGGAGGTTCATCAGCCACTGACACTTTAGCTCTTTTTAGTTTTTCAGAGTGGATAATAATGTACTAATATGAGTGGCCTATAAAAGGGGTAAGTTTTCAAAAGAGAGAAAGTTTATTGTATGACCTCTATGTGTAAACCTGGTTTGGGTGACATAATGGGGTGATGGGTAGTTAGGAAAAGTGCTTAAGGAAAGGAGGATGGCAACTTGACAAAGATAAACTGCCTACTTGGCCACTGCTGTCTAAATCTGGCTGCTGGGTATGTTAATGCAATAACAAATATGTTTAGGTTCCTACTACGTGCCATATCTTTTGTTAGGTGCAAGGGATGCAGAAAGGGAGGAAGAAAAGAAAGGAAGGAAGGAGAAAGGGAGGGAGGGAGGAAGTGAAGAAGGCTCTGTTTTTAAGGAATTTATATTCTATTGAAGCAGAAAAAATATACATATCATTCAATCAACAAGCATCTAATAAGTGCCTTTAATGTGCCAAAAACTGTGATAGATTTGAAGAATACAAGAATATAGAATAAATATTAATAGAAATAAATCAAATTAGGGGATAGTAGTAGCATCTTAAGAATTAGGGAAGACATCATGTATCTGTTTCTCCTTACATTGATTCCTATTCTATTTCTCTACTTTTTTTTTTTTTTTTGTATTGTCTTTATCTTTTTCTCTCTGTCATCTCCTTTTTTTTTCTCCACTCATTTAACACCTGCTTCCTGTCTGCCCCTTTGCAATGACCTAGCCTCTGCAGCCATGAAAGCCTTCTCTCTTCTGTTCAAAATGAAATCTTGAATATGTGATATAGGTGGCAGTCCTTCTGTTCAAACCCTCTTCTTTGATTCTGTTTTCCAGCCTCCTGTGAAAGGCTCATAGGCTCATCTTTCCTCTTTGTCTCATACCTCTTAATTTTTCTCCCCATCTGTTTCCACTTTGTTCATTTTGAATTTGGTTTTGTTTCTTTCTCCAAAGAACTCTTGGGTTATTCAATATATTTTGTATGAATGACTCTAAACAAAGGGTGTCGAATCAGATTGTTTTCTTCTTTGTTTGAAGCTAGAGACTTAAAATGCTTTATGCTTAGTTGATTACTTTTTTAGAGTGGAAAAAAGTTTTCAATTCATATAAACAGGGACCTGATTCCAGACACTGACTTACCCGCATCATGATACATCATGATATATGTCTTCCTGTTTAAAATCTCAGAACAATGAACACGTGAAAAGGATTGTCAGCACTCAGATAGGCATGTAAACTTTAAGTTGTTGAGGATTTTTTTTTCCTTCTAAGTTTCATATAATTACTGAATGATAGTACAAAGTCTGATTTCAGATTGAATAAAACTAACCTGTCTTTTTTTTTTTTTTTTTTTTTTTTGTATGTCCGTCTGTGTGTGTCTCCCTATGAATGCATGTATCTGTTTGGATCCTGTGTGTCTTAGGACGAAATCTTGACTGTAATCAGGAGAGTCGATGATAACTGGGCAGAAGGAATGCTGGGAGATAAGATTGGAATTTTCCCTCTCCTCTACGTGGAGGTAAGGTCATATCTTTGAACAGGGCTTCCTCGTTTGCCAATGTAGTTTGTCTAACTAGAAATAGGGGCAACTGGACCTTGATGTTCCATTTCCTAAGATGTCCTTTTCCTATTTGGGAATAGCATAAAATCTGATAATTACTGCACATGAATTTGGTCCAAGGCTCTTGGTAATCCTAGGGATGTCCCCTTTGCCAGTTTAGATTGAATTTAGAGCAGTTTGGGCTACAAATCATCTTTTGACATTTGGGAAATGAGAACAGGATGGGTGTACAGTATACTTTTCAGTGAAGCTCAGGTGACTCAATTGGATTTGTGCCCTTTTCCCCCAGGGTTTTCACTGATGTTACTATACTTCTCTGGGTCAGGGAGGACAGTCTTGACAGTTTTTTTTTTTTTTTTTAATGTAGAAGCACTACTTTCCACTGATTCTTCAAACAGATTTGAATTTCTTGTTGCTGAGCTCAAAGGGAATATTTCCTAGGCTGCATGTAAATCTTGCCCAGTTCTATGGATTTGGGGGCTCCATGGGAGAATCTGAGGTTTATGAAAGTGATTAGCAAATTGGCAGTTACTGAGGTGACCTTTCATATAATTTCCTGTCTGTTCCATGGGAATGTGTCCCAAATCTCTAGCTTCCTAGTGGATAAATTGGATAAATGTTGCTGAATGGGAAATACATTGGGAATTGGGAATTGTGGACATGTTCTATAAATAACTATAGTTCAGATTGTGTTTAAAAAAGAAAGGCTATATTTTGTCATCTATAGATTTGGACTATCCTGATCTACTAGTTCTTTCTCTTTTTTTCATCTTGTAATCAACTGAGGGAATATTATATTATGCCACATTGTGTCTCAAATATAGCCTTTATTCTGTTTCAATTATCCCCACTATCAGAGCTACACGTATATGCATCTGTCTAGTTACTCCATTGTCCCACTAATATCCCACCCCCTCCCCATACTTATTTCTTATCTTTCCTTTTAGCATTAAAGTATTGATCTTTTTTTTTGAGCTAGCATTTATATAATGTCTTAGGATTTTGCAAAATGCTTTGTGTGTCTTATCTCAATTGGGCCTCATAAAGATCCTGGTCCTATTATCACCATTTTACAGATAAGGAAACTGTGGCAGGCAGAGGCTATATGGCTTGCTTATGGTCATAAAGGTAGTAAGTGTCTGAGGTAGAATTTGAACTCTGGTCTTCTTGATTCCATAATCAAACATATTGTACTATTGGTCCAATACTGGTCATTCTTAAAGTCTTTGAAACAATAATGGAGGAATTTTTTTTTTTTTAACTATCAAATAGAGAAGTCCTTATTTCTTTTTTAAAAATAAAAATTGCTTTTTAGTTTTCAAAATATATATAAAAATCGTTTTAAACATTCGACCTTGCAAAACTTTGCGTTCCAAATTTTTTTACCCTCCCCTAGACAAGTAATTTAAGATAGGTTAAACATATGCAATTCTTCTAAACATATTCCCACATTTATCATGCTGCACAAAAAAAATCAAATCAAAAGGGAAAAAATGAGAAAGGAAAAAAAAAGCAAATAAACAACCATCACCACCACAAAAATGGTGAAAACACTATTTTGTGATTCACATTCAATCTCCATGGTTTTCCCTCTGGATGCTTGTAATGACCGCATATTTAAAATCAGCCGGAGTCAGGAATTCAGGTTAAGGGAAAAATCTTCAATCTTTATCGAAGTGAAGAGGTGAAAAAAGATTGCGATAGCAATATGGGCAGCTGCGACAGGAAGCCAGCTAGCAGAGAGAGACCTGAGCTGAAAAGTCGTTGCAATGGCAATGCGAGCAATCTGTCCTTCCTCTTCCTTTTCCACTCCCCTGCCTCCACCCACCAAAATCGTCATTTCCTATACAACACATCAGGACTTGCACAAAGAGTGGGCGGGGGCCATTCTTTCTCCAAGCTTATATATTAATAGAGTATGGTCCAATTACTATTTAGCCTCATGTGCTTGGGACCTCAGTGCATCAACTCAAGCCTCAGCCCATTACAGATGCTAATGGCTCTCTCCATCACAAATCTATTGGAATTGCCTTGAATCACTTTGTTGTTGAAAATAGTCTAGTTCATCACAGCTAATCATTACATAATCTTTTGTTGCTGTATGCACTCACTGCACTTAGCATCAGTTCACGTAAGTCTTTCCAGGTTTTTCTGAAGTTAGTCTGTTCATCATTTCTTATACAATAATAATATTCCATTACATCACATATCATAATTTATTCAGTTATTCCCCAAGTGTTAGGTATGCACTCAGTTTTTAATTTCTTGCCACTACAAAAAGAGCTGCTACAAATATTTTTGCACATGCAGGTCCTTTTCCCTTTTTTATGATCTCTTTGGGATACAGGACCAGTAGAGATACTGCTGGATAAAAGGATATGAACAGTTTGATAATCCTTTGATAGTTCCAAATTGTTTTCCAGATTAGAGGATCAGATAGATCTACCATGGAGAAAATCTTAAGTGGCAGATTTCAAACTTGCTTCCTCAGGTCTCAAATCCCTGCAATCTTCTTCCTCTCTTCACTAAAAAGGAGTTTGGAAGTTTGCTTTTCTTGTTCCTCATTTCCCTCACCACTCCTCAGGCTCCTAACCCCACTGCTTCTCAGTTACTTGACCCAGAAGTAAGGAAATCTAGGTTCTCCACAAGCATACGGTGCACACTTCACAAATGCCACATTCTCTCAATGTTGAGGTTTCTCCATTTGCACACTAAGAAGAAACTTTTTGTGACTTTTCCTCCCTTAACTAAGCTATCATTCTACTCACAATTATTTCAGGTCATTTTCATTTCCCAGATCAGGGCAGGGGCCTAAAGGCCAAATTAATATTTCTGTTGTCATTCCTTCACACTGCTTGCTAATCCAGAATGTTGTAGAGAGAATTCAATGATTCTTAAAGTCATTCTCTATTCTGAAATTCAGAGGGATTCAATGTCAAATAGTTATTCTCTCTGCAAGAAACATCAAGGAAGTCTTTTTTGGTCTTTTTTTAGAGTACAGCTTCTTACCTAACATCTCATGAATCCATTCACAAGATCTTGTCACTCTGCCAAGCACCACAGTATGATGAGTTTTCTTTCCCCTCTGTCCATAAGTACTTCCTCAGTGTGATGGGAGAGCCTGATGCTACACATCCAAGTTCAGCCAGAGTTCCCTTAGTCTTCAGGAACAGCTGATGAGTTCAACTCAGAGTTGTTCTGTAGAAGCACCAGGTAGCTTTTCTGCCCTTGCCTTCAATTTTAATCTTCACCTATTTCCTTAGGACTTTCCTCAAATGTTGTATTAGAAGGGATTTTGGGGGTCTTATGAAGCTTTGTGATATTGAGACATGTCTTGAATAGTATTTTCTAAGTAGCCTTCTGTGTGAATACCCAAGATTTGAGTAGAAAATAGCATAACTACTGATTAAAACATTCTGCCACACTGGCACACACCTCAGCTTATAAGTACTTTTGAAATCAAATAGGCTAGTACAGCTCCTTCCTTATCAGAGAGAAAAACAAGCTAATAAATAAATACATGTGTGTATACACATATACATATGTATGCATATACAAATATAAAGCCATACATAATATACAGATATAATTATATTATATATATGCATGCATTTGTATATGCATGTGTTCATATATGGTGTGCCATATATATAAATATGTAAAATAAATATACATCTTACACATATACATATGGGTGTAATATCTGTCAGTATATTAATACAATCAACATATGTTAATAACTACATAGTAGTTATTGAATAGTAATCATAATCTATTAATATTATATATTACATTATGTTCTCATTATATCGAAGCTCAATTTTTTACTCTAATGAAAAGATAATGTTGACAACAATAATGGTAACATTGATGATGACATGTGTATATCTACACACATGTATCCATATATACACTATGCCATATACATAAATATCTATAGATACATTTATGCTCAAGAAATCCATCTATCTAGCTAGCTAACTATCTAGCTAAACAATTCCAGAATCAAGATGCAGAGGAAAGAGCTGTGCAATATGCGATCCATTTTTCTTTTTGTTGTTCGTTTAATGCTATTTAAATGAAAATGAAAATGTAAACCTCCCTTCCTGAGCAGAGGGTTGGATGTCTTCTAATAATGAGGTTATTGTCACCCATGGAAGCCCCATCTTCTCAAGGTTTTCCTTGATAGATTGCATGATAGATTGACAAGTTTCAGTAAGAATCTTGTTGGAAGCTATATTTTCTGCACACTTCTTAAAGTGGGTATGGCAATATTAACTTTGTAAAATTATTACATGGAAATTCTAATTTTTGTTTTGATAAAAAGATGGTGGTGATACTGATGATGACAACAGACCTTATATATGCTTTTAAGATTTGCAAAATGTTTTGCAATCCCTATCTCACCAAACTTCAAAACCTCTGTGAGGCAAAGATTATAGTTATAGATATTGCCATTTTACAAATACAAAAATTGAAACTGCCTTCCTTGAAAAAATTATTTTACTTGATCATGATTATGATCAGTTAGCCATGAAGTATCACAGATGAGATTTGTGATCTCTAGAACAAAATAAAACAAAAACATGATGACTGCAAATTGAGACATGTATTGTGTCTTCACTGGGTGAGGGCACCAGAATTTCATGAAAGGAAATCTCCATAAGAGAGATCCAGAACCTTTTCTTCAAAAAATTTTCCTTCAGGGAGAAGAAAGAAATCTTACAGAAACAAGAATATTGGGTAGGCTGCTTGCTTTGGGCTCCATATCCAAAAAAACGGAATCTTGTGCTTGTAGATGTATACAATGTTGACATGCCATGAAACTCCTTAGAAATAATTTCTTATAAATATCTGACTGACTAGGAGAATAGACAAGTCAATTAATATCAGAGCAGTCTTTCCTTTAAATCTGAATGTTCATAGTAATACCTGGCTTTTCCCCCTTGGACCTTTTTGCATTAATCCTGATGGGTCACTGATGCCCCAGAAAGATTTTCTTGGTCCTTCTACATCTACTATCTTCCCAGTTATCATTTCCATTCCCTTTTGTGCTTCTTATTTCACAAACTTTTTGAATTTTTTTCTTGCTTATCAAATGTTTTAAATCCTTAGTCCTTTTTCCCTCTACCAGTAATTCATAAGCGCTATCTCTAAATAGCTATGATCAGACTCCCAACCTGTGAAAAACCTAATTAGCCCTTATTGTGTTCTATCTGATAATTTGACCCTTTTTGAAAGAATTCACCCTGATTTTTTGTTTCTAACCTTTGTGGTAGTAGAATACTTTGTAACCATTTTTATGTTTCAGTATATATTTATTCTAATGGGAATAAAACTCAAAGTACAAAAATGATAAAAGTACATTATAAAATCATATCCCTCTAATAATTCCAGGACTTGCAATGCTGTTTAAAGCACATAAAATGTGATATTTTTAACATTTCATTAGCAAATAATGTATTAAACCTTTTCATCCATAGGTTGATGTGATGGGTTCCCATACAAAGAGAGTTAAACAGACATCACTGTATCCTAGCAACTTAAATTCTAAAACTATAATTTTAACATAAAGGTAAAGGGCATGAAAACTCACTTCATTTTCTTTTTAAATAGGGCTAATATGATTTTTCTTAATGCTATCCAAAAAGGAAATGAGATGAATTTACATTAACATGGCTGATGGAAAGGCAAGGTGGAGTAGTGGTTAAAGCACTGATTGAGGTTGGTCTCATAGCTCAGATTTGGAATTAGATAGAAGGAACCACTCATAGGGCATTTAAAGTTGAAAAGGAGAAGTTTATGTAGCCATAGCAAGGAAAGGGTATTAAGCATGGAAACAGCATTGATGCAATTGAATGTAACATTGCTACCTCTATGTTGGTCATGCTGGCTCATTGATCAGAAGCTATCCCTGACTCTTCATAAAATAACTTTGGGATTTTCTCCCACATCCCAAAAAAAAGTTTTGTGTGTAAAGCCAACTCAGTAGCAGGAGTTTTAGTCCTCTGAGCTAATTGAGTTTAAAGAATGATGTATCTAAGTCTTATGTAATTTACCAAGATAAAAAGGTAAATTGAAGTAAGTTTCTTTGAGCAAGATATCATTTATTAACAGGGAAATGCAATCTGATAATAAAAGGGCTTTGCCTCCATTGATGTCAATGACCCTGAATTGAAGGTGCAACCCATTTTTATAAGTATAGAACATAACAAAAATTATAATATAGATTTGAGGATTGGCAACAACATGAGTTGAGGAATAATGATTGATTGATTACATTAAAGAAATCGGGCGTAACTCATACATGGGATGAAGACTACCCCTCCTTAAGGAAGGTTTTTGTGAATTGATAGGTCCTAGCCATATCCCATAGTCACTGTTAGGAACTTAAGTGTATCAATTAACTAGTACCTGGTAGATTAGATAAAATGGTCTTATCTTAATCTTTGTAGATTAGAGAAAACCATCTTTTTAATTGCTAAAGATGGGAGGTCAGTTAGTCCAATTTCTTAAGAATAACAAAGAAACTTTGTAAGAAATGCTGAGAAAATATTTTATGAGAGTACTGAGAACAGACTTTTTCTTTAACAGTCATTGTAGGAAAACTTTTGGTATCTAATTTCAGAGAGAGATTGAACTTTTGTACATATGATCTTTTTTTAGAGATAGAGAAAAGGCTTTGTAACCTAGAATACAGACTATATCACTTATAGACTAAAATCAAATATAAAATACAGAATCAAGAATTAACTATACTTTTCATTTTCAAAATATCCTTGTCCTTTGTAACAGACATTTTATTTTTTTTTGTTTTTGTTTTTGTTTCTTTTGGGCTTTGTTTTTATTTTTTAGCACAAGGGCCAATCTTGATATCAGGAATACCCAATATATATTGACTGTGTCATCATGAATAAATTATTTAATCCCTAAATTTCAAAGATAGCTTTGATATTGTAAATTTTAAATAAATTATGGACGTATATCAATAGTTTTTCTATCAAGATTTTCTAAATAAAATACCAGCAAGGGGATTACAGCAATATATAACAAAGGCCATATACTGTAACCCAGGTGGGGTTTTTACCAGAAATGTAAATTAATGCAATTCTGAGACATCACCTCACACTTCTCAGATTAGCTAGTATAACAGAGAGGAAAAATGACAAATACTAGACAGGATGTGGGAAAATAGGTACAAAGCCTGCTGGTGGAGTAACAATTTGGAACTATGCCCAAAGGACAATAAAATTGTATATTGTCTTTTGAACCAGCTACTCTTTTTGTGGTGACAAAGAATTGGAAATCGAGAAGAAGCCCATCAGTTGTGAAACCACAAACAAGTTGTGGTATATGATTATGGTGAAATTCTTCCATGTGTAGGACGATTTGTATGAATTGATGCAAAGTAAAGGGATAAAGAAAACATTGTATACAGAAAAGCAATATTACAACAGTGGTTAATTGGGAAAGACTTAGTTATTCTGAGACAATGATCCAAGACAGTTCCAAATGACTTGTGAATAAAAATATCTACATTCAGAGAGAGAACTGTTGAAAACTTGAGTGCCAATTGAAGTGTCCTCTTTTCAGTGATTTTAGTTTTTACAATATGGCTAATATGGAAATGCCTTGCCTGACTTGAATATATAATTAATATAATCTGCCTTCTCAATTGATGGTGAAAGATCAACAGAAAGAAAGAAAATCTGGAACTCAAAATTTTAAAAAAATAAATGAAAGTATACTTATTTTTTAAAATTTCCCATGTGGATGAAATAATTATATATACGCCATCTATGTACATATATGTACAGATGTTGTATATACATACATAGATATGTATGGAAGTATACATATTATAAAGATAGATAATTTGGAGAAATGTCATATGTATACTTTGTTTCAATTATCCCAAAACATTTGACATAATTTCATTATATCTTCATATATATAATAGAAAAAATGATGATGAATCTTTCAGAAAACTTGAAACAGACTATAACATCAAAAAGAAAAAAAGTTGAATTAATAGAACCAGGGGACTGATGGTAAATGTTTAACAACCAGCTCTCCAGGGTGGAAATATTCTTATGAAATTAACATTTCCTTATCACTTTAAGTCTAGATAATCAACAAACCAACAACAAAACGAAGGCCTGGTTTATAGCATTTTCTCATTTCTCTCTTTCATTCTTTACTCCAAATCCTTCCTTCTCAGACCAAACTAAAAAAAAAAAATTTTTTTCTTCTACATAATATTTTTCAATATGTGATGTAATAGCTATATTCCTAACCTCTCCTTTATATATTACCTCCTGCTAAATCTTTTTTCTTCAGTCTATATCTTCTCCTACCCCTCCGCAGTTTCTTCAACAGATATTTTTATGAAAAGTCTTTACTAGCCTAATTAACCCTCTTTATGATATACTCCTAGCTTACTAAGAATACTGAAAAGTACAGACTTAAAAGTAAAACCCTTGAGGTATTCCAAAAGAGATCTCTTTCCAAGTTGATGGTAATCTTTCTTTTTGGATCTGATTTTCCAACCAGTTTGTTGCAAATGCCCATAATCCATCATCCATCCCATATTTCTTCATTTTTTCTGCAAGAATATTTTAATAAAGTTTGTCAAATGCCTCGCTGAAATAACAGCAATATAAATAACCACTTTCATGTATATAACACTTGATGTACTTTCTTCTTGGCATGTTGTATCTGTGCAATCGACCAGACTTGTAATGCTATCAAAAAGGAATTGAGGTTCTTTAAGAATTCATGTTGGCTGTTAGTGAACTAACTTTCTAATTGCTCACAAACCGTTCCTTCAATTATACAACTAAGAATTTTGTCAGGAACCAAAGTCACACTTACCAGCCTATAGTTTAAAGAATCCAATCCATTCATTTTTCTTTTTAAAAAATAATTGGCTTATTTGATCATTTCTAACTCATCATACATCTTTTATCCTACAAAATATTTCAGTAATCACTGATATTAGTAAAGTAATCACATCCACAAAAGACAAGGTCTCCCTACCTCATCCAGGCAGGAAATGTAGCAGTCATTCATGGGCCCAATTCCACTACTGGTCACATCTGGGGCTTTGACCTCCTCTGTTTCTGATCTGGATTAATTATCCTCTTTGGCAGCCTGGTGGGATTCTGCTCCCCAGGAGCTTACTATATTGGTGTCAGATTTAATTCAGGCATTTAATTGGTTTAACCGACTGCATCTCAGAAGTCTCTAGTTTAAGTTATCCACCAACCTTATCTTCTCTGCTTACAGGAACAATACATATGGACCACCACATCTGCCCTTATGAATTCTTTTAGGAAGGTAGCATATAATTCTTCCAGGTTGAGGACAATTAAGTATCCTATTATGAATGTTCTCATTTATCTTAATCATTTTTGTTCATTCCTTATGTGTCTGAAGCTAATTTTTCTTGATATGCTTAATAGGGTGCCTGGTGCATGGTAGGACTTCATAAATACTTGTTGACTTTTTAAGGGAGGGAAAAAAAGGCAAAATAATAATTGAGCAGTTTTGTGTTCTCTCTCTTTATCTATTATCTTTATACCATCTATCCACCCTGAGCACTGATCTTCTTTTATCTTCTTTTATCCCCACTGTATTTTTAAAACCTCTTTTAATTGTCCTTAACATTCATTATAAGTTTTGCTCTCTGCTTTAAAATTACAAAGATTAGTCTTACAGAACTTTACCATTTTTAAAAATTTATTTTCATTTATCTGCTCTTGCTTCCATATACTTAAAATCTGAGTAGCTCAAATAGTTACTTTTGCATTGACATCATTTCTTTTTCTCCTATGATTCTCCTGCAAATATTCTGCATTATGCTTTTCCTAAGACATTTCTCCCAGAAGAACTGATCTTAATCTTCACTGTTACTCCATCATCCTTTTTTTTTTTTATACTGTGTACTGTCAAGCAAAAAAGGTCTCAAATTTTCATGATAATTTGGGACCCAGAAAATATTACCACTTCGAAGAATTCCTTAGAGAACTTTATCCCATGAAGTTGTATCTTTGGCTGCAGAATAAGTAGCTTTACGTAGTGATGACTCTGATAGAAGGGAAATCTTCAGGAGCTGTTAGAGCCATTGGGGTGGGTAGAGGTGGAGAACTGATATGTGGATTCAGTGCTCATAATTACCTATTTTCATTAAGCTCCTTAATTTACTTTGTTTCCCTATTTTGTGTATTTGTGTTTGGACTTCTGATATCAGGATTATTCTTATTGTCCTTCTGGAATACTGGTTCCTGTGACTTCTAATACTTTTCTCACATTTGTGACTTTGTCACATCTGGCTTAATGGATACTAGCTAGCTAGCTAGAAAAGTAGATAGGTAAATAGGAAGGTAGATATAAATGGTTTTCTCCCTCTTTCATTTTCATTTTAAAATTTTACTAATTAGATCTACACACTTCTGATTTATTTAACACACATTTTTAAAGCACCTATTATCTTACCACCATAGTGCCAAACACTGAAGAACACAAAGACAAAAAGAAAACATAAGCTTTCCTGCCCTCAAGAAGCTTATGTTTTACAATGAGAAAGACAGAAACAGAGGGAGACAGAAAAAGGAAGCAAATAACATGTACACAATTATGTAAAAACAAAGTCTATATTAAAAGTAATTTCTGGGCAGTTCGGTGGTACAGTGAATAGAGCACCAGCCCTGAAGTCAGGAGGATCTGAGTTCAAATCTGGCACTTAATACTTCCTAGCTATATGACCCTGGGCAAGTCACTTAACCCCAATTGTCTCAGGAAAAAAAAAAAAGTTGAAGTTAATAATAGGGGGTGGGATGGGTGGGGAAAGAGATCAGAAAAAGCTCTCTGTGTGTAGGAGATGGGTTCTTAGTATGTTGTAAAAGAAAGGAGGGAGTGTTTGGACCAGAAGGGATGAGGGCTGCATTCCAAATTCTAAGCAAATATATTTTTACTGGCCTTCTTTAGATAATATCCATCCCTAGAAAAGAATCTGCTCTTCCTGTAGCTTGAGCCCTGGCCCAAAATATTAAATTCTTTTCTTCAAAACACTTTTTTAAGCCAGTTAGTAACCATACTATAGTTACTGCTATAATATTATCTAACACAGTGGTGTGGCTTCTTTTCCGGGGTGGGGTGAGGGGAAGGAAGCTAGTTAAATCTTATATTACATTACTGGAAACAAAATTTATAGGATAAGGAAAGTAAGAGTACCATCATAATTCTGTATTAAACCACAGCTGGACTATTATATACTTGACTGCTTTTTAAGAATTACATTTGACAAATAGAGTCTATCCAGAGAACAATCAAAATGGTGAACAGTGTAGAAACCAGTATATGATGAATGATTTGTCTTGAAAAGTTTTTGCTATCTTCATATTTCTTAAAAACTTAAATTTTGTATCTGAAAATTAGAGTAGATTGATTCCATGTATGATAAAAGACCAGTGTGGGCTGAAGTTCTGAGGATACAAATTAACTTTTATATAAATAATTTTCTAATAATAAAAACAGTCCAAAATTTGGAAGAGTTATTTTGGGAAATAGGTCCTCCTAACTTCAGGATCAGTGCTCTATTCACTGTGCCATCTAATTTCCACCAAACTCTAAATTTCTCTCTATATATATAATATTCATACTTTCCCTTTCTCTATTCATGTTTAGCTTTGCTGTGACCTCCACTTAGAACCTATGAACTGGCTTCTGACCAGAATTACAGCTTTATCAATACAGACTTATCAGAAGAGTATTGACAGAACCAGAAGTAGATTTCCTCCCTATCTGAATAGCCATCTTATCTTTGTTATTTCTTTTCTTCTTAAAGCTCAGTGGCAGCCCAGGCCCCTCATAATTTCGCCTCTGTTTTGTATATTCCTTCAAGGGCCACAGCTTGGCGGGCACAAATCTTTACCCCCTTCCCCCAGCCCAACTCTTCCATTTCCACCTGCCAACTTTGGATGAATTGGATGAATGACCAAAAAAAGAGGAAAAGAACAATGGTTCTATGTGTGCACATCTACTTTTATTTATAACACATCTGTTATATCTCATGAACTAGTTAGCAAATTCTTTGTTTTTTTGCTGAGGAAATAGGGGTTAAGTGACTTGTCCAGGGTCACACAGCTAGAAAGTGTTAAGTGAGATCAGATTTGAACTCAGAACCTCCTGACTTTAGGGCTAGTGCTCTATCTACTGCACCACCTAGCTGCCCCTGTAAATTCTTATATTATATGCAATCCTATTGATGGGGGGAGAAGTGTTTGAGTAAATTATACTGTTAAATATGAATATCTTAATGAAATTGGGAAATGTGGTAATTGATGACACGACCACTTAGTGAGAGTAGATTTCAAGTGATAATAATGCCTTTTATTTGGATAGTAATTTAACTTTTCACAATGTTGTCACAATTTTTAGCTCATTTGACTAGAATGTCCACCCTTTGAGACAGTTGGGAAAAGTCATATTATCCTTATTTGACAGACAAGAAAACCAAAGCCTAGCTATTTTAAATAATATACTCAAGTTCACAGAGATAGATAATGGCACAGATAAAACTATAACCCAAACTTCCTGATTCCCAGCCCTGCTCTTTCCATAAATTGAGTATTCAGGGGTTCTTTAAAGAAAAGAAGGTTTATTTAAGGCAGATTGAGAGATATTAGCACCTAGATTTCAATGTGGGAGGACACCTTTGCCACAGGAGATAGGTTTTTTTTTTTTTCTTTTTAGAAACAATGACTTTCTAAGAGTTCAAATTTCTCTTTAAATGTTATATCTGTGTGGGAAAGAGCACAAAGCAGAGTGTAAGATGAACACAATGTAACTTGCTTTTATGTAAACCTATTGCCTCATTCAAGAAAGATGAATGAGAATAAATACCAGGGTATATGATAATTGAAGAAGCTAATGTTATAAGAGTCTGTTAATTTATAGCTGTAAAGTCTCAATGGATTTCAGAAGATAACTCTATGAGTCTATTCAAAGCCAGAGCTATATACTTTCCTTATCTCTATTGCAATAGTAGCTATGTGAATAATAATAGCCTTTCAAAATAATAGCAAATTCACTATAGACATCATTATTCCATCTTCCTTTTCCCCCACCATTTTGGTCTAGAAAGAAAGTGACATCTGTAGGAAGAGTCTTAGTAATCTACCAATTTCTTTTGTGCCTGTCAATTCACTTGCTGTGTAAAGGAAGAAAAGAACAGGCTCAGAAACCTAAGTTGTGGCCAAGGATAATTTGGCTATTATCTGGCTCCACAGTGAGGAGGTAAGGAATTTAGCTGTTGGTACTCAATAGGAGATACTTGTCCAATGACCTCACTTTGCTGGACTACCAAAATTGTCATCAAATTGGGCTTTTCAAACAATAGTAAAAATCAAGGCTATCCTCATTCAGAATTGACCTACATAGTCCTGAAATTCAGTAATATCTAGGTAGGTACATATAAAGGCGAAAAGACTACTACTACATTCTGTTGTTTGGGAAATTACTTGGGTGAGATTTGAGCAGTGTTGGAAGTGGGAACTATACAAACATAAATGATTTCAGTTTATATCTTTTTGTAAGCTATGCACAATTGCTTTGCCTTCTTGTGGTAGAGCATCCTTAGGTATAATTAAGGGATAGATTCCTGAGAGAAATACAGAGCAAACTGAGAAATCACTAGGGCATTTGGGATTGGTTTGTTTGTTTTAAGAAACAATTTCCCAAGCAAGGATACTGAAGGGGTAAACAGCTCAAGAATAAATTCTGGGGAAAATATGATGTGGAAATACATCTTTGTATAGAAAATAGTCACCTAAAGTTTTATGTCATAAGGGATCCTGGAGGAACATAGGAACTTAGGACTGGCAAGGAGGTGGCCAGGAGATCTGGAAAAGGAGGCAAAAATGATTGCTTCTTAAAAACAAGTTTGCTTTTAATTGTGCCTGTTTTAGATTGAAACTAAGCATGAAATGTGATGATATTCATGATGTTTTAAATGGTAACAATAAGTAGAAGAAGATAATTAATAACAGTGTCATGTTCATGACAAGGGAGGGGGAAATCCCACCATATTCCATATTACAAATGTCTCTGTAATACTATGTGATCCCTGGGTTTCATATTTTAAGAGATATATTTCTAGACTATAATATATAAGAAAGCATGTCTTATGAATGATTGAAAGAGCCTTTCCTGCCTACTCCAGGATGCATATCATTTCTTTTTGGTGGCATCTTTTGAGGATGAATTCGTCCTAATAAAGCTTTATTAAAAAAAATTCTGGGATAGAGAAGAAAAAATCATGATCAAGTAGACTTGTTTGCTAACACTGTATTTGGATTTCTACAATCCAATCTCTATCATTCATTACTTATATAATCTTATGTAACTCATTTTCTGGGTCTCCATTTCTTTCTTTATAAAAAGAAAAAGTCTTTGAAATTCTAAAATTTATCATCCCTAAAAATTCTTTCTAGCCCTAACACTGTAATTTTAGGGAGAGTCCATTCATGGGTTTGCCCTAGGTACAAATCTTTCCTAAACATGCACCTTCTGAAATTGTGGGTAATCCAAGAATGAAGCATCATGTAAGAGATTCAAATCTTTATTGAAAACGTATTTCCATGCTGTTTTGAAGATTGATAAAAAGCAACTATACAAGTTGAGTTTATTCACAAATTGAGGCTGGAAGATGAGAAAGGTGTCATTAATGAAGAATAAATGATGCTGTACATAACACATACATACCAAAAAGCTAGACAGCATTGTAAAAAGAGTTCTGGGGCATGGACTTGGAAAGACCTGGGTTTGAATGTATCATTGCACACTTACTAGTTATCCGACTCTGGGCAAATCATTTAATCTCTCTGAGCCTCAGTTTTCTCATCTGTAGGAGGAGGCTGATAATAGGACCTCTGATTAAATGAGAAGCATTTAATCCTTAAAGCTTTATTGTCCCAAGCCTTAAAACGATATGTAAATATTAGCTATCAGCATATAAATGATATCATGAAAATAGCTCTTTGTTTTGCTTGGAGTCGGGCAGGATATGTTTCTGCAAGGTGGTAATATATGTTTCCTTCCGTGCTTTGGGTGGTTTGCTCAGCCTTGCATTTAATGAAACTCTGTAACTTATATGTAAGTTTCCTTGTTTTGTGCTCTTGAGTTTGAAAATTCTGCTGAGGAAATTGACCCTCTAGACCTTTTCAAGAAATGGAAGTAAGACAATTGTGGTTCAGTCGCCACTAAGTAGCATGTATGTGGCCATTCAGGACAAAAATACCTCTGACTATGCGTGAGCAATGAAAGCAGCTGGCAGAGATAAGTAGGTCACGATGGCCAGAAGTGCTAAGTAGGTGAAATCTTATTTTAATATCCGGATGCCCTTCCCTGGAGTCTTTCTACTCTTCCAGTTGTCCTTCTCCAGTCACCAACTGCAAGGAGAAGTAAACTGGCAATAATGGCCCTTTATGCTGATATTGGGACCCAAACATACTGTCTCCGGTCCTCAAATCAAATCTGTAAAATTTCATATAATGAGGAAAGGAGAATTGCAGAGAGAGATGTATTAGCTAGAAAGAATGAAACCTACAAATAGAAATTAATCTGGTGACTCAGATTTTATATGTGTTTAAATATGTATGTGCTCAAATGCATGTGTTAACAATGTACTCATGCACATGCAGAGAATGTCTTTACTTTTATTGTTTCCTAACAGCGATTTCCCTTCAAGACAATAGAGCTAATGAGTCTTTATAGGAAGAAGATTTACATTATTCTAACCTAGCTTCTCAGGCATGGGGACCAGTAGTGGGGTGCCCTTCTAGGTAAAAGGACCCTCTGGCCAGTCCCGTGCCTTAGAAAAAGCAATAGAAGTCATTTATTCAATCATGGCCCAGAGAAGTTGCTGAAAATATATCAATTAGTGAGTGGCTCATGCTCTGGACTAGGGGTATGTTGATAAGCTGGTGAGTTTTATACAATTTGGAAAACTGGAGAAACCTCTCCCTTTGAATTATATTTAGCAGCCACAACCCCTCTCCCTGCCTCCCTATTATTGAGAGGACAATACCGGAAGAAAAATGACAAAGGCTCAATGTCAAGAAGAGAGTGGAATAGGAATGGAATGGGAAAATTCAGCAATATAAATTCAACTTTAGTTTTCCCATTCCTACTTCCTTTTAGTTTTTATTTTATATTTTGTATTTTAGGAAACTATGCAACTTCTTTTCTCTGAGCACAGGTCTTTCCACCTAACTGGTTCCTCCCCATTCCTTCTCCGGCCTCAGTTGTAAAACAACTTTGTCACTAATTGTTTTTCTACCTTAAATTATCTTTTAATTCATCACAATATCTATTTTCTAATCATAAGATGCCATGTTTTTCTTTCTTTGCATTTAATGGATGATTATTAACTACTTATATCTTCATATTTGTTTTAGAATTGTTATTCTTTTATGTTAATATTCCAATACTTAAATTAATGGACTTGTTGGTTCTTTGGGATTTAGTTAAAAATGAATTACCTGATAATATTTTGGGATAGATAGGAACATTTCCTGTTTTTAAAGACATTTTATTTGATTAAATGGTTGAATTAATTTTGAGGCACCATGTTTTTCAAGGAAAAAGACTGAGCAAGAATTGACTGAATTTTCCAAGATACAGTTCCATAATAGAGCAATCTTAAACCCTGGAATTATCAGAAATTTTATTTTTCTATGAGACCACTTTTGTTTCATCAGTCCATAAAATAATGTTAAGGCTCTTATCACTTGATAAGGTTCATTAGTTAAGTGAACAAAGCACTTCTTCCTTACGGTAATCACTTCTTTCTTTGAGAAACAACTGTCAGTTAACTTTGGCCATTTAAAGAATTGTATCCTGCCTATCATATTCTCTACAAGAAAGAATTTGACTACATATAATGAAGCCTAGTGAGAGAAGTTGATAAAGAGATCTGACCTCCTACTTTTGGTTTTTCTTGACTACTTCTTTTCTTCCAAATAATAATAATAATAATAATTCCAAGAATACAGTAGTAATTTGCCGCATTGTTGGAAGAGGTTTGACAATAAAGTCATATTGGGAATTGAAAGAAGCTGAAGTTTTCAATAGATATTGCTGGATTTAACATTTAAAAGGTTATTTACTAAGCATATGTATGTACCTAGTGCTAAATCTGCTTTGATTGTCTAAGTTCTGTCTTTTAAAATGTGGGTCACAACCCCATATGAGATCTCATAGCTGAATGTGAGAGTCACAAAATTATGATTATCAGTAAAAGTTCAATTTGTATACGGATTTTATATATCTATATTCCTAGGTTAAAATTTGTCAGACAAAAAGGTGTCACAAGAGGAAAAAGTTTAAGAAGCCTTGATAGAAGAATGAGAAAGAGGAGGGGGAGAAAGAGGAGAAGGAAAAGGGAGGGATGGGGAAGAGGAGAAAGAGGAAGGAAGGGAAAGTGGAAGGGGACAGGGACAGTAGGAGAGGGAAGAGAAAGAAGCAGCAGCAGCACTGATCTAAGTGTCCCTGTGAAGGAACTTGATGGTAATAGAACCAATTCAGTTCAATAATTTAGTCATTGTAATTGCCCACTATGTACTAAGCCCTGGGGATAGAAACATCCTGCCTCCCAAAAAAGATCCTGCTTTCAAGGAACATCCATTCCACGTAGGAAAACTGCTAGTGGAAATATTTATTATTGTACTAGGTATTATATGTGTGGTAATGTGAATGGAAGCCTTGAGATTTTGAGTGGGAAAATAAATCCACCAAAGAAAATCTTGTATTCTTCACTGCCATTGTAGAAATCACAGAATATTTTCTAGCTTTGAGTGAATGAAGTATATAAACCATATTTTTATGCATAGTTTTATTTCCCTGAGTTTTCTTGAAGTCATATTCTTCAATTCAGTTGTTGTTAGTATTTTTAAAAGTCTGGGAAGCATGAGGAGACAACTTGGCAACTGAGAATGGTATCATCAGTTTTGATATCCTTTAATAAAATTTCATTGAGCTTCTCTTTTACTACCAAGAAGAAAGGAGTAGCTAGGTTGCACAGAGCGCTGGCTCTGGAATCAGGAGGGCCTGAGTTCAAATTCAGACTCAGGATTTTGACATTTACTAGCTATGTTTGGCCCTAGGCAAGTCACTTAATCTTGATTGTCTCTCCAAAACACACATACATAAACAAAGAAGGAAGTTAAGGAAGGATGGTTTTGATTAAGTAGGAAAAGCAAATGATAACCAAGGATAGTTAGAGAAATGATAAACCACTCCAGCATGCCAAGAAAACCCCAGATAGGGTCCCAAAGAGTCAGATATTGCTGAAAGGACTAAACAACAACAAACTAAGAATAGTGGTATCTGTAAAATTATAGAAAAAGAGCTTTTTATGATATGTTCCACTGAAATCCATAACAATGTCCAGAGATCTAGAAGAAGGTCTGATATTTTGGATGGACCCTTCATATAGGATTTATGGGAGGACATGGACCAGATTCACATAAAAGCAGTCAGGCAGGAGTTGTTCAGTTCCCATCATTACCGGGTATACTCACATTGATGACATCACAGATCAATCAAAGTAACATTAGGCTATGATTCAACATCCTCAAGCCAAGTAATGTGGCTATTATTATATCCTTCTGTAGCTATTTGACTTCAGTTTGCATCCTTTACTGTCTGAGCATCACTGAATTAGAGATCATTTGTTTCCCTAAATCTAATATGGATTGTTGGCTATGTGCTCTGATGGAGTTGTAGGTTAGTTTTTTCTCAACATCATTCTGTTAAGAGCTCCTGAGGTCAGAGAATCACTAAATCTGAGAGGTGATTGAAAACAACCCACATTCAATCCAAAGTCTCCTCTACAATATCCTGCCAAGTGGTCAGCCCATCAATATGAACAAATCCTAATGTAGCAAATATTATCATGCATTCAAATTATTCCTCTTATAGTGGATATTTGTTTTGTGTGCATTTGCTTTTAAGAATCTGATTTTCTCAGTTTGCAATTATCAGAAGTGAAACAGAGCTTCTTTTGAAATGAATTAACAGAAAGATGAAAAGTGCTCTTAATATCAGGGAACAAAAAGAAAGAACATCATATTTGCATGCCCAGGCGCTCTTATTATGCTTTGTGTTTTGTGCTGCTTTGTTTCTGTGGGTTGTTCAGCCGAGTTTTTCTGCCAAGGTGGTTGGCATCTATGAAATAAGGAGAATGCTTTTTGTTAGTAGAACCAACTAGCTAAGTCTCAGCAGAGCCCTCCTTCTCCCCTGGCCCCAGCCAGGGTCTTACCTGTAATGCAAACAGTAGGCATACAATCAGGTACTTTTCATTTGAAACTGTAACCTAAATAGGCATTTTAGAGAGAACATGTGGTCTGAATTATTCATTAGAGAGAATTGGTTATTACTGGATAGTCAGAGCCCTAATGCTCTGGATCATAACGTTCTACAAAAACTATTTCTTTTCTCTAGTGGTCCCTGTGATACTTCCTTGTCCTCTGATGTTATTTGTTTCCAAACCACCTTTACTTCATCTTTCAATAATTGGAACTTTCAATAAACCTTGAACTAGAGCAAAATGGGAGTATATCTTGGCAGGTGCTGGGACTGAGTAGCAAAGGAGACAAGCAGATGTGAAACAGAATGAGAAGGAAACAGGTTGAAAATCCCTTGGGGGTATTTCTTCCACAGGCTTGTAGAAAATGTGATTTTTCTCTTTGAATATTTTCCTTTTTGACCACCTTGTTTAAAAAAATCCATACAGCAGAAGGCAGCTTGTGTTGTGCTAGTTTTTTTTTTTTCCTTTGACCTGTTACTGCTCCTGTGCCAGGTGTGAACTTGACTCCCTGGGAAAATCTAATGGATCCATATGGTGTTGATGTTCTGGGAAGATATCTGTAAATAAAATAGCATCTGTGGGATATGGGTCAGAGGAAAAGTGAAGACTAAAGAGAGTGAACTTTGATTATTTTGGATTTTTATCTTGTGATATTTTGTCCAAATGGTCTACACAATTGAGGGAGTTTATCTGGAAAGCAAAATTGTGAACTCAGGAAGGAATGATGGATGTTTTCATTCATTCCCAACACAATTACTTACTTATGTCACATTTAACATGTAATAGACCAGTTTCCATAACCTATACATGAAAATCTATTCCGTTATTTTATATTTGTATCTAAGAGTTCAAGGCATTTCTCAAAGACTAGCCTAACCTAAACCGTGGCTTAAGCCATAATAGATCAAGTACTGACTTCAAAGGTGGAAAATTTTTACCTTCTGAACATGCTTTTAATGGACACTTATGTTGTTCTGGACTTGGGCTTAGATTCTGGCTGTGCTACTTTACCCATGTAAGGTTCTCTTAGCTTCGGTTTTCTCAACAAAGGCTATTGGATGAAATCAAAAGTTCTTAACCTCTTTTGGGTCATGCTACCCTTTTGCAGTTTGATAGAAGCCTATATTAACTCTTCTAGTTAAATGAATAAAATAAGATAAAATGGAAAGATATGTAAAATGCAGTAAAATGAATTGCATTGAAATATAATTATCAAAATAATAATAATCTAAAAGAAAAAGTTATCAGATTACAGATTAAGAATCCCTGTATTAGATGGCCTCTAAAACTTTTTTTTTCTAAACTCTAAAGACTGAATCCCATCACACTACCATATTATTATATCTGATTTGATAATCCTATCTCCAACTGAACTAATATGGTCATTTTGTAATTTTTAGGCCAAGCAGCCCTAATTGTTGACCTGATATAAACTAGATATCTGATAACTTCCTGCAGCTTGTGTCTGGGACTTGATAAAAGAACCATCTGAATCTTGTCAAACCTTGATGTTTCATGTGGAGACAAATGATACTGCCAGAAGTAATCTAGAAAACATTCTTAAGACTATAAAATCCCAGGCAAGGAATTGAAGACCTTCGGGTCACAGGTGGTGTTTTCATTGCTGCTGCCAATTGGAGGTTAGGGATTCAAAAGAAAGAGAGGCCGATTTGGGAAATGAACAGCTGGCTAAGAAGATGATGTCTGAAAACAGGATCTGAATGGCTTAAAATAGAAGGATGATGAGATTCTTGGCCAGAGATAGAATGTGCCTAACAAGGGCCAGTAAAAATATATTTGCTTGGAATCTAATCAAGACAGATTTAAGCTGAAAATATGAGTGGAGAAAGAAAGCTGCCAACATATATGTACCTGACAAGCCAGCCATCACGGAGAATAACGGGTGCAAAATAGAAGAAAAGCAACAGGAAGACCAGTAATTCATTAGAGACAAGAAGAGAAGCAAGAGTTTGTGGCCTTAGATGCTTAAATTCATATACACCAAACATGGTTATATTAAGCAAAAGAATAACTAATGATCCTAATTCAAGGAGGCAAATTTGACCTCTTAGATGATGTTGAAACTTGGTGCAGTACGACTCATGACTGGAATGTGGCTATGGAAAAACATGTTTTATTTCAAAAGAAAAGGTTGAATAAAAAAGAATTGCATAGTAGCATAATATATAAAGCATTACCCAAATGGGAAAATCCCACAGCCAGATACAGAAACCTTAGGGAAGAGAACCTGTATAAAGGTCAACAGAGGCAGGGAAAAGAAGCACTATTGTTATTGGAGTACACTACCCAAGAGTTGTCGACTCTTCTAGTTGACTCAGCGGAAGGAATATAGGGTCTGGAATGAAGAGGAATTGAGTTAAAATCCAGCCTTAGACACTAGTTGTGTGACTCTGAGCAAGTCACTTTAACTTGTTTGTCTCAGTTTTCCCTTCTGTGAAATGAACTAGAGAAGGAAATGACAAATAATTCCAGCATTTTTGCCAAGAAAATTCCAAATGGGATCAATGAAGAGTCAGGCACAACTGAAATTACTGAACAGAAGTGTTGGGGAAAACATGACAAATCCAACAAAGGTACATGATCTATTAGGAAGGGGGAGGACTTCAAGTACATTAAATGTGCTGTCTCTCACTTTGTAATCCCACTGTACAGATAGACCTATTTCCAAATAAAGTTATAATAAACAAAAATATCTAGTTAATAAGTATTAGCATAAAAATGTGCTGGATTTATAGGCAGGAAGATCTGGGCTCAATATTAGTGAGGCATACATTTAGTGAAGTCAAGAAAGCTCATATCTCAGGGGTGGTTCTCTTTATAGCTAAAGCCGTATTCTTAATTGCCAGGAGTAGTTCTCCCTTGAATCTATGGCTAGCTCTCTTTACTGTTGCTTTCTCGCTCTCTTTTTTGTAAATATTATTTTATTTTTCCCACTTACACTCAAAACAACATTTTTTTAATATTTGTTTTTAAAATTTTTGAGTTCTAGGTTCTCTCCCTTATCTCCAACTACAATTAAGGAATCACATGTGAAGTTAGGCAAAACATTTCCATAAAAGTCAAGTTGTGAAAGAAAACAGATCCCCCTCAAGAAAAATTAAGTTAAAATAAAAAGAGAGATAGAGGAAAAGAGAATGCTTGAATCTGTATTTAGATTGAATTCAGAACAATTAGTTCCTTCTTTGGATATGGATGGGATTTTTCATCATAAGTCCTTCAGAGTAGTCGCAGATAATTGTTCTACTGAAAATAGCAAGGTCACTTAAAACTGCTCATTTCAGAATATTGCTATTACTTTGTATACGGTCATTTTGCTTGAGTCCATAGAGGACTTTCAAGTGTTTTTTTTTTTTTCATTTGAGAGCATTTTTCTCATCATTTCCCATAGAACAATAATATTTCATTATAAACACATGCCACAGTTTAATGAGCCATTCTTCAATTGATGGGCATCCCTTCAATTAATTTCCAATTTTTTTGTCCTGAGGAAAGGAAGTTGCTTTCTTCAAAAGCCCCTGCCTCTCTGTGTCTGTGCTTCATTGGATTGTGAATGTTTGTTCTTTTAACTGTCTCAAATTCTAAATGACAAAGACATGTTAAAACATTTTCTACTAAATAGCTCTGTTGCTAGATACCATGGCTAATGGAGAAATACACCTTTCAATTACCTTCTGGTACAAGCTTAGGGGTCACAAAGTTGCCCAGAATCTAGTATTGCTTCAGTTTTAAGGGCCAATCAGGAGTATGGTTCATTATCACCTAGCCAATGTCACTATCAAAGAGAAAGTCATTCACTCTTAGTAAAGAGTTCCACATCTTTATAAATGATTTAAAACCTTGGTATTTTCCCTTTGCTTTCTGTGACAATATCAACTGGGTAGGAAGGGGAAAGAATATGGAAAAATCCATTCATCAGAGGATCTTCCCTTCCACTCTTCCCCAACATAAGGTAGACAATAACTATGTTGCAGCAAGGGTAAAGATAGTCTACCAAGGCACCTTTTAATGTTACTTTTTACAAATGTACCTTTATAATGACAAAATTCTATTGTTAATGACACATATAGAAAGAATCATACATTAAATGTAAATGGTTAAATGATCTCTTTCAAACAATTATGAATTTTACTGAGGAAGTTTTTAGTATTCTGAGACCCATTGAAAGTAGAAGAATGTTATCTGAAAATTAGAACAATTTGGAAAATCTCTCTTCCTTGAAAGAAAATTCCTTTTATGTTTATATTCTCTATTGAATGTTTTCAAAAACACTGAGTTTTGTACTTTCCTAAAGACTATCTAGTCTGTTTTCCTATTCTTTTTTGGGCCCAAATTGTTTTTCATTTGTATTGTTAATCCTAAATATAGATATGATGGGAAAGTTTTATCCATCATCTATCCAAATGAATACTGTAATCTGGGACTTTCCTATATGATCAGGCAAAATGTCTTGAGTAATTACACATCGCTTCAAGGAGGACTTTGCAGTATTCTATCACCTAATGCTATCAGCATAATGCTACATGCAAAAAAGACATCAGCAAGCTCCTCACTACCCACTGGAAATCTCTTTTCAATTTTGACTGTACAATGGATCATCTCTATGAATGTTGTAAACATCTTTGTTGAATATGCATCTCCTTGTTTAATATTAACTAATGTTTATGATCAGAGAATTATTGAATAGGATAATTTCTGTTATTATATCTTTATAGGAATGTTGAATAATTTTTATTTGTATGAACCTCTTGTTGTGAGAGCCTATAAATTGGCATTTTGCTTTATCAAATTAAATGTTTTTAATAATCAACAAATAAGCACAGTGGGACTTCATATACTTTAAACCTTTCAGTTAATAATGAAATAATAGAGTTATATATTTGCAGAGATGAGGAACATTAAAAATAAAATCAGATTTTTTGATATGTTAATTGTGCTGAACTGTTTTTCCATCTTTATTATTTGTTATAACAGATAGTATTCTGGGAGGGGGAGAGAGAAGGAGATATTAAAAAATGTAGTATAGAGATATGTTGGAGCCAGTTCAGATTGGTAGTTGATTATCAGATTTTCAATCTGAACATTTGCACCTCAGAAATTGGTCAAACCTTGATTTACTGTTTTGTTGATTGTCTACATTTAAGAAAGTGACAAACAAAATGGTAATAATGCATATTAAACTTAGTAGTGTTAAATCCTATAGGTCTAGGTACCTAAGACTTTTTTTTGAGAGCCAGTTGTTAAATGTTTAACTGCATACTTGTGAGTTGTAGGTATTAGAAAAGATATTGAAAATTTATGTGAAAATTCTCTGTGTAGGGGCAGCTAGTTGTTACAGTGGATAGAGCACCAACCCTGAAATCAATTCAAATCTGGTCTCAGACACTTCACACTTCCTAGCTGTGTGACTCTGGGCAAGTGTGACTCACTTAACCCCAATTGCCTTAGCAAAAAAAAAAAAAAATTCTCTGTGTAACCAGTAAGTTCTTAGTTAACATTGTCTTCAACACTTAAAAATTGAAGAAACATAGCTTCTTTTCAGAAAGGGCCCTTCCTGGGAAATGTGTGGGCACTATGTTAACAAAGAATGGGGCGGATCCAGTCACAGTAATGATTACTTAAGGTGGGCAGGAGAAAGAAAAGACCAGCTAGGGAAGGAGTTTCTGTATTTAATTTAGATCTTGAAGTAAAATGTGACTCATGCTAATAATGAGCAACTCTTGTCAGAAATATTCCATATCTAATTTTCTGCTAATTCCCTGATACAGACTAAGCTTTTTCTAGTTCCCTTTCCTCCCCATCTCCTGAAAAGAGTGTGCCAATTTTAATCTTATTTCTTTGCTCATACTATTGTCAAGACATAGCACTCTGCCCCTCGATTGACCTACCCTGCACCCATCTTACTCCTTAACATTCTTTAAATCCTAACTCTACTTTTCAAGTTCTACCTTCTCCATGAAATATTCCTTAATAATGTCAATCAATTTATTCATTCTTCCTCTGTCTGCCTATAATGCTGCAATCTGTATCATATATTGAATAAAATTTAGTGCCTCCAAATACTCTTATCATTTGTCTATATACAGATGATAGGCTATTTGAGGGTAAAGATCAGGGGTCATGTCATATAGTCCACTTGCTTTACAAAGTTCTTATTTTATAAGAATTCTCTGATGCAAATCATTGAAGTATTATCTCTTTTTTAAAAATAGATGAAGAATCCATGTTTTATTGATAAAGTATTAAACACTAAATAACACTACAAAAATGTAATTGATTCTGATCTTGTTGCTGTTATTTGTCCTTTGTTCTCAGAGGATCAATGACATCATGAAGGTGATGATTTGCACATGAATTGGATTTTAGTGAGGCAGAGTTATATACTCTCTTCTCAGTCATTCATTGTTTGAAAGAGATCAGCTTACCCATTTTCATTTAATGTATGATTCTTCCTATATGTGCCATTAACAATGGAATTTTGTCATTAAAAAGGTATATTTGTAAAAAGAAACATTAAAAGATGCCTTAGTAGACTATCTTCACCTTTGCTTCAACATATTATTGTCTACCTTATGTTGAGGGAAGAGTGGAAGGGAAGGTCTTCTGATCAATGGATTTTTCCATATTCTTTCCCCTTCCTATCCAGTTGATGTTGTTATAGAAAGCAAAGGGAAAATAACAAGGTTTTAAACAACTGTTAAGATGTGGTTATAGCAAATCATTCCTTTACTAAGAGTGAATGTGTTTCTCTCTCTCTCCTCCATCTAGCAGACAGGAAAAGACCTATGGTTGATGTGGGATTTATCCTTAAATCAGCTCTCAGCAGATAGTAAAATTGTATATTGGAGAATATCTTTTGTCCTATGTTTTCCTGTTAGTTGACAATTTATCTTGTGTAGCAGATCTTTCTCAAAGGTGTTGGATTTTTTTTCTCCTAGTTTGCCACTTCTCTTCTTATCCTAATTGAACATATATAAAAGTTTTGTCATTTCAATTAATCAAAATTCACAATTTTATCCTTTTCCATTTGTATCTGTCACTCATTTTTGTTCATTCATATCCCATTCCCTACTAAACAATAGTATCCTTGTCCTTGGATGGACCTGCTCTCTGCTTCTGCCCATCTTAATCCTAGCCATCCTTCAAATTCTAGATTATGTTCTACTTTCTCCATGAAATATTCCCTCAAAACATCAACCAATACTCAACTTTGTTGAGAAAATCTGAACTTGGGAGCCTATAAGATTGCATTTTATTCTACCAAATCAAACGTGTTTTAATTCAAAACACAATGTGAGCACAATGGCATTTTATATAGTCTAAACCTGAATATCAGTTAATGATGGAAGGATATAATTGTAAACTTCTCTTCTTTGTGGAGGTGGGGACACTGCAGATAATGTCTTTTGGTTCATTGGTTAGTTCACAGGCATAGCTGTGTTGTTCTCTTATAATTTTTTAAAATAAGATAACCTTTAATATTCATGTTATATATTCATTTTGAATTACCTGTGGTCCATATTGTAAGAGACTGGGAAAAGGTTCCCTTACAAAACCTCACATTTGCTGAGAAGAAGAAAGGTTGTGGTGTCAGGATCTGTCCAGCAAATGAGGAAGTTGCTTTGGATTCTGGTGAGAATGCTGATGAATAGGGGTTTCCTAAGAAAGATGCCCAATTCTGAATCTGCCTTTCGTTTTCTTGAAGCCCACTTACCTGTTTCTCCATTTCTCAGACATGAAGACAAAACTGAATTTCAGATGGAGAAAAGTTTGAGGTTTATTACATGATAGTGTCATGTTTCCCCAAGTGGCTCTGGAGTGTGAATACAAAACCTCAAAGGGTGATACTCTTTTCATTTGCACCCTAAACTGAGCTGATCTTCTTCCAATATCTGCAGGATCTGTGAAAGTCCTTCTTTCACAGTAAGAGCTTTAAACTTCCGAGAAAAATCCATTATGCAATTTTGGGTCCCCTGCCTTTGCCATTACTTTGAAAAGAGAATAATGAATTGTTACAGAGATTAATGCTGGGCCATTGGAAAATGCTTTGTGGCTCATTATGTCCCTTTTTTGCTGTTACATTTTATTAATGTTTCCTGTTTGGAAAAAAGGTAATGTAAATTCAAAGTTGCACA
This sequence comes from Antechinus flavipes, assembly GCF_016432865.1. Taxonomy (NCBI): domain Eukaryota; kingdom Metazoa; phylum Chordata; class Mammalia; order Dasyuromorphia; family Dasyuridae; genus Antechinus; species Antechinus flavipes. The sequence continues at coordinate 174,342,327 of NC_067400.1, read as the reverse complement.
GAGACTTTTAAAATTCAGGTAATGCATTAAATTGTTTCCGAACATATTGGGAGACATTCTATAAACACATTAATTCAACAAATTATATATTAAATGAGCGAATCTAGATAATTTTGGCATGATCTTCTTGCTTATTGACCCACTAGGGAAAGCTTAAAGCTACTCTTTGTTGCTTTTACTTCTTCTTGAAAGTAGGATTAATTAAGAACTAAAGTTTCCAGCAATTTCCAACATAATAATAAACAAAAAAACAAAATCTTGGCATATTTATAATGCTTTTCCAGGTATTTGGATTACCCATAACCTTTGCAAGTTGAAACCTTTGTCATGTAATCACTTTACTGTGATTCAGAACTAAGGTAAGGGTCTTACCTTATACTTTTCCAATTTGTTTTTTAATGGGGAAGGGAGAGGAACAATCATTTATCAAATACTTTGTGTCAGGGAAATGCTTTACAAATATTATCTCATTTGGTCCTCACAATAATCATATGAAATAGATACTATACTTATCCCCCATTTACAGTTGAGGAAACTCGCGCAGAGAGCAGTTAAATGACTTGTCTAGCCATTCAGCTAATAAGTGTCTAAGGTAACATCTTAAAGTCAAATCTTTAGGTATAACTCTAGGCCCAGAACTTTACTGCACTACCTAGCTGCCTCTAATATGTCTTGATAATTGTATTTTAATACAGCTTACCCTCTGTTCTTTATCATATATACTTAATATTTTTAGTGGTAAATAACCAATAAGAAACATTGTTCAGATGAGGGCATTTAGGTATCACTGAATTGTCAAAGGAGTTCATGATACAAGAGGTTAAAAATACCTGAACTAAATCATGTTGTTGGGAGGAAGGATTTTCTTTCTGGAAAAACTTTTAATGAGTGTTCAAAATGATACATCTGCTCTAAACATCTATGCTCTGACACCAAGGCAGTTGTAAATGAAGGTGGCCTCTTATTTTAGCCACCAAATTGGTGATGGAAATCTCCAGGGAAAACCGAACAGCAGCGTGTTCAATCTTCCTGATATTAGCTATAAAACCAAAATAAAATTTCTGGGGGTAGAGCAGTTTTAATCAGCTTAGAGATTTGCTGTAAAGTATGTTCTCTCTGATCTGTTTTTTTTTTTTTTTTGAAACTACTATTCAAGATCCTTACTTGAAAAAAGTTCTTCTCTAAAATATGCTCTAAAGCTATGCTTTAGTAGACCACCTCTTTTGTGAGCCTTTGTCCCTATGAAAAGAAAAAAAATTGGAAAGGGAATTAACTGACTTTCCCTGATTATCTGCATTTGGCCACCTTTCTCAGCTGCCTTTTCTCTCTGCTTCTGCAGGCCTTCAAAGACCTCCATCTTGGAGAAGAACTCAGATCAGTCCTCCCTCCTTCTCTTCTATGATCCTTGGTACAGTCTCCACCTAATGACTAGACAATTACAATCATCTTCTGGGGGGTTTTTCTCAAGTTTCTCATCATTCCAATCCATCCTCCACTACAATCTGTCCAATTAATCTTCCTAAAGTGCAGATCTAACACACACATACTTTCTCTGTTTCTGCCTCTCTTCTTCTTCTTACTTTGTCTGTCTCTGTCTCTTGTTTCCTTTCTCCCTCTCTCTCCCCTCTTCTATCTGTCTCTGTGTCTCTCTTTCCTCTTTTGTTCTTTGTCTCTCTCTCTTTTCTCTTGCTTTTGCTTTGTGCTTATCTCTTTGTCCTGGCCTCTCACCTTTCAATCTTTCTGTCTGTCTCTGTGTTTTTATTTTTGCCTTTCTTTGTCTCTTTTTGCTTTTTGTCTCTTTCTGTGTCTATCTGTCTCTGTCTCTCTGTCTGTATGTCTGTCTCTCTCACATACACACACAGCCTATAAATTCCAGTGGGCTTTCTATCATCTACAGGATCAAATATAAAATCTTGTTCGCCATTCAAAGCCCCTCATAAAGTAGTCCCCTCCTACCTTTCCAATTTTTTTTACATTTTGTCCTAAGTTCCTCGTGCCCCCTGGCCTTCTTGCTATTCCCCACATGAGGCACTCCCATTTCCTGATTAAGCATTTTCACTTATTGCCTCCAATGTTTGGAACTCTCTGCTCCCAACTTCCTTCAAATGTTAGTTAAAAATCCCATTTTCTATGGCGAGCCTCTTTGATTCCTCATGATACAAGTGCTTTCTCTCTTTTGATTATCTCCAAATTATCCCGTATATAGCTTCTTGGGCATAACTATTTGCATATTGTCTCCCCCATTAGCCTGTGAGCTTCTTGTGGTCAGGGACTATTCTTTACTTTTCTTTATATCCCCAGCCCTTAGCACAGAGCCTGGCATATTAATTGGTGCTTAATCAGTGTTCTTATCAATTGATTTTCTGATTGATTCTCCCGACTTAGCCACCATGCTCCTTTCCCTTGCCCCTGCTATGTAGTCCTCTTTTTATACATTAACTTCTTCCTTACTGTATAAGCTTTAGAAGGGCAGGGATTGTCTTTCTTTTTGTCTATATTTATTTCTCCAATACTTAGCACAGTGACTGGCATAAAGTAAGTACTTAATAAATGCTTCTTGATCTACTGAAATTGATAATATCCACAGTCACTTTCAACCCCAGGGACTATTATTCTGCCTTGGGAAAAGCTGAATAATTAGAACTATCCTTGGACAATTTTCAAATGAAAATATTTATTACTGTTCTGTGCTGTTTAAGGATCTAGAGAGCATTTATAAATATATTCATATGAAAACTAATCAAGTATTAGTTGAAGCTCTTTTATTGGTGTAGAATCATAGAACCTTAGGAAGCTTGTCTGTTTCAGTCCTCTCTCTGCCTAAGTATGAATCCCCAAATTCAATATTCTTGACAAAGATACTGAAGTGGTTTTCCATTTCCTTCTCCAGCTCATTTTACAGATGAGGAAACTGAGGCAAACAATGTTAAACTACATGCCTAGAATAACACAACTAGTGTCAGAGGTCAGATTTGAACTCAGGAAGATGAGTTTTTCTGTCTTGAGGCTCAGTACTATTCCCTAGGGGCAAGAGTCCTCAAACTACAGCCTGTGGGCCAGATGTGGCAGCTGAGGACAATTATCCCCCTTACCCAAGGCTATGAAGTTTCTTTATTTAAAGGCCCACAAAACAAAGTTTTTGTTTTTACTATAGTCTGGCCCTCCAACAGTCTGAGGGACAGTGAATTGGCCTCCTATTTTAAAAGTTTGAGGACCCCTGCTAGGCCAACTAGTATAGGTCTAATCATGTCACTTCCCATCATAAGAAGCTTCAGCAAGTTTCTTATAGCTTCTAGGATAAAATACAAGCTTTTACCTGACAGTTAAAGCATTTTATTACTCTCCTATAAGTTCTCTTTATAGCAACCAAGCAGATCTAATTGATGTTCTCGATACATAACACTTTATCTCCTATTTCTAGAAGTTAGTTCGTATACAAGGTTACCCACTTTGCCTATTATGCTCTCCTTCCTCACCTCTGCCTTATAAAATCTATAGCTTCCTTCATGCCATCATATAAGAGGGCGCTTTTTTTTGAGGCAATCAGGATAAGTGACTTGCCCAGATACAGCTAGCAAGTATACATTCATCAAGGACATTCTTTTTTTTTATAGCTTTTTATTTACAAAACATATGCATGGATAAATTTTCAGCATTGACCCTAAAACCTTCTGTTCCAACTTTTCCCCTTCCACTCCCCACCCCATGCCCTAGACGGCAAGTAGGCCAATATATATTAAATATAGTAAAATATATGGTAAATCCAATATATGGATACATATTTATGCAGTTATCTTGCTGCACAATAAAAATCGGATCTAGAAAGAAAGAAAAAAACCGAGAAGGAAAACAAAAATGCAAGGAAACAAGAACAGAAAGAGTAGAAATGCTATGTTGTGGTCCACACTCATTTTCCATAGTTCTCTCTCTGGGTGTAGTTGATTCTCTTCATTACTGAACAATTGGAACTGGTTTGAATCATCTCATTGTTGAAGAGAGACACAACTATCAAAATTGATCATTGTATAATTTTGTTGTTGTGTGTATAATGATCTCCTGGTTCTGCTCATTTCACTTAGCATCAGTTCATGTAAATCTCTCCAAGCCTCTCTGAAATCATCTTGTTGGTCATTTCTTACAGAACAATAATATTGCATAACATTCATATGCCACACTTTATTCAGCCATTCTCCAATTGATGGCATCCATTTGATTTCCAGTTTCTAGCCAATACAAAGAGGGCTACCACAAACATTTTTGCATATGTGTGTCCCTTTCCCTACTTTAAGATCTCTTTGGGATATAATCCCACTACTAATACTTCTAGGTCAAAGGGCATGCACAATTTGATAACTTTTAAGCATAGTTCCAAATTGCTCTCCAGAATGTTTGGATTTGTCCACAATTCCACCAACAATGTATCAGTGTCCCAGTTTTCCCACATCTCCTCCAACATTCATCATTATCTTTTCCTGTCATCTTAACCAATTTGACAGGTGTTTAGTGGTATCTCAGAGTTGTCTTAATTTGCATTTCTCTGATCAATAGTGATTTGGAGCATCTTTTCATATGACTAGAAATAGTTTCAATTTCTTCATCTGAAAATTTTTCATATTCTTTGACCACTTATCAATTGGAGAATGTTTTGATTTCTTATAAATCCGAGTGAATTCTCTATATATTTTGGAAATGAGGTCTTTATCAGAACCTTTGAATGTTAAAATGTTTTCCCAGTTTATTGCTTCACTTCTAATCTTCTCTGCATTAATTTTATTTGCATAAAAACTTTTAAAATTAATATAATAAAAATAAATAATATAAAATTATAATATAAAATAATAAAATTAATATAATATAATTTTTCTATTTTGTGATCAATAATGATTTCTAATTCTTCTTTAGTCACAAATTCCTTCCTCCTCCACAGGTCTGAGAGGTAAACTATCCTATGTTCTTCTAATTTATTTATAATTTCATTCTTTATGTCAAGATCATGAACCCATTTTAACCTTATCTTGGTATATGGTGTTAAGTATGGGTCAATGCCTAGTTTCTGGCATACTAGTTTCCAGTTTTCCCAGCAGTTTTTGTCAAATAGTGAATTCTTATCCCAAAAGCCAGAGTCTTTGGGTTGGTCAAACACTAGGTTGCTATAGTTATTGATTATTTTGTCCTGTGAACCTAACCTACTCCACTGATCAACTTAGTCTATTTCTTAGCCAGTACCAAATGGTTTTAATGACTGCTGCTTTATAATACAGTTTTAGATCTGATACAGCTAGGCCACCTTCATTTGCTTTTTTTTTTTTCATTTGTTCCCTTGAAATTCTTGATCTTTTGTTTTTTCAGAGGAATTTTGTTGTTATTTTTTCTAGGTCAGTAAAATAGTTTCTTGGGAGTTTGATTGGTATAGCACTAAATAAATAGAGTAGTTTAGATAGTATTGTCATCTTTATTATATTCCCTCAACCTTATATTGACCTATAAGATCACTTAATATTTTTTCAATTGTTTAGACCTGACTTTATTTGTGTGGAAAGTGTTTTGTAGTTTTGCTCATATCGTTTCTGACTTTCCCTGGCAGATAGATTCCCAAATATTTTATACTATTGACAGATATTTTAAATGGAATTTCTCTTTGTATCTCTTGCTGCTGGATTTTGTTAGTGATGTATAAGAATGCTGATGATTTATGTGGATTTATTTTGTATCCTGCAACTTTGCTAAAGTTGTGAATTATTTGTAATAAGTTTTTAGTAGATTCTCTGGGGTTCTTTAAGTATACCATCACATCATCTGCAAAGAGTGATAATTTGGTTTCCTCATGACCTACTCTAATTCCTTTAATCTCTTTTTCATCTCTTATTGCCAAATTTAGTATTTCTAATACAATATTGAATAGTAATGGTGATAATGGGCAACCTTGTTTCATTCCTGATCTTATTGGGAATGGTTCCAGTTAATCCCCATTACATTTAATGCTTACTGATGGTTTTAAGTAAATGCTACTGACTATTTTAAGGAAAAGTCCATTTATTCCAATAATCTTTCATATTTTTAATAGGAATGGGTGTTGGATTTTATCAAATTCTTTTTCTGCATGTATTGAGATAATCATATGGTTTTTGTTAATGTGGTTATTAATATAGTCAATTATGCTAATAGTTTTCCTAATATGAAACCAGCCCTGCATTTCTGGTATAACTCCTACTTGGTCATAGTGTATTATCTTGGGGATGATTTTCTGTAATCTCTTTGATAATATTTTATTTGAGATTTTTGTATCAATATTTATTAGGGAGATTGGTCTATAATTTTCTTTCTCTATTTTTGTCCTATCTGATTTAGGTGTCAGTACTATATCTGTGTCATAAAAGGAATTTGGTAGGAGTCCTTCATTCTCTATTTTTTCAAATAGTTTATATAGTATTGGGGTTACTTGTTCTTTAAATGTTTGATAGAATTCACATATAAATCCATCTGGTCCTGGAGTTTTTTTCTTAGGGAGTTAATTAATAGTTTGTTCTATTTCTTTTTCTAAAATGGGATTATTTAAGCAATTTATTTCCTCCTCTGTTAATCTGGCATACCTATATTTTTGTAGGTATTCCTCCATTTCACTTAGGTTATCAAATTTATTGGAATAAAGTTGGACAAAGTAATTCCTAATTATTGCTCTAATTTCTTCTTCATTAGTGGAAAGTTCTCCCTTTTCATTTTTGAGACTAACAATTTGATTTTCCTCTTTTCTTTTTCTAATAAAATTTACCAAAGATTTATCTATTTTGTTGGTTTTTTCATAAAACTAACTCTTAGTTATATTTATTAATGCAGCAGTTTTTTTTAACTTTCAATTTTATTAATCTCTCCATTTATTTTTAGAAATTCAAGTTTAGTTTTTGATTGGGGGTTTTTAATTTGCTCTTTTTCTAGCTTTTTTAGTTGCAAACTCAATTCCTTGATTTTGTCTTTCTCTATTTTATTCAAGTAAGCCTCTGGAGGCTCTAGATATATAAAGATATATAGAGGCTCTAGAGATATAAAACTTCCCCTTATTACCACTTTGTCTGCATCCCACAAATTTTGGTACATTGTCTCATTATTGTCATTCTCTTGGATGAAATTATTGTGTCTATGATTTGCTGTTTCATCCATTCATTCTTTAGGATGAGATTATTTAGTTTCCAATTACTTTTTGGTCTATTTTCCCCTGGCTTTTTACTGAATGTAGTTTTTATTGCATCATGATCTGAAAAGAATGCATTTACTATTTCTGCCTTTCTGCATTTGATTTTGAGGTCTTTGTGTCCTAATATCTAGTCAGTTTTTGTATAGGTTCTATGAACTGCTGAGAAGAAAGTATACTCCTTTCTGTCTCTATTCAGTTTTCTCCAAAGATCTATTATACCTAACTTTTTCTAGTATTCTATTTACCTCTTTAACTTCTTTCTTATTTATTTTGTGGTTTGGTTTACCTAGTTCTGAGAGTGCAAGATTAAGATCTCTCACTATTATAGTAGTAGCTCTCTTAACTTCTCCTTTAGGAATTTAGATGCTATACCACTTGGTGCATATATGTTTAGTATTGATAAATTGCTTCATTATCTATGGTATCCTTTAGCAAGATATAGTTTCCTTCCTTATCTCTTTTAATTAGATCAATTTTTGCTTTTGCTTGATCTGAGATCAGGATGGCTACCTCTCTTTTTTTTACTTTTACATAATAGATTCTGCTCCAGACTTTTACCTTTACTTTGGATGTATCACCCTGTTTTAAATGTGTTTCCTGTAAACAACATATTGTATTATTCTGGCTTTTAATGCACTCTGCTATCCATCTCCGCTTTATGGAAGAGTTCACTCTATTCACATTTAAGCTTCAAACTACTAGTTCTGTATTTCCTGCCATCTTATTAAACCTAGATTATACTTTTCTCTTTCCTTTTCTCCTTACCCCTCTTCCCAGTATTTAATTTATGGGCACCACTTGCCTCAAGCAGCCTTCCTCCTTTAGAATCCTTCCTCCTTAGTGTCCCTCCCCCTTTCTTATACCTTTTCCCTACTCTTTCTGTATTCTCTTCTATTTAGCCTACCCCTTCCCTTTCCCCCTTTCCCCTCCCACTTTTCAATAAGGTGAGAGAAGTTTCTCTGCAAACCAAATATGTCTAATATTTTCTCTTTGAGGCAAATCTGATGAGAGTAAGATTCACACAATGTTCATTTCCCCCCCCTTTTTTTCCCTCAGATTCAATAGGTTTCTTTTTGCTTCTTTGTGAGATGTAATTTCCCTCTTTTTTCCTCCACTTTTCCCTTTTTTCTGGTACAATCTCCTTTCCATCTCTAGTTCCTTTTTTATTTTATAACAGTAAAATCAAATTATATGTGCACTCTCTATGTATACCCATAACAGAAATACAGTTCTCAAGAGTTCTTTTTATCTTTTCATGCTTTTCTTGAATCCTATATTTGGAGGTCAATTTTTTTGTTTAGCTCTGGTTTTTTCAACAGTAATAAATGGAATTCACCTGTTTCACTGAATGCCCATCTTTTTCCCTGAAAGAAAATGCTGGGTAGTTTATTCTTGGCTGCATTACAAGTTCCTTTGCCTTTCAGAATATTGGATTTCAGGCCCTTTGATCCTTTAATGTGGAAGCTGCTAGATCCTGAGTAATCCTTATTGTGTCTCCTTGGTATTTATAGGTTTTTTTTTTGGCTGCTTGTAATATTTTTTTCTTTGGTCCAATAGTTTTGAAATATAGCCACAATATTCTTTGGAGTTTTAATTTTGGGGTCTCTTTCAGAAAGTGTTTGTTGAATTTTTTCAATGGCTATTTTACTTTCTGATTCTATGACATCTGAACAGTTCTCTTTGATGATTTCCTGAAAAAGTAGTGTCTAGGCTTTTTTTTTTTTATCATGATTTTCAGGGAGGCCAATAATCATCAGATTATCTCTCCTAGATCTATTTTCCAGATCTGTTGTTTTCCCAAATAGGTATTTAACATTTTTTTCTATTTTTTTCATTTTTTTGGGGGGGGGTTGCTTTTTTGATTTTTAATGTCTCATCAAGTCATTCATTTCCATTTGTTCAAGTCTGATTTTTAATGAATTATTTTCTTCATTTACTTTTTTAAATTTTCTTTTTGTATTTGTCCTATTGAGTTTTTAAATGAGTTTTTTTGTTCTATGGAATTTTTTTTTTCCATTTCACAATTTTTTAAGGAGCTTTTTCTAATTCATAAATTTTGTTTTCCTGGGGGTTCTTTACCTTTTCCATTTCACATATTCTGTTTTTTTTTCTTTTTCCAATCTATCTTTTAATGAGTTAAAAGCCTTTTGTAAACCCTCTTGCAAAGTTTTCCTTTCCTTTCCCCATGTTTTTTCTAACTCTCTTTTGAGATCCTTTATCATTTCTTCTAGGAGAGCCTTGTGTGATGGGGATCTAGTTATATCACCCTTTGGGGCTTCATCTGAAGACAATCTGCTTTTAGTCTCCTCAGGGTGTGAAATCTGTTCTCTTTCACTATAGAAACTGTCTATAGTTAGAGTCCACTTTGCCTTTTTACTCATTTCTAAAAAAAAAAAAAAAAAAAAAAAAAAAAGTTGGTATCTGCTTTTAGGACAAGGATGTTCCAAGCTTCCTCTACAGACACCAGGAAGTGGCAATGGCTGCTCTGGGATCCCATTGAATCACTCCTAGTGCTGGTGGGTGTGGCCAAGTCCTGTGAGATTTTGGTGCTTTGGGGTTCACTCTTTTCCTTTTGCTTTTGTGTTGGAAGTTTTATAACTTCTCTGCTGATCTACTGTCTTGCAACCAGTGCAGAGTAGCCAACACTGTGGTAGAGTCCTCCCCATAGATTCTCTGCCCTATAGAGATCACATCCCTCCCCCAGGCTGCTCATCATGCGCTGGCATCCTCCAGATCAAAGTAGACCTTTTCTGGCAATTTTCAAAATTATCTTCTGCTGGTAATTTGCTGCACTCCCAATATTCCTGGATTCTGCCAGTCCAGCACTATTTCAGAGACTGAATTTTGTAATTAGTGTGAGGGTAGTAGAAGAGCTCAGAAAGAAGTATGTATCTTCTCCATCTTGTCTCTGTCCCAAGGGCATTCTTAATGAAAGTAAAATCATAAACAATATTTACATTAGATGTCTTTACCATAATTGAAAGAAAAAATTCTCTATGCTTATGATTTGCTGATTATTTTTAAATGTATTTAATTTTATAGAACAAAATGATGCCTTAAATTATCTCTTCTGATAAAATGTCTCACATGTATAGATCAAAATAACACAAGATTCCTAGAAAGTTCCAAGATATAGAGACTCTTGTTTCCTTACCATCTGTTAGTTAATATTAGACAAGGCATGAGTAGAGACATGTGCTTACCAAAGAAACTTACTACTGTTGCGAAGAAAATCTAGTATAGTTATTGCTGTCATGTCTGGCTCTTTGTGACCCCATTTGGATTTTCTTGATGGGAGTGTCTTGTTGTTTCCTTCTTTTGTTCATTTTGCAGATGAGGAAAATTGAGGCAAACAGACTTAAGTGACTTGCTCAGGGTCACACAGCTTGAAAGTGTCTGAGACCCCATTTGAACTCAGGTATTCCTGAATACAGGACCACCAGTGCTCTATCTAGTTCACCACCTAGTTTTTCCACAAAAGAAAAAGCAAGGAACATCTGTAGGGATCTCTGAATCATCCCAAGGTATCTTGAGGTTCACTGGCTAGATTTTTTCTGAAGAACTATGCCTTAAATCAAAACCACTTTGATTCTCACTGATTGGCCACAGTAGATCCCAGACATGGTCATTGTTTGGATACTAATTGATTCAGATTGAATGTAAATAACAATCATTTCTACTTTGGCCAGAAATCCTGAGCATTTTCCCCTGCCAGATTTATTTGATTATTTATTTTAATTTTTTTTTTTTTTTTTTTTGGAATGAAAGGGGAAATTCTTTGCTTTAGTTGAGACCTATTGAAGACTTTAGTTTAAAAAGGTCAAGGTACATCCCATTGCATCCAGGGCCACATTCAGTCATCCTGACCTGTATCTAGCTACTGGACCCAGATAGCTCTGGAGGGGAAAGTGAGGCAGGTGACCTTGCACAGCCCTCCCTCACTTAAATCCAGTTTATTTGCATGTCATGGTATACCCTCCCTGATGGTCCTCTCTGAGACCGAAGGACAAACAACAATAGAAACAGTTGTTTCACAATATAGTGGTGAGTTCAGGTTAAATACAATTTCCTATGGATAGTGAATTTCTATGGATGTTCCTACCTCTGGGTGACATTGAATTGGTTTCATCAAGTCTTGAAACATTGCAGAGCCTCCTAGCCAACATTGTAGTTATTCAAAAGAATTAATTTTAATCATCCACACAATAGACATGAGTATATAATGCTTATCCATCAGCATGTGCTTCTATATGTCTATCAATGTACATATATAAATAAATTGTGCTTGTAGATGTGTCTGCATATACATAGTCATTTACATATACACAGATTCAAGCAGAATGGGAAGATGTGGCTGGGTTGTGACCTGCATTACTGGACTGCCATATCCCTATCAGTAAGATTATAAGTCTTTTGGAATATAGAGGGAAACGTGGACAACATTGCATTATCAAACATAAAGTCAGAAAACATAGTCAATGACATTAGATCATGGAATCATAGAGATAAAAATAAAGAATATCAGAGGCCATTTAGTTCAACCATCTCATTTTTATAGTGAGGAAACTGAAGTCCATAATAGGTGAGTAATCTGCTCAAACCTGTGCAGATAGTAAATGAGACAGTCAGGATTTGAATTCAGCTCTTCTGATCCCCAAATGAGTATTCTTTTTACATTGGAAAATGCAATCATAATTCAACAAGTTCTCAAAAGACTGGAAGAGAACACATATAAGATGAAATTAAATAGGAATAAATATCAAATTTTGCACAAGGTTTAAAAAAAGGTGTGATTAGACAACAATTCTTGTGAAGAAAAGACTTGGGAATTTTAGTTGCCTGTAATCTCAGTATGAGTTAGCTAAAAATTAAATTATCTGATCTGAAATTCTATCCATAAAGTTATAGTAACTAGAACAGCCCTGAAGGTAGTCTCACTTTCATCTGCACTGGTCAGTCCCCATGTGGAGAGTTTATTTCTAGGTATTAATTTTAGAACCATTGACAAGTGGAACTCATCCAGAAGAGGGTGACCTGAATGGCAAGAGGATTCAAACAATGTAATATAAGGGACCACCAGGGAAATTGAAGATATTTAACTTGAAGAAGAATGTAAAGGCTGTTTATTTGATAGTTATTTAAGAAATTGATATATAAAAGATATGTAATAAGATTTATCCATACTGATTGCTGATCTTTGTATAGCTCCATAGGGTCAGAATAAGGGTGTCTGTGTGTGTGTGTGTGTGTGTGTGTGTGTGTGTGTGTGTCTTAGAGAGAAAGAGGAAGGGAGATTTCTATTCAAAATGAAGGAGAAAAAGAATACTGTTAAACATAGCTTCCTAAAAATTGGAGTTGCCTTCCAAGATGGTAAATTCCCTGCCACAGAAGATAGAAATCTAGGCATGAAGGAATTTGATCAGGGGAAATTCCTACTCAAATCGGGTCCTATCTATTAAACAACTTAATAGCATAACATCATTATTAATCACTAAAAAAATTGAAGATGAATTTCAACCAATCTAATGGAATAATAGTGTTGACCATTGGTTAAAGGCTGTTAAATGGGATACAAAGAGCTCCTGTTGATTGGCCAAGAGATTAAGTCTTTTTGAAGTCTATATAACAAGCAAACTGTTTTCATTCTAATTCAATCAAGAAAATGTATGCCATTTGCAAAGGACTTTTATCTTTGCTCTCTTCTGTTGCCAAGAACATCTTGTGACAGAACCATGACTATAGGAGACCTGCTTGCATGCAGGGAACGATATTCAAGGGCATTGCTTCCTGAACCCAAACCTTTTATTTAGAAAGAACTCACACGAGTAGATAGTTTGATTTTGTTGCTCAGAAACAGCAGCCCACAGAGTCAAGCTTTTGAGGAAACAGATTTGGCAGGTCTTGCTGATGATCTTAGGGTTAAAAAAGAACCAAGCAGTATGTTCCCCAGAAGTTAGAGACAACCTGAGACTATAGCCACTTGGCAGAAGAATCTGCCCAGAACAGAACAGTCCCATCAAAGCCCAATGGAGCAACACACCCAGCAAAAAATGTCTTGCCTGGGAGAGAGCACTGCAGGGGATATTATGGGAAGACATCAGGGGAGATATGCAGTGTTGGAGATATCAGTTGTCCTTCTACAGGCATTCCTCTCCAGAAAGTCAAAATTGAGATGTTATAAAGAATATTATAGTGGGAGGAGAGGGAAGGGAGAGTAGAGTGGGATAAATTATCTCATATGAAGAGGCGTAAAAAAAGCTGTTACAGTAGAAGAAAAAGAGCAGAAGGGTGGGCAGTGCTTGAACCTTGCTGTCATCTGAATTGGCTCAAAAAAGGAATAACATAAATCTACAGGTATTTCCCATGTATAATCTAGTTTGATTTCTGTGTTTGCTCACTCTCCTAGTCTATATGTGTTTTCAACAGATTTATGCGGTTGGGTGGGAATGTTCTATTTTATATCTTCTTACTTTTCTATTCCCATAAATACCTTTGCTTTGAGCTAGTGATACCCTATGACTATTAAACAATATATGTATCAATAGGGGCCAATGAGCTCTAATTTTAAGCTTGCAGATTCACAGAGTATCTTAAATGTAGGATAGGGAACCTCATTGGAATTCAGCCTGCAAGTGTGAGGGAGCACAAAAGTGAAGGTTCTTCCAGTATTTCTAGTTTGGATGCTTTATAGCTGTCCACTAATCACAGAAAAACTGTAATTTTAAAACTATAATTATATAATATTATCTGATGTTTCCTTTGTAAATCTGAACAATTGCTTTGAGAGAGAAGACTTCTACATGATTAAATGCTTAAGGACTAATAATCTGTTGCTTTGCTGTATCCATTATAATGGCAGTTTAAAAGAATATGTGATATGTTGCAAAGTGGTGCAGTGGATAGAGTGTTGGGCCTGGAGTCAGGAAGACTCATTTCCTGAGTTCAAATCTGGCCTCAGCCATTAGCTGAGTGATACTGGATAAAGCACTTAATTCAGTTTGTCTCAGTTTGCTATCTATTAAAATGAGCTGGAAAAAGAAATGGCAAATCACTTCAAGGCAAACTATTTTTGCCAAGAAAATCTCAAATGGGAGCACAGAGAGCCAGACATATGACCGAAACAATTCAACAACAATAATAGCAACAAATGATGTTCTTGGGATCCACTGGAGAAATTTTAACTCCTTTTTGTTTTAGAGCAACTTAATGGAAAAAAGTGTTACCTAGACCTAATGTTATGCCCTTTGCTTTTGCTGAGATCCATTGGAGAATTGGATGGGTTGCCCCTGTGCTAAAGAAACCCAAGAGAGGAATTTTCTCTTGGGAAAATTTGAATTTTCACCTGAAGAGAAACTAACAGCTTGAGAGTGACTCAGGATCCAGTACCTAATGAGAAAACTCCAAGTGTTCTGGGGGCTCATTTGGGACTTTACATTTGAAAGATAGAGTCCACCACAGGTCAAGCAAAAATTTAAGAATTTGGAGGAGAATTATTTCTAAGACCTTGAATGATTGTAAACCATCAGACTATGAATCATTTATATTGTTTAAAGCCTAAAAAGTAATTTAGTCTTTTGCAGAATACCTGTCTGCCAAGATACCATGAATACTTGTTTTTAAAAACATGATTGATCACCCTTGCTAGCTAGATTCTCTCTTTAATCCCATTCTACAAACAGCCCTAAAACCACAGTGTAGTTGGAAGTTTATTCTGTGTTCTCTTCCTATTTTCTTCTTGTTGCCTACATATAGACATAGGACCCTTGCTCAGAATAAGAAAACTGGTAGTTCCAATTAATTTCCTCTAAGAAGCCACAATAGAATGATAATCAGTTCTGGTCATCATATTTTTAAAAGGATATTAATCAACCAGAGTGTTATCAAGAGAAGGAGGGTCACAAAGAGATGGGCCAGAGGGCTCTGCCTCAATAATTACAGAGTCTTTAGTGTCGCATTAAATAAGTTTCATGCTTCTTCAGGCCTTAAATATGGGATAGTGATGACTCTCAAAGAACCAGAGGAACATTTTTTACAGAAAATGAAAGAAATGAAAGAAAAAAAGGAAGGAAGGAAAGAGAGAGAGGGAGGGAGGAAGGAAGGAAGGAAGGAAGGAAGGAAGGAAGGAAGGAAGGAAGGAAGGAAGGAAGGAAGGAAGGAGACAGTTTTTCAGTATCAATATCATTAGGGGTTAGGAATAAGTGGAGAATACTTCTAAAAAGGGCTCATAGAGTATCTGTCATATGAGAATTAGATGAAAGAATAGGGAATACTTAGACTGGAATTGAAAATACTGGAAAGGTGGGAGTGAGAACAATAGCTATCTTTGGATATTTCCAGAACTCTCCAATGGAAGGAGAGATTTGATTTATTCTAATTGATCCAGAAGACAATCTCAAAATAAGAATGACAGTTAAAGACAGAAGGAAAACCTCTCACAACTTTTATAAGTTGAAGGTGGAATAGAATATCTTGAAATGTAATGGAATATCCTTTATTAGAGATCTGTGAGTGAATATCAGAGAACTACATCTCAAGAATGTTGAAAATGGAATTCCTGTTCATATCCAGAAAGACTAGATGCTTTTGGGGGTTCCTCTCCACTCAGAGCTCCTCTGAAACATTTTGTATCTTAGCCTCCAGGTTTTAGAGAAGAAAGTTGTTAGCAGATACATATGCTATATAGAGAGCAAAAGGGAAGAACATTGAAGAAAAGCTATTTATTATAGCTAACTCTGCAGACATCAATGGTGACATTTGAGAAGGCAATTTAAATAGAATCATGAGAACAGAAGCCATATTTCAAAGATTTGCATAGTTAATAAGTGATGGGGATATTGGAATCAGATATAGATAACTTTTTCAAGAAGTCTGGCTATGAATTAGAAAAGAAATGGAATGAAATAGAGAATCAAGGAAAGAACTTTGTAGGACTAAAGAGATGTTAGTGTGTTTGGAGTGATGATGAGTCAAAAAGACATAAGAATTTATTTTTCTTAGTATTCAGGTTATCTGCATAATGGAACTCTTAATCAATCAGAACGTTGTTCCTAAGTCTTATTACTCTAATTCCAGCCTCTGTTTAGTTCTATCCTACCTCCAAAACCAAATAAATAAAAACAAATCTGAGTGTCATGGAACTCTTGTTTTAAGGAACTTTTGCCTTCTTCAGTTACATGATGCCTTAGGCTAAGTGATGTTTTTTTTTTACTTGTTCAAGTTAAAGTCATTGGTGGTGAGGTTCCAAATACTTTGTGATGTGGATTTCAAAACAGAGAGAAATGGGGCAGCTAGATGGCATAGTGGATAGAGTATTAGCCCTAGAGTCAGGAGGACCAGAATTCAAATCCAGTTTCAGACACTTAATACTTACTAGCTATGTGACCCTGGGCAAGTCACTTAACTCCAACTGCCTTGCAAAAACAATTTCAAAAAGCAGAATGGAGAGAAGTCCACAGAAATTTTCTGCATAGGTCATAACAAAATCTCAAGTTCAATGCCATTTAACAATTAGATCTATCTTTTCTGCCACTGGCATCAGTGTGTTAACTCATTTTAGGGATTCAAGCATTTCAGCTTCACTTAAACAGACTATTGTGATGAAATAAAATTTATTTCAAAGTTATGACAAGAGAAAACATTTCTACCCAGTATCTCGGGGTATATTTCTACCTCAATCATTTCAGTCTTTGGGGAGGGAAAGAGATTTGAGTTCATAGTTTTAGTCAGTTCTGGTATAGCATCAGTCCCACCAAATTCCAAGACCAACCTCCCCACCTCCCACTCTTCACCACCAACACCATCCTCTTGCCTTCTGGCACTCTGGCTTCTCAAGACTTCCTTACTGGTCTAACAGTTATATCTGGCATCTTCCAATCCTTTATCCTTATTTCTTCAGTTCTCAAGATTAGGATTATGTTACTTTCTGAACCTAAAATTAAAAAAGATAAACTGAATAAGTTTAAAACCACACTCACAATTGTGATTCAGACAGATCTAAAAATATTAGCTCTAGCTATCCAGCTAATTGAGGTTACTCCTAATTGCATCAATCATTAAACATTTATTAAGCACCAACTATATGCTAGGTAGCATAGTGGATAGAGACTGATGTCAGGAAGATCTGAATTCAAATTTGGGTTCAGACATTAACAAGCTGTGTGACCCTGAGCAAATCACTTAATCCTATTATCTCAGTTTCCTCATCTGTCAAATGAGTTGGAGAATAAAATGATACTATAACTAGCATCTTTGCCAAGAAAATCCCAAAAAGGGGTCATAAAGAGTTGGACACAATTGAAAAACTACTAAACAACAACAGCAACAACAACAACAATAATGACAGTCTCTGCCTTCAAAGTGCCCATTCCTGTATCAGTCCTCTCCCCTGGGAACAATTTCCTTTTTTTTTTAAAGCATTATGGAAATGTTTATTATTATTTTTACCAATTATACCATGTGAATGTTTTTGATCCTCGTATTCTTTTTTATTTATTTTTTATTAATTAATTAAATTAATTTTCAAAAGATATGAATGGATAATTTTTCAACATTAACCCTTGCAAAACCTTGTGTGGGAACAATTTCCAAGCATCTTCAATATGTTTGCCTTCATCTTAGATGGTCTGTATGTGCACCAAATGCTTGTAATACCTTCTTGGGATTTCAAGGATAGCCTTAGGATCCACAGATAATTTTGCATTAAGAAGGGAAAAGATTATTCTCTAGCATAAGAGATGTGTTTTATAGACAAGAGTACTAGCTACTGTTTATTTCTTCAAATTATGGAATGGAGAAAAGGGGAGCAGCCTTTACAAGGATGAATTTCTTAAATCTGAAGAAGATAAGACTGAAATACATCACTAGGGAAGATTTTTGGACCTCTTTCACTGCACTATTTAAATATCTCTATGGGTGCTGTTACACATGGAGTTTTTAATTGAATTCAGTGGCGGGGGCTGGTGTGGGCAAAAATCTCCAATTCATATCTCTAGGATCTGTTAATGAAAAGTAGAAAGAGATAGGGATGTTGGAAGTTTCAGTTACCAAATCATTGATTTGACATATGACCTTGATCAAGGGAAAATGTCCAGCATCTGTCTATGACAGGTGAGACTACTCCCTTGTCTTAGGTAAGTGATGCTGAGAGTTCAGAGGGCATCAGGAAGAAGGCATTCTACCCCTAGGAAAAATAATTTTCTGCTCTCTGCCTGTTGTAAGTGCTCTAAGTAATGAATTCTTATGTAAGCAATTGGTATTTATAAATGCAACTCATGTCTGCTTTTACCTGTCTGTCTCCTTCAATAGCGGGACTCCTGAGGTTTTACCTGGGGAAAAGTTACAATGCAGTTAAAGGCCATTCAGTTCTAGCCTATGAAACTCTAGGGGATAGCTGATTGACTGCCAGGTGGGATGACCTATAGAGTACTAAGCCCTTTGGGAGATAACAGATGAAAAGCAAATGCCAAAGACAAATATAAGCAAGGCATTAGATATCTTGAGTTCATTTAGTTATTTCTTTGGAAAAGTTTCAATTCTTTTTTCCCCCAATGGTTTTTCAGAATGAATCGACAATACACTAAGTAGAGGATTTGTATTCCTGCTTGTTAGAACTTCATGCAGTCATTTCCCTCTCCTCTTCTATACTTGTCTCATGCTCCAGAAAGAACTGGCATTTCGTAACTATCTAAAGCTAAAGTGACACACCCAAAATGCCTTCTGGCCCTGGATCATATGTAAATATGTTCAATAACATTGAGGAGAGGAGGGAGAAGAATCATTCTTATACCCTCTTCTTGCTGCCATAATGAGAATTGGCATTTATGTAGTTTTTTACAGTTTGCAAGCCCCTTTACAAATATTATCTCATTTTATAATGATTGAATAATGTTGCCTTATTACAATAAATGCCTCCTCCACTCAACGATGTAAAAATCTTATTACCCAGACATCACAATTACTTAATTTGAAGGTTTGACTTCAAATCCTGACCTATATTAGCTATATAATCACAAACCACTTGCTTAATCTCTGTACCTCAGTTTTCTCATCTATACGATGGGGTAATGTCACTTATAATACCTTCCTGGCAGGGTCATTATGAGATTCTAATGGCATATGTAACATGCTTTATAAACTTTAATAGACTATATTCATGTCAGTAATAATTTTTATTATTTATTACCTCCCATACTTTTGTCATCCTGGGCAAGTGATTTAACTTCTTAGGGCCTTAGGCCACGCTCTAATTCTCTAAGTTTTAGATAAGGTGCAAATCTACATTAGTAAAAGAAGTTTCCTTCCTAATGAAACCATAAACAAAAAGAAAACAGAAACAACTTCTGTAAATCAGTGATTAAGTACAAATAAAACTAATATGAAAAATAGGTGATGCTTAACTTGTAAGCTAGTTTGTCTAGTATAGTTCCTCAAACTTAGTCTGACCCAAGACCCATTCTTGACCATGTGCCCCATGTTTTTTGTTCAGAATCTGAGCCCCTTGTGACACCAAGAGAAAAATGCTGTTTATTTTTTCTACCAGAATACCACCTGGCCAATTTGGGGTTTGGCCACATAGGAGTGCTGAATGAAGCTCATTCATCCATTCTACAGTCCCAGGTTTCCTCTCAGCCAATTAGGAAGCCTCTTGATTACATGACAGATTTTTGGCACTCTATCTATCTTTCACATAATCATTTAGCTAACTAGCTACCTCCTTCTCCTCCTCCCAAAGTGAATAGCTATAAAGAATGATTAACCACAATTGATATTTATTCCATCACTTCAAAAATAGTATAGCACCCTACTGAGTAAGAACCCCAGGATCCATCCATCACAGCCTCCATGGTGGGTCCACAGAACAGAAGCAAATGTTTTAACATATCCCCAACTTTGTTACATAACTACACATTTCCATGGTCCTGGAGGCAAGCCTAACATGTAGGCAAAAGTTTGTCATCCTTCCTTCTGTCCTCTGTGATAAATGCCCTCCCCCTCAGCCTCCTCATCTATAAAGTGTTTTAGAAAGAGTTCTTGGTCAATTTTTTCTTCTTTCCAATGACTATTTTGCTCTCTGAGTATAATCATCCTTGGTAACATTATCCTTGGACTCCTGAGAGCACATTAAGTAAGGAAAAAATGAAATACACTCCTCATTCCTGTACATGTATCAAGCTGGTTGAGGGGAGCAGGAAAGGGTCTCCATGACAGACACAGGTATATACCTTGTTCCATTCAATGAGACCCCAAAATGGAGCTGCCAAAGATGGCTTTACAAACTACATACTTCCACTTCTACTCCTGAGAGAAAGACAATAATATCCCAGTTGAAACATCTATGATATTTTTGTACCAACATAAATGCCTATATGTATTTTTTGGTAAGTGTGCTTTGGTTCCTTTGGTTGTGCAGAATTTGGAAATGCTCTTGGCTTCCATTGAAATGGTTAGATTGATGTTATACTGAATCTACAGATGATTGAGTCATTGGTATTAAGAAGATGTTTTCTGGGAAAGAAAACACAGCAGATTTTGTTGTGTTGGAGGGTCCCACTTGAGAAAGCAAATTAGGTTACCACCCACAGGACTTATAAACATCGTCTTGTGAGATTAATCATATTTTAGATGCCAGCAGCTGGAGTACTTTTTTCTCCAGATGGAATATCTATGAAAAAAAAAGCCCTGAGACAGTGTCCCAGGAAATGCTCATTAAATGCACCACAGGTCCTCCTGTGACAGTAGGGAGAGACTTTTAATATGTTTCAGCAGGTTCTGCTATGGGGGAAAAATGAGAAGTGTGTTAGAAGCATCCCTCTTCTTCCTCCCTCCCCTTAACAACTTGGGCTAATTCAGCTAGGATTTCCCCTGTTGACTGGCAAAGCAGAACTGTAACACCTACTTAAGTGAGGAGGGAACCATCTGTTTTCCCTGAAACCTGGAGCCTGTGAGTAAGTATGAAGCTGAACCAATTTAGAATATGATGAAGTGGGAAATCGTAGCTGCTCTTGAAGGATCTGAAACAGGATCAGCTGTTACCAGCAAACACCAGCAGGTGCAGGGTGCTCCACTTCAGAGGGAATGGTCCAGGATTGAAGAATACAGCTGGTGAAATGGTCTTCTAATTGAAAGTGCCTTAGCAGTAGCTGGGAGTCACTCCCTGCGCTGTAAGTTGGCCTATTGACAAATTGGATCTTTCTGGTAGGATGGACAAGGTTTCCTAACAAAATGGGTTTTCCATCAGACAAGACATTATATAATTCTAATGTTGGATTCTTTTCTTCTAGTATGTTTGCATCTGCTTTTCCTCCTGCCTGCTCACTCAAGCCTACCAAAATGATAGTTGCCTAGCATTTTGAGTTCCAAGGGATGATTTGTTATTTTATTATGTATCGGTCAACCGCTGTGTTTGTTATGTATTGGTGAACTGCTGAGTTTGTTACTAATGTGTTCGCTTTAGAAAATCATCATGTTCATGAGCAAAGATGACATAATTTCTGTAAGAAAACTGGGATTTTATGAAAAGCAAAATATATCTCCACCAGAAGCCACATTGTCCAATATTCAGATTTTTTTAAAAAATTAGTAGCATAATATAGGATAATGGTGACATGACTAGGCAGTAGTTCATGTAATCAGTCATTAAACATTCATTCAATACCTATTATGCATCAGGGATTGTGCTAAGAGCTGGGTGCACAAAGAAAGACAATAGGCAGTCTCTGCCTTCAAGAAGCTCATGGTCCAGTAAGAGATTCAATAATATAAACTGTGTAAATAACACTTATGTAAAAGTGAGATATACACATGATGGATTGGAGATAATTAACAGAGGGCATTAAGAGGGATGAGGAAAAGTTTCTGCTATTTGAATCATGCTAGGGAAGTCAGGAGATGGAGATAAGGAGGGACAACATGTTAAAAATCCACAAAGTTTTAACTAATTGCATCTCACTTTTAAGCAATAGAATGATGAGTGCCAAAAGGACATTTAATCCTGGACTTTTTTATAGAAATATAATGTTCAATATGAGCTACAATGGTAGTCTTATACTCTAGTTAGAACATATTTTGAATAGTGAGTTAATTTGTGGGTACTACATTTTAGGAGTGGTATTTACAAATATATGTAATATTTTATATATGTATATATGTATATCCAGAGGAAGATGACTCCAGATAATGAGGGGACTTAAAACTATGTTACAAGAAAATTTATTGGTGGAACTGGGAATATTGAGTCTCATTAGGAAAATATGGTTACCGTCAAATAGAAAAAGGACTAGGCTTGTTTTCTGTTCCTGTAGAGGAAAGAATTAGCACCACGCAATGGAAACCACAAAAAAAGGGATTTGGGTTAGGTTTTTTTTTTTTAATAAACCTTCCAAATAGAATTATTTTATGAAGTAATGAATTCTTAGGTACTAGAAGTGTTCAAGCAGTGGCTAATTGATTATGCATCAGAAAATTGTAGAGAAGATTCCTGATTTGAGTGGGAGATTGAAATAGGAAATTTTAGTAGTCATTTATAATTCTGAAATTCCATGATTTTATGATTCAGAGGGGTTAGTAAATACAGTAAAATGAAGATGTATAAGGGATGTCTTACCGTATGGCAATTTTCAGATCTCTTCATTTGGTTAGTTACTTGAAGTACTTTTAGAGACATAAAATTGTTTGTTAAAACCAATGAGAATTAAATATTTTGAAATGTTCGTTTTCAGTTTTCCTCATTACTCAGGGATAGCACTCCTTTTTAATTGGTGCTCACTCTGTCTTGCTGTATTTTGGTCTTGAACATGTAGATCAACTGCTTCCTTAGCAGTTGTAGGTCCCCATTTGTTTTTCATTTCTATAGCTTTGAACTTCCTTCACTGGATTCAAGTAATCATCCAACATTCATTAAGCACACACTATGTGCTAGGTATTGTGCTAAGCCAGAATATACACAAAATGCAAATCAAGAAGCTTCCAATCTAATGGGGGAGATGACAAGCAAACAAATATATGCAAAGTGAGCTATGTAAAGGATAATTAGGAAATAAGTAAGAGAAAGATATCGAAATTAAGAGGGGTTTGGGAAGGTTGGTGGGGTTTTAGTTATGATTTAAAGGAAGCCAGGGAAATCAATTCTTGGAGCTGAGGAAGGAGAACATTCCAGGCATGGGAGACAATCAGAGAAAAGACGTAGAATCAAGAGATAGGGTGTTTTGTTTGTAAGACAGCCAGGAAATCAATGTAACTGAATTGAAAAGTACATGTTGAGGAATCTGGTGATAGAAGACTAGAAAAGTAGGAAGAGGTTAGATTACAAAGGGCTTTGAATGCCAAACTGAATATTTTATATTTGTTCCTTGAGGAAATGGGAGAATTCACTGAAATTTATTGAATGGAGGTGGTGTGGGGATAGGGGTGACATGATCAGACTTGAGTTTTAGGAAAGTAACTTCCCTTCAGTGTCTCAGTTCTCTCCCAAGAAAATCCTCATCCTCAATAACTTTCCAGGTTTTTATACTGAAAATTGTCAAGTGATCACTAGCAATCAAATACTTGGAGATTTTTAGAATGAGAATAACTGATATGACTTATAAACTTCTAAGTTTAAAAAGAATTTTATGTACATTATTTAATACTCATAGTGAGCATTACAATGGTCCTGTGAGATGGATATTCCATTCTCCATATTATAATTTAGAATACTGAGATTCAGTGGAATTCTAGACTTGCCCAAAGTTTCACAACTAATAAGTATAAAAGGCAGGTTTGAGTCTAGAGCTTTATTTTGGAGATTTAATTCCAAGTCACAAGATCAGCTTTCAAATCTTGGTCCTGTCAATTACAGTTCGCTTTGGTTTCGTTGACTTTGATCAAGGTCGTTTAATTTCTATGAATCTTGGGTTTTTCATCTGTGAAGTGAGAATTCTGAATTAGTGATCTGAAAGTTCTATTCAGCCATGTCTGCATTCTGTAGGAATCTATAAGGTGTCTACTGTGTCATATTGTTTCATCTTTTAGTCTGTCCGTAAGCATTCATGATGTTCTATGATGTTTCAAGTCCTGAAATAAAGGCAATACAATTAGTAAATAAGTGAATGAATAAATGAGTGGTCAATCTCTATATTCCAAGGAAGTCACGTTTTTGAGCATTTGGTCCTTCCAGGGGACTAAGTCAATATATTGCTTTTAATAATTAATGTATGTTACTAGATAAGTCCAGTGTATAAAAATCTGCAGTGTTGGTTCATATAGACTTAGCATATTCTTGAGCTTTTGTAATAGCTCCCTGTGACCGGGATACTGTCCCTCACCAAGTCTATCTGATGGAATCTCTGGCTCTCTTCTATAAGAAGGTTTTCTTGATATTCCCAGTTACCCTCCCCTCTCCACCCTGAACCTTTATATATATAATAGTAACATATTTTATATTTACTCTTTTGCATGTTGTCTCCTCCAAAATAATTTTTAAGCTCCTTGAAGGCAAGAACCATTTAATTTCTAACTTTGTAATTCCCACATTTAGTCCATATTGTTCAGTCGGTTCAGTCATATTCAGCTCTTCATGACCCCATTTGATGTTTTCTTGGCAAAGATACTGGAATGGTTTGGCGTTTCCTTCTCCAACTCATTTTACAAAGGAGAAACTGAGGCAAACAGACTTAAGTGATTTGCCCAGGGTCATAGTGCTAGTAAGTGTCTGAGCCCAGATTTGAACTCAGAAACATGAGTCTTCTTGAGCTAGGTCTGGCACTCTATCCATTGTACCAACTAGCCACCAGACAGATAACTAGCACTTAATAAATGCCTCTTTAATTAAACTGAATCTCTTTGTGCCTTCATTTCTCCATCTGTGAAATGGAGGATTTAATAACAACTTTACAGAGTCTTTGAGAAGATGAATAAGACATTATATGTTTATTGCTACTTGAAAGAAATAAATCATTTAAAGCCAGCACAGAGGCATTCTTCCTCTCATGTTTATGTAACAAAGCTCCCAAAGAATAGTAAGTTGTTTTTATAAAATCCTTTGAAGTTCTTGCATGAAAGGTGATGTGTGAATTGTTTCCTCTTTGTTTATTTTTCCACTTGGTCTTGGCATTTGTCAGTGCCTGGAGGCCTGCACTTCCATTTGGGCCAAGCCCTCAGGTACTGTGATCCTGTCCCCATGAACCATTCTTGGGGAACAAAGCACTGGGTTGTTTTTTTGAACTGGACAGTTTTACGAAAGCAAATGAATAGAATCATAAAATAAAGCAAAAACAAAGCAGCCAGGCTGAGTTGGAAGCAACATTTCAAAAGAAATAATCCTGGATTTAGATCACACATTTCAGCGCCTGGAGTGAGTTTTTTTTAATAAGCACCCTCTGAAAAATAGGTATTTGTAATGGAAATGCTGACAACCCTTTTGCCTTGGCAGTGTTACTGAATGCTGCTATAACATCTACCTAGTACGGCATGTGTAATCTGCTTGGTTTTACAAAGAGCTAGCATGGCCCTGGGATGAATTGATGGCTTTCTCACGCTGCTTAAATGGAGCAGATTTTTAAAAAATAAATTATCAAGGTGGCCACCAGCTGCAAATGCAGTGGAGAGCATTTGACATTTTTCCTTAACAGGATTAAATGGAATTTGCAAAACGAAGCCTGATGTTAGAATTTGTCTCCTAGTGAAATCAGAGCTCAATACTCAGAGAAGATCAACAGAGTGGAATCATGATACATGCACTCTTATATCATTCATCTTTGACTTGCAAAAAAAAAAGCTCTGAAATATATATTAAGCAATATATATTTCTAGTAGAATGTTGGAGAATAGAATGACTCTTTGACCAAATGGCAGCTAAGTGACACAATGGATAGAGCACCAAGCCTAAAGTCAGGAAGAATAATCTTTCTGAGTTCAAATCTGATCTCACCCAGACACTGGTTAAACTTGTTAACTATGTGACCCCAGGCAAATTACTTACCCCTCTTTGCCTCAGTTCCTCATCTGTAAAATGAACTGGAAAAGAAAATGGTCAAACATTACAGTATCTTTGCCAAAAATAAATAAAGACCAAAATGAAGAGTTGGACATGACTGATAGGAACTTTAAACTAATTTATGAATTCTAAACCAGTTAATTCTCAGGAACTGCTAAAAAAAAATGAGCTCTTTGTTTAGAGTTTCCATCAACAGTAATGTCCAGGTGGGCATTTTTTGCAAATGGCCTGATAGACTCTTCCTTTTGAAAGCCAGATATAAAGGAATCTCTACTGCAGCTCATTGAATAAATAGTCATCCATCCTGTACCCAAGGACTTCCAAAAAAGAAGTGCCCATTATCTTTCTATGCATTCTATTCCAAATTTGGATTACTGTAATTGATAGGAAGTTTGTGCTGACATCAGGCCTATGTTTCCCTCTGCAACATTTACCCACTGCTTCTGGTTCTGGCCTCTGGAAAGCAAATCTAGTGCCTTCTCTCTATAACAATCCTTCACATATTTGTAGAAAATTATCATGTTCTGGCTATCCAAATACTGTCCATTCTTCAAAGACTATAAAGTGTCCTCCATAATGCCTGAGTACTCAGACTTTCATTACCTTGCCCTTTTTGAAAATGTAATTATATTTATATAGCATACAAGGTATTGCTTAATTACATACTAACTTATTTCTCCAATGAGACTGTAAATTTCCAAAGATCAGAAGCAATGTCTTAATTTCTGTATCTCTCAAGTACCTAATTCAATGCTGGCATTAGTTAGTGATTGGCAAATCTTTGACTGAATGAAGTGGGAAGTGTCAAAGCCCTCTAGGAAGAAGTTGTAGATTCTGGGAAAAGGCTCCAAGTTAAGTATGCCAGTTGGAAAAAAAGTGTTATCACTCTCCATCCTTGAGAAGCCTGGACAGCATCTCTTGCCACTACCCGTGGGAATTTGAATGAAAAAGTATAGGATTTTTTTTATTCAAGCAATGATTATTGGGGAGCAATGAAAGGAAGGTAGCAGTTATAGATTAATATAGGAAATCATTGGCTGGCCTATATTTTCATGAGATTATATAATTAGAGACTTAGGGGAAATGGCATCTAATCCTTATTTTGCAGATAAGAAAACAGGCTCAAAGAATTTAAAAGATTTGCCTAAGGTCAAATAGGTGGCAGATAATATAAGTAGGATTAAAACCCAAATTTCATTCTTCTAAACTCAGAACTCTGTGTGCTATTTCTGATACTATTTCCTTCTTTTTTTTTTTTTTTTTTTTTTTTTAAGGAAAAGCTCGAGGCAGCTAGGTGAGACAGTGGATAGAGAACCAGCCCTGAAGTCAGGAAGATCTGAGTTCAAATGTGACCTCAGACATTTAACATATCCTGACTGACCCTGGGCAAGTCACTTAACCCCAATTGCCTCAGTAAAAAAAAAAAAAAAAAAAAAAGGAAAAGTTCTTCAGTCCAAAAATCTCTTGGCCCAATAAGGATGAAGTAGAGGGTTGAATAAATTGCTAGTTCACCTACTATCCTATCAACTCATGGGAAATCAGCCTTCTTCCATAAAGGATTTTTACCTCTCAAACTTTAACACTCACTGAAAGTTCTCTTCCTGAAGAGAGAAAAACAACATCTTATCATGTAGAGTATGCTAAACTTATCAGAAAGATCCATGCTCATCT
Source organism: Antechinus flavipes (assembly GCF_016432865.1). Lineage (NCBI taxonomy): Eukaryota > Metazoa > Chordata > Mammalia > Dasyuromorphia > Dasyuridae > Antechinus > Antechinus flavipes. Next base: position 174,314,497 of record NC_067400.1, on the reverse strand, counting down.
GGAATTATGCCCCAAAAGTTATCAAACTGTGCATACCCTTTGATCCAGCAGTGTTTCTATTGGGCTTATATCCCAAAGAAATACTAAAGAAGGGAAAGGGACCTGTATGTGCAAGAATGTTTGTGGCAGCCCTGTTTGTAGTGGCTAGAAACTGGAAATTGAGTGGATGCCCATCAATTGGAGAATGGCTGGGTAAATTGTGGTATGTGAATGTTATGGAATATTATTGTTCTGTAAGAAATGACCAGGAGGATGAATACAGAGAGGACTGGCGAGACTTACATGAACTGATGCTGAGTGAAATGAGCAGAACCAGGAGATCATTATATACCTCAACAAGGATACTGTATGAGGATGTATTCTGATGGAAGTGGATCTCTTCAATAAAGAGAGCTAATTCAGTTTCAATGGATCAAGGACGGACAGAAGTAGCTACACCCAAAGAAAGAACACTGGGAAATGAATATAAACTGCTTGCATTTTTGTTTTTCTTCCTGTATTATTTTTACCTTCTGAATCCAATTCTTCTTGTGCAACAAGAGAATGATTCAGTTCTGCACACATATATTGTATCTAGGATATACTGTGACATATTTAACATATGCCATCTAGGGGAGGGGGTGGAGGGAGGGAGGGAAAAAATCGGAACAGAAGTGAGTGCAAGGGATAATCTTGTAAAAAATTACCCTGGCATGGGTTCTGTCAATAAAAAAAGTTATTATAAAATTTTAAAAAAAGAAAGAAAGAAAGAAAGAAAGAAAGAAAAATCCATGCTCAAATCTTGTCTCAGCTACTTACTATCTGGGTGATCTTAAGGCAAATCACTTATGGGGATCAAATGAAATGACCTATGTAAAGTGCATTGTGCTTTTAAGTATGTGTCCATTGTCGTTATTGTTACTGCCATGGCTTTGGAGTTAGAATTATCTCTAGGCAGACTCATGAAGTAATCTCTTTGATGCCTTTTCTTCCATTATTCCTTCTTTCCTTTGAGTGAATCCCTCCCTCAAGAGCCCTAAGACTCTCATGTTGATTCCTGGCTGTCATACCTATTCAGTTCCTTCTTCCCTGTTCCTTCTTAACTCTTTGATCATCAGTCCATACTCTAGATCATATCCCAAACTTACTAGACTCATGTCTTATTCTCCCAAAGCTTTTCAAATTGGTTTCCATGGAACCAATTAACTTTTTAGTTTAACATAAATCATAGTATCTTAGGACTGTAAGGAAGCTCAGAGATCATGTGACTTTCTCTCTTATCCTACAGATGAAGATATCAAGATTGAAAAAAGGATCAATGGTTTGCACAAGGTCACCTAGTTAGTCCATGGCTAGGTTAAGACTAGATGCTCCCTTTCCTGACTTTGAAATAAAATTAGAGAGGACCCAGGAAAATATAACTCAAATGGAAGATCAACCTTGCTTGTTTTCTGCAGTGTTTTTTTGTGGACTATAGATCATGGGGAAAAAACCCTGCAAGTCCACACCTTTCATTTAAAGAAGAAAAAATTAAGTCTCGGAGAGATAGAGTAGGTAACCCAAGTTTAAGTAACAAAGCTAGGATTAGGACCCAAGCCTTCTGATTCCAAATTCATTGTTTCTTCCAACATATTGTATTTGCCATTAGGTAGCTGTTTCTAAGATGTGCTTGTTTTGCTAATAGAATATACCTGCAAAAAAGAAGGAAGGAAGGAGGGAAGAAAAGAAGGAAGGAAGGAAGAAAAGAAGGAAGGAAGGAGAGAGTGGTTTTAAGAATTTTTTATTACTATGTATTTATATTTCATTAAAATTTAAGCTACTTGAGAGTAGCTTCATTTTTGTTAGTGTATCCTTGATATTTAATAACTTCTTATTGAGTGATATTTTAAATTGGATATTCCATAGGCATGTCAAACTCAACATGTCCAAAACATAGCTCATTGTCACCTATCCCCAAAGCCTATTCTTCTAAAATTCTCTGTTTCTCTCAAGAATACCATCTTTCTAGATTTAAACCTTAGCATTATCCTTGATTAATCATTCTTATTCATCTCACATATCCATTGTGTTAAATTGTTTTCAGTCATGTCTGACTTTTCATTACTCTTTGAGATTTTCTTGGTCAAAATATTGGAGTGGTTTATCATTTTCTTCTCCAGCTCATGTTGCAGATGAAGAAGCTGAGGGAAACATGATTAACAGTCACATATATAATAAATATCTGAGGCCATTTTTGAATCCAGGTCTTCCTGACTCCAGACCCAGTAACTCCACCACATAACTGCCCTACAAATCCAATCACTTGTTAAATTGTGGCACTTTTTTTTTTATCTCCATGACTTTTCTCTGTCTCCTTCTGTCTATTCATATAATTCATATAATTTTCTACTCTCTGGTAGGGCTGTATCTCTTTCCTCTAGGCATAATAATGATTAATTTCTCATGTAAATAATCCCCCAGTTACAAAAAAATAAAGATGAAAACATTAGAAGTAGTTAGAATGTACATTCCTCTCCCCCATGAACCTTATCTCCTCTAGAGCCTATATAGTTACTCCCTAGAAAATTCTGGGGGATTTTAGAGGGCCAGCCCTCTTGTGGATTTGCACAATCTCTATAACTCTCAAAATTAGTAAAATTCTAAAACAAAAATCCCATACATTGTAATCCTGGCCCTTGATGTTCCTTTGATCTGGCTTTTGCTTGGTCCTAGGATTACTCCAGCTGACTCAGGACCTCAGAATTCTTCAAGAATTCCTCCTTTTCATTCATGGAAATTTTGTCCAAGAACTTAATATTATCCTATATCACTAATTTATAGTTATACAATAGTAGTATTTCTGTATTTTAATTCATCTTGTAATGAAATTGTCCTTTTGACCTTGGATTGAGCCACATTGAAACATCAGGAAGAAAAGGCTGGTGGTTTATAATAGTCAGTATACATTTATTAAGCATCTGCTATGCTTCCGGCATTGTGCTTAGTGCTAGGAATACAAAGAAGGTTAAAAGACAGAACCTGCCCTGCTCATAATCTAATGTGGAAAACAACATGCCATTTTCTATGTAAAACCATGCTATATCCAGGATAAATTGGGAAAAATTAATGGAGGAAAGGCATTAGAATTAAAAATGTTTGGGAAAGTCTAGAGGGGTAAAATTTGAGTTGGAAGTAGGTGGGATTTTAACTGGAACTTGAAGGTAGCTAAGGAAGCCAGGAGGCAGAGATGAAGAGGGAGGGTGCTTTAAATTTAAGAAACAGTTGATGAAAATACCCACAGTCAGAAGATAGAGAGTCTTGTGGGAAGAATAGCAAAGGGTCCAATATTATTGAATCTCAAGAATATGGTGGGGGCTTATAAAAACATTGGAAAGTTTGGGGAGAGAGGGCCAGAACAAGTTATAAAAGACTTTGATTACCAGAGAATTTTATTTTAAAAGGACTTTTTAAAGCTACACAATACCACTTATGCTCCAGAAAATACTCACTTTTATTCACTTATTGTTCCAGGGGTCCTCAAACTTTTTAAATAGGGGGCCAGTTCATTGTCCCTCAGACTGTTGGAGGGCCGGACTACAGTAAAAACAACAACTTTGTTTTGTGGGCCTTTAAGTAAAGAAACTTCATAGCCCTGGGTGAGGGGGATAATCATCCTCAGCTGCCGCATCTGGCCCACGGGCTGTAGTTTGAGGACCCCTGGAGTCATTTTTCAGTAGTATCCAACTCTTTGTGACCCCATTTGGAGTTTTGTTTTTGTTTGTTTGATTTTTGGCAAAAACACTGAAGTGGTTTACCACTTCCTTCTCTAATTCATTTTACAGATAAGGAAACCAAGGAAGTTAAATTAACTAAATCCCAGAATCCCATCTTGTTCCAACATTCTAGAGCTAAGTCAGACTCTTATACTTCATTATGTGACCAGAAAGGCCATTTTAGAGAATATAGGAGCAGTGTTTCTCATAATTACCCTTTCTTGGCTTACTACTGAAAGTCAAAATTTTTTACTCCTAAAATCACAACATTCAGATCAAAACTCCTGGACTCTTCATAATGAACCTTAGAAGGTTAAATCATCAAATTTTCCTTAAGTGATCCAAAACTTTAAAAGGCTAGCCCTAAAAGCTGCTAGATAGGATAGAGAGAGTTCACTGAAGCATACCTTCAAATCAAACATTCAGAATATGTCTGACAACTTTCACTGTTTGGTTAGCCGCTGTATTTTCCTGGATGATGGTATCTCGTCCCTCCCTGTCTTTGCTCATCTCTTGAGCCTAGTGCATCTGAATCACAGATCACATAGTAAAAGATTTGAATAAAACCCAGTAGTGCCTTAAAAAAGAAAGAAAGGAAATCTTATCTGTTCTATAAGTGTCTTGCTTTCTGTTACAGGTCCATAGCCTTAATGGGAGTGCAGCTCCTCTAGAAAACTTTTCAATAAAATCTATAGATGTCATTTCATTTTTTTTTTTTAGGTCTTTTTATTTTTTACCATAGCACTTGTGCTGGATCAGGCTTCTAGAAAAAGTTGACTCTTTTGGAGACTTTGCCAGTATCTTTTTAAAAATGCTAATAGAGAAAGGGAGAGAGTACAAAAAGCTGGAAATAGCATGTGACAATCATTTAATGTTCCCCCTCCCCCCTTTTTTTCCCCTCTTGCACTCAGCTCAACGAATCCGCCAAACAGCTTATTGAGATGGACAAGACATGCTTAGCTGCTGCATCTGGCTGCGATGTCTCCCTGCCATCTGACACCAACATGGCAGGCAATCTGGCCCAGTGTTCTACCTTAAGCAGCTCGGGAGCAGTCAGTGCCATTCAGCGGCGTATCGATGGCAAGAAGAATGCCAAGAAACGCCACTCCTTCACTGCCCTCAGTATGACGCACAAATCCTCCCAGGCTATGAGCAATAGGCATTCCATGGAAATTAGTGCTCCTGTTTTGATCAGCTCTAGTGATCCCCGGGCTGCTACCAGAATTGGAGAGTTGGCTCACCTTTCATCCAGTGCTCCAGCCCAGGTAACAACAAGAGATCATGGTAATACTGAGCTGGGGTAGTGATAGGATCAGATCAATGGCTCCCCTCATGGGGGTTAGGCAGAGGTGCTGAGGGGACGTAGGACTTGCTGAACATATTTTTATGCATGCCTTCATTTTGGGAGCTTACTCCTCATCTTCATTCCCATTACCCGCTGCTAAAGAATGATAAAGATAGGCAAGCATAAATTGATGGAATTGGGCCTCCATAAGCAGGGTTTCTGGCAGGATAGGATGAATTTCCAGAGGAATAGTGTTTATTTCAATTGTTCTAGCATGGTGTAGCTTAATGGAAAGGACAGTCTTCTTTTTGCTACATTCCAGCTCCATAGATGCTTTATTGGTATTAAATATGATTCTGTTGATTCTGAGCCTATCACAAACTCTTCTGTAAATTCCATTATGAGGCAAATGGCCTCTATAATTTCTTTCAGGTTGAAAGACAATAGATAAGATCCATCCCATGATATTGTCCTTCCTCCTACCGCTGTTTTTCTTATTATCGTGGTTATTGAGCTCAAACACTAAGATTTTGGGTTTCAGTTACCACTTTAAAAATTATTCTTGGTCAATGGAAACGAGAGCTTTTACCTGAATTGTCTCCCTGGTCCTCTTCCCTCCAATGAGATGTCTTCCTGACCCTCTGCTATCACACAAACAGAATACAGGAAATTTGGTGGCTTTTAATTTCAACCTTTCCTTAACTGGGTCATTCTAAGCTACATGGACAGTTTCAGAGAAAAAAATCTCAAACCCAAATTGTTTTCGAATAGACAATAATTAGGGCAGTAAAGATGGCTCAGTGGACAAAGTACTGAAACTGAAGTCAGGAGGACCTGAGCTCAACTGTGACCTCAGACATTTAATACTTACTAGTTGTATGACCCTGGGCAAATCAATCAACCCCAATTGCCTAGCCAAAAAAAAAAAAAAAAGAAAGAAAGAAAGAAAAAGAAAATGGACAATACTGGCAGGAAAAGGGAAAGTTTTGTTCATTTTGGTTTGAGTGAGTGGGGAAGGAGAAGGGAGGGAAGAAGAAGAAAAAAGAAGGTGAAAAAAAAGGAAGAAAGCCAAGAAAAAGATGGGAGAGCCAGTTGTCTCTCCCCCTTTTCATACAAAACATGAATTATTTTTAGAGCCTGAGTAAACAATTTGGAATGAGAGAGTCCCCTCCTATGTCTGCCTAATTGTTGGTCATTTTGGAAGATGTTTGCAAGATCACAGATTTAAAGCAACATGGAATTGTGTTGCTATCTCTATGTACTGGTTGAACTGAAAAGACCAATATCCTTTTAGAGATCCCTTTCAAACTAGAGGCAAAGAAGGTAAATGGAATCTCTTGTCTAGTTTTTCTGTTATTCCCCAAAGGGGAATGGAGAAAAGCTAAAAGAGAGAAACTTCTGTGTCCTGTTCTTCTGAATTACAACTCTCTACTGCTGCTCTGACTAGTCACTTGCTTTTCTCATTTTCTCTCACCTTGAGTAGCTTGCTAAATTCTGATTGTGAATTAATGTTTCTCAAGCATCTGGAAATAGCCAAGGCTGAAAGTCACCGGAACAAATGTGAAGTGTGGTTTCCAGTCAATGATAAAAGATAAATTGGTGATATTTGAGCTCCTCTCCTCCAAGAATGGCTTCTGTCAAGATAGGATGAATGTCCAGAGGAATAGTGTTAATTTCAGTTGGGCTGGCATAATATACCCTAGTGAAAAGAACAATAAACTTAGAAATCTTGGCGCTGCCAGCTACCAGCAGTGTGACCTTTTCAAATCACCCTTACTGAGTTTGCTGCCTTACCTACAAAGTGGAAAAATAGCAATGATACAAGCTTTTTCACAGAAAGTAGCTATTCATTTCAAGTGAAATTATATATGTGAAAGTATTTTTAATTCTAAAAATATGGTAGGCAACAGAATGCATTAGAAAAGGTGCTGAATTTGACTTCACTTGACTTAACCTGATTTGACGAGCACTTGACTTGAGAGTTAGGGACCTGTTTCAAATCCTACCTCTGACAATTAATGACTGGTTGACCCATGAGCAATTTATCTCAGTGGATCTCAATTTCCGCATCTGTGGAATGAAGGGATCAGATTAGCTGGCTTCTAAAGTCCCGTCTAACTCTAGATTGATAATCCTGTGACCTTGGTTCAATTAATTTTCCTGCACAGATGAACTTGAACAAGTGATTATCAAACATGTCGCCATGTTATCAATCATGCTGTTATCAAACATGCTGCAAGCCACATGCCCACAACACTCTTGAGTGTTACCATAACTAGAAATAAATGAAATTAAATTGGGGAATATTTAACAAAATAAATAAAAATAGAATACAACCTAAATACAATATAGATTCTGTTAATTTGTGTTTTTTAAGTTGATGTGTAATGATCTGGGACACATTTCTATTTGAGTGTGACAGTACTGATTTAAACTCTCTGGGACTGAGTTCCTCCTCTATAAAAATGCAAGGCTTCAATCATAAAAGATCCAAATGCCAGATTTAGAGATGCCAGCTCTAAATCTATGCTCCTATACAATATAAATGCAAACTATTATGCTTTAGTGTTTTCCTTTTCAGTGCTGAGCAGTCAGCAGAGTTTTGGATCCTAAGATCAAGACAAGTCAACTAGCACTTAATAATAAGCATCTACCATGTGCCAAGCATTGTGCTAAGATGAGGATTCAAAAAGAAGCAAAAACCCCAGTCCCTTTTCTCAAGAACTCAGAGTCTAATGGGGGAGATATTATGCAAGCAACAATATATAAACAAAACACAAACAGGATAAATCGGAGATCATGTTGGAAGGAAGATGAATTCAAGTGAGCTAATTGCCTTTCTAGTCGCAATAGACAAGCTAAGGCTATTAACTCTAAGAGAAAAGGCAGGTGGAGGAGAGGATAAGAATTTAGAAGTTCTAAAAACATGGAAAACCTGAACTTGTCCATCTCCTACTCACAGATCCAGCGTCTTACAAGTTTTACAGCTTAAAGGTCCAAACATTTTTGGACCCATATAATAAACTGAGGACAAAGGGAATTTTTCCTTAGGGTTGATGTGTAATCTTGAATATTCTATAAATGAAAGTAAGAGCCACATTGATGAACTGGAAGGCAATATAAGCTTAGAGGACATTTCCAATACAAACACAGATAAATAAATAAATATATTTATATATTATATATTATATATATCAGGACTTTAGTTACTGGAACTCTGAGCCATAACAAAAGTGAAGAAGACATTCCAGTCATGTGGAATGATCTGAATAAAGAAAGAGAGGTGAGAAATGATCATACACAATAGGCTGATCTGACTTGATTTAGAGTACCTGAAGGATAAAAATATTCAGTAAGCTAGGAAGGGTGTGTGTGTGTGTGTGTGTGTGTGTGTGTGTGTGTGTGTGTGTGTTTATATGTTCAGTCATGTCTGAATCTTCATGACCCCATTTGGGGTTTTCTTGACAAAGATACTGGAATGGTTTGCCATTTCCAGCTCATTTAACAAATAAGGAAACTGAGGTAAACAGGATCAAGTGACATGCCCAGGGCATTCAGCTAATGAATGAGGCAAGATTAAAACTCAAGAAAATGAGTCTTTCTGCCTCCAGACCTAGAACTCTATTTACCGTGCTACCTAAAGGTCTTAAAAAAAAAAAAAAAAAAGCTTTTTATTTTCAAAACATATGCATAAGTAGTCTTCAACATTCACCTTTCAAAACCTTGTGTTCCATTTTTTTCTCCCTTCCTCCCTTCTCCCCTACCCCCTCCTTACATAGGAAATAATCTAATATGTAGTAAACATGTGCAATTTTTATATACATATTTTCACAATTATGCTGCACAAGAAAAATCAGATCAAAAAGAGAAAAAAAATGAGAAAGAAAAGAAAATGCAAACAAACAACAACAGTAACAAAAGTGAAAATATTATGTTGTGATCCACATTCAGTCTCCACAGTTCTCTCTCTGGATGCACATAGCTCTCTTCATCACAAAACTATTGGAACTGGCCTGAATTATTTTCCTCTTGAAAAGAACCATGAACATCAGAGCTCATTGATACATAATCTTGTTTTTCTCTTAGTTCTGCTCACTTCACTTAGCATCTGTTCATGTAAGACTTTCTAGGCCTTTCTTAAATCATCTTGCTGATCACTTCTTATAGAAGAATAATATTCCATTCATATGCCATAACTTATTCAGCCATTCCTCAGTTTCTAGTACCTTGTCACTACAAAAAGGGCTGCCACAAACATTTTTTGTACGTGTGGGTCCTTTCCTTTTTTTAATGATCTCTTTGGGATACAGGCCTAGTAAAAACATTGCTGGATCAAAGGGTATAGCTCTTCGATAACCTTTTGCTCTCCAAAATGATTGGATCAGTTCACAACTCCACCAACAATATATTAGTCTCCCCTTTTTTCCACATCTCCTTCAAAATTCATCATTATCTTTTCCTGTCATTCTAGCCAGTCTGAGAGGTGTATAGTGCCAAGGGGTCTTAAGATCAAGCCGAGGAGGTTGTATTTTATATTAGAGATCATTGACAGCCACTTGGGTGAGTTTCATGAACAGGAAAATATGAGTGATCAGATCTGTGCTTTAGGAATATCAGTTTACTTTCTGGATTGAAGATGGATTGCTGTGGGAGAAAGATTGAAATTAAATTTGTTGTGCTAAGATGAATCCATGAGAATTTCCTACCTACAGAAAAACACCAAAGAAAGGGCCACCTTACAGTTCTTTTGCTCCCCAATCCACTTTCACTTTTAAATTATGTTCCTTACTTGAGATATAAATTCAAGAGCTGTCATCTTTTCATTTTTCCTTAGGGTTCTCAGTAAAGGAAGAAAGCAGAGATTTTTGCATACCTTGTCAGATATTTCCCATTATTTTATAGGAAGGAAAGTCAGAAATCATGTTAGGACAACCCCTGCTACCCTCCTGCCACGTGCATTTTGTTCAGGTCTTTTCCCAGTGACATTCTATGCAGTCCTGTAGATCTGGCTGTCTACACTAATATGAAGGTTTTTTTCTCTCTTTTCACCTCTATCTCCCTGTTTTCCCAATCATTTGTTTTCCTCTAAGGAAAGTGACTATTTTCACAGCAGTTGTGATGTTTGCTATACATCAGAGGCAATATGCATAATGGATAGAGAGATAGGTTTGTAGTCATGAAGCTCTGGACTTTTGGCCAACCTCACACATTCAACAGCTCTATGACATTGAGAAAGTCACAAAATTCTGAGCCTTGGTTTCTTTATCTAAGTATTACTAAACAGCACCTATCTCAAAGACTATTGTGAGGATGGACTATAGAATGTTGTGCAAACCTTATCACACTATATAGATATCTGCTTTCAAAGACAGAAAGGTCTCTTAGTCCCTCAATGTCTGAGGATGTCCCCCCATCCAATAGGGACCTTGACACTCCCTCCCTCCTGCTCTCCTTCCAATAATTGTACAGAATCACTACCACAGCTGTGAGTGTGAAGCAAAAATCCAGTTTTGTCAAAGCTATCGATTTTCATTGAGATTGCTTGAGGTACGTGTGTATGTTTCTCATAAAAAAAAAAAAAGCAGTTTCCATTTCCTCCTCTTTCCCTTTTTTCCCTTAATTATTCACTTGATGTGAAAAGCAGGGTGGGGAGTGTGCAGTGAGGCTCACTTGGGTGATTCTGTTGCCTGTTTTTCCTCCTTTGCATTTGTGCCAGCAGTAAATGCCCTTCCTTTGTGAGACATGCCAGGGGCTACAGAGACCAGTCCTTCATGTTGTAATCCTTCGCTGTTGCCAAAATTAGTCAGCAAGGGAAAATCCAGGTCGTCTAAAGGCATGTCGTTTTTGGTGAGTGCCAAATAGCAGATAACCATGGCAACCCATCCAGTTCTCTCTTCATCCTGGGCCAGTCTCTTTTTGGAAAAGGGGAGACTACAGACTACAGGTGCAGAATAAGGCATATGCTGTCACACATGCTCAGTGCATCCGTTCGTTTTGCTTAATTGTACTTCTTTGTAACACTATAAAGTTGGGATCCGGCTGGACCTCTGATAGAGAAATTCCTAAATGAGGAGACTTTCTCTTCCAATATAGGTCTGTAACTTAGAACAACAAGTAGCTGTGACTTCAGGGACAAATTTTTTTAATAGATTTTAGAGATGGGACTTGAACCCAGAATTTCCTGACTTCAAACCCAGTTCTCTAGTCATTATAATACAATGCCTTTCTCTTTGTTATAGGGGAGATTTATATGAAGGGGAAGATTAAAAAATAGAAGTCGTTTTAAAAATCATAATTAATAAAATATTTACAAATTATGAGGAATGAGAGAGCCTCACCTTGATCATGATAATAATAACTATCAGTCAAGATTTATACTGAATGTAGGGTTCTAATCAGCATTGTATTTGTTGGTTGGAGAAGAGAAGCCAAAATTATCTGCTGATAAGTTGTTTAATATGGTTAAAATTGTCCATGATCCTGCTGGCTAAGTTAAAATCCAATAAAATTAATCTTTCTTAAGATTCCACCTGATCATATCATTCCTAGTTCCAAAACCCTTTGATGCCCTCTGTGTATAAATATATATATATATACACAAATATATGTATACACACACACACACACACACATAAAGCCCATTTTCTGCTCAGGGAAGTTACAGTCCTTTTCCCAATATTCCAGATCTTCCTCAACCTGGTACCATACTAATTCATATTACTGCCCTCTACATACTCTGCATAGGATTTTTATGCTCCATTTAGACTAAATATTTATTCCCATCTTCACACTGAACTTTTCACTCTCCACGAAATGCCCTTTACCTTTTAACATTTTCTCGCTCCAGGTCAAATGCCATCTCTTCTAGCAAGTTTTCCTAGATCCCCCATCTGTAATTAACTTCCCCCTCCCCTACCATACAAACTTCACATAGCCTTTTTTTTTTTTTGCTTTTCTCTTCATACTTATGTATAATTTTATTATTTTCTCTACTAGACACAAAACTACTTGAGACAAGGATTGTGTGTTATTTGAACCTAATATCTTCCACATAATGGTTTACATCTAAGAGGAACTTAATAAGTATTAGTCAAGAGCTAAAAAATATACTATTTCCTCCTTCCTTTGCTCTGATTTAGTTGCTATTTCCATAAGTGCCAGAGAGTTGTAGTTAGTGAGCCATACTTGGAATTTTTAGTCATTTAACCATAGAAAGATGCATGATGATTACTAGTCTCTGCACAAATCCTTTTTAAGATCAAATAGGCCCAGCTGTCATCTAATTGTTCAGCCAAGGCCTCACACCATTTCAGGCACTGTACCCTACGGCTGCTTCATCAGGATCCATTGAATGGGACAATGATGATGTTGGCTCCTGGCCTAGAATTCCCTTACAGAAATCCTACCCACATCTCCATGTTTTCATGTAGTTATAAATCTTTGGGTCTCCTTCATGAATTCTCTTTTCTCAATCAGATCAATGTCTCAATAGTATTCCTGCACTCCATCTCCTAACCTATTAATGAGGTAGATTTTCTAAAACCATTCTTCTTTGTATAGAAAATTACCATAAGACTGAATTTTAATTCTTAGTGCACTATGCTTAAATTTCCTGGGTTCACCTATCTGCCCTTAAGATTCCTTTGAACCTGAGATCCATGTTTAATACCTCTACAATGATGGGCAAATTGTTTAACTTTTTCTGGCCTTTCAGTTGTCTGATCTGCAATATGGAGGTGATACTGTCCCTACATCCCTTTCAAAGTTGTTCGAGGCAATCATTTCATTATCTGAAAAAGCTTTTTATGGAATTTTTGTTGTTGTTATCCATCATTTGAGGCACTTTGCACATATACAAATGTGTTCATCATTAGTCACATCATAATGTGACATTATGGTCACAGCCTTTAAGTTATATGCTGGGGTCAATTCCTTCAAACTCATGAGAAACCAACTGCTAAATTTTTGGTGTGAAATTTTTTTAACCTCAGATCTGCAAATGCTATAAATCAGGGCTTCATTTATTGTTTTATTGATTTCTGGATTTAAGTGATAGAGAAAATGCTAACACAAATTAAACTTAAAACCTGGTTGTTAAATGTTGATCAGGACATCAGTAAATGTTGTCTACAAAATCAACCAGCAACATCCACACAAAATCTTGAGATGAAGTCATAGCTCCACTCCCCTGCATTGTCTCATCTCACCCTTCAGCTAAGCCCCCAAAATGTACAATAGAGTTTTCACCTTGACCTGAAGAAGATGTTTCCCAAGTGAGGAGCAACATAGTATAATGGAAAATGCAATGGACTTGGTATCTGAGAACCTGGGTTCAAAACCCAAGCAAGTGATTTAACCAATCTGGGTTTCATCTGTGAAAAGGAGAGGGTTGAACTAGGTAAGCTCTGACTCCATTTAGTTCTAAAGCTCTTCCTGCCCTAAATTCATGATACTATGATCCTCTAACCACGCCTTATTCCTTTGGTCAGAAGGATATAATATTGAAGGGATGCTGCCATCCAATTTCTGCACTGATGCCATGAGGAGATCAAACATAGAGAGAAAGGGTAGAACAAATGAAACTGATGAAGTTTCCTTCATTAAAAATCAAACTATGACAGTTGGAGAAATGAGTTAATTAAAAAACTGGATATTTGGGGTGGAAGATTGATGTCATATTGTAAACTCAGCTTTTTTAGAACTATACAAGGTGACAACTAATGAGAATATGGAGGAGTAAAAAGGATGCTCTATTTAGAATCAGTGAACTTGAGTTCAAAACCTGCCTCAGACATTTATTAGCTGTGACTGAGTAATTCACTTAAATTCTCTGGGAATCAGTTTTTTTCTTCTGTAAAGTGAGGAACCATAAAGATGATATATACCTATTATTTAGTATAACATAATATAATATAGTATAATATTGTATAGTTTTAAAAAGGACCTCACCCCAACTAGTTAGTCCAACCCACTGATTTTATAATCATTTTATAATCCATGGAGCATTCCATTCCCAGCTTCTTAATCTATGATCCATAACCCCATATGGGGTTAGCTGAATGAGGGAGTTACAAAATTATGATTTATTATCAGTAAATGTTTGATTGGTATACCTATTTTATATATCTATCTACCTGGGATCATATAAAAATTTCTCAGGCAAAAAGGGGTCCTCAAGTGGAAAAAGTTTAAGAAACCTTGGCTTAATTGATTTGTACCCAGTCATATAAGGAATAAGATATAAAAGCAAGATTTGAACCACCTTTTAACCTTCTTCTCAAAAAGATCCAGAGGTTACATCCCTTTAGCAATGTTTTCAAACTTGAGGATACAAAAGAAGGAGACACATATAAGTTACAGATTAAATTAAGTAAAGGCTGAGACAAATGATCCAAAGCTTAGCAGGAAACCTATATTACCAACTTCTAGAAGCACATCCTGCCCAACTTCCAGTAAAACAAATAGCTTTTTTATGATAGCACTTAATGTTATATAGCACTTTATGGTTTTCAAAGTCATTAATATGCATTACTTTACCTGATTCTAACAGCAACAAACAGCAACAACAAACAATAGCTACTATTTAAATAGCTTTTGATAATTTATGTTAATTATATTATATGATTATTTGATTTGATAATTTATATAATCATATATTTATTATATGCCAGGCATTGTACTTTCATTATCTCATTTGATCTTTATAAAAACCTTGGGATGTAGGCTCTATTATTATTCCCATTTTGCAGATGAGAAAACTAGGGCTGAGAAGTTTAAATGACTTTTGCACACTCTCGCAGCTGGTATGTGATTGAGGCAGGTTTGAGTTCTGGAAATTTTGACCCCAAGTCCAATGCTCTACCCAGAACATATCAGTTCTTACTTCCTGTCAGTGTCTGCTGCTTTCTGACTCTTGTTATTCCTGGTCTTTTTTATAGTAGTGCTTTTGCCCATTTCCCACATTTTCCTCTTAGAATCCCAGTATCTGACTGAGAACTGAAAGGGACCTTGTTGTTCAGTCATTTTTCAGTCATGTCTGACTCTTCCTGACCCCATTTGGGATTTTCTTGGCAGAGATACTGGAGTGCTCTGTCATTTCCTTCTCCTGTTCATTTTACAGATGAGGAAACTGAGGTAAACAGGGTGAAGTGACTTGCTCAGGATCAAATAATTAATTGAAGCTGGATTTGAATTCAGGAAGATGATTCTTCCTGACTCCAGGCCAGGCACTGTAGGCATTGTGGCACCACCCAGTAGCCCCACTAATCCCATAGCAGGTATAATTCTTCATATCTCTGGATTCTGCTAATTTCTTTGCTGTTCTCTTTTCAAATATTTTTTTTCTCTGTCAAACATACTTTTTCTTTTTCCATTTCTTTTCTTAAAACTAAAATGATAGGAGTGAACTAAATGTTCTCTAAAAGGTCCTTCCAGCTCTAAATCCCATAGTTATATTATTTTAACCTTTCAACATCAAATGTCTCTTCCATTTTGCTTTGTGTTGAGAAATAGTAGCAAATTATTGCTAACACGATATCCTAGGGTTCCTGAAATCAAGTTCCCTGTTCCATCAAAAGGTATATAATGCACTAAGCATGGCTGTTTGGCATTTTTCTGCATTAAGAAGACATTTGCCTTATAGTTACATAGGTGGGAGAATATTGGGCTGGAAAATAAAATGAAAAAGTTGAAAATTGTTCTTTGTTGCCGCTGACAGTCAGTAGAGAGGGGAGGAAGGGGGAGAAGAAAGAGGGAAGGAAAAACTTAAGGAAAAAAAGATTCTTTCAAAGGTACTTATTTCATGCTGGTCCGGAGACGGGCAGTATATTGGTGAGTCTGACACTATAGCCTCTCTGGGAATTCTGGAAATAGAAATTCCTTCTGGCATAGCTTGTTAAGCATCAGATCTGGGCAGCTACAAGTCTGTAATGCATCACAAACTCCAAGACTGAAAATTTCTTAGGAGCCAAAAATCATTTTCTGTGCTTCAACCTGAAAAGAGCAAAAGGATAGAGACTGGGAAAGCAAATAATGAAGGCAATGTTTACAGATTCCTATACCTAGATCCTGGTCTTGGCTTTCTGAAAGGAAAATTTAGCAAAATCAGGGATGTCCCCAAAACCTTCTCTCCCACTTTAATACATATCTTTCTCCCTGTTCTTAATCCCCAATATATAAGGAGTTGTCAGAAGATCTGTCCTAGTTGTTATGTCTTCTTCTAGTAATATAGTTTATCCTGTAACCTTTGAGAAAGAAGATAGAAAGGATTCATGTCCTACTTTGATTTGGCCTGTTTTGTGTCTTTAGAAATGTTGCTGAGATGTTATATGTCATAACTGACTGTATTAATATTCACATCTTTCTGTATCTCAGGTTTAAAGATATCCAAAATGGATAGGGAGGATAAGGGAAGAAAATAAGTATTTTAAGAAAATGAATTGTCTTTTGTTATAAAGACAAAAATCTTCTATAGATTTGGGTATCAGAACTTTATAAAAGTTCTAATTTTTAGGATGAATTGTTCTGGCTGTTAAAATATAATTAAGGAATACTGTCTTTAACTGTTTTCCATTTTTTTTTCAGGGAGTTAAATAGTAAAATGAGTGGAATACTAAAAAAGAAACACTAGGCATTTAGCAGGCTTCCTGATTGATAATTAGTCAGGAATTGCAGACAAAGAAACTCATTCCAATGTAGCTAGATGGGAAAATCAGCATGAGTGTTAAAACGTAGCACCCCATCCTCCCTCTGACTACATTTATTTTCTTAAATCCCACTTGCACTGGCAGTTTTGGGTCACCAGAGAGTGACTAACCTCTCTCCCTAAGGTTCTAGGGGCAATCCTGAGAATTCAAGATACCTAACACTATATAACTTTTAAAATCCCCTACTGGTATGTTCCTCATTAAAATTATTCAGTTAAATTCCATTATCTTTTACAAATGGAATTTATCAAGAATATAGAAATTGTATAAAACAATACCCCCAAATTGGGGCCCATTTTTCCTTAATACATGCAAAGTCCCTTGAAAGAATGGGATCAAATTTAAAGTACAAAAGCAGTCAGGAACACATGTGGAGAACATGTAGAGCTCAGGGATATTCAGTCTACAATGTGTACTTTTGTCTTCAAAGATTCCTCCTGAAAACACAATCAGACTTAGAGGAAAGTGCCTGTGGAAAGGCAGTTATCTGGATTCATCCATAACCACTGTAGCAGATACTGTAATCTCTAATGAATTTGGCTCCAAACTTTGTTGCTAAGGCCTTAGATGATGCAAATCCAAACATGTGCTAAGGACTGGAACATCATTGACCAATCCCCCTACCCCTAACCAGGACATTAAAAATTCTTCTTGTTCTAGGGGATAAGGACTTTCTGCTACTTAGAGAATATCATAGCATGATATGATAGGATGAACTAAACCTGGGAAAGTATTACCAGTAGAATAGAATGGACTCAAGTATTATCCAGTTCAGGACTAAGGTTGTTTTATTTTGTTTATACTTCTAGTTAACTGAGTCTAGTACATTTTTTCCAGATGTGTATATTTTCTTTTCCCTTGTAAATGAGCCCTAAAATAATAAACTTTTGTGGCTGTGTATGTGTATATGGGCATATATAAGACAAGCCTAAGAAGGGAAAGAGGGAAGAGAATATTGTCCATTTCTGGGGACCTTAACAGAAGAAGGAAAAGGGACCAGGAATTAAACACAACAGATTTTTTTAAAACCAAAATGTCAAGCACAAAACAGAACCACAAAGCACTGTGCTTTCTATCTGATTTACAGCTCAAAGAAGATTAAGAAAGTTTTGAAAACTAAAACTATTCTAACTAACAATAGGTAAGATCCCTTCTAAATCTAAAAGATTTAAAACTAGAACTTCCACAAGCTGTCACTTCTTTTCAATTTTACTTAGATCCTTAAATAATCAAATTTTCTTCTAGATCTGACAAAAGGAGAATGGTAGAGAGCCAAAAATATAGACTCAATAGGGATATAACAGTACTTCATATCTTTCATTAATCCCCAAATGGGTATTTAGAGATTGGGAGATTAGGCCAGGGTCTCTGAAGTAGTCCAAGTTGGGCTGCTTAAAAATAGTTCCCTGAACTGGGCTGGGCTGAAAGCTCAGTTGCTTTGCTATCCTTAGCTCTTAGGCTAGCTTTCAAGAGAATTGATGTGATAGTCTTGATGGCTAGCTAGCATGCATGACTCATAGCCAATGAAGCCATTTCTAAGCCATCTCATATGCGCCCATGGAAGGAACATCATGGCTTCTAAGATGCAAATGCTCTTAAAGTCCTATGGCAAAGTCAAGTTGGAACTCTAGACAAAGCTGCCTATTTTCCTTAAGACTGCCGAGGGAATCCCAATGGTGTATTCATCTTGCCAAGGCCTCAGATGGCTCATCTTGCTTTCCATTTTCATCCTTCATGAATTATTTCTCCTCACTTTTTAGAGGGGTCATTGGGTTAGTTCTGCCTCCAGTCCTTAAGTTTATTTCAGATAAAAACAATATCTCGTGAATAATGAAATAGCACTCAGTCATATGTCATCTTGATGTCTGAGAGGAATGTGAAAGACAGGGGCCAACAGAGGCAAAAGAAGGAACCTATTCAGGTTTGCTCCCTTAAGGAAAAGCTATAGAAAAACCTGAATTTACAAATGACATCAAATTAGGGAAAGATTATTGGTGTTTTGAAAGGTTTTGCCATCAAGTCAATTTTTTAAATCAAAAAATTGATTAAATAAGTCTTTACATGTCTCAATGAACTTTTAAATATGGAACTTTCCAAGTACATTTAAGTGTTTGTTAACATCGTTAATTACTTAACAAGGAGTCTTGGGAGTCAGGGAAACTTTTAAGTGTTAGGAACTTCTGCCAATTGAAAATAATCCAAAAATGCAGGTTAACAGAGAAATTAGACTTTATTTATAAAAATTCAGTGTAAATCCAAGTTTGGGTAAACACATCTGTCTTATTAAGAGTTGTAAGCCTGAATTGAAAAGGGTGTACCATTTTATTTAGAGGACCTCACATAAGTTTTCACATGAAGGAGCTCTGGATTTCATGTCAAAAGACCAGGGTTCAAATCTTGAATTTATCATGTGTTACCTGTGTAATCTTAATCAAGACATTTAATCTCTTTGGGTCTTGTTTCCTCATCTCTAAAATATTGAATAGATCTATAAAGAGAGTTTATATATATATATATGTATATATATATACATATATATATATTTAGCTATAAATATATGATGTGGCACAGTAGACAGAATGCTCAGCATGGGTTTAAAAAGCTGTTGTTCAGTCATTTCTACAGTGTCATGACTTCATTGGGCAAAGATACTGGAATGGTTTGCCATTTCCTTCACCAGCTCATTTAACAGTTGAGGAAACTGAAGCAAACTAAGGTGAAATGCCTTGTCCAAGATTACACAGTTGTTAAGTGTCTGAAGTTGGATTTGAACTCAGATTCTCCTGATTCCAGAATCAGTACTCTGTCCACTGCTCCCACTTAAAGGCTCAGATTTAGGAAGACCTAAGTTCAAATACTGCTTTATTATTAGACACTTAAATTTTGTATGCCTCAGTTTCATTATCTGTAAAAACAGCATTTCCCTTTCAGGATAGTTGTGACAATAAAATTATATAATATTTGTAAAGCACTTTGCAAACCTTAAAAGCATGATATAAATGCTTTTTTGGTGAGGATGAGAGGGATGGTCCCTGTCCAGATCCAAACAAGCCTGACTCCTTTACTTAAATTGACATTTCGAAACAGGAAGATGGTTTACAGATCAACTTCAAATAAACAAACAGAAAGCCATAAGATTACAAAAATGCCCTTTCAAATCAATAAGGGAAAAGTGTTTGCTATTCATGGGGGAGAACATCAAAAGAGAACATTTCTCAAATGTATTCCTTGTGTCTGAGAAGTAAATTAGAAGAACCCAATCCAGGAAGCATTCGGGGCATCTTTAAAATTCATCATCATAAAACCCTAAGCTGTGTCACTGCCATTTCTATTTTTAAGTGTAGCCCTCTTTGTTTATGCTGTTATCTGTACTTCAGTAAGGGTGTTAAGGGTTGGAGAAAATGCTGGGAGAAAGATTGAAGTAACTGAAATATGACTTCATTTCTCAGGGCCCTAGCAGTTAAAAGACTCATTTAGTCAGCTGCTTATCAGCTTTCAGGCCCACTGGGTCTCAGCACAAAGGCCGCCAACTCCATGGAAGAAGAGAGAGCACTAACCTACCAAGGAGAAGCTTCATGTAGATTGAGCATGTGAGCTTTATTTTTAACATTTTCAGCAAAGTGGAAATTTAATTGCATGTTAAACATTGCATGGGGGTGAGGAGAGAGAATCTTTATTTGAAAGAAGCTATAAAGGTTTAAAGGGAAAAAAAAGTTTCCGAGTTTGAGGGAAAGAGGAAATTTTCTTCCCTGATTCAGTGATGAATGGAGAGATGGCAGTATCCTCTGTGACTTATTACAACTAAAGCCTGGAATGAGGAGAACCTGAGTTCAGATCTTGCTTCAGAAACTAATTTATTAGTTTTGTGACTCTGGGCAAGTCACTACATCTTAATTTGCCTCAGTTTCCTCATCTGTAAAAATGAGCTGAAGAAGAAATTTTGCCAAGAAAACTCCAAATGGGATCACAAAGAACTGGACATAACTCAATTGTAACAATAATAGCACAACAACATTGGCTCTGGAGTCAGAGGTACTGGGTCCAAATAATATTGCCTCTGATACAAACCTATGTGACTTTGGACAAGTCACAATTTCTGTGAGTCTAAGTTTTCTCATCTGTAAAAGGAGAAGGTTGAACTAGATTATATCAATATCCCAATTCCAACTTAAAAAGTATGATCCTAATGATTTTGTATTGGGGAAACATAAGGAGAGTCCCGCTTAATAAGCCTTATTTTGAACACATGCTCTCAAGTTTTCTACCTTTCAAGTATTGTAATCTGTATTTCTTATAATGTTATAAACATAGCTGAGCTGCACCTTGGGCAGAGTATTCCAGACGCTGTTGTAGAAACACCTGGGGAGAGAGAGACCATAGCTCTGGGAGTTTGCAAATTTGCAGCAAAATTGCTAAATGTTGGTGGTACCAGGAACAGGACAAGAATGATCCCTGAAGTTCAGGCTTGGATCCATGGCTTTCTAAGTAAAGATTCCGTGAAACTCAGTGAAATTCTGTGAAATTCAGTGCTCTGGTCTGCATTCATCAGAGGTTCCTGTGAGAGTACTGTATTATTATATGGAAAAAGGGGGTACAGAAGAGGAAGGAATAATAAATAACCTTAAAAAGCATGTTTAAGCAAAGAGAACATGTTTAAATAGAAAGGGATTCTTAAGGCTCTGTTCAGAGGACATGTTCTGTTTGAGATGGAACCAGTTGGTATAAGCAGATTTAAATAGTATCATGCAGTCAAGAGAATTCTGAAGAATCCTGAGATCTGAAGTTGGATCCTTTCTCTACTACTGAATTCAGAACCCTGCATTGGTTCACATTGCCCCTGAACTCTGGCAAAATTACCTAACTTTTTTACCAAAGTAAAGAACAAAAACAATTTACTTGAAAACAGTGAACATCGACCCACACTTAACACCATATACCAAGATAAGATCAAAATGGGTCTATGACCTAGGCATAAAGAACGAGACTATAAATAAATTAGAGGAACATAGAATAGTTTATCTCTCAGACTTGTGGAGGAGAAAGAAATTTGTGACCAAAGATGAACTAGAGACCATTACTGACCACAGAATAGAAAATTTCGATTACATCAAATTAAAAAGCCTTTGTACAAATAAAACTAATGCAAACAAGATTAGAAGGGAAGCAACAAACTGGGAAAACATTTTCACAGTTAAAGGTTCTGATAAAGGCCTCATTTCCAAAATATATAGAGAACTGACTCAAATTTATAAGAAATCAAGCCATTCTCCAATTGATAAATGGTCAAAGGATATGAACAGACAATTTTCAGAGGATGAGATTGAAACTATTACCACTCATATGAAAGAGTGTTCCAAATCATTATTGATCAGAGAAATGCAAATTAAGACAACTCTGAGATACCACTACACACCTGTCAGATTGGCTAAGATGACAGGAAAAAATAATGATGAATGTTGGAGGGGATGCGGGAAAACTGGGACACTAATGCATTGTTGGTGGAGTTGTGAACGAATCCAACCATTCTGGAGAGCAATCTGGAATTATGCCCAAAAAATTATCAAAATGTGCATATCCTTTGATCCAGCAGTGTTTCTATTGGGCTTATATCCCAAAGAAATACTAAAGAAGGGAAAGGGACCTGTATGTGCCAAAATGTTTGTAGCAGCCCTGTTTGTAGTGGCTAGAAACTGGAAAATGAATGGATGCCCATCAATTGGAGAATGGCTGGGTAAATTGTGGTATATGAATGTTATGGAATATTATTGTTCTGTAAGAAATGACCAGCAGGATGAATACAGAGAGGCTTGGAGAGACCTACATGAACTGATGCTAAGTGAAATGAGCAGAACCAGGAGATCATTATACACTTCGACAACGATATTGTATGAGGACATATTTTGATGGAAGTGGATTTCTTGACAAAGAGACCTGAGTTTCAATTGATAAATGACGGACAAAAGCAGCTACACCCAAAGAAAGAACACTGGGAAACGAATGTGAACTATCTGCATTTTTGTTTCTCTTCCGGATTATTTATACCTTCTGAATCCAATTCTCCCTACGCAACAAGAGAACTGTTCGGTTCTGCAAACATATATTGTATCTAGGATATACTGCAACATATCCAACATATAAAGGACTGCTTGCCATCTAGGGGAGGGGGTGGAGGGAGGGAGGGGAAAAAAAATCGGAACAGAAATGAGTGTAAATATAATGTAATTATTAAATAAAAAAATTAAAAAAAAAAAAAAAAAAAAAAAAAAAAAAAAAAAAAAAAAAAAAGAAAACAGTGAACATCTTTGTACCAAGGCAATGTGTCACCATCAAACCATCCCAATTCCTGTGGTTCCAAGCAAACCACTTTCTTCCTTCCCAACTCATCCACCAAAGCATCGAAGGCCCAGTCTCAATCCCAAAGTCAGATGAGAGAAGCTAGAAACACTAGGGCAGCCACCATGTCTGTTATTATAAGAACACCGAGCTCAGAATCAGGAAGCCTCTATTTCTTGATATAGGAATTTATCTGTGATCTGGTTGAATCCACCCAAATTCTGGAAGAACATCAGCTGCAGGGCAATCATGAGACAGACACTATCAGCAGTGAGTGTTTATATTGATATCGAACGTCTGACCTCAGCAGACAGGAATGACAGATCTGTCTCCAAAACTCAGGATGATCTGACTTGCCACACCATTTTTCTCCCCAATCCCCACCTTTTTATTATTTCTCTCTCTCTTGTTTTCTATCTGGTAATCCTTTAGCAAACTTTACCTGAGAAGGAATATTAACTCAGCCCAAAAGCACAATCACTTCTGAGGATATGCAGGGGAAAAAAAAGGTTTGGGGGGGGCAGTGATAAATGAGAATACAAAATCGAGGTAAGGAAAAATTTCCAGATATATGAAATTTCAAGAGTGAGATTGAGAAGAAAATCCTTTCATTTAGACTTTTGCTTGTTTTTCAGATTTAATATGTTAGAGAAGAAATTTATACAAAATGATTGAAGGACATTTTATACATAAGATGATATAAGGATATTATTCATATACACATATGTTCATATATATACATATATATATGTAGTTGTTCTTCATTCTTAAAAGGACCATGACATCCTGCCATGACATGCAAGTGAACTGAAGTGAGGGAGGGTTAGGGTTAGGGTTACCCCTTTAATTTCTTTTATTATAGCTTTTTATTTTCAAAACATATGCATGACATATCCAACATATAAAGGACTGCTTGCCATCTAGGGGAGGGGGTGGAGGGAGGGAGGGAAAAAAAATCGGAACAGAAATGAGTGTAAATATAATGTAATTATTAAATAAAAAAATTAAAAAAAAAAAAAAAAAAAAAAAAAAAAAAAAAAAAAAAAAAAAAAAAAAAGAAAACAGTGAACATCTTTGTACCAAGGCAATGTGTCACCATCAAACCATCCCAATTCCTGTGGTTCCAAGCAAACCACTTTCTTCCTTCCCAACTCATCCACCAAAGCATCGAAGGCCCAGTCTCAATCCCAAAGTCAGATGAGAGAAGCTAGAAACACTAGGGCAGCCACCATGTCTGTTATTATAAGAACACCGAGCTCAGAATCAGGAAGCCTCTATTTCTTGATATAGGAATTTATCTGTGATCTGGTTGAATCCACCCAAATTCTGGAAGAACATCAGCTGCAGGGCAATCATGAGACAGACACTATCAGCAGTGAGTGTTTATATTGATATCGAACGTCTGACCTCAGCAGACAGGAATGACAGATCTGTCTCCAAAACTCAGGATGATCTGACTTGCCACACCATTTTTCTCCCCAATCCCCACCTTTTTATTATTTCTCTCTCTCTTGTTTTCTATCTGGTAATCCTTTAGCAAACTTTACCTGAGAAGGAATATTAACTCAGCCCAAAAGCACAATCACTTCTGAGGATATGCAGGGGAAAAAAAAGGTTTGGGGGGGGCAGTGATAAATGAGAATACAAAATCGAGGTAAGGAAAAATTTCCAGATATATGAAATTTCAAGAGTGAGATTGAGAAGAAAATCCTTTCATTTAGACTTTTGCTTGTTTTTCAGATTTAATATGTTAGAGAAGAAATTTATACAAAATGATTGAAGGACATTTTATACATAAGATGATATAAGGATATTATTCATATATACATATGTTCATATATATACATATATATGTAGTTGTTCTTCATTCTTAAAAGGACCATGACATCCTGCCATGACATGCAAGTGAACTGAAGTGAGGGAGGGTTAGGGTTAGGGTTACCCCTTTAATTTCTTTTATTATAGCTTTTTATTTTCAAAACATATGCATGACATATCCAACATATAAAGGACTGCTTGCCATCTAGGGGAGGGGGTAGAGGGAGGGAGGGAAAAAAAATCGGAACAGAAACGAGTGTCAATATAAAGTAATTATTAAATAAAAATTAAAAAAAAATATATGCATGGATAATTTTTTAACATTGACCCTTGCAAAGCCTTGTGTTTCAAATTTTTTCCTCCTTTCTTCCCACCCCCTCCCCTAAATGGCACGTATTCCAATATATGTTAAACATGTTAAAATATATGTATATGTCACATCCAATATAGTTATACAATTATTGTACTGCATAAGAAAAATCAGATCAAAAAGGGAAAAAGTGAGAAAGAAAATAAAATGTAAGCAAACAACAAAAAGAGTGAAAATGTTATGTTGTGATCCACCTTCAGTTCCCAGAATCTTCTCTCTGTTAACCCTTTAATTTCAAAGATTGGGAAACTGAGGTCCAGAAAAGGGAAATTATTTGGCCAAAGTCATCCCAGAAATGGCAGGAGCAAGATGAATTGGAAGTTGAATACATTTTTTGCATGAAGGAAAATGTTAGAATCAGCAGCTGGCTCCAATTCAGTAAACCTCTGCTTATAGGAGTCATGAGCATTGGTCTGACATCCAGCAAACACTAAAGAACGGTTTCCACTGTTCTTCAAAGAACCAGGAAAGGAAGAATTGGTCTGTATAAATGTTTTATTATAAAGTTTTCTTGGGGAGGAAAGATTGTAAGAGTCTGATTTACACTGTTGTGTAATAATGTAGGAGCTTGTAATGAATAAAACATGTATCTTTCACTGTTCCTTGGGGGTGATTACAGCCTTTTCTGGACACATTAAAAATTAAAATGAGGAGATGATACTTTTTAGGGTCTCTCTCTCTCTACAACAGAGAAAGGGATTTGAACTTTGTTATCTAATTCATCTGCCCTATATTTGTTCACCTACCCTCGTCTTTCCTGCTATTAATCCCAGCCATATCATTACATGGTCTCCTGACATTAACATTTAACATATAACATAACTTCCTCAAGTGACTAAATGATAACCTTCCTATTTAAAAACCAGGAAATTATAACAAAACAGGACCTTAGTTATCCCCCCCCCCAAAAAAAAAAAACAGGCAAAAGTATATTGAAGTGTTGGTATATATCACTGTGATTTAAAAAAAAAAAAAAAAGAAGACTTCAGTCTAATTGAATAGTAATTCAAAAAGTTTTTCATATCACTTATCCATTAATTAATCTGTCACCCACAATACGATGATAGATGATATTATCCATTTTATGGAGAAAATAATGCTTCCAGAAGGGAAAGGAGTTTGCCTCAAGTCTATCAGTGAATTGATGGTAAAGCCATAGGTTTTCTGTCTCTCTTTTAGCTTGTAAATAACTTGATATATATATATAGTATATCCCCAAGTTCTTAGACCAGTTTTAAGCTGCAATAGTTTAAAATTGGATTAAGACTTTTGGGACACTATAATTTGTATCCAACTTTCTATGTCTGTGTCATTTCCCCCTAATAGAATGTAAGCTTCATGACAGCAGGCATTATTTTGAGGGAGCTGGTGGGAGAATATAAGAACTGCAGTTGGTGTTTGGACATGTATACTTACTTTGTATTTAATTTAAACTTTAACATATTTAACATGTATTGGTCAACCTGCCATCTGGGGGAAGGGATGGGTGAAGGGATGGGGGAAAGGAGGGGAAAAAGTGGAACAAAAGGTTTGGCAATTGTCAATGCTGTAAAATTACCCATGCATATAACTTGTAAATAAAAAGCTATAATTAAAAAAAGAAGAAGAAGAACTGCAGTTGGGAAGACCTAAATTCAAATCCTATCTTAAATTCTTACTAGCTACGTAATTCTGGACAATTCATTTAACCTATCTGGGCCACAAATGTAAATAATTAAACTTAACTTCACATAGTTACTGTGAAGATCCATGTTATACTGCTTTGCAAACCTCAAAATATTCTATAAATTCTATATGTATATATACACATACACATGTAAAATATTATAATTATATACAATATGGAAATAAATGCAATATAATTATATAATATAATTAGTATTTTGCATATATGTATATATATATATATTTGAGCTATTATTATTATTATTCTGTCTTGGTAACTCCAGAGCCTATCATTATGCTTGGAATACAGTAGACACTTAATAATAAGTGCTTCATCAACGATGCATTATGGAATAGTGAAAAGAGCCCTGGCTCTGGGGTTAAGAGGTCCTGGATTCCAATTCTGCTTCTGACACTAACCATGTGACCTTGGCCAAATCATATCTCACCTCTGGACCTCAGTTTCTTTATTTGTAAAATGAGGTAGTTGGACTAAATGGCCTTTGAAGCCCCTACCTAGCCCTTGAGTTATGATCCTTCGAACAAATGAGTGAATGAGAATTGTTTCAATTATGTTGACATAAGGAATAAGCTCAATAGTATCAGCATTTTACTTTTTATTTACTCTTTGCTGAGGAAAACTTCTGACTTTAATTATCATTTACTTTGAATTATATATACTTTTTTTTAAGATGAGATAAACAGAAAAGCTTGTTTTGAAGAGGGAAAACCCTTTTTAGTTCCTGCTTTGGCAATTAACATTTGATGAGGACATTCTATCTTGCCTGTAACACAGTTTGTCGATAGTGGGCTGCCTTGGCGGGTGTTAAATGATTATGCGTTATTTCTTGGAACATTAAGGCCCAAAGTGATTGCTAGAGTCATTGTTTTATGGAGTCGGTGAATTACAGAAACGAGTTGCCTGAATCTCAAGGGCCATTAGCTAGGTTTTCCAACTCAGATGTTTCCAGTCAATGGTGTGTTAATCTGAGTCTGCCGAACCTTCTGAACAATTTTTTTGCCCTTTTTTTGTAGTGGGTTCAAAAAGAAATTACTGAAAAATAAGATGTAAATATGAATCTGATACATTAAAAGGAATCTTCCTTTGAATTTGCTAATGTGGCAGGGCCTCACGGTTTGAAGCTTGACTGGAGTTTGGCTTTGAAGTTGGGGTAAAGATTTCAGGCTGCTGGCGATGGTAGTGGTGATAAGAACATTTGTCTGATAGCAGCAATTATTTCTCTCCAAAGCAGTTGGAATTTGAAATAGGACTGCGCGTTCTCTTTCCATGGTTTTATCACTGTATTTCTGACTCCCTTGTTCCTGCCCTGCCTTTGCCAATTCCTTAAGGCATAGAATCCTTTCAAATTAAACCTCCAAAGTAATACAAGCGGTATCAGAGATCTATCTCAAACTTATGAAAGCAAAAAGAGGCTGAGTTCCGCTTAGACCACATCTAACTCATGCTAGCAAAGGGAAGAGAATATAGAGCAAACAGCAGGCACTCTGCTGTAAAATTATACATTTCAAACCCAATTATGCCTCTTGCTTTTTCTTTGTTGTTAGGTCTTTTTTTTTTCCTTAACAACAGATATATTGTTGTGATAAATACTGATGGACACAAAAGGGAGTGTTTAGAGAAGAAAAGGATTTCAGGTATGGACACAACATCATCCCCAAATGTTTCTCTCCATATTAATCATTTATGAAATGTATACAGGGTACCATGTTTGTAGTCATTCTCTCAGACCCAAGGGATGATTCCACTGACATAGAAAACTCCCTAATGAGGTAACTCCCACTACTAATACAGGTTTAAGCCTGCTATTCAACTGAAGAATCTTGGAGAGTTGCCTGGGGATTAAGTAATTTCCCTAGTCATATAGCCAGTATCAAACAGAGACAATTCTGAGACCCAGATCTTTTTGACTAGGTCTTGATCCACTCATGAGAAGCATCAGATATATCCTACAGTATGCAGCCCATAAAACTCCTACTGAGTGTGGTCTGAATCAAATTAATAGGAAAATATTTAACAAAATAAGTAAAATATAATAAAACATAGATAATGTTAATATATGGTTTTTCTACACCAATATATTCTTCTGTATGTGGTCTCCTTTTCTATTTTGAATCTGCCACCATTGCACTCAATCATGTTTCATATTATTCTTTATCACATAACTTTTACAATTATTTTAATAGTATTTTATTTTTCCAAATACATGCAAAGATAGTTTTCAACATTCACCTTTGCAAAACCTTGTGTTACAAAATTTTTTCCCTTTCTCCCCCCCTTCCCAAGATAGCGAGCAATCCAATATAGATTAAACATGTATCACAGAACTTTTAAAGGGGGAATTTACTTCTTTGAGCACTTCTCAAGATTTTCAGGACCTTCTCAAACTGTGGGTCATGACCCTATATGCAGGGGTCCTCAAACTTTTAAAATAAGGTCACTGTCCCTCAGACTGTTGGAGGGCCGGACTATAGTAAAAACAAAAACTTTGTTTTGTGGACCTTTAAATAAAAAACCTCATATTCCTGGGTGAAGGGGATAAACGTCCTGAAGGGGATAAACGTCCTCAGCTGCTGCAAATGGCCAGCGGGCCATAGTTTGAGGACCCCTGTGTATATTGGATCATGTAACAATTTGGGGGTCAGAAATTATGATTTATTTACCTATTTCATAAACCTATGTAAAAAATTTTCAGGCAAAAAGGGGTCATGAGTGGAAAAAATTTAAGAAGCTCTGATCTAGAGGAACTCTCCAAAAAGCTACTTTTCCCCATTCCTTCCACTGAACTTTATGTGTCTCATGACCTTGGGCAAGCCTCAGTTTCCTGATCCGTAAATGAAAATGAATTGGAGAAGGAAATGGAAAATTACTCCAATAGCTTTGTAAAGAAAACCCCAAATGGGGACAAAAAGAGTCTGCTACAAGTGAAAAACAATCGGAAAAAGGGTTGTGTGCCATTATGGGCTTTAGGTTGGATATCCACTGCCTGTAAATACAAGAAAAACAGAAGCAGGAAGCCTATTCTTGCTCTAAGCACAGAAGGCCTTGACTTCTCCACATAGTGCTTATTATTACTACACTCTAACCTTCTCAAGAGACAGCCCTTTTGACACAGTCTACTAGGCCAGCTTGTTTAATCCACAGAGAGTCTATCTGAGGATCACTGAGCTATCTAACCAATTACAACTCTTCTAGAATTTCTTGTTCTATGAAGACTTTACAACCTCAGCTGACTCCAGTAATGTCATTAATACTTACCATTAAAAAAATTATTCCCATCTCCCCAGAAGATAGGCTGGTAGAATAGAAAGAACAATAGATTCGGAGATATAGGATTTGGGTTCCAATTCCAGGACAGCTGCTTAATGTCTAGGTGACTTTGGGAAATCCTTTAAACTTCCTGGGTCTCACTTTCCTTGTCCATAAAATGTGAATGTTCAACTAATTGAACCCTCAGGTCCCTTTCAGCTCTTAATCAATTTACTGTATACTGGACAACTGTAGGAGATAAAAAGAGAATTATCTGACTATAAGGGGTTATAATTTTTTTTTTTTTTTTTTTTTTTTTTTTTTTTTTTTTAAATTTTATTTTATTTAATAATAACTTCGCATTGACAGAATCCATGCCAGGATAATTTCTACACGACATTATCCCTTGCAATCACTTATGTTTCGTTTTTTCCCCCTCCCTCCCTCCTCCCCCCCCCCCAGGATGGCAGGCAGTCCTATATATGCTAAACATGTTGCAGTATATCCTAGATACAATACTTATTTGCAGAACCAAACAGTTCTCTTGTTGCACAGGGAGAGTTGGATTCAGAAGGTAAAAATAACTCGGGAAGAAAATCAAAAATGCAAATAGTTCACATTCATTTCCCAGTATTCCTTCTTTGGGTGTAGCTGTTTCTGTCCATCATTTCTCCAATGAAACTCAGTTAAGTCTCTTTGTCAGAGAAATCCACTTCCATCAGAATACATCCTCATACAATATCGTTGTCGAAGTGTATAATGATCTCCTGGTTCTGCTCATCTCACTTAGCATCAGTCCATGTAGGTCTCTCCAAGCCTCTCTGTATTCATCCTGCTGGTCATTCCTTACAGAGCAATAATATTCCATAACATTCATATACCACAATTTACCCAGCCATTCTCCAATTGATGGGCATCCATTCATTTTCCAGTTTCTAGCCACTACAAACAGGGCTGCTACAAACATTTTGGCACATACAGGTCCCCTTCCCTTTTTTAGTATCTCTTTGGGGTATAAGCCCAATAGAAACACTGTTGGATCAAAGGGTATGCACAGTTTGATAACTTTTTGGGCATAATTCCAGATCGCTCTCCAGAATGGCTGGATTCGTTCACAACTCCACCAACAATGCATCAATGTCCCCGTTTTCCCGCATCCCCTCCAACATTCATCATTGTTTTTTCCTGTCATCTTAGCCAATCTGACAGGAGTGTAGTGATATCTCAGAGTTGTCTTAATTTGCATTTCTCTGATCAATAGTGATTTGGAACACTCTTTCATGTGAGTGGTAATAGTTTCAATTTCTTCATCTGAAAATTGTCTGTTCATATCCTTTGACCATTTATCAATTGGAGAATGGCTTGATTTTTTATAAATTTGAGTCAGTTCTCTATATATTTTGGAAATGAGGCCTTTATCAGAACCTTTAATTGTAAAGATGTTTTCCCAGTTAGTTACTTCCCTACTAATCTTGTTTGCATTCGTTCTGTTTGTACAAAGGCTTTTTAATTTGATATAATCAAAATTTTCTATTTTGTGATTGGTAATGGTCTCTAGTTCATCTTTGGTCACAAATTTCTTTCTCCTCCACAAGTCTGAGAGGTAAACTATCCTATGTTCCTCTAATTTATTTATAATCTCGTTCTTTATGCCTAGGTCATGGACCCATTTTGATCTTATCTTGGTATGTGGTGTTAAGTGTGGGTCCTTGCCTAATTTCTGCCATACTAATTTCCAGTTATCCCAGCAGTTTTTATCAAATAATGAAATCTTATCCCAAAATTTAGAATCTTTGGGTTTGTCAAACACTAGATTGCTATAGTTGACTATTCTGTCTTGTGAACCTAACCTTTTCCACTGATCAACTAATCTATTTCTAAGCCAATACCAGATGGTTTTGGTGACTGCTGCTTTATAATATAATTTTAGATCAGGTACAGCTAGACCACCTTCATTTGATTTTTTTTTCATTAATTCCCTTGAGATTCTCGACTTTTTATTGTTCCATATGAATTTTGTTGTTATTTTTTCTAAATCATTAAAATATTTTCTTGGAAGTCTGATTGGTATAGCACTAAATAAATAGATTAGTTTAGGGAGTATTGTCATCTTTATTATATTTGCTCGGCCTATCCAAGAGCACTTAATATTTTTCCAATTATTTAAGTCTGACTTTATTTGTGTGAAAACTTTTTTGTAATTTTGCTCATATAATTCCTGACTTTCCTTTGGTAGGTAGATTCCCAAATATTTTATGCTATCAACAGTTATTTTGAATGGAATTTCTCTTTGTATCTCTTGTTCTTGGATTTTGTTGGTGGTGTATAAGAATGCTGAGGATTTATGGGGATTTATTTTGTATCCTGCTACTTTGCTAAAATTATGAATTATTTCTAATAGCTTTTTAGTAGAATCTCTGGGGTTTTCTAGGTATACCATCATATCATCTGCAAAGAGTGATAGTTTGGTTTCCTCATTGCCTACTCTAATTCCTTTAATCTCTTTCTCGACTCTTATTGCAGAGGCCAGTGTTTCTAATACAATATTGAATAATAATGGTGATAGTGGGCAACCTTGCTTCACTCCAGATCTTACCGGGAAAGGTTCCAGTTTTTCCCCATTGCATATGATGCTTACTGAAGGTTTAAAATATATGCTCCTAACTATTTTAAGGAAAAGTCCTTTTATTCCTATGCTCTCAAGTGTTTTTATTAGGAATGGCTGTTGGATTTTATCAAATGCTTTTTCTGCATCTATTGAAATGATCATATGGTTTTTGTTTGGTTGGTTGTTGATATAGTCAATTATGTTAATAGTTTTCCTAATATTGAACCAGCCCTGCATTCCTGGTATAAATCCTACTTGGTCATAGTGTATTATCCTGGGGATGATTTTCTGTAATCTTTTTGCTAATATTTTATTTAAGATTTTAGCATCAATATTCATTAGGGAGATTGGTCTATAATTTTCTTTCTCTGTTTTCAGCCTACCTGGTTTAGGTATCAGTACCATATCTGTGTCATAAAAGGAGTTTGGTAGGACTCCTTCAATCCCTACTTCTTCAAATAGTTTATTTAGCATTGGAGTTAATTGCTCTTTAAATGTTTGATAGAATTCAGATGTAAATCCATCTGGTCCTGGGGTTTTTTTCTTAGGGAGTTGATTGATAGTTTGTTCTATTTCTTTTTCTGAGATAGGAGTGTTTAGGATATTTACTTCTTCCTCTGTTAGTTTAGGTAAGCTATATTTTTGGAGGTATTCTTCTATTTCATTTAAGTTGTCGAATTTATTGGCGTAAAGTTGGGCAAAGTAACTCCTAATTATTGCTCTAATTTCCTCTTCGTTAGTGGTGAGTTCTCCCTTTTCATTTTTAAGACTAACAATTTGATTTTCCTCTTTCCTTTTTTTAATCAGATTTACTAAGGGTTTGTCTATTTTGTTGGTTTTTTCATAGAACCAACTCTTAGTTTTATTAATCAATTCAATAGTTTTTTTACTTTCAATTTTATTGATCTCTCCTTTTATTTTTTGAATTTCAAGTTTAGTGTTTGATTGGGGGTTTTTAATTTGTTCCTTTTCTAGCATTTTTAGTTGCAAGCCCAATTCATTGACCTTCTCTTTCTCTATTTTATACAAATAGGCCTCTAGAGATATGAGATTTCCCCTTATTACCGCTTTGGCTGCATCCCATACATTTTGGTATGATGTCTCATTATTATCATTTTCTTGGATGAAGTTGTTAATTATGTCTATAATTTGCTGTTTCACCCAATCATTCTTTAGTATGAGATTATTTAGTTTCCAATTATTTTTTGGTCTACTTTCCTGTGGCTTTTTATTGAATGTAATTTTCAATGCATCATGGTCTGAAAAGGATGCATTCACTATTTCTGCCTTACTGCATTTGAGTTTGAGGTTTTTATGTCCTAATATATGATCAATTTTTGTATAAGTTCCATGAACTGCTGAAAAGAAGGTGTACTCCTTTCTGTCCCCATTACATTTTCTCCAGAGATCTATCATATCTAATTTTTCTAGTATTCTATTTATCTCTTTGACTTCTTTCTTATTTATTTTGTGGTTTGATTTATCTAATTCTGAGAGTGCAAGGTTGAGATCTCCCACTATTAAAGTTTTACTGTCTATTTCTTCTTGCAGCTCTCTTAATTTCTCTTTTAGGAATTTAGATGCTACACTACTTGGTGCATATATATTTAATATAGATAGTTCTTCATTATTCATTCTACCCTTTAGCAAGATATAGTGCCCTTCCTTATCTCTTTTGATTAGATCAATTTTTGCTTTAGCTTGATCTGAGATCAGGATGGCTACCCCTGCTTTTTTGGCTTCACCTGAAGCATAGTAGATTTTGCTCCAACCTTTTACCTTTAACCTGCATGTATCACCCCGCTTCAGGTGTGTTTCCTGTATACAACATATTGTAGGATTCTGGCTTTTAATCCATTCTGCTAACCGCTTCCTCTTTATAGAGGAGTTTACCCCGTTCACATTTATGGTTAAAATGACCAATTCTGTATTACTTGCCATCTTGTTAACCTAAGGGGTTATAATTAATTGGAGATACATGTATGCCATTATCCTTGACATAAATATGTGCTATAGTTATGGTTATATGTATGAAAACAATCTCTTTGATTTATACTCATAATATGTCTTAAGTTAACTTTGTTTGACATATATTGATTACATTGAAAAGTAGTTAGGCTTCTTTCAAGAAGATTTAGTCATTCACTCAGAGGAAATAATGAGTGAATTAATTAGAATCACCTGGAGCAGACAGTGACCTCACTTCCTCCATTATTAAAAAAGAGCTGGGCTAAAGAGAGAGGCAATCCCCAGCTGGAAGACTGGCTAAAGCTGAGATGTTTTCTGTATCAGGAAAAAAACTACATAAAATCAGAAAAGCTAATTAAGACTCTGTGGACTCTTTAAGTAACAATGTAGTATTAATGCTAACCATTCCTGAACAGAAATCAGAGAAAGTATTAATGAAGAAGGGAAAGGAAATAAGCATTTATATAACATCCACTATGTACCAGGCACTGTGCTAAACACTTTACAAACATACACTTATAAATATATAAATTTATAAGTATATCATATTTGGAAGTTACAAATATATTTATAAAGTGTTTAGCACAGTGTCTGGCATATACATGCTATTTAAATGCTTTCATCATCATTGTTTCTATTATCATTACAAATGTTATTGCATTTAGTCCTTATAACAACTGTGAGGGATGGGTGCTGCTATTATCCTCATTTTACTGAGATAAACAGAGATTAAGTGATTCATGCAGGTTCATACAGTGTCTAAGTTTGGATTTGAACTCAGGTCTTCCTGATGCCCAGCATTTTATTCACTATGCTACTCAGCTGCCCCTAAAAGCAGAAGAAATACTATGAGGAACCTGTAAATGAAAGCATTGAGAAGAGAGAGTTAAGGGCGATATCCAGATTTATAACTTAATGTCAAACTAGACTTTCCTATCTACTCCAATGCATTGCCAAGTATTGGTTATTGTGGGGACAGAATATCTCCATATCCATCATCTTCTCCCCATTTATGAGGCTCCTACTTTTTAGTTCAAACCCCTCATCACCTCTTGCCTGGACTATTGCAACAGCTTCCTAATTTGTCTTTCTACATTTGGTCTTTCCCTTCTCTACTCTTACTAAAATAATCTTTCTAAACTATAGATGGATTATGTTACTCCTCTCCTCAAGGACCAGCAAAGGTTCCTTATTTCCTCTAGAATAAAAAACAAACTTCTATCCTTGGCATTTGGATTCATTCACATTTAGGGATTCATGTGTCATTTAAACTTTTTTATGTTCCTCTTTGAATAAGGAGAGGTTTATATTTGTAAAAGTTTGTCCAGTATGTAATAATTGAGAGAAATTTTTAAATATTATAACAAAAGAAAAGAAAAGAAAAAATAATAATCAATTCATAATATGACTGTAACCTGCCTTTCAAAATTTACTTCCTATTTTTTTCAACATGTAGTCAGAGATACTCTGAGGTTCTTACCCTTCTCGAATGATTCTTTTGTGAAGGCAAACTAGGCCATCCTTTACCTCAGCTTTTAACCTTGCCTTTATAGGTGTTGTCCCAGACAAACTAAGATCTGCAAAAACCTTAGCTTAAAAAAGCTAAGGCCTCCCATTGCATTGCCAGCTCCAGTTGTTCTGATCTGTGTCTGGCCATTGGATCCAGATGGCTCCAGATGGGAAAGTGAGGCAGGTGACCTTGGACAGCTTTCCCTCTTTCAATCCAATTCACTTGTATGTCATGGCATCCCCTCCCCAACGTCATGAGCCTCTTTGAGAATGAAATGCTATAATGTCAACAACAAATGGACTTTGATGACTCTGGAGGACTAGACTTTCCACAGTTCTGCCTCACTTAAATTCTATTTACTTGCAAGTAAAAACATTGATATCATTGTTCCTCTTTTAGAAAGGACAAACAGCAGCAAATTTAACCAAACTTTACTTTTTCCCTTTATAAAAATCCCATCGCCAGCTTCTGTATCTTTGCACAAACTGCCCCTTTTGTCTACCTTGTCGCCCTTGTTACTTTCTGCTGGAATCCCTAGTTCAGCCCAAGAGCCACTGCTCCTTTGCCCAGCCTTTTCTGAAACTCCCAGATATTTGTAGCCTTTCCATCAAGAAGCCACTTTATATACTTGCATTTGTTTGTCTGTATACCTCTTATATTCCTCCAGTAGAATGAAGGCAATTATTTGGTCGTCTTCATATCCTGAGTGCTTAGTATAATGGCTTGCTTATATTTTAATAAATATCTGTTGTTTTGATTTGAATACTCTGTACTGAGAATGAGATCTTTGACTTTCTAGATATCATATGTATACCTCTTGATATTTAAAAGCAACTTGAGTAATTTCTGTTTTGTTATTCCATAAATAAATTATTCCACATATATTTATCAAGTATCAAACACTGTGCTATCTTGTAAAGATAAGTAAGAAACAGATTCTACTCTCAAAGTACTTATATTTTTTTAAAGGGAAATAATGTGCATGTTCAGAGATGTATTCATATATGTTTAATAACTGACTCTCCTTCTCCCTCCCAAAAAAGTACATATGATTTACTGTTAAATTTAATTTGCACTCTTGTTGGTTCTAATTGACTGCAGCATATTCTTTCAGGAAGCAAAACTAAGCATGGTTTGGAAATGTAAAGTAAGAAAAAGAAAGAATAGTTTAATTTCTTTTTTGAAATTCTACATTTGGGATTGTGGCTTAATAGCCTTTCTTCCCAGGCTCTACCCCCTTAATCTGTCATGGAGTATAACTCTCCCTTCAAGGTTATTATCTTTGCTCCACTGGGCATGTGTGGAGAACATATCCTTGTCTACCCCCAACCAGACCAACATAATTATTTGATCTTCGGTTTCAAATTAAGGGACAGAATAAACCAGATCCTATTTTTAATTCTGCATTTGGGAAGTTTAATATGTAAAAATCATTTTATTTAATTATGTAATAGGTCATATTGCAATATGCTATTATAATATACATTATAATAATGATGTAAGATAAAATAATTCAGTTATTTTATCAAAATAATAAAATTGTTATCAAAACTCAGAGCTTCTAAGCGAGGATCAAAATACTAGCTATTTTAAACAGATAAATCAGACTTCAATCCTTCTCTCTTCACCAGTCCTAACCAACAGTTCCTTCTATTTTAATTTCCATGTTCGAAATAAAAAGAAAGCGACTGTGACCAATCATCACTTTATCATAAAGCCATCAATAATTAAGAATAATCTAAAAATAAAGAAATTGTATAGAAAAATAGCTGCATGGAAGAAGGAGAAGAGGAAGATTAGGAGTTAAATCTCCACTGTCATTTCACTGATCTAATGGGGTGACAAATTGTCATAACTTCAATCTATTCCAGCTACACTTATCAGGGTTTTTTTTAATAAGTGGAGGCCATGGTTGTTAGAGACATATCTGTAACTCTCAGGCTCTAGCCTGAGCTCACAAGGCAAAATGATTATAGAAGTTTCTCTCTTTCTTTCCCCAACTGCCAATCCACTGCATCAGCCTCCCCCAATCTGAAATACATTCTTGTATTCAGATCTCTCTATTTCAATACTGAGATCCTGGTTCTCATTCTTCTGACTCCCGTCACAGAAGTTTCATTCCAACCCATAGAACGCCAACTCCCATGTGTACTAGAGATACTTGGGCTACATGCATATAAAAAATAGGATGAAGTGGAAAGTTTTGGGGGAGGGCATTAACCACCTGCTGGAAATAACAGCCCTTGTCGCTGTTATGAAGATTCGTATATTGGGTAGTTACTGAGTTGAATTTTGTAAGAAACAAGGGATTTGGAGAGTTACAAGTGAGAATAAAGAATATTTCAGGAATGGGAGATAGCCACTACTAAGACACAATACATGAGAAATGCCAGAAAAGCCAGTCTGTCTGGACTGGAACAAGAATGAAATGGAAATAATATAACATGGACCTCAAGCTATGAAGGGCCTTATAAACTGAACAGAGAAGTTTGTATGTGAGTTTAAAGGAAATAAGGAACCACTGGAATTTATGGATCAGACCTGTGCTTTGGGCAAAATGTTTTTAAATTAGCCCTCTCTTGATTTTAAAATATAAAATAAAATAAAATAAAACACTAGTAATTTCAGAATGGCTTCTTCTCGAGATTTCTTGGTTTCCCATGCCAAAGCCACCCAAAGTTACCCACAAGGCAAAATATTATCAAGTGCCAACTGCTGGGTCTAATCCATTGAGGAGCTAACTATCCTTTTTGGAACATGCCATAAAAACTCAAAATTTAATGTCACAAAAAGTGTATGCTTTTAATCACTAAGTTGTTCAGAATTGTGCCTCACTCCCATATTAGATTTTAAGATCTGAGAAAAGGGATCATACTTGCATACCTGGTTCTTCTTTAGGGAGTCCATGACTCAAGGTTTTCCACACAAAGGATACTCTATAAATGTCATTGTATACCTTGCAGACATGAACTCAATAAGCTGCCAATGAAGTTATAGGGGAGCTCTTCACACAAATATGTCAGTCTACAACATTGATCAGACAACCTTTTTCATTGAACTAATTCATGACTGGGAGTAAAAAAAGACAAGAATTCCATGCTCAAGGCTAGTGTTCAAGGATATTAGACCTATTCCACCTTTTTCCAACTTTGATTTTCAGAAGATATTATGAAAAATGTTCTTTTCCTTTATTCTCAATCTCTATTTCCAACTCTAAAAATGTTTGTTATTGTATAGTTGTTTCAGTCATATCTAACTTTTTGTGACTCAATTTGGGTTTTCTTTATTTTTTTTTCTTTTTCAATTTAAAATACTTGTAAATCCTTCTCTACTTCCATGTTGAAATCTAGTAACAAAAAAACAACAAAGCAAAAAGACTTGATACAATGACCACATTTGGCAATGTTTGCAACAATTTGCCCTTATAGTCCCCAGCCTTTCTGCCATGATATGGTAAATTATTTCTTTATTTCTTTTCAGGGTCCATATTGGTTCATCAATTACTCAGTTTGGATCTCTTTTACTGGTTTTTTCATTAATACTGTTGTATCCGTGGTATATACTACTTTTTTTTTCAATTTTGCTCTTTTCATTCACTATCAGTTCATTAAAATCTTCCATGTTTCTCAAGAAATGGATGGAATGCTCAATAAAACTCCAATCCTTAGATCATTTGGGTTTTCTTGACAAAGATACTGGAGTGATATGCCCTTTATTTCTCCAGATCATATTACTGTTGAGTAAACTGAGACAAAGAGATTTAAGTGACTTTCCCAGGGTCACAGACTTAGTGTCTCAGATTAGATAAATTTTCCTGACTCTAGGCTGGCACTCTGTCCACGAGTCACCTAGCTTCCCTAAGAAGTATGTTATTTTAAAATACTTATTTTAACCATAATCCTAACCCTAAAATGTGCACCTTAATTCTGAATATTACTTGATGGACATTTTTATGAATAAATTGCAAAAGTGTCTTGTTTGACACTTCAATCCATTTAAAATCTGACTAAGCTAATTTTCTAAGCTTTCTAGGTACTCTTCAGTCCAACAAACTTGCTTACTTGCTTTTTCCTATAAATTATATCTCCTATTTATGTGCTTTTTTGCAGCCTCTTTCTTATGGCTAGAACACTCTCCTTCCTTAATTCCAGTATTTGATATTCCCAAGCTTCACTTAAGGTTCAACTCAAATATTAGCTTCTACATGAAATGTTCCTTGAGGCCCCTGACTTCCTAATACCTTGCCTTCAAAAGGAAAAAAAGATTGATTTGTATTTTTGCATACCTTTGTAAGTTTTTATTTACTTTTCTCCACTCCTCCAACTCTAAATCAATGTTGAGTCTTTTAGAACTGGTACTGTTTTCAATTTTGTTTTTGTTAGACTATGAGTTTCTTGAGAACAAGTTTTTTTTTGCCTTTCTTCCTGTCTTTAGTATTTAATACAGGGCCTGTCAGCAAGTAAATATTTAATAAATACTGACTTGTATCTAACCTTAACACTTAATGTGGTGCTTGGCACATAGTGGGCACTAAATGTTTATTAAGTTGACTTGTATCTATCCTTATCAACTAGTACAGTTCCTGGCACTGTAAATTCTTGATAAATGTTTATAAAATTAAATCAAATTTAGATTTATTTGTGACCTGTTTTCTAGCAAAAGGATCAAATCCTCCTAAATTTCCTCAGATTCACTGTTGTACATGAGGATCAGTCATCTATCTTCCCTTAAAATGAAGGATTTTGCCTGATCTTGTCTTTTGAAGCTTTGGATACCCTCAGGCTGATATGTATACTTGGCAGAATCCACTCTGAGCCCTATAAAACCCCACCATATGGAGTGTTTTAGGTTCAGTTCACCCAAGGGAGAAGGAGGATGCAAGAAAAGATGGCTTCTTGAGCTTTTAATGCCATTGTACTTGACTCACTTATCCTACAAATTCCACAGTCTGAGCTGGGCTCTTCAAACACTACCTGACATGAAGAAATAGTTCTTATCCATTTCTCCTGGCCATAATGCATTATTTGGTTTGTTGGGTGACTGAAGGACATAAATTGTACTAAAAGTTTATATGTACTTGTAGTTTGCCAAAAGTCTGCTTCCCATATCCAAATCTGTCTTCTGTCTGCCTCAATTTACTCAACTACGAAATGGGGATAATAAGAGCACCTACCTCTGATGGTTGTGAGGAGCTGTGAGGATATCTGTGACCTCTGTGAAGATCAAATGTAATAATTATCCCTTCACATCATGGGGGTTAGGGGCATAGCATCCTTATAATTTGGAAAATCCACATCAAGTCTAAATTTTTTCTTTTTTATTTTATGGGCTGTTAATAGTGTTTTATAGTAAAGTTTAAGTTAATATTATACAATGTTTTATATATATGATGCACTTCAGAGTTTCTAGACTTTATCTTCATCATCTGTTGGTCTTTGCTTATTGCCTGTAGCTTCTGCAAAAGTCCCTCAAAATACCCATTTAATTTTTTTGAGAGGCAATTGGGATTAAGTGACTTGCCAAGATCACATAGCTAGTAAGTGTTAAGAGTCTGAGTCTGGATTTGAACTCAGGGCCTCCTGACTCCAGGGCTAATACTCAATCCATGGCACCATCTAGCTGCCCTACCCCCATTTAATTTTTTAAGCCTATCCCACAATATATCAAAACTGATATGGGGATATTTGCAACGTGGAAGGGATAATTATAATCTTTTTATTTCATTATTGATTAAATGTTTAAATATTAATTTATTTATTAGAAATACAAATTTGACTATTAGAAATACAAATATTATTTCATTTGATCCAGCAACTCTGAGAGGTAGGTGCTATTATTATGCCCATTCTATAGTTGAGTAAACTGAAGCAGACAAAAGTTAGGTTTGGATGTGAGAAGCAAATATATATGTATATATATACACACATGTATATGTGTGGTACGTATGTGTGTGTGTGTA
The DNA here is from genome assembly GCF_016432865.1 of Antechinus flavipes. Taxonomy (NCBI): domain Eukaryota; kingdom Metazoa; phylum Chordata; class Mammalia; order Dasyuromorphia; family Dasyuridae; genus Antechinus; species Antechinus flavipes. The sequence continues at coordinate 174,272,277 of NC_067400.1, read as the reverse complement.
TATATATATATCATAAAATCTAGCATGTAGTATCTTATAAACACATTCTTCTTTCCCTGCTCTACCCTTCTTTCCCCTTCCCTTCCTTCTCTTTCCTTTCTTTCTTCTCCCCTCCTTTCTCTTCTATTCCCATCCTATCCCTTATTTCTTGGTCCTACCTTCTGCCGGTGACAGTGATAATTATATTTGCTCAGTTTATCCCATTTTCTCATCCTGGCTACCAGGTGTATTCCATGGCTTTATCCCATGACGTTTCCAGCTAAGAACCATCTTGCCAAGTCTAAGTTACCAACTTGATTCTCTGTATGTCTCTCCTGTCCCTCTTTCTTATGGTTCTTTATATAAAGATCTCTCACTGTTCTAAGCAACCGTCTCAAACTGTAACCTACATTAGCCAACCAAGAAAATGTAATTCCCATCTAAGAGTTCTTTATGAGATGGAAATCACAGATCCAGTCCCCTGTGACCAACTGTGACGGATGCATCTGATGAGAGATTGTACTCTTAGATTTAGGTCTCAAAGGACCTCAGACTATCTAATTGAATCCCTCAATGAATGAATGAATGTAATAACACATGAATGAATGAATAAGAAACCTGTAGATTAGAGAGTCATAAATTATTTGTCCACTTGCAGTATCTTGAGCACAGGTCTTTCTGATTGCAAATCTGTCATTCTGTCCATGCTGTCTCAGATATTTTCAGGAGATATTTTGCAATCTCCAGCCTTAATTGAGAGCAAGTACAAGTCCCTTTAGCACAATGACTGCTGACCATCTTAATGTAACTGAACTGAAAAAGGAAAAACATCCTAGGATCTGTGTGCTTGAAAGAAGGATGGGGTCCTTCCCTTCAGTCTCAGCTCTCACATGGTCTTCTTCATCTTTTCTGAAGTGTGGAAATAGGGCTTCTGTGTATTTGTGCTAAAAGGACAAGACCTAAAAGGGGGGCTATTGCAACTTGAAAACTGGATCTTGGCAGTCTTTGAAAATCTAATGTTTCTCTCATAAGTGTCAGTGTTTGAAATGTTAAGTCCTTTGAGACTTGGAGTTACCTTGGAGACATGAATGAAGCAGAGTTTTACTATTGCTATAGTATTTTTTCATCCTGCCAGACACTGTGCTTTTAAAAAATGTATAGTTTCTTGATTCTTATAGATTACAGATGTTCTGTGGTGTACAGCATGAGATATTTTGAGCACCTTTATTAGTCCCTAGTCATCAAGAGATGTTGACTATATAGTATAGAATCAATAGATTGCCTACAGCTCTACCTTGTTAGAGCTCATAAACTATTCAGGGTCAGCACTGGCCAGAATTTGGATAAGAAATCACCCAGGAAGTGGAAAAGGAAGTGTTCTAGATGAAAAGAAATCTTTTGAGGGAATGTTTCCATCTGGAACTTATTGAAATCTGCTGCCCATTCTATACCTTCAGCTCAGATACCAGAGTAAGCTTTTAATCATCTAGTTGTCTCAATCTTGGCAGTTTGGTAGGGTAGAAAGGAGCAGTGAATATTGACCCGGGTACACTAGATTTACGCCTAATTTGCCTCTTACCTGTCTGATCTCTTCTATTCAGTAAATCTTTGCTGGATCTTCATCTGAGTCATTCCTGTTAACCATGGTTATCTCCCAACATTTGTTCCTGAATCCTTTTTTCTACTTATGTATTATTTTATTTAATTTTATCAGCTCCTGTGGTTTCAATTACATCTCAGTGCAGAGATTCAGAATTATTTGTCTGGTCTTTTTTCTCAACCTCTTGTCTTGCAACTACAACTGTTCATTGGGCATTTCAGACTAGATTCTTACAGATGTCTTAAATTCATCATGTCCAAAACTAAATTCGTTATTTTTCTCCCAAAATTCTCCCCCCTCTAAACTTCCTTATTACTGTTAAAGGTAGCTGTCCCACATCACCTCCTTCTTGGCCTATTGGAAAAGCTCTACTTGTTGGTATTTCTGCCTCAAGTTTTTTCCCCATTCTAGTCTATCTTTCACTCAATTGTCAAATTGATCTTGCTAAAACACTAGACTGACCATGTCGCCTCCTGCTCAGTCAACTTTATTTTCTCCAGGATTAATATAAAATCCTCTGACTTTTAGAGCCCTCTGTAATGTGCATCCTTCCCACCTTTACAGTTTCTTAGACTTTATCCTTACCATATAGTCTGTGACCCAGTGGCAATAGCCTTCTGGCTGATCCTGACTCCAGGTATTGTCCCTGACTGTCCTTCATCCCTGGAACTGAACTCTAGCTTGGAATTCACTTTTTTCAGATCTCCACCTATGGCTTCCTTCAAGCTTCTCTTTTTCTCCCCCCTCTCCTTCTCCTTTTCTCTCTTTGTCTGTCTCTCTCTGTGTCTTTGTCTCTCTGTCTGTCTCTTTGTGTCTGTGTCTGTTTGTGTTTTTATCTCTTTTTCCATATCTATATTTCTCTGTCTTTCTGTCTGTCTGCTTTCTCTCCCTTACCTCCCTTCATCTTTCTCTCTCTTTCTAGAGATGTCCCCAGAGTTATTCAATCAAGAATCATCAGAGGCAGAGCTTGAACTTTGGGTTTTCTTAATTCTAAAGCCAGATATCTAGCCTATCTAAATCATCCTCTCAATAGTGTTGTATATTTGATTTTTAAAAAATCATGACTTTTTTCTTCTTTATATAAAGTGTTTTATATATTTATACAAAGTGTTTATATAAAGAACCATTAGAAAGAGGGACAGGATTGAGCAGACATCCAGAGATGGTAACTTAGACTTGGCAAGATGGTTCTCAGATGGAAAGGTCCATGGGATAAAGCCATGGAACACACCTGGTAGCCAGGATGAGAAAATGGGATAAACTGAGCAAATATAATTGTCACTGTCACTGGCAGAAGGTAGGACCAAGAAATAAGGATAGGACGGGAGTGGAAGAGAAAGGAGGGGAGAGGAAAGGAAGAAAAGAGAAGGAAGGGAAGGGGAAAGAAGGGTAGAGACGGGAAAGAAGAGACTTTTTTCTCTCCTTTTATTTTTTTCTAATTCTAGGACTCTTCTTCAGCTGGATGTGCTACTGGATTTACTCCTCTCTATATACAAACTCTTAAAGTTTGTGGAATATTTTAAGATAGATATAGATTTATGCATATATAACATATACACAAATATATATCCATGTATTCATTCAGTGAACATTTATTAATTACCTACTATATGCCATGTACTGTGCTAAATGCTGGGGATACAAAAAGAGGCAAAAGACAGTTCCTGTCCTTAAGCTTACAATCTAAGGAACTGTGCTTGTGTGTGTGTGTGTGTGTATATATATATATATATATATATGTATATATATATATATATATGCACATATCATACATATATACACAGATTTTACACAGGTAGGTAATGTACGTATATGCATGTGTATGTAAAACATGTATATATTTATATACTTATGTGTGGGAGAGAGAGAGCAAGAGAAAGAGATGCTATATGAAACTTGTTCATTTTTCAGTATCTTCCTGTTATACAGGGCCAGAATTATCATTTTCTTTAAAGAGATTCCTCTCAAGTCCCCTATAATGTAATGTTTAAAGAGTTCAAAGTCTGGTTAAATGAAAAGTTTTACTTTAGTTTTGCTGGGGTTCCCCCTTTTACTTTTACAAAAACAAAAATAAACCCATAAATTTAACTCAGGTTTTAGAAAAACAGACCTCCAAACAAAGAAGTGGCTATCCTATTTGAAAATAGCATTGTATTAATCAAATTGGATGTCACCCACAGGATGCTAATGGAGGAATGGATTTCTATGCTAGTCAGGTAGGTTCTCTCTTCAAAGTTGTTTGGAGACTAGTATGCAAGTCTCAGCTGAGTGATTTTGACAGGGATAGAGTAACATGGTTAATTTGCTGGTGTCCCTTGTTCCAGGAATGTATTCTTGAGATTCTCAGGGCTAAAATGGTTTATGGCTACACAGGACAGCCAAGCTAGGGCAGCAGAGAGGAGATTCTTCTGGTGGGCTTTGATTATTCTCCTTTAGGAAATCTCACACACTGAAACTCAAAAATTTTTACTTTTTTTTTCTCCTTTTATTTTTTTCTAATTCTAGGACTCTTCTTCAGCTGGATGTGCTACTGTGGCTGGGCCCCGGACAAGTGCAGTTGCTGGAGAACAGGGAACATCCCCAAAGGTCCAGCTGCCCCTCAATATGTAAGCTGCCATTTTGTGTGAATTCTCACCCCATTCCCTAACCCTGTGCTTGTTTGTGAAGTGTTTTAGTGATTCTTGTTTATTATTGTATCTTGAAATGTAGTTCTCTCTACCCAGTAAGAAAACCAGGTTAGACAGAGAGAAACCATGAACTAGAGGAACACAAGTCAAAAGCCACACAAGATGGGAAGTCACAGAAGGTTTTAGAATAATTTGAAGGCACATAGAATTTTTTCCACTATTATTTTATTTCTCCAAATACATTTAAAGATATTTTCAACATTCATTTTTGTAAGACTTTGTTTTTTTTTAATTTTTCTCTCTCCCTTACCTTCTCTCTCCCCCTCACCTTCCCTCTCCCCCATATTAACAATCTGATATTAGTTAAATATATATAGTCCTTTTAAGCATACTTCTATATTCAGCATGCTGTGCAAGAAAAATCAAACCAAAAGGGAAAAAAAATACACAAAAAATTTTTTAAAAAGTGAAAATACTATGATTTGATCCACATTCAGTCTCCATGTTTCATTCTGGATGTGATTGACTTTTCCCATCTCAAGTTTACCTCATTATTGAGAAAAGCCAAGTCCATCACAGTTGATCATGACAATCTTCTTGTTACTGGGTACAATATTCTCCTGGTTCTACTCACTTTCCCCAACATCACTTCATGTAAGTCTTCCAGGCTTTTCTGAAATCAGCCTGCTTATTTTTTCTTATAGAACAATAATATTCCATTACCTTCCTATACCATAACTTATTCAGCCATTCCCCAACTGATGGGCATATACTCAACTTCTAGTTTCTTAGAGGGTACATACAATTAACGAGATAATAACTAACTTTTATATTTGCTACTTTGGGGGTTTATATTTTGTATTCTAAGGTTTATACAGAACTTTATATGTGTATTATTTCATTTGATCACACTCCTGTCTCAATAATTAAGCATGAAGCAGGTGGTGATAATAAGAAGCTCCTTGGGCTTGGGAATTTGGAGACCTGGATTCATAGGACCATAGATCTATCAGTCTGCAAACATTTATTAAGTGTCTACTCTGTGCAAGGCACTGTGCTAAGCACTAGAATAAAAAAAAAAATCAAAAGATAGTTTCTCCTCTTAAGGAACTCACAATCTAATGAGAAAGATAACATGAAAACATCTACGAACAAACTAACTATAGGTATAAGAAAAATTGGACTAGAATTAAGAGAAATCAAGAAAAAGTTACCTTTTGGTAGAAACTGGGATTCTAAGGAACTTAAAGGAAGCAAGTATTGCCATAATGTGAAGATAAAGAGAAAAAACTTTCCAAACATGAGGGAGAGCTGGTGAAAATTTAGATTTAGAGCTGAAAGCGGGCTCTCTCATTTTATAAATGAAGAAACTGAGGATCAGAAAGATTGTGACTTGATGATCATCACAGAGAGTGAAGGATTTAAATTCGGGACTTGTGACTGTCTCTGCCCTGCCATTAACTAGCTATGAAAGTTACTAAATTTCTCTGATCTTCAATTTCTTCATTGATAAAATGGGAAAATATGGGGCAGCTAGAATGTGAATGGAGTACATAGTCCTCAAGTCAGAAGGCCCTGAGTTCAAATCCAGCCTCAGACACTTAACTCTAGCAATGTGACTCCGGACAATTCACTTAACCACAATTGCCTTGCAAAATAAATGCATAGAATAAAACAAAATAAAATGGGAAAACAAGGAAATTGTTTCCAAGATTTCTAGGATACTCGAGGATATTTATAACCAGGTGAATCATTGCCAGGAAGTGAAGGTAGCAGAGGTGTTTGTCTCACTTAGAAAATCTGTTCTAAATTACAGCTCTTTTAAAGGTACCTATTGTTAAAAAGCACATTCCTTAAAAGGGAATGCTCTCACACCTTAGATTATCTTATTGCCTTTTTCTTTTAGAAATAACTGGGTTTTTGAATGAATGTTTAAAACAACACATTTGCTAAACCCGGCTGGCAACAGCAGAAAGCAAAATAGATCTGGAGGAGACACTAAATGAGGTTCTCATTAGAGAGATACGAAGGCTCGTGTCATTATAAAAACAAAAAGCTTATATAAACAAAAACAACAACAAAAATTTAGGTTATCTCTGCATTTTTTAAAAGTTCACTAATTTTAAGGGTTTTCTAGAAATGGTTTGACTAATTTCATCCATGTGTATATAACCACATCCCTTTAAGACTTATGTGGTTAAAATATTTGGCTTAAATTGATGAATCCTCTATTTCAATGCTCTGTTATCACAACCGATAAAACTTAAAAAAATTTAAAAAGATTATTCACTGAGGTTCCCTGAGGATGATGATAATATAAGAGATATGTAGAAAAAATTCCAAATTTTAGGTTGACAACTGAAAATGATATTCAAGCTTAGGGTTGATCAAAGAGCAGTCACATTTAATTCTGATCTTCCAAGCCAACCATCAACAATTATTCAGTACAGTTTTATTCAATTGACCTTAATTATGGGTTCACAGTATACATATCATAGGATTGGGATAGAGAGTAATAGGAGATGTGTTTTGCCTTCAGAAAGGTAGTTGGTTCTATTTCCCATATCTTTCAAGCTGATGAACATCCACAGCAAGTCATGATTCCTTTTAAGCTTTTCCCCACACATGGGCAAGAAGAGTTCTAAAATTTGACACTCTTTCCTACAATCCAGAATTAATCCAGATCTGGGCCAGGAAAGGGTGTGAAGGGCTTCCTCCCTGACCTACATGCCGCAATGTAAGCATCAAAAGCCCAAAACTTTAAGCAGTCATTTTTATGCATGCTAACTCAGTCAAAATCTCCTGGGTATATCTATATTTCTGCCTCCTAGGAAGTCTTTCCAGTTCCCAGGACTAAGCAAAACCATCCCCATCTCATCTCCTTGGAGCCTCTATTTCCCTGTCCTATAATACTGCAGACAAAAGTAGGTCTCTTAAGCCATCTGAAGTCCAGAGTCACATGAAAAGGAAGACTAGTGTGGTTAATCAAACCTATTGTTTATCCACTGAGCTTTTAACTATTGCCCCTTATGTGCCAGGCACAATACTGGACAATGAGGATACAACAACAACATTTTAATTGCAACACAGGTTTAAATGTTCAATGCTCTATACCTGTGTTATTGGGCTTTGGACCCATGGCATCATAGAGCCCAGTAAGATTTTTCTGCTTTTTGCCATAAAAGTCTGGCTGAATTTCATTGTAAATTTTTATAGTGGTGAAAGGGTCAAATTCTGTCCCCCAAAACAAAACATAGACTCCAGTGGAAATTTTTTCCCCAAGATGTTAAGAATCTGCTCAAGGAGTTAAAAGGGAACAAGCCTTACATTCTATCCAGTCCTATATTTTGAGTTGTTCTCTTAATGCTGAATGTATGTATCCTATAACTGTTTCTATCCAACCACCATACAATGGGTGCTAAGTGAATGGTGAATAGCAATATTGATGATCCTCTTCTTTTTTGTTTTTGTTTTTATTTTATTTTATTTTTTATTATAGCTTTTAATGGACAGAACATATGCATGGATAATTTTTCAACATTGTCCCTTGCACTCACTTCTGTTCCAACTTTTCCCTTCCCTCTCTCCCTAGATGGCATGTAGTCTCATACATATTAAACATGTTAAAGTATATCTTAAATACAATATATGTGTACAAATCCATACTGTTTTCTTGTTGCAAAAGAAAAATCGGATTCAAGAGGTAAAAATAACCTGGGAAGAAAAACAAAAATGCAAGTAGTCCACATTCATTTCCCAATGTTCTTTCTCTGAGGATAGCTGATTCTATCCATCATTGAGATGATCCTTTTCTAAAATATGATCTTTGAAATCACATTTGTATTTCATTCCTGGAGGATAAAATGACAACTTTTCAAGTAAAAATTAGCTGGTTCTCTGCAATCCTTGGATTCCCTCCATAGATGTTATCCCTGTTCCCACTCTATGAGATGTACACAAGTGGTTTGTGTCTTCTGGTTCTCCCTAAAATAGTGTCTAATAAAAAATAAGAATATAGCCTTTTAGTAACAAAAAAGCATACTAGTAAAAAATTGTGTCTAGATATCAATTCCCAATAGACAGATTACCCAAAATGACCTTTTGGATTATATTTCACATCTCAAGTGGAAAAAATACTGGATTTTTGAATCATAGATCCTGATTTTGTATCCTGGCTTCTGATCCTTATGATCAGGGGGAAAGTCTTTAACCTTCTCATGTCTTAATATCTATACCTGTAAAATAAAAGTAATAATACTTAACGGTAGTTCCCTCATTAGGTGGCAGGGAAGAACTCTTTTGTAAGCTTTAGAAGCATTTCATGAGCTATCATTTATTATTATTCAACATCAAGGTCAATATTTGCATAGCCCTAACCTCCCTATTCCCATGTTACACTGATATGGTTCCTGGTCATTAATAAGGTGCTTGTACAGACATTATTTCATGTGACCCTCCATAAACAATGTGTGGCTCATGTAGAAAAAGTAATATTTACACATGAGAATTTAGGTGGCTTACCCAAAGTAGTACAGTTAGTATTGAAACTTGGGTTTCTAGACTCCAAGTGACTGTCATTTCTATTAACCAGTCTGATTAAATACAGTTGATCAAGTCTATGATTTCATTAGAAGAGTGAATCCCAAGTGCCCAAATTAGAAAACCCCCTTTACCAGTAATGGTAAATACATGGTAATACATGCCCTGCAAATGAAACTTTGAGAAAGTTGCCTGAGAACATTGAGGTTACGTGTCTTACCCAAGAGGAGCACATAGACAATATGTGTCTATGTGGATTAGATCATTAATTGGATGGATCTTATTATTCTCCTATTACCTAGGGAAGTTACTTAAATTTTGCTCAGAGAGTCTTCAAAGAAGTCTACATGTCCTCTTAGCAGATTCTTAGTTTTTGAATTAAATTGGACATATCAAATTATTAGCACAGAATATCCAAAGTGAACAAATTAAATGCTAAAGATTAAAGTTAATATAACCTAAGACCTAAGCCCACTATAAGTTTTATTTTTTATCGGTAGAAATCAACTCCATCCCTTCCATATGCACAGAGGATTGCTCCTCACCGATAAAGAGAGAATCTCATCTCAGTGGACTTTGGGACTTGAAACTTTAGACTCTGGTACAATTAACCAATTGTAAATGGTACAATAAGTGAAAATATGAACAATAGCCATGTGGTGTACTAGTACTTCAATCCATAAGGGCTATGGTACTAAACAATATATCTTCCTGGAAGAATAGAATTAAAAGGAGGAACATGGTCATAACTTACTGATTTGAGTCAGTAGCTAATAAACTTCCTTGTGATGTGTAATGAGAAAGGGGAGCTGAGTCTACCAGAGATGTCCTGTGTTCTAAAGAAACCAATGTGGTGCAATAGGAAGAGTACTGCCTTTGAAATTAGAGGATCTGATGGAAGTTGATTTCTATGACAAAGAGACCTAACTGAGTTTCAATGGATAAATGATGGACAGAAACAGCTACACCCAAAGAAGGAATACTGGGAAACGAATGTGAACTATTTGCATTTTTGATTTTTTTCCCGAGTTATTTTTACCTTCTGAATCCAATTCTCCCTGTGCAACAGGAGAACTGTTCGGTTCTGCAAATATGTATTGTATCTAGGATATACTGCAACATATTTAACATATATAGGACTGCTTGCCATCTGCGGGGGAGGGGTGGAGGGAAGGAGGGGAAAAATCGAAACATAAGCGAGTGCAAGGGATAATGTTGTAAAAAAATTACCCTGGCATGGATTCTGTCAATACAAAGTTATTATTAAATAAAATTAAATTAAAAAAAAACAAAAAAAATAAAAATAAAAATAAATAAATAAATAAAAATAAAAATAAAAATAAATAAAAATAAAAATAAAAATTAAAATAAAAAATAATAATAAAAAAGAAATTAGAGGATCTGGTTTCAAATCTCATCTCCTACATTTATTACCTGTGTGATCTTAGGCAAACGGTTTAACCTCTGTAAGTCTTAGTTTCCTCATCTGTAAAATGGGGTGGAGGTAGGGAGAGTAATTAGGTAGCCTCAGCAAGTCTGAGGTCATCTGTGGGAGAGAAAGAGAGAAAATGGAAAGGAGACAGAAAAGGAAGAAGGGAGGGAGGGAGAGAAAGAAATTCAGAAAGAGAGAGGAAAGGAGACAAGAGAGAGAGGAAGAGGAGGAGAAGGGAGATGGAGAGAGGAGACAGAGATAAAGACAAAGATGGAGGAAGACAATGGCGAGAGACACAGAGAGAGACAGAGACAGAGAGAAAGAGGTAGAGAGAAACAGAGGAGAAAGAGAGAAATAGAGATAGAGAGAGAAAGTGGAAAGAGACAGACAAAGATAGAGGTAGACAAACAGAAACAGAGAGACAGAAAGAGAGAGAGATGGAGGGAGACAATGGAGAGAGAGACACACAGAGAGATAGACAGAAAGAAAGAGGTAGAGAGAGATAGAGAGAAAGAAAGAGGTAGAAAGAGATAGAGAAGGAGAAAGAAATAGAGACAGAGGAAAAAAGTGAAAAGGAGACAGACAAAGATAGAGGTAGACAGGGGAGAGACAGAGAGACAGAGAGACAAGAGAGAGAGACAGAGAGACAGAGAGAGAGAGAGAGAGAGAGAGAGAGAGAGAGAGAGAGAGAGAGAGAGAGAAAACACGAACACAAATAATCAGGACACACTGAATTTGAAGTGAAAATCCCTGGGTTCAAACCTCAGCTCTACCATTTCCTCTGTGACCTTGAGCCCGTTGCTTAAGTGAAGCTGTGAACTTAACAAGTTTTCTTAGCTGAAAAAGTAAGTAGCAGATAGCTTCTAAGATCCCCTCCAGCTCTAAATACATAATGCTATAATGATTTCTTTTTTAAAAAGTACTTTGAGAGTTCGTGGAATTTCAAGCAATTTAATTTCAAGCAAATCCCTTCTGTTCCCTTCCACACTTAAGAAAAAAAGTAGGTTACCCTCCTAAGCAACTTAGCACAATGTGCCCAGATGGCCTCAGAGCCAGCTTGACCCTCGCTCTCCTAAAGAGAGAGCCAGAATCCTTTGAAGGAGCGTCTATGGAGAATGAGAAAGATTGTTACTTAAAGAGGCAAAAAAGAATATAATTATCTCATAGAGGAGAAATGGTATGAAATTAATGAAAACTCTTAAAAAGTTGAACTAGTTTTTTTAAAAATAAAAATAAAAAATATTCTTTAAAAATAAAAAAATTTAAAAATTAGAAAAAACTCCAGATAAAAAAGAAAAATAAGATGGACAATTAGCAAGTAGTGACAATTTTGTTCTAGTTGGTAGCAAATAGCATGGACAAGTGACTATTGTACTAAAAAAATGTCAGCCAACTCTAAGTGCGGAAGGTATAGGGCATATTCTCATGAGGGCACTAAAGTAAATAGGCAAGCATGCTTACTGAACCAAATACCAACATTTTAAAAGAAATGTTATGGAGACCTGAGGGAAGTACCAGGGATGCTTAGGGGATTAGCAGAAGAAGTCAGGAATAAACTCCTCTCAATCTGCTCAAAATGATTGAGTAAGGGATCCCAGAAGTTGGAAGAGACAAAAGAAATATTAAAGGTATTTACTATCTAAAAGGGAGAGAGAGAGAGAGAGAGAGAGAGAGAGAGGAGAGAGAGAGAGAGAGAGAGACAGAGAGAGAGAGAAAAACAGAGACAGAGGAAGGGAGGGAAGAAGAGAAGGAGAGAGGAGAGGAAGGAGAGAGAGAGAGACAGATAGACAGAACAAGGGAGGGTAAAAGGGAAGGAGAAAGGAGAGGAGGGAGAGAGAGAGAAAGAGAAACAGAGACAGAGACACAGAGAGGATGTGCATGAATAAGAACACCTTTTTGGTTGCTACTGTTTCATGCAGAAGTTAATATTGGGGGGATTTGGGGGAGAAGGAAAAGACAGGGGGTTGATCCCTTATATGTTTTATATATTTAGTTCTTCCTATCCTGAGACCCAAGGCAGTTAGGTAGTATAGTGGATAGAGAGTCCTGGAGTCAGGAGGACCTGAATTCAAATCCAACTTTAGATATTTGTTAGTGGGTTAGTCTGGTCAAGTCACTTAACCCTGCTTGCCTCAGTTTCTCCATCTGTAAAATGAGCCAAGGAAGGAAATGGCCATGCACTTCAGTATCTCTGCCAAGAAAGCCCCAAATGAGATCATGAAGAGTTGGACATGACTGAAATGGCTAAACAACAACTGGGCAGCTAGGTGACCCAGTTTATAAGGCACTGGCCTTGGAATTAGGAAGACCCAAGTTCAAATACAGGCTTATCTCTGGGACTTTGCCTAGTCCTTTAAACTCTGTTTGCTACTGGAGAAGGAAATGGCAAACCAATCCAGTATCTTTGCCAAGAAAACCCCATGGATAAATGTCAATGGGATCACAAAGAGTCAGACATAACTGAAAAAATGACTGAATAACAATCCTGAGATCTGTCAGGTATAAGTAGTGTGATAGCAAAAAGGAAAAAAGGCTTTGCACTGCAAACAAAGGCATCTGCTATCTGCAAATATCCCTTCCTTTCACGAGGGTTTTTTTTGCCAGTACAATTAACGTCCTCCTCTACCCTACAAGACCCAGAATTGAGCTTACAAAGATCCAACTCCCCAGTACAGCCAAGTCCTGGCCCTATGAGCTTTCATTTCTTAGCACCATGGAATTCTGTCCAATTTTGCCAGGAAATTGTTTGTCCAAAAAGCTAACACTCCTGGCAGAATATAAACCAAACAGAAAGGTTGGAGCAGCCCTGAGATTAAAAGTGCCCCCGTTAGTGACACTTATTTGGGACTCCAGAATGTGCTGGGGTCGAATTGAGTGGGCCCCAGGGAGAAAGAGAATGCTTGGGGGCATTCGGTTAAGAGGAAGGCCGATCCATTCCTTGTGATATAAATCATTCTTCAAGTGTGGTCCATCTGGTGCCTTTTTTTTTTCTGAGTCATTTTTGAAAGAAAAACAGACCCAGAATGACATATTCATCTACACTAGGCCAGTGTCTTACTCCACCATTAGTCACATGCATGATATGCAGATACTATGCGTAGAACAGTGTCATGCAAGGAAAAGAAATGATCCAGCAAATCCATCTGCTTTTTGTTTCTCCTCTGAGAAGCTCAAAGAAAAGAAATCATGAGGGGGAGAGATTTTTCAAGGTGAAGTCACACTTATTGACATTCTAGTTCCCCCAGCAACGTACACCTAGACACTGAACTTGAAATATTTAAACTAGGGGATGAATTACTCACTGGAGAGTCACTGAGCAAATGCAAAATAAAGAAAAAATACCAAGCGCTTTAGTTTCCATGTTAAACAATGGGTGCCCCTTACTCATCTTTCCACAGTCATCCCTACTGATGAAGGATGCAATGACTGCCCTCCAGTGAACTCTCCTCAGGACCACCATAAATGGCGCTCCTACTGAGGACACAGGGCCATTTTCTCAGTTGTGTCCAGGGAAGCTTCTTTGCTTTGTCTTCTGTTTCATGAAGTCCCATCTCTCATTGGGCTGTGATAGCTTCATGCTATTTCTCTGGGTGATAGAGCGTTCATCAATGATAGGAGGACTAAAATAGTCCTATAAGGACCAAAGCTTCAAATAGGATCTAAAAGAAGTAGGATCCAGATGGCTAATGACCATAGTTCTTGAAATCAATTAGAATTATCAGTGGTGATGCAGGATGATCTGGGTTAATGCATAATAAATTTAAAAGTAAGTGGAAGAGGTCATCTAGTATGATCTGCTCAGAGTATAACTTGCTCAAAGCTACATCAATAGCGAATTACAAAGGCGGAATTTATACTTAAAAGTTTAGTATCCTTTCCTCTTTACCATTATACCTTTCACTAGTTTTAGTATTAACAGGGAAGTGTTTGTACTGTGTGTTCCATTAAATTTAATGAAGCATTTCGCAAACTAATATGGTGGCAAAACACCATTGGACTTAAAGTATATTCACTTCACCAATAAATACTGGTCTAGAGTTTGTGGGGATATGAGATAAAGGAGAATTGAGGAGATTTCAGAGAAAGATAAAGGCAATCAACACTATATTCATATTGAAAAATAATTAACATAGTTATAATTATGATTTAATATTTAGAATGAAAAAGCAAACAGCACAGTAATAGTAGTTGTAGTAGTAGTAGTAATAGTGATAGTATCCCAATTTTATTGATAAAGAAACAGAGAAGTTTCAGTGATTTGGCTATAATAGGGATGTAGCTGGTAAGTGACAGAGCAAATATTCATAAATATCCAGACTGTTGGAGTTAAAAGCAAGGGTATACTGAAGCCAGCTGAGACCAGCTTGTGAGAGCTGATAATTAAGTTTTCAGTGTGACCATTTACTCCTTGAAAATGGCAGAGATTAAAATCAAGACTTGGTTTTTTATCATCATCTATACTTAAGAAAGTGATGAGGAAAATGTTCATAAATGCAGATTAAAATTAAAAGTGGATAAGTGTTTTCAGAAAGCTTGTTGTTGAATACTTACCAGCATACCATTTGGTAGAAGGGACCTTCCAGCTCAATTAGTCCAATCTCCTAAAAGAAAATAAGGCCCTAAAGGTAAATGACTTGCTCAAGTCACACAGATGGCAGAGTTAATATGCTCTCTGTCTTCATTCAAGTTGATTGATATCAATGTCAAAAATCAATAGCTTCTAGGACAAAATCTTGCATCATGCAACTATAGACTTTCAAATTGACTTAGAGTAGGGGTTCTTGATCTGGAATCCATATGTAAAGATTTTTTAAAAATATTTTGATAACTCTATTTCATTAGGGTTTCCTCTGTAATTCTATTGTATTCCTTTACAAACATTATTCTGAGAAAGGGTCCATAGACTAACAAACTACCAGAAGATTTAGACATAAAAAAATTAAGAACCTCTAATATAGAGGCATCAATCAAAACATTTTGACATGATTACTCAATAAATTCTCTGCTCACCTGACTATATAATAAATCTGTTCACATTTCTTTATCATGTTTACCAGAATATTATGAGAACTTTTGGAATTCCCTTCATCAACTTATCAAAAATGAAAACTAAGTCATAGTAAACCAGTAGTTATCACTCTTTTTCTTTCTAAAGAATTATAAACTAATCATTAAATAATTAAATATCTCTATGTCAGTTTCACAGTCTCATTAATTGCTATTTTCCAAATTTTGAAAATTGATCTATATTTACATGTTGTCAGTCTTCATTGACTTCCTCAACTTCCATTATTTCCATTTCCATTATACTTCAGCCACCCATAGAAATGCCTTACTGGATTTTTATGACTAGGTCAGATAAGGCTAGCTAACCTTATTGTGACCCCAACCATTCCATTTCCAAAACCCTCAACTCTCAAATTCCCTTTTCTGAGTATAATTTCCTATTCTTCCATCTGCACCTCTTCATCTTTATGATCTTTATGCTTATTATGAACTCTAATGTCTTCATCTTGTTACAAACAACCCTCCTTTCTATCATGGCACCTGGGAGCAGGAGTTACAGATGAAGTCTAGATTTATCTAAGTGCTTTATTGTACCTACATTAAAAAACTATGGTAATAAGCTTTATGTATGTATGTGCATAATTTACATTCACCTCCCCTCTATATAGCCTATAATACCTCATATTCAAAAATCCCTACCCCACTCTCCTCCCAACTCCATGTATTTATAGATATCATCCTTGTCTTACCTGCCCCCAAATATCATTCATATATCAGCCTCAGAGGCCTTTGCTGTCAGTTCTTTTGTTTAAATATCATTGGTATGGTAAGACATGATTCTAGATATACTTTGTACCATTAGAGTCAATCAAAAAGCATTTATTAAGCACTTATTGTGTGCCAGGAATTGTGCTAAACATTGAGGGAAGATTAAAAAAAAAACAGTCATTGTTCTCAAGGAACTTACAAGGAGATAGAATATATAACTAGAAAGAGATCTCTACAGAATATATGAGGGATAAATAAAATAAGAAGACATTAATAGCTAGAAGAACCAGGAAAGGTCTCTTGGAGAAGGTAAGATTCTTGTTAAGTTCTGAAGGAAGTTAAGAGATCAAAATGAGGGAGCAGAGCATCCCAGGCAAGGACAGCCATTGCAATTGGATGCAGCATTCAAGGAACTTCAAGTTAACTGTGTCTGAAACATTGAATGTATAAGATATCAGAAACTTATCAAGGGGCCTGATTGTGAAGAGCTTTAAATGCTGAACAGAAGAATTATAAATAAACACATAGGGAGGTTTAGAATAGAGGAAAGTTGGAAAGAGAATGAGTTCTGATAAAGATATGTTGAGTTTGAGCTGACTATGGAGTTCTTCCTTTCTTCTGCTGTGATTCTGGTGATTCAGTTCATGTTCTAGCTATCTTGATGTAGTCTTTCCTGATTCTACATTGGAAATTCTGTATCTCAGCTACAAGGATGAATGATCCTTATTTTCTCTTTTCTGTCTTGTCTTCCTATACTCTGGAGACAGCAGGTTTACAATAATAAAATTTTACTCAAAAGCCAGTGGGAGCAGTTACATGGTGCAGTAGTTAGAGTAGCAGGCATGAAATCAGGAAAACTCAGCTTCCTGAGTTCAAATCTGGCCTCAGATACTCACTATATGATCCTAGGCAAGTCATGTCATCCTGTTTACCTCAGTTTCCTTGAGTGTACAAAGAGCTGTAGAAGGAAATGGTGGACCACTCCAATATCTTTGCCAAGAAAACTCCAAATGGATTCTCAAAGAGTCAGACGTGATCAGAATGACTGAATAACAATAACAGCACAACCATACAGTTAGTGTCAATATTGAAGGGCTTTGCAGTTACATCTTGGAAGAGTAGAATAGACCAATCTCTGCTGCTTACAACAATATTATCTTTAGCTATTTCGTATGAGAATATTTCCTGTTCTGCCAAACTCTTGGCATTGGGCTGACTTTATTTTCTACCTTTCACTTAAAGTGAACTTTAATATTAGATATTTCATTATTAGATTCACATTAGATATTTAAAAGTAGATATTTCTAACTTTAAGTTAGATATGTCAGGCAGTGAATGTCCTTCGGTCCTTAAAACAGTCCCACTATGATAATCCTCATAGCTAAGTTACCTTTGCTATCTACCTACTTTTCTTTTCCTACTCCCAAAACACGAAGCGTACTGTTGGAGGAAAGGATGGGGCCCCAGTGATTGGGTGTACTATAGATTCATGCTGTCTAAGCCCAGCTGGGCAATCACCGACACTTAGCAGTCCTTCTATTCTTCTGTGATTGATTCCCTATCATATTCCCCACAGCAGCTGTTCCAAATATCTCTTGTCAAGTCCTCGACTCCACCCCCACGCCTAGCCTCCTTATTGAGAAGGTTGAGTTCGTCAATCATGAGCTTCCATCACACCTCAATCTTACTCTATTCTCTCCTTCCCGCCCCTCTCAGAGGATGAGATATTCTCCCTGTCAAAGTCAATCGCTTCACACGAGCCCTTGGCCTTCTAGATCTCTCTCTCTCTCTCTTATCTTCATTTTTATTCCTCTTATGAACATGGTCAAGTCTTCCTGGTTCTGAAAATACCTTCCTGGATAATGTTACCCTGGCTGTCCCCTGCCCTCACCCAGGCTATGCTCGCTCTTTGATTTGATATAGCCAGCCTGGGCCACCTTCTTAAAAATCAAAGTTCTAGAGGATACAGGTAATCAGAAGGAAATGCCAAAATAGCAGCAAAGTATTTCTAATTTGTGAAATCCATTTTTGACTTTTCAAGGTAAAGAGGTTTCTGGACATTGCAGAGAAAAATCAGTACTACAGCCTAGAAATGTTTGCATGTTGTCTCCCCATTAGAATATTATCTCCTTGAGGGGAAGGATCATTTTTGTCTGTCTTTATATCCCTTTCCTTTTAGGACAATTCCCAGAACAAAAGAGGTATTTAATAAATGCTTGTTGACTAAGTGATTTTCTTTCAAAATGTCTAAACATTCTTCAGTTTCTTTTGTTGCTTTATCTTCTCCCCCTCCTATTTTCAAGGGGGCTATTTACCTTCTTTCTTCTTTCTGGGTGCTCTGGTTTTGAAGATCTCATCTACTAGCATGATTTGTCCCCTCCTGAAACAGGGTTTCCAAATTTATTTATTCAATGCAACAAGCACTTATTAAATGCCTACTCTATGCCAGACATTGAGCTAGGTACACAAGAAACAAGTTTGAAAATGAAACAAGAAGCTTACATTATACTAGGAGGGAAAAGCATGTGCACAGAAAAATAAATATAAAATCTTTGCAGTGTAGAAAGAACCCTAAAAACTGAAGGAATCCATGAAGGCCCCTTGTAGAAGATGATTCTGACAATGTCAATAGACTTGGGAGGGAAAATGCCATCCAGACCAAGAGAGGGAATTATGGAGACTGAATGCAGATTGAAGCATAATATTTTCACCTGGTTGTTTGTTTGTTTTTCTGTATTTTTTTTCCCTTTTAATCTGATTTTTCTTGCACAGCATGACAAATATGGAGATATGTTTAAAAGTATTGGACATATATAACCTATATAAGATTGCCTGCTGTCTTGGGAGAGAAAGAAAATTTGGAACATAAATCTTACAGATATGAATGTTGAAAACTATATATATATATGTATATATATATACACACATATATATATAACATATATTTAGAAAAATAAAATACTATTGAGGGGAAAAAAGGTGGGTCTGAGAAGCAGTGATAAGTTGAAAGAATCTTGTAGATGTGGATCTATGAGGAAAAGCAAGAGGTCATTTTGATTTGAAGGTAGAGTACAAGAACAGAAGTCAAGAATAGTCAGCCTAAAAAGATAAATTAGTGGCAAATTGTGAAGGGTTTAAATGCCAGACGTGATTCTGTTTTATCCTAGAGACAATTTCCTTCTGATTAACTGTATCCTCTAGAACTTTGATTTTTAAGAAGGTGGCCCAGGCTGGCTATATAAAATCAAAGATAGAGACAGAGACAGAGACAGAGAGAGAGAGACAGAGAGAGAGGAGAGAAAGAGAGAGAGAGAGAAAACACCATGATCAGTGTTTTAGGGATATCAATTTGGCACCAATATTGAAGACAGATTGAAAAAGAGAGAGACTATAGTACAAGGAAAATTATTAGGAGACCTTTGTGATATATGAAAGATGTTGAGAGACTGAGAGTAGTTGTAGTGTGAATGGAGAAAAGGTAATGGATGCAAGAATTATGAAAATAAAGTCAACAAAATTTGGCAATTGATAATTATAGATTTCTTCAACCTTTTAAAAATTGTGATGATGGTGAGTGTAAAGTGTCAAGAATAACTCCTAGATTTTTTAACTTGAGTAACTGGAGGAATGATGGTGCCCTGAATAAAAATAAGGAAGTATCGAGAAAAGGTAGGTTTAGGGGAAGAAATAAGGAGTTCCAGTTGAATTTTGACATGCCCATGAAACATCAAAATGGAGGTGTTAGAGAAAGAGTATAGTTCAGGAGAGATATAGGAGCAGAATATGTATTTTTGGTAGTTATCTGCACAGAGATGATTGTTGAATCTGTAGGAACTAATGAAAATATAAATTGTAAAGAGAAGGCCTAAAACAGAGACTTAGAGTGAGTGCATTCACGCATAGAAAGTAGAATATGGATGATAATCTTTTAAAGAAAGCTAATTAGACCAAAGAAAATCAAGAGAGAGCATTGTTATGAGAAAAACAGGAGTGAAAGGACATAATTAACAGTACCAAGATTATTGCAAAAAAATAAGAAAGATGATGACTGAAACTCATATTTAATTATAAATATATTTAGCAATACTTTGTATTTGCAGGTAAGTGATAGGAATAGAAATCATATTGCAGTGTTGAGAAGTGAGTGAGTGAGAGATGAGAAAGTGGAGGCACGGAATGTAGATAGATTTTTCTAAGATTGACTAGGAAATGATGATAACATATAGGAGGATATCTTGAGGGAATGGAAAGATCAAATGAAGGCTTTTGAAGGCTGAGGGAGATCTGTGTACATTTGTGGATATCAGGGAAAGAGCTTTTGGCTATGGAGAAATTAAAAATTAAGGAATGAGAGGGAAGGGGAAAAGCACCTTGATAAAACAGAGAATCAGATTAAGGGCAGAATTATAGGAATTGGTGTTGGCAAGCAAATTTCTTTAATAAGAGCTTGTTGAAAAAGTGAAGAGAAAAAAGAATGCCGAAATGATTTGAAGTGTAGAATTTGAGAAAAGAGGAAAGTTTAGAATGGATAGCCTTAGTTATCTTTTAGAAGAAGACCAAAGAATATAAAATTCTCTGCTGAGAGTTAGAAAGGAGGTATGATGCAGCAAGGACTACATATCAATATCATAATATCTATTATCATATCCCAAATTTAAAAGCTGCAAAAGAAAACATGGTAATCTAGTTATATCCTTGGATCTCAGTGCCATTAGGTATCTTATGAGAATCACATCAGTTGAGCAGAGGATGATAGAACCTCTGTCTTCTCATTGCTAGATTTTGTTATTTCTTCTAAAATAGAATATGTGTGTGTGCATGTATTCTAAACAAAAGAAGAAATTTAAAGTTAATAAGATTTTTTAATGATGAAAAACACTTTAGTCTCAGCATGGTTCAGTGGAAAGAACCCTAGCTTTAGAGTCAGAGGATCTGAATTCAAATTTCATTTTTAAGATTTACTATCTTTGTGACCTTGGACAAATTAGTCTCCTTTGACTTCAGGTCCTTTATGTATGATGATGAAGGAGTTGAACTAGATGGCTTCTGTAGTCCTTTTCAGTTCTAGATTTTTTTCTCATGAATATAAAAATATACATTTTCATTCTTCAAATGAAATGGGATTTGTTATTCTCCCCCCTTCCCCATTTTACAGATGAGGAAACTGAAGCAAATAGGGTTAAGTGACTTGCCCAGGGTCACACAGCTAATAAGTATCTCAGGCCATATTTGAAGTCAGGAAGATGAGTCTTTTCTGACTTAGAGGCACAACACTCTGTCCATTGTATCAGATTGCACTGTTTTAGATATGAAGTTTGTAAAAGATTAAAAAAACACTACGTCACTATTCAATGTTAATGAACTTAATTTTTTTACTAAAACTTTTCCTTTAGAAGCATAAAATTTTATAACTATTAATCATACTTGATTATCAAGCAAGCTGACTTTTATAATTTCACATTTCTTTTTTTTAATTCTTAAAAAAAGTGACTAACACCCTGCTTTATTTTTGAATTTTGGGTGTGAGTTTGGTGGCTGTGAAAGTGAGATACTAAGAGCCCTGACTAAGCATCGTGTGGGCAGTTGCTTTTTCTACATTCTTCACAGTTCTCCCAAGGCGACCTGGGACAGCTGGCCCTCCCAGATATCATTTCAGGTTTAACAGGCTCCTCTTTGGACAACTAGCTATTTGGCTAATATAGTCAGTGACCATAAGGCACAAGATGCTCCCACACTGGGAAAGAAAGAGGAATAAGAGAATGGGGCTCATTTGGCAATAGCTTGTTCAATTACCATTTGCTGCCCCCACTCTCTCGTTTTTGTGTCTTACCCCAACTGTTTTATGATGTCAGTGACATAAGGTGAAAGGCTGAGGTAGGGGAAAGAGTGGTCTAGGCAGCAGCTGGGAGTCTATAGAGTAATCTGTCCTGAATATTCTGATAAGAGAGTGCATAGGGTTCTCATAAGTGACTGGAAGCATCTTGACTTCCTCAACTTGAACCACTTCTCCTCTTTGGAAATAGTAGTAATTCATCCACTGTATTTATAAAATGCCTAGCACATTTCTACTGCAATTATATTTTTTATTAAAGCTTTTTTTATTTTCAAAACATGTACACAGATAATTTTTCAACATTGACCCTTGCATAGTCTTGTTACAAATTTCCCCCTCCTTTTTCCCAACCCCTCCTCTAGATGGCAAGCAATCCAATATATGTTATATATGTTCAAATATATGCTAAATCCAATGTATATATTTATATAATTATCTTGCTCACAAGAAAAATCAGATCAAAAAGGAAAGAAAATGAATAAGAAAACAAAATGCAAGCGAACAACAACAAAAAGGAATAAGAATGTTATGTTGTGATCCACACTAAGTTCCCACAATCCTCTCTCTGGGTGCAGATGGCTCTCTTCATCACAAGATCATTGAAACTGGCCTAAATCATCTCATTGTTGGAAAGAGTCATTTCTATCAGAATTGATCATTATATAATCTTGTTGTTGACATGTATAATGATCCCCTGGTTCTGCTTATTTCACTTAGCATCAGTTCATATAAATCTCTTCAGGCTTCTCTAAAATCATCTTGCTAATCATTTCCCATAGAACAATAATATTCCATAATATTCATATATCATAACTTATTCAGACATTCTCTAATTGATGGGCATCCACTCAGTTTCCAGTTTCTTGCCACTACAAAAAGAGCTGCCACAAACATTTTGGCACATACAGATCCCTTTCCTAAATCCTTTAAGATTTCTTTGGGATATAAGTAGTAACACTGCTGGATCAAAGGGTATGTACAGTTTGATAACTTTTTGAGCATAATTCCAAATTGCTCTCCAGAATGGTTGGATTCATTCACAGTTCCACCAACAAGGTATCAGTGTCCCAGTTTTCTCACATCCCCTCCAACATTCAGTATTAGCTTTTCCTGTCATCTTAGCCAATCTGACAGGTGTGTAGTTGTATCTCAGAGTTGTCGTAATTTGCATTTCCCTGATCAAATGTTACTACAATTACAAAATGATTGAAATTGCTCTAAATGGTCTCTGTGATTTTTTTTCAATATAATTCCTTGAACCATTGTATTTCATCTTTTACACTGACTTCACGCCTATATTTTCTTTATATCTGTTTCTTGTGATAGTTTCTCCAATTTCTTTCCATTCTTCTTGTGAACCTTCTTTCATTTATTTCTCCTTCACTTTTCTCCCACAGTGCACTCATTGTGTTTATTTACTTCCTTATATGAATTATAGAGCAAGCAATTAAGTCACTGACATAAGACTAGGTGCCAGTTTGGGAGAATGTAGAAGAGCACAAAAAATTGTAAAGGAAGCTGGTTTCAGAGAAACCTGACAAAACCTGTATGAACTGAGATGAAGTCAGCAGAACCAAAAGAACAAATTATAAGAATTACTCTCTGGAAAAGATAACTTTGACAGACTTAAGAATTCTAATCAATGCAATGATCATTCACAATTCAGAGGATCAATGCTACCTACCTCCTGACAGAAATGATACTCAAATAGCAGAATATGACATAACATTTTCTGATATGTCAGTGTGGGAATTTGTTTTGCTTGGCTGTGCATAAAAAAAAGGTTTTGCCCATTTAGTGAGGGAAAGGGCCAAAAAAACTCCTCCAACCTAATAAATGCATACATTTTTATTGAGTTATTTTAGTCATGTGACTCTTTGTGATCCCATTTGGAGTTTTCTTGACAAAGATTCTGGAAGAGTTTTTCATTTTCTTTCCCAGCTCATGCTGAGATGCTAAGGCATCTATAAAGTAAGGCAAACAGAGTTAAATGACTTAACCAGAGTCAAATAGATAATAAGTATCTGAGACTGGACTGGAACTCATGAAGATGAGTCTTCCTCACACCAGATAGTCTATCCACTGTACCATCTAGCTGCCCAAATATGTAATATATATAAATATATATGTATATATATGCATGTACACATATATACTTTGTGTATATAAATGCAGAAAGTTAATTACAAGGAAATTGAGAAGGGAAGTCTATTTGAGGCTTGTAAGAAAAAAAAAACTTTATCCAGAAGATGCTATCTTAACTACAGCTTAAGGGAAACTATGCAGTCTAGTTAGAAGGAAGGAAGGAATGCATTCTAAGATTATCCAAAAGCTAAATTTTATCTGAGGCCTTGTGTTTTTCAGCAGAAAAGGGCCTAAGGATGCTCCTCCTTTACACTCTATAGGAGTTCCACTTGACAGGAAATCAAATAGGTATCACTGAATCAGATTTCCCCCAGTAGACCTTAGATGTCACAGGAGGACAAAGCTGCAGAAGAAGCCATTCATGTTATGGGTAGGGGAGATAGTATTAGCTGGGAAGCTGAACAGGAGAAAAGAATATAAACTTTGCATAGGATATTAAAACCAGTAAAAACATCCTGCTTAGAGAAGATAGCATTTTATTTTCACCTTGAAACATATATAATAAGTTTGGAAAAGCCTTCTCAAGGGAAGAAAAACTTAGCAGAGAAGTAAAAACGGAAACTTGAGGAGTAGGAGACACTCTGCATATGATTTCAATGAAACCAAAGACTTTTCTCATTAAAGTGTTTTATGATCTGCAGCACACATGTACATGACACCATACGGGCTAGCTGTGAATAAGGCTCAGGGCTCGTGCCAGGGCTCTGATCAAACAAAATAAACCCTTTGAGGGTGACTCTTGGGTACCAGAGCAGGAGGGCTAAGATCCTGTGTCCCTTTCATCTGAAAATGTTTACCAAACTCACCAATAGCATCACCCCATATGGAAAAGGAGGAAGGAGGAGGCTTCTCAGTGTTTGTGGCAGGCCCCGAGTCTCACAGCAGACCAATAGCCTGGAACCTGCGGCAATAATTTTTTTCTCCCTGCCACAGCTCGTAAATGTAAACACATTCCTTTTTGTGTGAAATTACTTACTTTTGTTGTTCTACACAGTGTGGTACAGATAAGATAATTATTGACCTAAGTGAAGCCATCTAGACCTGACCATTGTATTCCCTCAGACCATGAGGGCCGGGCAGGGCTGGATAGCCCCAAGAGCAAGAAGATTTCAAGTCAGGAGGTTTTATTTTAATGTGCTTAAGGATGTATGGGGTTTCTTGTTTCTTGTCAGGCAGAAGAGACCTTCTTTTTGCCACCTGATTATGCAAACTGAACAAAGACTCTACACAATGGTTTCTCCCATCTGGTGAATAATGCAATATAATTATTTAATTAGGCCCTCGTACCACGTGCACAAGAAAAATGGAGCCAAGCACATCAACCTAAGCACACCCCAAGGAACCGTTAGCCAATGCTTGGTATTCCGCTCATTACTTCTGTTTATTTACTGTCCATAGAATCAAAAAGAGTTTTCTGACATCATAAAGAGGCAGAATGAGGCAAACTTAAGCAGGATTTATTCTTCAATTATATTTCCTTGAAAGCAGAAATAAAAAAGCTGTGTATCATTTTTATTGGTTTACAAGCCTCCAGTCATGGCAAGGACCTTCTCATTCTACTCTCCTCTCTCATATATTCTTTGTCTCAGCTCAGCAGTATGTCTAGAGCCCCTCCTCTTGCCATAGGAAACTATCCCCATTTTAAGGTCACACTGGCTTTTTGTTGTGTAAATTTTGTTTTCATATGGCTTTTCTATTTCTAGTCATCCTTCAGTATTACTAGCAAACAGCACTCAAAATTGAGCAAACATAAAAAGGGGATCCAAATATCTTGGATTTATTTTTCCTCACCTGGGGAAAGCAGCAGAAATTTGAATATTTATACTCATAAAGATTTAGGTGGAATTTTTTTTATAATAGGTTTATTTTTTCTCCCAAAGCAAAAAGTCATTCTTAATTTTGAACGTTTATCTCTACATTTCCTTCACTATTTGAAAAGATTTGTCATTATTTCATCATACAAGGTATATCCCTAAAGAAAGGGGACAGTAAGAAGTGAGAAAGAGAAAGTAGAGGAGAGGGAAGAATAGACAGAATGTGTGAGCAATAGAAGGAAGGAAGGAAGGAAAAATGTGAGACAGGGAGGAAGGAAGAGAGGGAAGGAAGGACAAGAGAGAGGAAAAGGAAGGAAGGAAGGGAGGGAGGGAAGGAGGAAGGGAGGGAAGACAGAGAAGGAGGAAGGGAGGGAGGGAGGGAAGGAAGAGAAGGAGAAAGGGAGGGAAGGAAGAGAAGGAGGGAAGGGAGGGAAGGAAGAGAAGGAGGGAAGGGAGGGAAGGAAGGAAGGAAGAGAGGGAGGGAAGACAGAGAAGGAGGAAGGGAGGGAGGGAGGGAAGGAAGAGAAGGAGAAAGGGAGGGAAGGAAGAGAAGGAGGGAAGGAGGGAAGGAAGAGAAGGAGGGAAGGGAGGGAAGGAGGGAAGGGAGGGAAGGAAGAGAAGGAGGGAAGAGAGGGAGGGAGGGAGGGAGAACAAACCAAACCAGTAACTGAAGGTAGAAAGAAAGAGTTTAGGTATGTTAGATTAGGAATTTTTAAATTCGTGAAAATTTTCTGTCTGCTTTTTTTATCCAAGAAATCTACAGAAATCTGTTTTATTGCTCCATACTAATATCTGATAGAAACTCATTAGCATGTCATAAAAGATTGTTTTTCTTGTTTAGTGAATCTTATTCCTTAGCTGCGTTTTCTTCATCTCTAAAATAGAGGCATCGGGCAGCCAGGTGGCACAGGGAATAGAGCACCAGTCCTGAAGTCAGAAGGACCCGAGTTCAAATCTGACCTCAGACACTTAACACTTCCTAGCTGGGAGACCCTGGGCAAGTCACTTTACTCCAATTGCCTCAGCAAAAAATAAATAAATAGATAGATAAGTAAATAAATAAGCAAATAAATAAATAAAATAGAGTCATAATCTTATCTGTGCTATTTATTATATGTGGTTATCGTGAGGATGAAATCAAATAATGTATATTAAGCTTTTTGTAAACCTTGAATTACTTTACAAATATCAGCTATTATTAGCTTTATTTTCATTAAGGGGTATGGACTAGACTAGGGATTTCATTTATACTATATGGAACTCCCAGGTGAAGTGATCCTTTCCACCAATTCAGGTGTCTGCAATTTGTAGTTTTAGTTGCCTAGGATATTAAAAGTTAAGTGACTTTCCTGGGATTGTATAGCCAGTATATTTCAGGGACCAGACTTAAACCCAAACTTTTTTGAGTCCAAGGCCAGCTCTTCCACCATAACATTCTGCCTTTCACTATAATTATTACTATATTCTGCTACTTGCTCTTATCATTGCTACTCATATTTCTCTAATGAGAGGTCTTTCTCTAAATATAAGGGGAATATTCAGAGATGAGGAATAAGTTTCTTTTTTTTCCTTAGGGAACCTAAAACTATTATCTTAGTTCAGTTTATGAAATAATCATGTTAGTCTATTTCTCCCAAAGGTCTCTCATATCTAAAACAATTTGTACATGAGGGGAAGACATAATTGTCTGAACTTCAATGACTTTAATCCCAAATTTTTTCCTGAGATTTTTGATACTTTCTGCTATACTTCATAGATAGATGCAATTGATTCATGTTTTCTTAAGCAGTTTGAGATCCTCCATCCCTCATATAAATTAAAGCTGCAAAATCAGTGGTAGAGCCAGAGTATTGGACTTGGAGCCAGAAAGGTCTGAATTCAGGTAATATCTGTGTGACTCTCGGCCAGTCTCTTTTGTGTTCTATTTCCAATATTGTCTATCTCACAAAGTGGTTGGGATGAGATAATATGATGAAAAGCACTTTGTAGGCTTTAAAGAACAGTATATACATATTAGCTGTTACTATTACTGGCTCCTTGGTTCATACCTGCCAGGCTTTCCCCCCCCAGAAGATGTCATATCACACGTGTGTGTGTGTGTGTGTGTGTGTATTCAGATGGTAAGATGGTTCACTTAAGCTCATGTCATGAGTATGAGATTTTTTCATCTTTAATAATCTTTAATAATCAAACACCTTGACTTACCTGATATGTACCTTGCTTCCAACAGATACCTAGCACTTTATGCATACAAGCCCCAGAAGAATGACGAGTTGGAACTGCGGAAAGGGGAGATGTATCGAGTCATTGAGAAGTGTCAAGATGGTTGGTTTAAGGGAACATCTCTGAGAACTGGGATCTCTGGAGTCTTCCCAGGAAACTATGTGACTCCTGTTTCCAGGTGAGGAGAATAGAGCAAATAGTCATGCTTACTGAATTACACAAGTCCCCTCCAAACTTCTCTTCAAGACTGAAAAGATAACAGAAAATGCAAGGTTATACTACAGTCTTGATCATTTAGAATAGTAGTTCTCAAACTTAAAAATGATTGAGGATCTGTCCAAAGAAGTTTTATTTATGGGGATTATATTTATAGATATGCCATATTAGAAATATAAACTAATTTCGAATTTGTATGCCCTCTGAAAATATTTCAGAGACCTCCCTCTCTCCCAGGATTTTCTGGACCACACTTGGAAAATCATTGATCTAGAAGTCATTTTTACTTGTCTTTGGGAAGAATGGCAATTTTTTTTTGCTGAGGTAATTGGGGTTAAGTGACTCCAGTTTCCTCATCTATGAAATGGGGATAGAGGTGGGGTAAGAGAAATGGGCTTGACTAGATACTTTTAAGGTCCCTTATAATTATAAATTAATTCAGTGCTCTACTGTCTAATTATATTTTGCTTAGTATTCCATGAGTTAATTTAAAAGAAGTTGATCCAATTGAGCTTTAAGGTCACTTCCATCTGTGAAATTCTCCTAACTAACTCAGAGATAGTAGTTAATAACGAAGGAAAAGTGTTAAGTTATTTTGCATTAAAAATCCACAATAGGTAAAAATACAGGAATAGCTTCACTTAATGAAGCAAGTTGATTTCAGAAAAGCAGGATATTTGATGAAATATTAGAATCCCATAAACATGATATTGTAAATCATTTGCCAACTATGTTCATAATTCATGAAATTATCAAGAAATTTTAATGTATATTATGATCTTTTTAAATATGTGGAGCCTGATTGTACCCAAAATAAATTAACTCAAAGCAGAGAGTCAAAAGTAAACTTTGCATGCTTCCTACATTGGATATCTGCTACATACTAGACACAAGAGGAAACCTTAGGCTTAAAGTTATTGAATTCCATATATCACTGAGGAGACATTTCATTTCATTTATTCATTTATATATATGATCACCATTAATTAGCACAGGAACTTTGGCACACCCCATTTCCTACCTAGGCCAATTGATCCTTCTTAGTTAACTTGGTGATCCACATTCCCATACACATATACACTTTCTTGAGGGCTCGTCAGAGTGATGCTGACCTAGTATGACCATAGTCCATCGTACCTCAGAACTCTTGAACTCTACAGCCAGCATCAGTCCCCAGGATCTGGGATCCCAGGTGTGCACTGCCATGTACATATGGCTGAGACAGCTGAATTCAGCAACATCAACAAAAAAAAATGTATTAAATACCTTCTCTGCACAAGAACTGAGCTCAGCAATAGGGAAACCAAGCTTAATATGATCCAATTCCTGCTCTCCCAAGGAACTTATAGCCTAATAAAGTAAATTTAAAGTTGTATATACAACTAAAAGCAAAGGCTAGAACCAGACAAAGTAGTTTGAGAAATTGAAAAATGAAAGATCATTTTCATATGGGAGGCTGTAGTACAGTGATCCAGGAAGTTGAAAAACTACAAACATTACTAATATACCTAAATATGGAGTTATTACACATAATGTCATATTTTATAGCTCATCAGACTTATATAGAAGTTAATGAACCTCATTTTAATTAGAAGATTAGAGATATAACTAAGTGATTTATCTCAAATTGTTGAATTTACCCATCTATATTCCTTAGCCAGTATTTCTCATACTGTGTGATCTCCAAATCTATTTACTAATGTTTATTAAGCATCTAGTATGGGTCGGGTATTATGGTAGGTGTTAGAGATAAAAGTACAAAGAATGAAATTAGCCCTGCTCACAGTGGCCTAACATTGTCATGGAATTCTAAAGGACTGGCTTCTTTTGATAGTTTCTTGGGTCATCCTAGACTAAACTGACCTCTCTATTCTCCACATATGTCCATCTTTTGTGTCTATACATTTGCTCTAGTTTTCCCCAAGGCTTCTTTTTCTTTACTATATGGAATCCCTGATTAACTTCAGTGTGAAACTGAAACATTATCTCCTACAAGATTCCTTTCTTGATTTGCTAGTCATCGGTCCTCTTCAAGAATGATGGATACACAACAGCAACCTCTAGTGCCTCCTTTTCAATCTACTTGGTATTTAATTACCCTTTAATTAACCTTGATGGTGTATATGTATATTTTTGTACACATATACACATACAGGTATAAACACACACACACACACACACATATATAGGTGTGTATATATATATATTATATATATATATATATATATACACACCTCTGTGTGTGTGTGTATATGTATATAGATACACACACACACACACAGAGAGAAATATAGGTAAAAATGAAGCAGTCTCTGGGCTAAAAGTTTACATTCTATTTTGAAAGAAAATGTGTATGTATGTATATGTGTGTCTATGATGCACTATCTCTCACTATAGAATATATGTTCCCTTAGGCCGGGTATTTCATTTTTGTCTTTATTTCTCCATTTTCTAACATAGTACATAGCACATTTGTTGTGAAGTAATTTTTCAATTGTGATCCTCATTTGGATTTTTTTGGTGTTTGGGGTTTAGTTTTTTAATTTTTTTTTTTGGCAGAGATACTAGATTTGCCATTTCCTTCTCTAGCTCATTTTACAAATGAAGAAACTGAGGCAAACAGGATTAATTGGCCACCCAGTAAGTGTCTGAGATCAGATTTGAACTCAGGAAGACTTCTTTACTCTAACCACAGCCCCACCTAGCTGCCCAGTCCTTGGCACATAATTAACTCTTAATAACCTTTCTTGATTGACCATAGTTTCAAAGGTCCAGGGAGGTGATGTTAGGTCAAGTCACATTCTTCACATGGCCTGCAATAAGGACCTGTTAGAAAACCATGAAGTAGAAAACAAAACCATGTGTGACAGGTGGACATTTCCCAAGCCTCATCCTTGTCAAACAAAAATCAGAAAGAAGCCTGTTTAGGTTCTAAATTCTCCCTCCACAGTTCTGTTAGCACTTTTTAATTGGTATGGAATAACTTTTCCAGCTGTTAGCATTCCAGTGCTAGATTTTAAAGAAGAAATACGAGTACTGGTTTCAAATGCTAGTATTTGCTGGTTTTATCTCCTAGCTCTCCCCTTCCTTCGTCACTCCCTCCCCCAAAAGAGGATTTCTCCCAATCCACTGAAATCCTTAGGCAAAATAATCTTAAAAGTTCATCTGTGGCTGAATAGTGTCTGATGACAAGGGATGTAGGAACAATGCCACCGGTGTATTTTTGTTTCCCATTTGAATCAGTGAAAAGAATTGGCTCTGGCAGGTCTAGAGTTGCATTTCAGTCAATGAAGATTAACACTAGTCCCTTTTAATGCTTAAAATGCTCATTAACCTACATTCCTCCTCCTGGATTTGACAAAATAACTTGGCTATGAAATAAATAAGCAGAATGTGATAGGATAGTGCCATTCTGGGAGTTTAAGAGCTGACTGTGTCATTGAATACTTCCAAGACTGAGCACAAGAAATCTTTGGAAGGAAAAATATCTATTTTTCATCTTCTACCTATCGGAACATCTAGGTGGCACAGTGGATAGAGTACTAAGTTTAGACTCAGGAAGATCTAAGTTCAGATCCACATGACACTTAATTCTGTTTTCCTCAATACTCTCATCTGTAAAATGAACTGGAGAAGGAAATAAACCATTCTTTGCCAACAAAACAAATAAATAACAAATAGCTCAAATAGGGTCACAAAGAATAGGCTACAACTTTAAAAAATGATTTAACAAGAGAAACCCATTGCTGTTGGTTTTGCCTTTTAGGACCAAGAAAAGAAATTAATTCCTCTTATGTATAAAAATAGCCTTTTAGTATTTGAAAACAGCAATCTTGCACCATTTCCACCCATCCCCAGTCTTCTCTTCTCCAGACTAAATAGACCTAGTTCTTTTAACTAATTCTCATATAAGCACGGCTCTTCCTTCACTAAATTTGTTGACCTCCTCTGGACATTCTTCAGCTCATCAATGTTCTTCATACACAATCTCCATATGAAGTCTGATGAAGGCAGAGAATAATGGTAAAATTATTTTTTCTGTTCCTGAAACAGCATCTCTCAATGTATCCATTCTCAAACTGTCTTTTTTCTTTCACCTGGACTTTCTTTCCACCTGGACTGTACTAGAACATCTCTGATGTCTCTCTCTTCTCCTCTTTCTAACTTCCATTTATGTGTTTTTCATTAGCAAGTAAGCACCTTGAGGACAGCCATTGCCTTAATTGCTTGTGTTTATATCCATGGTACTTAGCATAGTTTCTGCTTAAGAAATACTTTATTATTCATTCATTCATCCAAAATTACATTAGCTTTGTTGAAAACCATGCTCCTAAAACAGCCCAGATCTTGCTAAGAACGACTACAATCTGTGCCTCCTTTATTTTGATACCTAAATATAAGATTTTGTGCTTATTCTTATTGAATTTCATCTTAGAGATTCAGAGTGCTCTAACCTGTCAAGATCATTCTGAATCCTGACTCTTGTCTGCTGCGTTAGCTCTCAGCTTTGTGTTATCTGCAAATTTGATGACTATGCCATTTATGTCTTATCCAAGTCATTGATTAAAAATGTTATAGAGCCCACTGCCAAGCAGATCCCTGGAGTGATATAATGGCAATCTCCCGCCATGTGGACGTTGAACTATTAACAACACTACACAGTGTGAACCTGTCTGTTGTCAACTTGTCCAAATCTTATCATTTTACCCAAAAGAATAGTAGGAGACACTTAATCAGAAGTCTTGCTAAAGATTTCTAAACTTTGTATGCCAAAATTTATATAAATCATGAGACAGCTTAAATGGATCAATAGATAGCACACTGGGCTTGGAATCAGGAGATCTTATTTCATTGAGTTCAAATCTGGCCTCCAAACTTACTAGGTATGTGACCCTGGGAAATTGCCACCGTTTTCTCATCTGTAAAATGAGCTAGAGAAGGAACTGACAAACCATTCCATATCTTTGTCAAGAAAACCTTATATGGACTTACATGAACTGATGCTAAGTGAAATGAGAGAGATCATTATATACCTCAACAACAATACTGTATGAGGATGTATTCTGATGGAAGTGGATCTCTTCGATAAAGAGAGCTAATTCAGTTTCAATTGATCAAGGATGGACATAAGCAGCTACACCCAAGGAAAGAACACTGGAAAATGAATATAAACTGCTTGCATTTTTGTTTTTCTTCCCGGGTTATTTATACCTTTTGAATCCAATTCTCCCTGTGCAACAAGAAAACTGTTCGGTTCTGCACACGTATATTGTATCTAGGATATACTGTAACCTATTTAACATGTAAAGGACTGCTTGCCATCTGGGGGAGGGGGTGAAGGGAGGGAGGGGAAAAATCAGAACAGAAGTGAGTGCAAGGGATAATGCTATAAAAAATTACCCTGGCATGGGTTCTGTCAATAAAAAGTTATTTAAAAAAAAAAAGAAAGAAAGAAAGAAAACCTCATATGGGGTCAAAAAAAGTTACATGTGACCAAAAAGCCTGAAGAACAACAAAGCTAAATCTTATCAACAGAATTCTTCTCATCTCCTAGTTTAGCAACCCTATCAAAAAAAAAAAAGGAAAACAAAGTCAAACTTGCTAGTTTATTGTTTGCATTCTCTGTTCTCCTTTTTTTGTGGTGATTATCAAATTCAATGCTTTCATTCCCAGAAGAGGAAACTGGAATCCAGAATGCTTAAGTGATTTTTCCAAGATTCCCATATATTTTAAATAGTAGGTCTAGAATATGACCTTTGCTTTCTCTTTAAAATCCAGTGATTTCCTCACCCTCCTCTCAATCTCACCTCAGACCTCCCTGCCTTCTATTATACATAGAAATAAAGCTAATTATTTTCAAATGTAAACTATATAACTAGATTGTATTAGAGCTCTCACAGAACTAAGTTCAATATATTAGCTACTGATATAGGACTCTCATTCCATTAACCTTAGGTAGGGATCTTTCTGTAGGAACTTTCCCTATTAAGAAAATAGACTTTCTGGAGAAAAAAAAAAATCTTAAACCAGATCAGTCCCTCTAATTTTTATTCAATAGCCTTTAAAGCCTCTACGCTGTATCCATTTCCTTCATTTATCCTTTTCATTTTTATTTCTCTTTTCTTTTAAAAGGGCAGGTTCTTCTCATATTCTTGGAGTAACTAATTCATTAATATTTAAAATGTCACTCCATCACCACTCCAAAATTCTACCTACAAATCATAAAGCATTCTAATTTACTTAGAGAACATTTGAACTCCCAATTGATTAGGATAAGCATCATTTTTAGGTAGAACCACTGTGTTAGAGCTCAAGTTAGGAAGATCTCAATTAAAATGTGGCCTTGAACATTTACCAGTTTGGTGATCCTGAGAAATTCTTCTCATCTGTAAAGTGGGAATAATAATAGTATCTTTCTTTCCAGGTTGTTGTAAGGATCAAATGAGATAAAATTCATGAGGTACTTAGCATAGTACTAAGCCAATAAGTGTTAATAGATTATAATCAGAACAGAGGCAGCAGAGAGTAATGCTAGAATTTAAGATCTAGATTCTTATCTTATCTTTTATATTTCCTATGTAACACTGAACAATTTTTATGTCCCTCTAATAATCTTTTGGTTTTTAACTACTAAGTATTAATTGAAAGAGCTCATGATCTGAGTTGGTGAACTGAGTTCCCATGTCAAGGACTCTATGATCTGAGGAAATAGTCATTCTGTTCCCAAAGAATATAGCTGAAGCTACAAGATATAAAGTAATACAATTGAGGCCACTCTTAATATGATAAGAAATATATTTAAAAGGAAAATATAGCATTATTTGTAGTAAGGATGCACTAGAAGTTTAGACAATACATACAGTAATAAATTTAAAATATCCTCTTGATAGACTGGGCATAATAGATAGAGTGCCAAGTCTAGAGTCAGGAGTACCTGAGTTTAAATATGGCCTCCAACACTTAACACTTTTTAGCTATGTGACCCTAGGCAAGTTACTTAACTCCAGTTGCCTCACAAAAAATAAAAATAAATCTGCTTCAAATAATTACTAGCTATGTGACCCTAGGCATGTTACTTTACCTTGTTTGCTTTAATTTCCTCATTTGTAAAATGAGTTGGAGAAAGAAATGTTAAACTACCCTAATATCTTTGCAAGGAACCCCCAAATGAGCTCACAAAAAGCCAGACAACTGTAAATAACAGAAAATAACAAATGATATCAATTAGACAAGAAAAAAATTAAAATTGTAAATATAGACAACAAAGAGATGAAATGTCTATGCTATTTACAAACTGGCAATTTACTTAGAAAACCCAATGAATCGGCAAAGAAACGAAAATAGATAATAGCTTTAAAAAAGTATCAGGACACAAAATAAATCTATGAAAATAACTTAACATTTCTTTTCAAAGTTTCATCCATAGACTCCTAAGAGTCCTCCAAACCCTCTCGTGGGTACCACAAGGTAAAAAACTATTTTCATAATAATATAGATATAATTTACCTATTAAAGTACTCTCTCCTTTTCCAACTATAAATCTATGGTAAGCCAGGTTTTCTTCGTATATGTCAATCAAAATAACCTTACACAACAGATTGAATT
The DNA here is from genome assembly GCF_016432865.1 of Antechinus flavipes. Taxonomy (NCBI): domain Eukaryota; kingdom Metazoa; phylum Chordata; class Mammalia; order Dasyuromorphia; family Dasyuridae; genus Antechinus; species Antechinus flavipes. The sequence goes on along the minus strand of NC_067400.1, from coordinate 174,236,489 downwards.
CAGAAGCAGCTATGTCAATCTAGCTATCAGACTAGTATAGCAGACATTAAAGAGATTTGCAAAAATATGTAATACAATGGCCATATTTTTTACTATTTTCTTTTACAAAGTTATTTTTTAATGGAAAATGTATGTTCATAGGGTTTATTATTTTAAATATTTAATAAATAAGCATTTAAAATATGTTTAATTTCAAATTTGATAAATGTTAATAGATATAAATTATATGAACAAAAGTTCATTGTAGTCCTCAGCAATTTTAAAGAACGTTGATGTCCTGATACCAAAAAATTCAATAACTGTTGCTATATAGCAATCACAAATTCCTGTAGGACATAATAGAAAAAAAAAAAAACACCAAACTTTTATTTAAAAGTCACACATTAAATTGTAAAACATTTCTTAAATAAAATTGAGTGCTGTGAAATTATGATGATCACAATTGATAAGATAAGAATATGCATTCCCACCCTTCTTTGGAGAAGCAGGACAATAGGGATATTGAATATTATATATATTATCAGACTTTCTTTACCTGTTGATTAGTTTTGTTGACTGCCTTTTTTCTCTTTCTTTTTTATTCTCAAATACAAGGTATGGTTCACTGGATAGGGAATCAGGAGAGATATTTTCAGAAATGAAAGTGACATAAAACCAAAACATATCAATGAATGATTTTTAAGAAAAATAAAATTATATGCTTTTTAAAATACGAGTAAAGAGCTGTAGGATGGAATGGAGTAGAAATCTTTGTACCTAATCACATAGTACTCATTGTACCAAAACCAATTTAAGTTTTTAAGGGTTTCTTATGCTTTGAGCTCAGTCAATAGAAAATAAGATCCTAGGAAGAAAAAAACAAGATTCTTTTTTTCTTTCTTTTGTCTCTGTATTCCCAGTGCTGACCATAGTCCCTATCACATAGAAGGTAGAATTGAATTTGGGAATTTCAGAAAAAAGAAAGGAAAAAGCATTAAACTACATGAAAACTTCTCACAGTAAGGAGAAATTTGAAGGCTCCATAGCTGAATCATTTTCAAAGGACCTAATAGATCCAAATAGATCCACTTATATCAAATGAATTTTATGGCTCATGGGAAAATCATTTAATCATACTATTCAATTTCTTCATGTATACAATGAAGATAATATCCACATTATCTACCTCACAGAGTTGAAGTTCAAATGAGATTAAATATATGAATTGTTTTGTAAACTGTAAAATGCTATATAAATTTCACCTATTATTATTATTATAGGTTTTTCTCTCTGCTGGTGTCTTATTGAAGTCTTATCAACGCTGATAGAATAAATAATAGGTTTTGAGTTTCCTTCAAATGTAACTTTATAGCAAAGCCATTCAACACTTTTGGTATGGTTTTCCAAATAAGTAATTATAATGCACCAGCCCACTTTATTTTGATTATTTTTATTACCTCTCAGCATGAAAGCAAATTCACCAGATAGCAGTTGAAATAAAATCAGCATTCCTTATTGGTTTTTCTGACAAAGTTCTTTATAAGTAGCTATATTCAGGATTGTAACAATGGTTTTAAAAAAACTTCATCCCTTCTTGACAACTGAATACTTGTTGATGAGACCTTTTTTTTCTTATCCACCAAACAAAAGTATTACATTCAGGCTCAAGGGACCTTCTTTCTGATTGAAACTCTGACCCCTATGTTACAAAACCATCATTTGTGACTATGTCACTGTCATGGCACAAGACAGCCCTTTTCCAATTTGCCTCCATTCTGTTTAGGGATTGAACATTAGGCAGAAATTTCCCCAGTTACTAGCTGTCATCTCTGTGTCCCTAGGACCAAACAGAATGTTTTTGATTCCTCTAGCTACTTCTCTTAAAAAATCCAGGAATCCATATACATTCCTGCAATTGAATATATAGGAAGAGTAAAGGAATTAGCACAGGGAGGAATAGTTGAAGGTAGTTCTATCTACTCTTTTTTGCATTTCTAAAACACTTTCAACTGAATTTCATTTTAAAACTTTGATACCAGTTTCTGCTCTTAAACTTTAACAGCCCTTGAAATTCCTGATTAAAGAATATAAATGGGTTCATTTCCATTTCCCAGAAGTTTTGGTCAAAAAACTTTGGAAATAAATGAAGGATATGTCCAGATGAAAGCAACTAATTGTTGGATTGTGCCATTCTTCCCATAAAACATCCTGATCAGATGTAGCTGAATCATTAGTTTAATATAGCTGTAGTCAGAGGTTTTTGTTTTTGTTTTATATTAAGAATTAATTAGGATCATAGTACTGGAAAGGGCTTTAGAGGCCAATTAATATAATTTTTTCATCATATAGATAAGGAATATAGTTCCAGAAAGGTAAACTGATTTATCCATGGTCACAGTGGTAGAACCTGGGTTTTAAATATTGATCCACTGATTCCAAATTCAACATTCTTTGGACTATGATTTCTTCTCTAAAACAAAAACTCTGATGTTTCCTGATTCATTTTTTGGTAAAGGCTCATTTCCCTGTTGTGTTCTCCAGAGGTGAATCATGAAGTTGTCCAAGAATGGCCCCAGTGGCCTGGTCTCACCTAAGAATGAGCACTGGGTATTTGTTGTTCAAGTGGGAAAATTTCTCTCAAAATGTTTTCCTGAACAAACCTTTAAGGAACATTTATCTGTTTCTTCTTATAGATGACCAATTGGTAGGTTTGTGTCAGATGCCTTTCAGCTTCTTCCATTCTGCTTTATTACTTAGGGTCCCTATAGGAGGAACTGGGCAGCCTCGGAATAACATCCCTGGAGGGTCACCGTTGGCTAAGGGGACTACAGGAGCTGCTCTTCCAGGAGGTGGGAGCCTGACCAGCCCAGCCACTACTGTCAGACCCATTGTTCCACTCACTGCACCTCAGACCCATCCCCAGCACCAAGCAGCTTCTCCTCCAATGAGCAATTGTCTGAGGCATTCAGCTCAACAAGCAGCCAGCCAAGCTCGAAGTGCCATGCAGATAGGTATGTATGCTTATGACCTCATACCTGTTACTTTTTATTCTGTGTCATCCGGATTTGGCCTACAGAAGTCCCCGGTGCTTACACTTTCTGAAAAAAAAATCGACCTATCTCTCAGCCAACTCATATAGAGGGAAGTTTTATTTGCTTAGAACAGTCATAAACTTCTGTTAATCCTAGAAAAATTTGCCTGGTTTTATCAAATTATTCAATTGTAGCAGCTGAAACAGATTAGAGAATTTACAAATATTTACTCTTTTATTGTAGCCAAAGAACTAATAAGATTAACACTGGCGCCTGCACTCAACCCATGGATGGGGCAATAGTGGTCAGTCACACAGCACTTTCCTTATGCCATCTGGTTCAAAATCACCCATTTAGGCTATATGTCACTGAACAGGTGATTCTTTAGAAGCCCCAAATCTTAGAGGGGCTCCATCTCAGAAATATGTCGAAGAACATGACTTAGGAGATTGAAAAAGGTGAATATCATTGCCATTCTTTGTTTATGTTCCAGTCTCAGTCATGACCAGACTGATACTGTGTTAAAATGACTAGCTTTCCTCAGGATGGCATGAGATGAAAAGAAATTATAGGGTGGACCTTGAAGGAAAAAAAATAAACACAACTTGTTTTGAAAATAAAGTGTTGTGCTAAGGGAGGACTATGGGAGGCCGAAGATGCTAGGGGCTGAAGTTGCATAATGATATTAAGATGCTATGTTAAGTAGCATGGCACTGTCAGAATAATAAAAAACACATGTTTGTGACTTTGTCTCTTTTAAATAAAGCAGATTTTTCCTTTCGTTCTCTCTCCTATTCTAGCCTATGAAATGGTTGGTTGGCTTGAATTGAAATAATAGCTATTTTTATGTATATAAAGGACTGTTATGTGGAAGGAGAGATTCAATTTGGACTTTTTGGCTTGAAAAACCAGACTAATTTCCCCAATTGAAGAACAAAGCCAATTCTGTAGTGTGTTAAATCTTAAGGTAAACAAAACAAAATATGAAGCTGTATAGCCATGGGGTATAGCCTATAATCCCACAAAATTTGATGACTAGTAGAAACAGAGAAACTGAGGTAAACATATCCATGTTCATATAACTGGCAGAGATCTGAGAGATCATCTTGCCCAGTGTGTATGAACAGACATCCCTACCATTGTCAGAATTTTCTGACAAGTGGTCAGTCAGTCATCCACTTAAAAGATTTTTCCAATGATTAGGAATCTGCACCATCCAAGAGAAATCTTTTCCATATTTCATCATTATTCAGTTCTGCTTCAGTCGTGTCTGACTCTTCACAACCCCATTTGGGATATTCTTGGCAAAGATGCTGGAGTGGGTTTGTCATCACTTGTCCAGCTCATTTTATAGAGGAGGAACTGAAGCAAACAGGATTAAATGACTTGCCCAGGGTCACACGTATCTGAAGCCAGCTTTGAACTCATGAAAAGAAGTCTTCCTTATTCCAGGATAAATGTTCTACCCACTTTTCCACTTTCCATATTTAGATATTTCTAATTGGGGGAAATTTTTATTTCATGCCTGCCAAAATCTTCCCACTCCTACGGTTTTCACCTGTTGCTTCTAGATTGTTCATTTATAGTATTCACGTATTTTAAATTCTTCCCCCCTCTTCTCTCCTCCACTCACTGAGAAGGCAAAAAAAAAAAAAAAAAGGCCATATGAAATCATGTCAAACATTTTCATGTTAGCTATGTTGAGGAAAAAAATAAGAATAAATAAAGTTAAAAGAAGTATATTTCAATCTGTTCTCAAAAACTTATCAGTTCTCTCTCTAGATATAGATAGATTTTCCTTCATGAGTCCTTTGAAACATCTTGGATTATTGTGATCAGAGTAGCTAAATCTTTTACAGTTGATCATCATTACAATATTGTGACTGTAGACAGTATTCTCCTGATTCTGTTCGTTTCACTTTGCATGAATTTATGCCTTTCCAGATTTTTCTGAAACTATTTTGCTCATCATTTCTTATAATCCAACCATGATCTATCATGATCATATACCACTTGTTTAGCTATTCCCCAATTTCCAATTCTTTGTTACTAGAAAAAGAGCTGCTATAGATATAAATATTTTTGTATTTATAAATCCTTTTCTTTATCTTTGATTTCTTTGGGCATAACTCCAAATTGTTCTTCTGAATGGTTAGCTTAGTTCACAAGTCACTGCATTAGTATGCATTTGCAACAGTGGATTTTCACATCCCCTCTAATATTTGCCATTTTCCTTTTCTACATTATTGCCTAATCTGATAGGTTTGTAGCAGTATTTCAGGGTTGTCAATAATGATTTAGATCAAGGCTTCTTAAACCCCTTTTGTCTGATAAATTTTTATGTGATCCTGGATATATAATATATAAAAAATAGGTTTGCATATCAAACATTTACTAATAATAAATCATAATTTCACACCCCCACATTCAGTTACATCACTCCACTGTGGGGTCATGATCCACAGTTTAAGAAGCTTTGAAGAAGCCTTTTTTCACATAATTGTAGAAAGCTTTGATTTCTTGTACTGAAAATTGTCTTTTTATATCCTTTGATAACTAACTTATCAACTGGAGAATGACAGCATTCTTATAAATTGAGAAACTAGGCCTTTATCAGAAATAAATTCTTTGCCATAAATTTTTCCCAGTTTCCTTCCTTCCTTTTAATCTCTGCTGCACTGATTTTGTCTGCGCAAAACCTTTTTACTTTAGTGTAATCAAAATTATCAATTTTACTTCCCATGATCCTCTCTGTCTCTTGTTTGTTCGTAAATTCTTCCCTTATCCATATATCTGAGTAAAATACTTCACTTAGGCCCAACCACAGCCCCTGGAAGCCCTATTTCAATGATCTTAGAAAGACATGGAAAGACTTGTACAAAATGCTGAAGAATAAATCAAACTGAACTAAGAAACTTTTGTATGCAGTCATAGCAATATTGTTTTAATGACAACTATGAGGCTTCATTTCCAAAATATATAGGGAATTGACTCAAATTTATAGAATTCAAGGCATTCTCCAGTTCATAATTGGTCAAAGAATAATAACAGACAATTTTCAGATGAAGAAATTGAAACCATTTCTAGTCATATGAAAAGGTGCTCTAAATCACTATTGATTAGTGAAAATTAAGACAACTCTAAAGTATCACTACATACCTCTTAGATAGGCTAAGATGACAGGAAAATATAATGATGAATGTTGGAGGGAATGTGGAAAAACTGGGACACTAATACATTGTTTGTGGAGCTGTGAATAGATCCAACCATTCTGGAGAACAATTTGGAACTATTCCCAAAAGGTAATCAAAATGTGCATACCCTTGGATCCAGAAGTGTTTCTACTGAGCTTATATCCCAAAGAGATATTCAAAGGGACCCACTGTACAAAAATGTTTGTGGCAGCCCTTTTTGTAGTGGCAAGAAACTGGGAACTGAGTGAATGCCCATCATTTGGAGAATGACTGAATAAGTTAGGTTATGTGAATGCTATGGAATATTAAATTATTTTTCTATAAGAAATGATCAGCAGGATGATTTCAGAGCGGTCTGGAGAGACTTACATGAACTGATGCTAAGTGAAATGAGCAGAAACAGGAGATTATTGTACATGACAACATCAATATTATAGAACGATCAATTCTGATGAACATGACTCTTTCCAACAACAAAATGATTGAAGCCAGTTCCAATGATCTTGTGATGAAGAGAGCCATCTACACCCAGAGAACTGTGGGAACTGAGTGTTGTGGATCACAACATAGCATTTTCAACTCTTTTTGTTGTTATTTTCATGCATTTTGTTTTTTTCTCATTTTTTCCCTTTTGATCTGATTTTTCTTGTGCAGCAAGATAATTGTATAAATATGTATGCATATATTGGATTTTATATATATTTTAACATGTTTAACATATATTGGATTGCCATTGGATTAACATCTATAGCCATCTAGAGGAGGGGGTGCAGATGAGGGTGGGAATTTGGAAATAAGGTTTTACAAGGTCATTGTTGAAAAATTGTACATGCATATGTTTTAAAAATAAAAAGCTTTAATAAAAAAAGAGGAAAATACAACAACTTTGAGAATATCAATCAATAAATAAAAATTTTAAAAAGAACAATTTTGAGAAATCAAATCCTTATCTTGATATATGTTGTGAGATGTTGGGCTATACCTAATTTCTGACAAACTGCTTTCCAATTTTCTCAGCAGTTTTTGTTTGTGAATATGGCATAATTTTGTCAGTAAGTTTTTGTCTCAAAAGCTTAGATCTTTGGATTTATTAAACATTGGGTTACCATGTCATTTACTGCTATGTATTACATATACCTCATCTATTCCACTGATCCTATACTCTTATTTTTTTTTAGCCAGAATCAGATTGTTTTCATGATTACCACTTTTTAGCACAATTTGAGAGCTAGTAAGGCTAGGCCATCTTCCTTCACATTTTTTCATTGATTCCCTTGATAAATTTGATCTTTTGTTCTTCCAGATGAATTTTGTAATTTTTTTTCTAGCTCCTAAAATACTTTTTTGGTAGTATGATTTGCATGGCACTGAATAAGAAAATTAGTTTAGGTCAAATTGCCATTTTTATTATATTGGCTTGACCAACATATAAGCAATTAATATTTTCCCATTTGTGTAAAAAGTGTTTTGTAATTGTGTTCTTCTCATTCTTGAGTTTGTCTTGGTAGATAGAGTCCCAAGTATTTTGTATAGTCTAGAGTTATTTTACGTGGAATTTCTCTATCTCTTGCTGCTAGACTTTGTTGGTAATATCTTTATATTAACGATTTATATGGGTTTATTTTATATCTTGCAAGTTTACTAAAGTTCATTGTTTTACGTAGGTTTTTAGTTGATTCTCTAGGGTTCTCCAAGTATACCATTATATCATCTATAAAGAATAATAGTTATGTTTCTTCATTGTGTATTTCAATTTTTTCAAAATCTTTTTGTCTCATTGTTATTGTTAGCATTTTTAGTAAGATATTAAATCATAGTGATGATAATGGGTATTCTTATTAGATCTTATTGGAAAGGCTTATTATATTATTATATTATTATCTTATTATAGATGATGCTTGTTAATAGATTTAGGTAGATACTACTTACCATTTTGAGGAAAGCTCAATTTATTCATTTGTTTCCTAGAGTTTTTAGTTGCAATGATTATAATGTTTTATCAAAAACTTTTTTGCATTTATTGAGATAATCATATGATTATTAGTATTGATGCGGTCAGTTATACTGATTGCTTTCCTAATACTGAACCAGCCCTTCATTTGTATTATAAACTCTATCTAGTTAGGGTGTATGATCTTTGTGATACTCTCTTATAATCTCCTTGCTAGTATTTTATTTAAAATTTTTGCATCAGTATTATTATTATTTTTTTTTTTTTGCTGAGGCAGTTGGGGTTAAGTGATTTGCCCATGGTCACACAGCTAGGAATTGTTAAGTATCTGAGACCACATTTGAACTCAGGTCCTCCTGACTTCAGAGCTGGTGCTCTATCCACTGCACCATCTAGCTGCCCCTTCATCAATATTCTTTAGGAAAATTGACCTTCACTATTCTTTCCTCTTGTTTTTGCTCTCCTGGTCTAGGTATCAGGGCCATATTTATGTCATAAAAGGAATTTGGCAGGATTCTTCTAGTTTTGTTTTCTCATGTCAAAGGGGCCAAATTGAATTCCCCCTTCCACATGACAGTCCTTCACATATTTGAAAATAGCTATCATTTAAATTCAAGCCAACCAGCACATGAAATGTTTATTATAGGCAAGACACTATGCTGGGTAACAGGCACAAAAAGAAAGCAAACACCATCTTTCTGGTGTCTTTTGGAAGAATACATATATAAAGATAAATTAATAAAAGATCATTTGAAGGGAGACAATGCACCAATGTGCCCATTCTCAATCTCCTCCTCTCCAGGCTAAACATTCCTAGTTCTGTCATTATATATATTTTTGGTATGGCATAATTTCCATTTTGCTTTCTATCTTGGTTACCTTCCTCTGGCTTCACTATATTCTGACAATATTCTTCCCAGAATGTGTCACCTAAATCTGAAGAGAGTATTATTCTCTATTCAGTCTAACAAGAGCAGAGTACAGAAAGACTGTAATCAATTGAAGTATCTGCTCTGTGCCAGGCAAAGTATGTGATGTTAGAGTTTACATGGTGTTTCTCTTGCATTAAGAGGTCAACAAGAAGAGACAAAGTGAAGGAGACTTCAAAACCCCAAGAATATGTGGACTGAAATTTAGGGGAGTAGCATATTTTTAAGGCAGATCCCCAGGACTATTCTTCTGGTTCTCTCATATCTTTTGCCTTCCACTCATCTCCAATCAGCGATTTTTATATAGACTTTAACTATATACCTTAGGGTTTTGTTTTGTTTTGTTTTGCTTACCATCATTCTGGATGCAGCTGTTTCAACGGAGGGGGCTAAATAATATATCAGTGTACCGATTAATTACCAGGACCTATGGTCTAGTGAACAAAGCAATAGATTGAAGAAAACTGAATTATGACATAAAAAGTTTGAGAGAGATAATTTTTGGATAATTAATCATTTATATAATCATGCTAGCAGATAATTAATAAAAGGGGTCAGCGACACTCTCAAATGCCAAAGATCTGTCATAGAACCCACTCTATGCTTATATGTCCTTGAAAGAGTGGTGTCCCTGGGGTGGCAATCGATTCTGGTTAATGACTAATGAGAAGAATATTATGAGAGGTGGGCTTATTCTAATGAGGGGTTAGAGGACATGACTGATCACTCAGTTCTGGTCAAAGAGATTTATCAATACCATATCACTCATCTGATAAAAAGGAGATCCACATTTTCCCAAACTTGTCTGAATAAAATATAATGGACCAGAATTCTTTAATTCAACTAACCTAAATTGTCTTTACCTTTTAAACAGATCTGAGTTTTCCCTCTCGGTATTAGTCCTGTACTTCTAAGGCTGCCTAAATAACCTACAGGGGCTAATTTCAGAATGAGAAAGTAAAAAAGGAAAAAAAAAAAAAAACCTTAGTCCTATTTCAGTAATTAGTTATTAATACAAGAGAGAAATAATCACTTTTCTCATAAATTTAAATCTAAATGCAGACATTTAATGGTTATATATGTGTGTGTATGTATTATATATATATATATATATATATATATATATATATATACAACCATGTCATTTAATTTTTCTGAGTCTCACTTTGCCCATCTGTAAAACTGGGATTTATAATACTTAATACTCTAGGTCATAAAATTATGAGGAAAACATGGCATTTGCCAGCAAAATGTAAGTTATGTCTTACTTAGGGAGATATAGAAAATAAGAGGGGGACAAAGGTCATGGAAAGTACCTTTCACCCCAAGCTTAAGAAAGTACAATGCTAAATCCTTTTCAGACCCAAGAAAGGAAGTATGAGGCCATCATATTGTCACTAAGTACCACAAAGTAAGTATTAGCATCAAACTATCTGGAAATAATCATTGGTAATGTAGCCATACTTAATTGCCATGGTAACTAAATGCTTTGACAAGAATTCCATTTTAAAAATGAAAAAAATGAGGTAGAGAGATTAAAATGATTCCTAAACATGTCCACAACATCAAGATTCAGTTTCTTTTGTTGCTGTTACAATTTTGCTACATTGTCACCTGTTAAGCTAAAATCTGGTCTCAGACACCTATTAGCTATTTGAATTTGAGCAAATCATTTAACCTTTTTGCCTTAGTTTCCTTGATTGTAAAATGGGGTAGTAATTAATAAATAGTTATTAAATATTATATATAAATATTATTAAATTAAGAATTAATAATAATACATTAAAATTTTAAAAAATATTCCAGGGTTGTTGTAAGAATTGAGTTATTTAAATCAAATATTTGAGCTCTGAGCACAGTGCTCAGATATTATGTAAATTATTATTATTATTATCATTATATTCCATGTTCCTTTAACCCCAAAATTTTCTACTTTCTTCAGTTAAGGAGGTGCTGTTAAAGAGGTTTAAAAAAAAGGTTATGTTGATGGTACAACTAATGGATTGCTCTTTATAATAATAGCCTATTTCAATAAGCACTGACTCTGGTGATAGAGAGAAATTAAATCAACATTTTTATCTTGAGGCAAAGTCAGTGAATTTTAACAAAAAGACTAAGAATCAAAAAATAGAGCTGAAAAAGGCCTTTTTTAGGTTGTAAATTCTTTATTTTTTATTAAAGTTTTTTATTTGTAAAACTTATTAATGCTTTTTTTCAACATTGACCCTTTTCAACATTGACTCATGTATAACCTTCTGTTCCAAATTTTCCCTCCTTCCTACCACCCCCTCCCCTAGATGTCAGGTAGTTCAATACATGTTAAATATGTTAAAAATATATGTTAAATCCAATATATGTATACATATTTACACAGTTATGTTGCTGCACAAGAAAAAATGGATCAAGGAAAAAAACCCTGAGAGAAAATGAAATGCAAGCAAACAACAACAGAAAGAGTGAAAATGCTATGTTGTGTTCTACACTCAATTCCCACAGTCTTCTCTCTGGGTGTAGATGACTCTCTTCATCACTGAACAAGTGAAACTGGTTTGAATCCTCTTATTGTTGAAGAGAGACACGTTCATCAGAATTGATCATCATATAATTTTGTTGCCATGTACAATGACCTCCTGGTTCTCTTCATTTCACTCAGCATCAGTTCATTTAAGTCTCCCCAGGTTTCTCTGGAATCATCCTGCTGGTCGTTTCTTACAGAACAATAATATTCTATATCCTTCATATACCATCATTTATTCAGCCATTCTCCAATTGATAGAGAATCAATTTCCAGTTTTTAGCCACTACAAAAAGGGCTGCCACAAATATTTTTGCACATGTGGGTCCCTTTCCCTTCTTTAAGATCTCTTTGGTAGAATCTCTTCTGGGTCAAAGGATATGCACAGTCTGATAGCCCTTTGGGCATAGTTCCAAATTGCTCTCCAAATAGTTGGATCCCTTTACAACTCCACCAACAATGTATCAGTGTCCCAGTTTTCCCACATCCCTCCAATATTCCGCATTATCTTTCCCTGTCTCCTAGCCAATCTGACAGGTGTGTATTGGTACCTCAGAGTTGTTTTAATTTGCATTTCTTTAATCAATAGTGATTTGGAACACTTTGAAAAAGAACTTTAGAAAGACCTTAGATTCTTAACCTCAGGTCTGTTAACTTGTATGTATATGTATATGTATGTGTAGATGTTTGGTTATATATGTATATGTGTATATCTACATAGATATATCTATATATATAAAAGTTATTTATATCTGTGTGTATGTATGTATGAATATATATGCATAGATAACTATTGTCATCCAGTTGTTTGTCACATCCCTTTGTGGGGGTCTTTGTGACCCCATTTGGAATTTTTTGGCAAAGACACTGAAATGTTTTGCCATTGCCTTCTCTGGCTCATTTTTCAAATGAGAAACTGAGGCAAACAGAGTTCAGTAATTTGCCCAGGGTTACACAACTAGTAAATGTCTGAGGTCAGAATTGAACTCGGCTCCTCCTGATTGCAAGACTGATGCTATATTCTATGCCACCTAGAACCTAGTATCTTTTTGTCCTTCCATAGAATTGATTATTCTTTACCTGGAGTCCATGGACTTCACCAGCTGTCAGAAGTCCATGACACAAAATAAGGTCACTCTTGCCTAAGATAAATAGTTGACCATCTGTGGTATGTGGGACAAATCTACCCTCCAGTCTATTTTTGTATGACTTTTGAGCTAACAATGTTTTTTACAGTTTTAAATCAAGTTTCATTGCATTTTTTAAATGTAGAAACTATTGTTAGTTCACAGGATTGTACAAAAACAGACATGAGACTAGTTTTGGCCCAAACATCATAGTTTCCTGATCTCTGATCTCGTGTGCATATCTGTGGTGGAACTCTGGTTTGGCTCCCAAATTGTGGCTGTTTGTTGTAAAAGAAAAATGTGATTTCTTCAAATTCATTACACTGATTCTATGCTCTAAAAGTAGTCTAGTCTCTACAGAAAGGTAGTGTTCCATTCCCTTATCATAGGGGAAGTAGGACTCTGGGATCAGCAAAATCTTTACAATGTAAGAGGCTCTTGGTTTCAAGGATTCTGATTTACTGAACCAGGAGGGCCATAGGGAGAAAAACTTGGTGAGCCTCTTCCAATATCTTCTCTTTGTCCATAATTTGATGCTTCAAAGGAAAATAAAAGATTTCAATGTGGTTTTGACTTCAAAGCAACATAAAGTTGAGAAATTAAGGGTGGAGATAGGGAGAAAGGAAATCACATTTGACCCCATGGTAAAAATCTTAAGCTGACTTGAATAATATAGAATAATAAGTTTGGGTATTTTATAGTTATATTTGAAAATCCATCCAACATATTGGATTATATCTCTTTTGAGTTTGTGATTTTCTTACTACCTTGAAAAGAATGCTTCCTAATAATATCTAGTCCATAGACATGGGCTATTCTTAAGAAAGGTAGCTGAGGGGCCCCCAAGCATGTTTTTTCCTATACACAGAGGAGGCACTCAATTATGAGTAAATGAATGAATGTTCTTTACATACAGGTTATATTTGACACAGAAGCCTAGTATAACAAACACATCCAGAAGATGGGGATGGAATACAGTCGATCCATTTGACTGTCAAAGTTTCCTAAATCTTTGGGGATAAGGTTTCTGTGGGTCATCATCTCTACTCTTCCCTGGATGATTCTTCCTATCTGGGTGATAATCAGCTTAGGTGAAGAAGAGTTCAGTCATCTAGAGAGAAAGTAAATTACTCCCCAAAGAGCTATCCATGCAGGTCACAGGGTTGTCTCTGAAGGGATTAAATGATCCAAGTGGCTTAATTTCTATTGATCTGCATAGTCACCTGCTCCTCTTTCTTTTTAAATTAAGAAGCTAAATTCTGCTAGGGCTCACAGTGCTATAAGGTCTTAATCTAAAACTTCAAATCATTTTTGAAGACATAAATCAACCTTTCTCTTTCATTCCCCTTGAGCAGCAAGAACTATCAGTGCTCCAGCAAGTCCCAGAGAATTCGTGATCACATAATTAGATCTAGCAAGCTATTCCCACTCAGTTCTGTGAGAAGGAAAAGAGGCAGAATTCACAGATTGAGTAGGCTTTGTTTGTTTTGTGAAGTTATTTAACATCCCCAGCAAATGCTGTTAAGATTTATGAGCACATTATATATTCAAGGCATATTCAGGGGTTGAGAATAGTGTTTTTATTGTGTGTGTTTTTTCATGTTGTTGAAACCATGAATGCCACAAATTCTGGTGGTACAAAATAATTACAGTGTGGTATGTAATTTTTCCTCTGGCACAACAATACAATAATCTCAAGTTTAAATTGCATAATGTTAGATTGAGTATTTAATATGAAATAACATCTGTTGTTACAACCTGAGCTGTGACACTTATGTCAAACTGGAGTCAGGTTAAAACAGTTATTATCCTGGGGCTCATTCTCTTTCTCTTTTTTGTTTACTTGGGTTAAGTAAGAAGATTTTCTGAAATTTTCCCTGTCTTATTCAGTAAAAGGATTAACTTTTGGCAGGGCACTAGAGGGGATTTGATCTATTCAAAGAGGAGATTATTGTAACTTTTGATGCTTTGGGATTTCTAGTATCCTTAAGGAGCATCCCATTGAACATCAAGGAGGTGGGCTGACATCTCTGCTATCTCTATTTTGTAGCTCAGAATACTGAGACCCTTAGAGGGCCAGGTTTAGTGTAGGCCTAATGGCATCAAGCTATCATTCTTTTTCATTTGATTTAAAGAACAGGAATTACTGGAGCCTTTTGTTATATACTGGGAATAAGGAAGAGAAAGTAGATCCAGTATGACACATTAACCACAAAAAAAAAAGGGACCCTGCTCTCACTAGGAGTCCCTTCACAGAAATCAAATATTCAATAGAAAGCAATTGATAAATTTTGTTTGCCCAAAATAATATATATGTATGTATATATATATAAAATCCCCCCCAAATAATTTTAAAAAGATGATGGCAAGCAGTTCTATATACAATTGTATATTCAATTTATTAAAAGATAGAAGTTATGTGTTTTATCTTTAGCAAGGTTTTTTGTTGTTCAATCATTTTCCAGTGTTCCTGACTCTTCGTGATTCCTTTTGGAGTTTTCTTGGCAAGGACGCGCTAGTGGTTTGTCATTTCTTTCTCCATTTGTAAGGTAGCAATGATGGATTCAACTCAGGTTTTGTTACTGTTTATTGTTTTCATTTGCATAGCTATAAACAGCATTTACAGAATTACAGAGTTTTCATTTAGTTTTCTCCTTTTATAATTTTACTACAATACAAAGTAGTGGAAAGATAGACTGAGTCAAGAAGACATAGTAATATGATACAGTGGAGTCAGAGGACTTAGCTCAAATATTCCCATTGCCACTTACTGTCTTCAATAGACAAATTACTTCTAACTGGCCCTTAGTTCCTCATCTGTAAAAATAAGGGGGTTGAAAGAGATACTAAAGAAAGGAAAGGGACCTGTATGTGCCAAAATGTTTGTGGCAGCCCTGTTTGTAGTGGCTAGAAGCTGGAAAATGAAAGGATGTCCATCAATTGGAGAATGGTTGAGTAAATTGTGGTATATGAATGTTATGGAATATTATTGTTCTGTAAGGAATGACTAGCAGGATGAATACAGAGAGGACTGGTGAGACTTACATGAACTGATGCTGAGTGAAATGAGCAGAACCAGGAGATCATTATATACCTCAACAACGATACTGTTTGAGGATGTCCTGATGGAAGTGGATCTCTTCGATAAAGAGAGCCTTAATTGATCAGAAGCAGCTACACCCAGAGAAAGAACACTGGGAAATGAATATAAACTGCTTGCATTTTTGTTTTTCTTCCCGGGTTATTTATACCTTCTGAATTCAATTCTCCCTGTGCAACAAGAAAACTGTCCAGTTCTGCACAAATATATTGTATCTGGGATATACTGTAACCTATTCAACATGTAAAGGACTGCTTGCCATCTGGGGGAAGGGGTGGAGGGAAGGAGGGGAAAAATCAGAACAGAAATGAATGCAAGGGATAATGCTGTAAAAAATTACCCTGGCATGCGTTCTATCAATAAAAAAATATTAAAATTTTAAAAAAAATAAGGGGGTTGAACTAAATGAATTCCTTTCTAGCTCTAAAGAGGCAATACTGTAATTCTGTATTTCTCCACCAACATTAAGTAGGTCAAATCATTTAATCTCTGAAAATTGAAGTTTAAGGAGAAGCCCTCCCAAATTCCTTTCCAAACAACTAGAAAACCATCACAGAATTTATGTAGAAGCAGGGAAGCAGCTTACCAACAGAAAGGTCTGTGTCAGGTGGGAGAGGAGCTAGGTGCAAGAGCTGCAGCACCATTCACCCTCATAGCAGGGATCTTACAGCAAGCCTCCAAGCCTGAAGCAATTCTGCATCTAGGGCCTACTCTCCTGCCAGGTAGGCAAGGGAGCAGTCTGTATTGCACAACAGGGCTTTGACCCCATTACTGACTCACTGCTCATGAGTAGGCTGAGCCAACATAATAAAAATGGTAATTCTACCTTAATTAACCAGTTTATTCAGCGCCATACGAATCACTGTTGAAAAATATTTTATAGAGCTAGAAAAAATAATGAAATTCATCTGGAAGAACAGAAGCTCAACGATGTCAAAGGAATCGATGAAAATAAAGGGAAGGAAGGTGGTATATAACTACCTTTGGTTTCAAACTGCAGTATAAAGTGGTAATTATCAAAATAATCTGATACTAGCTAAGAAACACAGATTAGGTATAAATTAAATTAGAGTAAATAATTATAGTAATCTAGTGTATGATAAACCTAAAGACCTAAGCTTTTGGAACAAAAACTCATTTGACAAAAACTTCTGGGAAAACTGAAAAATACTAACATTTTCATATTATATACCAAGATAAAGTCAAAATGGGTACATTATTTATACATAAAGGATGATAATCATAAGCAAATTAAGAGCATGGAATAGTTTATTTATCAGATATATGGATAAGGGAAGAATTTAGGATCAAAAAAGATAAAGCGAGAATTACAAAATGTAAAATAGATTATTTTGATCATATTAAAGTTAAAAGATTTTGCTGAAACAAAACCAATGCAACCAAAATTATAACAAAAGCAGAAAATGGGGTGGGGTGGGAAGGAAGAGATTGTTGTAATAAGTATCTCTGATAAAGGCCTCATTTCTCAAGTACATAGAGAAATGAATCAAATTCATTAAAAATACAAGTCATTTCCCAATTAGATAAATGGTCATAAGATATAAATAGGCAGTTTTCAGACAAAGAAATCAAAAATAGTCATATGAAAAATGCTCAAAATCACTATTGATCAGAGAAATGAAAACAACTCTAAGGTACCACCTCATAACTATCATTTTGACTTAGATGACAAAAAAACAAAAATGATGGGTTTTAGAGAAAATGTGGGAAAATTGGAACACTAATGCACAATTGGTGGAATTGTGAACTGATCCAGTCATTCTGGAGAGTACTTTGGAACTATGCCTAAAGGGATATAAAACTATGTATACCTTTTGATCAACAATACCGCTACTAAGTCTATATCTCATATGCATTTAAAAACAAGGTGGGAAGAAGGATCTATTTGTGCAAAAATATTTATAGCAGCTCTTTTTGTGGTGGCTTAGAATTGGAAATTGAGGAGATGTCTATCACCTGGGAAATGACTAAACAAGCTGTGGTATATGTTTGTACTCGAATATTATTATGCTATAAAAAATGACAAGATGATTTCAGAAAAATCTTGAAGGACTTACATAAACTGATACATAATGAAGTGAGCAGGAAAATGTTGCACACAGTAATGGCAATATTGTCTAATGAAGAACTGTGAATGACTTAGCTATTTTCAGTAATATAATGATCCGAAACAATCCCAAAGGACTAATGATGAAGCACATTACCCATCTCCAAAGAAAGACTTGATATTGATTGAATACTACCTTTCACTTTCTTTCTTGCATTTTTTCTTTTGAGTCTCTTATACATAATGATTAACATAGCAATGTTTTACACAATTGCAAATATATAATGCATATCTGATTACTTACTGCCTCAGGCAGGGAAAAGAAAGGGGAGGGTTGAGATTTGGAATTCAAAATTATAAATAAATTAAGTTTTCAAAAATTGGGGGGAAAATCCATTCCTTATAAATAAATGAATAGATAAAGCACTCTTGATATGTAGAAAGCATTGTGCTAAGTATAGTGAATGCAAATAGAAAAACTTAAGAGTCTTGCTCCTGCTCTGATATAGGAAACAACACACATGCAAGATTTTTGTTCCAAGTCAGATGGAAAAGTCCAATGGTCCTTAAGGTGCAACAGCAAAGCAGATGTTAGTGCCTCTTTTATTTAATGTCATTTCTACTGATAAAATCAGTAGTTCCTGGGCCAAAAGATATGAAGTTTCGTAACTTTCACTGATAATTCTCTATTTCTGCCCAAAATTGTCAGAGCATTCCACAGTAGTATGTCTTACAAGGAATCATCATGTTTGTTTCCTAATGCCCTACCAATATTTAATTTTTTTCATCTTCTTCCATCTTTATTAATAATAAATAATATAGTGATACCTCAGAGTTCTGAAGTATCAGATAATTACATCAGAAATGTTTTAATTTGCATTTATATGATTATTAAGTTTTGAATACTTTTTTAAGTGATAATAATTTATGGATATTTGTTAATGCTTTCCCCCTCAAAAAAAAAAAACTGATTTATTTTACTTTTTGACTGTTTACTTTTGTTGGGAAAAGAGAAAGACTCTTAGAAAGTGATATCAAATGCTCTCAATCTTATTCAAGACAGAAGGTTAAATAATAAGTTTGGGGATGAGCATAGCAGGGGTCAGGACAAGTGGAAAGTAGCAATTAAATTATTAAATTAAATATTACCTAGGTTAATCCTAAATCCAGGTCTGTGCCTTTTGATGGTGCTTGATAATTCCCCAACCTTAAATCATGCCTTAAATTATGATTATAGAATCATTTTATGTCTTCACTGAAAGCTTTAAACATATTTAGTTTTTTAAACATTTTAACAATGGTGTTTTCCAAAATCTGCTTTATGTTAACCCATTCTTACCCCAGAGACCAGGGTTTTTAAAGAAACTATGTGCCAAGTCCTTTCAAAGGACACACAAATCTCTTTCTACAGATTGTGGGGAAAATTTGTTTTGAGTTCCTACTAGTATGTCTCAACTTTATATAACATTCACCCCTATAAGATATTTGATTTGGCTTTGTCTACCTTTTGTGATTGTTTGGTCATTTCAATCATGTCCAACTCTTTATGACCCCATTTGCATTTTCTTGGCAGATACTAAAGTGATTTTCCATTTACATCTCTAGCTCATTTTACAAATGAAGAAACTGAGGCAAACAGGGTTGAGAGATTTGCCCAGGATCATACAGCTAGTAAATGTTTGGGCCTGGGTTCCTGATTTAAGACTCAGCACTCTGTATACTATGGTGTCACCTAGCTAGGTCAACCTACTTATTTTATTTTATGCATTTAAAAGCATTCTGTGAAAGGATCCATAGACTTCAAAAGACTGCTTATGACCCACAAAAAATTTAATATTCTTTCTCTAGTCCAACCTACTTTAGGTCGCAGAACTACTTCATGTCAAAGTCAAGAAATTAACCCAATTTTTTTTACTTTAAATCTAGAGTTCTTTCCATTATACTACATTGCCTTCTGCTTATTTGGGGAGTTTCCATTAGTTCCACAATTAAGTTTAGCAAATATTTATTAAACTTCTACTATATTTGTGGCACAGTATAAGTAATGTGTTCTTCTCCTTGTACAATGAACAGAAGTGGAATTACTACCTAATCATGAAGAAGGGAAAAAATCATACAGTTATCTCTTAATCTCTTCTATAGCAATTTTGGTCTATTTTCCATATTTAACACTTAATTATATAGTACTTTTTTTCCTGCTTCCTGTTTTATGTATTAATCTTATTATCCAGATAGATCATAAACTCCCTGAGGGCACAGCTACTATTGACACAATTGGTATCCTATCTGGACTAGCATCTGAATCTCTAAAAGCACTTCTTGGTTAGTTAATGTGACTGGGCAAAAGCATGGAGTTCCTAGGATGAAGGATGCAAAAATTGGAAGGCTAATGATTAGGCCATTATGCTTCTGTTCTTGCTTCTCAGTCAGGCCCAGAGGCCCAGACTACTGATTAATGATTCCCAGAAATGATTTGACTGTGAATCTGCATCTCACTAGCTATATAGATGCTGCTAAAGAAGTGTTTTATGTGATGAGACACAGTATTCTTATGTCTCGGTTCCTTAATTTATATGATAGAGTGCAATTAATATGCTTTTTTTTTTTTTGAAGAGGAAAGTACATGATAGATCTATGCTTGAAAGCAGGGACTGGCTGCTCTTTCTATTTATATTTCCAATATTTATCTCAGTGCCTTTTGTATATACTAAGTACTTAATAAATGCTTTTTTATTCATCTATTGATTAAAAAAAAACAGTAATATTGCAGTGGGTTGAAATTTTCAAACTAATTATTCATTTGTTCTGTTCTCTCCAACATGGTTTGAATCCAGCCGCCCACAGTTCTGCTCAATCTCAAGACCGGCCTACTGCGACAGTATCACCTCTACGGACCCAAAGCTCTCCATCCCGCCTGCCAGCCACAGGGATCAGGCCACATACCATTGTGTCTCCACAGCACCTCCACCAGTCTCCGATTCAGGTCATCTCCGGAGCACAGTGCCCCAGACCTGTCATCCCACTCACATCAGCAGCCTCCGCCATCACACCTCCTAATGTCAGTGCAGCCAACCTGAATGGAGACATGGGCAGTGGGCCCATCGGTAGCTTGATGACTTCCAGCCCAACCAACACAGCCTGCAAAACAGAGGAGAAAAAGAATGAAAAGGTAATCAGTCTTGTGACTAAAGCCTCACTTGTAAGAACCAATGGAAAATAACAAATGCTCTCAAAGCTTCTATTTTCAGCTGGAATTCAGGTACTTTAAGAACACAGTGACCAAAATCAAGAAAACTGGCTGGTATTTTGAGTAAAGTGGGCAGATTTTCCATTAAATTTCCATTTAATTTTCCACAATTTAAAAAATTAATTTTCCTATTAATAGGAAGGATTAGGAGGGAGTAGCCAAACCTTCTTCAGCTATTGTCCTGAGAAGAAAATTGGACCTATTTTACAGATAGATAACCTAAGGCAGAGTGATTATAAGTCTTAAGACAGTCACTGGCAGATCCCAGATTAGAATGTAAGTTTTTGAACCCACATCCTGGTTTCCTATCTGCCTAACTATACAAGTGGCTCTTGGGATATTTTAAAAATAAAAATGAACATTTTCCAACTAATATATATAAAGCTTCAAAGATATAAAGCTCCAATTAGATCTAAAAAAAAAAGGAATTCCCCCCAAAAAAGCTCGGCAGATTTTCATATGAAATCATATCATTCTCAATCTTTCTAGAATATTGCTTCTGCCTCCTTCGTCTTTTTGAGTAACTGAAAAGTTATTAACCTCAGTGGGCCTCAATTTCCCTCTTGTAATATGGAGGGGTTCAATGACCTCTAAAGTCTAACCTTTAAAGTTATCATCTTATGATCCCAGAGCCTAGCACAGTGTTTTTCATACAATTAATACTTGATGTTTGTTGGATTTAATTAACATGTTAGGATGAATTTAAATTAATTCAGGGTTTGGACATTTGTGAGTGTAGTTGGTGTTCACAGCAGTGCTCTAAAATTCTGTATATTCCAACAAAAAATAAATCCTTTGATGTTACTATCAGAGGAGAATGAATCTGGTCCACTGCGGCAATTTTATGTTCTTGTAGGCTCCGTTTTACATTGGCATATCAAAAATCTCATTCCTTTAATTTATCTTTATCTTCAGAAAAACAAGCGTTTTTCAAAAAAGAGAGGGCTTATGGCTAAGAAAGGGGGCTAGAGGGGAAAACATTTCATTTCTCTTGATGACTCCAGGGTGCTACTCATGTCACTCAGATCTAACAGTTCTAAATCCTCTGTAGAATACATTTACATTCTTCAACATTTCTACTGGATTTTTAAAATCTATACCTGTAACAGTGTGGGAGATGAGTGAATAAAAAAGGGAGATGATACATAGATGTAGAGTTTGAGATGATAGTGAATTGGAACAGATGTTTTAATCCAAAAAATACTAATTTTGCCTCAATTTATTTTGATAATTTGGAAGAAAAGAGCATGTTTGAACCCAAATTATTTTGAAGATAGTGGATTTGTAGGCCTGAACTTCTTTGGTTTCTCTAGTTGAATTGAAGTCCTTTTTTTTTTATAATATGATATTAGTTGAATATAATCCACAAACTTCCATTGGAGACTTGATAGGGAAAATGTACTAAAAATAACTCAACTAGAGCATAGGCAATGTAATAGGTCTTTGTATAAAGATGTGCAGGTATTTTCTACCATATTTATAGAGATATAAAGTAATGAACTATGGTTAGGATGCTCTCTTAGTAGGCTAAAAGTTTATCCATATTTCAGTCATTTCCCTTTTTTCTTCATGAAGCACTACTTGATTCTTTTTTATCTGTACTTATAGTATTTTCTACTATGAGCATAGTTACTATATATTTCAGAGTTAGGATCTTATAATATTTGGAGAAAATACTTAAAATGGATTTTCTCTCTCAAGCCACATCCCATTCACCTTCTAAAAGTAGTCTAAGAGCCTTAGCTTGTTTATTTTTTAAAAGCTATATTTCTGCCTCCTACCCCACCAATGTATTATCCCATTGGAGAAAAAAGGACAGAAATACAAAAATCCTTGTATCTAATGCACATAATCAAGCAAAGCAAATTTCAATATGTGCCAAGTCCAAACACTATAAGTTTCAATCTATCCCCTGAGTCTCACTTTAAAAAAATTTTTTTTTATTTTTAAAGCTTTTTATTTTCAAAACATCTGCATGGATAATTTTTCAGCATTGACCTTTACATAATCTTATGTTTCAGATTTTCCCCTCCTTCCCCCCATTTCCTCCCCTAGATGGCAAGCAATTCAATATATGTTATACATGTTAAAATATATGTGTAAACATATTTATATAATTCTCTTGTCGCACAAGATAGATCAGAAAGAAAGGAAAATGAATAAGAAAACAAAATGCAAGGAAACAACAATAAAAAAGAGTGAGAATATTATGTTGTGTTCCACATTCAGTTCCCACAGTCCTCTCTCTGGGGATAGATGGCTCTCGTCATCACAAGATCATTGAAATTGGCATCAGTCATCTCATTGTTGGAAAGAGTCACATTCATCAGAATTCATCTTCCTATAATATTGATGTTTCTGTGTACAATGACCTCCTGGTTCTGCTCATTTCACTTAGCATCAGTTCATATAAGTTTCTCTAAGCCTCTCTAAAATCATCCTTCTGATTGTTTCTTATAGAACAATAATATTCCATAACATTCATATACCATAATTTATTCAGCCATCCTCCAACAAATGGACATCTACTCAGTTTCCAGTTTCTTGCCACTATAAAAAGGGCTGCCACAAACATTTTTGCACATGTGGGTCCCTTTCCCTCCTTTAAGATCTCTTTGGGATATAAGTCCAAGAGAAACACTGCTGGGTCAAAGGATATGCACAGTTTGATAACTTTTTGAGCATAGTTCCAAATTGTTCTACAGAATGGCTGGATCTGTTCACGGTTCCACCAACAATGTATTAGTGTCCCAGTTTTCCCACATCCCCTCCAACATTTGTCACTATCTTTTCCTGTTATCTTAGCCAATCTGAGAGGTGTGTAGTAGTATCTCAGATTGTCTTAATTTGAATTTCTCTGATCAATAGTGATTTAGAGCACCTTTTCATATGAATAAAAATGGTCTTAATTTCTTCATCTGAAAATTGCCTGTTCATATCCTTTGAACATTTATTAATTGGCAAATGGCTTGAATTCTTATAAATTTGAGTCAGTTCTCTATATATTTTAGAAATGAGGCCTTTATCAAAATCCTTAAATGTAAAAATGATTTTCCAATTTATTGCTTCCCTTCTGATCTTGTCTGCATTAGTTTTGTTTGTATAAAACCTTTTTAACTTAATATAATCAAAATTATCTATTTGGTGTTCAATTATGAGTTCCAGTTCTTCTTAGGACAAAAATTCCTTCTTCCTCTACAGATCTGAGAGGTAAACTATCCTATGTTCTTCTAATTGGTTTATAATATCATTCTTTATGTCTAGATTATGAACCTATTTCAACCTTATCTTGGTATCCAGTGTTAGGTGTGGGTCAATGCCTAGTTTCTGCCATACTAGTTTCCAATTTTCCCAGCAGTTTTTGTAAAATAGTTTGACAAATAAGTTTGTCAAACACTAGATTGCTATAATTATTGACTATTTTGTCCTGTGATCCTAACCTATTGCATTGATCAACTATTCTATTTTTTAATCAGTACCAAATAGCTTTGATGACCGCTGCTTCATAATATAATTTTAGATCTGGCACAGTGAGGCCACCTTCATTGGCATTTTTTTTCATTAATTCCCTTGAAATTCTTGACCTTTTGTTCTTCCAGATGAACTTCTCTGTTTTTTTTCTAGCTTTGTAAAATAATTTCTTGGGAGTTTGATTGATTGTTGGGAGATTTCTTAGGAGTAAATAAGTAGATTTAGGTAGTATTGTCATTTTTATTATATTCACTCGACTTACCCAGGAGCACTTGATATTTTTCCACCTGGTTAGATCTGACTTTATTTGTATGGAAAGTGTTTTGTAGTTATGTTCATATAGTTCCTGATTTTCCCTTGACAGAAAGATTTCCAAATATTTTATGCTATCAACAATTATTTTGAATAGATTTTCTCTTTGTATCTCTTGCTGCTGGACTTTGTTGGTAATATGTAAAAATGCTGATGATTCTGTGGATTTATTTTGTATCCTGCAACTTTGGTAAAATTGTACATTGTTTCTAATAGTCTTTTGGTTGATGCTCTAGAGTTCTCCAAGTATACCACCATCATCTGCAAAGAGTGATAATTTGGTTTCCTCATTACCTACTCTAATTCCTTTAATCTCTTTTTCTTCTTTTATTGCCAAAGCTAGTATTTCTAATACAATCTTGAATAATAATGGTCATAGCGAGCAACCTTGTTTCACCCCTGATCTGATTGGGAATGATTCCAGTTTATCCCCATATGATGCTTGCTGATAGTTTTTAATAGATGTTACTGACTATGTTAAGGAGTATTCCTATACGCTCAAGTGTTTTTAATAGGAATGTATGTTGGATTTTATCAAATGCTTTTTCTGTATCTATTGAGATAATCATATGGTTTTTGTTAGTTTGGTTATTGATATAGTCAATTATGCTAATAGTTTTCCTAATATTGAACCAGCCCTGCATTCCTGATATAAATCCGATTTGGTCATGGTGTATTATCCCGGGGATGACTTCTGTAATCTCTTTGCTAATATTTTATTTAAGATTTTTGCATCAATATTCATTAGAGAAACTAGTCTATAATTTTCTTTCTCTGTTTTCAACCTACCTGGTTTAGATATCAGTATTATGTCTATGTCATAAAAGGAATTTGGTAGAAGTCCTTTGTTCCCTATTTTTTCAAATAGTTTATATAGTATTGGAGTTAATTGTTCTTTAAATGTTGGTAGAATTACATGTAAATTCACTTTGCCTTAGAGAAATTTTTTAGGGAGTTGATTAGCCACTATTTCTTTATCTAAAATGGGACTACTTAAATAATTTATTTCCTCTTCTGTTAACTTGGGCAATCTATATTTGTAGATATTTCTCTATTTCATTTAGATTATCAAATTTATTGGCATATAATTGGGCAAAATAATACCGAATTATTGCTCTAATTTCCTCTTCATTGGTGGAAAGTTCCCCTTTTCATTTTTGAGATTAACACTTTGATTTTCTTCTTTCCTTTTTCTAATCAAATTAACTAAATGTTGGTCTATTTTGTTGGTTTTTTCCATAAAACCACTGAGTCTCACTTTTTAAGAGGTGAGTAGCATGTTTCCTCATTGTTCTCAAACCATAATTGGTCATTTCTTTAATTAGAATTTTTTAAAAAGTAATAGCTTTTTATTTTCAAAATATAAGCAAAAATAATTTTCAACATTCACCCATGCAAAATCTTTTGTTCCAAATTTTTCTCCTTCCCTTCTCCCATCCCCTCTCCTAGAAATCAAGTAATCCAATCTATGTTAAACATATATAATTCTTCTATACATATTTCTACATTTATCATGCTGCAAAAAAAAATCAGATCAAAAAGGGGAAAAAATGGAAAAGAAAACAAAAAGCAAGCAAACAAAAACAAAAAAGGTGAAAATACTATGTTGTGATCCACATTCAGTCCCCATATTCCTCTCTCTGGATGCAGATGGCTCTCTTCATCACAAGTCTATTAGAACTGGCCTAAATCAGCTCATTGTTGAAAAGAGCCACATCCATCAGAATTAATCATCTCATAATGATTAGAGTTCTTAAGTCTTTTCCAAGTTGTTTGTTTTTAAAATGTTCTCCGGCTTCTGCTCTTGTCACTCTGCATCAGTTCACATCTGTCTTCCCAGTAGTATCTGAAACTGTGCCTTCAAAATTTCTTAGAACACAGCAGCATTCCACAACATTAATGTAGCCTGCCTTGTTCATCCTTGCCTAGTTGATGGGCAATCACTTAGTTTCCAGTTCTTTGCCATCTCCTTCATCATTTTTTATACCACAGTAATATTCCATTCCATTCTTATGGAACCATAACTTGTTCAGTCAGTCCCCAGTTAATGAGCATCTCCTCAGTTTCTTGTGGTGGCAAAGCTGCTATAAACAGTTTTGTACACGTGGGACCTTTACCAATAACTTTTATTTGCCTGGGATGCACCGCTTAGTCTGTGTCCTTATCTATCAAATGAGGGGATTGGTTAAGTAAAATCTGAAACCATGACCCTGGGCTTCAGTGTCCCCATCTGTAAAATAAGAGGGTTGCAGTAGATTAATCCAGTCAGAGTCTAAGAAACTCTGAGGTCCCTTAGAACTTTATGATACTTCTTCTCTTGATGCTCTGTCACCACATGATCACAGCTCTTTAGCTGTAAGAAACCTAAGGACCATCTAGACTTAATTTTATAAATAAGAGGGCTATTGCCAACATCTTGACTTACATTTTGCCACTGGATTTTGATTCTGATTCTAGAGGAGAGAATAAAGCTGAGGAGTTTGTTGTTGGGTGTCCTTCTCCCTCAATAATATTTACTTTTTCCAAATATATATAAAAATAGTTTTCAACGTTCATTTTAAAAGATTTTTGTGTCCAATTTTTTCTCCCTCCCTCCCTCTCTTCTCCCCAAGACAATAAGCAATCTGATACAAGTTATATATGCACAGTACTAGAAGCTGATGACTGCACATCTCTGCATCTCTTAAATCCAATTCATTTGTTGCAAGTCAAGACATCACCGTCCTGATGTCCTTTGTCTTCTTTAGGAACAACAAACAACCACTTTTTGACTCCTGTAAGTGTCACATACCACTTGTGCCGTTTGTGCATGATAGGAAGATTGCATTAATATTCTTCACTGATGACTGTAAACAAGGAATGCTTGAGGTTTTTGCTACTGCTACATTATCCTCCCCCTCAAAGCCTTAGAGGATAAGAATTTGGCACTGGATGGCCACACATCCTACAGGCACTCAGTTACTGCCCAACCTTTTTGACCCCATCTGCTCATCTGTAGCTTGGCTGATTTGCAGTTGAAAAATCAGTGTAGCTTTTAATCCATTCATTTCTATCTAATAGCAGTTTGCATGAAATGTAGCCAAATGTTATAAATCAGCAATGGTGGTAGATAGATGCTAGAGTATACTCTTAGTTTCCTAGTTGACCATCTGGCCCTGAAGCCTATTTGCTTCATTAAATGGAAGATGGGATATCTCAGTGGCCTTTAGGGCTGGTGAGAAGGAACATAATAAACCAGACTTGTAAATGGCGAGAGGTGTTTAACAGTTCTGTAAACATTTCCATTTCTTTCAGAAAATTGCATTGCCATGGTTCAGTGAAACAGAGAGAACTGGCTTAAATATGACTCATTGCTGTCCGTGATTGATACATTGTAGATTCGAGTTCTCAGGAATCAACATTGGAAGTGATATTTCAATGTCTGTGCCCTCCTAAGTGTGTTACTAATGAAAACCAGGGCTAAGGCTGCTTTCAGCATTCTCAGCCTGTTAGACACTTAACAAATATTTTGCTTTCACCCAGGGTTTACACTTTGCTAACAGTTCTCATACATCAGCAGTGAGGGTTTAGTCCAATAGACGCCATAGCTCCGTGCCTTTTGATTAAATTTGGCTTGGAAAGAAATCACAACCTACTTTTGAAAAACAAGAGGGTTGACAACTTTGCATCCTCCACCCCTGGCAGAATATGCTGCATTTGCAAGTTCCCCTGGATGTCCCTTAGTGACTGAGGTTCCTGGGACAAAAACTGGCCTGATACATACCCACTCTGTGGTTTAGGAACGTGCCATGTACACACAGAGTGAGAAGCTTATTCTATCCTCCTTCACGGTCAATTGAAATTATTATAAGATTATGAGAGCATTCAGTTGCCACAGAAATAGACATTGTTTAAACACCCAAGAGAATATGACGGAAGATCCTTCTCCATTTGCTGTAAGCAATACATGCAATTCACATTCTTGCATCTAAAATAATAACTTTTAGTCTTAATGACAAATCCACTCTTTCACTGATAGTTTTTCTCTTCTGAATTTCTCAGTCTGGTCGATTGACATCTCTTATGTTACAAAGGGGTGTAAAACATTCTGTTTGTTCCTGGAAGCATGAGTATAGCAACCAGTTAGTACTTTTTGTATACATCTAATGTATAATATATGCTTTCTGTATACATCTAATATATAATTTCCCTACATGTACACACCAGACACTTATCGACATTGTTATTTTTAGCATAATTATTGTCAGGATGTTGGCTAAGTTGTAGAGAATCTTTATCTTCTTCAATACAATTGGAAAGCCTTTACTAACAACTGGGAGGAAGGGGGGAAAAACACTACTTCTCACATTGGTACAGTGGAATGGCAGCAAAACTTGGAGTCATAAAACCTGAATTCAAATATCATTTCTTATGCTTGGTATCTGTGATCTTGGGCAAGTCAGTTATTCTTCCTGAAACTTAAGTTTCCTCATCTGTGAAACAAAAAGGTTAGACTGGAAATCTTCTGAGGTTCCTTCCAGCTCTAATTCCTGAGGTCCTTAAACAAAACAATTCCATCACTTTGGCATTGTATTTCAGGCCAATCCTGACTTAGAATTGCGTATCTGGTTATGGAACAATAGGATATTTTTTAAGTCTTTGGCACTAATCTCCAAGCCTGTGAAATTATTGAGTTTTCCTTAGAAAAAGGAGTCTCACTGTTTTATTCTCTTTCCATTGAGACCCAAACTTTTTTGTACTGTATATTTTGTTAGTGCAGAATTTGGCTGAAATTTGATACAGTCACATTCAAAAGTGTAGGAGAAAAGAAGCCATGATTAATGGGCTTTCTGGGCACTTTGGAAGAAAGAAGGGTGGTAATTTTCGTCTCAAAGGATAGGAGATTCACACAAAGATATCCCCTGGGCATGGAGAAAAAAAATAGGCTGCAAACCTTGCTCATACTGCATTTCATTCTTATCATGGAAATGGCTAGGAGAATGCCATTATTCCTTTTCTATACAAGTGATGATAGGGAGTATGTTCATTTTGTTGACAGACTGTACTTCAGGCCCTGCTCCAAACAGCCTTACAAATTAAATGTGGCTGGGCCTGGTTCGGGATGAAAGACCTCAAGGGAAGGGGTCAGGTGCTGACAGGACTTATGATTGTTTTTATAGGTTGAGTTTTGACCCAGAGTGTCCTTCCTGCCCTGAGGCCCTGATGGTTTCACTTGGACAGTGTATTCCTTCATTCACAGAATCTCAGTTAGAAAGGTCCTCAGAGACCATCTCATCCATCCTGTTCCCAAGAGGGAATATCCTCTGAAACATTTTGGACAAGTAATCAATTAGCCTCTGCTGGAATACCTAGTGAAAAGTAACCTATTTGTCCCCTAGGCAGCCCATCCTACTCTGGGGTAGTCTTAATTGTCAAAACATTTTCCACAAATCAAGCCTAAACCCATCTTTTTGTGTCTTCTAGCCAGGGTTGCTTGTTTTGTCTCTGGAGACAAATATAATTCATCTTACAACTTTTCACTTTATGGCCCCTTGAGTACCTGAAGACAGCTCTCATACGTCTCTCATGCCTTGAACCTTTCTGTTCTAGAATGAGTATTCTTAGTTGTCCATTTCATCATAGGTTGACATGTGTTTAAGATCTCTTACCATCCTGATCAAATCACTTCTGGAACATGTATTTTGTTGTCATTGTCCTAAAATGTGGTGCTTAGAATTGTATGTAACACTACAGATGTGGTTTGACTAGGGCATAGTACTGAGAGAAATAATTTCTCTCTCATACCAATAATAGCTAATTATTGAATCAAGGCCAAGGTTGTTTTCCCCCCCTTTTCAATTTCCTCAACCTGTGTGGGAAATTTCTCTCAAAGACTTGCCTAAAGACTGAACAGTAAAAGACATTTTTAGTTTTGGCTAATGGATGGATTCCTATTCATTGTGTTTCCTTAAACAGATCTGGGGAAATATGATTTTTCCCTTTTGTCAGTCAGATGATAGAGATAATTGATAAATCTCTTTAATCAAGACTTGGGTGATCCAAGTCACGTACTCCCAAGACCTCATTAGACTGAAGCTCTCATTATAATATTCATTTTCTCATTAATTTTAACCGATCAAAGTTCATTGCCATCCACAGGAAAACCCACTTGCCCAAGGGCATATAAACTTTGAGTCCTCTGCCATGAAGTGTCTTTGGCATTCGAGAGTACCACTGACTTCTTTTTATTAATAAGTATGCTTTTTTATCAATCATCAACCAATCACTAAAATGATTAAATTACTCAGAATCTATGTCTATTAAATTTTTTTAAATACAACAGTATGCAAGACTATGGTTTCCCAAGTTCTGGTTACCATACCTCTCAATAGCCGATGATATATATTTATGTGTGTGTGTGTGTATTGTATATATATTAGATATATAATATATACATACACGTGTGTGTGTATATATATGTATACATATATACACACATACACACATATATGTGGGTAAGCATGGATAAGTGTAAACATTTCTGTATATATATATGTACATATATGTTGTACTTTACACATTGGCATGTGTACACATATGTATATGTGTGTTTATATATGTATATATAATATAGACCTATAGACAAATAAAGAATGAGGAGAGGAAAGGAATAGGTTACATTTAAGAAATTTCAAAAAATCATAATAATGTACAGGAAGATAACAAAAAGAAATGTAGTAGGAAACACCTTCAAAGCTAAGGGATTTGTTATATACCTTAACAATATTTATGTAATAGAGATTCACAGTTTGATAAGCAATCCTCTTTTTTGTTCTTTATGTACAGAACTATTCAGTCAGCGGATGTTCTTCAAGTTGAAAATCAGAGAAAAATTAAATTTTTTAAAAAAGAATTTGCCCAGGATTTTAGGAATCCTAAGCATTTCCCTAAAATATGTCTATTTTTAGTCCCATTATTCTTCCATTGGTATGTTAAAGCTCTCAGCTCTCAGAAATCAAAGTTGCAGATCACCCAAAGAGGACTAGAAATACTTTCTGTACAGTAGACATAATGAGGCTGCAGCTAACAATATTGCTAACAATGAATTGTGCACAAAAAGTAGCATAAAAGACACAAACTAAAGGATTTATGGCTGGAAATGGAAGTTTCCCATTTGTATGTCAAGAATGGGGGATAATAGGCAGACCATGGATGTATGAGTACCCTTGTATCATAGGAGCTGAGAAGAAGACTGCCCTCTTCTAAGCCTATTGCTAGAACACTCAGTAAAGGAATTATAAGAGGATATAGAAAGAAAAATCCTCCAGGATGAGAAGACAGATATGGATCATGATCTCTACCACTAATAAAAGCCCCTAGAGCAATGACATTATAAACCCATTAAAGTACTAAAATATTAAACTGTGTGGGAAAATGATGTAACGGAGAAAAGAAACTATTCATACCATTTCAGATCTTATCATGGTTAACATTGTGTATATTTAATTACCACAAAGGTTTCCAATCGGGAGAAAAGGAAAACTCTTCTTCACCACTAATTCATAACTTGATTATTCTTTGAGACTCTGATACTACATAGAGACAGCTAGGTGTTACAATGCATAGAGAACAGGACCTAGAATTAGGTAAATCTGAGTTCAAATGCAGCCTTAGAAACTTACTAGTCATATGACACTGGGCATGTCACTTAACCTTCATTTGCTTTAATTTCCTGTAAAGTGGAAATAATAATAGCATCTATCCCAGGATTGTTGTGAGGATCAAATGAGATATTTGTAAAGTACTTTGCATCTTCATGCTCTTTATAAATACTAGTTATCATTATTACTTTTAGCTGTTCCATTAAAAACTTCCTTGACTTGTCTAGCTTAAAGTGATTTCTATCTCCTCTGTGCTCCAATAGCAGTAACTGTGTACAAATAATTTCATGATCAGCCTTTTGTACTACCTTGTGACATCCACTGTTGTCTTCATCCAATATTCAGTCAACAAATATTTATTAATTTCTAAGACTAGTCAGTGTGTTCTGCTATACATTACATAATGTATAGCAGGATATAATAAGTAATAGGAAGACAAAGTCCCTGCCCTCCGGGAATTTATAATGTAGTAAGAGTGATTGGGTGTGTGTGCAAAAAATACTATTACAAAGCAGACTATGATGGATACTTAAGAGAGATTTAATATTCTTAATAAGGTCAGAGGATTGGAATGATCATTTCTGGATGAGGACATTCAAGAGAAAGATTCACAGAGGAAGTAGCTGAGCCTTGAAGAATGGTGACATATACAAATGTCGGAGAAAATTCCAAGCTCTAGGAAAAAGCCGTAGACAAAGGATAGAGGAAGAGAACATGACACATGCTCAGGATACAATGAGTAGTTTACTTTAGTTTTATTATAAGAATGTCTTTTGTTGTGGGGGATGGGAATAATGAAAAATAAGGTTTTAGAGAAAGAACATTTTTGGAAAGAAATCGGGTTTAGAGCTGAGGATCAATGAACTGTCCACTTAGAGGTCATCTATTAAAGTTTTGAGAAGAGTTAAGATTGTTAAAGAAATGATTATAAAACAGGGATTTTTAATTTTGTTTTTTGCCATGGCCTTTGGAAGTCTGATAAAGCCTTGGGACCCCTCCCCAGAAAAGTAGTTTTTAAATAATTTTATTGTTAGTAATTTTAGTATTTTTGCTATTTTTGTCTTATTGATTTTAAATAATTGAAGGAAATGCTGAATTTCAGTTAAATTAAATAGAAAGTCCTATAAAATCCGTAGACCCTCCTGAATTCAATCCATAAATATGTTATTAGGTTAATAATTTCTGTGGAAAAAAAGAGGAAAAAAACCAAAAATAAAGCACTACAGAGGGATAGGGAGTGAAAGAGAAGCTAGAAAAAGACAAAATAGAGGAGGAAAACCAACTAAATTTTGGTGCCATAGATGCCCAATGGAATTGTATGTATGAAGTAAAAGTGGAGATGGTCAACATGTCATTAAGTACAGAGAAGTCAAAAAAGATAAAAACTAAGAAAAGGACATTGGATTTAGAAATTAGGAGGCCAATGGTGAAATTAAAGAAAGCAGATTTATAGGATATACTGCAACATATTTAACATATATAGGACTGCTTGCCATCTTGGGGGGGGGGGAGGGAGGGAGGGGAAAAAACGAAACATAAGTGATTGCAAGGGATAATGCTGTGTAAAAATTATCCTGGCATGGATTCTGTCAATACAAAGTTATTATTAAATAAAATTAAATTTAAAATAAATTAATTAATTAATTAATTTTAAAAAAAAAAGAAAGCAGATTTAGGAGATTGGTGAGTACAAGCATCAGACTACAAGTAATTAAGGAGTCATGAATGATGAAACAATGAAGGCCACAAGTGTTAACTACTAATTAAAGAATGTTATGACAGTGATGACATTAGAGAAGGAAAAGGAAGTGAAAAACAAAGGATAATAAGGTAAGGGGAAATTTTGGGAGGTTTTTTTGTTTTTTGTTTTTTTGTTTTTTTTAGATATGAGTAGGTTTATAGACAGAGAGAAGGAATTAGTGGAGACAGACATAGTAAATATGTTGCTAAAGAGAAAGAAGAAAGGATTGATTGAGGTTCAGAAGTAAAAATTATGGGACAGATGGCAAAGATAAAGGAATTAGTCCTTCCCAGAGGAAAGGCCCCCTCTTACTTAGAAAAAGGAAAAAGAGGATGAGTGAGAAGGCAGGATTCCCCCAAAGATTATCAGCTGAAAATCAGCTTAATTAGCCTTAAGTAGCTTTAATGAATGGATATTTATTAAGGTGGTATGATAAGAATAGTTGATACAAAAAACATCTCCCTAAAAAAGTGACACATTTTATATATATACATATATATATATTCTAAGGAGAAATTGGTTCAAAAGAACAAAAGAATAACTAACAATTTTTGATTGTTGGAAGAACTTTTCTCCCATTTGTGGGGTACTCAAGAAGTTTCCTTTAGCCACATTATATTTTCTTGACAGGACTCCTTTGTGAATCTGTCAGTCTATGTCCAATCTGTCCTTGGCTTTCAATGCAGATGCTAACATCACCTAATCTGGGGATTGTACCAGAACATAATTGGAAAATAGTAAAATTCAACATCTTCAGGACCCTTCAAAAGTGACAAAGTCATCCTCAAATAGGCAGAAGAAAGTGTGAGGAAGAGAAGATCTGGCCAAAACATAAGACGAGATTTTTTTCCTTCTTCCCCAAGTAGTTCTCCCTCTGTGATTTTACCAAAAAGTCACACTTAATCCATTTATTTGAATTCCCCAATTTCTTCCTGGCATAATTTCACTTCATCAAATGGTTTCCAAAGGTTATTCACAAATTTTCTAAGTTCCATGATTGAATCTTATCACTTAAATCTTCTTGTAAGATTAGATCAACTCTAATTAGTTAGCAGTTTGTAAGGATTCCAACATCTCCCCCTTTCTTTTGTTTTAGAACATAGGATGGTCATGACCTCCCTGATTTCTCAAGGAGGTGAGAACCCCACTTAAAAGGTGATCACGCCTTCCCTGACATCTCAGGAAGGGAGATGAAAACACCAAAGGAAATAGGAAATCAAATCAGATTAGTGGGTTTCTGAAGGGGTACACATAAATCCACCAACATGGGCCAGAACTTTGTAACAGATATACATGGTATACATAAATCCATCAATATGGGAGGCATTACACATAATTTACATAAGCACATAGCAATATAACACAGGCTAGTAGTAATGTAACAAATAACAAGAATCAACCTGAAAATTTACACATGTCCATAAGTCATAAGGAATCCATTGTCCATTAGTTCATGTGCCAGGAATCCAATAGTTCCTGTAAGCTCTGAAGTACTGCAAAAAGTCTCATCAACAATTTTTCATCTTAAGGAATCCAATGATTCTTGCTAGTTTTTCAAGAACTGAAACAGTCTCATCTTGTCTTAGGAAATCCAATGATTCCTGGGATTTTTAAAAGTTCTTTTAACAGTCTCATTGTCAGCTATGCTCTTTCAATGGTGAGCACAATCAGCAACAGAATCACCCGATATTTCTTGGGTCTTCTCCTTTGTTTCAAGGGTCTGTTCCATCTCTCTGCGATGGACAAGTCGAATGCGGCTCGTCGTCACCCATCTGATTCCTTCTCCACATGTAGAGATGCAAGCAAATCCTCTCCCTCTCTTACAACTGATTCTTGCCATGTTGTCAAGCCATTTTTTTCTTCTTATCAGACAATTCTTTGAAAACATTACTTACTCTTTTATTTTTCAAATTTCCTTGTTGGTGCTTTTTTTAGTTCATTGGGGCACTGCAGATCTTACTGTCATATTTACATTATTTGTAGAATTTTGGTATTGTAAGATGTACCTTAGCCTTCATGAGAAGCATGAAGTCAGTAACTTATAGTTACTCAAAACCCTTTTTCTACTATTTAACTCTAGATCCAACTTGTTCATCTGTTTTTCATACTTTTAGATAAATTCTTTAAAGTGTTCAGCCAAATGCATGTTGAAAATTGACCAAAAAAAAAGGTAAAATGACCAAAATAGATAAAGTCTTCATTTCTCAAATATATAGGGATATTGAGTCAAATTTTTTTTAAAAGAGCCATTCCTCAATTAATAAGTGGTTAAAGGATATGAAAAGACAGTTTTCTGATGAAGCAATTAAAGTTATCTATTGTCATCTGAAAAAAAGCTTTAAATCACAATTAATTACAGAGATGCAAAATTTTTTTAAATCTCTGAATTACCATCTCACATTTACTAAAAAGAACAAATGCTGGAGATGAGGGAAACTAGATACACTAATAAATTCTTGGTAGATTTGTGAACTATTCAAATCGTAGTAGAGAACAATTTAGAACTATGACCAAAGAGCTATAAATCTATGTATGTATACTTTGACCCAGCAATACCACTGCTGAACCCCAAAGAAAGTAAAGAAAAAGAAAAAGGGTCTATATGTACAAAAATATTTAAAGCAGCTCTTTTTGTGGTAGCCAAGAATTAGAAACTGAGGGGATACTTATCAATTGTGGAATGATTAAACATGCTTTGGCATATGATTTTCATTGGAGTACTATTGTACTATAAGAGAATAAAAGGGGGTAGTTTCAGAAGAAATATGACAATACATATATATATACACACACATGTATATATATGAATTGTAGCAAAGTAAAGTGAGAAGAATCAAGAGATTACTGTGTACAATAATAGCAATTCTGTAATGATTATTAATTGTGAAAAAGTCGGCTACTCTGATCAGTACAGTGATCCAAGAAAATCCAGTAGGCTCATGCTGAAAAAAATGCCATCTCCAGAGAGAGTTGTCTCTCTGATGAAGTCTGAGTACAAGTTAAAGTATAATTTTCTCACTCTCTTTTTTTCTTTTTTTTTGCAATTTGCAATATGGAAATGTTTTGTGTGATTTTTACATATATAGTTGATATAATTTTGCTTGCCTTCTCAGTGGGTGAGGGAGTTTGTAACTCAATTTAAAAAGAAAAGAATGATAAAAAATATTTTTTTAATTGGGCAAAAATATTTTTTTACCCAGTTGGCTTTTTTGTGTGTGTAGATAGGCCAAACTTCTTTAAGTGATTATAGATCACTACCATGATGTTCTGAAATGTCTTGATACAATTAGCACAATATTGTCTACACATTCTCTGTAACCTTATGGTCTTGGAGAACTGACAAAAACATTGAGAGATGAAATGATTTGCCTAGAGTCACAAAGCCAGTATGTATCAGGTCGTCATAGCTTCAAGGCTGTCTATCTACAATAACATCCTTCCTGGCAAAAAGATTATTCTAAAAAAAAATTTTTATACTTTCTGGGTTTTCCTTATTTGTAGTCTGTCTTGCATCTTCATGTTGATATGCCCCAGGGTTGACTTGCTTAGTTAAATATCTTGTCAACCTTTATTTAATTGGTTTTTACCATCTATTGATTCTGCTTTATAAGATAATATTGCTCATAATCATCTATCATCTTTCCTTGTAAGATTTCACAAATGAGTTAATATTCTAATTTGTTGCTAATATTGGCAGCCATTTCTCTCTTTTTGATAAGTCAGATATTCACTGATTAAATTACTCTATGGATTCTTTTAATCTTTTTGTTGTGATAATTCATATTCTTTAAACTTTTGAATAAATTTTTATAGTCAGTGTTGTCATTTCTCTTGTCCATTTTCCATTTATTTTCAATTACTTGTTTAAATGGTTCATAATTAAATTATTATTATTGTGTATCATCTTCTTTTCTCATTATTATTCTTTTTTGTTTATAAGTTAATGATCTGAATGCATATACATGGCTGACTCATGAATAATTTCCCCATAAATAAAAATATATATTTCATTCTTTATGTTATTACTTGGTGTTTGTTATGTACAGCCACAGACCAATTCTTTTTTTTAAGGGTTCATAGTATAGGGCTCTGAAGCTTCTAAGAAATCTACAAGTCTTAGACATCTCTTATTCCTTCTTCCCAGACCTTACTTCCCATATTTTCATTGACATTACCAAGTATCAGAGTATATGTTAATTTGATGTGAGTGATTTTACCTCGTTCTCTACCACTTCCTCCTTCCTCCAACCCATGTTGGTGCATTAACCATAATTATTTTATGGTAGTCTTGTTGCAGATACATAACTTTACTATAGTAATATGTGATGACCAACTATTCAGTGAAATGGTTTTTGGTTTTTGTTTCTTACTTGCTGCCTCTGAGCTTATGATAAAATGTATTTCTTTGCTACTTCGAAGAGTACCCATGAGCCATCCTTTCAATCTAGCTACAATTTCCTTTTGTTTTGTGGTTTCATTTATAGCATGAATGACAAGAATGATATGATTCAGCTCTTGCTGCAATATGTCCATTTGATCATTGGATAAGAATCTCATATTTATACTTCTCCTTATTCAGTTTCATCTAATTTGATTCAACCCATCATTCTAATCCTTTGAAATCTTTGGGGAAAATTAGTATGATTTCATACTTTCACATAAGCACTCAACATCTGGGGAAAAGAAGTTGAGAAAATAGCTGATAAAGATTGACCAGGGTTGGATATTAGCTGGACTAATGGAAAGAAAGAGAAAACAGGATAGGAATTATAAGCTGAAATAATGAAAAGTGGTTGCAGGATTAGAGATTAATGTTTAAAACAATAAGCAGCTTCAAGAGATATGATCAAGAAGAGTTAATGGAAGTTTTGGAGAACATAGACAGAAAGGAAAATTTAATTTTAAGATAGTTGTATAGTATTTATAAATGATGTTATTATCTTGTTTGGGATCATGTTTATGATAACTGGAGGAAAGATATTTTCAGGATGGTGAGGGATTAGAGATACTGATGCAAAGGGGATGAGTTAAGAAACTGAGGTGCTTAATATGTATTTAAAAAAAAAACCCGAAGGGAAATATGATTGCTGTCTTCAAATATTTAGTGAACTATTATAGGGAAGAAATTTTTAACTTGGCCTTTCTGGCTCCAGAGAGAAGAATTAAGAGACATGGAGAAAACAATAAATGTGTAAAAAATAAACAAAAAATTTTGGACTCAATGTAAGGGGAAAATGCCTAATAGAGCTATATAAAAGTGCAATGGGAAGCTTTATAAGGAACTTAATTCTCTCTCATTGGGGATCTACAGGGGTGATATAGAAAGGATTCCTGTCAGGAACAGGTTCAACTACATGATCTTAGATTTTATGATTTTAAATGACATGGAAGTCATTGGATTCTTGAAGGCATTAGAATGAGATAGAAGAGGAGAAATAAGGTATGGCATAAGAAGATTAAAGAAACTACTGGCAGCTTAGAGCTGGGTCAGTTGAAATAGGCAGTAATTAGTTACAAATGGATCTGCATTGACATAATGAACAAATCTCAGGAAATTATTTGTAAATGAATGTTTTATAAGTCCAGTTATGTTTAAGTGAAACTTGCTATTTAAAGGGATTCCTGGGCAAATCTTTAGGTGATGCTAAGAATAATTTCTGTTTATAAGTTCAGAATAAAGAAAGCAGGACATCCCTCTAATCATAGTGAGCACTCCATTGCTTATATCATCATTTCCTCTCCTCTCAAAATGCAGAATGTGAAGGAAATTGCTTTAAGCTCAGTAACTTTGACTAGCTACAAGCATGTTTCCAATTTTAAAACAGGCAAATGCATTCTTATAATCACACACTAGCTGCATAAGCCTATTAAACACCAGCCAGTGATGAGGAAAGATGTCACAGGGCTATTTATTGATTCACAGATATTAAAATCAGAGTCAGGAATGAG
This sequence comes from Antechinus flavipes, assembly GCF_016432865.1. Taxonomy (NCBI): domain Eukaryota; kingdom Metazoa; phylum Chordata; class Mammalia; order Dasyuromorphia; family Dasyuridae; genus Antechinus; species Antechinus flavipes. The sequence continues at coordinate 174,196,234 of NC_067400.1, read as the reverse complement.
CTGAGTGTGTGACATAGCACAGAACCAAATATCTCAGTGAAAAATCTCTGTGCAGAGTTCCTTATAGGGAGTGGGACAACCCTCATCCTTTCAAGGATATGGATTCCAAATGTCAGAAAACACTCCCCTACCAAGACCATATAAATGGTCAAAGTAAGTACTACAATAGCATTAAACTGGAAGGCCAAAAAAAGCCCTCAAAGAGTTACCAGCATCAGTTGTTCTACAGCAAGAAATGCTCAACTTTGAAAATCTCCCAGAAGTAAATCCTAGTTGAGTAAATCAATCAGATCCAGTAAAAGCACACTTCTTGCAGGCTCAGTGGGGAGGATCCTATTCATTTCATGAGACATTGCTCTTCCTACCCCAAACAGGGTCTGACTTCAAGTGGCTCTTGCCACTATAGAACACTGATTTTAGAAACAGAGGACTTGAGTTCAAATTTACCTGTGATCACCATCTGTATGACTATGAGTCATTTAATTATCCCTAGCCTCAATTATCTGCAAAATTGGAGGGATTTGGACTGTCCTTGTAGTCCTGTGTCAGGAATTATATCATATCATGAGCAAGACAATAAAACATGAGACTTGATGAGGAGCAAAAAAGGCCTGAACACATCTATAACAATTTCCATCTAACCACAAAATTTTAGAATTGGATATGATCTCAGGAAGAATCTCATCCTTTCTCTATTTGCATATGAGGAAACTGAAACTCAGTGCTGTTAGGTGATTTCTTCAAGGACATATTGCCTAAATCATCCATTGAGTTTCCTATTTTCTCAGCTCCTTAATCTACTATGTATCTTGAGAGTTTCCCTCTACGAAGGTGGTATTGTGGATAGAATGCCAGACCAGAAGTCAGAAAGACTCATTTTCCTGAGTTCAAATCTGACCTCAGACACTTACTAGCTGGGCAAGTCACTTAAGTCTGTTTGCCTCAGTTTGCTCATCTACAAAATGAGCTGGAGAAGGAAATGGAAAATCATTCCAGTATCTTTGCCAAGAAAATTCCAAATGGGGTTATGAAGAGTCAGACACAACTGAACAATGGCTGAACAAGAACAACACATTTCACTTAAGAGTTTTAAACAGACTCTACTAGTAGAGTTACATAGTGAATGGGAAAAAAAAAAGCAGGAATCCTTCTGATAATTAGTAAAACTCAAATGTAATTGAAGAAAGTCATAGATAAATAAAAACACCACATTGGAGGAAAAAAACACATAAGGATAAAATTTGGAATCATGCCATTGGAAAAAATACTGATATTGGTGGAATGTCCATAGGAAAGAAAGCACACCCTGATTTCCTTGACAGCTAGGAGAGAAGACTGGGCTTGGAATCAGTAAGATTGATTAAATTCAAATCGCACTCAGATACTTACCACCATGTGATTCTAGGAACTTCATTTAACCTCTCAGAGCCTCAACTTCTGCATCTATAAAATGAGGGGAGAAGTATATTCTCTGACCTCTTAGAATTCTAAGTTTAAATCCACTTTTTCAGGGAAGATATATATACACATACACACACACATATATATATGTATATGTGGATGTATATGTATATATGGCAAGCCAACATAGATACCAAATCAAAGTATAGTGAAGCATCCAAAGGTAGAAGATTTCATTCTGAACCCCAAACCAGGCTAATTGGTTCAATCTGGAATCTATTGTTTCTTCAGCCAGAGTGATGAACTCAGGCTCTCACTTTATCCTGATTCAGCTGCTCCGTGGCTTGTAAAACTTTGACCAAAATACTAGTAACATTGACATCTTCTCCACATCATCCTGGTCTGGGAGGGCTCTTTGTCTCTGTCTCATTTCCCCATGCCCAGCCAAAGGAACTGATTTAAAATTATTTTTAAAAAAATATATTGTCTAAGGCTCTGGGAAATGCTGCTTTCCCAGTCCTGATACCCCAGTGATGGATCCAAGAAAAAAATATTTTAGCTGAAAGAATTTCAGCTGTGTTAAAACACTGAAGAGAATTTCACAAATTTTAAAGAAAAAAAAAAGAAGACCTGAAAATGGAAAATGATTTGTGAATCACTTGGAGCAGTGGTACGTCTCTTGTAACCCCCTCTAGCATGTAGAGCTTGCCAGAACTAATTAGGATTGTCAAGCGTTAGGTTTTTTTTTTCACTCTAATAATCCTAATAGCACATGAACCAGAGCTGTCGGACAACCAAGAAATTTAACAATGCAGTCGTTGATGTGGAACGTAGATACTTCAGCTGCCATGAACCACTGGACACACTTCATTTCCGATGTCAAGTTAAGATCTTGCTCTATTGTCGTGAAATTCAGCTGCTATTACAGCCCTTCAATTGGCGTATTCCACACCCAGCTCATGAAGAAATGTGATATTTTTTTCCAGCCCTCTGTGCCCAGAGATGATGGTTTTAAGTACAAAAGAAAAATACACACACCCCATAAACCACATCAGAAGGTAATACATACAAATGGTACTAAAAATGCATACCATCTCAGTATTCTAATCTCTCTCTCTCTCTCTCTCTCTCTCTCTCTCTCTCTCTCTCTCTCTCTCTCTCTCTCTCCTGTCTTTCATCTCTCTCTCTCTCTTCTCTCTCTCTCTCTCTCTTTCTCTCTCTCTCTCTTTGTCTTTCTCTCTCTCTCTCTGTCTTTCATCTCTCTCCTCTCTCTCTCTCTGTGTCTCTCTCTGTTTTTCTCTCTTTCTGTTTCTCTCTCTTTCATCTCTTTTTCCTTTCTTTTTCATCTCTTTCATCTCTCTCTCTCTGTCTTTCATCTCTCTTTCATCTCTCTCCTCTCTCTCTCTCTTCTCTCTCTCTCTCTCTCTCTCTCTCTCTCTTTCTCTCTCTCTCTCTCTCTCTCTCTGTCTCTCTCTCTCTCTCTCTCTCTCTCTCTCTCTCCTGTCTTTCATCTCTCTTTCTCTCTCTCTCTTTCTCTCTGTTTCTCTCTCTTTCATCTCTCTCTCTCTCTCTTTGTCTTTCTCTCTCTCTCTCTGTCTTTCATCTCTCTCCTCTCTCTCTCTCTGTGTCTCTCTCTGTTTTTCTCTCTTTCTGTTTCTCTCTCTTTCATCTCTTTTTCCTTTCTTTTTCATCTCTTTCATCTCTCTCTCTGTCTTTCATCTCTCTTTCATCTCTCTCCTCTCTCTCTCTCTCTCTCTCTCTCTCTCTCTCTCTCTCTCTCTCTCTTTCTCCTCTCTCTCTCTCTCTCTGTCTTTCTCTGTCTCTCTCTCTCTCTTTGTCTTTCTCTCTCTCTCTCTTCTCTCTCTCTGTCTCTCTCTGTCTGTGTGTGTGTGTGTCTCTCTCTCTGTGTTTCTCTCTAACACACACACACACACACACTGCACACACTTTCTAAATGTTCAGGATAACCCTTTGATGTTTGTCCATCTTAATCATGTAACCAAGGGCATCACCAAAGATGAAATAAGAGAGAATTACATTTGCTGACATTGTTGAATTTGGGGGTGATAATGTGTGTCTGTGGGGATTTTTTGGTTGGAGGTTTTTTAAGGGGGCCACAGAGATGGTTCCATAACCACAGTAGGATAAGAGAGCCCCAAGCTATCATTTCACCATATGGCAAAGTCTCTCTGGGGGCAGACTTGATATTTTTGTTTGCCTGGCATATTGTATACTTAGTAATTCCTTCCAGGCCACATCTTATAAAGTCACATGGAACATTTGCATATAGCAAGAGAATAAAACTCATTAATCTTCTCCAGGATTACATACCCTCCTACAATCCTGTTTACAAGTAGAAACCATTCAAGTTGAATGAAAATTACTGCATCTAGGTAATTTTTTTTTGAAAGGATATAATGGATAAATCTCTAGCCAAAGAGATTTTAGGTTCTATCTCTAATTTTCTCCTGTCCTTCATATATCATGACATATAATGCAATAAAATATCAGTTCCCTTAATTGTTCATTCACATAACATTTCCCATCTACTTTTGTCAAAGGAGTTTTACATGAAAAAATTAGAGTAATGATCTCCAGAATTGGATGATGTACCCTAACAATAAAAATAATCCAGAGAAATATCCCACATAGAAGTATATTTGCTTATTTATAAAATTACATACATTATATTATAATACACAAAAATAGAAATAAAAACAAGCTAAATATGAAATAATTTCTGATTCTGGAACTGATAGAGAACTCTATAGTGTCTTGAACAGAGAGATGATGTAGTCAATCCTGCCTTTTTAGGAGAATAATTTTGACAGGTGTGTGAAGAATAAAATGGAAAAGGGAGAGGATTGAGGAAAGGAGGCAATTAGAAAGTAGCTATAGCTGTCCAGATGAAAGTTGATGAAGGTCAAAGCTGTGTCATTTATGGCGAATGGACACCACTGCTTTAGAGAATCAGTCTCAAAGTGAGAATATTCTAGATTCAGGTCCCATCTCTGACACATAACAACTGGTTATACGATTCTAGACAACTTAGTTAACCTCTCTGTGACCTAGGCAACTCTCTAAAACTAAATTTTGCAAAATAGTTGGTCTACCTCCCCCTGCCCTCCTAAAAAACCCTCATTATCTCAATGCGAAAGAAAACTTCGAACTCTGTTAGAAAAGCAGCTTAACATAAAAGAGGCATTTAAAATGAGGCCTTATTGAAATTAGTACCAGAGTGACAATTCATTCATTCATGGTGCTTTTTCTCCTCTAGGATTTCGTGATGAAAAAGCTGGTGCCAGTTATTTCTTATTGGTTATAATAGCAATATGCTATAAATGGGTACATATTGTCATGACTAGGATGATTTGGGGACTTAGCCCAAGTGTGCTATGTTTAATGTAATGAAAAATGAAGTGGTTCCTGTTGGGCAGTAAGGAATATAAGCATCAAAAATGGTTTCCGGTTGCTATGCAACTTAGTGACAAATCAGTAGTTTGGAATCAATCTAATTTGACTTCTCCAGGGGTTGTGTGGGAGCTGGAGGTGGGAGGAAAGGGGAAAGGATCATTTCTTTTAAAGCTTTTCAGATCCCTTAATTCAGCCTGATTCTTTAGTCACAATTACAAATATTTTCCTTGGGAAAATAGTAGCTCTCCCCATTGATAAGTGTATTGATAACCATGGTTAAGATATTGATGCAAAGAACTTATCCATTTCTAAGATGCTTATTTGTCTTCATTAATAATTACCCATAGCTTATTTCTGTAGATACCAGATAATGACTGAGCTGTTTCTCAAAATGCCTTGAAATGAGAGAGACAGAGACAGAGACAGAGAGACAAAGACATAGAGAGAGACAGACAAAGACAGAGAGAGACACACAGAGAGACACAGAGACAGACAGAGACACAGAGAGCGAGAGAGAGACAGAGACAGAGACAGAGAGACAGAGAGACAGAGACAGAGAGAGAGAGAGAGAGACAGAGACAGAGACACAGAGACAGAGAGAGACAGTGACAGAGACAGAGAGAGGGAGGGAAAGAGAGACAGAGAGATAAGCAGACTGCTTAACTTGAATCAAATGAGGTCAGGTTGGAAATAGTGTAGGTCAAATCTGATTAGCAGTGGAGGTCAAGGCCCTCAGTGGCCTTTGTATTTCCACCTTTGGCAAGATAAGGAGAAGGAGGAGATAATAAGGACAACATTAGAGAAAGTGTTGATCTGCATTCATGGATTGTTTTTTCTCATCTGGTCATATTTTACTAAATTCAGGTCCAGACCCTATCCCTATCAGTTACATAACTCCAACTAATTGTGTTCTGGAACTAGAAAGAGCCTTAAATAGTATCTAGTCTATTTCCTATACCAGGAAATCCCACTGTATTCTGTTCATCACTTTAACCAACAATTTAGATGAAAGCAAAGACTATATACATATACATATGCAGAGATTATATACATATATTCATATCAAGTTCCAAGATGACACAAAGCTAGAAGAAATAAATTATTTTATTTTTGAGATAGTCTCATATATGCATTTTGTATGTGCACATATTATGCATCCATACCTACATACATGTGTGTATAAAATGTACATATATTGTGTGAATGTATACGTATGTGCATTTGTATGCATATGTATCTATAATATATATATACATATTCATACATACATGTGTCAACAGGTTGAAACAGTGAGTCAAAACTGAAAAGATAAAGATAGAATTTAATTGAGTTGATAGAATTAACTTTTTCAAAAAGTTATGTGCACAAGCATAGGACAGGGGAGACATGTCTAGACAGCAGTGCATGTGAATAAGCCCAGAGATTCTGAGTAGATAGGATTTCAAAGTATGACACAGCAACCAGAAAAAACTAATTGGATGTTGGGCTGCAGTAAGAGAAGCAGGGTTTTCAGAATGAGGTATCACTCCGAGTGCGGGCTGCTTGATTGAGACTGGTTGGTCAGACCATATTTATTACTTTGTACAACATTGGTTCTGGGCCCACATTTTAGCAAAAATAGTGATAAATTGAAAGACAGTCAATCGAAGATGACCAGGATAAGCATGTAGCAAGCAATGCCATAGAGTAATCTATCAAAGGAAATGGAATTGTCTAGTCGGGAGCTGAAAAAATCTAAGGAGATCTGAGATCCATCTAGAAAAGTGCTTAAAGTATTATAATGTGGAAGAAGGATGAAACATTTTACTAGCAATGAATCAGCTTCACCATACTTTAATTTCTGGAATTGGGATGAAATCAGGGAGACTGTAATTCCAATTACTTAACCTTCAATCTGCCTCTATTTCCTCTGTAGTAAAATAGAGGAAATAAACCACTTACTTTCCAAGACTACTGTGAGAGTCAAATGAAAGCACTTAACATATTACCTGGTACATAGTGAAGCTTGATAAATATTTGTTCTCTTTTTTCATTCCCTCCTCCTTCTCTTTCTATTCCTTTTTTTTTTTTTAGAATTTAATTTAATTTTTAATTTATTAAAAAACACAAGCATTTCCATAACATGGTGGAATAAAAAAGGTAATTGCACATGAAACTACAAGTCTATTAGATATAACTTGCTATTTCTTTTAAATATATAGTAAAATTATAACTTTCTTTTTTATTTTCCCTTTTTTCTTTCTTTCCTCTCTCTCTTTGATTATTGAAGAGAAAAAAAAATCATTTAGTGTAACTATCAGAGAGAAGATTTGAGTCTGACCCCACTGTGGCGTTTTTATATTGTTATAATTGTCATATTTTTATATTGTTTTATGTTGGCATATCAAAAATCTAGTTATTTTAATTTAGATATAATATTCTTTATTTTAAAAAAAACAAACTGGCTTTTTTTGCCAAAGAATAGTAGGCTCATAGTTAAGAAAAGGGAAAAACATTTTTTGTAACTTCAGGGTATCATTCATATCACCTGACTAAATTCCCTAAAGAATAAATTTATAATTCTCTTCTTCCACATTTCATCTAAATTCTTTTTAACTAAGCCAATAACAGTGCATCAATAAATGAATAAGTGAAGGAATAGCAAATAGATGGAGAGTTTGAAATGATAATGAGTTGATTCAGTCCAAAAATACTAGTTTTGCCTCATTATCATATGGATAATTCAAGAGATTATATTTGGGCCTGAATTATCTTGATGATCTTTGATTTGTATATCTGGACTTTGATATCTTTGACTCTTTCCTCTGTTGAATTGAAGCTCTATTCTTTTAAAATTATAATAATATTGATCATAAACCACAAACCTCTCTTGGGAACAGAATAAGGAAATTGTGCTAAGAATAATTGTTAGGTTGTGCCTGGGAAATAGAACAGGTTACAAAGAAGCCCATGTATAGAGATGTAAAGATATTCTCTGCCAAATCTATTGAGTCATCCCCGGGGAAGTGAGCATCCCTTTGCAGCAGGGCACTATGGGTAGCATGTTCTTTCCATATCTCCATCTATAAAAAGCTTACCTCATCTTTCAGAGCTATTTCCCAGAGTCTCTACTTCAGAAAGCATTGCTTAATGCTTCCTCATGTGTATTCTCAGCCCTTTGTACTAGGAAGATGCCCCATTCAAATTTTAATTATTATTTCTAAACCCGTTATATCTTTCCAAATCGAGTCCAGGCCCAGTGCTCTATCCACTGACCCACCCCCATTAGGAATAACAAGCATTCAAACAATGGCTAGAAGTTTTTATGAGCCCATCCTGTTTGGTTTGAGAATGCAAAGAAACATGATTCCTTATTGAAATATATAGGAATTGGAAGCATATTAAAGTCACAGCTTGTTGCATTTGTTGTCTCCAGTGAAAGTCAATGCTTAAAGTCTCATAGAGTGTGGAGAGAGGTATTTGTTGTGTGGTGCTTCAATCAATTACATCTAAGGACAAAATAAAGCAGAGAGATGAAAGTGTGAAAAACATGTGCTGTAAGAAAGTGACTGATAATAATTTTGCATTTACATGACATCTGCTATACATGGGGAGCTTCAAGGCCCTTGGTTTTAATAACATATTTGTAGGAGAGGCAATATTTATAATAAATATAATTTGCCATTTAGGAGAACTTTAAGTGCTTATTTAAAGTCATCTTGCAGGAAATTGCTTCACAAGAGTTAAATTTATTTACAGCTTTCCTGATATTGAGAACCAAGAGGTGGGAAGCAGGATGTTTATTTTCTATACAGGAAATTTTAAAATCATAAGTCCATAGAAGGCCTTAAAATCCAACAGCTTCTTTTTTTTAGACAAGCAAACTGCGGTCTTCCTGAGAAGATCCCTTTTTATTATTTGTTAAAGCTTTGTTTTATTTTTCATCTTCCACCAATAATGAAGCCTTGGTTGTGGCTGGGAGATCTATCAAAGCAAAGATCTTACTATGGAAAGAATATTCATAAACAGTGGGACATAGGTTTGAGGAAGGAGAATGTTGCTAAGGAGATTTGGGCACAAGCGATGACAACTCAGAGAGTAGGAGGAGCTTCATGTGTGTACAGATTACTCATCAATCAGTGATCCTGAGCTTGATCTGTTCCTATAAACTAGGAATACTGTCAATACTCTGATCAGAAGGGGAAGAAGCAGCCTCTTTCAACCCTTTTCTTGTATCCTTCTTTAACGGGGGGAAACAATCTGTTTTCATTTCTGTACCTATCAAGCAGCTTCTATGTGAAAAGCACAGACCTGGGTGGGAGGGATGCAAAAACAGGACTTCTCAAATACTCAAAATGTAATGGGGAAGGGAAATACATAACATATAATATAATACAATATTTTATATATAATGTAATAATATATAGTGTTTATATATATTATATAATATATAGAAGACTATATAATGCTATATTCTATATGTCCTAGAATATTATGTTATATACTATAGAATACCACATATAGAATGCTATATAATGTATTTTATAAATATTTAACACTATATAATGCTATAGATCATATATTATAGAACACTGTATGGTATATATGATATTATAGAACACTATAAAATGTTATATATTATAAAATGTAATAGAACACTATATGGTATGTGTATATATATATATATAATATATAATGTTATATAGTGTATATTATGGAACACTGTATGTATATATATATCATAGAACATTATATGATGTCATATGATATATTATACAATACTATATAATATTTCACACTATATATTTAGAACATTATATGTTATATATTATATAACACTTGTATACAAAAAATACACTGTTATTATATAACATGTTATATGATATATGATGTCATATATAATATTGCATATAACATTATATAATATATCATATTATACATAATAGAGTCATTATATAAATCCCATCCCTATATGTGTGTGTGTATATCCTGCTCAGAAACCAATATTACGATTCTTTGGGGAACTCCTAGCCCTGTCTCTAGTACAGCTCAGTGACACAATAGAAAGAGTCAGGTAGATCAGAATTCAAATTTGGCTCAAAGGCTTATCAGTTGTATAATCCTGTTTGCCTCATTATCCTCTGTAAAATAAGCTAGAGAGCAAAATGGGAAATCACTCCAGTATCTTTACTAAGAAAACCCCAAATGGAGAAACAAAGATTCAAACATGATTCACAAAGATTCAAACATGATTGAAAAAAATGACTAAACAATAATAGCCTGACCCTAATCTTCATATGGATCCAGAAATGATCCTTTACTCAAGCTAAACAGCAGCCTTCAAATGATTTTATTACAGCCAGCTCTCCCTCCAGGGGCAGGTAGATTGAGAATCATGGTTTATAGGTATACATAGCCTTAGAATTTCACTGATTTAAATTTGAAGAGCTTAAGTTCCTGAGCCTACAAACATGACCTAATCAGGAATGTTTGCTTGTCAGTGTTATTTCTTGAATTGATTTTCTTAATTAAGTTTTGAATTACATGAGGAAGAACAGCACCTGACACTGTTCATAGTGCTGATAATCTGTGCTGTACCATCTACATTCCTGATTGATATCCCATGGTAGGGGAAATAGCTAAGAGCAAGCTTTCCCTGTCCTGGTCTGACCTGGAATTTTGGGGAGAAACATAACATTAGGGTGAATTTTTTCACTGACTTCTAGATTTGTGCACATAACACCTGATTTGAATTGAAATCTTGAGTGCTTCCACCTGTTGGTCTAAAAAATTATCAGGTAAAAGTTATAGTTTGGACTCCAAGGATTCTGGTCACGAAAGTAGTTTAATGAACCAAAGAAAGAGTAAGAAATATCAAGCCACATGTTTGTGCATACTTTGATTTTTTTTATTTCTCAGTTTACAAAAATATTATTTCCCTAATGTGATTTTTCAGCTCTGTGTGCGTGTGTGTGTGTGTGTGTGTGTGTGTGTGTGTGTGTGTGTTGGATATGTACAGTTGGATAGTATAATTGAAAGAGGGATGGTCATGATTTTAGGAGGACCTGACCTTACCTCCCACATCAGATTCTTAGTAACTGAGTGCAGATAGGAAACTCATTTAATATCTTTTAGGCTCAGTTTCCTCATCTATAAAATGAAGGTGATTATATCATTCCATTATGGGGTTGTTGTGAGGATCAAATGAGATGATAGTTGTAATTTGTTTTATTTAATCTTTAAAGAACTTAAAAAAAACTTTAAAGAAATTTAAAATTTATTATTCTCCTATGTTTTCTACCAGCAGTTGATTGTCTTTAAAGAAATATGAGGATGTAATATAATCAAAATAAATGGTTTCCAGCCTCTTTGATTATCAGACCTCTTTTTTAAGGGTTATTATTTATTGATATCTTAGTTTTATATCATCCAAACTTCTCAAAGTTTCTTCCCTTCCTCCTTCCAGAGGAACATACAACAAAGGAAAAACAAATTTCAAAGTTCATCAGTATATTTTGAAAGTCTGTATATAGTATTCCACATTCATATTATCTAGAATAGATTATTTTAAAAGGCCATTTAATGCTCTAACCATCTATGGATCTATGAGAGAAAAGGCAGTGAACTATGATGGGTGTAATATGCATGGATAAAAGAGGGAAAGATTTGAGAGAGATTAGAAAAGAAAAATCAAAAGGATTGAGCAGTGGGACTAATTTCCAACTTCAATTTAATTCCATATCTAAAAATGACTGAATTTGTAAACCTTAGTGACTAGCAGGATGATAGTTCTTCCAAAAGATATAGAAAAGTTAAAGATAGGGACAAGTCTAGAGAGGGAGAGAAGATGAGTTTTGTTTTGGACTTGTCAAGTTCAAAATGTCATTGAGGCATCCAGTCTTTGTAGAAAAGCAGGAGGAGGACCCCATTTATATCTTTTCATTGGGGCTAAGCTTTGTCATTATACTTTTTTTAAAATAAAAAAAAATCATTTTGTTGATATCATTTCCATTTATATTGTTGAGTGGCTACATTGTATATGTTGCCCTGATTCTTTTTTTCTTCATTTTGCATCAGTTCATATTAGCTTTCCCATGTTTTTCTGCTTCCATCACATTCATTTCTTATAACACAATAATATTCTATTAGGTTTATTGGTATCTACTTTATTTTCATTTCTTTGTCATTACAAAAAATGTGTTGATATATTTTGATGTGTATGAGACCTTTTTTAACTCATTAGGATGGATAGTTGAAGATGGAATTGCTGGGTCAAAGAGTATGAATATTTTAGTCATTTCCTTAGGAGGGTTTCCAAAATGCTTTCCAGAATGATTAAACCTATTCTCAGTTCCTTTAACAGTTCATTAGTGTAATCATGAGGACCATTTTTAAATGGCAAAAAACAATTTGCAATCCACCACTTGATAGTATCTGTTGATGTAAAAAATATATAGTGACAAAAAGTTATTGTGGATTCAATAACATTTGTAAATTGTTTGTTTTATAAATCAACTAAATCTATATACATTTGGAAAATAGCAATACACATGTGAAATATTATTTCATTTACAGAAGACAGTTTGCTTATTTAATCATTCATGAGTCCATTGAAATAATTCTGTAGCACCCCAGGCCCCCAGGGATTTATGGTCTGTAAGTTGTTAATGACACATGTAAATATTACCTTATTATTCAGAAAGCTACCTGTCCAGATGAGCACATTATACATTCTCAGGAAGTAACGGTTCTTTTTGATTATCAGCTATTTAAGAGATTCAATAGAAAGTATTATAAATGGCTAGATTGCTAAGTTTGGAGTCAGGAAGACTGAATTCATTCTTTCCTCAGAAACTTCATAATTTTGTGAACATGAGAAATTCACTTTTCTGGATTGACATCTCTAAAATCTCTAAAATTGGGATTATGACACACATAATAACTACCTCATAGCACTGTTCTAAGGATCAAATAGTTATGTATAAAAGTCACTGTAAAGGAATATATTTAAGCTTTGATGACTTAAAATTGAACAGTGTGTTTTTGAGCCACCCTATATAAATGTCAGCTACTAATAAAGAATGTTAGTTATGGAACACCTTGAAAGCTAGAGAGAGAGTTTGAGTTGGTATGATAGGCAAAGGGAGCTATTATCAGTTCTTGATATTCCAAGAGTAATATTTGAAGAATATTAGTTCTGTAAGGCATTTTGACAGGATATTATAATAAGAAAGCTAAAAGCAGCTGTATATTCATAAATGTTTAACAACCAGCTCTCAAATGGGAAAAAAAAGTATAGTTTTTTCTGTTAGTTCCTTAAGACTAGACACTCAACAAAATAAATCACAACCTGATTTGTAATATTTGCCAGTTTCCAATGTGTAAATACTGACTAGAAATTTAACATTTGGGTCTCAAGAGCCTGTTTGAGATGACCCTAGTACGCTCCTGACTGAAAGGGACCGCTCAATTAAATACTGTTATTTTACAGGTATACATACAGGGAATGCAATTGGCCTAAAGTTACATACTGAATTAATAGAAGAGTCAAAAAATTAAAACTCAGGTCTTTTGACTTCCAGCCAAGTATTTGAGGGACTGGCATGTGAAAGTGGAGGAATCAGACCAGTTTGCTTGACTACCAGAGTATAGTACTAATAGTATGAGAGAAAATTTACAATGAAAGCTATCTCATAATAGAAGAGACCATCTTGGGAGATGGTGGGTCCCCCATCACTTGAGATCTTTAAGAAGAGGCTAAGTGTTCACTGTCAAGTAGCTGTTACAGAGGGTTGTCTTTTTCAGGTGTGACTTGGACTAAAGGGTCCCTGAGATCCCTTCCCATTCAGGAAATCTGTGATTCCATGAATGTATTACTTTTTCCCATTCCAGCTCATTGATATCCTCGTACATCTGTTTCATTTAAAAACAAGCCTGGAGAGTGCAGTGAGCTTGGCATACCTGACTAAATAATAATGTATTTAATCTTTGTTCCATTCCAGAAATCCTTCAGAAGGATGCCAGATTTTACAGCGATTTCATTTGAATGCCATTTCACTTAATCTAATAATTTATGGCAGCATTATATTTGTGCTAAAGAAAACATGCCAAAAGCCTGTTTGAAATCCAAATAGAAGATGAAGTTATTACAACAGGATGAAGCTGTAACACACCCCAGACACATCATAGAAGAGAATAAGCCAAGTTATTCAATTGTCTTATCTCCTTCCATTCCTCCTTTCCTATCTTTTTTCTAATTGCTTTTGTGTCCGTTTTTAAAGACATGAATGTTGTGCTATAAATTCTGCTGAGTTCAAGAGGTTTTTCTTGCCTTAGTGAGAAGATAAGAATATGGAGGAGAACAGGCAAGAAGACAAGGGTCACATATTGCCTCATGGCTTTAGATGCTGAGTCCAGAAGAATTTGTAAAGGAGAATTCAAACCTCAGCATTTTAATCCTATATCATTTAATAGTAATATTTATCCACTCCGGCACACACTGAGACATACACTCACGGTAACCCAGTTAACTCATCCAAGTATTCATACGTTGCTCATCCAGGAGAGATGACTTGAATTTTCATGTTAAATTCAAGCTAGTTTATTTTTGAATCATAAATAAGCTCTTACGTATCCATTCACCCTCCAGGTAAGAGTTTGGAATTAAAACTAAGAAGGCCTGATGATTGAGACCATTGTTATATATAAACATATTAGGAAACAAAGCATTTTACTCTATTTCCATGTCTGTTTATCAAAAGTCAACAAACATCCCACCACAGCTTCTAAAAGAAGCAAAACAGGCCTCCAAGGTTCCCTGCTGCTTCCCAAGCCAGCTCATGTAGCTTCATACCCACTGTGAATACCTGGAGAAAGGGAGAGGGTACCAAGGGAATGCTTTGGCCCAGCATCAGTGTGTGTGGAGGGGAGAGGGGGAGATATGTGACTTCTCTTCTAACCTGTATAGTTTCCATACCTGTATCAGACAACTGACATCCTCCCATCTTCCCTCTTATCCATTTATTTTCCCCTGTGTTTCCACCTGTCCAAAGCGCCCTTATCACTCCAAGTCAGTGAAGTTAGCGGATGAGATGGCGCGTCTAAGAACACTCAGTTCTTAGTGGATTTGATCTCACCTCTCTGACTTCTAAAGAGTTTTCATCAGTGACAAAGCTTTCTGAAATAGGAAGGGGAAATATCTTGATTGCTCTGGAAAGCCACAAGACCAGGGAATTTAGATGTAAGCACACACACACAGAGGGACAGTCCCCCTCCCAAGTCCCTTTTCTTCCCCACAAACACCCTGCTTTGATTTATGAAGATTGTTGGATTTTGAATATAGTGATTTCTATATGTGTTTTTCCATAAAAATTCACTTTTACTGAAGATGCTATTTTCTTAAAGGGAGGAAGAAGAGAAGAACAGGGAGGTACACCCGAAGAAAAAGATTAGGTTATATATAGATCTTGATAGTAATGCGCCTGATAGTAATGGGCTGAGGAAAAGGAAAGTCTCTGGGGTTCTGAGTCAGTTGATCCTACAAATATAAGCTAATCAAGAGTGCTTGCCAAAGCCATGATAGTGGTTGGAGAGAGAGAGAGAGAGAGTGTGTGTGTGTGTGTGTGTGTGTGTGTGTCTAAACCCTGACTTCACTATCAGATGCAATACTTGATTGATTGAAAACATGGATACAATCAAGAACAGTGAATGTATTCCACTAGGGAAATGTGGCAACAATGTGTGAGGCCTCAAGTTGGCTTGCGGCCTGGATTAGAGTCAGAATAACACTGTGGATGAACAGGCCACAAATATGGAGAGGTTCAGAAGTAGAAGACTGACCCAGAATGTGTTATGGCGGTACCGTGTCCGAGGTGAAACAGAAATCGCTTGACTCCTCTGGACTGAGCGAGATCGCGGCTTCAGTGTTTAGGAATTTAGCATCCCACTAGAATGGCCATCGATACAGATTGTGCTTCCTTTGGGGTTTGCAGAGTGTGAACAGCTCTTTCCCAGTTGTCACAAGAAGCAGTAGGGGCAGAGTTCTAAAAAATGGTTTCAGTAATTAGCAGATTTAACACGTATTGGTCAACCTGCCATCTGGGGGAAGGGGTGGGAGGAAGGAGGGGAAAAGCTGGAACAAAAAGTTTTGCAATTGTCAATACTAAAAAATTACCCATGTATATATCTTGTAAATAAAAAGGTATGTTAAAAAAAGCTTATTTAAAAAATAGTTTCAGTAATTCCTGGCACTGTGAGAGGATGAGCATAAACACAAGCTGGAACTCTGGGGCCAGGAGTAAGGTTATTCTCTTTCTCTTTTACTAACTGCTCCCCAAAGAGCTCAGTGTCTCTCTGTGAAACAGAGTTCTCTCTGAAAAGAAGCAAAGCAGCCAGATTCAGCCTCCCAGCTTTCCTGGTTGCAAGGGGGGAATGGGAAGGAAGGAATGGTTCTCAAGCTTCATGAGCGAAACCGCTGGGGTTGCTGCAACATTGTCGTGACCCGTATCATCTCCCCATCAGAGAGAAAAAGCCTTGGATTCACACACATACATGAACCATCCTACTGCCTGCCACATACTGCCCCAACCTAGCACTCCTGGACAGTGATTCAGACCTCCAACTCTGGCTTCTTTTCTTGAAACCGGAGCTAATTCTTAGGAAAGAAACAGTAAGGTGACACAGAACTGCTGATGGAGGAATTCAACTCAGCCAACTTCTTCAGCCCATAATTTGTCTCCTCCATCATAAAACAACTCAACAGGCCCTTGATTACCCACCTATCTTAATAGGACAACCATGGAAAGAAGGAGAATATATTGGCCTAGGTTTAGAATTCCTGGATTCTAATTCTTGTCCCACTTCCTAGAAGCTTTTTTTTTTAACCTGGGATAGCTTCTCTGAAAATTATTTTCCTCATTGAAAATAGAGGCAATACATTTTATTATTTATTAAGGTTATGAGGATGGATTGCTAAAATATAACATGAAACACTTGGCAAACAGAAATACTACAGAAAGCTGATTATTACTTTGTAAAACTGTTATGGTATGAAGTTATTGAAATTTAGTTAGTCATTTTGTAGCAGGGTTCTAAAATACGATTCCAAATAAAATCCAAATTTATTTAACTCTCCTCTGACCCCTTTGCTCTCAGAGGGAGATTGATCTAAACTATGATGGAATTTTGGAAAAGTTGAAAACATTAAGATTGATTCTCTCTCCTCCCCCAAGAGAAAGTGCTCTATGTTGGTGTGGCTAACTTGGAGAGGAAATATAACTATCTACTCCTCCATACATAAAGGCACACAAAAAGCTATTCCATTCTTAAACAGCCTTGAAAGAAATGTAGATGGGGCTGGTCATCCTCTTGTGGTTCCTGTTCCTCCTTCATTGAAGGCTTTTTCTATCCCCATTTCCCTCGTGCTCCTACTTCTTACCATTGCCTTAGTTTGTTTAAAAGGATGACAGAAAGCTTTCTGCAAGCCCCTAAGTAGGCTGCCAGCTGCTCAGCCAGTCTCTCTTTCAGCCAGGCATAAGCCTGAGGCGGTTGAAAGCTTTCTCTCTTTCCTGCTTGAGGAATACATTCCCCAGCAGGAAGAGGAGAATTGAACTAATTATGATCAAAGCATGACTGGTACCAAATCCTCTTGGAATAGATTTACACAGTGGAAATTTTCCCCAACTGCTGGTTGAAATTTCCCCACATATGTTTCCTTCCCCCCACAACTATTACTTCTAATGAAATATCACTTGAATATTCATGGAGATTTGTGATAATGGTTGGGGAAATATGATAATGAGTGTCAGGTTTACTGACAGGACTAAAAGGACTCATCAAGTGTTTGATCCTTTTGCAGTAGTCAAGACTGTGTAGATAGATGGATGAGCTCCCAGATTGGAAGCAACTTCTTGGGCAAGCAATTCAAATGCTTTTTATGACCTCTAATAGCCTCTTTAAGCTTCCTACTTCCATCTCGATAGCTCTCACTGTATTTTTCAATTCCTTCTCTTTCTCTAAGTTCCCATAAAACTGTCTAGCTGTCTCTTTGACACATTCAGGCTTGTACAGCATAGGATTCAATGGACTTTCTGAGAAATTTGTCCTTTGAGTAAAATGTTCCACCCCAATTCCCAGTTATGCCTTAAAACCGAAATTGAACCTCCCAGGCTCTAAATGCCCCATCAATGTGAAATGTTATCTTATTGGATTTTATGGGACTACTATTTGGGTTGATTGTATTAGTTTCTCTAGAAGTCATAGTTCCAGTAAAAAAAGAAAAAATTCAAATTCAATTTTTGGCATCCTTCTTTACAACAGACAGTCTATATCTATTATTTGGAAGCCTCATGTACATATAGCCTGTTATGCATGGTACTGGAATTTTTTTGTAAGCTGTTATAAAGGAAGTCTGTTGGAATTCATGTCATCCTTCTCAGTGCAATGTAGGTGTGATGTGCATGCATGCATGGCCATTCTCCATATCTCAAAGATCATCATGCTGATACTGATACTGTTGCTAGCCAGAGTCTATTTTACCACCATAAAATCCAAAGTGGGGTCTCAGCCAGTTTCTAAGGTTAATTTCTTTTGTTTCTATATTTTTAAGACTGTATCACTTGAAAGCCATTTTCAATGAAAATATGGACTTTTTTTGGTGAGAATTATCTCTTTAAATACCTTTTAATTCATCAATTGCAAATAAAAATCAAATTAAATCCAATTTCCCTTGCAAATCTTGCTTTTGAGTTCTTACTGACATAACTAAGCAAATTAGTTGCTAAAATCCTTTCATCATAATATTCACTCTATAATATTCACTTTTAGTCCCTCATTCATATGGTAGGGGTATCTTTGTTACACAGTGCTTAATTAGTATATCAGAAAGTAATAAAATACAAATACTAAAGTTTTAGAAAGTTTTGCCTTAATCTTAGAACTGATACTTTTTTATATGCAGCATATCTCATGGAAAACAGGGAAAAATTCAAAACAAATATTCAATTATTATAGCCTGTCAAAGGGAAAAAGCAATAGAATAGTATGTGAGCTGAATCTATATGGTCTTTTCATTGATTAGCTACGATTGCTGCCAGTAGTCAATGTCTATGTTGATTTAAGACCTTTATAGCATTTCTTTGGAAATTTTTCTTCATTTTTCTTCAATATATATGTATAGTTCTGTATATGTGTGTATACATGCATACATACATACACACACACAGTCATCCCTCTACATCTGTGGGTTTCACAATTATTTGTGGTTTAGACATCGATACCTAAATAAGAATTTCTAGAGATTTGCAAAGTTCTGCAGAAAATCACAGGTGATGTGTATTTAAAGAAAAATTTTTTAAAAATTAGTGAATCACAAATGCATAAATACTGTATATTGATAATTTATATTTATTACTATAAGTATGCAGATAAATTTGTTAAAATAGTTAAATTTTGTTAAAAGTTTCAGTGCATTGAAGAACTACAGGTTACTCACTCTCTTAGGGAATATCTCTTTTATCTCTCTACTATGCAGACTCAGTCACATGATTCTTTATGTCTTGCACTTTTCATAGGAAAAGGAAATCAGTGAAGCTATTGCTGCAGCTGCAGCTATAACAACATCTTGTGAAGACTGCATAATGTGTGAGATACTAATCTCCCTAAAATATAAATTGCAACTTTTTATGGGTGCAGCATGCTGTTTTGATTGTTTTGTATGTTAAATAAATATGATTAAAATTAATAAGAACAGAGTATTGGTTATGACTTAGAGGTATTTGTGGCTTTTTCCACATTCACGGGGTTCTGTTCCCCTAACTCCCACAAAAGTTGAGAGACAATTGTGTGCATATCTATATTTATATTTATATCTTTGTCTATATCTATCTAGATATATACACACAAATGAAAACATAATACATGTATGTATATACATCTATGTACATGTGTATATGTATGTATGTATGCATGTGTACATATATACATTATATACTAAGCCTGCATCAACATATATCCATCTTGGAAGGTCCAGTTGCAATCAATACAGATGCTAAAATTGGTTGCTCTTGGCATTTAATTGTTTGCCATCTCCTTTGAGATCCTGTTTATCTCTCATTCTCCCAAAAATCTAAGTGTGAACCCTAGCAGCTTCATTGTACCTCTAGTTACTCAAGCCAGAGAAAAAAAGGAGAAAAAGAGATGCTACAGCAGAGGAATGAGAGAAGGTACCAGTATGCCATTCTTTGAAAACCTGGCTCATCATCATCTTCACTATATATATATATATATAAACTGCTATCAAGTAACTTGTAACTTGGTTATGGCTTCACGATCTATTTCTCCTAAATACATTGTCTGATCATGCAATCATATGATTTTCTGCAGTACCTATAAGCTTCTGTTTCCTCAACTGTAAAATGAGAATAATAATGGAATCTACCTCCCAGGATTGTTGTGAAAATCAAATAGGATAATATTTGCAAAGGACTCAGAATAGTTCCTGGTACATTTGGGTACTTTTTTAAAAAATGCTATCATTCTTATTATTATTATTTGGAGAAAATTCTGAAGAGTTATGATGGAAGATGACCTTGGTTAGAGCTATAAACTACAGGAGTGTTCTACAGACAAGGAGGAAGCAGTTGGAGGGTTTTCTTTTAATAGGGGAGGGATATGTTCAGTGCCAAGCTTTAGATGATTAATTTGGCAGCTGTGTGTTGAATGACTTAGAGGCTAAAGAGGTGGAAAGTGGGGGATAAGTAAAGTGACTATCACAGTAGCAAAGTTATGTGACCTCTGGAAGAAGCAACATGATATAATGTTAAGTCAAAGAATCATAATATCATATATTTATAGGTGATCCCAAGGGCCTTTTGCTTCTTACCAAAACCCTTAATTTTACAAAGGAAGAATGATTTTGGCCAAGGTTCCAGAAGTAGTTAAATACCAGAGAAGTGAGCTATTCCACATCATTTGGAATATAGATTTAGAACTAGAAAGGACTTTGGAGGTCATTATGTCTACTTGCTTTAAAGATGAGGAAATTGAACCTAAATAGGCTAATGGCTAATCCAGGGTCACACTGGTAAGGTCTGAGCTGGGATTTGAACCCAGGTTTTACTAACTCCAAGTCTAGCACTCTGTCTCTCCTACTATGTTACTCCTCAGGTCTGTGACTGGTAAAAGATGAAATGATTGAGGAAACAAAGATTCATACTTCCAAGCATATTGCTTTATTAAGCATTGCATACTAATAAGCAATGCAATGCCATGGGACCAGGCCCCTTCTTCACCTTAGGTTCGAACCTCCAATTCAGGGAGAGACAGAATTTTATGCATTAAAAACAATTAATCAAATAATTAATTTTTTAAAAAAACAGCCAAGATAATCTGTTCTAATTAGAGGAAAATTTACAGACTTTCCAAGTTGGGAGGCAGAAGAACCAACAAGTGATGTTCTGTGAACAATAAAGGGAACATAGCTGATTGATCAATACAAGGCCAGTTTTTCAATAAAACATATGGCTTTCTTGAGATATATAATTGTGAGAAAATTCCTTGTGTCAATTTTAGGATCTGACCAGGGTTCTGACAGGTATAATCCAGGTATTTAGTAATGAGTTTCTAAGTAGCAGGTAGCAATGGTCCAGCTTCCCAGCTAGGCAGATCTAGGTTCAAACAATATAATAAGGCTTTCTCCCAATTCCCACAATTGAATGAACTTTTCTCACAAGACAGAAGTTGGATTAAACCCATAATTGAGTAGAAAGGGCTACTGAGCTAGGTCCAGAATTGAGTCACAAGATGGCATCAGTCTGGTTCACTCAGTTCCCACAATTAACCACTTGTGTAATCCCTTAGGTCTTCTGACTCTAAGCCAAGGAGGACTTGTATTCATTCACATCTTGGCTCCATTACTCAGTACCTGAGTGACCACAGGCAAAGTCATTTGAGTTCCTTTGCTTTCTCTGCAAGATGCCAATCTTTGACTAGCTGATTTCTGAAGTCATTTCCAGCTCTAAATCTCTATAACTGAATTTTCAGTAGTGGCTTTAGGAGTAAAAAGGTAGGGAGGTAGTTACATAAGGGCCAGCTGAAGACTTTTCATGCTGGGAAGATGGAGCTGCTTTGTACTGTTTGCCAACTCCTGAGCACTGATATTGGGCACTAGCTGCTACCTCTTGCTGGTAGTGAGGGGGGCAGCGCAACAGCAGCAGACACTGTCTTTGGCATGTGATCCAGGGATGGGCAGCTAAGAACAAATCTCCACTAGTGTATTCTGAATCCCCTGACTGTGTTTTGGCCAGAATCTCTCTGGAAATTTCCCAGAGCCTATGCTGGTCTTTTAAAAATTCAATTTTCTATTTCTTTGCCCTGTGGTATAGCATTTAGAAATATTCAGTCAGAATCGGAGACAGTTTTCAATTCCTCTAGCAAACTTGGTTGGATATGTGTTGGGTTTCCCAGGTACATGTTGACATGAAGTCTGAGGATAGGATTGTCATTCCATTGCACATCACTAACTGCAGAGTTATTCAGAATCCCTATAAAAGTAACATGCATTTCCTTAACATCATCCTCTGTATTTTACCATAACTAGTCTGTTCCAGGGACCAGCATCTTCAAATTGTCTTTAAGCTCATGCATGCCTAAAATCAAGCTGCTTATCTTTTCTCTCCAAAAAATTCACTGTTTCTTTCAGTAGCACCAACAGAATCTACCATTCTGAAATCTTGATGTTGTCTTGCCTGTTTTGCCTCTCTAATCCAATTATTTACCAAGCCTTCTTAATTCTACCTTTGCAGTCCTGTCCTAATGTATGTTTCCCAATCTCTAGTCCAATTGCCAAGAACCTACTACAATGAGGGTAATTATCTCTTAAAAGATCTTCCCACCTAAGCATTCTATCTGCTCTAATGCTGCTAGATTTTTCTTTTTTTTAATACCTAAGCTGGACATATCACTTCTCTACACAAAACCTAGCAATGGTTGTTCCCTGTTGCCTCTTGAGGAACTCTTTGTAAGGCCTTCTTCAATCAAATACCACTAGCTTTTTTGTATTCAACTTTCCTTTTTTTGTACGGTGACTGAATAAGCTGATAAGCTTATTTGCCACCATTCCCCCATATTTTGTTGCCTCTATATCTTTGCTCTTACTATTTTTTATAGTATGAATTCATGCCCCTTCCCTAACTAACCCTCCCCTTCATTCACCTGTTGAAGTTCTGCCCATTCTTCAAAGGTCAACTTAGATACCATCTCTATCAGGAAGTTTTCTCTTTCCAATATCTTAATCCTCCTCATACCTGATAGCATTTTTAGCTTTCTTTTACAAGTACTATATATTATTTTACATTATAGCCATTTGTGTATGTTTATGTCTTCCATGAGTACAGGAAAACTTTCTTAGCTAATCTTTAAATCTCACTCTAAAACTACCACAATACTTATTCACAGTGTTTTATGCACATTAAACATCCATAGTTTAATGCAAACTTGTTGACTCTGAATTTATTTAAAGACTTTTGAAAATATATATAGCATTCCCAAGAATGAAATAATTCTGATTTCCAGAATTAAATTAAATTAAATTGTCTTTTTTTATGACAAAATCGATCAAATATCACTTCTTCCCTTTGGTGATGAATAAATGCTTTTGTTCAATCAACAAATGATTCCAGAACGGTCTTATTAATTCTAATCCAATTGATTATCTCATACCTTTAGATTTTAGGGTCCTAAAAATAAGTTGCCTAAGTGACCATATGGCTTGGTCCACCGGCCTTCACGACAAGTAATTTATCATTGATGGTTGCCCATTCTGATTTTTGCTCTCTCTACCAAACTCTGGAGAACTGAAATTAGCCAGTTCCCCTTAGAAATTCATGTTGCATTTTACAATGCTATCCATCAAGAAATCCTTAATTTTCTAGCTTGTACCAAATTATTTGTCAAGACCCAGGTCTACTAAAGATATTGACAATTGTTCTAACAGATAATAATTCCAAGAGTCATGATGTTACCGTTTCTTGCGCCTTTATTGTATTTGATAAACTGGCACCATGTTGTTGATTGCCTGCATTGCCACGCAGAGCTCCATCTCAGTTCAAAAATCTAATCTAACCAACCTTAACACAAGGCCACAAACAAGTTGATACTTTTATGGCTGATAATTCCTTTCCAAATTAGGACAAGAAAAATGTTCAGGAATGATAAGCATCTCTTCTTTATCTGCTTTTTCCTTGAAAAACTCAATTTGAAAAAAAAAAAAAAACAAGCCTCAAACTGCCATCTTCTCTGATTCTTGTTTACCATTATTTTTAAGGAACCAATTTTCTTTATCTTCTGTCATTCACAGGTGTAGTATTTTTAAGAAATGTTTTAGGGATTGAAATACTCAATGGTCCAAAGCCCAGTTTTTTTGTCTCTTCTAATTAGCTTTCTAACTTGTTTGTGTCTTTTTTAAATGAGGTAGAGAAATAAAAGATCAATCTCAAAGTATATTTTCAGGCTATTTATATTGTTATAAACCTTCTGCTTATTGCTTACAGTAAGTGTGTGTATCTATGCATAGCCAGCTGTGTGCCCTTTCCCCCATCAAAATTTTAACAGGGCACAGATTTTAATTGCTTGTTCTCTGTCTCCTCTAGGAGAGTTCCTGAACATAAAATTCCAATCAGAACGCTTCCAAGTGTGTCATTTTGCCTTGGAGTCAGACTCCATAAACCTAAAGGGGAAGTTGTTTCCCTTGGTTGTTTTTATTTTTTCCCCATTTTGAATACCCTCAGCATTATTTGTCTAGCTGAACTCATATTCTTAGATAAGGATTAGGTCCCTGGCAGTGCTTCTTTCCTCAAAATTGCAATTTTCCCCATTACTTCTTCAGTTTTACAAATGAATGTCATCCAATCAATGCTTGAGTAATTAAAAATTGCCCACTCTCTAAGTTCTGACCTTCCTTGAGGCCCTTGTTATCTGTAACCTGTTTTCCCTCTAATGCAACCTCTAAGAATTATTTGACTGCTGTCTTTTGTTTCTTTCAAAATTGTATGTGCTATTTCGGCCAAAAATATTGATGTCATTCATCAAATCATCAAAGGGTAAGGTAGAAGAAAAGAATTAATGTAGAATATTACACACACTGAAGATAGTTTTAAAAAAATTAATAAGCCCTGGGGTCACATTAGTAAAGAAACTAGTTCTTTATAGTTGCTGTCCAGCATAACAGCTCAGTGTCCTAGAGAATAGAACAGGCACACCACCTGTCTTTTTTTTCACGCTTTTTTGTTCTCTAGCTTTCATTTCTTTATAAAATTTAATTTAATATTTTAAATGAACAAAAATCTATTCTCTCTATTCTACTACTGCTCCTATGAAAAAAATAAACCCTTGTAAGACACATTCAAGAACAAAATCAATTCCTATGCTGACCAAGTCCAAAAAAATCTACATCTCATTCTACCACCTGATTCCATCACAGCTATTATGGAAAGCAGTTTAAAATTATGCACAAAAAGATATTAAACTGTATGTTCTCTTTGACTTAGCAAGAACACTATTAAGACTAAATTCGCCTTTGCAAAACCTTGTGCTCTAAATTTTTTCCTCCCTTTCCTTACTCCCTCCCCTAGATGACAAATCCAATACATGTTAAACATGTGTAATTCTTCTATACATATTTCCACAATTGTTATGCAAAATCAGATCAAAAAGGAAAAAAATGAGAAAGAAAACAAAATGCAAGCAAATAACAACAAAAAAGTGAAAATACTATGTTTTGATCTACACTTATTCCCCACAGTCCTCTCTCTTAGTGTAGATGGCTCTCTTCATCACAAGATCATTGGAACTGGCCTTATTCATCTCATTGTTGGAAAGAATCACGTCCATCAGAATTGATTATCGTATAATCTTGCTGTTGCCATGTACAATGATCTCCTGGTTCTCCTCACTTCACTTAGCATCCATCCATATAAGTCTCTCCAGGCCTCTCTGAAACCATCCTGCTGGTTATTTCTTATAGAACAATAATATTCCATAATATCAATATATCATAACTCATTCAGCCATTCTCCAATTGATGGGCATCCACTCAATTTCCAGTTTCTAGCCACTACAAAAAGGGTTGCCACAAACATTTTTAGCAATTCTTTTTGTAGTAGCAAAGAACCAGACATTGAGAGGGAACCTATTTTTGGAGAATGAATAAACAAATTATGATATACATGCATATTAAAATACTATTGAGACATAAGAAATTATTAAAGGTTTCAGAGAATTCTGAGAAGATTCATATGAATTGATGCAGAGAAAAGTGAAGAGTACCAAGAGAATAATTTCTAATAATAATTTCTAAGGACAAATGATTTTAATTAACTTAATAACTCCATCATTTCAGTTAAAAATATTTGTCAGGACCCTTGTGCCAATTTTAATCAAATGAACTTTGTTTTAGTATCTTCCAGTAAAAGTAATAGGAAGATTGGAATAGAAGCCAGAAGATTTCATTTTAAATCCTTGCTCTTTCACTTTCTACCTGTGGGGATCTTTTATAAGCTATATAAACTCCTTGGGCCTCCATTTCCTCATCTTTATAATGAAGGGATTGAAATAGATCTCTGAGGGTTCTTCAGAATCTTTTGTAAGTCCTGTGGTCCTAGGATTTACAAAAGTGCTTAGTGATATATACAAGGAATTCTTTATCATGTACTCTTAACCTTTTTGTGGATTGCCCTCAGTAGATTTTACATTTTAGATCAGCTTCTACAACAAGCTTCTACTTTCAATAGTTAGCACATGTTCAGAGAATGCAAACCAATTATAATATTGTCCAAAAAACTGTAATTAGAAAAGAAAATCTGCTAAAGAGGGAACCATGAGCCACAGCTATCCTTCATTAGCATGTGGCACTTTCTAATCTCACACATGCTAGGGGGTCACACATTATAGAACAAATTGTATTTCTGTAAAGTTTTATACAAATTTAACCTTTTATAATTCACTTCCTTTTCTTATGGGTTTGTTTAAAAAAATTTTGATTAGCAATCTAGTTTTTCTCTCTCCCACCTTCCCCTACCCCCTGACAATGAAAAAAAAATAGAAAAAGAAAATTCTTATAAAATAATTGTAGTTGAGCAAAACGGATTTCTAGTTGATCATGTCCTCCCAAAATGTGTATCTCATTCTTTGTCTAATAGCTAGCATATATATATAGAGAGAGAGAAAGAGAGAACTTTAAGTTTTGCAAACTTTATCTCATTTAATCTTCATTAACAATCCTATGAAGTATTATTGCCTCATGGTTTTAGAGTTGCTATTATTATACTTATTTTAGAGGAAACCGAGGCAGGCAATGGTAAAATTACTTTCCTAAAACAAAAAACTAATTTGTGTCTGAGGCTGCATTTATACTTAGATGTTCCTGATCCCCAGTCTAGAATTCTACCCACTAAGCCACTAGGCTGAGTCCATTTTCATTTCATACATATTTTATTATAATTTCTGATTGGCCTTCAATTGTCAGTAGCTGTGTTTTTGGGAGATTGGGTTCTTGTTCCAAGTACAGGTTAAGCTAGCTCCAGGGGTGTGTTAAAATCCAGTTCCAACAAGAGCTGATTTTTCAATTTCTTTCATATACCTCTCTAAAACAAGCAAACACTGTAAATCAGGGCTTGATTTATTCTTTTGTTAATTGTCTAGACTTAAGAAAATGATAGAGAAAGTTTTAATAAAGCCCATTAAACTTAAAAGTGTATAATGTATGCATGTAGTTTTCTGCATAGTTATTAAATATTTACCAGCACATCTTGACTAGACCTCTTAGGTCTCTTCCAACTCAAATTTTGTAACTTCCAACCTTTAATTATAATTTCTTTTTTTGGAGGTAATTGGAGTTGTGACTTGCACAGCTAGCGAATATTTGAGATTGGATTTAAATTCAGATCCTCCTGTCTCCAAGACCAGTGCTGTGTCACTAAACCATCTAGTTGCATCTATAACTTCTTTTCACAAGCCCAATCTGTGGTATTGGTAATGATCTACACAATGTATAATGCCTTGGGGAAACTGCTATTTAAGAAAATCATATGATGAAACATTTTGAAATATGAATAACTTTACCCTCTAAATCACATGTTGTATACATTGTCATTTCAAGATGATGTACTTAAAGTTCAGCAAACCTTTACACATCTTTCTTTAAGCAACAGAAAGCCAATATATAGATAGCAGAGGAGCATTGAACAAACAGGAAGACCTGTGTTTAAATAAATGTCCATGACAGCTATATGACCTTGGGCAAAGCTCTTAAGCTTCTACTCCTCCCCTGAAAATTTTTTCTCCTGTGTTCCTCAAACAATTCTTAGAAGAATTATATGAAAACAATATGAGAAATTTGAGAACTATAAAGTCTCCTATAAATCTAAGAAATTGATATTTTGCTTTTTTTAAATTTTTCTGGATATGATTCATAAGCTCTTTTTTTGTTACAGAAATGGTAATGCTGTAATTTTATTACCATACTTATTAAGCACCTACTGTATATCAGAAATCATGTTAGGTTGAGATATGAATACAAAAATAAAGCTGGCCTTTTTTCTTCAGGGAACTTCCATTCTAACAGGAGATAACTCATGTATGTATATTAATATGTACAAAAGGGAATGAGATGCCCTAGCAGGTAGTGAAATCAGCAAAGATTTCATGGAGGAGATAGTGATTTAAAGATGAACAAGACTAGGGATTTTAAGACACTAAGATAAAAAGAAAGATCATTCTGGGCAGGAGAGACAAGAGACATATTGTGAACAACAGAACAGTTTGACTGAACCACAGAATGCGTGAAGGGAAATGATAAGTAAAGAGACCAGAAAAATAAATTGGTACCAGATTATGAAGAGTTTGAATGCTATGCAGAGAAGGAAGAAAATGAGTAAGATGCATAGTAAGTGCAAATAGGAATCAAATTATTAATAATATTGATCTGCAAAAGAAGTAATGTAAAAGATCTGAGAGAACATTTTTATTATTTATTTACACAAGTATTTATTAAATACCTACTGTATGCCAGATCCTGTGCTAAGTGCTTTACAGTTGTTATCTCATTTGATCCTCACAATAATTATGAGAGAAACAAGAATATGCAGCATATCATATATTCTTTAGAATGTCCCTATTTCCTATCTTGTTATTCAGTCACTCAAAAAGTCTGGAATTTGATCCTTCCTTGAAGACAGCAAAGATATATTGTCTGCCTCAGAGATCCCTGTCATTTTATATGATAAATTAAAGCCTAATTTTAACAAGTAGTTGATATCTTTGCAATAAGATGACCTCTTAATGAGGTCCTTCAAGTATTCCATTAACCAAGAAGCTGTAAGCATGTGCAATGGCTACACCCTAGTAAAATCATTTCTACAGAAAGGCTAAACCAGATTGAGGGTAACCTCAACAACAATCATACCTTGGGAAAAGGTCCAAGATAGGCTGCTATTTTACTGTAACATCAAAAACATCAAAATGTATGAATCTTGGTTGATTAAGTTCCAAATCTTATATTGATTGAGGAGTAGAATTCCAATTCTCCTGTAGTTCAATCTGGTTCTAAATGTGGTTAGCTGGTCCTTCTCAAGTTAGACTTTTGCAGGTCAAGTGTATGCATGTAATTAACTGAACTAGACAAAGCTGGAAGAGTTCCTTTGCCTCTCAGAAAGTATGGAAATAGCAAAAATAATCTTCCTCCCTCAAGAATAAAATGATTTAAACTAAATGCTGGAAATATGACAAACTTTCATTCCAGAGAAGATATATGGAAAGACACTTCCCTACCCCTACTCACCATCATTTTTCTCTGTGACAGTGGGGAACTATGGGCAGGACACTGCTTATGATGTTAGATCTTTTTAGTATATTAGTTTTCCAGAATTAGGTTTTTGCTCTCTTTTGT
Organism: Antechinus flavipes; assembly: GCF_016432865.1. Lineage (NCBI taxonomy): Eukaryota > Metazoa > Chordata > Mammalia > Dasyuromorphia > Dasyuridae > Antechinus > Antechinus flavipes. The sequence goes on along the minus strand of NC_067400.1, from coordinate 174,166,500 downwards.
AGAAAACAAGATATCATAAAATCTTATTTTAGAGATTTTAAAGAACTACATCAAAGATGGAGATAGTTGAAGGCTTATAGTAGGGCTAGAACATTGATTTCCTATCTAATGTAACAGGAAAATGATTTTACCATGCTTCTGGGTCCTTGACAAATATTCCACTCATCCCATGTGGAAACCTAGAAAATCCATTTTTTTCCCTTAACATAAGAAAACTTTTAGCTTAGAATGACTATAAATTGTGTCCTCTTAAAAAACCTTTTGTCCTTATGCAAAATTGGTCCCATAATCAATTTTTTTCTCTGCAGTGCTTAAAGTGTCCATTAACTAATGCTTAACTGAATTACAATGGAACAGCTACAAAAGGAAGAGCGTGGGCTCGTCTCCATAAATATTAAATGAATTCCTCATGAGCGATGACTGCAATTACACTGAATTCCAAATGAATTTGTAATAATTGGATGCTTAAGATGTTAAAGAAGATTTCATTTTGGAAGGCAAAACTTTTGGAGAGTGTTCACCAACCATCCATCCTGTCAATCCTTGCCAAAGACAGATAAAGAAGCCAATCAGTCATGTTTAATCAGGAGTGACTGATTCAGAAATATTAGCTATCAGCTTTAAAAAGTGGGGTTAGCACTATATATATATACATGTTTGTGTGTGTGTGTGTGTTTATATGTATATGGGTTTATAAAAATACATATGTATATATATATATGAGTTAGTCAAAATATATGTGTGTGTATGTATACACATAAAGCCGATCATGATGCTTTACTGAAAATGTTTAAAGAGTATGATAGAAAAATTATGTGAACAACTAATAAAACTTGAGTATTGGGAAGGTTGAAATTTATATGATTTATGCTGTCAAATCCTCATTAGAATAGGGACTATAGATTTAAAGTAGGTCAAGCCCTGGAGACCATGGAATTCAATCTTCTCATTTTGCAAATTCAAATAGCACAATGGATAGAGCACTGGACCTGGAGTCAGAAAAACCCAAATTCAGATCTGAGCCCAGATGCTTAATAGTTGTGTCAGCTTGGGCTAGTCACTTAATCTCTATTTGCCTCAGTTTCTTCATCTGCAAAATGGAAATAATGATAATACCTACCCCATAGGATTATTGTAAGGATCAAATGGGACAGTAATTGTAAAGTACTTAGCATAGAACCTGGAATATATATGTTATCATCATCATCATCATTATTATTATTATTGCAACTAAAGAACTAAGATTAAGAGAGGTTAAATGATCTCCTTGAAGTTGTACAGGCAATAAAGGACAGGTCCTGAGTTTCTTGGTATTTTCTACAGAACTAATGTGACAATACTTTCTTGGTATGTAGCATAAGAACTAAGCTATTTGATCATTTTTATCCCTGGTAATGGAAGCAAGTAGATTACTCAATTTAGCCCATCCAACCTCAAATGCTACTAAATTAACATCCTCAGTGCTCAGCTGTGATGACATCATCCCCTTGTTTAGAGGCCCTCAGTCAGTCAATAAACACTTAAGAGCCTGCTATGTGGCAGGCAGAGGGATAAAGGGGAAACTGTGGAGTGTTTGAGAGTGATGAAAACATTTGGAAGAGCCGTTGTGCTGAGTGACTTAGTTATGGATGTACAAAAGGATTACCTTGCAGCATTGAGGGCCTATTTAAGGTTATGTAAAATAAATTTGCAGTGGACCCAGTCATAATAGTTTTACAATTTCAGCTTTTGTTCAGTATTTTATGCAAAAGAGAAAAAAACAGCAGATGGTGGGAGTGATCCAAGACTGAAGCTTGGCAGAGCAAGATCATGATAATGGGGCAAAGAACTCAAGAGAAGACAATATAAAATTGAAATGGTTTTCTAAAGTATCAAGATAGAGTTACTAGTATAGGAGTGATAATCTAGGAAAGAACTGAGGGAATGAGTGATTAAATGGTCATGGGGTGGATTTAAAAAATAGCATTTGAGTTTGAAAGGCAGGGGGAAAGGTGAATTTAAAGAAATTATAATCAGATAAGGAAATTTCAGAGTTCAGGAACATGAAAGTGGTATAATTGTGTATAATGGCAGAATCAGGGATGTGACCATCTTTGTGTTTGAAAGGCGATAAAGGAATAGATAATATAAAGTTGAAAAATTGTAAAATTTGGGTGTTTAAAGGAGTATCATTCATTATATAAGTTGGAGTATCTTAAAATGAGGACAGGATTTGGGAAGGAGAGAAGGATTATGAAAAAGGCACTGAACTCACTGAGGAAAGAAGGAGAGGGTCCTGGAGATTGGCAGACAATAGCCATCATAATTTTAAATGGATGGTAGATATGAATTGAGATGAGGTTATTGTGTGATGGTGGTAAAGGATGGATTTCCAATAAACTCATTCATCAATTCAACTCACAACAAATTTGGGCCCAATATAATTTTCCAGCCTTATTTCACAGCCTTCTAAACATCTGGAATCTCTTCACCCCTTATCTCTCTCAGGAAATCCAGTAGCTTCCTCTCCATTAAAGGTAAAGCAAAGACCTGCTTGTCTATTACCCCCCAACCAGCAAGGAGTGTTTTCTTCATCCTCTGAATTCCTGTTGGGGTTTTATAGATAAAAAAACTGACTTGCATGTGGAGCATTTTATTTTGAATTATCTTTTCTGTATATATTTTGTGTTTCCTGTTGAACTGAGGGATAATTAAATGGTACAGTGAATAGACCTGGAGTCAGGAAGGTTTGAATTAAAATGTGACCTCAGACACTTATTAGCTGTGTGCTAATAAGTGGCGAGTCACTTAGCCCTGTTTGTCTCAGTTTTCTCATCTGTAAAATGAGCTAGAGAAAAAAATGACAAACCACTCCACTGTCTTTGCCAAGAAAATTCCAAATGGGATCATGAAGAGTCATATGTGACTAAAAAAAATAACTGACAAAAACAATCTCTTTATATACCTAACTTTTGACACAAGTTGGGAAAAAATTCTCCTAATGTGGCCTTTCCGTATAAATATAAGAGTATGGACACACTGAGAACTCCAAACTCTAGGGTTTGAAATTTAAAATTATCTTTGACCCCATCTTCTTTTTCATCTCCTAAACCATTCCTATTATTTCCTTATTAATCCTATTATTTCTTTATTAAATTGTACATTTGGTAAGCTTGCCATCTATGCCTTCATTTAAGTCACAGGTGTTGATGAACACATGCCAAGAATAGATTCCTGGGGCATCCCAGAAACTTCTGCCTCCATGTTAATATTATTCCAGTAATGACAACTTCTGGGAGTCCATTCATTCAACCAACTCCATATACATATACCTAGTGGAATCATCTTCTAGTACAATTCTCAAAATATGATCTGGGACCCTTGGTGGTACCCTTTCCTTTCATGAGATCTGCAAAGTTAAAATTATTTAATAGTAATATCAAGTGTTTTAATTTCTAATATGGTGTGTGTGTATGTATATATATATATATATATATATATATATATATATATATATATATATATAAACTCATATAAACAAAAGCTCTTGGGGGAGGAAATTCTCAATAATTTATAAGAGGGTAAAGAACTTCTGAGACTGAGTTTAAGCACTACTGGTTTAGCACACCTTTCTCTATCTTTTCTAAAAAGATAGTTAGAACCTTTATCAAAATCCAAATTAACTACATCTACAGCATTGCCCTAATCTAGTAACCCTGACCAAAAAAAAAAAGAGAGAGAGAGAGAGATTACTTAGTTATCCCCTTGCTTTCCTTTCTAATGCTCACAAACCATTCCTAATGTCACTCCCATGGATTCATTCATTTATTGTGATTATTAGGAACAAAACAGGGGCTAGGAATTGAGGGAGATAAAAACTTAAGTAAAAACAGAGTTCCTCATCTCAAAACGCTTATAATATCCATCAACCAACAGAGCCTCTATTATGTGCAAGGCATTGTGCTAAAAAACTAGAAACACAAATACTGTAATAATAGCATTTTAAGCTTAACAAAGTGTTTCATGTCAACCAAATGAATGCAAGGAAAAATTGTGTACTCACAAGGTTCTTATATTCTAATAGGGGAAGCTACAAAAAGAGAAGCAGGGAGAGAGAAACAGAGAGTGAAGAGAAAGACAAAGAGAGACAGAAACAAAGACACAGAAAAAGGAGAGAAAATTAGAATATTTAGTAAACACTCTTATATTCCAGACACTGTGCAGTTAAGCAACAGGGATACAAATATAAGCAAGAAAACCACCTGCCCTCAAGTTGCTTACGAGTCCAATGAAGTGATACAATTAAATCAAGTGAATCCTAAAAATTGTTGAGGGAGGGGAATGAGCAGTGAATGCAGGCCATATTTCAGACCTGGGAGAGCTAAGGTTTTGATGGGGTCAGAAAGAAGAGCCATTGAGAGGGAACTGCAGGAAATTTATTCTGTACATACAGAATAAATATGAAGAGAATAAATACAGAGAAATTCAATTTCAGGAGAAAGGACACTAGCATTTGAGGGATTTGGGAATTTGTATAAAAGATGGTGCCCAAATTGCATCCTGAAGAAAGAATAGAAAAGATAAGAAATGAACACAATGGATTTGATTCCAAATAAAATATCAGACTCACAATTGCTTAAAATTCCAAGAAGATAAAAAGAATTTTCAATTCAGCATTAGGAATAAAATGAAAAAATATGTTGCTGAATTTGACAATTAGAACATTAATGGCTTTAGAGAGTATTTTAATGTATATTTTATTAAATATCCCTCTAATTTATATACATTTGTCTCTCTAAGCAGATTAGTTCCTTAATGCCAGGTAGCATGTCTTTTTTTTTTTAATTCCCAAAATGCCCAGTACGGTTCTGGGAATACTTAATAAATGCTTCATGGTTCTTTGGTCTTTAACAGTAATTAATCCGTGCTATTCCATACACTCTCAGATGGTCTACCTTCTTTAAAAGGCTTGTGTTTAAAAGAGAACTAACTGGGCTTATGATTTGAGATAGTAACTGGAGAGTAAGGGAAAGCTAACTGGCCCATATTGAGGTCAAATCCAAGGACTCATTAATGTAGGGTTCCTGCTGACTGATTCAACAAGCCTCAGAAAACTCCAGGATTCAAAGGGTGGCATTTCATAGTGCAGAAAAAGCCAAACACAAAAGCAAACACTCACTATTTGTAGCAAGAAGCAACGATGAGGAAGCATGAGGCATTTTTCCTTCTTCAGCAAAATTCCATCAACTTATTTAGAGAACCATAGGTAGCACAAGGAATTAAAGTATTCACATAATTACCTAATCTCATTTTAACTAAATTTTAAAGTTTCTTCAATCATTTTCCTGAAGTTTCTATTCAATAACTATGTTGTTTAGACTAACTGATATCTCCTCCTCCTCCTTCTCACTAACTCTGGTATAGGCACCCCTAAATCAAGATGTAATCAATCAATCAAAAAACATTTATTAATCCCATATTGTGTGCCAAGAACTCTGCTGAGCAGAGGAATACAAAAGAGGGGAAAAAAACAAACCCTGTCCTCAAGCAGTTTACAGTCTAACAAGGGAGACAACATGCAAACAAGTATATACAAAGCAATCTATACACAGGATAAATAGGAAATAATTAAAAGAGGGAAAATACTGAAATTAAGAAGGGTGGCTTAGTGGATAGTGCCAAGCCTAGATTTTAAATCCAACCTCACACAGTGACTAGCAGTGGGACTCTGGGCAAGTCAGTTAACTCCTCAAACTCTTTGACAAAGAGGGTGCCATCCTCCATTGGTAGAGGGAGTATATTCATCCAAGAGGACCTTCTACTAATGAATTCATCATGTCCAGTTCTTATCCTTATTTCCATTTAGTAGCTTTCTGCTACTAATTAGGATAAGGTTATTCTTAGAAAATATTTTAATTATAATATAATAGGAATAGTTTAGGAGATGAAAAAGAATTGGAATCAAAGATAATTTAAAATTTCATATATATAATTATATAATACATATAATTATAATAATATGTTTTAATTATAATATAATATGATATCTATTTTCTTCCATTTTCCTCTGATCATAAGGACACCTAGACATCTGATGAGCAGAAACTGTCTTATGCTTTACTTGGTGTCTCCAGAGTTTTTTGTAGTGCTAAACATAAGTATTTAATAAATGTATTTATTAATGTAAACGCTTGTGCTCTCTCTGTCTCTGTCTTTCTGTGTATTGTGTCTCTATTTCTATCTCTTTTCTGTGTGTGTCTCTCTTCATCTCTCTCTGTCTCTCCCTGTGTCTCTATGTCTCTATCTCTATCTCTGTCTCTTTTGCTCTTACTGTCTCTGTCTCTCAGCCTGTCTGTTTGTCTCTCTTTTTCCTCAGAACAAAAAATTGTTGCTGATTGAAGGCCTGTGGGTAGGTAACCTCAAAATGGAAGAGGTACATGTTATCCACTAAGATCTATATTTTCATTCATTGCTATGTTAAAAAGCTTTATACTTTTACAGAGAAAGCACAGTATAGTAGATTTAATCATTAATTTGAAGTTTGGAAAGAAATGGATTCAAATTCCTCTTCTGACAGCTGCCAGAGAGACAGACACAAAGATCTTAATGTCCCTAAGACCAATCCCCATTAATGCCAGTATCTTCTTTTGGTTATTACCTCCAATTTACATAGATACATAGATGGAGAGAGAGAGAGAAGGAGAGGGAGAGACAGAGACAGAGAGAAAGAGAGATAGAGAGACCCAGAGAGAGAGACAGAGAGAAGGAGGGAGGGAGGGGGGAGAGAGAGAGAAGGAGGGAGGGAGGGGAAGGGAGGGGGGAAGAGAGACAGAGACAGAGACAGAGAGAGAGAGAGAGAGAGAGAGTAGAAGGGGGAGGGAGGGAGACAGAGAGAGAAAGGGAGGAAGGGAAGGAGAGAGAGGGGGAGAGAGACAGACAGACAGACAGAGACAGAGAGAGAGAGGGGAAGGGAAGGAGGGAGAAGGGAGAAGGAAGAAGGGAGAAGGAGAGAGAGAGAGAGAAAGAAAAAGAGAGAGAGAGAAGGAGGGTAGAAGGAGGAGAGAGAGGGAAAGGGGAGAGAGAGAGAGAGAGAAGAGAGAGAGAGAGAGAGAGAGAGAGAGAGAGAGAGAGAGAGAGAGAGAGGAGAGAGAGAGAAAGAGAGAGAGAGAAGGAGGGTGAAAGGAGGAGGGGGGAAGAGAAGGAGGAGAGAGGGAGGGAGGGGGAGAGAGAGAAAAAGAGAGGAGGGGAGGGAGGAAGGAAGGGGGAGAGGGAGAGGGAGATCTTGTTTGAATATAGTTGTTTTCATTTATCTTCCCATTAAACTCAGATCTTCTTGAGAATAGGCACTATCTTGTGCTTTTCTTTATATTGCCAGAGCCTTGCATAGTGCCTGGCAAGTAATAGATTCTAATTAGCTGTTTGTTGACAGTTGACTGACTGACTCAATTTCCTCATCTGTTAAAGGGGCTGATACTTATTATATTTACCTCATAAAATTTGTATGAGAATCAAATGAGATGGTATATATAAAGTACTTAAAATACTATTTAAAAGGATATATGGCCAGAGGATTCATATAAACAAGTTTAATGGTGATGAGAACTATAAAAATACATACAAAAACATAGCTCATGTGAAATGACCAGCCTTTCTTCATTAAACCGTTCCTCTTCTAGTTAAATGTATTCCAAGATCTACAAAACTTGCAGAAGTTTGCTGAAATAGCAGTATCACACTGCCAGAATTGAATGTCAGTCAGAAAATGAATCTACAAACCTTTAATAAGGACCTGCATTACCAGGTGCTGGCTAGCAGCTGAGAAGACAAAGTCAAGAAATGAAAGAATCCCTACCTCTAGGATCTTTCTATTCTATCAGAATAATTGAAACATATCGGTGCATACCAGAAATAAGTAGTCATCTGGAAGAAGGCCCCAAAGAAACAGAACGCATTCCATTTGTCACTCACTAGGCAAGAAAATATTTCCGTTCAGCCCCCAAAACTTAGGGTTTCCCTTCAACTACTCTAAGTAAGTAAAGTCCAAGAGTGCCTTATGAATTGGTTTAAAACTCAGTCCAAGCATTAAGAGAAAGGCCCACTAGGAATTCCGACTATCTCTAGATTGAATTTACTAGATATTTGGCAATGAGTAATGTGATCCATATTTCTACTCAGATCTTCCACTTGGCTGGCATTTTAAATACATCTTTGCCATTCATATTTTTACTTGGGATTGCGTTTTTAAACGAAATTTCCTATTAAATTGTTTTAGATTTATGGTACTCAATTTCATAATTCTCTTTTTGGACAATTTCTTGCTCATTTTACGATCACTTTAACTGACTTAGTTTTGGTTTGGCATTATTTCACATTCATCAACTCTATTAAGCCTTCACTTGCTACTTAGAAAGCAATATACCACTAGCAACATCATTACATCCTACTAGCCAACATAATCTGTTGTAAATTCATTCTCTTAGATCTTCCATTTGCATTGTGGATGTCTTGCTCTTAATTTGATTACATCTGCTGATCACACTCTCAATCAACCTTGTTTCCCCTTATTTCATGTACATCCCAAGGGAGAACCTAGAGCAGTGAGAACCCCCAGCATTTGGGTGAGAGAGAGTGGGTTGGGACATGGATAAGGTAACTGCCAAACCTTTGACGACTTGGGAAAGTGTTCGTAAAGGAAGAGACAAGTGCCCTCTGGCGGCCTAAAAGTAATTATTTTTTGCTGAATCAGGCTTATAGCTCTAAAACTGGCAGAAAGGAAGAAAACAAGCATTTATTAAATGCCTGTGTGCTAAGAACTGAACCAAGAATGTTACAAATATTTTATTTTCTCAACAATCTCAGAGGGAGGTATTATTATTAAATCCATTTTACAATAGGGGAAACTGAAGCTGACAGAGGTTAAATGACAGGGTCAGTGAATGTCTGAAATTAGACCTGAACTCAAGCCTTCCTAACTCCAAGCCCAGCCCTTTGTCCACCTTATCACCTACCTACCTCTAGGTGGGCTGAAGGGGACCTCAAAAGGAGTCTAATCCAAGCCTGTCATTTTAAAGTAAAGAAACTAGCTGTGTGACCTTAGGCAGGCAAGACATTTAATCTCTGTCTCAATTTTCTCATCTGTAAAATGGGGTTGATAACAATAGCACTTACTTTTCAGGATTGTAAGTATCAGTAAGTTAGTATATATTGACTGATCACAAAGGAGCAAACCTATTTATTGGTATATGTTGATTTTGACTATGTAGGAACCTCCTCCATAAGCCTATTATGAGTAGGAATTATTTCATCCAATTTGTAACTCTGGCAAAATGTTAGAAACATAGTAAGCAGGTGATAAATACTCCTTGGTTGAGTGATTGCTCCTATGAAGTTTAAAATCAAATTACCTGTTTTGATCAAAAATGAGAAATCCAGACAAACTCCTCGATTTTTCAAAGAAATTGTTTTCTAACCAGGTGTCCCACATTTTATTCTTTTGAAGTATTCTGCTCCTCTACTATCAAAATCTCTCTCCCAACTTTTAATTATGTTCTGATGAACTATTTCATCCCAAAACATTAATGACTGAGAGCATCACCATGTGTTACCCCCTTTAGAAAATATTTATATTTTAATAGGCAGTGATTCTGAGAAATGAATCTCTAATGGTAGAATTCTAGGAAATAATGAAAGGCTTGTGAGTGAAAATTTTAGGGGGTGGGAAAAGAGAAAAGTCTTCCAGATGCCTTAGAAATTATACAACTTGCAGCTACTCATTACGCCTACATGGTAGCCTATGGTAACAGTGGCTGAAATTCTAGAGTATTGTATATTATCATTTCTCAAATGTTCCTAACTTTGCTCATGCTTTCCATTGAATTATGGGATAAACAGATTCATTCAACAGATATTTACTTAGTGTGGCAATGTAGGAATAAGGGATAGAGATTAAATCTGTGATTTCATTGCCATAGGAAACTCTTAATTGAGGAAATTCCTCCTAAAACTTTAGGTCCAAGCTTTCTCTAAACTTTGTGAGATTGGCCTAAATCAGGACTTCTTAAACTTTTTCCATTCATAGCCCCTTTTCATTTGAGAAATTGTATGTAATACATACAGGTATATGAAATAGGTATGCAAACCAAACATTTACTGATAATAAATCATAAAGAAATTTATTTTAAGACATTTCTTTGGCATACATATAATTGTACCATTTATTAAAGGTGAAAGCAAATTTGCACACTAATGAGTTGGATGTGCTTGTTTATTTTTGCATAGAGAATTAAATCTTGGTGGAATATTTGACCTTTTACTGTTGCTAAAATTTTTGCAACCCCCACATTGTTACTCAATTCCATATGGGGCCATGACCCACAATACTAACCCTTATCACAGTACAACTGTGTTAGACAAAGTGAATGATATGGAGTCTCTGCTCTTAATAAACTTATAACTATGAAAATAAGACACTTACACAAATAAATATAATGCAAAATATAAAGGAGAACCTAAAATGGGCATAAGAAGTAATGTATAGAGTTCAAAGGAAAGATCACCTTTGCCAAGGAGGATCAGAAAAGGCTTCATGAAACAGTTAATCTGGGCCCTAATAACAGCTAGGATTTTAAGAGTCAGAGGTGAAACACAATCTGTAATCAGAACCAGAGATACTCAAAAATCTCAGAAGTCATTCAGTATGAATTAAAGTTTAACAGGGATCTACCATACAAACCTACTCCTCCCCTAAGTGGTAATCCATTTTCTGCTTTAAGACTTCCAGTGATGGAAAACTTACAGCTTCCAGAGAGAACTCTCTACGTTTTTATAGTTTCAACTGTTGGTTAGTAATCTACCCCCCATTCTGCTTTCCCTTCTCCCCAGCCACAATCATATTATATGTAAATCTGTCTCTTTGGAACCACCTTCTCTCATCACTCCTGATTTGGTCCTGTGAGATCAAATAGAATAATCAGCTATTCAACAATCATTTATTACATACCTGTGTGCCAGACAATGTGTTAGCACTGAGGGGGATACAAAGAAAAAATAAAGTCTTCTCTCTAAAGGAGTATACATTCTAAACGGATATAATGCCTTTTCATGTAATATCTTTTCCCTAATAAACACCCCAAATCTCTGAATGATATGGTTTTCAAAGCTCTTATCATCTAACTAATAGGACTAAAATCTATTTTTGTCCTCCCCAGTTTACTCCAAACATACAGATAGACCAGATATCAAGTAGATGTGGAAATTTCTTAAATATGCTACCTTAGAAATTAACTCTGTAGTCAGAATACATTGGGTTCAAATTCTCTGACAAATCACTTGCCCTCTTCAAATCACTTTCACTTCTATAAAATTAAAGGGTGGAACTAGATATCCTAAGAGGTTTTCATTCTCTCTAGATTTCTACTGTCATGCAGAATTTTTGTTTTGGTTTCCCAGTAGTCAAGCAGTGTTTACCCATAAACTCAAATGGACCCTCAATTCCGTGGTTTCATCCATCTGTGCATCCATGATGGTTAATATAGACATATGTTTTACGTGACTTCCTATGTATAATGCATATAGTATTTCTTGCTTTCTCAGTGGGTAAGGGAAGGGATGGAGAAAGAAAGAGAATTTGGAACTAAAAATAAAAATTTAAAAAAAAACATCTGTGACCATCCTGGGTAGTAGCTTTTGCCCATTTTTTTCCCAGAAGTTCACCAGAGGGGGTTGACCCAACCCATTTAACAAAACCATATGCATTAAATATAAAGTGTGTGCTGAACTGCTCACCTTTATAGGATATCAAAGAAACAGAAGTGTTAGGGTTCACTCTCAAGTCATCTGAAGTCCAATTTAAGTAATAGAATGTGTACTTTGGGACACTTATCCATTATTAACACAGAGATAAGCAAGAATCTGTGACAAATTAGCCTAGTTTATTTAAAGTATAGTATTAATGAAGCCATGTGCTTCCCATCCATAGTCTAGCATGGGTCTATCCTCTTGTATCACAGCCAAAATGCCCTGTTCTTTGTTTTCATATACAACATTCTCTCTTCATACCATTTCACTGGCCATCCCACATACCTGAAACCACCATCCTTTCTTACCTTTACTTCACAGAATACTATCCTTCCTTCAGTGCAAGCCCTACTTCTGCAAGAAGCCTTTTTTTAATCTCTGCAACTGTTTGTGCCCTCTCTCCCAGAGAATATATATCTTATATATATTTAGATTTGTCAATTTTATTTTTTTCTTTGTATCTCAAGACCTAGCAGAATGCCTAGAATATAATACGTGATTGGTTTTCTTTAAAAAAAAAAAAAAAAAAAAGCTTTTTATTTTCAAAATATATGTATAGATAGTTTTCAACATTCACTCTTGCAAAACTTTGTGTTCCAATTTTTTCTCCCTCTCTTCCCCTCATCTCCTCCCCTAGACAGCAAGTTATCCAATATATGTTAAACATGTGCAATTCTTCTATACATATTTTCACAATTATCATGCTGCACAAGAAAAATCAGACCAAAAAGGAAAAAATAAGAAAGAAAACACACTGCAAGCAAACAACAACAAAAAGGTGAAAATATTATGTTATGATCCACACTCAAGCCCCACAGTCTTCTTTCTGGGTGCAGATGGCTCTCTCTATCACCAACTGGCCTGAATCTAGGTGATTCATTTTCAAAACTTGCTGATGGATTTATTCAATACCATAGCCATAGTCCACATGCTTAAACTTCATGGATCACTTGAGCTTGGTTAAGGATTAGTGAAAATCTATCATCTCAATTGTAAAACAATTCAAGGCCTATTGACTGCTAAGTCCAATTGTATTTTTCCAAGAAAGTGACTGTATGATGCAAATAAAATGATTGTCAATGCAGTATATTGTAAATAAAGGAGCCCCAAGAAATCATGGATTTAATCAGAGAAGGCATTCTCTGGAGTAGTTATTGTATCATGTAAATGACCTGAAGGTGAACAGTCTCTGAATATGTATTTGACAAACACAGATGTTCTCATTTGGGACAGACGGGTGGGACTTTATGGAATGGGAATGTTCATGTTCTTGGAGAATTGTTGGAGCTTCCTAGTGGGAGGATGCTGAAAGGAGGGCCTCATAACTTTAAAGTTAGATAAATTTTCCAGTTATTTCACAGTCTTTGTTAATATGCAATATTGGCCAGAATGTTGTGATAGTCCTTCATATCTCTTTCCCTTAAAATGAGTGTGTGTGTGTGTGTGTGTGTGTGTATGTGTGTGTGTGTGTGTGTGTGTGTGTGTGTGTTAGGGGAGTAGAGGGGTCGAAGGCTGGGAGTGTAGTGGTTCAACTAGAATATTTCCTCAGCAGCAAAGTAAGCCAAAAATTGATTGTTTCCAAGTACTCAACCTTCTTTTTGTTGTTAGTGCAAGAGGGATTAATATGCCCATTTTTTATCTCTGTCCACGGATAGAGAGAGGGGGAGACCCAAGGGGAAACCCTGGAAGCAGACTCAGCAGGACCATGAAACACTGCAGATGAGCTGGAGTAGATTCCAGCATTTTTGCTAAAAATTGATCTTGACTTTCCAGATAAATTAATTTCTCAGTGAATGCATGTGACTACAGAATTTCATGTCTCATATAGGACACTTTGTACAGAAAAAGGAATATAAGTAAAATTATGGTCGATGTTTTTTTTTAATGATGCCTGTGAATGGAAGATATATGGGACTTTAGAAATTGCTGGGAATTTTTCCCAGGGAGCCTATAATAAAATAATTAGACAATTTTGCTCAACCCCATGTCCCTGAAGTTTTTAGTACAGATTTTAAATAATATTTGAATATAACATACTCTAATAAAAAGACAGTTTAAAAAGTCTAAATAAGGAATTAAAAACATTCTAGAATACTAACAATCCAGTGGGATACAGAACTTGTAAGTCAATGAACCTCACAAAATAAAATTAAGAAACAAAGAGAAATATTTTGCTCAAAGTTCAAGACCGGGGGAAAAGAAGGGGTTACAAGTGCTATGCGATCAATCTTTATGAATTCTAATGCAGTTGGAGTTCAAGCTGTAGGCTTCCTGGAATAAAAATGGGTAATAGACATAGCCCTGTGAATTCTGTTATAGTTTGGGTAAATATAATCTTGAGGAGATTACTAAAACTGCTTAATATGTTGCCATTTAAACTTCAAAGCTGACTTGCAAAAACTGGATGAAGAGAAGTCAGCTAACATTGAATGACCTTCTATAAGTCTTTTGAAGTGTTAATAAAGAGTATATTGCATATTACCAAAAATGTGTATTATTATTCATGTCTCCTTTTATAGTTTATAAACTGGAGGGTAGAGATGGGAAATAAAAGTCATTGCTAGAATGTGAGATTAGTAGTTTTTTCAACTGGCCTTTGGGTTTTCAATATTTTCATGAGTGATAGCCATTGAATTTTCACATAAAAGAAAGAAGCCATTTAAGAGGCATAACAGCATTGAATAGAGTGATAGAGTCACTGGGTCCAAGATCTGAGTACAAATTTCATTTCTGACACTACAAATTGCTTAAACTCTTTGAGCTTCAAGCAACCAAATAAGTTATATTGTAGATGGCTCCAATATGTGTCAATGAAAGGAATTTCCACACCAACGAAATCCCACAAAAAAAGTATCTTTGACCTATTGAAATATAATAAGGAGAAGCATCCATTCATTAAGACAGTACAGAAGAGCACATCCCTTTTGAACAATTTCCCCAAATGTGTTGGCCATGTTTTATCTGTTTTGTGTACTTTTGACTGGCTTCAGAAATAGAAAGGAAAACAAGTTTGAAACAGCTTGTTTTCTTCTTCTAACTTAATAACTCTGGTTTTTGTGTTTCAAATAGAATTAGGCTGACCTTCTCATGCTAGCCACATAGGAATTCGAAAGAATTAACACATTTGGTTTCTATTTTGTGTGTGGTTTTTTTCCAGAAAGAGAAGAAAAGCGGACTGTTGAAACTTCTAGCAGGAGCATCTACCAAAAAGAAGTCCCGCTCACCCCCATCTGTGTCCCCGACTCATGACCCCCAAGCAGCAGCTGCTGAGGGAGCTCTCCAGGGTGCTGTGGGACCTGAAGTGTCATTGCTGTCTAGCCATGGAAGGGCTGGCTCCTGCCCAATCGAGAGTGAGATGCAAGGGGCTATGGGGATGGAACCACTGCACCGGAAGACTGGGTCTTTGGATCTGAATTTCTCCATATCATCTCCAGTTAGACAGCCTCCGCCTTCTATGGCAGCCATCCGTCCAGAGCCCAAGCCATTGCCCCGAGAAAGGTAATGAGTTAAGGAAAATAGATTTGTATCTTTCCCTGTTCCTTGTGACACCGGAGAAAGGTTGTTCAATCTTAACATGGGAAGGCATCATGGTCCAATGGAAAGAATACTAAATGAGACATGAATTCAAATTCTTGTTTAAAACAAAGGGATTTTATTAGATGACATTTAAGGCTCCTTCCAGTTTTAGACCCATTTTCCTATGCAGGCCACTTTCAGTGAAGAAGATAACGCATTACAAACAAGCTAAAAACCTTATGATGGAATTGAAATGTTTACCTCCATCAGAAGCAGATTGAGACTTTTTTCCTGAATCTCCCCAATATTTTAGGAAGTACCAAACATTCTGTGACAAAATCAGAGGTTATTTTCTTCATAAAAACAATTAGTCTGTGTATAGACTTTGCTTTGATTTTCCTAGTTGTGTAATTTCTCATATTCTTATATATCTCCTAAGGAGATTTCATAGCTTCTGTCAGAAAGTCTTTTCTAGTTTTCATTGTTGGAAAGTTCTGTGTATCTCACAGAAACTTTTATTGCAATTTAAATCTACCTTGTCAAATGTAAACTTTCCCCTGAAAAGACCAACTCAGACCTTACAAATTTACTGAATCCTTGGTTCAGGAGATAGAGATAAAAGATCTGGGTGTCCTGTTTAAGGTTCAGTCAGATAGATATCTTTAATTTGCTGAACCATATGTGTTAGATAAAGTTGAAACTCTGGGCCACCAATGAGAAACTTCAGAAAGGGCCATCTTTTACTCGATTAGGTAGAAAAAAATTATATTTTCAAAAAAAAAAAAAAGAAACTTCTATGCAAAAAAGGAGGAGGAGCCTACTTGCATTCTCTGACCTCAAGAAGTAAGAAGGAAAGCTGTAGGCTATAAAAATCCACCCAATTTGTACAGAAGATGCCACCTTAAATGCAGGCTTGTCTGGAGACCTTTTTAGATCTTTTAAAAAGAACTATATTGCCTCTCTAATTTATAAGTATGTTATAAACATAAGCCTGGTTACAGTAAAAATATGTGACAGCCAGAATGGAATTCACTAGAAGAATTAATTAGTTAATTAATTAATTATTCTCCTCATCTTTCAGAAGAGAGAAGCAAATTACAACAAAATTAGTACATATGAAATATTTAGGTTGGGGGAGAGTGTTTTTTTTAAATCACAAACAAAACTTTCTGGAATACTTTCTGAGCACAGGATATAGGTAGCAGATCTCCCTTTACCTTGTATAGCTATCAATGATATTTAGAATTGATATTCAGAATTCAGGCCATTTAAGATCTCCAGCTATCAAAGGACTGGTTTTTTGTGTTTATTTTTCTAGCTTGTTTGTTTTTTGTCAAAACAAGAAACTGGGGCCTTTATTTTTAATAATAATAATAAGGGAAACTAGGTGGTTCAGTGGATAGAGCACCGGCTCTGAAGTCAGGAGGACCTGAGTTCAAATCTGGTCTCAGACACTTAATACCTCCTAGCTGTGTGACACTGGGCAAGTCACTTAATCCCAATTGTCTCAGCAAAAATAAATAAATAAATAACAAAATAAGCAATGCTGATGCATTTTGGAAGCATTTTCACTATGAAAGTTGAAGCACAGGGGAATCTACCTAATAATATCAATGCTTTCATTTCCTCATCTGTAAAACGTGACCTCCTTGTGGGTAAGGATTGTGTCACTCCTATGCTTAGCACAGTCTGTCATGTAGTAACTACTTAATTAATGTTTTTTGACTGACTGTAAAAAAGGACATTAAAGACTTGACATCTTAGAGGTAGAAGAGAAATGATCTAAGTCTAGCCTTTTCACCCATGTAGGAATAGACTTTTCTGCTGTTGCTCTGTATAGAAAATGGAAAAAGGTTCAGTGAATAAGTAACGAAAAGACCCAGGATTAATAATAATGATGATGATAAAGTTTGTAAAAAACATTTTACAGATATTATTTCATTTGACTTGCAGCCCAGTAAGCTAGGTGCTATTATTCTCATTTTACAAAGAAGAACCTGAGGCAAAAAGTTGTTAAGTGAATTGCCCACAGTCATACAGCTAATAAAGGTCTGGGGCTGGATTTGAATTCAAGTCTTTTGGAATTCAACCTGACAACTCTAATTACTGTATCACCTAGCTATCAAGATCAGGAAGAGCAGATTCCAGCATTACAAGGAAAAATTTTCTTTAAAATGGAGCTGCCTATCCAGTCTTCTCCATGACAGTTCTTCCAGTTTTTGCAGATCTCTGTCATGTGTCTCCCTTGCAGGTTGAACAGTCCCAATTCCTTCTACTTTTCCATATGTGATTTGGTTATAGACCTAATACTAAATGATCCCTAAGGATCTCTCCAGCTCTAAAACAATTTTTTCTTACTCTTTATTATTAATTTTCTGCCTACAAAGTCCTCATATAAAAGTAATTAATATGAGGACTTTGCAGAAAATAAGTTCATTTTATCCTCAAAATAGTCTGAATATCCAGAAAATTCCACAAACTCTTATTGTATATTTCCATTAATTGGATTTTACTTTGCTACTTGTTGAGCTTCAAATGCTTTTTTTAAAAAGCCCAAAAGGCCACAGAAACCATTGGTACAGGATTTAATTCTCCTCATCCCCCAGATATTTTGTAAAAATCTCAGCATTAAAGGCATGGGAAGGCCTGAGACCACAATACTTCTAGAGAAGCCAGACACCAAATCTCCCTCTCTGAAGACTTACCACTAAACAAACATTTTAGAATTGTGTAGCCACTTTTCTAAGCATTAGGCATACAAAGACAAAAACTAAATATCTTCTGTCCTAAAGAAGTCTAAAATCTGTAGAAATCATCCTGGTGCTTGCTGGAGGTTAGTAGTACTTTAATATTAAATTATATATATGTATATATAATAAAAATATAACGTCACTGGCACAGTGACTAGAGTACCAGGCAGGGGTCAGGAAGCCTCATATTCCTGAATTCAAGTATAATTTCAGATCCTTAGCTGTGTGAGCCTGGGTAAGTCATTTAACCCTGTTTCCTCATCTGTAAAGTGAGCTGGATATCACTCCAGTATCGTTTCTTAAAAAAACCCAAATGGGAGTCACAACTGAAAAATGACACAACACAATTACGTATAAAATTAGAGCTACCATTTGATAAAGAAGGAATCTGAGTATTCAAACCCAGTTCTTCCTGAATGAATTCAGGTTTCATTCCACTTTGATTACTCTGCCTTAGATTTCTCTAAGGATCCCTTTCATGGAATCTCAAAATAATTCAAAACATTAATCTGACCCTATTTGTCAACTGTCTCTTTCAACCATTTGACAAATGTTGAATGAGCACCTGCTAAACTTTTTTATGGTTAAAGAGTTGGGAAACATGGCTGAAAAGGGAAAATTAAGACTAGCAGCTGTGTGTGTGTACTATCTATACATACATACTCTGGGGAGGGGGATGTAAGGAGAGCTTTTATCAATGTCTCAAATGAAATACCACTTGCTTCCTTACTCAGAAGTCAGTGTGTTACCTGCATCATTTATAGCATTCACTTACATGTCTATTTGTTGTCTCACCTTCATTGAGAGCTTCCTGGGTCATGTACAAGCTCTCCTAAGATTTCAGATCTACTGCCTCTCTGTAAGAATGAGGATTTAGGAAATGTCCTCACTAGCCATACAGTTACAATCAGAGAAATGAAGTGTCCATCCCCTGGCACTGGGTAAACCCAAAGCCACTCAAACCCATCATCACCAGATGACTCCATTTTGAACTCATATTATTGCAGAAAGGCTCAGATGGTCACCATGATACAAATAAAACTAATTATAATATGCTGTGATAAGAATTTATTTTGATTTTCACCATTTTGATTTTTGAGGTCTTAAGTTTGAAAGCAAGCTGTAATTGAGATAACCTTAATTAAACACAGCAGGACAGATTCACTAATTGATTTATGATTTACTTGCATTGCACTAGGGTAGCTGCAATCCTTAACTGATCTTGTGGCTCTTCATGCCCATAATGGGGAATATTAATTACCTTCATGCAACAGAAAGATTAGTGCATGGCCTTAGAATAATCTGAACTGAAATGTTAAACACTTGTCTCTTCTAAATTCTTCCCACATCCATCTGTGCTCATTAAATCACTGAATTGCTCAGAAGCACCAAATTACTTTTTTTTCTAACAAATTACATTTTGGAAACTGCTTGTTTGTGTCACATCTGGCAGCTGAGGCAAAAGCCAGAACTGAGCTGCTTGGTTGCTGAAAAATCTCATCTTTTGCATTTTTTTCCCTTAAGAATGAGGGAGTAGGGAGAGGAGGTGGGAAAAGAGTTGAAGCAAATATAATAGAAACAAGAATTTATATATTCTTTTCTTCTCTCTAGCTGCTTCTCTCTGGCATGGTAGTATAATACACATAGAACCCAAACACAGCTTCGTATACCAGTTGAAATGTCCAGAGTGTGAGCATGTGCAAAAGGAGGGAGAGAGCGAGGGAAGAAAGAACCATCTCATGTTTTCTCCATTGTAGCTTGGGCTGTTTCTTACCTCCCAGCAGCCATCTGTTCACATTTGTCCTGCCCTAAACAGAGCAATCGCAGGGACTACTTGTTCTTCCTGGCATTCCTGAAGAGACTCATGCAGATGCCAGAGCAAACAGGGCTACTGTGCCAGGAGTTTGGCTCACTATCTTTATGACCACTGGCAATAGCTAAGAATGGATTTGTTCCTTTCTTAGGTTGAAGTTATTTTTTGTGGAAGTTATATTCTAGATTTATAAAATACCTCAGTGCTATCCTGAGACAAAAGGTGAATCAACAGCTGGAAACCTGGATTAGATAGCCATCTCCAGCCATGTTAACCCTTCACTGACACAACAATATAAATCTACAAACAGCTGTGTGCAGAGAAGAGACCTTTAACTTGCTATTTGCAATTGCACAAAAACCAATTTCCCTTCCCAGAACAGCAGCTTCTTTTTCCTGACCCCTCTGACCTCCTTTCACCTCTGACAGAGAAGGTGTTTCCCACACAAGAAAGCAAGTAGTATGAATAAAAGATTTTTATTTTCCCTAGCTTATTGTTTTCCATCAGGCTTTCCAGTATTTGAATTTTGTGACTGCTTCCAAATAATCCCAGGTTTCTGGAGGCTGTGAGGATAATAGATCAACTCCAGCTGTATTAGCCCCCAGAGGACTCCACAGGACAGCTGACTTTGGGAAATCCTGCTATAGAAATCTCTGATCTTTGCCTCTTGGGTCCACTTGCCTTGCTAGGACTCTTTTAGGAAGTCAGGAAGAAAATTTTGCCTTTTAGAAGCATGTAACACAGACATTGGAGGCAAGAGGAAGACAGATGCCAAAGCTGCTGCTTCCCACTGCTAGAAATTTGGAAGACTCTAAAGGAAGACCAGCCAGTAGTGAACACCTCTTGGTTGGCTTTCTTTATCAGACAGTTGCAGAAGCTTTACTCAGAATGTCTGTCCTTAGGGAAGCTGTGCTTTTACCTCAAGAATTTACCTCTTGTCCTCTGAATTCTATTCCCCCAACTGCCAGAAGAAGATCTAGATCTGGAAAAGACTTCAGGGACTAAGTCCCTCATTTTACAGATGAGAAAACTGACACAGATATTAGTGCCTTGCTCAAGGTCACAAATGCAGTAAATGGCAGAAGCAGAGTTTGAACCCAGGTCTTCTTGACTGGATAGCCAATGAACTATTTCTATCTTTCACCAGGGAAAGAGAATCAAAGTCATAAAAATCATAGGGAGAGTAGAAAAGAAAGCAGATGACAAAACTTTTTTTTCTTTTTTTGGAAGAGATCTATGATTTATTGGCATAGAGAATCCCTATGAAAAACCACCCCCTATCAAAGCAAATTGGCACCTAGTCTGTAACTTAAATTCCTAGAGCTATAATTATTTTTTTATTCATGTATCCCTTTAGCAATCTGAACCCTATAGACCCCTTTCTTAGAATGTTTTTAAAAGCATAAAATAAAATACCCAGGATTACAAAGAAAACCAACTATTTTGAAATGTGGTTGCCAAAATATTTTTATAAACAAATTCATAGTCCCAAATGTTAAGATCTCTGGCCTTAGAAAGATGCTTGAAGCATTGAAAGGTTAAATGATTTGCCAAAGATCACAAAGCCAGGATGTATCAAAGGCTGGACTTTTCCCAGTTCCAATGGCAGCTCCATATCCAATATGTCACATTTCTTCTTTCTGACAAGAATATAATTAAATATCCTGAAGGGGGAAAGAATTCTGATACCACCTTGAAATTACAGGTGCTAGCCCAAAGCACTGGACCCTTGATGAAGTCCATCACTAGAGCCCATGCATTCCAAATTAATCATATGGGATCTTTCCTAAGTAGATTTATAACTTAGTCTGATCTTCTCATTCATCACCTTGGAAGCCATCTGACTTTATGAGATTATGCATTCTCTTTTCCACTCTGCCTATAATTGGGGTGTCCTTATCCCCCCCAGCAGAATAAAACTACAAGGTGACAGAATATGATCTATACGACAGTATATGACTGTTTTCCCCTTCTCAGCCAGCCAAGCACATTTCAACTCATATTATTTGTCAGGTAGTGACATCCAGATTTATTACTCAAGAAAAAGATGACCAATTGATTTTTGCAGGTATGGAGCACCAGTCTATATGCCAGAGCCATTGGGTCTTGAAAAACAACTGTTAATTGCAAGATTAATGGCAGAGATGATGAAGGAGAAGGAGTTTTGATCACACAAGGCCTTCCGCGTCCCTTGTCCCAGCAAAGCTTTGTCTTTCCCAGCTGGCATGGAGGCTGGGTCTGCACAAAGATGTTCACAGCCGGCCCTGCCTTCCACAAGATGTGCTTGCTCTCTTCCCCCATCAGCAGCAATCAGCTCTGCTGATTCAAGACAATGCTAGAAATTAAGGTCCTCAAGCACAAGTTTAATTGTCAATCTGGAGAAATGATGATTTTAAGCAAATACTGGATTATCTCCAAAACATTAACTGAGGTACAGCAGTTGTTTAACTACATCACTTCCATTCCTCCACAAACATAGTTTGCAGAACCAATGGGAGATGATTCAACTGTCTTCAATCCAGGGATCTGCATGGAGTAAGACAGCTATTGATCTTCAGATAATCCAGTAGCCAGCGCCCAAATCCTCACACTTGCTAAGGCTTCAGACTATTTATCAAAGGTGTTTTTAGGCCACTTAAAGAGATAACAGTATGACTATAGCTCTTCTAGTTCAGTCCTTTTTGTTTGTTTGTTTTTAAGAATTGTTTCTTGACAAAGGACTCAGAACTACCTCTAAAATTCTAGATGATAAGCAATTTACTATAGTGAATTCTGAAGACTCTGGAAAAGGGAATAAGGCTGACAAATTTGTGCAAATCACTTAAATCCAATTCATAAACAAGTAAAGACATCACTCTGAGACATCATTGATCATCTTCAAAGGACTAATAACCACAATAGGCTTAAGGAGGGTCTAGAGTACAGGAAAGTTGGTATCAGGGTTTTAAATGAAGAGAAAAAAGATCAGGAACCCAGACAAAGGGTATAGGTAATGTGAACAAGGATGAAAAAATAGAGCTTGGTACTGTTAACAAGATTTATTGAGGAGTTCTCCTTATATAGGGATCTCAAAAGTCTTAGTGCACTTTTTAAGTATAAATGCTAAAGAGAACAACAACAGAACTTACCTAATATTTGAAAGACTAATTAATCAACATTTTTAAATCTCAATGTTTCTTATTAAAATTCAGCATAACCTGATGGTTAAAACCTTCTAGTTAATTTTAGAACCTTGTAAAAACTTTTTAGATTTTGGGACTTTGTGAAAATCAGCTGATGATCATAAACTGAAGATCATAGCCTTTTCACCATCCAAAGAAAGAGGGCCTGATGCATATGTGAGAGTTTTGATGTGACCCTATAAGAAAAAAAAATCTAATGGAGATAAATGAAGTGACTGA
Source organism: Antechinus flavipes (assembly GCF_016432865.1). Classification (NCBI taxonomy): domain Eukaryota; kingdom Metazoa; phylum Chordata; class Mammalia; order Dasyuromorphia; family Dasyuridae; genus Antechinus; species Antechinus flavipes. The sequence goes on along the minus strand of NC_067400.1, from coordinate 174,143,245 downwards.
AGTGGTCGAGCAAGAGGACTTCCTCTTACCAATCCATTGGTCTGAGGAATTATCATGCAGAAAATTAAATTTAAAATTAAAAATTATCATTTAAATTTCACAAAACTGAATATAAAATAAATAGAAATAAATGATATTTTGGTAAACTTGGAGCACTTATCCTTCTGAAATTATTAAAGCTTAACACATCTCTAAGACTTTTGAGAAACCATGTAGTAAATCTGATCTAATACAAAATCGATTTCAAAATACTGTCATGTGGAAACAATTATGTACACACCTGGTGGGGGAGAGAGGACAGGGAAGCAAAGCTATTCCCAAAGAAGAAACGCAGAAAATCATTGACTAGGGTCAGTACAAAGGAAACCCTTGTTTTGTCCTATTTGCTGCTTTAAACACAGTTTAATCTTCTCAGATTAGTTCCCTGGCTAAAAAATAAAGGTCAGGTGAAGAATTTGAGACAGATTCTTTCAGAACCAGCCTTCATGCACAGCTTGCTGTGGGGTCTTTTGCTCTCTATCCCCTGAGGGTTTATAGGTTTTGGGTAAAAGGAAGGAATACAGAGTTGTGAACTTTGATCAAAGTGTTAGCTATATTCCCCTTCTATCTGAGTTTGACAGACCCACATTTGTTGTTCCTCTACACCCCAGCACTTGTCTGACACCTTCCACATGCTGATTGCAATGTATGCTATTGTTAGCAATTATGCAAATAAGTGCAAAGCACCTGTCCAGATTACTGAGTCATATTTAAGTGGGAAAGCCATTCATGAATGACCCTCTTCCAAGACAGCCCAAGATGCTGTTTTCTGGCAAGTAACAGTAGAGACATGGCCTAGTTTGAAGCATTGAAGAGTAGATTGTTGGCCCAGCAAGGATGTAGCTTTAGCCAGGATAACAAGATAATAGAAGGGACTTTAGAGATCATCCAGTTCAATTCCCTCATTGTCATGTCATCATATAGAATATTTTCATGAAGCATTGAATCCCAGGACTAAAGATTCATTCACCTGTGAGCTTCTAGGAAATCCATTCCTCTGCTTGGAGATGGTCCAAGAGACCTTTACCTTTGGCTCTTGTTTTCTGAATGGGGCTGCTGAATACTGTGTTAGAGTGCTGGACCTGGGGTCTCAAAGATCAGAATTCAAATCTTGCCTCAGAAACTTTCTGTGTAACCCTGGTCAAGTCACTTAACCTCAGTTAATTTTTTACCTCAGTTTTCTCTGAAGATTTTCCAAATCTTCACAATCATTGATCCTCTAACTTAAGGCACTGAGCCTTTGACCTTGCAACCTATACCCTCTTGCAGCGTCAACATTATATTTTGCTTTTTAGTCTCCCTCAACCAGGAGAGTGCTAATAAATGTTTAATAACCAACTCTATCAGTCCCCCAAAAAATTTATAACATTTTTTCAGTTATTAATATTATCTCCATTATTTTGTATTTCTAGACAATCAAGAAAACAATCAATCCTTGATTTGTAAGGTTTGCTTATCTGAACATTTCTTTAAATCCTAACTAAAATTCTGAAAATTTAACCGTTGGCTCTCCAGAGGAACTGGCTCCAGCATGTTCCTGTTCTCAGCCCATGTATTCAATGAAACATCAAATCTTGTCATTTAAACAGCCTCCCTTACATCTGTCCCCTTCTCACTACTTTACACATCACTATCTCATTTCAAGGTCCTCATTACCTCTCACCTGGACTGTGCAATGGTCTCCTAATTGAGCTACCTGCCACTCATATCATGTGACACATAGCTGCCAAAGTGATTTTTCTTAAACAAAGCCATTTGGTTATTAAGTAAACTCCAATGGCTAAAGTGTAATTTTCTTTGTTTGACTTTTTAAGCTTTTCACACCCTAGTCCCCAGCTACTTTTCCTCATTATACATTAGTCTCTCTCCTGTGCTCTGCACTAAAACTGGTCTTTCTGTGCCTTTCCGATTCCTGGAATGAGCCCCTTCTCACTCCTGTTTCATAGTATTTCTTACTTTCTTCAAGACTCAACACAAGCACCATTTTCTACATAAAACTTTTCTTGGCCCTTCTTCCTCCATCACTAGTTCTTTTCCCCTAAATTTCCTCATATTTATTTTTATTTATTCATTCTTTTTATACATATGGCCTTATCCATTGACTTTCCCATTACAAAGTTAGCTTCTTAGATGAGGGTCCTTTTGCCATTTGTTTATGTATCCTTCGCACTTAGGAACTGGTACATTGCCAACATCAATAAAGACTTGTATATTGTACATTGTACATTGTACATCTTCTGTATCCCATGAATCATCTTGGTTCCTAAGGGTCAGATATCTACTGAACTCCAACCTTTCCACTTTCTATCCATTTACACTATCTTGGTGGCCAGTTCCAGGATCTATTTCCTATCTCATCTTTTTCTCCAATACACTGCAGACCACAATCAATCAGTATGTATTTATTAAGTTCCTACTGTGTGCTAAGCACTAGAGATACCAAAAAAAAAGGTAAAAGATGATCTTTAACCTCAAGAAACAAACAAATGCAATGGAGGAGAGAATATGCAAAAAAATATACAAAGCAAGCTATATACAACAAAGCTTCTTAAACTGGCTTGCTTGTCTTATAACTAAATGTGGAGATCATGAAAAATTTGGCAACAGTAAAAGATTTCTGAATGCAATGACCAAAAATTAATTGAAAATCAAATATGCAATGAGTCTGAAGTGCTTCTGATAGCATTTGCCTGTACTGCATCATACAACTTCTCCTTGGTTTTGGACATACAACTTGTACACTTTGCACTGTACATGTACAAATGTGGCCAGAAACACCTCAGCTCAGATTCCAGATGGGCTCACATAAAAATTTCTCAGGCAAAAAGAAGTCACGAGTGGGAAAAGAGATTAAGAAGCCCTGATATATAAAATAGATAGGAAATAATTAACAGAAAAAGCACTAGAATTAAGAGGGCTTTGGAAAGGCTTCCTATAGAAAGTGGAATTTTAGTTAGGATTTAAAGAAAACCAGGGAAATCAGCAGTGGGACCACATAAGAGGGTATTTTCTAGGATTTGTTTACAAATGAGAAGACAATGTACAAATTCAAAAATGATATGACAGGTTATACATTAAAAGTGAACATAAGATATATGTGTGTGAATATATATGTACATAGAGAGATATCTCTATCTAGATTTAGATACACATTCTCAAGTTTTATAACTAAGCAAGTTTTTCAGGTCTTCTTTGGTTAATATTGATTCTTTGAAGTCTAAAACATCTTGCTTTTCAAGGTCACTCGGATCAATTGGAAAGATCTTTTACCTAAAACTATCCTCAAGCCTCTGTGAGGGTTTCTTCCCTCTACCCTCCTTCCCCTAGTGCATTAATTAACGGTTAACTACAAGGCATATTTTCACAACTCCACATATATAAAGGCAACCTGGAATAAGGGATCCAGCTTTGGGTGAGCACTTCAATGAGTATTTATTAAGTTCTTGCTAAGTACCAGGCAGGCAGCAAGGTGGAATAGAGCTCCAGGTCTGGAATCTAGGAAGATCACTCACACAGCCTCAGACACTTACTAGCTGTGACCCTGGGCAAGTCACTTAATCCTTTTTGCCTCATCTGTCAAATGAGCCAGAGAAGGAAATGGCAAACCACTGCCAAGAAAACCCCAAATGGAATCATGAAGAGTCAGGACTAAAACAACTGAACAATAGCAATATCATGATAGTTGTATAGAGTGTGTGAAAGGGAGTAAATTGTCAGAAGACTGGAGAGGTAGGAAGAAGTCAGATTATGAAGATTTTAAAAATGCTAATAGAGAAATTTATATTTGGTCCTGGAGGTAATAGGAACCAACTAGAGCTCATTGACCAAGAGAATGACATAGTCTACTACACTTAGCAGTAGGGTAAAAGACAAATCAAATGATAAGAGCCTTAAGGCGGGGAAAACAGAAAGCTATTGAAAAGTGAGGGGCGATAAGAACTAGAACATCAAATCAGAAACACCTGGATTCTAGAATTGCCTCAGTTTCCCTGTCTATATGATGAGGATAATAGCATCTCTCTCACAGTATTGTTGTATGGAACAAATGAAATAATGTATGCCAGAGATTATTATTATCATCATCATCATTACTATAATTTTTGCTGTCAAAACACCAATCATGGGCAACCAATAATTCATCCAGCAGAGTCCATAAAGTGCCTATTAAATAATCCCTTTCCTTAAGTACTCTCTTTTTTTAGTTACTTTATTTAATATTTTCTCCATTTACACTCAAAACAATTTTATTTACATTTGTTTTTAATATTTTTGAGTTCTATGTTCTCTCCCTTAACCCCACCCACAATTAAGAAACCACATGTGAAGTTATACAAAATATTTCCATTAATAGTCAAGTTGTGAAAGAAAACATAGATCTCCCACTCTAATAAAAACAAAAACACTCAAGAAAAATTGTTTAAAAAATAAATAGGGAAAGTAATAGAAAATGCTTTGATCTATATTCAGACTTGATAAATTCCTTCCCTGGATATGGATAGGATTTTTCATCATAAGTCCTTCATAGATGTGGAAGACTGTACAAAGTGATTTACAGCTGGTCATCCCAAAACATTGCTATTACTTTGTATATAGTATATTTTACTTTGTTCATGGAAAACTTTCCAGATTTGTGTTTTTTTTTCCATGAGAGCATCCTGTTATCATTTTCCAGAGAACAATAATGTTCCATCAGAGAAACTTGCTTCAAATTTTTTTATACAATTACTATTGCTAATTGTATTTCACCCCATTTATTTTCTCTTTCTCCTTTCACCCTGTCCCTCCTCAAAAGTGTTTTGCTATTGCCTTCTCCCTCCCCCAATATGTTCTCTCTTTTATCACCCCTCCTTCCCATAACCCATTCCCCTTCTTTTTCTTACAGGCTAAGATAGATTTCTATCCCCCTACTACTGAGTATGTTATTTCCTATTTGAGCCAATTCTGGTAAGAGTAAGGTTCACTCACTTACCTTCTTCTCCCCCTCTTTCCCTCCACTGTAAAAGCTTTTTCTTGCCTCTTTTTTATGACAAATAATTTGCTCCATTTTGCTCCATTCCACTTCTCCCTTTCCCATTCTCCCAGTACAGTTCTCTCTCACCCCTTAATTTTATCATTTAAAAAAAAGATATTATCCCTTCATATTCCTATATGTACTTCTTCTAATTGCTATAATAATGAATTTGATTTACAAGTATCATTCTCCCATATAGGAATGTAAACAGATAAACTTTATTAAGTCCCTTATGGTATCACTTTCCTGATTACCTCTTTATGTTTCTCCAGAGTCCTAGATTTGAAAATAAAATCTTCCAGTCAGCTCTGGTCTTTTCATCAAGAATGCTTAAAAATTCTCTGTTTCATTGAATGACCACTTTTTCCTCTGAAGGATTATACTCAGTTTTGCTGGGTAGGTGATTCTTGGTTGCAAGCCAGGCTTTATTGCTCTCCAGAATATCATATTCCAAGCCCTCCAGTCCTTTAATGTAGAAGATGTTAAATCTTCTATCATTCTGTCTGGGGCTCCACTATACTTGAATTGTTTTTTTCTGGATGCTTGCAATATTTTCTCCTTGACTTGAGAGTTCCTGAATTTGGCTATAACATTCTGGGAGTTTTTATTTTGGGATCTCTTTCAGGAAGTGATCAATGGATTCTTTCAATTTCTACTTTACCCTCTGGATCTAGAATGTCAGGACAGTTTTCCATTATAATTTCTTGAAAGATTATGTCTGGACTGTTTTTTTGATCATGACTTTCAGGTAGACCAATAATTTTTAAATTCTCTCTCCTGGAACTATTTTTCTAGGTCAGTTGTTTTTCCAATGAGATATTTCACATTTTTTCCTTATTTTTTCTTTTTACTTTTGATTTTGCTTTATTGTATCTTCATTTCTCATGAAGTCATCAGCTTCCATTTGCCCAATTCTATTTTTTAAGGAATTGTTTTTTCTCAGTGAGCTTTTGTACTTCCTTTCCCAATTGGCCAAATTTTCTTTTTAAATCATTTTTCTTCTCATTAGTTTTTTTTGTATTTCACTTTGCATCTCTCTCAATTCTTTCCCTAATTTTTCCTCTATCTCTCTTACTTGATTTTCAAAGTCCTTTTTGAGCTCTTCCATGGCCTGAGCCCAATTCTTTTTTTTTTTTTTTTGGAGACTTTGGATATAGGAGCCTTGAGTTTATCTTCTGAGTGTGTGTTGTGATCCTCCTTGTCACCATAACTTTCAATGGTCAAAAACTTATTTTCTGATTTTCTACTTATTTGCCTAACCCATTATTTGGCTTTAAACTCTTTGTTAGAGTTCTGTTCCAGGATAGAGGGTGCTCTGTCCCAAGCTTCAAGGGTTTTGTTCAGCTATTTTCAGAAATCTTTTTAGGAATCTGACCACAAGCCCTCTTTTCTGCCCTGGAGCTATTAGGTGTCCCCTGCCCCTCCAGCTCATTTGACAGATGAGGCAAAAAGGATTAAGTGACTTGCCCAGGGTCACAGCTAGTATGTAAGATCGAATATGCTGGCTGGGCTTGAGGCTCCACTGATGGAGCTGCACTGGGTTCACACACCAGACTCCCACCCCATTGCCACAAACCCTCTCTACTGACCTTCAGAGACCTCCATGATGTCCCCAGACTGAAAGGTCCAGAAGCCTCCAGGACTGCTGCTGATTCACAGGTCCCGCCCTGCTGACACTGAGATCTGAGCTGTAGCTGGCCTGTGTGGGGATTACACTCTCAGGTTGTGTGCTGGAGTCCCACTTTGGTTCTACAGACTTTTTTATGCATGACTTTTACCTTGTAGGAAAAAAGGATCAATCTTATAGACAAATATAGTAGACAGGTACTAAAGAATCTAATTGCAGAGGTATAAGAAAGGGTTCAAATCCATGAAAGTCTTTTCCTCTTAGAATTTATGAGAACCCAAGAAATTATCTAGTCCAGCCAAATCAGGAATCCTATCTGTAGCATCTTTGAAAAATGATTCTTTGATCACTCCTTGAAACATCTGATGAAGGGCCATTTTTGAATAATTTTGCCTTTATGTAATGTGCATCCACTGAGCTTGGTAGGGCAAAGAAAAAGATCTCTCATCCACATGACAACCATTTAAATATTTGGAAATAGTGACCATGTCCCACGTAAATATTCTCTTCTCCAGACTAATCATCCTCAGATACATGGTGTCAGGTCTTCTCACCATCTTAGATGCTCTTCAGTTTATCAATGAACCTCTTAAAATGTGCTTTCTGGATTGGATAGACAGTAATACTTCAAACGGGGTCAGATCAAGATAGAGACACAAGATAGGACTTGTGTGTCTAGCACTGGATTTCTACTACAAATTGAATTGTTTTTTTAGTTGTCACAATGGGCAGCTAGATGGTGCAATGGATAGAGCACCAGCCCTGAAATCAGGAGGACCTAAGTTCAAATCTGATCTCAGACACTTTACACTTTCTAGCTGTGTGATTCTGGGCAAGTTACTTAACCCCAAATGCCTCAGGAAAAAAAAAATAGTCACAAGATCATAGATTTAAATTTAGAACTTCAAAGGAACTTAGAGATCATCTAATCCAACTCTCATTTTACATATGATGAAACTGAAATAAAGGGAGGTAAAATTTCCGCCCCCTCCCAAAAGTCAAACAGATAATAAGAAGCAAAGCTAGATTTTATATGTGAGGTGGCTACTGTGAAATCCATTATCCCTTCCATTTTAATCATGATGCTTTTCCCCCTTTCTTAATAACACTGACCCTGTGAGAACCATGCTGGTGTTCTGTTTGTATCCCTGTACCCAGATCAACCATTCTGATGTTTTCTCTTTAAGGTACCGAGTTGTGGTCTCCTACCCTCCTCAGAGCGAGGCTGAGATTGAGCTGAAAGAAGGCGACATTGTGTTCGTGCACAAGAAGAGAGAGGATGGCTGGTACAAAGGGACACTACAGAGGAATGGGAGGACCGGCCTCTTCCCTGGAAGCTTTGTTGAAAGTTTCTGATGAGGACTGGCTGGCTTTCTCCCCCTAGCATCCACCACCATTCTCCAAACCAAAAGACCTTCCAGAGGAAATTTCCATAGCACAAGAAAAGCAAACAAAGGGACTTAACTATTCTCCATATCACCATCCCTTCCAAAGACACTCCCAGGCCTTTCTGCTCTGAAAGACCTAGGGCTGCCGCTGTGTCTCTATAACCAGGGGATGCCTTGGACCAGGCAGTGGGCAAGAGCCCGGGGCTAGATACTAACTGAGAGAACACAGCTTTGGATTGTATGTCAACTTAAATGCCAACTCCCTTTGTGTAAATTATAGAAAGAAAATATCTTTTAAAAAGAAAATAAGAAGAAAGTTGATTTATTGCTGTAACTTATTTTGTTGGAGCGGTAGTGCTCTTGTTTCCTGCCTATGCAAGATGGATTTGAGGGTCCAGGAGAGCTGCTGGGAAGCATTGAAAACAAGCCACATTGGTTTGATGCTTCTTTGGGGAGGAAGTGACGTAGGTAGAGAAGCATTTAGGGAGAATTCCCATTCAGGCATTGCCCTGGAAGATCCAGTGGGAAACCCAAATTGTTAACGTCACCCTTTCTATATACCTCAGTAATCTGCTGCCTAATCATTCAGCAAGGGTGCTCAGAGAAGGGAAGGTATTTTTCATCTGAAGGAGGGAAGGGGGGAGGATTGCAGAACTGCCCTAGGCAGGGCCTCCCCAAAGCTAGAGATCCCCAGGTGGCTTTGGGTTGTTTTGGGGGGAGGGGGGCGGGGAATCCTTTCTGTGTGTTTCCTCTCAGTAGTATATACAGCAATTTTTGTTTTTACCCTCCAGTATCACCTTTTTTTCTTATGGCATACCTTTTTATGTAAAAGCTATTAGACTTTATATATTTCTAATAGGTCATACATTTCCTATTTTTTCATACATCTGGTGCTGCCTTTTGGTAAAACTATGAATGACTTGGTTTTGCTTAAAAGAGAATGTCAGTGGAGAGAGAGAGGAAAAAAAAGAAAATAGAGAAAGCGAGACATCAAACATGTAGACATTTTTATATTTACCATATGAACTTTGGAACATACCAACAAGTCCATGTCCTGGAGATCAAAACCTTGGCTGATGTTTCATGGAGCAAGTGAGAGAATCCATTTGGGTGGTAGGGGGAGAAGACCTGAAAAAAGCCAATTTCCTTAAACCCTTACTGAAACCCCATGCTCTGTCTAGACAGTGACAATTATTCAAGAAATGGGAGCATTTCCAGCAGAAGGGAACCATTTTAACTGACTTTTACGTGGCAATAAAAAGAACACTGCAGGTCCACTCTGGCCCAAGATGGTGGAATTTTCCTCTCACTCCATCAGAGGGGAATGTCAATGGCTGTAATTAGCATTCTCAAAATGTGATTTCTTATGTCAAAAATGTACATTCTCAACCATTGTGCAGATTCACAGCTTGGTTAAGATTTCATTGGAGATGAACAATATCAATCTCTACCACGCACTGCACACTTCCCTCTACCAGGGACTAAAAGGTGCAATAAATGCTAGCAAGTAGATTCAATTTTGTATCACAAAACAAACATGGAAAAGAAATCTAATAGTGTTGCTCTGTAGGACTCTGAGACAGGGAGTAGAGGAAGGGATGGAAGAAAGGAAAGATAACAGGAAGCTTTGATTATATTGAAGTGGTTTTAAGAGAACAATATCTATGAAAAAATATTCATTTTTCTGTCCAGAAGATTTATTATAGATCAGCCATTTGAAAGCACCTGAGTGGTCACATCTAGAAGGTGGTCTTGTTCTAAAAAGACTTGTTTCCCAAATGATGTTTTCATCTATAGAAGAATAAAAATTCATATGTTCCCCATCCTTAAAAACAAACACTCCAACTTAGGTTGAACTGCATAAATTTGTCCTTAGGAACGTAGGGTTTCCTTGGCTTTCATGGATGTGACAAACAAATTCCAGACAGTCAGCCTCCCGCCAGACATGGTGCCTTTGAAATACTGAGCTGTTATTTTCAGATCTCATATTTTTGGATGGTTCAGTGGCTATTTATTACTGTTGGGTGGTAACCAACACCAAAAGGATCCTGTTATTGTCAGGAGGAAAAGGACTTCTTTCCCTCTTTCCAGCTGATAGCAGACTTAAGAAATTTGTTCCTTTTGAAAAAAAAGTTGGGGAGGGGTCTGGTCTAAAAATAGAGAGATCTGCCTGTGGAATTGATCAAAACCAGCACATCTCCATCAGGGATGATAAATTAGTTGATTAGCAAGCAAAAACTGCCAAAAAAGGCATGTGTGTGTATATAAAAAAATCATATCACTATACAAAATGTGTATTGATTGATAGAGACACCTAAATGATAAACACAGGCAACTCTCTTCTCTAGTGAAAGCTTGGATAATCAATACCTTCAGATAATTCAAAAACCTTTCTTCTCAAATATTCTATGAGGAGAGCAGCTAAGAAGTAAATGAAGATTCTGGTGTGAATTTCATTTTCTCTCTGCCCCTACCCACTGATGCTAAAAAGCAGAAATATGGCCATGAGAAAAAAAAGGGAAACCTATATGACTGGCGCAATGAATATTCAATTAACTCATGAAATAAATAACAGTTAAGAGAGTTGGTTATTCCTAACACCATCAAATGGGACACTTTATTGGGTGAAGAGGAAAGGGGAAGAATGACAATTGCTAATCTTCATTTAAACAGAAAAATGAAGAAAGAAGACTGATTCCTTGCAGACCTCTTTGTAGTCAGCCTCACCTCCAAGAGTCCCAGACTGCAAATTTTAGAAGGCTCTTAATCTCATAGGACCAAAGCCAGAACATACGGGGAAGGAGGAAACACACAACCAGCATCAGTGTTTTGCAATCAGTGTTTTGAGCACATTTGTGACAGTCTTAGTTAATGGAAACTTAAACCACAAAAAACAATAACAACAAAAAAAAAAAAAAACAAAGTGTCACTTTTTGGGGGGAGGGGAGGGTGGGGGTTACCTTGCCTTGAAGAATCTGTAATGGTATTGTCTTGGTGTTTGATATATTGAAACCATACACCTTATTTGCAGCCCCTGTTTCTGGTTTTATTGAATAGTTCATTTGTTTTAATTGTTGAGTAATTTTTCATTGTTGTTGCTGTTGTTGGCCAAACTGATACCATTTGAGCAGCAGCACAGTCTGGAATGTATAAGCAACCATCAAATGATATAAGTGTAGTCCTGGGCTGCCAAGGACATCCTGCACCTCCAGCAGGGATGAGCTGCAGCCTGGGTCTATAGATTAAAGTGAATGCAAGAAAGGAAGATATGCAAAGTAGAGAATGTGCATGTACTTCCTACCTTCAAAGCAAAAAGCATTCTTCTGGCAAACATCAGTATCATTTTATAAAATGCCAAGTTTGCTCTACTCAGAATGGTCTCGGCTAACTGATTCCCAATAGTTTCTTTGTACTTTGCACAGCTCAGAAAACGTTTTTTTGTTATACCCGAGTGTCAGCGTGTGATTTAAGAAACATTGACAGTGATGGTTACAAATGAACTATGATGACTGTGTTCTGAGTCTTTAAATAAAAATGAATATGGAAAAATCTTGAGTCAAGTAGACTTCTTTACTCCAAAGATAATAAGCCTTGAAGAAAATTTGGCATGCTTTGCTTTTTACTGACCATATGAAATTATTTAACCTCTCTTGCCTCAATTTCTCAACCTGAAAAATGGAGGTTTGATCTCCATTTTTTTTAACCTCCAGTATTTAATAATACTTGAAATAATGTCCATAAAGAACTCAGGGAACTATAATGTGCCATGTTAAACAGAAGCTAATATTTCATCAAGAACATCTATTTAAGGGGGCAAAGGGATGGAAAGGAATGTCAGTTACTAGAGCAAATAGAGCATTGTTCTCCCAAAGAAGGAGGAACTCTGTGAAAGGTACTGTGGACTTGTTTTCATCTTTTTTTCACTTTAATGAAGAAAGGTTTCACCGGCTTTCCTGCCAACTCTAATTGGCCCCACCATGTGTGTGGGAGAGTTTGTGTTTCTGTCAGCAGAAATGTGTTGTGCAGAAGCTTTACAAAGTCATGGAATTAAAACAAGGCAAGCAGGTGATGTCAAACTGCCTTCCTGAGCTTACCCAGAGAGAAGTTATAAAAGTTGAGTGCCTGGCCAAGGATTTTTTTAAATCAGAGCTTAATGGAAGGAGCACTAGTTTCAGAACCAAAAAATCTATGTTCACAGGTTCCCTCTTCCATGTTTACTACCTATGTGAGACTTGGTAAAACACTTAATTTCTCCAGGCTTCAATAACCTCATCTATAAATGAAGATTTTTGATACTAGCTACAATACTAGATTCCTTCCCATTTGAAATTCTATGACTCTCTGGAGTGTTCTCTTGTATTTGGTGGAAGGGACAAAGGATTTCTTTGGGGGGGAGGGGATAGGGGATGCTTGATTCCCAATTTAACAGAAAGTAGAGAAGGAAAAGAGAGGAAGAGAGCATGTATCTTATCCTGGGCTATGCCATCTTTTTGAGGGCAGCATTGGCAGGACAGGAGGGGAGGTCTGAGGATTTCCCTGCAAAGCTGGACCAAAGGGGTCCTTCTGATTGGGTAGTGTAAGACATCAAGATTCCCTGAAATAGCTTGGAAAGTTCTCTGCTCCAGTGAGCTCCTTCAGCAAAATCGAGCCTTCACACTAGTTTGTGCCTTGAAATTCTTGGGAAAAGTGCTATGTTAACATAGCAATAAGTCCAAGTGCTGCCAACATCACTGGGGAAAAGTAAAGCACGTTTTTGTCTATAGAATTCCAAGGATGATGTATGTTCCTATCAACATTTGTCTCAGGACAAGATATTCTACATAATATGCCCTTTCTCCTTCCTTCTTGGACTCTCCCTCCTTCCAATCAGCTTTGTGTATCCGTGTCACTAACCTTGGAATTTGAAAATGTTGATTGCTATTCTCAAGGGCAGGTATGATTGAAAAACCAGAACAGGCTAAGAAGTCCTTTCCCCCACAGCTTTGGTCTTCTTGCCTGAATATTATTTACTGAATTATTTGTGATCCTTTCTACCTTTCCAGTACTTTTTCCAGAGAGTTTGTTCCCACCTTCCCCTGGATAAAAACAAACAAATGTGGGAAGAAAACACTATATATTCTAGGATTTAGTTTTGAGCCTTTGGATTTTATGCTTTCCTGTTGCATACAATGGATTAACACAGCTTACCTTGGCTTTACCTCCTTATTTTCCTTTCCTTGGAGAAAGAACAAAAGCAAAAGTCAAACACAACATGTGCAAAACTAGGCATATTATTGTGTCTCATTCCTGACCCTTCCTAATGTAGTCCCCTACACAGCTTACTCTTTGCATAAGAATCTATTCAAAACCATAATTCATAAGCCCCCATCTAATGTTTCCCTTTTATCAGACTAGAAAAGGAGTTCTTAACCTGAGGTCTATGAACCATGGATAGATTTCAGGGGATTCATAAACTCACATAGGAAAAAAATTACATTTTAATTTTCATTAATTTCTAACTGAAATTTGCTATTTCCTCCAACTATTTAAAAACATCATCCTGAGAATAGGTCCATAGACATCATTTAACTGCCAAAGAAGTCCATCTCACACACACACACACACACACACACACACACACACACAGCCCTGGACTAGAGAACACATTAATTCAAAGCAAAGGATTTAATTAAATGAAATAGTCTGGTAAATAGTAAGGAAAAAAAAAAATTCCTCCAAGTCTCCAAGAGCACAAGAAGAATGCTTCTATAGACGATGAAATATTCACATCCCAAATAACTCATATTCTTATGGTTGCATTCCAGCTTAAACACCTCTCTGTCTTTGAAGGTAACACTCCCTACTTCCCTGCATAGCTGCTGATGTCATCTGCTGTTGGATTGCTTCCTCCCCTAGACAACAAGCAGTTGTCTGCTGCTTCTCCATGAACTGTTACTGCCATCTGCTGCTTCTTTGCTGAATTACTACTAGGTTGCTTCTTCCCTGAAGTACAAGACCCCTTACATACTATTCTGAAGGATCAGGTAATTAAAGACCTGATAGAAGATGGGGAAAACCTTCCAAGCTCCGTCCTGCATTCCCCCAGCTGCCCTCAAATCACTATTCGTTCTGCACCAATAAATGCTAAAAACTAGTTGTTGAAATAGTGAGGTAATGAAATGATTTTGAAGCAATACATTTTGTGAGTATCTGGACCCTTCTTTTGCATGCATTATTTGCAGAAAGGGAACCAGACATGAGTTATTTGATCTGCCTCTATCACTTACTAGCTCTATAACCTTGAACAAATCACCCCATGTTTTTGAGCTTCACTTTCATTAACTATGAAATGGGAATGATAAATGGGTCCTGCCTATTTTGTAAGGTCCTCATAAAATTGATGTGAAAAAATTGTGAGAATGGCTTTGAAAACTCTATATCATAACTCCAAGCATTTCTCTTCATTCTTTCACTCTCTAGATTGCCTGGAGCAGATTTTTCTCCATAACTCAGTTTATGAAATAATAGGTTTAGTCTAAATTATCTCTGAAAACATTTCCAAATCTAAAAGTTATGATATTGTGACCAGTTTGCAATTTGCTTTATAAGCACAAGCAAATTGTACCTATGAGTATTTTGAGAGTATTTGAGAGGAGAGGAGAAGGGGCGAGGAGAGGAGAGAAGGGGCGAGGAGAGGAGAGGAGAAAAGAGAAGAGGAGAGGAGAGGAGAAGAGCGGAAAGGAGAGGATAGGAGAGAAAAAGGAGAGTAAGAGAGGGTAGAAAAGGGGAAGAGGAAAGGGGAGGGGGAGGAGGAGGGGAAGGGAAAAGGGAGAAGAGGAAGGGGGAGAAGAGAGAAAAAGGGAAAGAGGGAGAGAGGAAGAGAAGGAGAAAGGGGGAGGGGGAGAGAGAAAATTATGCTTTTCATAAGATTTAGAGATGAAAGGGACCTCATAGATTATTTAGTTCAACTCAGTTTTCTGGCAAAGATGAAATGCCAGATAACAATGACCATGAAAAAAATGATTCTTAATATCGTCAGAACAAAACTTATTTATCTTTCCTCCTCAACTCTCACCTCTATCAAACTTCTTTATTTCTTTTGAGAGTACCACCATTTTCCCATCTCCTAAATTCTTTTCTGTTCTTTTGCAGTGTGCATCTCCCATGCCTGTAATGTGTTCCCTTCTCACTTTTCCTTCATAGAATCCCTCACTTCCTTCATGATATAGCTCAAGCACTTTCTTCTGCCTTTTCTGACTATCAGCATCCCAACTGCTAGTGCCTAAAAACTTGGTACTCATTTTTACTTATTCTGAATAAACTTATATATGTTTTCTGAAATAGAATTTAAGCTATTTGAAAGTTGGAATCATTCTCCTCTTTCTTTTCCTTCTCTTCATCCTCCTTTTCTCCTTCCTCCTTTTTTCCTTCCTTCTCTTCCTTTATCTTCTTTGTCTTCTTCATCTTTATAGTTCCTGTATATACCTGTCCCAGTGTCTGTCACATGGCAAGTATGACACAAGGCTTAATATGTTTCTTGATTGATTGATTGATTACAACAGAAAGCAAGCAGCCAAGTGTGAGTCACAGCAAGAAAGGATCATAGATGGTTCCCTGATGTCCTGCTAAAAGACAATTCTTATCAGAAGCCATCTCCCCCTTCTTTTGCAGGAATGGGAAGGGAACTGGTCTGCATCATGGAGCAACACATATATTTTCAGATTTTCTTCCATATTTTGATAGATTTTGCTTATTTCTTTTTCTCTTTCCTCAATCTCTTTTTTCTCTTTAAACAAGTCTTTGTTCAAAAGGACAGCTGTCTGAGAGGAGTGGAGAGAGGTCCAGAGGGAAATTCAGGTGATAATAAAAACTAAAGATAAAAATGTATTTTTAAAAGGATAACAACTTTACCAAATTACTTTTCTTACTATCAGAGCTCAGGAATACCACAAGAGGTAATCAAGGCTAGTTTGTTCTTATGCCAGTGGAAGTCACCATCTTACCCCCAAGCAGTTTCATTCCTATTCTCCAGGAAAAACAGAAGCCCTGAGACTCCATCTGCAATAATCTCCTGGTGCTTTCAGTCCTCCACAGCCCCTTCTCAAGCTGGTGAGTCTGGCACCAATATGGAATAAGCAGAAGCCAAACCAAACTGATGAGTAGTGCCTCAGTGAAAGGGGATTGGGGCGTGCAGAGAGGCAGGTTGTACTGTGGGAAAGACTCTGTCCATGTGTCCCAGACTCGCATGCCCCCAAAATAGCATTTGCAGATTTGACACATTTATTCCCAATTATAAAATTGTAAAGGAAAATGATGAGGGAGGCAGTAGAAATAGAAAACCAGCTGCTCCTGGTTTTCAGCCTTCAGCAGCCCCTTCCAACCCAAGTGTGTCTCTCAGACCTCATTCCAGAACAATGAATTTTTTAACGCTGATGGAGCACTGCCCAGCCTGTTAGGCCGTCTACTGAGCATACATTAGATTGGACCATCTGAAACACTCCATGCTAAAAGAAACTTCATCCTTAGGCAAGGAACGTGGGAGCATGAGCTAGAAGAGGTGGTAATTGAAGGCAAAATGACCACTCCCTCCTTCAATACATAAGTAAAATATGGCCTAGACAGGTAAAATTAGCTGCCCAGAGTCTATTATAATTAGTAAATAACAGCTGGGAATTGAACCCAGCTCTTCTAATACCAAAAAAAAAAAAATCTTTTTTTTCATTATGCCATATTATCGCTAATTTTTTTTGATTGATTGATTAATTGATCATGGAAGAAGCAGGCAGCTAGATGTAGGTCAAGGTGGGAAAACATGATCCCATGCTAAAAGACCACACTTCTTACCTCCCTCCACTACTCTGCAGAGATTAAGTGCAACAATGCATATATTATCCAATTTCTTTCAATATATTGATTGGAAAAGTGGGAAGTCTACAGGTTTGACCCAAACCTGTATAAAAGAGTAAATAGGTTTTAATGAGACAAGTCAGTTTTTCCCCCTAACCTTATTTTCCTTACTTGAAAAAAAGAAGGGATTGAACTTAATTCTCTAAGGTCTCCTCAGTCCTGTTTGAGCTAGGGAAGCAATTTAGGTTGGAACATGCCCTTTTAAAATGTGTGGCTATTTTTTTTTAACTTTTTCTTCCTCTCTTCCACAACTTCGACTCCCATGACACTCATCTTTTAAAAAAAATAATAATAGCTTTTTATTTTAAACTACATGCAAAGATAGTTTTCAACATTCCCCCTTGCAAAACAGTGTCTCTAGTTTTTCTCCCTCCTTTCTTCCCCATCCCCCTCCCCTAGACAGCAAGCAAGCCAATATATATTATACATTTGCAATTCTTCTATACATATTTCCACATTTATCATGCTTTGCAAGAAAAAAATCGGATCAAAAAGGGAAAAATGAGAAAGAAAAAAAACAAACAAACAACAACAAAAAAAAAAGGTGAAAATACTCTATTGGGATCCATATTCAGTCCCCATAGTCCTCTCTCTGGGTGCAGATGACTCTTTCTATCAAAAGACCATTGAAAATGGCCTGAATTACCTCATTGTTGAAAAAAGCTAAATCCATCAGAGTTGATCATCACCTAATCTTGTTGTCATTGTATACTATTCTCTTGGTTCTACTCATTTCATTTAACATCAGTTCATGTAAGTCTCTCCAGGCCTTTCTGAAATCATCCTGCTGATTGTTTCTTATAGAACAATAATATTCCATAATATTCACATACTATAATTTATTCAATCATTCTCCAACTGATTATCATTCACTCAGTTTCCAATTTCTTGCCACTTTGAAAAGAGCTGCCACAAACATTTTTATACATGTGGGTCCTTTTTTCCTTTTTTATGATTTCTTTATAGAGATCATAGTAGAGATATTCATGGATCAAAGGGTACACACAATTTGATAGCCTTTGGGCATAGTTCCAAATTCCATGCCATCTATCTTCAGGGAACATCTGAAAAAAAGAAGTGAGAGTACAACAAGCCCAGATTTGAGAGAGTTTGGAGGAGACTGAAAAGATTCTTTCAGAACATCACAAGAAGAAGAAAAAAAAAGTAATAGAAAAAGTTGGTGAGTGATACATTCCAGGAAATCTTTTCTTGATTCTTCCAATTGATAATAATTCCCCACCCAAAATAATTTTATATTTATGACTTTGTTATTTAATTATATTGATTAATAATTATTTCCTCATCTGAGATAACTTTGCCTCTATTTGAACATTTTTTTATTTATTCCTAGTGCTTTCCTCCTTATATCCCTGGATGGTATGGGAGAGCCAGTCCCAAAGTCAAGAAAGAACTGAGTTCAACTCCTGAATCCTGTGTGATCTGAGCAAATTGCTTAACCTCTCAATACCCTCGGAAATCTCTGAGACTGTAAATTGTCAATCTGCTTATTATATGCAGGCATTATACTAAGTGTTTTACTATTATAATTTAATCCTCATAACAACCCAGGGAGGTCTTCCAGATTCTGTATAAACTTCCTTACCCAAAGGGGAGTGACTATAGTGTCTGTATAGTGTAGCAATTGTTCCCAGAATCTGAAGATACATTGTTCCTAAATCCCAGAATTTTGGAGCTGAGAGGGATTTTCAAAGGTCTACCAAGGCTGTACCTGAAAGGAATCTCCACATCAGAGACCTTAGTGGTAAAGAGTGCTGAGAGTGCTGAGCCTAGAGTCAAGAAGACCTGAATTCAAATTCTACCTCAGACACTTAGCAACCACATGACCCTAAACAAGTCACAACCTCTTTGCCTCAGTTTTCTTAACTGTAAAATAGACATAATAATAGCACCTACCTTGCAGGCTTGTTTTAAGTTTCAAGATAGTAATTATAAAGTTCATAGTATAGTCTCTGGCACACAATACACCATATAAATATTGGCTACTATTATTGTTTACAAATATTTTATTACAAACAGTTCTGTGAAGTATAATTATCCTCAGGCCATGGGTTGGGACATTTTTGATTTGTCCAAAGCTATAAGTAAAATGTTGTGTAAACCTGAAATTGCTATAGAAATATGAATCCTGAGACTGAAAACAACCAAACCATGGTATAAGGTCCCGCTTACAGGGGCTGGCCTGGTACAATTTAACTCAGAATCCATTTGTGTAAGACCCCTTCTAGAGTCCATAAAGATCCTCCGTCCTTCCTGGTAAGCCCCCACCACTATAGCTGCTTAAATAGCCAGAAATCTCCCTTCTCCTGAAATGTAGCTTTAGAGAGACACTTTTAAAGTATTCATTCCCCCATGTCCCTGTCAGAGGACATCAGGCGTGTTTCTGTCTCCTCTATACATGTGCTTCAGCTTGTTTTTAGATTCATTTAAAATTGTAACTCTGCTCCAGTTTTCCTCATGCCAGATTCCTATCTTATGTAACTCCCTGGGAATTCCCATGTGTTGGACTGGCTGTTCCTAGAATCTTGTTATGATTCATAACTTGGTGAGCAGACATGAAGCCTCTGCTGAGCTCTGGGCTATTCAATATGGAGCTTCAGACTCCAAATAGACAAGGTAAAGTATAGGACAAAAGGCAGGTCTGCCTCTCAGTCTCTGGCCTTCTTTCCCAGGGTCTCCACTTCACTTAGCCAAAAGATTCCAGCCTAGAATCCTCTGGCCCATTTGATTCTCCTTGGGCCAGAGGTATTCAATAAACCTAAAGCTTGGTAATCATTGGATTAAAGACCAATGTCTATTGGTGTGTTTCCAAAAAGAGTGTTCACGGTTATATGTGAGGAGCTAGAGCCTAAATGCCTTATTTCTTGGAGAGAAATGTTTCTCTTTCCTTCTTAACTCTCTAATCAATTGGGACCTGGGGTTAATACATTCATGTATAGGTTTCCCTAACCAGAAACTTAGGAGTTTCAGCCTATGTCTGTAAGCAATGCACCAGGAATGCACAGGACCATGATTTCCCCAGCAGTTCCTCTAGAGACATTCCTGACCAGGGTGATATTTTTTTACCCAATTTTCCACTCTAGGAGGCAGGGTGATTGATTGGCTTCTGGAACTCTTCTTCAATCTTTCAACTTTATTGTATCATGTGAAATAGACAGCAAATTTTTCCTCAGGGAAAATAAGGGAGAGAAAGGCAAATTGGGCAGCTTGTCTCAATTTCATTCACACCATCTATGTTCCAAATTAGTCAGACTCTCTTGCTTCCAAATGCTCCCTTTTTCACGTTCTTTCTCTCACTCCATCTCTCTCCTCCCTTGTGTTGTTCTCATGTGCTGTTTCTGTCACCCACACACTCCTCCTTACACACAAACATTCTTCCCCGTGTACTCGGCTTAAATTGGCTAGAAACTCTTGGGATGAGAAGGCAATGCAATTGTTAACATTTTACCATTCCAAGGCTGACCCTCCCTGGGCAGGGGAGGAGGAAATAGAAAAGGAAATCTGCTATTTCTAACTTTAACATCCCACTATGTAATTCTTTCTGTCACACAAGGAAGAGTGATTGGCCTATTCTTGGCTGAGATCCAACCTCAATCCCTAGGTTAAGTATGGTGGATTTAGGGGATGAAGATTTTTTTCACTTTGGTGAAAAAAAAAAAAAAAAAAAAAAAGGTATTCAGACCATACCTGAATGACTCATAGAATCTGTTATAATTTTTTTTTTCCACTAATGACTGTGTTTAGGCAGCTAGGTGAAATAATGAATAACATGCTAGATTTATAGACAAGATCTAAGGTTGAATTCTAAGCAAGGCATTTAATTTCTCTAAGCCTCAATTTCCTTATCTGTAACACAGGAGGAAGATTAACACTTTTTTTCTCATGGTTGTAGTAAGGATCAAATCACATTTGGTAAACTTTAATGTGCTCTATGGGGCATCTAGGTGGCTTAAAGCACTAGACTTGGAATCAGGAAGATTTATGTGCTTTATCATCAATGGGCTTTGTAAGTGTGAGTTAACACAATCATCATCATCATTATCATTGCAGACATCTCAGCTCTCCCAAGTATTAGAGCCACCCCAACATGAAAAGGGCTTCCCTTAGAAGGTAGTGAGCTCTCCATCCCTACAATTCTTCAAAGGCTGAATGACCACTTGTCAGTTTAATAGAGTCTCCTTCCTATGTTAAGATGATGGTTACAATTACCATGACGACAACCCACATTTATATAGTACTTTAAAATTTGCAAATTGTTTTACATAAATTATTTCATTAGATCCTCACAATAACCCTATGAGACAAGGGCTATCCTTTACCTCAGATTGTACACAGATAAGGAAACTGAGACTTAAATATTTTATATAGCACTTTAAAATTTATAAAATGCTTCACATAAATTATCTCATTAGATCCTCACAATAACCTATGAGACAAGGGCTATCCTTTCCCTCAGATTGCACAGATAAGGAAATTGAGACTTAAATGTTTTGCCCAATATCACACAATGAAATCTGTGTCCCCATAACTCCTTTCCTTTCTCCTCCCTTCCCCCCTTATCTTTTCCCTCTGAAACCATACAGTCTACCTTATCTCTCTTCTACCTGACAGCCCTCCAAATACCCCAAAACAGCTAGCTAGCAGGTAGATTCCCCTCAAGTCTTCTCTCCTTCATGTTAAGCATCTCCGGTCCTTCCACCAGCCTTTAATCATCCTAGTCACTCTTTCCTGAGTTCATTCCAATTCCTCAATGTCCTTCCAAAAATGAGACGCCCAGAACTGAACACAATGCCATAGCAGGCTCTGACAAGGGCAGCAGAATACAACAAGACTCTCATTTCCCCTAGGCTGGACGCTCTGCCTCTATAAAGATCTAAGATTATTGCCCAGGAAGGGAATTGACACAGTAGCACTAACCTGACAGTCATATCTGCCAAGTGTCTGATTTGAAACCACAGGCTTTGAACTATCTAAATGTAAATGAAGGAGAGTTTGGAGGCAGCAAGAAGATTGGGGCTCCTGCAAAAGTGATAGGACAATGCAGTTACGAAGAAAAAGGGAGGGGAAGAGTAGATTTTTCACTTCCCAGAGACTCTCCAAAAAGCCACTATTTACAAAGATTGGAGAGAGGGGGATGTCAGTCTTCCTCAAGCGCTTTAATGTACTAGAGCCTACCCAGCCTGGCTTAGCTTTTTAACCAGTCATAAGACAACACATCTTCTGCCCCAGTTTGGAGCTGAGTGATTCCCTGGGATGCAGCAGCAATTGGAAAATGACATAGCCACTTAAATTCTGCCACTCGGTTTCCTCCACTGCACCAGTCCCATTTCCTTCTGTCAAAATTCATCTCCAGGTTGGGAGTAAGAAAAGTATAACTCTGAGGTCTTAAGTTAGATAAGCAAGGGTTAGAAGGGAGGGGAGGATTTGTCATGTTACATGACATAACTTACTGTCCCTGCTACCTCTGACATCAGTGACAAAACCCCCTTTTCTTAAGGGACTTGTAATTTAGCCTAATTACCCAAATAATATTTAGCGACTACCTTTAGCCTCAAGAATGCTAACTGGGTGGGACACACACACTTTGGTTGACCTCCCGTTGGGCCAAGCAACATGGAAACAAGTCACTGAACCATATAGCCCTGTGGTCTGGACAAATAAAAACCAGCAGAGGGCCTCAGCAGCTCCTTAGAAGGACCTTCGTTTTGATGTACTCCAAAATATGATTGTCCACAGTGATCCAACCTCATCTGCTTTTTATGCAGCAATTCTTTCCAAGGGAAAGTAGAATCTAAGGAACTTTTAAGATCCACTACAACTTCAGGGGCTGTCATTCAAGGACCAAAATAATTTTATCAAGGAGTAGGAAAATCAAGGTTGTGCATTTGACTTTGACATGAGACTTACTTTTACTTAAGGCCTTTCAATTTCATAATTAACTTGTAGTTTAAGACTTTGACTATATTCAGCGAAGCACTTTGCCTATTCTCTATCGTGTAGTATTAGCCAATTACTGCATACGATTTAAGTAGATCATAGAAATCCTATATTTAAAGCTGGAGAGGACCTTAAGAGATCACTTACTCCAGTTCTTTCATTTTACAAATGAGGAAACTAAGTGTCTTGAGGACAGGACTTGTATAAACAATCAGTTCCACTGATTACCTATGGTACATGGTACAAGCATAGTTCAATGGATAGAACGCTGGGTTAATAGCTAGAAAGAACTGGGTTCAAATTTTATATACCTCATAACACTCTTCTCCTAGTTATGTGATATAAGTCAAATCATTTAACCTCTGTGGCTCAGTTTCCTCATCTGTAAAATGAAGGGATTGGATTTGATCGCTTTTAAGTCTCTTCTAGGGACAGCTAGATGCTACAGTGAATAGAGTACCAGTAACTCTATTCAATAACAAAGACTCATCTTTCTAATTTCAAATCTAGCCTCCGACATCAGCTGTGTGACCAAGTATGATTATGTCTTGTTTGTCAAAGTTGCAAGCCTGAGGACCAGGATTTCTCTTCTCTCAAATTCTTGCCAACTCTGCTCTTCACACAGGTGTGGAACATGAATAATCAATCAATCTACACCAAAGAAGAATCTTACATAACAATTTACATAAGATTTTGAGCCAAAGGTCATATAAGGCATCTTGCAAGCAGGTGTCTAAAGAAATGATCGCAATCAGAAGATTCCTTCTAGTATTTTTTTTACTCAGCCAGCCTCTGAAACAGTGAAAAACAAAAAAAGTCCCTTAGCTTCAGAGAAAGATGAGTTGGCTCAGTGCTGAGCCAATAAGTGTTATCTTGATTATTGTCTTATATATTTGCTCATTGAGGCCTAAAATATACCATAGAAGATAGAAATTGGAGCTTGGCCAGCTGTGTTGAGTGAGGTTGCTACTTCAAGGATACTGCAGTTAAAAGGAATCTTGTGAGCTACTGATTTCCACCTGATCCTGTATATCTTTAAATAAACATCCTCAGGTGAATCACTTACTACACTTGGTAATTCAAACCTAAGCATTATTCTTTGTGGTTAACATAGATTGAACCAGAAAAGGATTGGCAAAACAGATTTCTCGGTTCATTAGAAATGACCAGAAGGGAATTGTCCATCTTGGATTGATGGACTGAATTGAAAAGAAGGGAAAGCTATAGGCAAGACCGATTTCTCTTATAGGAGAGGAAAAAGCCTTAGCTCTGACGTGAGAAATTAGCTTATCTTTCAGGTGCAGGTGAGACATATAAAGGGGAAGGCTGAAGACAAGGCAACCAAAGGAAAAGTAGACAGAGAAATTGTAGAAGAAAAATGTAATCTCTCTCCCAACCACTGCTTATGTGAGAGTTGTAGAGAGGAATGAAAGGGCATTGAGAAAAGCAAAATAAAACTTACTAGAAAACCTAAATTAGATCCAAGAAAGTTATCTAAACCACTCTGTCATCTGGAGGATCCACCACTGTCCTCTAGGCATGTATTCTGAAGGTTTTTATTTTACATTGCTAAATTAGATTGTGCTTTTATGTGCTTGTGGTCACTAGTGTTAATTTGAATGTGGTTAGAAAAAGAGAACTTTCTAAACCAAACTATAAGAGAATTTAGGAAATAGACTCAAGAGTTTTTTTTTTTAATTCAGTACTAGACATATTTTTGTTTTTAAAAATATATATTTTTTTATTTTTCAATATACATGCAAATATGTTTTTCAACATTTACCTTTGCAAAACCTTGTGTTCCAAATTTTCTTCTCTCCCTCCTCTCCTACACAACAAGTAATCCAATATAGGTTAAACATGTGCAATTCTTCTAAACATATTTCCACACTTATGTTGTGCAAAAAAAAAAAAAATCAGATCAAAAGAGGAAAAACGAGGGGAAAAAAAAACAAGGAGATGAACAACAACAAAGGTGAAAATGCTATGTTGTGATCCAAAATCAGTCTCCATAGTCCTCTCTCTGGATGCAGATGACTCTTTCCATCACAAGTCTATTGGAATTGTTTTGAATCACTTCATTGTTAAGAACCAAGTCAATCCCAGCTGATCATCGTATAATCTTGTTATTACTATGTATAATGTTCTCTTGATTCTACTCACTTAGCAGTTCATGTACTTCTTTCCAGTTCTTTTTTGAAATCAGCCTGCTCATCATTTCTTATAAACAATACTATTCCATTATATTCATATACCATAGTTTATTCAGACATTCTTCAACTGATGGGCATCCACTCAGTTTCTAGCTCCTGGCCACTACAAAAAAAGGCAGCTACAAAATTTTTGTACATGTGGGTTCTTTTCCCTTTTTTATGATCTCTTTGGGATATAAGCCCAGTAGAGACACTGCTGGATCAAAGGGTATGTATGCACAATTTGATAGCCCTTTGGACAGAATTCCAAATTACTCTCCACAATGGCTGGATCAGTTTAC
Source organism: Antechinus flavipes (assembly GCF_016432865.1). Taxonomy (NCBI): domain Eukaryota; kingdom Metazoa; phylum Chordata; class Mammalia; order Dasyuromorphia; family Dasyuridae; genus Antechinus; species Antechinus flavipes. The sequence continues at coordinate 174,117,845 of NC_067400.1, read as the reverse complement.
AACTCCACCAACAATGTTTTAATGTCCCAGTTTTCCCACATCCCCTCCAACATTCGTCATTATCTTTTTCTATCATCTTTGCCAATTTGAGAGGTGTGAAGTGAGCACTAGACATTTTTGAAGTTCATATTAAAAAGTGTTCACTCATCTAAAGTAAATTTCAGTTCTAGAGCTGAAAGGTGCCTCAGGAACTGTCCTTCACCAGTGAGGAAACTGAGACCTTGAGAAATTGAGTGATTTGTCCAAAGTTAGTAGCCATTATTAGTTATTTACCAGCTTTGGCAACATTTAACTTCTCTAGGACCCATTTTCTTCATATCCCTGAACAACAACAAATGGTTAACATAGGAAGATATTTCAGAATAGGATTTATTGAGGAGGATTATGCAAATCTTTCTGACTATTTTGTAAACTCATTAATACCTAAATTTTGAGTGAAGAATTTTTTCCACAAAGGAATTCAAAGAAAAACTAAAGTTCTGATACCTTTTAACCTTTTTTCCCCACATGAAAAAAGTATTGTCCACCTTTTTTATTTTACTAATTAAAATTCATTCACAAGAGTGTTTGTGAGACAGTTTAGTGCATTGTAAATTACACTCAACTCAAATGGATCTGTGGCCTCATAAATAAAAATACTCCCCTCCATAAAGTACACCTTATCTCATTCATGTTTGTACTTTTTGTACTGTCTTAACAACAGCCTCTCATGCATCTCTATTGCAATCTAAGTTTCCAAACTATTTTAAGGAATCTTAAAAGGCTTCCTTATGAAATCACTGAGGAAAAAGTGCTGCTGAGTATAATATTTCAAGATGCATTATTACTAAAGCTAAAAGGCCTCAAGTTCATGTGACTCTTTGAATAGATGTAAGAGAAACATATATTCATGTATTTCCATAAACAGTACCAATCTAATGATGGGTCATATGTTTTTTCAACCTCCATAGACATGGCAATCAAACTATATTCTAGACCAGACTTGACACAGCTTTCTCTTAGTACACTTATGCAATATTTGTGAGTAAAATGAGAAGGAACTATGAATACTAGATTTGCAATGTTTTTGAAATGTGCTGCTAGAATTATGGGAGTGCTCACAACTACTGTGAAGTTATAAGCTGAAATTAGATATTTTGAGATTTGTAACTTTGGCCTTAGGATCTCTAGTATAAATAAAACAGAATTAAGATCTGAAAGTATTATTATAGCTAGTTTCTGATGAATATACTAGAAGATTTTAGAGTTTTGGTTTTATGATATGCCACAATAGCTGGCCATTCCCACAGTTTGTGTCTACATCTTCCCCTTTGGCTTTCTAAAGTTTATTTTAAACTATATTCACTTTACACCTAACAATTTGGGCAGAACGACAAAAGATGGAAATAGTCAAGTTTGGAGAGACTAATGTATATACACTGATACAATACCAGTGGGCACAATTGGTCAACCATTTGGGGTTGGGGAGATGGAATTATATAAGGGGGAGCAACTAAAATGTCTGTAACCCAAGGAGTCAAAAAGAAAAAAAAATCTATATACCAAAATGTTAACTTTTTTATGGTAACAAAAGACAACCAGAATAGGGATAGTTTGTGAGCAAAAAAAAAGTAAGATGACTGGGCACCCCACATCAAATCATACAATTTGTTGCAACCTAGTCCCCATCCTGATTGTGATCACACTAGATTATTCTTCCAGCTTCTTCAATTAGTGCCTTGGTTATGGTTTTCCATTCTATCCCTTACCCTCATTTTTAAAGACTTCAGGTTGTTGGGGTTTTTTTTAATCCTAATTGATATCTTCTGCCTTTACATTTCTTATAGTTCTCAGTATCTTTTTCCCAAGCCAGAAAGCCATCCATTATTATTATTATTATTATCATTATTATTATTATTATTATTATTAATACTGATGCAATTGGGATTAAGTAACTTACCCAGGGTCACACACTAGAAAGTTTTTTAAGTGTCTAAGTCCACAGAAAGCCATCTTTTATGACAAAAAACAAAACAGTTCAGCAAAACTACACAACATATGAAATAAGTCTGACATTATCTGTACTGTGGATAAAGAACCCATAGTTCTTTACTTCTAACAAGAAGGGAGTAAGGCATGTTATCATTTCTTTGGGGCCAAATTTAATCATAATTTCTCAGCATTCAGTTTCTCTGGATGCAAATAACATATTTCTTCATTATATCCTTTGTAGTTAATTTCATTTGTTCTTAAAACAATATTGCTATTACTGTATACAGTGTTCTCTTGGTTTTGTTCATTTTGCTCATTATTTTTTCTAAGATCATTGAGCTCATCATCTCTTATGACACAGTAGTATTCCATCACAATTATATCACAGCTTCTTTCAGTTGTTCCAATGTTCTTTCTATTTGTATTCTTGTCATTTGCTATACTGTTTGTCTGGTTCTGCTTATTTTACTTTGTATCATTTTTGTGTCTTCACAAATTTTTGTGTCTTTCACATTTTTGTGTCTTCTCTGTGTTCATCATATAAATTGTTTCTTATAACATAGTATGATTTCATTACATTTGTATATTACAACTTGTCCTCAATCAACAGAAATCAATTGTGCTTTCAGTTTTTATCTCAAATAAATGTTTTTTATAAATATTTGAAGGATGTGTCTTTTCTCATCACTGGTCTTCAGATAGTATATTTTTAGAAGTGGAATTGCTGGTATGGACATTTTAATCACTTTCTCCACATTGTTCTCCAAAATGGTTGGACCAATGGACCAATTCACAACTCTACCAACAACTGTGAACTCTCCGACATTACAATGTTTTTCTTTTATTATTATTACCGATCTGTTAGATGTGATGCAAAGCTTTAGAATTGTTTGATATGCATTTATCATGTTATTGATGATTTGGAACATTCTTTGGTAGGGTTATAAATAGTTTGCAATTCTCTTTTAGAGAATTATTTTTAATATCCTTTGAACACTGTGGCAGCCCTTTTTGTAGTGGCTAGAAACTGGAAATTGAATGGATGTCCATCAATTGGAGAATGGCTGGGTAAATTGTGGCATATGAATGTTATGGAATATTATTGTTCTATTAGAAATAACCAGGAGGATGAATACAGAGAGGCTTGGAGAGATTTACGTGAACTGATGCTAAGTGAAATGACCAGAACCAGGAGCTTATACACTTCAACAACAATACTATATGAGGATCAATTCTAATGGAAATGGCTATCTTCAACAATGAAAGGATCCAAATCAGGTATTATATCAGTAATGAACAAAACCAACTACACCCAGTGAAAGAACACGGGGAAATGAGTATGGACCACAACATAGTATTTATACTCTTTGTGTTATTGTTTGCTTGCATTTTTATTTTTCTTCCCAGGTTATTTTTACCTTTTTTTTAAAATCTGATTTTTCTTGTGTAGCAAGATAACTGTATAAATATGTATACATATATTGTATTTAACATATTTAACATGTATGGGACTACCTGCCATCTAGGGGAGGGGGTGGAGGGAAGGAGGGGAAAATTTAAAACAAGTTTTTGCCCTTGCAAATATTGTCAATGTTGAAAAATTACCCATGTATATGTTTTGTCAATAAAAAGCTATAAAAAAGAACATAAGAGACTTTAAACTTAAGAATATAGTCATTAAAAACTCTTGAATAATAAAAAAATATCCTTTAAACACATTCATTGGGGAATATTTCTGTTTCTTGTCCATATCTCTTGGATATTATACCCTTATTAAAGAGATCTGATGTAAAGACTTTTTCCCAGTTGACCATTTCTCTTTTTGTCCTACTTGCATGATTTTATTTATGGAATATCCTAATTAGTACAATATCAATCAGTCAGCAAAAACTTAACTTTCTTATAATTGAAGTTATCTTTTCTATTTTGGGAAATCACCACTATCCCCTATTTGGTTAGGTTACTCCCTATCCATAGTTGAGTAAAAATACATGATCTGGTTCTCTTCTAATTTTTTAATGGTATGATCTTTAATATGGTTATACAGAATGCTTTCATATTTATGTTGATTGACTTCTCTAATGCTCCAACAATAAATTTAACATCTTCAATTCCACTAACCTATTCTTCAAGCTCAATTCATCCATACAATAGCATGGTAATATATTAGATGTTACCATATCATAAATACCCACTCCAAGATCCTGAACTCTGAAATTCTACTCTCTGACTACAACTTTCTATCTTGTTACATCTTCCACTAATTCTGCTACTTACCTTTATCATGACCTTTGATCTTTGACCCTTCTTTATTCTTCCAGTTCATCTCCTCTACTTTAATTTCACTCAGCCCTAAGTCCATGGTGCCATGAACCATCATCCTCAGAATATTTCGGCTTCACCTGTACTATCCATATATCTTTCATCTTGCCCAAACATCATCCCCCCAACTATAGACCTACCTACTAATTTCTTCATTCTTCCTTCTGGGCTGCTGAATTCAACAAAAAAGTTGAATTTACCCACTAAAAGCATAGATATCTAAACTCACCTGGGCCTTGACTTGTTATTTTGAGTTTTCTTAACAAAGATTCCAATAGTGAGTTCTTATCCCAGAAACTGTGATATTTAGGTTTATCAAATACTAGATTACTATAGTCATTGACTATTGTGTCTTGTGGTCCTAACCTATTCCATTGACCAACTACTCTTTCTTAGCCAATATCAAATGGTTTTGATGACCACTACTTTATAATATAGTTTTAGATCTGGTATAGCTAGGCTATCTTCATTTGCATTTTTCATTATTTCCCTTGAAATTCTTGACTTTTTGTTCTCCCAGATGAACTTTGTTATTATTTTTTTCTAGCTCTGTAAAATAATTTCGTGGGAGTTTGATTGGTATGACACTGAATAAGTAGTTTAATTTAGGTAGAATTGTCATTTTTATTATATTAGCTCGGCTTATCCATGAGCACTTGATATTTTCCCAGTTGATTAGATCTGACCTTACTTGTGTGGAAAGTGTTTTGTAATTGTGTGCAAATAATACCTGATTTTGTCTTAGCAGGTAGACTCCCAAATATTTTATGTTATCCACAATTATTTTAAATGGAATTTCTCTTTGTATCTCTTGCGCTGGACTTTGTAACATATAGAAATGCCAATGATTGATGTAGATTTATTTTGTATCCTGAAACTTTGCGAAAGTTATAAATTGTTTTGAGTAGTTTTTTGATTGATTCTCTAGAATTCTCTAAATATAGCACCATATCATCTGCAAATAGTGATAATTTGGTTTCCTCATTACCTACCCTAATTTTTAAACTTTCTTTTTCTTATTGCTAAAGCTAATATTTCTATTTTTTTATTAAAGTAAAGCTAACATTTATAAAACAATATTGAATGGTAATGGTGATAGGAGGCAACCCTTGATCTTATTAGGAATGGTTCTAAGTTATCCCCATTACATATGATGCTTGCGAATGGTTTTAAATAGATGTTACTGGTCAGTTTAAGGAAAACTCCATTAATTCCTATACTCTGTGATGTGTTTATTAGGAATGGGTGCTGGATTTTATCAATTTTTTTTCATATCTATTTGAGATAATCATATGATTTCTATTAATTCGGTTATTCATATAGTCAATTATACTAATAGTTTTCCTAATATTGAACCTACATTCCTACATTCCTAATGTTAATCATACTTGGTCAATAGTGTATTATCCTGGTGATAATTTACTATAATCTCCTTGCTAATATTTTATTTAAGGTTTTTGCATCAATATTCATTAGGGAAATTGGTCTATAATTTTCATTTTCTGTTTTGACCCTTCCTGGTTTAGGTATCGGCACCATATCTATGTCATAGAATAACTCCTACCAAATTCATTTTTTCTCTATTTTTTCCCAGCAGTTTTCATAGCATTGAAATTGTTTTTTTTCAATGTTTGATAGAATTTACATGTAAATCTATCTGACCCTGGAGATTTATTCTTAGGGAGCTGATTAATAGCTTGTTCAATTTCTTTTTCTAAAATAAGACTACTTAAGTAATTTATTGCCTCTCCATTAATTTGGGCAATCTATATTTTTATAAGTATTCATCAATTTCACTTTGATTATCAGACTTATTGGCATACAGTTTGGCAAAATAGTTCCTAATTATCACCCTAATTTCTTCTTCATTGGTGGAAAGCTCATCCTTTCCATTTTTTTGATACTAACAATTTGATTTTCTTCTTTCCTTTTTCTAATCAAATTAAATAAACATCTGTCCATTTTATTGTTGTTGTTTTTTCATAAAACCAACTCTTAGTTTTGTTTACTAGTTCAATAGTTTTCTTTCAATTTTATTAATTTCCCCATTTATTTTTAGAATTTCAAATTTGGTATTTAATTGGGGGTTTTTAATTTGTTCTTTTTCTAGTTTTTTTAATTGCATGCCCAATTCATTGATTTTTTTTCTCTATTTTATGCAGGTAAGTATCTGGAGATATAAAACTTCCCCTAAGAATTGCTTTGGCTGCATCCCACAAATTTTGATATGTCGTATCATTATCGTCTTTCTCTTGGATGAAATTATCAATTGTCTCTATGATTTGTTGTTTGACTCGCTCATTCTTTAGGATTAGATTATTTAGTTTCCAATTAAATTTTGGCCTATTTTTTTCCTAGCCCTTTATTATATGTAACTTTTGTTGCATCATGATCTGGAAAAGATACATTTACTATTTCTGCCTCTCTGCATTTGATTTTGAAGTCTTTAATGCTCTAATACGTGGTAAATTTTTGTGTAGGCTCCATGTGCCACTGAGAAAAGAAGTATATTCCTTTTCTGTCTCCATTCAATTTTCTCCAAAGGTCTATCATACCTAACTTTTTAAAAATTCAATTTATCTCCTCTTATTTATCTTGTTCTTATTTATTTTGTAATTTGATTTATCTAGTTCTGATAGAGCAAGATTGAGATCCCCCTTTAGTATAGTTTTCCTGTCTGATTCTTCTTGTAGCTTTCTTAACTTCTCTAGGAATTTGGATGCTATACCATTTGGTGCATATATGTTTACTCTTGATATTATTTCAATATCTACGGTACCCCTTAGCAAAAATGTAGTTTCTTTCCTTATCTCTTTTAATTAGAGCTATTTTTGCTTTTGCTTGATTTGAGATCAGGATTGCTACTTCTGCTTTTTTTTTTTTCTTAACCTAAAGCATGATAGATTTTACTCCAGCCTTTTACTTTTACTCTGTATGTATCACTCTGATTTAAATATGTTTCTTGTAAACAACATATTGTAGGATTCTGGCTTCTAATTCAGTCTGCTATCTTCTTTCATTTTATGGGAAAATTCATTCCATACAAATTCATAGTTAAAATTTTACTAACTCTGTATTTCCTACCATCTTATTTTCCTCCAAGTTATATTTTTCTCTTTCCTTTCCCCCTTTCCTTCTTACTGAGTTTTGCTTCTGACCACCACCTCCCTCAAACAGCCCTCCCCTCTTTCTTATCCCTTTTCCTTTCTACTTCTGTTCCCCCTTCTATTAGTCTTTTCCTTTCCTTTCCCTCTCCTACTTCCCTATAGGGTGAGACAAATTTCTTTATGAAACTAACGATGTCTATTGTTCTCTCTTTGAGTCAAATCCAATGAGATTAAGATTCACACAACTCTTATCCCCCTTCCTTCTTTCCTTTACTTGTAATAGGTCTTTTTTGCCTCTTCATGAGATATCATTTTACCTTTTTTTTTACCTATTTTTACCTATTTTTACCCTATTTTACCTTTCCTTTTTTTCTTCTTCCAGTACAATCCCTTTTCTCTCTAATTTCTTTTTGATGTCATTACAATAAAGTCAAATTACACTTATACCCTCTAAATATATCCCTAAAAGAAATACAGTTCTCAAAAGTTAAACATATCATCTTCCTATATAGGGATACAACCTTTTTAACTTTTAAAAGAAACGTAGTTTCTTTCTTTTTTTTCTTTTTTTACCTTTTAATGCTTCTCTTGAGTTCTGTATTTGAAGATCAAATTTTCTGTTCAGCTCTGATGTTTTTATCAAAAATAAATGAAATTCACCTGTTTCATTTAATATTCATCTTTTCCCTGAAAGAAAATGCTTAATTTTGCTGGATAGTGGATTCTTGGCTGCAATCCAAGCTTCTTTGCCCTTTGGAATATCATATTCCAGGTCCTTCTATCATTTAAAGTGGAAGCTGCTAGGTCCTAGGTAATCCTGATTGTGGCCCCTCAATATTTGAATTGTTTCTCTCTGACTGTTGGCAATATTCTCTCCTTGTTCTGATAATTCTGCAATTTAGCTATGATATTCTTTGGAGTTTTTATTTTAGGGTGTCTTTCAGGAGATGATCAGTGAATTCTTTCAATGACTCTTTTTTTGTTTCTCCTGGATCTATTTTTCAGGTCAGTTGCTTTTCCAATGATGTATTTTACATTTTCTTCTTTTTTTTCTTTTTTTTTTGAGGGGGGGGGGGGTGTTTGATTCTTGATATCTCATTGATTCATTCACTTATATTTGTCCAATTCTAATTTTTGTTGAATTATTATCTTCAGTTAGCTTTTTAAATCTCCTTTTGCATTTGGTCAATTGAACTTTTAAATCAGTTGTTTTATTCATTGGATTTTTTTTTCCATTTCACAAATTCTGTTTTTCAAGGAATTGTTTTCTTCTTCCATTTTGTCAAATCTATTTTGTAAGGAGTTATATGCTTTTTCCATTTCACTAAATCTATTTTTAAGAACTTTTCTTCATATAATTTCTATTTCCTTTTCCAAACTCTCCTGTAAAGTTTTCATTTCCTTTCCTCAGTTTTCTTTTAATTCTTTTTTAAAATCCTTTTTGAATTCTTCCAAGAGACCCTTGTGAGATGGAGACCAACTCATATCATCCTCTGGGGATTAATCTGGAGATTTTTTGCCTTTAGTGTCCTCATAATTTGAGATCTATTCTTTCCTGTCTCCATAAAATCTATGGTCAAAGCTCTTTTTGCTTTCTTTGCTCATTTTTAAAGGATGAGATCTACTCTTAAAACAAAAGGGAGTCTACAGTCAATAATGACTTCACACTGCTCTGGAGTCAGTGCTGTTGGGCCTGAGTTGGATGGGCATGGCCAAGTCCTACTTTATTCTGGGGTTCAGGGGCTCACTGTTTGCCTTTTATAGTTGCCTTGGTTATTTCACAACTAGTCTGCTGGTCCACTGGCTTTTAAATCAGGGCAGACTAGCCAATACTGCTCTATTTTGGGCTAAGATCCTCCCAGGAGATTCCCTTGGTGTGTGGAGGCCATTTCACTCTAAATCACTGTACTGCACCTGTGTTCAGCTGCCTCCCCAGCCCATGCCTGATTGAAACATACCTTTTTTGAAGTTCTAAAATATCTTCTCCTGGAAATTTGTTATGATCCAAATATTTGTGGATTCTATCACTCTGGGTTAGAGGCTTGATCTGGTGTGGATCTGTGGGAAGCCAGGAAGAACTCAGACAAATACCTATCTACTCTCTACCATCTTAGCTCCACCCTGCTTCTTCATTCTTAAAAATTTCTCTTTTTCACACTTACTTTCTTCTCCTCTCTCTCCTGCTATCTCAAAAAAAGTTATCCATACTCCTTGCTAAGACTGATAATTCTATCTGTGCTCTTGATCCAACCATCCTCTAGCTTCTCCAGAACTTTGCTTCAGTTTTTATCACCTATCTTTTCTATCTTTAGTCTGTCCTTCTTTACTGCCTCCTTCCCATCTGCTTACCAATATGCAGAAATCTCTCCAACCCTAAAACCAAAAAGAAACAAAACTGTATTATTGATCCTTCTGTCACATCTAGCTACCATCAGTTTTCTTCTTCCCTTCAGTACCTTCGTGCTTCCTGAAAAAAGTGTATGCTCAAGGTGGCTATTTCTTCACTACTCATTGCCTTTTCAACCTTTTACAAGCTTACTTTCAATATACTACTCTTCTTAAAGTGCTTTCTCAAAGTTAACTAGTTGCTTCACCAACTGACAAATCCTATGACTTTAAAAAAACAACTTCATCCTCCTTGACCCAATTTCATTTTATTAACATGGGAACTGAAGCTCAGGGACATTAGATGACTTGACCAAGATTCTATAAGTACTGTTAAGAAGTAAGTTGAAGGAGGATTTGAACCAAAATCCTCTGACCAATATGCTCTCCATGGTACCAATCTACCTCTCCTTCTAACTTCAATGTTAGTGTAACTCTATTTGCCTAAATCTTTCTGGAGATTGGATATTATATTTGCTGGGGTTTTCATTTTCAAGGAGTTGCCAAGTCCTCTTTCACAATATTTTCTGTATCCTTCCTCTCCCATTGTAACTACTCCTGTGTCAGCCCTCATTGCCAACTGTCTGAATCTCCTCCCCTAACTTGAAGTCATTCTTTACATGCTTGCTAGATTTCCTTATATATGGATCTAGTTCTATCATTTCTTTGCTCAAAACCCTTCAACAGTTCCCATTACACACTTCTGAGCTTGGCAGTTTCTCTAAAGGAAGCATGAAAGGTAGGGCCATATCAGAAGAGATATGTAGTCAGATGGATGGAAGAAGGCCTTTAAATGTAAAAGGAGGTTTTTTTTTTTTGTTTAAACCTTTTGTAATTGGGGAAAGAATATGCAATTCTATTCATACTTTTATGTAGCAGCCTTTGATTTCTAGCCTGATCTTCCATGTTCTTGCAGAAGAATTGTTATGGGTATAAAGGCCTCTGATTATCCAAGCATCTCTCCCTCCTCCATTCCTTTTGTTAAGCTGCAACAATTCCTGAAGACTATTTAATATAACTTAGTTTATCTCCCTTCTTCTTTGTGTGTGTGTGCATGTATGTAGTATCTTATTTATACACTTAAGCCAGATTGTTACAGACATTATATTTATTTACATGTTATTCCCCCTATAGAATGTAAGCTCCTTGGAGATAGGGATTATTTTTGTGTTTTTGCCTTACTTTGTTTCATCATTATCTAGCATAATGTCCAGCACATGGTAAGCATTGAATATCGTTTATTAATTGATATGGTACCAGTCTATTTTATTTCTTTATCTTAGATGTTCTCTGTCCTTCAACCAGAAGACTAATTGCTATATAGTTCATAGAAACTCTGAATTTCTTTTTTCTCCATGCCTTTTTTTTATAAAAGTCCTCTTTACCTGGAATGCCATCCCACCCCTCCATTTAGTGAATTCTTACCTATCCTGCAAAGTGCAACTCAAATGTTACCTCCTTCAGGAAACTTTTCCTGATTTCCTCAAGTCTAAGAATCCTAGACTTCATACAATGCTTTGTTCTTACATTTTTTGTGCAGTTATCATGTTTTATTTTGTATTATAAGGTGAATGTCATCTGTCCCTACTTAATCGACTGCCATAGGATTATAGTAATAAACAGAAGAGCCAGAATTCAAACCTAGATTCTCTGATTCCATGCTGATTTTTGTGATGGTGTTCCATCATGTCTTTTCCAGACTTTATCCCCCAAGCCCTAATATTGTAGCTATATAGTAAATGCTTGGATTTAATTGGATTGAATTGAAGACTAAGGAATCAGAGCACTAAAAGTATTTTTAGCCTATGAATCCAAATAACGGCATCACAAGACCACAAATTTAGAAGGACTAGTCTAAGTCGCTTGCTTTATAGATGGAAAAGTGAGGTCAGAGAGATTGTGTGAATTGTTCAATAGAAGGTAAGCAATTGAACCAGTATTCAAACCTATTTTCTTTGACTAAAAATTCAACAACATGATTCTGACATATAGCCCAGGCAAGATCCAGCTCATTAACCCTTAAAAAAAAGCAAGATACCATCAAAGTAAGGAGTCAGGAAAAAGAAAGAGAATTAAAGAAAAAGCTAAAACTATATTTCTTCTAATGCAGTTTAGAAGACTGATATTGACTGATAATGTTCCCTGTGGAATAATATTTCTTAGGACCCTGCCACATGAACTAGAAAGCTTTTCTTAGTGCCCTATTCCACACAGATTAGGGCAGCTTTTTTTTTCTTTAAAGGGTATTGAAAGCATCCTTTAGATTTATTTGTCCCAGCTATCTCAGGCTTAAGTCATTGACCCAGCTTTCCTAAGGGCAAAACAGCCTGTGCAAAGTCAGTATTCCTAAGATTTTATACATATTTTTCTCCATGGCAATCACTATAACCTAACCTGCTGAGCACACAAGTTTCTCTATGAAGACAAGCAAATAGTGTCTTCCTGAGCCACTGTTATATCCTTGCTGAATATACTTTCTGTTCTATGGCTAAGGAAAGTTTATTTTAAAATGTCTACTCTATCCATCAATGTCTCATTTCATTCTCAAACCTGAGATACCAGACTGACTTGAGTAAGATTTGGTCCATAATACCTCTGTAACAGCTCATCCTTCTATATATTTTCCTGTAGTTCTTAAATATAAAATCTCTTAAAGCATGCGAAAAGAATGGGTTTGTGGTATTATGATATATGGACAAAAGGATATGTCTGTGGTCTCTCCTCTAAATCAAGCTAAATATTTAGATGACTCAGGCTAGAGAAGAATTATTTTAAGCTAATTAGAAGGAAGAGGAGGACATTTATTCATTTATTCATTTGACAAACATTTATTTTAAACATCTACCTTGTGCAGAATTCCATGTTGAATGCTAGAAGTATGAAGTTTGGATAAGATACTGAGAAAATTTATTACTTCTCTCCTCTATTAATACTTAATAATTTAATTAAGACAAAAAAGGGGGGAAATTAATTAAGACCAGGATTTTTTTCCCTTTTGTATTTCCTCATTCAGAAACCAGAAACTTATAGGTTGTTGATTCGCTGAAGGAATCATCCATGGATGAGAGTAAATCCCAAATCCCTGGAGTACATGCTTTTTGGATCTGAAGATCACCCAACTAGAGAACCTTACAAAGAACTTAATCTAAGGTAAATTCCAGTCTGTTATGTTCTACTTTGGCTTGAGGGCAGTGGGAGTTATACTCTTTGTCTAGATTGCCAAGGTTGGATGCCAAGGTTTGAGATAGTCTTTCTTTGTCCATGAATGATGTCAAAGTGGCATCCCCCAGCCTCTCATTAGAATAGAGCCACCTCTCATGATATTTTTCTCATTAATTGTTAAACAATTAGAGTTGATTACCACCTTGTGTAAATACCCATTCTTCCAAGGACATTTGAGTGTAAAAAAGCCACTATGATCCACCTTTGATTCATGAGAGACAGCTAAATGATCAGTCATTTTATTAATTATCTGCTAGCAATAATTAATGAAATGATTATTACCCAGAAATCATGTGTCTCAAATTTTTTATGTATCACAATACTGAGTCTACCCACATGGAGCTTATAAATTAGTTTTAAATTCACTTCACTTTCAGTTCACTTGCTAGTAAAAACCAAGTTGGAAGGTTCATGGGTTCCCAAGAGACATTGGTCTCTAAACCCAAATTCCCACGCAGTTATATCCTCCTCCTCTAGTGATTCTCTAGCAAGGGGAAAGCATAGGGATAAAGATGCTAGGATTTGTCCTTGGAATAGAGATAGGGAGAGACCCTGTGACTTCATTCTTAATAGGGAACACCAGATACAGAAACTACTTCTACCAATGTAGTTGAGACCTCCTTTACAATTTATATTCTTGTCTATAAGTGCCAAAAAATTAAGTTATTTGCTACAACCACTATATGTCAGACAAGACTTCAAAACGGGTTTCACCAATTCCATAGGACAGTAATCTATCCTCTAGGCTGTTTTCTCTCATCTTAGGTTTAAAAATGCATAAACGGTATTCGCAACAGGAGTCAATGTAAGAACACATTGTTCAGTTAGCATCTAACCTTACCCTCATTAGTTCTAGAGACAGAAACAACTAATACTAGATGCCAGTGAGGTCTTCATCACTGTGGTTATCATTTACAGGAAACATTTCTTCCATCAGTCCCACATTGGGTAAGCTGCTGGGAAACCTGCATTCAACCTTCCTGAGAACAATACAGGGCTCTGGCAAAATGCAGTGGGTTTTCTAAACACAACTTCATCCCCCAGATGTTGAGTGCTAAGGGAAGCTGACTCAATTACATATTTCCCTAGAATCAGGCTGCCTGGTAATGTCAAATGGATACTTATTCATTTTAGAAAACAAAAACATCAGTTAAAAAAAAAAAAGTTTCTTCAGGATATCACTTGGCAAAACTCTGAAATGTGAAATTTAGAGGAGACGCACTACAGGAACTTGTTTGACTTGAAAGCTCTAACCATTCCTGAGGCAACCTCAGGAGCCATATGGTAACTTCTCGGGTAGACCTTGTATACTTGGGGTTTGATGCAGTGGTTTGCTGCTCATAAGAAAAGCTACTTATATTATCGTTTGAGGTTTGTAGAGGAGACAGAAGGCTGAGGTTACGTCTACTGAGGGAATTCTGGGAAGATAGAGCTAGAGGTCAAGGGGCCAGAGAACTGAGGAATCTGAGTCACTCATTTGGTAATGGCAGGAACCCTGGAGGGACAACTTGGCAATTTGAATTTAACAACAAAATAGCAGGAAAAACATTGAATTTAGACATCAGAAGGCTTGGGTTTGAGTCCTCCTCCTACCACTTATTGGTTGTAGCTGGAGATGTCCCCAGACTTTTGCCCACATAGAACTCTCTCATATAAGTCCTGGACAATCAATAATATTATCTATGCATAATTATTAAAAGCAAAGGTAATTTGAAATAGACCACATTATTAAACACACTACAAATTCTCTCTGGTTCTAGGCTTCTTAGGAGTAAATAGGCTAAAACCTGAGAGAAAAGAGGTTGAGTGAAATATTTTGGCATATTGTAGTCAAGAGTGTCAGTGGAAACTATTTTATTGGTTGAAAGAGGCTAAGATCGATAGCCAATAGACATTATTTAATGCTAATTGGTAACACTGTGGTTAAAAGGAATTATCCTTCAGAGGCCTTAACTGACCAGGGGCCCTAGAATACAGAGAAATATCAGTTTGATAAGTACTTACTGAATTAAATTCAATTACAAACTACTTTTTTAAAGAATTAAAGAATTACATTTTTGGAAAAACAATAAATGCTTGCACCAACATAGTAAACTGACTCTAGATTTAAATTAATTTAAAGATTAAGTGTTATACAAATTAAGATACCAAGGTGATACTTTACAAAACACACACAAAAAAATTTCATCTTAAAAGCAAAAAGTTATACACACTCAGTTGGGTTTAGAAATCTATCTTCTAGAATAGGAAATACATAGGAAAGTGGGGGGGGGAGGGAAGAGGACAAAAGCTGATAGAAGGGAGAGTAGATCTGAGGAGGTAAAAGTCAAAACACTTTTGAAAATGAACAGAGTGAACAGGAATAGACAATTTTGGGATGAAGAAATCAATGCTATGTATAATCATATAAAAATGCTGTAAATCACTTTTGATTAGGGAAATGCAAATTAAAACAACTCTAGTTACCACCTCACACCTAGCAGATTGGCTAATATGGCAGAAAAGGAAAATGACAAATATTGGAGATGTGGAAAAAATTACGACACCAAGGAACTGTTGGTGAAGTTGTATAGTAATTCAGCCATTCTGGAGAGAAATTTGGGATTTTTATCAAAGAACTATAAACCCATGCATATATTATGACCAAGAAAACTCCTTCTAGTTTTTTTTTTAATCTCAGAGATAAAAAAAAATAAAGGAAAAGGATCTACATGTACAAAAATATTTATATCTCCTTTAGTAATAGCAAAGAATTGGAATTTGAAGGGTTATCCCTCAATTGGAGAAAGATTAAACAAGTTGTTCTATATGATTGTGATGGTATACTATTATGTCATAAGAAATAGCATGCAAGAAATGCTTTCAAAAAAACCTGAAAAGACTTACATGCAATGATACAAAATGAAATTAGCAGAACCCAGAGAACATTGTAAAGAGTAATAGAAATGTTGTATGATGATCAATTATGAATGACTTGGATATTCTTAGCAATATAGTGATCCATGACAATTCTAAAAGACTTATAATGAAAAATCCTATCCATCTACAGAGAAAGAAGTGATGGATCTGAATGCTAATCAAAACATACTTTTTTCTTTATTTTCTTGGGGCTTTTTTTGTCTATTTTCTTTCACAACATGACTAACATAGAAACTTGCTTTATATAACACATATATATATATATATATATATATATATATATGACAAATTGTTGACTTTCTCATGAAATGGAGAAAGGAGGAAAGGAGCTAGAGAATTTAAAAATCAAAAAAATTAATGCATATTAAAATTGTTTTTTTACAAATAATTATGGGAAAATAAAATATTAAAAAAAATTAAAGGGTTTACTACCTAAATAATTACAATAATATAAAAATACAAACTTTGATAAAGGGGAAGTCCAAATTAAGGATTCAATTATACCACTTCAACAACATTAATTAAAGAAAATAAAACTAAACATAAAATAGTTTAAGAAACTATTCTACATAACATAAACTACATAACATAACATTTTACATAACATAAACTACATTAGATACCAGTGATAATTAAAATTACTTGGTGCTGTTTAAAAATAGAAAAGTACATTAGTATAATGAACTAATCAAGACTTATAAGCAATTTAGAAACTCGCTTAGTATCTGATCAACTTTAAAACACAAACTACTGGGGAAAGGACTCTCTAAACAAAACAAAACAAGAAGACAGATTGGAAAACTGAAAAATAGTTTGGAGAAAATTATACTTATATGAGAACATTGTATCATATACCACAATAAGCTCCAAATAGCTTATAATATATATATATATATAATAAATATATAAAGGGTTTCATAGACAATATGAAGATTATGTCTTCATATTTATCGCTAAGAAGCATTCTGAACCAAATGAGATATAGAAAACCACAAAACTGAAGGTAATTTAAATTTTATGAAATTTTACAACTTTTGCAAAAAGAAAATCAGTGTTATTAGAATAAGAGGAGAAACCATCAAGGGGAGAAACATTGTATCATATCTAGTATCCAAGACTTATGGACAATTGACAAAAATATAAGACCTTCATCTTAAATATAAGAACAAACTTTTCACTTTTAATTTGCATCATTTTGCAATGATAATAATAATATATAATATAATATAATCCTATTTTGCTTGATGTGTCAATAATATGGTAAATTTTAGACTACCTTTTCATTTTGAAACTGTTTAAGTCTTCCCATAATAAATGTGTTTCCTATAGGTGGGGTGGTAGATGGAGATCATGCCTAAAGTCAGAAAGACTTATCTTCCTAAGTTCAAATCTGGTCTCAGATACTTACTAGCTAGGCAAGTTACTTAACCTTATTTGCCTCAGTTTCCTTATCTGTAAAATAAGCTGGAAAAGGAAATGGCAAACCACTCCATTATATTTGCCAATAAAACCCCAAATGAGGTCACGAAGAGTTGGATATGACTGAAAAACAACTGAAGTGAATAACACATATAATAAATGTAAAACATAATATGTTATAACATATATGTCCAAACACATATTTATTTGTAAGAGTGTGTGTGGGGAGAGGAAGGGAGGGAGAGAGAGAGTGTGTGAGTCTTTTACCTTAGTTAATATGTTGGATCCAAGACAATTCCATTAGACTTGGGCCGGAAAATGCTATCCATATCCAGAGAGAGAATTATGGAGATTGACTGTAGATTGAAACATAGTTTTTTTCACTTTTTTTGGTTTGCTTTTTCTTTCTCATGGTTTTTTCTCTTTTGGTCTGATTTTTCTTGTGTAACATGACAAATATGGAAATATGTTTTAAAATATTGTACATGTATAATCTATATCAGATTGTTTGCTATTGTGAGGAGGAGGAAGGAAGGGAGGGAGGGAGAAAAAAATTGGAATACAAAATCTTATAAAAATGTGTATATATATGTATATATATAATGAAAAATGAATATATAAAAATGAAAAATAGTGAAAACTATAGACGTATTTGGAAAAATAAAATACTATTGAAAAAATTTTAAATGTACTTTAATTCCTAAAAATGAATGTTGAAAACTATCTTTATATGTATTTGTAAAAACAAAATATTATTGAGTGGAAAAAAGAAAGAAATATTTTTTAAAAGTTATTATATCAGTGAGAAATATACTCCACTTCTATTCTGATCCAAACAACAGAATTACTCTAAGTAGGTCCTATTTTGCTTTAAAAGCTGTTTAGGTTGCCCTAATTTGGACTTTCCCTTTATGAAAGACAGAAAGAAAGAATAGGAAATAAAAACGAGTGATGGATGGGCCTTTCCTATCTTCTGAAATATTTTTTTGAAAATTTAGTCTTTTCATCAATGCATTTTTTAATATTCTTTTTTTTAGCTGGAAGGCTTAATTGAGGATCAAGATCTCCCTTTTAGTAGACATGTTCTGCTTTCACTAAGCATGCTCAGAGTTTTTTTTTTTTTTTTTTGGGGGGGGGAGGAGGGAGTAAATAATTCATCTACTTAACAATCATCACCCAAGAAATTAATTTCTTACATTCCAATTTCTACAGTCTGCCTTCATTCTTCTTGAAAAGCTTGGTGTGATCTTAATTATATTTCTTGGTAGTGATTTTGCAATTTTGACAGCTTGTGGCACTTTTCTGTTATCATTGTAATGTTGGAGTTTAACTGTGATTTGTCAATGCATGTTAAATCGTGACTTCTTCCTTGCTGGTTTTCTATGGAGTCTTAATCATTAAACATTAATTTAGGGCTTACTATGCTCCAGGCACTGTGGTAAGTGATCAGGAAACAAAGAAAGACAAAAACAGGTTCTGAACTCTAGAAGTTCAAATTCTAATGAGGGAGACAACATGCAAATAACTATGTGCATAGGCGATACATTTCTATATGTAATTCTCAAGATTGTCTTCACCAATTCCAGAGAATTTTTTTCAAAAATATCCCTAAATATAGCATTCAGATTATTTTATTTTTATAACTTCTTGGAGATATAGTAATCCTAAAATTGTTGCTTTATAATCTGACTTCCAGGACTGTCATTTGGGTTGCCTTTTTTTTTTCATTTTGCTTTGTTGCCCTTTTAACACTATATTGATATTGATTTATTTGCCTCAGTATATCTTTACGCTTAACCTTCAGAAATTTCTAGTGGCAGATTCCTAAAACATGAGAGAATAGAGGAGAAATAGAGAGGCTTGGTCCCCTGGAATTCCCACACTACTCTTAAAAGGACCCGTAATGTATCAATCAGAAAATAATGCAGCCCCAGGAACTGTGATGAAACTGTAATGGAGCAGTAAGAAGTTTCTGGGCCAATATAGGATCTGTAGAGACATGAGTAAAATGGTGCAACATTGGCAAACTCGCAGAAGTTTCTGAACCAACAAAATAGTAGACAGCTACATAACACAATGCATGAAATGTTAAGACTTGGAGTCAAGAACATTTGAATTCAAATCTGGCTTCAGATAGCTACTAGCTGTGTGACTCTGGACAAATCATTTAACCTCTCCCTTTCTCAGTATCTTCATCTGTAATGTAAGAATAAAAATAATTATTTTCCAAGATTTTCATGAAGATAAAGTAATATAATATTTGTAAAGTGCAATACAAGCCCTAAAATAAAACATAAATGCTAGGCATTGTTAGTTTTAGTTTCTAGACAAAGTAGAGGAATCCTTAAATATAATGGGGACCAGAGTCATTAAATGGAAGAGCAAACCTAGATTTTGTAATGTAGCTGTTTAGACTCCATAGATCCATGTTATGGAGGTTGACTCTGTACCATTGAACCCAGATGGCTGTGGAGGAGAAAGGGAGGCAGGTGACCTTGCACAGCCCTCCCTCACCTAAATCCAATTCATTTGCATGTCATGGAGTCACCTCCCTGATATGATGGTCCTCTTCTAGAACAAGGACAAACAACAATTTTATATACTTTCATCCATGGTGGTACTATAAATCTGGAGAACTACATAAGTCCTTGGAATGTGAGAATGTCAGGTTACTTGTGTCTCTAGAAAAATTGATATCCAATCCTCTTAGTCCTTATTTCTAAAGAGGAATTATGGCTCACTAGGGAAGGAACAAGTATTGTCTTGACCCTTGATAGGCTTAAAGGTGAATCATTTGGCTTTTTGGTTGTGTGTATGTGTGGGTTAAATTAAGCCTATCTTATTCTGTATTTTTTAAATCTGAATACTTTTTTCAAGCTCTTCTTTTACATAATCTTGTTATTTTCTTAAGTTTACCAATTCTTGCTTAATTTAAATGTCATTTATGTAGTAGAAGACATAGTTCATGCTATCATGTATATGTTTATGTGCATGTATGTTTTCTGTCTCCATTTTTCAAATATTTTAGTTGCTAAGATTCCTTTCTTCAGAGTTCTACAGCTCAATTTCTCTATTAAATTTCTCATTTCAAAGACATAAGAAATTGATCAAATTTATAAGAATAAGAACCATTTTTCAATAAATGGTCAAAGGACATGAATAGGCAGTTCTGAAAAGAAGACATTTAAGCTATCAACAATCATATGAAAAAATTATCCAAAACACTTAGAGAAAAGTTTATTAAAGTAATTCTGACTCTCCTCACATCCATCAGATTGGCAAAAGTGACCAAAAATGAAAAATCATAAATATTGGAGGAATTACACAAAAACGGGCACATCAAAATCAGAGCTATGAATTGTTAGGGCCTTTCTGGAAAAGAATGTAGAACTCTAGCCAAAAAGTCACTTTTGCACATACCTTTTAAGACAGCAATACTGTTAATAGGCCTCTACCCTAAAGAGGTAGAAGAAAGAGGAAAAGAATCTATTTGTACAAAAATGTGTATAACATCTCTTTTTATAGAAGCAAAAAACTAAAAACTAGCAGGTTGCCCATCAATTGAGGAATGACTAAACAACTTATTGAATATGAAAGTAATACATTATCCTTGTGCCATCAGAGATGATGAGAGGGGAATGGGTTGATAAAAACGGAAGATCTAAAGAGAAATAAGAATTAAGAAAATAATTTAATCTCTACAATTACAACATTGTGAAAATGTAGGGAGTCCTCCCAACATACAAGAGTCTTACCTTGTTCTCTCTTGTCATGGAAAGGCTACAATCATTCTCTTGTCATCCCTTGCTCTCACTATCTGTTCTTTCTGTTGTAACAGTATTTAAAGTTGTTCATTTAGCATTATCATCCTTCTCTGCATAAGTTAACTTTTTATCTTCCTTACTTATTCTCATGCTGAATTCTACAATAAGAGACATGTTTGGTCTTCAATTATTTGTCTGGTTTTATATTGATTATATAACTAATAAATTGTATAGAGGAGAGAGAGAAGAAAGGGGAAGAGAGGAAGAGAAGAGAGATAGAAATGAATATAAATTTAGGAAAAGTTTCTAAAGTCTACCTAATAAGTAATAATAAACTAGATAGGGACACAGAGCCAATTATTCAAGTTGCACATGGCTCTCAATAATTATCTCTAAGCCCCATCCCAGTTTATTAAATATTATTTATTAAATAAATTTTGGTTACCTTAAGTGTTTTGCTTCTTTCTTTCTTCTTTCCTCCCTCCTCCCTTTCCTTTATTTTCTTCCCCTTGCCCTCCCTATTTGTCTTCCTGAACTCTTTTTCTCTCTCCCTTTCCAAGTTATATGATTTGTTAACAATTTATAAACAATATAACCAACAATAAAAATAGGAATAAATAATTATAAAATAACAGCTGAAAGATCACAAATAAAGTCACCTTTAGCCATCACTACCATCTCCCAATTCTAGAAATAGTCCCTATCATTCAGCTCTTTTAAGAATTCTTTTTATAAAAGTTATCAAACTGTGCATACCCTTTGATTCAGCAGTGTTTCTATCTATACCCCAAAGAGATACTAAAGAAAGGAAAGGGACCGGTATGTGCCAAAATGTTTGTGGCAGCCCTGATTGTAGTGGCTAGAAGCTGGAAAATGAATGGATGCCCATCAATTGGAGAATGGTTGAGTAAATTGTGGTATATGAACGTTTTGGAATATTATTGTTCTGTAAGAAATGACCAGCAGGATAAATACAGAGAGGCTTGGAGAGACTTACATGAACTGATGCTAAGTGAAACGAGCACAACCAGGAGATCATTATATACCTCAACAATGATACTGTTTGAGGATGTATTCTGATGGAAGTGGATCTCTTCGATAAAGAGAGCTTTAATTGATCAAAGATGGACAGAAGCAGCTACACCCAAAGAAAGAACACTGGGAAATGAATATAAACTGCTTGCATTTTTGTTTTTCTTCCCGGGTTATTTATACCTTCTGAATTCAATCCTCCCTGTGCAACAAGAAAACTGTTCGGTTCTGCACACATATATTGTATCTAGGATATACTGTAACCTATTCAACATGTAAAGGACTGCTTGCCATCTAGGGGAGGGGATGGAGGGAGGGAGGGAAAAATCGTAACAGAAGTGAATGCAAGGGATAATGCTGTAAAAAATTACCCTGGCATGGGTTCTGTCAATAAAAAGTTATTAAAAAAAAAAAAAAAGAATTCTTTTTATAATGTTTCTTGGTAAAATTAGAGTTAAAGCAATTATTTCTCAGGAAAGAAGTTCTCTTCATCATATTTCTCTCCCTCCCTCCCTCAGGCTGTCTTCAAATGATGGGCACCTCTCCACAATAAGTTAAACTCTCAGCCTCCTCAGAGATTCCTTAAGGAATGGTAGTTAAAATTGCGACTGACCAGGATTCCAATGTCTCACAAAGAAATAGTAATAGTATTTATACTCTCTGTGGGACAGGCTATTGAAACTAATATTACCTTATCATAAAATTCCTTGATCACATATTTAACTCTTCTTCAGAGTTATACATTGATCATATATTATGTTTCACATACTCTGCTGTCACCAGATCAGAATTAGATGTACTCTGCCACCTAAACATATCCTAGTACCTGAAAAATCCTCCTTCCCCTCAGCTTTTTAATTCTTTGTTGCTGTTGTTCAATTCTTTCAGTTTTGTTAGATTCTTTGTGACCCCATTTTGAGTTTTCTTGATAAAGATAATGAAGTAGTTTGTCATTTCCTCTCCAGCTCATTTTATAGATAACTACAACTGAGGATTTGCCCAGTGTCATACAGGCAGGATTTGAACTCAGGAAGATGAGTTCTGATTGCAGGATCAATGCTTTATCCCCACTATATCTCCTAGCTACCCCTAATTAATTCTACCCATCTTTTAAAACCAAATTCAAATCTCACTTCCTCCATAAAACATTCCCCCATATGGTAACAACCTCCTCATTCCCCCAGATGGTAACAACTTTCTCCCTCAGGTCTTACATAAGGCTTTGTTTTGTAGATTTCTAATGGACTTACCATGTAACTTAGAAATTGATATAAATTATGAAAGACAAACTAGAAGGATCAGAGCTAAAAAATCAAATGTTTAGACAATAAAAAGCAATGTTTCCAAACTAAAAAGTAGATAATTTTGAAGGGGGAAAAAATCTTTGCAGTAAATATATCAGACAAAAATCAAACATCCAGAAGGAACTGATATAAATTTACAAGAGTAATACCCATTTTCAGTTGTCAAAATATATGAACAGATAATTTTTGAAAAAAGAAACATACTTCAAGAATCTGTCATTTCTCTAGAATAGATGTTCCTTTTTCCAATATGTCACAACCTCTCTATAACTTAATAGACAGTTGTTGAGAATTGATATGACAGAAAAATTTATCACCCCATAAGCAACCTGATGATGAATCTCCCCAAAATTCATTAGATTGATCCTCAGACAATGGACAAGTCCCAGATTCTTTCTAGTTTGGTAAATTCTATAGGAATCTGTCTATTTGACTACAAACCAGGATCATCTTCACACCATAAGAGGCATCTAGGAAAGACTGGTGCAGGGAACACAAGTTGCTAATGATCAAAGAAATATAAATTAAAGCAAGTTTGGTTTAAATAAATCTATCAAATTGGCTTAAACACTAAAAAGTTTTTAAGGTAAGGGGTTGTGATGAAGCAAGTATTTTAATAAATTGGTAGTGGAGATATGAAATGAGTTTGCTTTGAAGAAAGTATTCTGTAAATTTTGAAGTGACATATAAGGGTGAGCTATTATTATTACAAAGAAAAAGTATCTCTATGTACAAAACTATCCATAACTTCTTTATTCCTAATTTCTTTTTCTTGTTCAATTGTTTGAGTTATATGGGACTCTTCATGACCCTATTTAAGGTCTTCATGGCACAAATACTGGAGTTGTTTGCCATATCCTTCTTTACCTCTTTTGAGGAAACTGAGACAAGTGATCTGCCCAGGATCTAAATAAATATCTGAGGCCAAATTTGAATTCAAGAAAATGTTTCCCTGTCTCTAGTCCCAGCACTCTAACCACTGTACCACCAATAGCCAGAAATAAAGCCAACTCACTTACAAACAACCTCTTTGTCTAGTTGAAGAATAGACAAATATATTGTCACTTAGCAACATGATAAAAAATTATGCCATTAAAATGACAAATGTGGATAAAAAAGACATGAAAATAATTGTAAAAAGCAATGTAGACAAAAGGATACAATATTAGAAGCATAGTATATGAAACTCAAATAGAGAAAGACACTAAACTTACATAGGATGTCTGCAGACCACAAATTGACTTAGAAAACCACATATTACCATTATCTATGTTCAACTGTATTTTTATTTATTTTGTTACATATTTCCCACAGAAGTGGGAAATGGGAGAAGAACATTGAGGGTCCTCAGGTCACATCTGACATCTCTGGTCTACACAATGACTACAACCAAATAAAAATATGGAACAAAAACAAAGGATCATGAAGTATGCAGTTGGAAAAGGCATCAGAGTTATTAAAGAAGTTGGGGAATAAGCATTTAATCATCTGTGCTAGACATATTCTGTGCTAAAGTCTCATTTGCTTCCCACCACAATCAGGGAAAGTAGGTACTACTATTATCATTCCAATTTTATAGTTAAAGAAATTGAAGCACACAGAGAGATTAAGTGATTTGCTCAAAGTTCACATAGTCAGTAGATGCCTGAAGCTGAATTTTAATCCATTCTGGTTCTGATTTCTGATTTCTGATTCTCTTAAATCTAGGCGCAGTATTCTATTTACTGCACCCTCTAGCTGTTATGATTCTATTAAGGATTTCAATTTTTTCTTTGTTTTAACAAATTATAAATCAGATTGGTTTTAGTTTAATTCGAATTTTTGCTCCACATTTTGTTTATATTGAAATATTTAAGGTTTAATGATACTTTAAAAAAAAAAGACAAGAAAAGAAAAAGATCTAGAAGTTTTAATTTACCACAAGATCAATGTGAGTCAAAGGAATATTTTAGCTCCTTTAAATTAAATACTAACTTAGATTACAATGATAAAAATACATTATACAGATTTGAGGAACCTAGTATTCCTATTGTACTGAAATTTTGCTTTTAGTTTGGTGTACCAAATTATGAGATATTGACAAAATAAAAGGGATGGGAAAGAGGCAATGGTCTGACTGGAAGAAAATCTGAACATATATCACAGGACAATTCAATCATTTTCCATCAATATGCCTCTGTCTAGCTCATACCTAATCCTTACTTTCTTTCTCTATTTCAACTTTCCCTACTTTGAACATGTGGACTATATTTATTTCATAGAAGAAGTTTGTCATGATGCCTTTATTTTTCTGTTTTTGCAAACAGTTTATATAGAATTAGTTAAATTTTCTTTGAATTACAATAATTATTTTTAAATTCATCTGAGCTTGAGGATTTTTCTTTGAAAGTTAAAGTATGATTTGTCCAATATTTTTCTTATAAAGTTACAGATATTTCTTGCTTTGTTAATTGATTTTATGTTTCTTTAGTATTAATCCATTATTAATCAATTAATTCCTCATTCTCCTCCCCTTTATCTTTTTTTTTCCTTCTCTTCTTTTCTAAAAACTTACAATAGTTTTTCTTTGACTCAGAAACTCTAACTTTTCATTCATTATGATGTTCCTGAGTTATTGTTTAGAACTTTCAGGAAGTGACCAGAAGATTCTTTCTACTTCTACTTTGTCCTCTTATTATACAAGATACAAGATCATAAATTGGAACCAGGCCTTACCCTCTGATTCAATCTCTTTCTTACATTTTTTATTTTGACTCAACATGGATGCTAATCTCATCCTTTTATCTGTCTCTTTCTGCTTGTATAGCTAACTTTGCAGGGGTCCTCAAACTACAGCCCTCAGGCCAGATGTGGCAGCTGAAGACGTTTATCCCCCTCACCCAGGGCTATGAAGTTTCTTTATTTAAAGGCCCACAAAACAAAGTTTTTGTTTTTACTATAGTCCGGCCCTCCAGCAGTCTGAGGGACAGTGAACTGGCCCCCTATTTAAAAAGTTTGTGGACCCCTGCTTAGAGCTGGCTTTGTCTTTAGGAGATTTTTTTATGGAAATCCTCTTGGCTTAATTTGCCTGACACTCTTGAGTTTATTTTCCTTGTTAGTCAGTAACCAAAAGTGGATTTTGTCCCTTACTAAAGCTCTGATAGAATATTGAGCTGCAAGGCTGCTTAGAAGGTCTGGAGGTGGTCCTCAACCTTCTTGGGCAAAGCCATATATCTCAGTCTTCTTAAGCAATGACCTGCTGGAAACTGTCTGTCCCCTACTGTGTTCCAGCACTAGGGTTCTAATAGGGTTAGGCCTAGTGTCTCACAGATTATGTAGAGTTCTGGCCCCCTTGATTTGACTTTGAACAGGATACCCAACAAGATTTCTCTGTCATCTTGTACAATCCTGGACTAGACAGGGAAAATTACTCATGTTGACTTTTGGTTTTATTGTTCATTGTTTCATGTGACACCCTTTAAAATCTTTGAGGAGTTTCTTGGGGAATCTAGTCTGGGCTATAATCTTCAACATCACCATTTTTTATCAGAAGTCCTATCAAACAAAGAAAAGAAAAATATTATTTATCCAGGAAAAGCAAAACCTTAAGTGTGGAAAGAAATAGCATGATTATCTGCCAGTATCTAAAGGATTGTCAGGCAGGAAATGATATAGACTAATGTTTCACACAGAAGAATTGGACACCTCGATGGATGTTGTTTGAGAGAGACGGACATTGACTCAATGTAAGAGAAATTTCTAAGAAGAGCTGACAGAATGATAGAATGAGCTGCTTTATGTGGTATTAAACTCCTTGCTAAAAGAAAGCAAAACTGTTCCTATGAGGATTGTGGATTGGGAGTTGAGGTGATATCTAAAGCTCATTCCATATCTGAGAAAGAACTTCTGTTTTTCTTTTGCTTGGAATTTGAAGGTTTAACCAGCTACACTGTTCATGTCAGTGTTACTAATAATCTTTAACATTTATTAGCTGCAAAAGTAACTTTCCAAACCCAATAGCAGTGAGAAAGATAGCTTAAATATAACACTTAAGGTTTTTCAAAGCATTTTATGTATATTATCTCATATATTTTTCATAATAGGCATGTAAAAAGTGGTATGATATTCTCATTTTTCAGATAGAGAAACTGAGGGAGGGATTTATTATGTATACTATGAGTAACAAAAAAAAAATGCCCCGTAAATGATTGGAGGAAAACTTTTTCAGCCTTTGAATTTTTTTTTATTTTGAATTTATATCTTTGTACTGTCCCAAAGAGTCCCCTTTTACAGATTCCAAAAACAAGGCTAAGAGGTTCATTGACAGTGTTAATAAGTTCCAAAGATGGGATTTGAATTATAATTTCTTTCCTTTAAGTCTACCAATTTTTTTCCCCACTTTACCAATGCAGACCACAACTGACTTGTCATTAAGATGCTGCTGGTCATTTAACAGAAGCAGGCTGTACTTCTTGTCCTCTTTAGGGCCCCCTGTTGACATTTTAATTACCACTTTAATCAATTTATTAGTTAAGTACCTCTTACTAGCACCTGTTATAAGTAGCTGTTAATTGAAGCTAGAGCCTTTAAAGATTACTCCTGCCCACTCCCATTCCTCCCAAACTGGGAAATAATATTTGCTGCCATTTGTGTCTGCTAATCTACAAGGGTCTAGGGCAGGTCTGGGCTGGCCTTGCAAAGCAGTAAGATTAAGGTACAGTGAAAGGTGACTAGATTTGGAATCAAAGGATTAGGTTTAAATACTTGCTCATGAACTTAATAAGAGACTAAGAATGAAACCATGCATCTTTCTTTGGAAAAATGAGTGAAGAAAATTGAGGAAACTCTTCCTGAGACCCCTGCCTCTCTTTTTCAGCACAGCACCCAGTCCAATACACAAAGATATGTATTTTTGTTCAGTCTGTCCCTACTCTTCATTCCCCACTCTGATCCAGGTACCGGTTGTGCATCAGCTCCAGAAAATACTCTTGGCCCTCCCAGCAACCCATGTTTTCTTTTGTTTTATTTCCTGATAATCTCACCTCTGCCCTCAAACTTTCTCCTATCCTATGGGAAAGGTTCCAACCAGTCCCACTGAACCTTCTGAGATCTAGCCCAAGAGTAGGTCTGAGAACGTCTATTAGAATTATTTTCCTAAAAGGCTGGTCTAACCATGTCACAGGGTAAATAGGTGCAATGGATACAGTGCAAGACTTAAAGTCAAGAAGACTCCTTTTCCTGAGCTCAAATCTGGCCTCGGATTAGCTGTGTAACCCTGAGCAAATAATTTACCCCGTTTGCCTGTTTTCTTCTCTGTAAAATAAAATGGAAAAGAAAATAACAAACAAGTATCTTTGCCAAGAAAATTCTAAATGAGGGTCATGAACATGGCACAACAACCATATCACCTCCCTACTCAGTAAATAGACTTCAATGACTCCCTATTATCTTAAGAATCAAAAATTATTTTATCTTATCTTTTTAAAAGTTTCTATACTTTGTATACATTTTATAATTATGATGTGCAATTATAATTATAATGATATAATTATAGCTAATTATTGCTATAATTATATCACCCCAAATGTTCATAGGAGCTCTTTGTATCAGATTTGTGGCAGAACATTCCAAGCTTGTGCTCATCTGATCAGCCACAATCAGACATGATAACTTGACTCTAAGACACTGTTGTCATTTGGTCCTCCTTCTGGCAACAATCAATCATTACATTATAATTAGATTATAATGTTTTATATTTGTCATTTATAAAGAATATACACATTTATTTGGGGCATGTGCTCCAAAATCCAGTGACTCCCTGTGATCTCTAGAATAAAATCTAAATCCTTCTGTTTGGTCTTTAAATCCTTGACAATATGAGCTCCAGTATTTTTTTCCAACCTTATTTCACATCACTCTTTTTTCTGAAGTCAATAGGTATAACCCAATTGGCCTTCTTGTTGTTCCTGACATTCATACAGAAATACAACCAAAATATTCAAATATAATCTCCAAATAAGATTTGATATCCTTCATTAAGCAGAACAGGATAAAGAAAGAACAATATATTTTTATTGAAAACTTTATGCCAAGTTGAACCTAAATGCTGCTGCTATTCATTAAACAATTGTTTTTGCTTTTTTTTGCCTTGTGAATTGAACCTATCTACAACCCAGAGAAATGTTTCATGCTAAAAAGCTGTTGTGTTCTCTGACCATTGTGACCTACTACTTGATTATTCCATTGTGTATCTTTCAATTAAAAATTCTTTAACAACAAAATCACTTGCTTGGCTAGTTAGCTACATTGATCAATTAAGTGAATAATTAATTACTAACTGTTATCACTTCTAGAGCCACCCTATTCCCCCAGGATATACACAGAGATTTTTTTTTTTCCAAAGACGGTGAACCTTATTCAGTCACATACATTGCTTTCACTAAAAATAGTATTATTAATGGTACAGAAAAAAATTTCTGTACCATTAGTAAAATTAAAGTTTTAATAAATAAAAAAATTAATCTTTAATCCTTTTAAAATTTCTATTTTTATATTTTTGTAATCTATATGCAATACAATAGTACATTTACATATTTTTTATGAATACATATTGGGGATGCTTGCTCAAAAAATTTTTTTTTCTGGCTGGAGTATACAATTTTTAAAGTATGGAGACTATTGTTCTAAGGCAGAGATGCAATCCACAGTCCAACAACACTCCAGAATGTGGCCCAAATGAGATTAAAATAGAATTGGAAAATATTTAACAAAATAAACAAAAACACAATGTATAGTTTTGTAAGTCAAAATGTGAATGGTAGTCATTACAACTTAGTGGGTCTTGTTTCTATTTGAGCTTGACCTCACTCCTCTGTCACAGTTTTTTACAGGGCATAGTTTCTACCATGTACCACTTAAGGTAGCAGAGAAGGAGCAACAGTTAGATGAATGGGATCACACATCATAGATTTAGAGGAGAAAAGGACCTTAAAGGTCATTGAGTTCAACCTTTTCATTTTATAGATAAAGAAACTGAGGTAGACAATATTTAAGTGCCTTGCCCAGGATCACACAACTAGTATCTAAGGCAGATTTGAACTCCTTCATTATATCTACTATGGCATGTTTCAGGCAGAATGACCTGGAATATCCAATATGAGAAAAACACTCATAATGAAAATTAAAAGTGACTCTGGAAAATACTTAGTGTGGGAAGTATGGATGCGATTAGTCACTTGGAGAGTACACAATGTTCTTTGATTCTTATTTCCCTATTAATAAAGACTTCCTTTTAATTGTGGCCAACTTGCTTGCAGTTGTGGAATTGGTACTAATATAATGAGCTGTCCAGTTAAAAGACTTTCCCCAGGTTTCTGGGTGGGAGCTTGAGCTAAGAGGAGCAATTAACTGCCCCCAATTAACCCAGGACCTTCCTTCTGTGAGCATCTGGCTTGTTCCCGGTGTTTGCAGAATTTCCACCTAGGCTATATCTTGTGTTGGAAGGATTTACATGATTCTGACATTTGGGTATTGTTGGGACTCCTTGAAAGCTCTCCTCCATGGCAAACAGACATCAAAGGAAGATCAGTCAAAAACATTTCCAAGTTTAACTTGGCAGAGAGTTTTGCCAGCAGAAAAATTCAGTGCATAATCCATGGATCTGTAGGTGATTGTGTCTCTACACAGAGAGGTTAAATTGGCATTTACATCGTGTTTGAAGGTTTGAGAAGGAACCTGCTGGGTGGTCCAGTGGATAGAGCACTGGCACTAGAGTCAGGAAGACCTGAATTCCAGTCCCATCTTAGACACTAGCTATAAGAATCCGGGCAAATCACAGTCCTAGAAGGTAGATCATCCTTCATGTATCATCTCCATTTCATAAATAAAGAAAATGAGGTAGATGTAGGTCAAGTAATTTGACTAAATTACACAATTAATAAGGATCTGCTGTCAAATCTGAACTCACATCTTCCTGACCTCAGGTCCAATGTTCTGTCCACTGAGCCACCAATTAGTTGACAACTAACTGAAAAAATGCATAAAGAACTGCTCTTATTAATGAACAAAAGGAGATGTCCTGGCTTGTCTATTACCAATTAGGGCAGTGTTTGAGAATTCCCTACCTTGCATGTTTTTTTGTGATTGTTCCATATAATTCCAAAGAAACAGATCCCTTTCTCCCCAATCTAATATTGGCAATGAGTATCGTGAAAGGGGTAAATTCCTACGAAAGCCTCTGAAATACATCTTAGATTCTACATAACTGTGACATGCTATTTTTATAGTAGCAATCACGATGATTTGGCTGATATTTGCTGATATTTCAGCATAGGAATCAACTATATGGAAAAAAGTTGTCATGAAAAAAAATCTTATAAGATGAAAAATAAGGAAACCTGGGTTTTAGTTATACTCTGTTATAATCTTACTTTGTGACTTTAAGCAAGGCATTTCCCCTTTCTGAGCCTTAGTTTCCCCATTTGTAAACAGAGAAACAATGCAGTAGAGCTGACAGAGAATCAGACTCATAGCCAGGAAAACCTGAGTTTAAACCCTATTTCTGTCATATATGAAGTCTTGGATGAGGTATTTAACCTCAGAACTAAAGGCAACTTTCTTAAACTATAACCTACAAAGGAGTTGCCAGTCCCTATGTATGGACCTTCAGAGTTTCCTATCTTGATGAAATTATAAGTCTACCATTCCTCTCCAGGGGATCTTATTTCCTGCTCTAATCATATTTTGTGTGTCTACAAAAATGATTCCATAAAACTTTGTTTCTATTCAGTCTGAAAGCCTGATTCTTTGTGATCCCATTTGGGACTTTGTTGGCTGACATTCTGGAGTGGGTTGCCATTTCCTTCTCCAGCTCATTTTACAGATAAGGAAACTGAGGTCAACAGGTGAAGGACCACACAGCTGGCAACTGTCCGAGGCCAAATTTGACTCAGAAAGTGTCTTCTTGACTTCAAGTCTTGCATTTTATCCACAATGCCACCTAGCTGTTCTCCATAAAACTATTATGTATTAACATAATAATAATAATAATAATAATAATAATAATAATAATAATAAGCACCAAACTATCTCAGGAGAAGAGAGGTAGATGAAGGAGAGAGAGAGAAAATTTGGAACTAAAAAATGTTTTGCTGAGTGGATGCCCATCAGTTGAATAATGGCTGAATAAATTATGGTACATGAATGTTTGGAATATTATTATTCTGTAAGAAATGACCAGCAGGATGATTTTAGAGAGGCCTAGAGAGACTTACATGAACTTATGCAAAGTGAAATGAGCAGAACCAGGAGATCATTGTACATAGCAACAAGATTATACAATGATCAATTCTGATGGACGTGGCTCTCTTCAACAGTGAGACGATTGATACCAGTTCCAATGATCTTGTTTTTTTTTTTGTTTGTTTGTTTTGTTTTGTTGTTTTTTTTTTTTAATTTTTTATTTAATAATTACATTAAATTGACACTCGTTTCTGTTCCGATTTTTTTTTCCCCTCCCTCCCTCCACCCCCTCCCCTAGATGGCAAGCAGTCCTTTATATGTTGGATATGTTGCAGTATATCCTAGATACAATATATGTTTGCAGAACCGAACAGTTCTCTTGTTGCGTAGGGAGAATTGGATTCAGAAGGTATAAATAATCCGGGAAGAAAAACAAAAATGCAGATAGTTTACAGTCGTTTCCCAGTGTTCTTTCTTTGGGTGTAGCTGCTTTTGTCCGTCATTTATCAATTGAAACTCAGGTCTCTTTGTCAAAGAAATCCACTTCCATCAAAATATGTCCTCATACAATATTGTTGTCGAAGTGTATAATGATCTCCTGGTTCTGCTCATTTCACTTAGCATCAGTTCATGTAAGTCTCGCCAGTCCTCTCTGTATTCATCCTGCTGGTCATTTCTTACAGAACAATAATATTCCATAACATTCATATACCCAATTTACCCAGGACCTTCCTTCTGTGAGCATCTGGCTTGTTCCCGGTGTTTGCAGAATTTCCACCTAGGCTATATCTTGTGTTGGAAGGATTTACATGATTCTGACATTTGGGTATTGTTGGGACTCCTTGAAAGCTCTCCTCCATGGCAAACAGACATCAAAGGAAGATCAGTCAAAAACATTTCCAAGTTTAACTTGGCAGAGAGTTTTGCCAGCAGAAAAATTCAGTGCATAATCCATGGATCTGTAGGTGATTGTGTCTCTACACAGAGAGGTTAAATTGGCATTTACATCGTGTTTGAAGGTTTGAGAAGGAACCTGCTGGGTGGTCCAGTGGATAGAGCACTGGCACTAGAGTCAGGAAGACCTGAATTCCAGTCCCATCTTAGACACTAGCTATAAGAATCCGGGCAAATCACAGTCCTAGAAGGTAGATCATCCTTCATGTATCATCTCCATTTCATAAATAAAGAAAATGAGGTAGATGTAGGTCAAGTAATTTGACTAAATTACACAATTAATAAGGATCTGCTGTCAAATCTGAACTCACATCTTCCTGACCTCAGGTCCAATGTTCTGTCCACTGAGCCACCAATTAGTTGACAACTAACTGAAAAAATGCATAAAGAACTGCTTTTATTAATGAACAAAAGGAGATGTCCTGGCTTGTCTATTACCAATTAGGGCAGTGTTTGAGAATTCCCTACCTTGCATGTTTTTTTGTGGTTGTTCCACATAATTCCAAAGAAACAGATCCCTTTCTCCCCAATCTAATATTGGCAATGAGTATCGTGAAAGGGGTAAATTCCTACGAAGGCCTCTGAAATACATCTTAGATTCTACATAACTGTGACATGCTATTTTTATAGTAGCAATCACGATGATTTGGCTGATATTTGCTGATATTTCAGCATAGGAATCAACTATATGGAAAAAAAGTTGTCATGAAAAAAAATCTTAAAAGATGAAAAATAAGGAAACCTGGGTTTTAGTTATACTCTGTTATAATCTTACTTTGTGACTTTAAGCAAGGCATTTCCCCTTTCTGAGCCTTAGTTTCCCCATTTGTAAACAGAGAAACAATGCAGTAGAGTTGACAGAGAATCAGACTCATAGCCAGGAAAACCTGAGTTTAAACCCTATTTCTGTCATATATGAAGTCTTGGATGAGGTATTTAACCTCAGAACTAAAGGCAACTTTCTTAAACTATAACCTACAAAGGAGTTGCCAGTCCCTATGTATGGACCTTCAGAGTTTCCTATCTTGATGAAATTATAAGTCTACCATTCCTCTCCAGGGGATCTTATTTCCTGCTCTAATCATATTTTGTGTGTCTACAAAAATGATTCCATAAAACTTTGTTTCTATTCAGTCTGAAAGCCTGATTCTTTGTGATCCCATTTGGGACTTTGTTGGCTGACATTCTGGAGTGGGTTGCCATTTCCTTCTCCAGCTCATTTTACAGATAAGGAAACTGAGGTCAACAGGTGAAGGACCACACAGCTGGCAACTGTCCGAGGCCAAATTTGACTCAGAAAGTGTCTTCTTGACTTCAGGTCTTGCATTTTATCCACAATGCCACCTAGCTGTTCTCCATAAAACTATTATGTATTAACATAATAATAATAATAATAATAATAATAAGAAGAAGAAGAAGAAGAAGAAGAAGAAGAAGAAGAAGAAGAAGAAGAAGAAGAAGAAGAAGAAGAAGAAGAAGCACCAAACTATCTCAGGAGAAGAGAGGTAGATGAAGGAGAGAGAGAGAAAATTTGGAACTAAAAAATGTTTTGCTGAGTGGATGCCCATCAGTTGAATAATGGCTGAATAAATTATGGTACATGAATGTATGGAATATTATTATTCTGTAAGAAATGACCAGCAGGATGATTTTAGAGAGGCCTAGAGAGACTTACATGAACTTATGCAAAGTGAAATGAGCAGAACCAGGAGATCATTGTACATAGCAACAAGATTATACAATGATCAATTCTGATGGACGTGGCTCTCTTCAACAGTGAGACGATTGATACCAGTTCCAATGATCTTGTGATGATGAGAACCATCTGAACCCAGAGAGAGGACTGTGGGAACTGAGTATGGATCACAACATAGCATTTTCACTCTTTTTGTTATTGTTTGCTTGCATTTTGTTATTTTTCCTTTTTGATTTGATTTTTCTTGTGCAGCAAGATAACTGTATAAATATGTAAGCACATATTGGATTTAACATATGTTTTTACCATGTTTAACATATATTAGACTACTTGCCATCTAGTGGAGAGAATAAGAGGGAGAGGAAAAATTGGAACACAAGGTTTTGCAAGGATTAATATTGAAAAATTATCCATGCATATGTTTTGAAAATAAAATACTTTAATAAAAAATGATGCAAATTTTTTTAAAAAATGTTTTAAATGAATGTTAAAAATTATCTTTACATGTAATTGGGGAAAAACAAAATATTACTCAAAAATAAATAAATGGAGAGAACTTACCAAAGAAAAAAAAGAAGGAAAAAAAATCACTACAAGATGGTCTAGGTTAATGCTGGATATAAGCTCACAAATCCTGGCAAACATAATGGCAGTTTTACTTCAAGAACTTAGGTGGCACAGTGGATAGAATTTGGACTTGAAATCACCAAGAGCTGAATTTAAATCATGCTTCCGATAGAATAATATGACTCTAGGCAAGTCACTTAAAGTCTCAACCTTTATTTCCTCATTGTAAAATGCTGATAACAATACTTAAAAGGTTATTGTGAGATAATATTTACAAACATTTATTTATAAACATTAAAACACTAAGTGCTATTTTTATTTTTTCATTTTATTATTATTATTAATTTGAACTTCCTGAATAGACATATCATAGACACACCTATCTATAAGGTTGAAAAATGACTAATTAAAGTGAAAATTCCAGCAAAAAAGCAAAATTAGTATAGGACTAAATCTGGAGTCAGAGAGCCTGACTTTCCTACTTTCTACTTTTTTGTTCCATTAATAAAATATTCCACTCCTCAAGACAGCAAGCAATCTGATGTAGCTTATACGTATAAAATTATTTTAAACATATTTCCATATTATCATGTTGTGAAAGAAAAATCAGACCAAAAGAGGGAAACCGTAACAAAGATTAAAAAAACAAAACAAAAAGGTGGAAACAGGATGCTTGATCCACATTGTCTTCATAATTCTCTCTCTGGTTGCGGATGGCATCTTCTATCCCAAGTCTATTGAAATTGTCTTGGACAGTTTATTTATTGCTATGAAGAACTAAGCTACTTTCTACTTCTTGAACATATTATTCCCTGGGCCTCAGTTTCTTCATTTGAAAATGAGAGATGAAGTCACTTCTAAATCTCCCTTGCCCCAAATTTATTATTCAAATGTGGAAATAGATATGTAGTAAATCTGACTAGGATCTCTGTGATGGAGATAGTATGAGACTCTTTTTTTTTTTTTGGGGGGGGGGACTACAACTCTGAGAGGATACATTTTAGGGGATATATCTAATCCTTCCTGTTTCCTCCATAAAAGGCATTCTGTCTCAGTACTGGGTGGACCCAGTGACATCCCATCTAGTTACAGGAAGAGAAAAAAAAAAAAAAAAAACGCCAGTTTCCACTGAATTTAATATGGTAGTTTTAGTTATTGCTATTTAATGAAGGCACAGGAAGAAGAGGGTCAGTACTCAGGCCTTGATGTCAGGTCAAGCAGCTTTACTGAAAATAAAAACGTTTAGTGGGACTTTCTGCCATTCCTTATAGAAACTGGTACAATTAAGTAAGACAGGAGACAAATTGTCACAAGA
Source organism: Antechinus flavipes (assembly GCF_016432865.1). NCBI lineage: Eukaryota > Metazoa > Chordata > Mammalia > Dasyuromorphia > Dasyuridae > Antechinus > Antechinus flavipes. The sequence goes on along the minus strand of NC_067400.1, from coordinate 174,080,649 downwards.
ATTCCAGTGGTTAAAGCCATCCTATAGTGGACTAGTATTTATTTTTAGATTCTTTAGAAGCCTCAGTTTGCATGGGGAAGGAGAGAAGGGATGGACTGTGTGACTCAGATATGGTTAATTTTGTCCATATAAGAATTGCATACTAATAGGTAATATTTATATAACATCTTAGGGCTTGCAAAATGTTTTACATACATTATTTTATTTCATTCTCCCCCACCCAAACCTGGGAGGTAGTTGCCATTATTAATTTCATTTTTGTAGATAAGGAAAATAAAGCAGACAGAAATTAAATTATTTTCCCAGGGCTGCACAATGAGAAAGTGTCTGAGTCAGGATTTGAAATCAAGTTTTAGCAATTCCAAGTCTACGATTTTAACCCTTAGGCCATTTAGCTTCCCCTTGGTCAGTGTCTACCCTCCTTCTCCAGGCAGGTTCACTGTTGAAGGTGAATACTACTGACTTCCTCCTCCTCTCTTATACATAGCACAGTTGCCCAAAGTAGCTGTATTCTGACCCTATGGCTAGAGTTCCTCTTTTCTACCACCCAGTCTTTGGGCTAGTTTAGACAATGTAATACAAGCAGTGGGAAGCCAGTGGCACAGTGAATATGGTGCAATGGCCCAGGTCAAGAAGACTCATTTTCATGAGTTCAAATTCTGACTCAGACACTTACTAGCCGTGTGACCCTGGGCAAGTTACTTAAGCCTGTCTACCTCAGTTTCCTCATCTGTATCTAACTGGCAAACCACCCCACTATCTTTGCCAAGAAAACACTGAAAGGAGTCACAAATAGTCAGATGCACCTAAAAAAAATAAGTGGCTCACATTTCTAGAGCACATTCCTTGCAACAGGAAGGTTCTACAAAGTTGATGCTGTAGGTGTAATGATCCCCATTTTACAGACAAAAACATCAAGAACTCTAGAAATCTATGATTTGGCCATACCCCATCCTCTGAGATCTCTCCTTCCAATTTCTGCCTCCTAACTTCCTTGGTTCCTTCAAATCTCAGCTAAAATCCTTGCTTCTTTGCTCAGACCTTCTAGGCAATGACCTGCACCATTTTAGAAGGCCAAGGTTATGTTGATGAAGCAAGGGGACATGTTTATTTATCAGAATAATCCTCATATAGCCCTATAGATTTTTTATTTTGATGCTGAATAGGTCTATGAAGTCATTGGTATGGAGACTTTCTTCCCTTAGAGTGAGTGGCTTGGGAGGCAAAGGACATGGGTTCAGATCCTGCCTTTGATACTAATGTGATCTTGGCAAATCCCTCATTAAATGTCCTCAACTATAAAATCCTCATTTTATATTTTTCTACTCAAAATCTTACAAAACTGAATGTTGAAACTAATTTTACTTCTTGGTATTTTCCAGTTCTAGAAAGGGTCCCTTCACTTATTCTCACCCCTAACTAGAAAGATAAGTTGTTTTACTTGTATATCATGCCATGTGGATTGCCACTGGTCCTCTCCAATTAGAGAGCTCATCCCTCAATTCCACCCAACTTCAGATTATCTATACTTTTCTGCTTCTCTTTCCCCCTTTCCCCTCCATTTCCATTAAGATGTAAGCATCTTGAGGACAGAAACTCTCTATTTGCTTGTATTTGTATTCCCAGAATTTAGTTCAATCCCTGGCACATGAAATATCTTTTAAAAAGCCATATTCAATCTAATCTAATCCAACCTTCCTTCCTTCTTCCCCAGGGTGTTCAGTCTTTAGAGAGTGTTAGCAATCATTCAGAATAACTCTTATTTATAACTTTCCACAAATACTTCATAGAGGAGCCAGCTGATGTTCAGGAAGTCTTTCCTATAATTGTTTTTTTAATAGGTTTTTTATAATATAATCAAAGAAAAACTCTGATTCAGGATAAATTAGCCATGGATTGAAATAAAAAGCTGCATATTTCTCAGAATTTTTGTCTGCAAACATTACCTGCTGATTTCTGTAACTTACCTGGAGCTTTATTCTAGTTCTCAGAAGTGTCCAACTCATTTCTTTCTACATACACTAATTTCCTTCTGGAGACAAAACCCAGCATGAATTTTAAGAGAACCCATGACCTCTGAGTGACATGCTTATTGTCATTAGTGAATTTAGATATTATAATCCCAGCCTTTTTAAGACTATGTATATCTGAGGCAAGTCTCTCCTCTCCCCAGAGAATTTTTCAAATATGGGTCATTTCTCCACTCTTTAATTTTCTTTCAATGACTAGATATTTCTCAGCAATTATTTAAAGGAGTATAAACCTCAGGCCTCCTGAAAGCTACAACAAAGTTCAAATTCCTCTTTGGGTCAGTATCTATTCAAATGTATTATTCACAAACTTGTATGTGTTATTCCCTTTTACCAGATCGATCCACATTTGACATTAATCAAAGCAAGTGTATTTAATCAGAGTAGTAGCAAAGCAGCCAACAGGGAAAGACGTCCCATATGTGGAGCTGATTTTTGATTTTACTAGTCAGAAAGGGAATACCCTTAGACTTGCCTCTCTGTTGGAACACCTTTCTGCTTCTGTTACTTCCATGTGCTACTTCCCTGTGGATGTGCTAATGTCATCTACTGCTATGCTGCAAGCTATTTCTACCACCTGCTGCTTCTCCACCAAACAGCTGTCATCTGCTTCTCTGCTTCCCCTGTATCTCCTGAGAATATGCAGGTCTTTGGGGAAATAGTCCAAGCTACAATTTACTGGGGCAAGAATGAGTTCCTTAAGTCAAGTCCAATTTTTTGACTAATTCACTCCTCCTCAGGATTCATTCATTCCTTTTAGGACCAGCTCCCTCAAATCCTCTGCATGTCTAGATTGAAGTGAATGAACGCTTTGCAACTCTCCTCATGGATCTTGACTACTAGTGCCAGGTCAACAAATTATCCTGGAATATTACTTAGCTCCACTACTATACTCACTGGAGGTGAGATTGATCAGCGGCTTTGGCCTTTATGCTGCTTTTACCTTGGATAAATGTAAATTAGGATAGAGAAAATCTATTTCATTTTATCCAGAAACCTGCACATTAATGGCCTGAAGCTTCATCTCCCAATTCATTATCTGTCCTCCATGCCTGTAATTCTCTCCTAATCTCTGCCTCCCAACTTCCTGTCTTCCATAAAAAACCAGCTAAATTCTCACCTTTTGCAAGAAACATGTTGTGATTCCCTCTTAACACAAGTCTCTTTCCTCTAAGGATTATTTCTAGATTATCCTATATATAGTTTGTTTCTACCTAGTTTTTTGTATGTCATTTGTATGTGACTTGAAGGATTATCTTTTATCTTTTTTGTTAATCCCTATCATTTAGCACAATTCCTGGCACATAGTAGCAATTAATATATGGCTAATGATTTGACTTGAGCCCAATTGGGACTTTATAGCAACAAAGAGATTGAATGAGACCATACATTCAAACTTGTGTTATTGTTCAGTCATTTCCATAGTGTCTAATTCTTTCTGACACCATTTGGAGGTTTCTTGGCCAAGATGTTGGAATGGTTTGCCATTTCCTTCTCTAGCTCATTTTACAGATGAGGAAACTGAGGTAAACAGGGTTATAGGACTTGCCCAGGATCACACATCTAATAAATGTCTGAGACCAGATTTGACCTCAGGAAAATGAGTCTTCCTGACTTTTGGTCCATTACTCTTTCTTCTGTACTATGTAGCTGAAAAGAAAACAACAAAGACAGATGTGATGAAAATCATGAGTCTTTGATGGTGAAGATTCTATTATCAAAGAATATTAGAGGCCAAAAGGACCTAGTCAAGCTTCTCATTTTTCAGATGAGGAAACTGAAGCCCAGAAATAGTGATGCACTTAGTGGCAGTGCAGAGAGTTGAGATGTGAGAATCCCCTTCTGGTCAGCGCAGGTTCATGTGAAAGAATTCACAAACCCGCAATATTAGTGGCAAAAAAGGAAGTTTTATTGGCACTGAGAAGTCAGTCCTGGCAGAGAGATAAAGGTCCTAGCAGAGAAATAAACAGAGGTGTTAACACTGAGAAGAGGTTGTCTCTTCCCAGCGTGCAGGGGTCCTGCTGTACCACTTCAGATCTCTGCAAGTTATGATGTTTCTCAAGAGTTCATCCCATGACTTCTCCCCCAAAATCAGAAAGAACAGTTTCAGGATTCCCCCCTCAATAAAAAAGGATTTGTCTACATCTATATAGTTAGTTAATATAAAATCTGGGACTAGAACCAAGTTCTCCTAATTTTCCATTTCATAATGTATTTTTAATTGCAGTAAATTATTGCTGTAAACTGAGGGTATTTTATGAGGTGTAGACTGAAGATGTCCAAAGAAAAAAGACTCTTGCTAGAGAGGTCAACCTGAATCCAAAAGTATCTTGGAGTCAGATTCAGAGCCATTTGTTAAATTTTCAAAGTGAGCATTTATTCATTAGAAATCAGCAAACTATAATTTGTAGTTTGATTTGTAGGTTTGATTTATTGTTTTGTTTTGTTGTTTGTCTAGACTTAAAAGTGATAAAGAAAATGTTAATAATGTAGATTAAAGGGCTACTAAATGGCTCAGTGAATAGAATATTTGTCCTGGAGTCAGAAGAACCTGAGTTCAAATCTAATCTCAGCAATTTACTAGCTATGTGATCCTGAACAAATCACTTAATCCTGTTTGCCTCAAAAAAAAAAAAAATGCAGACTAAATTTCAGTTTTGTTATCTGTTCTTCACACACATACACAATGTATATTTTGCTCCTTAGGAGTCAAATGGTCAGCCTCCCCTGATCAAAAAAAAAAAATGATAAGCTCTTGATCCAGTGATCAAGACTGACAAATTGGACACTAAAATCATTGTGTTTTGTTTAAACAAAATAAATGAAAACAAGGTCCCAATCCTTTAAAATTTATTTGCTAGTATAATGGACCAAAATGTACCCCTATGAACCAACCAGATAATTACCAAGAAAAATACAGCGTAGTAAGGTAGAAAGAATACTGAATTTGGCTCAAGAGACCTGGTGCAGAACCCAGCTCTGTTATTTACTTGCTCTGTGATTTTGGAAGTCCTTTAACCTCTCTGAGGATGTTTCCTCAACTCTCATTACTGGGAATAATGATATTTCCACTACCTGCCTCACAGAGTTGCTGTAAGGAAATCACTCTTTAAAGCACTGACTAAATGTGGACTATCATTATTACAAAGCATAGTATGAGTAAGTGGAGAACAGTCCAGTACTGCTGAGGGCAGAGTGAGTCAATAAGATTATATTAGACATTTATTCTGTGACAGACACAAGGCCAAAGAGAGATGCAAAGTGGTGTGGGCTTAGTTAGAGAGGGCTGTTTTTAAAAAGAGTCTTAACAAAAGTCTGATTCAATCAACCAGGATTCTTTTTAGTCTAAAATTTTAGTGATACCTTTATTTCCAAATATATCCCTCCTTGTTCCCTTCCCTAGAAAGTCCAAATAATCAAAAATAAAGGGCCATCAAAAAAGCAATTCAGCAAAACTATCCAACACATTAGTTGAATTTGACAGTAAATGCAGTGTTATACTCCCATTATTTTCCCATTGATACAAATCAGGGAAAGAAGTGCATTTTCATATCATTTCTCTGGAGCCAATTTTTTTTTAAAGTACCTATCATGCACCAGGCACTGTGCTAGGCCCTGGAAAAGCAAAGATAAAAATAAAAACTGTATTTATCCTCAAGAAGCTTACACTCTATTGGAACAAAATAACATGCACATAGATAAGTATGTGCAAAATGAATATGAAGTTATTTCCCCATAGATGATGGGGGCATAGAGAAAGAAATGGAGAGGGGAAAGAAGAATGAAGTAGGTTGGGTAGAGTAAGAAAAACTTCCCCTGGGAAGTAGTATATTAGCTGAAACCTGAAGGAAGGAATTCATTCAGAAAAGGGAGAAAGCTGGGATACAGGAAAACTCAAAATCAAAACTAATCCAATCCATTTATTTTATAAATGAAGAAGCTAGGATCAAGGAGGTAACTGTGACTTGCAAAGTCACATAAAAAGTAATAGAGCTGAGACTAGAATACAGGACTCTTGGTCTTATCTACTTTTTAAAAAATAATTTATTTTACTTTTAATTTTTGAAATAAAACAAGCATTTGTTTTATATTATAACATAGTATAGCATACTATGTTATACTATAGTATAAAAACAGTATAATAAAAAGATGATTGCACATGAAACTGCACATTTATTATATTAATATAATATATTATATTATGCAACTTGCTGCTCCTTTTAAATATATAACAAAGTTAACATGTAAATTTCTTTTTTTCCTTCTACCTCCCACCCTGTAGATAGCTACCATTAGACATGGATAGATAGATAGATGTAAAATTATTCTATACATATTTGTATTTATCATTTCTTTCTCTGGATGCAGTTAGCATCTTTCTTCATATGTTCTTTATAGTTAATTTGGGTGTTTATAATAATTAAAATGACATTCATTCAGTGTCATTCCTAAAACAATATTCCTATTACTATACACAATGTTTTCTTGGTTCTGCTTATTTTACTCTTCATTATTTCAGGCAAGTTTTTGCAAGTTTTTCTAAAATCATTGAGCTCAGGATTTTTTACAGCATCATAATATCCCATCACAATCATTTACCACAACTTTTTCAGCCATTCCCCAAATGATGGACATCTCTGCAAATTCTAGTTCTTTGTCACTTTGTTGTTTAGACATTTCAGTCATGTCCAACTCTTTGTGATTCCATTTGCAGTTTTCTTGGCAAACATCCTGGAGTGGCTGGCTATTTCCTTCTCCAAATCATTTTATAGATGAGGCAACGGAGGCAAACAGAGTAAAGCGATTTCCCCAGGGTCACACAGTTTGTAACTGAGGCTGGATTTGAACTTAGGTTCTCCTGACTCCAAACCTGTCACTCTAACCACTGTACCACCTAGCTGCCTTTCTACTTCCCTGAAGTCAATACTAAAGAATATTTCTTTTCTCCTCCAACATTCTAAAGGTATTTTTGGAGGAGGGGAATAGAAAAAGTCAATGATTCTTTGGTCACCTGGGCCATGCAATGAAGGACAGTCTGCCAGAACTCATTATTCATTTTTAAAAAAGTGAAAAGAGTTATGGTGATTTATTTGGTCATTAGGTTTATCCTACTACATAAAACTGACTCCATTTCTAAAATATATGGGGACTTTCCTCTTCATCAATCTCACTGTTTTGTGCCCTTCAAGTGAATGGTCAGGCAGATCAAAGCATCATTTGGAGAGTTGAGGTTATTTTTTTTTTTGGCTCTCCATTTCTGGGTAATTATTCGGGGGTCTCTTGTTCTCCAACCCGCCCTCTGAAGCAGATGGAAAGATCATTTCTTTTCTGCTGCCACTGCAAGTTCTCATGCCTAAGTTGTTTCTGCTTAATCAGAATCCTCAGCATTAATAGCCTCTGAAATGAGCTGTACTCTGCAGCTGAGTGTGCAGGAGACAACAAAATCTACAACATGTGACTGTCCCCTCAATCCCAGAAAAAAACATAGTCTTTTGCAAGAACCCCATTCAGGGTTAGCTCAAGCTTGTGAGGACTTGGGCAATACAAACCTGCCACATGCTGCTCATATCCCTACAGGGGACTCATTTTCAATTAAGAACTAAGCCAATGAAATTAAGAATGAGCTCTGAAAAAGTGCAGCAGAAAAATGGAGCACAGTAAAGAATTTAGTTTCATTATGTCTCTGCCCAGATTAGATTCCTCTGCATACTTTTCACACTGGGACTTCATCTGTCATTGTCTGGCTTCCACATTGGAAGTCATAGGTTCCTAATCGCTTCTCGGCCTTTTGGCTAAGATCAAGTGTGGAATTCAGTGGAGAAGTGTAAAATAGCCCACTTCTCCAAACACAAATCTTTCATCTACACACATGCTCTCACACTCAGCAATTCCACACACATCCATCCCTCATACACACTGATACTAATCTACAGTCACACACCTTCGCCCATCCCTGCATAACCTGTTCGAGCACTCATACACACACATACACACACTCTCCTAAACCATCTTACACACTCCCCCTTACATCTCCTTTTCTTAGAGATTTACACCTTTCACACACATACTTTCCCGTGATTCCTCCTCATGCATTCCAAACATATATAAACTCTCATAATTGGTCTCCACAAATTTACCTAATGGTCATAATTCCCATTTTCTTCTTCACAACAAACCAATAATTCAAGCTCTACTTTGTAGTATTTTCCAGCTCCTGAAATGTAAATACTTGTGATGAAAATTTAACAAACAGGTCTTGATTTAAGCCAGTATGAACTGATTCTCCAATGGCCTAGCTTCTCATACTGCCCTATTTCTCTGTACATATTCTCAACAAAACTTCCTTGCATAATTTCCAACGTATGTACATATGGTTTTACAGGCACACATTCATGTGCATACACATACATACTAATGTTAGAATCAAAAGCTTTTTTGAACTGGACTATGTCATATGAGATTTGATTGAAGACAATGAAAATGTTCCACCTAGAATTGAAAAGTCTCAAGAGGTACATAAATAAATAGCTGTCTTCAAGTATTTGAAGGGCTGTTGTGTGGAGGAGAAATAGGACATGTTTTGGTTGACCCCAAAGGGTGGAAGTAGAAGATGGAGACTGTAAAGAGGCTTGATGTTCTTCCTAACTTCCTAAAACTTTGTTGTTGTTATTCAGTTGTTCAAGTGTGTAGATTCTTTATGACTTCATTGACCATATAGCACACCAGGACCTTATATCCTCTACTATCTGTCAAACTGCCTGTTCAAATTCATGTTCATTGTTTCCATAACACTATCTATTTGTCTCATCCTTTGCCATCCTCTTTTTTCTTTCGCCTTCAATCTTTCCTAACATCAAGAACTTTTCTAATGAATCTCATCTTCTCATTATGTGGCCAAAATATGTAAGCCTCAGATTCAGTAGTTGACCTTCCAATGAAAAGCCTGAATAAAGTATTGATGGGTTTGATCTCCTTGCTGTCCAAGGGACTCTCAAAAGTCTTCTCCACCACCACAATTCAAAAGCGTCAATTCTGCAGCACTTGGCTTTCCCTATAGTCCATCTCTCACAGCTATAGATTGCTACTGGAAAATCCTAACAATTAGATCTGTCAAAAAATGGAATGAGCTGCCTTGAGAGGTAATGGTTTCCCCTTTCTTTCAAACAGAGGATGGATGACTGTTTGCTTTGTAAACTGTAGTAGGGATTCTTGGGTTGGACTAAATGGACCCAGAAGCTGAGTCAAATTCTGTGATTCCATGATTCTGTGTGGTCCCAGAGCTGATACTTATAAATCAATATTATGAGTCCTTCTTTATGTTCAAAGCCGTCATTTGAACCTCAATTTCTCATGTAAGAACAATTCCCTTTGCCTTAGATTGGCTTCTTGATTGAGGTTAGCCTTTTTCAGCTTTAGGCATATGTTCTTTGAAACAGCAGAATGTGGTCAGAGACGGCTCTTCCCTGTCTGCCTTTTCCCTCTCTGATGGCAGTTAACAGTCGCTGCACACTTGTACATTGAGGGCAGGCACAGAGCCAGGGGCATATCTGAGTTATTAAAATGATGGCAAATCCAATATGCTACTCTGAACTCATCTGTTTAATATAGCACTTCAAAATCCATCATGGCCTAATAAATGTAATTCAGTTTGTTGAATGATTTTCATCTGTTAATCTGAAGTCTTACCGATTTATCTTTTTGAAACTAATTCTGTGAATGACTTCTATTGAATTAGAAAACTTCAGAACGCTCTTAAAGGCCTGGAGATATTTTGACAGCACAGTCTTTATTTTCCCCTGACAATGAAGGTGACAAGGTCAGACTAACATTAACCTGAAGGGAAATCTTAGGTGGTGATGAATGAATGAATGAGTGAATAAATGTCTACCCCATTCAAAAGGCAGTGACTTTTTTTTTTTCCTTTCTCTGTACCTTCAGTCCTTAGCACAGTATCTGGTACATAGTTTATGCTTAATAAATGCTTGTTTGCTGACTAATTAAATTAATTTAAAATCGTTCATTAAGTATTTTCTATGTGCCAAGAGGGCAGCTAGGTGATGCAGTGGATACAGAACTGAGCCTGCTCGAATCTGGCCTCAGATACTTAACAGCTGTGTGATCTTGGGTAATTCATTTAACCCTGTTCACCCTCAGTTTCATCACCTATAAAATGAGCAGGAGAAAGAAATGGCAAATCACTCCAGCATATTCACCAAGAAAACCCTGAATGGAGTCACAAAAATCATGATTGAAATGAGTGAATAATAACAAAATGTGCCAGGCATTGAATTAAGAACTAGTGGGTTTTTTAAATACTAAAGAGAGAAATTATGGAATATTATTGTTCGGTAAGAAATGGCCAACAGGATGATTTCAGAAAGGCCTGGAGAGACCTACACGATCTGATGCTGAGTGAAACGAGCAGGAGATCATTATATATTTCAACAACAATACTATATGATGATCAATTCTGATGGCCCTGGCCATCCTCAGCAATGAGATGAACCAAACCAGTTCCAATGGAGCAATAATGAACTGAACCAGCTACGCCCAGCAAAAGAACTCTGGGAGATGACTAAGAACCATTACGTTGAATTCCCAATCCCTATATTTTTGCCTGCCAGCATTTTGGATTTCCTTCACAGGCTAATTGTACACTATTTCAGAGTCCGATTCTTTTTGTACAGCAAAATCACAATTTGGTCATGTATATTTATTGTGTATCTAATTTATACTTTAATATATTTAACATCTACTAGTCATCCTGCCATCTAGGGGAAGAGGTGAAGGGGGAGGGGAAAAATTTGAACAAAAGGTTTGGCAATTGTCAATGCTATAAAATTACCCATGCATATAATTTGTAAATAAAAGGCTATTAAAAATTTTTTTTAAAATAAATTTTTAAAAAGATAAATTTCATGTGCTCAAAAAGATAATATTCTAATAGGGGGAAATAAAGCTAGCAGTGGTGTTTTTAGTTCAAAAAGTCACAAAAAGTCCCTGATTGATAAGCTTAAAGGGTGGTGGGCCTTTAGGACTGACTACTAACAATCTCATTAAGAAAAGTTAGGTAAGGACGATTCATGGCTATGAGGAAGAATATGGTGGATTCAGGATACAGTGGATTAGCCCTAGGCTTATAAAAGGAAATTTTCATTACAGAATTGAGTCTCTTACCTTTTTCCCCCAGAGCAAACATAGGAACTTAAGTCTGGAGCAAGAAGAGACTTTACAATCCATCTAGTATAATCCCAATGTCACAGAAGCAATAAGTGGAAGAAATAGGGTTTGAACATAGACTATCTAATTCCAAAGCTAGCACTTTTTCTCAATATACCATTGCTTTAACACAGACTCAATAAGTTTTGGGGTCCAACACAAGGAAACATGGAGCTCATACCAAGACAGTAAAGCAAGCCAGGAAGATATCACAAGATGGAAGAAAAGGAGAATAACAGAAAAAGGTCTGTTAATATCCTGGGTGGAGTTTGGACCCCTGCTGGAACTTCAGGTGGAATTGGGCATCCTGCTGGGGACTCTAAGGGAATGGTATCTTCCCCAAATAAGTATGATCTGGTGGGTTTTTATAGGATTTTTATCTGGGCTTAAAGGAAGGGGTATTGGGGAAAGGGGGAGTGCAGAGTCCAGGAGACAAGTGCTGATTCAGGCTAATGAGGGAATGGAAGATGCCTGGAGCATTGGTAGCCTCTAATTCTGGCAGGTGACCCCACTTTTCTGACAGGAAATGTGCAGAATTGGAGCCACTAATGGATGTCTTGGAACTATTGCATAAATTGCAATGCTAGATTGGGAAGATCCAAGTCAATGGGAGGCTGTGGGTTATGTCTCACTCCAAGTGTTTGCAGCTATGGAAAAGAAGAAACATTTAGAAAAATGATGGGAATTCCTGAAGAGATAAAAGGGCATTTCTTGGCCAGTGACAAGTTTTTTAGAGAGTTTCAGAACGCAGAGTCCTGAATGGGGAAGGACAAGGAGGAATAATTTCCTAGATAATACCAAATTCATGGAGAGTTTAGGGAAAGAGGAAGGGAGGGAAAGGGGAGTTCCTTGACTGTGCTGACTGCTTGGAGAGAAGATAATTATCTATGTGGTCCCTTTGTTAGAGAAACAAGAAGATTGTGATCCAGTATTTTAGCTACAGCAATGATTTTAGAGTTGTAAATACCGGAGTTCAAATCCTATCTTGGATACTTATTAGCTCTGTAACTCTGGGCAAGTGACTTGTATTCTTTGAGTTTCAATTTTCTTATATGTTGAATGGAGTTGATAATAACACCAACCTCACAAAGATACTATAAGTGTAATGTGTTTTGCAAATATTTAAATACTATATAAATGCTATTATGATGACTTTTTCTTTTTTCTCTTTAAATTTATTAATATACTTTGTTTTTATGTTATAAAGATTATAGATTGCCCTACTTTTTGAAAGGTCTCATAACAATGTAAAATAAGTAAATATAGTAACAGTAACCTTATCTAAAAATATATACAATATTTCATATGTGCACCAACCCTCCAACTTTAAAATTATTTTGTCTCTTTTATTCTCTGCAACATGTTACAAGTACATTTTATTCCCTGATTTTGATTCTCTCCTGGGTTTTTCTACTTGCTTCTGAATGTTTCACTCTGTTGGTGTCTGCTAGATGTTCTCCCTTCTACAATTTCCTGAATTTCATCTTTTTTAGAACCACCTGAGAAATAATCACAATTCCAGTCTACGATGTAGGAAAGCTTTTCCCTTGATAAAGGCAGACTATTTTATTTATAGTAAGACCATACAAAATAACAAAACCCAAGATTTTGATTGTTGTTTTTTAAATTGATGTAAAAGTCTATGGCAGAGCTCATAGTCTATCCCAGACAACTCTCTGGCTTAAAGTTAACAATTCCCAGGATCTTCTACAAATAAATTTGAGACAGTCCCAGTCACAAGCAAAGTCATTGTAGTCTACCCACCTAGACATTTATCCATGTTTATTACATAGCTTGTAAAAATTAGAATTAGAATTCAAACCTATATCTTCTTACCTTATCTACTATGCCACAATTAACTCCAGAATGAAGAAAATGAGAGGGAAAAAAAGAATTACAAATGAATTTGAATTTAAATAACTTTTTTTTTAATAGAACGCATGCCAGGGTAATTTTTTACAGCATTATCCCTTGCATTCACTTCTGTTCTGATTTTTCCCCTCCCTCCCTCCACCCCCTCCCCCAGATGGCAAGCAGTCCTTTACATGTTGAATAGGTTACAGTATATCCTAGATACAATATATGTGTGCAGAACCGAACAGTTTTCTTGTTGCACAGGGAGAATTGAATTCAGAAGGTATAAATAACCCGGGAAGAAAAACAAAAATGCAAGCAGTTTATATTCATTTCCCAGTGTTCTTTCTCTGGGTGTAGCTGCTTCTGTCCATCTTTGATCAATTAAGGCTCTCTTTATCGAAGAGATCCACTTCCATCAGAATACATCCTCAAACAGTATCGTTATTGAGGTATATAATGATCTCCTGGTTCTGCTCGTTTCACTTAGCATCAGTCCATGTAAGTCTCACCAGTCCTCTCTGTATTCATCCTGCTGGTCATTCCTTACAGAACAATAATATTCCATAACGTTCATATACCACAATTTACTCAACCATTCTCCAATTGATGGGCATCCATTCATTTTCCAGCTTCTAGCCACTGCAAACAGGGCTGCCACAAACATTTTGGCACATACAGGTCCCTTTCCTTTCTTTAGTATCTCATTGGGATATAAGCCCAGAAGTAACACTGCTGGATCAAAGGGTATGCACAGTTTGATAACTTTTTGAGCATAGTTCCAAATTGCTCTCCAGAATGGCTGGATGTGTTCACAATTCCACCAACAATGTATCAGTGTCCCTGTTTTCCCACATCCCCTCCAACATTCCCCATTATCTTTCCGTGTCACTCTAGCCAATCTGACAGGTGTGTAGTGGTATCTCAGAGTAGTCTTAATTTGCATTTCTCTGATTAATAATGACTTGGAGCATCTTTTCATATGGCTAGAAATAGTGTCAATTTCTTCATCTGAGAATTGTCTGTTCATATCCTTTGACCATTTATCAATTGGAGAATGATTTGATTTCTTATAGATCAGAGTCAATTCTCTGTATATTTTGGAAATGAGGCCTTTATCAGAACCTTTGATTGTAAAAATGTTTTCCCAGTTTATTGTTTCCCTTCTAATCTTGTCTGCATTTGTTTTGTTTGTACAAAAACTTTTCAATTTGATATAATCAAAATTTTCTATTTTGTAGTCAATAGTGATCTCTTTGGTCATAAATTCCTCCCTCTTCCACAGGTCTGCGAGGTAAACTAGCCTATGCTCTTCCAATTTATTTATAATCTCATTCTTTATGCCTAGGTCATGAACCCATTTTGACCTTATCTTGGTGTATGGTGTTAAGTGTGGGTCAATGCCTAGTTTCTGCCATACTGATTTCCAATTTTCCCAACAATTTTTGTCAAATTTACAATGCTTTAAAGAATAATTTGCATTTCTTAATATCAAGTCAACCAGTAAACAAACATTTATTTCAGCACTATGTGTCAAGCACTGTGTTTATTATCTTATTTGATCCTCACAGCACTGGAATATAGACGCTATTATCATTTGCATGTTACAATTAAGAAAATTGAGGTAAATAAAGGTTAAATGATTAGCCCAACTAAGTATTTAAAACCATATTGAATTCAGGCCTTCCTGATAACAAGTCCAGCACTCTATCCATTGTATCACCTTTCTCAAATACAAAGAAAAGGGGGAAAAATTCACAGTCTAATGTAACAACAGTATAAACTGAATCTTCAACAGAAGAAAGATACTAGTCTTAAGGCAAGTCAGAAAGAGTTTCTTTTAAAGGGCAGAATTTTAGTTAAGACTTGAAGAAATCCAGGAGACAGAAATGAGAAAGAGAATTTCAGGCATTGAAAACAATCAGGAAAATTACATTTTAATTATTTATTTCCATAGCTTTGGTGCTATCAGTCAACAAAAAATATTGATGTCTCCCTACATACTTACTGTGCTATTATATTCCCCTGGCAAATGGCACTAAGACTGACAAACACAATCCCTGTCTTCAATGAGTTTGGAGTTTATGATCTTGATGGAACAATAAGCCCAAATCATCCAGATGAAATGGAAAACAAATACAGAGCCTGAATTTGGTTTTTTTTAATTGCCTGTATAAACTCAAATAGCAAAATCCCACCTTACATTTCATGTGGAAAGAGTATTACAGGCTTTATGTTATTATAGATTTAATATCAACCTTTGGTGTAATGTGGCTGCTAAAATTCTAATGCAATCTGGCACTGTATTAATACAATTATAGTGTCTATATCAGGAAATATAGCTTCTCACTGCATTCTATACTGATCAGACCATATCTAGAATATTGTGGTCAGTTGAATGTCACCCAAGATGACTTTTTATAAGGGGCATTGGCAATCTTTGATGCTAGTACAGAAGGACTTCAAATATATTAAAGGTTTTAATCTTTCCTTGAACCTAGCCTTGAAACTGTCCCATAAAAGAAATATATTTAACTTGCAGAAGAGGGGCAAGAGAAATGTGCTATCTTCCAATATTTAAAAAGTTGTCATATGGAAAAGAAAGTAGACTTATTCTTCATAGCACTAGAGGAAGAAATAAGAAAATACAAGGTAGACATTAAAAGAGAACAGATTTCTCTAAATATAAGCAAGAATTTTTAAAGTTACTATTCAAATGAACTGTCCTGTGAGACAGTGAGTATCCGAGCATATACTGTTATGAAAGGGAGCCCGGCTTTGTGCAGAAGGTTGACCTAGATGACCACTGATTTTCTGTAAAATATGAGATTCCTCTAAACTTTCTCCTGAAAGAGAATGTGGAATAGAATCTTTTACTGTGAGATACAAAATTATTCAATGATGAGTCCGGTTTCCTGAACACAAGAACATCAATAAGAATATGAATCAGACTCATACTCCATTCTGGCAAATACTGAGAAGCTAATAGAAGTCCCAAAGGATATGCTGTTATAAGATTTATGACCAAAACAAAGGGATAGAGTAAAGTAGACTTTGAATAAACCCTATTGCAGTCTCCAATAAGCCCCAACTGCTATACATGGAAATAAACTTAAATACCCCAAGACCAGTAGGCATAATAAGAATTTCACTAGGCAGAAATAGAAAAAAATGGCTGAATAGGGTAAGAGAAAAGCCCACAAAAATAAGGTTATAAAGGGTCTAGGATCATAGAGCTCCAAGCCACATAGACCCTTTTTGACAATTGTCCATATGACCCAAAAAATGAAATGACATGAAGTATTTGGGTGATGAAAGTGGTCACAATAATAACAATAGCCCCTGATCACAAGGGTTTGGGTCATTCCTTTTTAACTTTGACAAGGCATTCACATTCATGCAGCTACTGTCATTGGGATCAAGGTTGAGCCCCTGTGAGAGACAGACATAAGAACCTGATACTCTCAGGGATCCTCAAACTACGGCCTGCGGGCCAGATGTGGCAGCTAAGAACGTTTCTCCCCCTCACCCAGGGCTATGAAGTTTCTTTATTTAAAGGCCCATAAAACAAAGGTTTTGTTTTTACTATAGTCCAGCCCTCCAACAGTCTGAGGGACAGTGAACTGGCCCCCTATTTAAAAAGTTTGAGGACCCCTGACTACCCATAGGACTGATTTTTCATTATGTATCTTTGATGATTCTCAATGAAGTTTAATTAACAAATACTATTGTTGTCTCAGGAAAGGCAAATAACACAGTGGATAGACTGTCAAGCCTGAATTCAGGAAAACTCATCTCCTTAAGTTCAAAGCTGACACTTGGTAGCTGTATGACCCTAGGCAAGTCACTTAACCCTATTTGCTTCAGTTTCCTCATCTGTAAAATAAGATGGAAAAGCAAAGGGCAAATCACTCTACTATCGCTGCCAAGAAAACCCCAAATGTGGTCACAAAGAGTCAGGAGTGACTGAAAAATAACTAAATAACAAAAATTATTGTCTGAGAATGTGCATTCTTTGCCAGTTCTAGAATTAGTTTTTCAGAGCTGATTCAAGAAGGTTAGTGTTGACGTAAAAGACTAATAATATCCCAGTTCTTCTTTGCTGTCATTTATGCTGTCATTCACAAATTTTTCCAAACCTCTTGACTCTCTTAATATTGGCTCCCCTTTAAATGATCATTTGTAGGATGAGAACACCTTTCTCTCTTTCTCTTACCCTTTCCTGAGAGCAGTATGTTATCATAGAGAGGCACTTATGCATTAATATAGCAGAATCACTAGTGGCAGAGGATTTGGATTCAAACTCTGGATCTCCTACCTAACTATGTTTTTCAGCAAATCACTTTACCTATCTGGGTCTCAAATTTTTGTTTGTAAAATGAGGGGGCAGGAGCTATGAAATTATTGCAATTCACTTTATCTCTTTGAGCCCCTCTAAATCTATGATTCTGTGATCACTGGTTTAGTACTGGAAGGGTTGGATTAGAAGTAATCTGGCCCAACTTCCTCCTTTTACAAATAAAGAAAAGACCCAGAGAGATGAAATGAGTCATGCAAAATCACCCTATAGCAAATGTCATATCTGGGATTTAAGCCTGGATCCTCTGACTCCAACTCCAGAATGCTTCCTATCATGCCATGTTGCTGACTTTTGGTTGTAGTCTTCTAGTCTGTCACTCTCAGAACTCTTGTTCTGTTATGTCTGACTTTTTGTGACCCCATTTTGAGTTTTCTTGGCAGAGATACTAGAGTAGTTTCACCATTTCCTTTATAGCTTATTTTACAGGTGAGGAAACTGAGGCAAATAAGATTAAGTGACTTGCCTAGTATTACACAATTATTTTGGAGACCAGGTTTGAATTCAGGAAGATGAGTCTTCCTGACTCCAAGTCCAGCGCTCTACCCACTGCCCCACCTAGCTGCCATACATATCTCTAGGTTATTATGTTTATATTATGGAGTCTCACAGACAATTCAATTCTAAGCATTATATGTCAGCATCTATTGTATGTAAAGTACCATGCAAGAAAGATTAAGGAAAATACTCTCCCTAAATTTATAGGCAAGAGGTTGTTTTGGTTTGGGGTTTTTTGGAGGTAGGGTAGAGTTGTTGGTGGTTTTTTAAAAATTATATCCCACTCTCTTTGTCTTTCTATACACAAAGGACCGCATGCTATAAGTATTCCATGATGTTTTTTCCAGGGGAGAGGGAGAGTTGGAGGAGAGCTGTTCATAGGAAGAATCGTAAGGGAAATGAGACCAACCACAGAGTGGCTACTCTTTGAGTAATAGCCTGAATCAGCAGGGTTTGGCAGCAGGAGACACTTTTAACTAACAGCACAGCTTGTCCCTCCAGCTGGAGGGTGCCACTACTACAGATTTAGAACCAACACACCAATTACCAGGGGAACAGGAGGGGAAAAAGAAAGAATAAAAACATTAAGAAGGTTATTTTGCCCACTTTAAAAATAAAGCAAAGTTAAAACAAAGATTAAACGGCTTATATTTTTAATTCGTTTTTTAGTGCCAATAATCTTTTTTTAGACAACAAAGTTAATTTTATGGTACAAATTAGGATAAAGAAAGAATATCTTCAGAATAAAATTACTAATGGAAATTATCAGGTATGATCAATGTGAGATAAATGAGACTCAATAAAGTCCACAAGTGGAAGACATTAATTTGGGGTATGCATAACCAATGAGGGCACCTAGAAGCAATTTTTTTAACCATCCTCATAATTTCATCCTATATCAGTGCAAATCACCACCTGCTCTGCAATTTATAGTCTTAGAGAACTGTCTGAAATCACTGAAGCTTTAAACATTTTTTGCAGAATCAAATGACTACTTTGTATAAAAGGTTAGATTTGAACCAAGGAACTTCTGACTCCAAGATTAACTCTTTATACATTATGCTATCTTTACTTGGGAGCAATATTGCCCACCTTTTCTATGCCATTTCCCACTCCAACCATTCATGCTTATGAAGGCACCATAAATCAGCCTGGTGACAGGCAAGACATGATGCAGAGATTTTCAGTAAGAGTGTCTTGGAACTTAGACAAAGGACCTCATGCAATTAATCCCTATCTTATTAAGATACTACTGTCATGTTATTAAGCAAGTCAATAATTGTCTTTAATCACACCATAAGGATTGACAGATTTCATATAGGGGCTAGAAGTAAATGATTCTGGAACTTATAGGGGTCCAGGGTAACTATCTCTCTCATTTCTGAACCCATCCATGTGGCTGTATACTGGATCTACAGCTGGGGAAGTCTATTTTCTCAATGAGAAAAAAATTTATTCTCATATTAGTTGGTTCAACATCCCTACTTTTTCTACTTTGGGAAATTCTATTTTTGATCCTAATATAAAGTTTTCCCCCAAAGGAGACATCAGTAAAACTACCCAGTGTATGAAGATGAATCAGATTTGGGACAAAGTCTTTATTTCCACATAGAAAAAGAATGATAAACACAAAAATTATCAGAGTATACATTATAACTTGATTAGAATAAAATTCGATAACTTATCATTACTAGCATAATCAATTGAGAGGCCAGTATTCCAGCTTCATTGGGGAACAGTTTTTGCAAGGTTGCTAATTAGTCATTTTCTCTTTCACCTTTATTATATATAATCTGATCAAGAGATTGTTTTTGTTTCTTTTTATATCTCTAGCATTTGGCATAGTGCCTAGCACATAATGAGTATTTTAACTTATTGATTGATTATTGACTGTTCCTCCGAGGCATAGTCTTGATATTGCCTTAACACTAAGATATGCTAGTCCTGTGGCCTATGGGTCTTTCAAGTTCTCACAAGGTCCTGTAGGAAAGCAAAAAAAAAAAAAAAAAAAAGACATAAAAAAGAGATGGCCCATACCAGGCCTTGGCAAGACATGTGTTAATCCATGGCTGGGTGGTTTTAAAAGTCATCCTCACTTTGAAACCAGAAGACAGAAAGCCAGATGAGGGACATATTGTTCCTTGGAGATCAGACTCAGTAGCCAATTGGGAGATTCTACATAGCAATAAGTCCTGCCCAGCCCCCAACTTCTAAATGATCACCAGGAATGACAATTGAACAAGCTCCAAAAGGAAGAAAGATTAAGTTACCCACTGTACAAAAATAATTCAAACTCTTAATTCTAGAGAGATGTTCTCTTAATACCAAATTCTACTTTGAAAATACAAGCAAAAAGACAATCCCTCTCCTAAGGAGTTTATATTCTAATGAAGGATGGCAACACATAAAAGGAAGTGGGAAAAGAAGGAATTGGGAGATATAGTCAAGAAAGAAGCCCAGAAAGTAGAGCCTAGGTGCTATTTAGGTTTAGGAGCCATCTTTAAAATAGAGAGTCCAGAAAGAACTGCCTAAAGAAAGAGACCTCAGGGACAGTGATCTTCTGAATCAAAAAGGCTAAAAGAAAAGAATCAAGTACCAGGCTTCCCTTACAACACAGCATAAAAAACAATGAAGCAAAAGCAGTTCTAGGCATCCTTTATACATTTTTTTAAAAAAAGAACTAACAAAAGCAGTTCAGCAAAATTAATCCACTTATCTGACATTATTGTCTGACATTATATCCAGTGTTCTATTCCCATCTTTGCAAACAAAAGAGGTACATTTTCTCATTTCTTTTCCAGACCATCATACATATACAACATTTAGTTTCAGACTTTTGCTCTTTGCATTTACTATAAGGTCATTGTAGGTCAGTGTGTTTTCCTGGTTTCATTTATTTCACCCTACATCAGTCTTCAAATTATTCTCTGAATTCTTCTTATTCAGCAATTCATATAGCATAATAATATTCCATTATATTCATGTACCACAACTTAATTTGCCATTCCCCAATCAATGGGACCTTCTGTAACTTCTTTTTAAAATAATTTCTTAAATTCAATTTCATTTTAATTTCCAATCCTAATTCTCTCCTTTCCTTCTTCCCCTCTTCTACTTATTGAGAAAGCAAGAAAAAAAATCCATTACATATGTGTATAGTTATAGTTATAGTTATAGTTATAGTTATAGTTATAGTTATAGTTATAGTTATAGTTATAGTTATATAAAACAAATTCCTGTACCAGCCAGGATCCCACATACACACATATAAAGAGAAAGAATGGAAACTATATTTCAATCTGCACTCTGAATCCATCAGCTTTCTACTAGAGGTGGATAATATTTTTCTTTTTTCTTTTTTTTTATTAAAGCTTTTTATTTTCAAAATGCATGCATGGATAATTTTTCAACATTAATCCTTGCAAAACTTTGTGTTCCAATTTTCACTCCCATCCCTGTATCCCCTTCCCTAAATGGCAAGTAATCCAATATATGTTAAACATAGTAAAATATGTCTAATATTTATAGTTATCTTGCTGTACAAGAAAAATCAAAAAGGAAAAAATGAGAAAGAAAATAAAATACAAGTAAACAATAACAAAAAATGGAAATAATACTATGTTGTGATTGTGATCCACACTCAGTTCCTCTCTTTGGGTATAGATGGCTCTCTTCACCACAAGATCTTTGGAACTGGCCTGTATCATATCATTGTTGAAGAGAGCCATGTCCATCAGAATTGATCATCGTATAATCTACTTGTTGCTGTGTACCATGATCTCCTGGTTCTGCTCATTTCACTTAGCATCAGTTTATGTAAATCTTTCTAGGCCTCTCTGAAATCAATGGATAATATTTTTCATCATGAGTCCTTTGAGATTAGTCCAGTTCTTTGATCTTTGTATTGATTAGAGTGACTATTTCAAATTTGATTATTTTTATAATATTGTGATTATATAAATAATTGTCCTGGTTCTGTTTATTTCACTTTGCATTAGTTCACAAAAATCTTTCTATGTTGTTTTCTGAAACTATCCCTTTCATTTCTTACTACACAATAGTATTCCATTCACATACTATAATTTGTTCAGTCATTCCCCTGATGGCTATCCTCTCAGTTTCCAAATCTTTGCTACCACAAAAATATCTCCTATGAATATTTTTGTGCACATGGATACTCTTCTTTCTTTGATCTCCTTAGTGTATACCTTGTAGTGGTTATCTCTGGTCAAAGATTATGCATATTTTAATAGCTTTGAGGATATAGTTCCAAATTGCTTTCCAGAATTGTTGGATCAAATTACCTATTTTCTAAGTCATATTATCATTTTTCATTTTCTTTTTTAAAATTTAACTAATTTAATGAGTATGAAGTGTGATATCTGAGTTGTTTTAATTTTCATTTTTCTAATTATTAGTAAGTTAGAGTATTTTTTCATATGGCTACTGATACTCTGGATTTCTTGAAACCCTGAACCTTGAAAAACGCATGTTCCTATCCTTTGATCATTTATCAGTTGAGAAATGGTTTAGTTCTTTAAATTTTGACTCATTTCCTCATCTTAGAAATGAGTCCTTTTTCTAAGAAACTTGATGCAAAGATCTTACTCCCATTTTCCTGCTTTTTCTAATTTTCAATGCATTAGTTTTGTGGGTACAAAAATTGTTAAAAATTTATGTAATCAAAATTGTCCATTTTATCTCCTGTGAACATCTTTAGCCTTTGTTTATTATGCCCTTTTCCTGATAGGCTCCTCTAATTTGCTTATGGTATCAGCCTTTATGTAGAAATCATGCACTCATTTTGAGCTTATCTTATTATAATAGTGAGAGATATTGGTCTATGCCAAACTACTTTCCAGTTTTCCCAGGATTTTTTTGGTCAAATAGTGAGTTTTGTCACACTAGTTGTAATCTTTAGATTTATCAAATATTAAGTTATTGTGCCCATTTGCTTTTGCATATCAATGTACCTGATGTCTTCCACAGATGAGTTTCTCTATTTCTTACCTAGTACAAAGTTGATTTTGATAGTTATAGCTTTGTAGTATGATTTGAGATCTGGTACTGCTAAGTTCCTTTCCTGCCCATTTTTAAAACTGAATCTATCAATATACTTGACCATTTGTTTTTCCAAATGCATTTTTTTAAGTTCTATTATAAAGTAATCCTTTAGTGGTTTTGTGATATGTCGAGGGATAAGCTAATTTTAAAAGTATTGTTATTTTTGTTATATTGATCCAGACTATCCCTGAGCAATTAGGATTTCTCTTATCCATCTTTATTTGTATGAAGTGTTTTGTAATTGTGTTGATAAATTTTCTATGTATCCTTTGACAGGTAGATTCCCAAGTATTTTTTATCATCGGCAATTATTTTAGATGCAATTTCTCTATTTATCTCTTCCTAATTGAATTTGTAGTAATATACAAGAATGCTGGTCATTTACATGAGTTTAGTTTTTATTCTACAAAACTGTAGATATGACTTATATTCAGCCTCTGCTATTCAATGTAACAAGAGAACATGTCAAAGGAACAATAGACCTTGAAGAGATGACTAAACATTCAAATTCATTATACAGGAAAATCTTAAGATCAGATGTCTACCTTCTAGCTGACTTTGCTCTTATAATCAGTCTGTCATCATATGAGCTCAAGGAACATAGGGGTCAGTTTAATGAGCAGGGTAGTTCTTGGTTAGTCAGCAAAATAATCGTGCCTATTATTCTTATTTGGGCAATAAATGACTTAGGCTCATTGTACAGTTTCCTATACATCAACCTTTCCTGAGAACATTCAGTGCTTACTTTTAACATTCATCAAATTCTATCTCCAATCATGACATCCCTGGATTTCCTAGGTAGTTTCAATCAATTTAATAGAATACTACTTGTTCCATCTGAGTTTGAGATCTATCTCTTTGCTTCTGAATAAGCCTTATATTAAAATCAATTAATATGCCTCTGCAGGATTGATAAATGTCAGGAAGATAGCTTTGGATGTCCCTGTCTTCTAGTTACATTCTTGATCCAAAGTGACTATTTAACACCATCTACTGGCCAAAGTCAGAAACACACTGAATTTGCTAAGGAAAGGATTATATTTCCAAATATATATGTGTATATATATTTGTTAGGGGCATAGGCAGGCTTTCTCATTAGGATAACCCAAGTGACAATTGTGTGCATTTCAGTATCCAGTTCTTAGTAGTTGAATCTTATTTTTAAAAGGTAATCCTTTAAAAAGGATTACAGATAATCAATTTAGGATTAAAAAAAACCTCAAAAGTCAGTTAGACCAAGCCCCTTATATTACTGGGGAACCTCAGCAAAGTCACAGAGATAGTGAGTAATCTCTGTATGTTTTGACCATAGACTTTCTGCCTCTAAATTTAGTTCTTTTTCCATTATCCATACCAAGGAAAATATGCTAAGAAGACTTCCAAGCTCTCCTACTTTCATTGCTATAAGAATGCATGGCAGGAAGCAACTAAACTAAATACTGAGAAATTGATTTATCCTTTTTGATATCATGTTGTCTCTATAGGCATGAGAAATTAAATTAGATTTTTTTTTTCTGTTGGGAAACATATTTGAATTTTATTTGCAACTGCAGAACAGGGAGAAGGGAACATCCATTTTCTAGGGTAGAGATTTCTATTTCAACTTTCTTAGGAAATACTGATGAAGCTATAACCTTAGCTGGTTTCTTGTTAGAGAAAGAAGCAGGGCCTTAATAATATGGGGGAGATAATGACTTTATTTCTATCAGAGGCTTCACTCAGATCTATATTCTTCCCAAGACACATTCTGTACAAAGTTATCTAAAATTTACTAGCAGTCAGGAAAGAAGTTAGAAAACACTGGTTGTCTTATGAGTGCATGAGAAATTTAGCACTTGGCAGGAAAGAGAAGTAGAATCAATCAAACAAGCAATCAGTTATTAGTATTTACTAATAACTGGGTGCTAGAAATACAAAGAGAAAAGTAATCTCAAGAATCTTACATTCTCATGGTCAGATTTGGACATTTAAAAGGTATATCCAAGACAAGTATTTACACATAAAAAACAGTTAAAGGATATACTGTGAAACTTTAAAAATGAAAGTACTAGTAGCTGGAGATGACCTGGAAAGGTATCTTGTACCACAAATTTGAATTAAACATTAGACACTAGGGATTCCAGGAGAGAATAAGAAGGGAATAGAAGGGAAAGGATAATGAGTTCTGCTTCAGACACTTTGATTCAGATGTCTATATTATATCCAGTTTTAAGTGTCTAGTAAAGCAGTTAGTAATGATGGACTATAGTTTTCCAGAAATGTTATTTTTAATTGTCCTTCATTCTAGAAGGGAACCGTGACATGGGGAGGTGATGCTACAACATGCAAGTGAGTTGGATTAAAATGAGGAGGGTTCAGCTTTTGGGATAAGAACTCACTATTTGACAAAAACTGCTGTGAAAATTGAAAATTAGTATAGCAGAAACTAGGCACTGACCTAACTCCCTATACTAAGATAAGATCGAAATGGGTTCATGATTTAAACATAAAGAGTGATTTTAAGAGCAAATTTAAAAACAAAGAATAGTTCACATCTCAGATATGTGGAGAAGGAAGAAATTTGTGGCCAAAGAAGTTGAGTCCATAAAAATTTTGATTATATTAAGTTTAAATTTTTTTCTACAAAACAAAACCAAAGCAGACAAAATATCACTTGCTGACAGGGATGGGGGTGATGGAAAGGAAAGGAAAAAAATTAGAATACAGGGTTTTGAATGAATGTAAAAATTATCCATGTATATATTTTGAAAATAAAAAGCTATAATTTTAAAAAAAGGATGGTTTTGCAAAGTCACCAGCCTCCCTTTCTCCCCC
The DNA here is from genome assembly GCF_016432865.1 of Antechinus flavipes. Lineage (NCBI taxonomy): Eukaryota > Metazoa > Chordata > Mammalia > Dasyuromorphia > Dasyuridae > Antechinus > Antechinus flavipes. The sequence goes on along the minus strand of NC_067400.1, from coordinate 174,054,813 downwards.
AGAATCATCTGTATCGATTGGCAAAATACAGATTAGAACAACTGGAAATGCAGTAGGAGACTTTAGCTAAGGTCTTCAACAGTCTTAGTTTGACTGAGGTAGTGTCCATTCAGTGATTAAAACTAAGTAAGAATTGAGTCAAAGAAAAGCCTCTTTTTACCTAGTCAAAATAAATAAATCCAGTCTAAGAGGGGAAAAACTCAGGATTTGTAGCCAAAACAGAAACAATTTACATTCACTTTGAGTCATGCAGGGCCTAATGACCAAGTGGGACTTGGCCTTTTGTTGGACAATCAATGAGAATGTATTTAAGGCACAGTTCTTAAAAAAGAAATTTAGCCAGTAAATTCTAAGATGTAATGTTCAGGCTAGCTTTCTGGAGGACTTTTGGATCAGTCTGAGTCCTTGATATTAGTGGAGAAGTGATGAAGGCAGGATAGGCACCATGAGGCCAGTCAAAGATGGAATGTCTCATTTCCAGTCCTTCTCAGCCCTTAAACACCTTGGTATGATTACATCATTACAGCACACCATGTATATGTGAACTAGAGAACCATTACATCATCAAGCTAAGTACTAAGTATATGTATACTAAAGAACCATCATCTCATCAATTCCACCGAGTTAACACCTTGTTTCAAGTATACTTCTCCAGAATTCTGGCCCTCTACATATCCTGCTTTCTTTTGTTTTAGAACACATGTGGTCATGCCCTCCCTGACTTCTCAAGAAGAGAGGTGAAAACACAAAAAAAGGAGGTAATCACGTCCTCCCTGACTTCTCAGGAAGGTGAGAACACCAAACCATATATTGTTAGCAGGTTTCCCCTGGACTGAAGGATCTTACTTGAAATAGGTATACATAAATCCATCAACATGGGAGGTGTTACACAGGCACATAGTAATATAACACAAACTAATAGTGATATAACAAACAACATGAATCAACATGAGGAATTATACATGTCCATAAAAATCCTAGAGATAATCCCAAACCAATCTATTTTCCATTACTTCATGTGTCAGGGAATCCAATGATTCTTGCAGATTTTGAAGTCTATTTTTATGTTCATGAGTCAATTGACATAACTGCCATGCTCTTTCAGTGGTGGGCACAGTCAGTGATGGAACCATCTGATGTTTCTTGGATCTTTTCCTTTGTTTCAAGGGTCTTCACCGTCTCTTTTCCATGGTCAAGAAGAATATAGCTCATTGGTGCCCATCTGATTCTTTCTCCATCTGTAGAGATACAAGCAAACCCCTCTCCCCAAAGCAGTTAACCTATCTGGTTCCTTCCATTCACCACTTTCTGGATCTCTCCACATCACCTGGAGATTATCTAAAGATAGTGGAGCTACTTGCACTGGACACTACCTTTCTGGTGGGTTATAAAACCTATCTGCTGGAGCCAGTGAATCGTTATCAAAAATCAAAAAATTAATAGTATAAAGAGCTAAATTTAGAAGTTCTCTTGGGTTACCTGTGCCTCTCCCTTTCTTTTGTTTTTGGAGGGACATCTTAATGTTGCTGTTTCTCCTCTCTATTATTGCTTGTCCTTGAGGACTAAAAGGTACACCAGTGGTGTGTAAAATCTGATACTGTGCACAAAAAGGTGCAAAATGTTTAGAAGTATATGCAGATCCATTATCTATTGCTTGTGGCACACTTATAATTGCAAAAGCTTGTATAAGAAATTCAGTGACCACTCGAGCTATCTCTTTTGCTGCTGGTATTGCAAAAGTAAATCCTGGGAAAAAGTGTCTACCACAACATAGATAAAAGACAAACTACCAAAAGATTTATAATGGGTCACATACACTTGCCAAATTTCATTGCGTCTCAAACCATGAGCAGTTTTCCCTGGAGGGAGCGTAGGAGTGTGGAAAAGAAGGCAAGGTGTACAGGCTTTTATGATGCTCCTAGCTTCCTCTTTTGTTATCCCAAATTGCAAATGTAAAGGCTGAGCAGCCTGATATTTAGAAAAAAAATCTTGGGCTGCCTGAAATAAAGGAGTATTGGCTAATGTGGTTAAAAGGCTATCTGCCTTTGAATTTCCATAAAAAAATAGGACCTGGAAGTCCACTATGATTGGACATACAAGATATAAATCTTACCTGGATGCTTTATTACTTGTTCTTGAAGTTCCTTAAAGAACTGATATATATTAGAATCTACAAATTTTGGGGGGGGTGTGGCAATTCTTTGTACTACACCTACTGAATAGGCTAAATCAGATATTATATTTACATCTCCTGGATAATAAGAGCTAGCATGATTGCATACAATTCATTCTGCTGAGTGGATTGAAAAGGAATTCTGACTACTCTCTTTATAGTTAAATCATGAGAGTATACAGCACAAATGTTATGTTTGGATGTATCTGTAAAGATAGTTGGTCCTTTAAGAGGAACCTTAGAAATCTTTTCTTCAAAAATCCACTGCCAATTATGTAATAGCTGGGTTATCTTTAATTGAAACCCGTGTTCAAAATTTGGAGCTGTGGCCAATAAATTTTGCCACTCTGGGATGGTTTCACAGTATACATTAATTATACATTGGCATAAAAGGTATATATCTTATTAGGTCTTATCCCAGATAATTACAATGCGCTCTCTCTCTCTTTTTTTCTCTCTCTCTCTCACTTTATTATAACTTTTTATTGACAACATTATCCCTTGCACTCACTTCTGTTCAGACTTTTCCCTTCCCTCCCTCCACTCCTAGATGGCAGTCTTATACATGTTAAATATGTTATAATATATCCTAGAATGTGTGCAGAACCATAAGATCTCTTGTTACAATGCTCTCTTAATGGCCTTCAGTAAAATTCTAGCCACAAGCACTGGGTAAGAAGTAAAATTTTGTTCTGGTTGTGCTGGGAGGTTAACCCACTCTATCACACTGTATCCTTGATGAAGGCCTGCTGTGGATACCTCTTTTGTAGCAAAAAACTAATATTTCCAAGGGTTTTTGAGTGACTCTTTCAAACACATTGGATAAAACTATTTCAATTCTCTCAAAGCCTCTTGAGCTTCTTTTGTAAGTTGACATGGTGAGTTTAAAGTAGTATCTCTCTTTAAAATGTCATATAATGGTTGTAATTAATAGATAGTTAAGCCTAACAATGGACACATCCATTGGATATCTCCTATAAATTTTTGGAAGTCATTTAAAGTGTCCAACTTCTCTGTTCTTAAAGAAAGTTTTTGTACTATAAGCACCTTAGGATATACTTCATATCCTAAATATTGAAAAGGAGCATGCCTTTGAATTTTTTTCTGGCACTATATGCAATTTGCAGTTCCTTGGTATTTCTATAGTCTTTTGTAGACATGCGTCTAACATTTGCTCCTCAGGTGCACATCCCAAAATATCATAACTTTTGGAAATGCTTTTCTTATTGGAATAAGAGCAGTAACAACATACATTTGACACATAGTAGGGCAATTTTTCATTCCCTGTGGCAAAATTGTCCATTCATATCTTTTATAAGACTTAGCTAAATTAACACGGGGCACTGAAAAGGCAAATCTTTTCATATCCTCCTTATCTAGAGAGATAGAATAGAAACAATCCTTAATACCCAAATAATACCCAAAGAGGCCATTCCCTAGGCAATGGGAGTAGGAGATAGAAGTCCAGGCTGAAGAGTTCCCATAGTTTCCATTTGTTCATTTACTTTTCTTAAATCAGTCAATATCTTCCATTTTCCAGATTTCTTTTTCACAACAAATACAGGGGAATTCCAAGCACTTAGAGGAGGTTGTAAATATCCTTGGTCAAGTTGCTTCTGTACTATATCTAATAAGGCCTGAATTTTTTTCACTTTGTATGGGCCACTGTTCCATCCACACTGGTGTATCAGTTTTCCATTGAATGGGAACAGGTGAGAGTGCAGGCAGGCCTTCAATAGCAGCCTTGCCTAAAAAACCGAACTACTCAACTATAATCCTAACTGTTATAAGATGTCTCTTCCCCATAGATTGATGGGGATTTTTATTTATTACAAAAGGAGTAAAAACTCCTGCTTAAGTTCCAATATCTATCTCAAAGGAGCAATACTAACTTCAGCTGCTATTGATCCTCCTACGCCAGACATATAAATGTCTGTCTTAATCTTTGGCCAGTGACTGGGCCAGTTGGCACCTCTAATGACTGTATGATCTGCACCTGTGTCTACCAACCCTTTCAATGGTATGCCATTTACATAAATAGTGAGCATAGGACATCATCTATAACAGCTGCAGTTCAGAATATTACTGGATTCTGTTGCTGGGAGTCAAAATCTGGGCAAATATCACCAAATTGCCTATTAGGAGTGTGTATTAATAAACCTGGGTGAAAAGTCACACATTATCTACCTACATTAGTGACTGGGATATTATCTACACATTCCCCAGTTTTCTATATCAGTGTATGGATAAACACTGTTTTGTAAGTACTCTCAGGAGGTGAAATGGTCAAGCCCACTGTGCCTAGAGGCAAAGAATCCATAGTCCTGACAGGGACAGATTTCACCTCTCCAGGGGATATCTCAGTAGTCCTAGTTGCATACAACTCTATTCTCCCCAATTGTAATCCCTTTCTCTCATCAGGTTCCTTCTTGGCTGATTGATCATGTTGGAGTACTGAACTTCTAAAGACTCTCTGTGTGTGGCATCGGCTGCCATCATGCCCCAAGTATTTTTTGCTTTGGGCCCTGGACCCAAGCCCTACCTCTCGTTTCCCTAAGTCAATCTACATTCTGATGTCCAATGGAAGACTCTGTTGCATTTTGGACATGGGGTTTGGGATCTTATTCTTTCACCCTGTTTACTCACTCTTATCTCTATGCCAACATTGAGCTTTTAGATGCCCTACTTTACCACACTGAAAGCATTGACAAGCCTCTTTGGAAGTCCCTTGCCAGAAGGAACCCTGTCTTCCCATGTTATGATCTTGAAAAGTCTGCATTGTAGCCTGGGTATAAAAGATATTTGTGCTCACTGTGGCACAGCATCTTATCTCCTCTAAAGGAGCATCCTTGTGTAATCCTAGTTTAATTCTTCTACAAACCTCATTAGCATTTTCTCTAGCAAGTTGTCTTATCATAATTTCTGTTGCTACATTTTCACCAATAGTTCATATGACAGCTACCTACAGATGTCCCACAAAATCAGCAAAGGGTTCATTTGGACTTTGTGTTATTTTCTTGAAGGCTTCCCCTCCATTTGTCTTCCTGGGAGGATGCCCCATACTTTGATAGCAGCAGCAGCAGCAATTTGCTCATATGCTGCTACAGGGTAAATAATCTGCACTAAAGTGTTTGCATAAGGACCTAAACCTGCTAATTGATCAAAGGTGATTGATATATTAACTCCAAGTTGCCTATTTCATTGGGCTTGTATTCTACAGAGTTCTTTATAATCAGAAAGCCATAAGAAGCTTTGTCCAGGTTCTAAACATGTCCTTGCTATAGATTTCCAATTGTTAGGGGTTAAAATTTCAAAAGCCAAATTATCTAATAACATTTTAACATAAGACAATGTAGACCCATAAAGAGTGCAAGCCTTTTTCAGATCTTTGATAGTTTCTAGATTAAATGGAGTGTACCTTCTTTTTTCTTGACCTGAAGAGTCAAATTCTTCAATCACAGGGTATGCTTCTATTTTTCAAATCAAATATAGCCTGTCCATTTTTAGCTTTAATTAATGTCTTTTGTAATCTTGTCATCTTCATGCTTTTCAGCTGCTTTGTCAATACCCTCTCCCTCCTGCTCTTTCTCCTTTTTCCTTATTTTAAAACTTGTGGGATTTCTTAAAGCCAGTTGTATTATGTTGTATATATAAAATGTTTCCTCAGGAATTAAATTAGGACCATTATTATTGTATTATTCAATTAGTTGCTCTCGTTTCCACGTATCTGGCTCTAATTTTTCTCCCTTAGAGAACCAAGGAGATGTGCACTATAATATTTCTAGGAGTCTAATGATCTGCTCCCAAATTACCAACAAACCTGGCTTCTTTATTAACCTAACTATGCATTCTACACACTTCCCTTGGAATGGCGAAGGTTCTTTTCTTAGTATTTGCCCCATTTTAGTTGAAAAACGAAAGTGATTAGTTTATTCACCTTATTTCTGGGTCACAGGGACTTCTTTGAACTTAGGATCAAGTCAGTCAAAATGCTGAGTGCAGGTCCTTATGTCCACATTTGGATACCAAAATGTAATATTTAGGCTAGATTTCTGGAGGACCTCCGGATCAGCCCAAGTCCTTGGTCTTAGTGGAGAAGTAATGAAGGCAGGACAGCCACCATGAGGCTGGTCAAAGATAGAATGTCTCATTTCCAGTCCTTCTCAGCCTTTAAATACCTTGGTATAATTACATCATTACAGCATACTATGTATGTGTGAACTAGAGAACCTTTACATCATCATGCTAAGTACTAAGTATATGTATACTAAAGAACCAGCATCTCATCAATTCCACTGAGTTAACACCTTGTTTCAAGTATATTTCTCCAGAGTTCTGGCCCTCTATACCAAGATATCTTGGAAGTTTTCAGCATTAAAAAAAAGTTACATTTCTTTGGGCAGAGTACCCTGAAGTGAGGATATGATATCTTATGTGGACAAAAGAAAAGGAAAGACACACAGAGAAACAAAGAGGGGAGAGGAGGGAAGAGAAGGGAAGGGAGGAGAAGAAGGGAAGGGAGGAGGAGAAGGGAAGGGAAGGAAAAAGAAAGGAGGGGAAAAGGAAGGGAAGGGAGGAGGACAGAAAGGAAGGGAAAGGAAAGGAGGGGATTGGTAAGGGAAGAAAAGGGAGAGGGGGAGGAGAGGGAAAGAAGGGACGGGCGAGGAGAAAAGAGGGCAGAGAAGGGGAGGGTGACTGTGTGAGCAAGTGTGTGCTATGCTGTGCTGCCCAGCTGACCAGTTACAGTTGGGTCCCCACTGGGTTAGCTCTACTTACAGAGGTTGTAGTTTGTCCTTCATTCATTCTTGAAGAGGATGACATTAGAGAGACAATGCCATGATATGAAAGTGAGTTGGATTTAAATGTGGGAGGATTGTGCCTCCAGTTTCACTGTGTCACCAGTTTCATATTTTCCTCCAGTTCCATCTAAGTCCAGTGATATGATATAGTTCAGGACAAGTTGGCCTATTCTAGGAATAAATTACACTCAGAGCAAAAGCATAGGAAGTAAGAGTATTGTGTATGAGTTTGATTATACTATAGAATGGCTGGAGGAGAGTAATAGATAAAAAGACTGAAAAGATGGGACTGGACTGATGAGAGTGAATAAGATCCCAGCAAAAAGCCATGTCCCTGCTAGTAATTCAGGGTCTAGATGGGCTACAGGGAGAGGTATCTTTCCTTGAGGTAAATAGGGAGGAGCACTGATAAGATTATTATAAGTGGAACTCTTGTTCTTAAGTAGGCCTTTTGTTCCTTGTAGAGTTCCTGGAATTGACAAAATTATCATGACCTAATAGTTTATTTATTAAGTTTTCTGGTACTATATTAACTTTATTCCTGTTAAAAATAAAAACCCCTGTGTACTGCTAAAATGGAAAAAAACCCAGGCCCCAAAAGAAGGACCCAGAATGAGTCAGTCATATCACAGTTTTACAAAAATTATAAATGCATTTATTGTCATAGGAAAAAGATTGCCAACTGGAACAACGAGACAATGTACTCATCTGCTCAGAGCAGAGTGGGAAAAGATAAAGTATTTATACATATTTAAGGCTAAATCAGGATTAAGGGAGAAACAATAAGTTGAGAAGTCAAATGGGAAATAGACAATTTGGAGAGAAGAAATCTGTAAATATAATAAATCAGAAAGCAGGATATTTACTTCTCTTTAGATAAGCCAGGAACCAAGATGTCTGCTTCCCCTTAGATAAGTTAGAAGCCAAGAAGTTTGTTTTTCTCTCTGAACTGGGCAAGGTGTTCATCTTAAGTTTACTCCACAGAATAGATATGAGAAATTCTCCTGGTTAGGTGGCAATTGTGTTACTCCATTGTTTGATTTCCCAGTGAAAAAGGGAAGTTCTAACCCATTTGATTGGTTAGTATAAGCATAACAATTCATCTCTATACTTTATTAGAAAGGTTTCTAGTTTATCCCCATTACAGGTAATGCTAATTCCTGATTTTACATAGATGCTACTTATGAAATTAAGGAAAATTCCACTTATTCCCATGCTTTCTAGTTTTTAAAAAAAAAAAAAAAAAAGAAAGAAAGAAATAGATGACTTGTATCAAAAGCTTTTCTGTATTTTTTTGAGATAATCTTTTTTTTTTTAATGTTTTCCTATTACTATACCAGCCCTGCATTCCTGATTGAAACCCAACCTGATAATATTCAAAGCCATAAATAGAGTATATAATTGTTATCATGTTACCTTGTTAATATTTTATTTAAAAATTTTACATTAATATACATTAAGAATATTGGTCTATTTTGTTTGTTTGTTTTGGCTTTCCCTCATTCAAATGCCAAGACAATATTTGTGACATTGTAGAAATTCAACAGAACCCTTTCTTTTCTATTTTTCAAATCATTTAAATAGTATTGTAATTGTTTTTTTAATTAAATAAATTAAAAAATAAAATGAACTTGGAAGTTCATTTGATCCTGAGTTTATTCTTTGGCAGTTCATTTGTGGAACATTCAATTTCTTTTTTTAATTGTTACTTAACTTTATGTCTTATTCAGTTGACCTGGTCAATTTACTTGTTTTTTTGGCAAATTTTGATGTATTTCATTTAGATCGTTAGTTTTGATGGCATATAATTGGGTGAACTAGCTCTTACTTTGATGATTTCTTCATTTTGAATTTTCCTTTTTATTTTTGATCCTGGTAATTTATTTTCTTTTAAAAATCAAATTAGCTAATGACATCTATTAGTGGTTTTTTTTGGTAATTTAATGATTTGGGTGGGGGGGAGGGAGGATTCAATTCCATCCAGTTCTTGTTTTCCAAATATTTTGGTGTTTAACTGAATTTTTTTTTCATTATATACCCAAGTGGCTTAAACACAATCAGTTTCTCTATTCTGTTGATCAAACTATAAATTTCTAAGATATTTTATAATAATATGTAAAATTTACTTTAATATAAAATTGTATTTTCTAATGTGTAAATTTTCTTGAGTACTGCTTTGGCTGCATCCCCCCCAAAACTAGTATAGTATATTATCTTATTGTTGTCCTTGCCTTCCATATAATTACTGTTTCTGTGATATATTCTTTGATTCACACATTCTTTAGGATTGAGTTATTTTAGTTGTTTTTGAGGTGTGTCTCCCCTCCCGCCCTCACCCCCCCCCCCAGTGACTAAGGAATTCTATTTCTATTTTACTCTTCTTGTTTCATGAGAACTGGACAGTTTTCTTTGAATTGATTTGATAAGAAAATATGTAATGTCTAGGCTTTTTTTTTCTGGTCATAGCTTTCTGGCAGTATGACTTTTTTTTCTTTTTTTTTTTTTTGCTGAGACAATTGGGGTTAAGTGACTTGCCCAGAGTCCCACAGCTAAGACGTGTTAAGTGTCTGAAATCAAATTTGAACTCAGATCCTCCTGACTTCAGGGCTGGTATTGTATTCACCGCACCACTTAGCTGTCCCTAGCACAATGATTGTTTAAAAATTTTCTCCTTAGATCCGTTTTCCAGGTCAACTATTTTTTTTTTAATTTTATTTTATTTAATAATAATTTTGTATTGACAGAATCCATGCCAGGGTAATTTTTTACAACATTATCCCTTGCACTTGCTTATGTTTCGTTTTTTCCCCTCCCTCTCTCCTCCCCCCCCCAAGATGGCAAGCAGTCCTATATATGCTAAATATATTGCAGTATATCCTAGATATAATACATATTTGCAGAACCAAACAGTTCTCTTGTTGCACAGGGAGAAGTGGATTCAGAAGGTAAAAATAACTCGGGAAGAAAATCAAAAATGCAAATAGTTCACATTCGTTTCCCAGTGTTCCTTCTTTGGGTGTAGCTGTTTCTGTCCATCATTTATCCATTGAAACTCAGTTAGGTCTCTTTGTCATAGAAATCCACTTCCATCAGAATACATCCTCATACAATATTGTTGTCGAAGTGTATAATGATCTCCTGGTTCTGCTCATTTCACTTAGCTTCAGTTCATGTAAGTCTCGCCAGTCCTCTCTGTATTCATCCTGTTGGTCATTTCTTACAGAACAATAATATTCCATAACATTCATATACCACAATTTACCCAGCCATTCTCCAATTGATGGGCATCCATTCATTTTCCAGCTTCTAGCCACTACAAACAGGGCTGCTACAAACATTTTGGCACATACAGGTCCCTTTCCCTTCTTTAGTATCTCTTTGGGGTATAAGCCCAATAGAAACACTGCTGGATCAAAGGGTATGCACAGTTTGATAACTTTTTGGGCATAATTCCAGATTGCTCTCCAGAATGGTTGGATTCATTCACAACTCCACCAACAATGCATCAGTGTCCCCATTTTCCCGCATCCCCGCCAACATTCATCATTATTTTTTCCTGTCATCTTAGCCAATCTGACAGGTGTGTAGTGATATCTCAGAGTTGTCTTAATTTGCATTTCTCTGATCAATAGTGATTTGGAGCACTCTTTCATGTGAGTGGTAATAGTTTCAATTTCATCATCTGAAAATTGTTCATATCCTTCAGGTCAACTATTTTTGCTATGAAGTTTCTTCTATTTTATTTTTTGATCTTCTGACTTTTGACATTCTGTGATTCCTTATGAAGTCAATGCCTTCTATTGGGTCAATTCTAATTTTGTGGAAGATATTTTCTTGGATATGCCCTTGTGCTTATTGTTCCAAGCTAATTCTCTTTCCAGTTCTTTCTTTTATAGGTTTTTTTCCACATTCCTCCCTCTACTATTTTCACTTTAACTAAGTCTTGGTAGACTGCTTCTAGCCCCTACAATTGCAACATTTATCTTTATTGGGGATAGCAGCTACACTTTAATTTCAGAGACTTTATCTAACATCCCTAGGGAGTCAACTTTCTTTAGTGCTTTCCTAAATTGGTTAATATTATTTTGCCCCTTGGCTGCCACAATTAGGGGTTAGAGCTCCTTAGCATTAAATATGCTTAGGAGTAACTCGGCAATCTCTGGTATTTCAGCACCTTTTTCTCAACCACTTTGGAATAAGGATGTCCTTATTGTCCTAAAGCTCAAAAAGCATCTCACATTTCTCACTGTTAGATATTAATCAATCCATGTTGGAGTTTTGAGATTGTACTTAGATTATCCTCAGCTCAGAATCCCTCTCTAAGACACAATTGAATTACTATCTTCTATATTAAATTCTTTCTGATCATCCCTCCCCCAAGTGCTAGCTAGCTATCCTTCCAACACAACTTTATATATTTTTTGACTTGACTTAAATATTTGTTGTCTCTCCTATAAGAATGTGAAATCCTTGAGAGTAGGAATGGTTTTATTCTTCATATTTGTTTGGAATGCTTAATTGGATGATTGACAATCTTGATATCCAGGGCAAACCTTTCTTTTGCTCTAGAGAACGTGTTCTCCTTGGTTGTCATCAATAAAAACTTGAACATCTGAATTTATGCAAATGAATTCTATATGTAAACTATCATACTAATATTAAGTCATCTCTCAACATTCATCCATTTAACTTCATGACTTCAAGCATTTGCATGATTTTATTAGTAATCTCATTTTCATTTTCACATTAGCAATCACACATTTGTGGCTGTATGCAGTGGAGAGAAAAAAAAGAGAGGCACAATATAAGTTTGTGGAGCCATTGGAATCCTATCAGACACTTTATTGGTCTTGTGCTCCATCCATTTGGAGCATCAGCGGTATTGTTGAGACCTTGGCAGTTTGCAACATCTGGAGAAGTTTACAACAGTAGAATACTGTCTTAAATCAATGTTTGGTTTTGTTTTTTAATTGAAATTATAGCACAAAAGATCAGAGACTTCTAGGGAATTGATAGCTAATATATATATATATATAATTTCATGGTTACTGTGTTAGAAAAAATGTACATCAGAATTTTATATATGCCTACATATATATATATATACACACACACACACAGTATCAGAATTATATATATATATGTTGCATGCGCTAATTTATGTATAGCATTTTGTGGGTTATTTCATGGTTACTGTGTTAGAAAAAAAACATACATCATCAGAATTTTTATTTTCAATAGTATTCTCTACTGGTGGTCTACATGGTGGTCATGGGAATCCAACCCCCTATTTCAATATATCAACATTCATATTTTTTACTTTTGCACCATTTTCTAGGAATTTTATGATGCTACCCCATAAAAATTGAGGATAAGACTGTATTTACCCTATAAAATAAAATTTTAAAGATGAAGAACATTTAAATTTTAACATAATTTTATTGTACAAAAGACCATTAAAAGCAGTATGATTGACTATTTCATTATTTTCCAAAGAAATCTTATTTTTTGGAAAGTAGGGAAGATCTGTTCATGATAATTCTTGATTAATAGGTATTCAGTCAATTTCACATATGGAGCTAGGTAAAATAGCTTTTTCCTGAGTGATGATTTATTGAGAGAACATAACAAATTACAGTAGAAAGTAAATATAATAACTTTTCAACAGGAATCACATTTCTCTTCATGTAGATTTTGGCCAACTCCAATAAACAGCAAAAGTAAATTTTCTCTGATTTCAACTCAGCATTAAGTCCTCAGTATAAATTCATTCTTATTTCTTTACATGATTCTGTGTAATGTTGATGGTTTTAGACTTTAATTTCCTTTTCATGTCTGGACACTTTAATTCTACTATTTCAATTGTAAGGACCAGCAAGAAGGTCAGTTTAGCTAAACTGTTGAGTTTAAGGAAGGAAATCATGTATATTATATAGGTGAGAAAGGTATCTTGGAATCAGGTTACAATGAGTAACAGGAAGCCATTAATGTTTGATAAGTAGGGGGTAGAGTGGTCAAATTTGTACTTTAAATTATTTTGTCTAACAAAGATTACAAAGGATAAATTGGAGATGGACAAGGAGAAGTTACTCATTGTCTAAAATATATTACAAAGTAGAGTCAATCCTTTGGTATTCCTCTTATTTCTCAAACTACCTGTCTGTGCCAACACTTCTTCCATCTACCTTCCCTGATTTTTCCCAGCAAAGGTCTGTCTGAATACTGTCTCCTTAGCTGATGTTTGGATTTTTCTATTTGTAAGCATAGAACCCTAGTTTGGGTCATGGTTTTCTGTTAGATCACAGATCTAAAGTCCATCTCCTCATTTTACAAATGAGCAAACTAGTAAAAGTAACAGGTGGGAAGTATACACAGTTCTTATATGTGTAGTAGAGTAGAACAGGCTTTGGATTCAAGTTCAGATTCTGTGGTTCTCAAGTTTCTACTATACCTTGCATAGAAAATGTTGCATTCCTCCAAAAAGACAAATATGTATTGGGAGTAAGAATTGTTGTTCTACTTTATCTTTGCCTAGTACTGTGTCCTGTACACTTTGGTTGTTTTTCATTCTTGTTCAACTCTTTATGACCCCATTTGGGGTTTTCTCAGCAAAGATACTTAAATCATTTAATTCATTCATATATATATAGATATATGTATATCTATATATATATATGGATAAAATTTAAAGAGTACTTGGGGAAGAGAGAAAGGGAATAGGAATTCTAAAAGGAGAGTGTCTATGAACTTGTATTATGAAGCTGCTGTAAAGATTTTAGCAATTTTCTCTAGTAACAGATTTTTACCAACCTATCTTCTTCCTTATCCTTTCAAAAAAATCATAATCTACCTGTTCACCAATAATTAATTCCTCTAATTCAAACAGTAAATAGATGTTTTCACAAATAAAGGCAATAAATATTTCAAATGCAAATACTAGTTGGGCTAATATCTTGAAAATCATTCAACTGTTCAAAACTGGTACTGATTTCTTCACTGCTCTGATGATAGTGAAAAAGAAAAATCACTACATAGGAATAAAATAATATAGAGAAAGAGGAGGCTGGGTCTCACAAAATCAAGTTGGAATAGAAATTACTGAAGTAACTTTAAAGTTTTGTTAGTGCCCAAAGAGATACTAAAGAAGGGAAAGGGACCTGTATGTGCCAAAATGTTTGTGGCGGTCCTGTTTGTAGTGGCTAGAAACTGGAAAATGAATGGATGCCCATCAATTGGAGAATGGTTGGGTAAATTGTGGTATATGAATGTTATGGAATATTATTGTTCTGTAAGAAATGACCAGCAGGATAAATACAGAGAGGCTTGGAGAGATTTACATGAACTGATGCTAAGTGAAATGAGCAGAATCAGGAGATCATTATACACTTCAACAATGATACTATATGAGGATCAATTCTGATGGAAGTGGATTTCTCTGACAAAGAGAAGATCTAATTCAGTTTCAATTGATTAACAATGGACAGAAGCAGCTACACCCAAAGAAAGAACACTGGGAAATGAATGTAAACTGTTTGCATTTTGTTTTTTTTCTTCCCAGGTTATTTTTACCTTCTGAATCCAATTCTTCCTGTGCGACAAGAGAACTGTTTGGTTCTGCACACATATATTGTATCTAGGATATACTGTGACATATTTAGCATGTTTAGGATTAGGGGGAAGGAGATGGAGGGAGGGGAAAAGTCGGAACAGAAATGAGTGCAAGGCATAACGTAAAAAATTACCCAGGCATGGGTCAACAAAAAGTTATAATTATTTTAAAAAATAAATAAATAAATAAATAAAAAAGTTTTGTAAGTGCACAACTACCATTTATTCTGATCAATCTAGTGCACAACTACTATTTGTTCTGATCAATCTAGTGCACAACTACTATTTGTTCTGATCAATCTCTGAGTTATTTTCTCACATAGCTATAGGCATTTTTGCTGCATGATTTATGCAAACTGTTTTTAAATCTTATTTGCTTCCTATTAAGATTGTGTAACTGAAAGTCTGAAAAAGTTTCATGGTGATCTGGTGATGAACTGTAATGAGACATATGGTAAATACCTTAATTTAGTGAAGCTGCTTCACTAATTCAAATAAACACTTACCACCAATGCATTTGTTTCATAAATTTAAATTTTTAGATAGCCCTTGTGCCTTATTAAACATTGAAAATTTAGGCTCATTAGTGTAATCAAGAGAATGAGTATATTTTAAACTATGTCATACAGATAAGAAGGGAAACTATGTCCTTTAGCCTAAAAGAACTAGAAACTTTATTCAACTGTGAAAAAGTCATTGCTTTGTTTCTATTACCTTTAAGCCTGTTAACATTTAAAAACATGACAAGTACACCAAGCCTTAGAATACATATAAAGTGATCTTCTGAAAACAGGGCAAATGAACTGAGAGGCTTTGCTTGTATCAGACTGGAAATGGCAAATGAGAGTCCTCCATTCTACCTCACACCAAGTTATGGGTAAAATTCTAAGTGCTAATGATAGGACAAACATGCATAAGTTAAAAGTTTCTTTGAAACAGACACAGATCCTTAAAGTGAAGTACAGCTGAGTAAACATTGAATAAATCAGAAAGACTTATGTTTAAAGTTATTTAATGTTCATAATCCCATGAATGTGAATATTTTACTAGGTCATCTGTTTTGAAAAAATGCTATTATATAAGAAAGCTTAATAAACATTTATGTCCCTTGATTCAGAAAAAAATAAAAAAATAAAGTTATTTAGACAATTTTGAAAATATCAATTTATTTTCCAAGAGTTGAGCATCAGTTTTATTTAAAAAGTATTCAAATACAAAAACAATAATATCAAACAAAAGTTACTACTGTTAACTAATAGTCAGAAATCATGTTTTTCTTAGGCATGATACTAAGGCACTTTGAATTCAAACATTCAATATAGTGGAAAGAATACAGATACCTAAAATTTGTATATTTCTTTAATAGTAAAATGTGAGTATTAGTTAATTAAGCATTACCTTCTACCTCTATGGACTTACCACATTTTTTTTTTCCTCCCCAACATGCCAGGGTTTTAAAGTATTCAAATAATTAGGTAGTATGAAATAAGCAAATTCAAAAATGCACAGGAGAGCAACTACCAGAAAAGAGGTTGCCAAATTTAAGTGTTTTTACTCATGTACTCATTCATTAGAATGGCAAGTCAAGATAGAAAAGCTTACAATTATATTCCATAATTGAATAATGCAGCTATAAAAAGTCCTTACCAATCATCTATAACTAGTAAGTAGTTAAATAGTCTCAGGTATATCTTTAAAGCTCTAAAAATGTCAAACAATTAAAAAGATTAGTTTTTTTTAATGATTCTTGTACATATTCATGTGAATATAAATGCAATACAGCTTTTGTATTGTGACAGAGTGCTGTATTTTAATGGCATTGAGTCTTTGGTAAAATGCATTTACAAAAGGTCCAATAACTTGGCAATACAAAGAGACAACTTAAGTGCATTTCAAAGTAGCAGCAATAAAGACTAATCTTATCAGTACTGATTAATCTTATCAGTACTTATGGCATATGTATTGGTCTATTGCAAATATCTTTACATTACTGCTAGTTTCTATGATCATCTAACATGTCCTTAATAAAAAATTACAGCACAAACAAGAAGAAACATTACATAAGAAAACATTGTGTTTAGAAATAGGCTTTGATTTTTCTCTTGTGTAATCATCTTTGCTACATAGATCTGGAACTTCTGTATTACATAAAACTGGAGCTAAAAGAGGGAAAAAAAGAGAGTGGCATATGAGAAAAGAACAAATGCCTAGAGCTATATGTTTGATATGGCCTTTGCTAGAAATCAAGACATGAAAATGTAATAATGTAGTTTTTGAAAATGCATTTACTATAAAGTCAAGGGAAAAGAAAAAGTTACATTCAGATGAATGTAAGGAATTTGACTTCATTTAACTTTGATCTTGAAAAACCTGACAGCATTATTTTCAACGTGCTATAGTCCTCAAAGAAATTATATTGAAATACAGTGATTCCATTGATAAGAAAACTAAATGATTTACCCAAAGCAACCAAAAATAGTGAAAAGGAGAAAAAAGGAAAAAGCTTCTCCCCATTACGGTAGGACAAGTATACTAAGAACAAAGTAGTTATTAAACAAACAGCCCAGCGTCACAGAGCTGGATGTCAAAGTCATTTAGTTCAACCTCTTCATTTTACAGATGTGGAAATGAAGGTCTTACAGAGATTAAGTGACTTGCCCCATGTGACAACAATAGTCAAGCGGCAGAGTTGGGACTTTAATAGGGCAGCACAATCAGAATAATAAAGAAAATTAGTTGGCAGTTTTCAAGCCAACTTGTCCTTATTTGTTCTATAGGTAAAGGGGGTTATTTTAAATGCTCACAACAACAATATGCAGAAGAGAATCTTCACTCTCACCAGAGAGAATGCCAAAGTTACATTGAACATAAGTTAATTTTTCTTTGGACACATACCCATAACCCTCAAGATAAATCCAGATACTATTTCTGGCCACCCCCTTTTATCAATAAAAAGGTCTCATTTAAAGGTTGATGAGCAAACATAAAAAGTTTAGCATCATGGCACCAGATTTCAGTCTGGAAGACATACTGGAATAAAAATTCTTATAGTTAATATCAATAAAATCAGTAAAATATCAGAAAACTATTCTTAAAATAAAATCCTTTTTAATCTTGCATTTAAAAAAATATCTTTAGACTGTCTTTAAAGCCTATAATTCCAATTTTAGTTTAAGCCTGCACAAAGTTAACAGGTCTGAATTTGTCATAGGCACATGGACTCACATCCCTTTTTCTACATTATTGGTCTAAATTTCAGGGAATACTTACTTCTTACGATCCTTTTCTTTCTTCACACTGGTACCAGATGCATTTAAAGACTGGTTTTGGAGTAACTCAGATGCAGCTTTCTTTTTAGCAAAAGCACTTATTTCTTCATCCAAATACCTTCTCTTTTCTTCAAGTTTCATTCTTTCTTCCTGATGCAGTCTTTTAAGATGTTCAAATTTGGCTTGCAGCTAAGAAAGAGGTACGCAGTTCTGATTACCAGACATGTGGTGGCAGCATAACTCCAAGAATAAGTTCAGCAAGCAACTTTCCAAGAGCTTAACACAACTGAAGCAAAAATTCATATATAGAATTTCCTATGTTTTATGGTTATTTTAAAGATATATTTGATTATAAAATAAGTCTAATACTAATATTTAGAGTGCTCTGTTATTTTCAAAGGATTTTTCAATATTATTTTCTTTGTTCTTCACAACAGTCCTTGAGGTAGATGCTATTAAAAATAAAAAGATGTGATTTGCTCTATGTTGGCTGTATTTCTTTGAACCCTTGATGGTTGCTATTTTTAAATCATGAATATATTAGAAAATGTTCAAATATCTGCTGAAAATATTTGGTTTGGTTTAAAAAATAAAAAATAAAAAGCTAAATTACATTCCCCTGTAAGGATTCCATATAGAAAGTACCTCATTATACCAGTAAGCTTAGTTAGTACTAAACATCTATCAGAAATACTTTTTATTAACTGTAACAACAAAGAAGGATGCTAGAATGTATCAATGAAATAAAAACTTAATAATTATGTAACTTAAGTATATTACTTCTTAGTCTCTTTGGATCTGGGGTTCTCAGCAGCAAAATGAGGAGTTAGGATTATATGGTCTCTTTCATATACAACTCTATAAAAATATAGATGATGTAAAAACAAAAGATATCAATAAAATTTTATTTAAAAAAAAAAAGTTAAATTAGCTTCACTCCCAAGAAATTACTGGAGAAACAGATCTCCTAATCCCACCCTAATCTAGTACATTAACTAACTCTATGTCAAGATTCCAGGATCTTCCTAGCCTTCATTAAGCAAGGAGGATAACAGTAGGAAAAAAAAAAATGGAATCTCTCCTTTTCCCTGACCAGGACATCAACTGGATAAGAAGACTTGAGTGAATCCCACTTAAAATTATAGCACTCTAGAGATGAAAAGGATCTCAGAGACCACATAGTCTAACCTCTTCATTTGTAGGGGTTAGGAAAACCGTTATGCAGACAACTGAAGTGACATTTCTCCTCAGATTTATATGATAAAGACAGAGCATTGATAGGGGAGTTGAGAGTTCTAACACATGAAAATTGTCAATGCTCTAACACATGAAAATGGCTCAGACAAAGTTTAAAAGTTCTTTAGGAAAGAGTTTTGAAAGAAGTAGTTATAAATATTCAAATAAATTGGAATTGTCTTATTTCCCTGTCTCACTACGTGGGATCTGTATAATCAAGTGTCCACTAATTCATCACAGGCAAATTACAAATTGGTAAATTATAAATTATAAAAAGTAAAAGTAGCTAAATTATTTACACTATCATAAAGCACAAAGTCATTGTACAGAAATAATTCCTTATGTGGCTTGCTTTATATAAATCTAAATGAAATGTGTAAGCAAAAATCCCAATTACAACAAAGAAATTAGAAAATGATTTATTTTCTGAAATTATTTAAAGAGGATTCTGTTCAGTAGCAAGTATCTTTATTGCATCTAAAATATCATTCAACTTGAAGAAAAACTACATAAAATTGTGAAAAAGTGCTTCCTCAAAGAACAATGACCCTTACTTAGGTTCATAAATTCCTCTCCTTACCCACTCTGTCAACAGTAATATGTTTTGTAATACAACATAGACTTATTCAGGTTAAAGCTATTGCTCCAGAAAGAACTGATTAATAGGGCTAAGTTAAACCAATATAATAAAAATGGCAATACTACATCTATTAATTTATTTATTCAGTGTCAGAAAAATCAAAGGATTATTTTATATAACAAACAAAACTAAGACAGTTAAAGTCAGAAAGGAAATGGGTAATAGAGGGAGAAAAATCTTTGTAGCAAGTTTCTTTGATGAAGGGTCAAAGGAAGAAATTTCCACATCCCTATTCAAAAGTGCTCTAAAAGTCATTAACTTAGAGAAATGTTCCAGTCATTCTGGAAAACCATTTGGAACAATTCCCCAAAAGTTATTAAATTATACATTCTCTTTGATCCAGACATGCAAATATATTTCTATTTATTCTTTTTGTAGTGACAAAGAACTATAATCTAAAAGGATATTATCAGTAGGGGAATGGTTGAACTTGGGATATGTAAATGTAATGGAATATTACTGTGCAATAAGAAATGATGAAGGGGATCATTTCAGAGAAGCATATTGGATAGACAGTGTAAAAGAGAAACAGAAGCAAGAAAACAAATCCAGATCCATGTATTGACCATCAATAATTCCAAAGATCAGATTCTAATATTAATAACATTTTTCTCAAAACAGACCTTTATTATTCTAGAGACCCTATCTCCTTTTACTCTCCTGATCATTTAAAACAGGCCTCCTCAAAAGAGTTACTCCTTGGCTTTCCCTTCACAAGTTTGAGATGACAGATCACAATAAGGAACTTCAGCATCGGAATCCAAAATTGTTTCTACTGTACCCAATTGTGTCCCATTTGCTATAGTTTCAATTATCACCTCTATGCAGGCAATTCTTTTGTTGTTCAGTCATTTTCAGTCATTTCCTACTCTTCATGACCCCATTTAGAGTTTTCTTGGCAAAGGTACTAAAATGGTTTACCATTTCCTCCTCTTCTAGTTTATTTTTCAGATGAGGAAACTGAAGCAAAAGGGTTATGTGACTTACCAAGCCTGGTGCTCTATGCAGATAACACATAGCTAAAAATTCAGACCAACTCTCTTCTGAGTTCCAGATTCACATTTACTTCTAGTTATCTATAATAAAGCAGCTTAAACTTTTCCCACTACAACTCCTTTTTTGCCCAAGAAATTTTTATGTGACCCCAGTTATGTAGGTATACAAATCAAACATTTATTAATAATAAATCATAATTTTGTGACTCCCATATTTAATTACAGGAGCCTATGTGGGATCATGAACCACAGTTTAAGAAACTGTGGTCTATAAGACATCTCCATTTGGATAAGCATTTCAAGCTCAATATCTGTAAAACCAAGTTTATCTTTCCTTCTAAACTGCTCCTCATTCTGACAACTATTTCTCCAAGATTCACAAACTTAATGTTGCCTTTGAATTGTCTCTCTCCCAATCAGTGATCAAATTCGGACAAATTCAAATAATTCTACTTGTTCTCCTATTACCACACTCCTTGGCCAATCCAATAGCTTCCAGAAAGTGTTCTGACCACCCCTTTTTTTTCTCTAATTCATTCTCTGTATCATTTGCAGCCCTACTTTTAACAATTTGGATAGACTGAATCAATCTTTTTCTTCAAAAAAAAAATCTAAGACTTCTTATAACCCAATGGATGACATGGTACAATCACATTTATACAAGTGAACCTGTCGTTGAAAGAGTACTCCTCTAAAGAGCCAAATTTCCCATTTCAAACAAAATATTTTAAAAATATGCTTGCCAACAATTTAACTTTTTAAGTATTAGCATGTAGACTCCTAAAGTACAATAAATACTTTCAAATGAAATAAACAAGATACATAAAAACCCAAAACCCAAAACCAACACTTTACCTCTCTCTCAGCTTCTTTCAAGATCGCTTCTTTCTCCTTCACTCGCTGCACAAACATCTGTTTCATCTCCTCTTCTTTTCTTTGACGTTCACCATAAAATTCATGTCTTTTGATTTCATAGGCCTCCTGAAGACTAATGATGCAATTATTGCAATGCATTGTTAGGTAAAAATGAAAATGCAAACACATAAGCAAGCTCTATAATCAGTCTCCTGAATTTACACCTTCCATCAGAGCAACCCAACACAGAGAACTGTCTATTTTGTGAAACTGATGAACCAGGATGCTAGCTAATAAATAGTAGGTTTCACATAATTCCGTATCATTTAACACAATTTGAAATTCTCTGAGGTACAATTCTATTGAAATTCTTAGCGAATTAAGAGTGAGCCTAAGGACTCTCTATATAAGACAGACTTTCTTATTTGCAAAGGTTCAATGCTATCTGATTCTCTTCAAAATCCTTTAATTCTTCAGTTCTAAAAGACAAATGAAATCAATTATCCTCTTGTGGCAAGATTTCCATTTGTCAAACTAGCAACATCTATTTAAATTATTTCCATAATGTGGCACTTTACATTTTAAAATGAAGTATTAGAGATAGTCTCAACATCTGCATGATTGCTCTATCAATTAACAGAAAATTCTTTGTTTGTGGTAATTTTTTTTAAATCAGGTATCACTTCATATATTCAAAGTGTGCCAGGTGCTAACAGGCAATATACACATAATAATGCCACAGGGGCAGCTAGATGGCACAATGGCGAGAGCAAAGGTCCTGGAGATAAAGGACCTGAATTCAAATTTGAGCACAGATACTTAACACTACTGTGTGACCCTGGGAACATCGCTTAACTCCAGTTGCCTCACTAAAATAACATAATAATAAATAATACATGCTTTGTAAGAGCAACTTATTTTCAAATAAACTTTCACATAAAGCATCTATCTCCCTTTGATCCTGACAATGCCCAAGGAACACACATTTGATATTAGAGTTAATCAATTGAGGCTCATCATGGCCAACTTACCCAAGACTGTATTCATAAACGTCAAGACATATTTTTCCTCAAACATAAAGGCAACAGATATTAAGGATCTCAAACTGTTGAGTCATTTCAGTTTGCGTCCAACTCACTGTAACCCATTTGGGGTTTTCTTGGCAAAGATACAGGGCTGTTTTGCCATTTCCTTCTGCAGTTCATTTTTACAGATGAGGAACTGAGGCAGAAAGTGTTAAGTGATTTGTCCAGGGTGTCACAGCTAATGTATGTATGAAGCCAAATTTGAATTCAGATCTTCTCGAGTCCAAGACTAGAACTATCACATTCTGCCACATAGCTGCCTCAAGATCTCAGACTATATATGGTCCAAAACAGAGCTTGTAATCATTCTTCTCACAATGTCCCTTCTTTCTATCATCTTGTCGATTCTATTTCTGAAATCTTTCTCATCTGTTCCTTTTCTTCCACTAAGACATCAAATTAATTCAGGTCCTTATCATTTCTCATCTGGCCTACTGCAATAATCTCCTAATTTCTCTTTCTCTCCCAATCTCTAATCATTCTCTGCACAACTGACAGATGATATTAAAGCACACATCTAAATATATCCTTCCTGTTCAAGTGGTTCTAGTGACAAAGTTGTTTCTAGGATAAAACAAACTCTCCTAATAGCCTCTGAAGCCCTTTACATTTGAGTTCCAGAACTCTTTTCCAGATTATTGTACATTATTCTCATTATGCATTGTTTCCAACCAATTTATCCCATTCATGTGGAATGTCATCACATTTATATAATACTTTAGCTGAAAATCAAAATTAAAAGGACTTTCAGATCATGGAAACAGCAAAATTGAATCAAAAATTTTCTCTGATTCTTCCAATCTCTCAAACTTCCCCAAAATAGAAATCATGCACCAAAAACAACGCAACTTTGGCTGTCTTTGTAGTCTAGGACACCCAGAAACCACAAGAATGCTAATAAATAAATAATCCAGGAACTAATGCTCATTGACCCCAAGCTCACTTAGCACCCCTCCCCTACTCCTATTATCACCTCTTAACAGTGCTGCACACAACACACTTACAACAAAACCCAACCCAAATTTTAGTCACCCATTCTTTCTTCAAGTGCTATAGAAACCCCAACTCCAGTTTGCAGAACTTTACAGAATATGACAACCACTGGCTGCAATCTCATAATCCCAGCACTACCAGTGATGGGGAAGACAACCTGATGGCACCAGCAAGGCAGCTTTCTGAACTGTCAGACTAGAGAACTAATGAACAAAGTAAGTGGGACAGTTCATCATGCGTGGGGCACAGTAGGGAATGGGGCAATGTGCATGACTGTAGTATGCTACTAGGCCTGAGGTAAAGAGCACCAACATTCAGATAGGGCCAGTTCTGATCATCTAAAAATCACCTGGGCACTGGTAAGTTACCTGGGCTGATAAACCATGAACAATATAGGAAGAGGCCGAGACTCTTTGAGCTCCAACCCCACAATTACAAGGGACAGTCTGAAAGTGAATAGGGGAATATCAGTGAGAAAAAATTACCAAAGATCTCAGGAAGAATCAAACTCAAAAACTTTCAATATAAGCAGATAAATTCACCAGAAAAACAGTATAACAAAAGAAGGAAATATGCCTTCCAGATCTAGTAAACAAGTTTAGGCCAATTCCAACTCCCTCTATCTGGGGATAAGATGAGTAGACTTTTCAAGTACAAAATCCCCCAGATTATACCCATTGTAAAATCTCTACCTCCCTTCACAGACCATCCCTCTTTGCTCATGAAGGAAGTATGAAGGAAGGTATCCTCTCCTACCACCAAAACAAGGCCTCCTTCTTTCTCTCCTTTTTCAGTCCTTTTCTCCGTCATCCTCAGCTATTCTCCTATAGACATATGCATGATAAATACAGAGAAGTACAGAAACATTGATATAGAGTAAAATAAACAAGATATATATAGCAACTACAGGAATGCAAATGGAAAGAACTAAACATCAAAAAAAAATAATATAATACAATTATAAAGATCAAGCAAGATTCAAAAGAAAAGATGTTCAAACCACTCTGTCATAGAAATAGAAAATCTACATGTATTACTAATTACATACTTTCTGTTTTTAAGTGTATTGATCATTTGCACTGATTTTCTTCCTCTTTAAAAATTACCATTTGTAATATGGAATATTTCTCCAGGAAGGGACAGGAAAGGGATACTTAGGATAAATATGGTAACTTAGGAAGCAAAAGAGATAAATTTTTAAAACATTTTAATTACAGCTCATTCATCTCTAAAAAACAGAGGAACCTATTACTCCTCCCTATACAGTCTTAAATTATAAATAATTCAACTAGACTCCATTTGATGGCTCCTACTCTTATTTTTGTTACTACCTCTGAAACTTAACACAGTGTTAATGTAGATGCTGAGAGATTTGTTAAATTTTATGAACACTTTTAAGAAGTTGAGATATCTATTTTCTAAGCCCATTGAAAATATAAACATCAAATTAGAACAAGGAACAGGGCTGCTAAAGTCAGACACAATGACAGAGGAAGAAAGTGAGCAGTCTCCTAGAAAAGAGGCACAGAAATTCAGAAAGTATAACAATGAGGCATTAACAGTAAGGAAACGATTTAAAGATCTTTACAATATAACTCAAGCCTATTTTATTAGGCTATTAAGACTTATCAGACTAACAATTAACACGTTACTCCCTTTTATAAAGTCTATGACCCAGACAAACTGGCATGCTTGCTATTCCTTCTATAAGACATTCTATTTCCCATCTCTATCTTTATATAGTCTACCTATTGCATTTAGAATGCATTTCCTCCTCATCTTCACTTTTTAACACTTAGCTTATGAGGTTAACATCTTAAAGCCAGCTAAAGTATCACTTCCGACAAAAGATCTTTGCTGATTTAGAGAAGGTTTCTGCTCTTTCTCTTCCTTAAAGAAAGATGACTTGTAGTCAGGAAGACATGGGTTTATTTACTACCTAAAACAAGTCATTCAACCTCTCCATGCCTCGGTTTTCTCATCTGCAAAATGAGGGAGTTGGATTTAGTCCTCTAAAGCCTCTTCAGTTCTAATGAATGGCCCTATAAAATCTCCTTGTGTGTGTGTGTGTGTGTGTGTGTGTGTGTGTGTGTGTGTGTATAAAGTATATATACAGATACATACACATATCTATATATACATATATGTGTATATGTTATAGTATATGTTTAATGTATGTGTCTGTTGACCTTCATTCTAGAAGAGGATCAAAATAAACGTTAGAGTCAAATTATAGTGTATTTAACTGGTGAGTGAAATCAATACAAGTTCAGAATGCTCTATCACAGGTCAGACATAAGTAGTCTTTGTGAGCTTCTGCAGTAGCTTCTCTAAATTTGCAAATCTTATTTCTTTTAAATTACTTCAATTCTGCTTTGTTCATACAATTCAATGCCTTCTTTAATGTGGGCACACCATACTGGGTAGTCCTGTACCAGTGTCTCCTATGTAATGCAATTAATTTCAAAGTTCATGAGACCTTCAGAGTGTCCTTGTATTGCTTTTTGTGAGTACTTGCCCTGTGTGAATTCACTATAAAAGTCTTTTAGGCAAGGATACTTTTAGCATTCTGCACATGTGTGTATATTTTTCTTATACACACACACACACACACACACACACACACACACACACACACTTTGTATATATTTATGTGTGTATATATACACAATTTGCATAAATTTTGTTCCTACTCATAAATACATATAGATTTCCCTGACAGAATCAATAAATCAATCTGTAAATATTAATTAAATAACCATTAGGTGCCAGCATTGTATTTGAGAGAAGTAACTGTTTCATTTTGATTTTGTATCCCCAAGGCCTAGAACATTGACCTGACACATTAGATGATTAATAAATGTTCATCAAATTGTCAGACTTTAACAATTTTGTGGAGCTGATTTTTTAAAAATTCCTTAATATGCACAATGGCTCACTAAGCAAAGAGAAGGATAAATTCAAAAATGAAAGTGATAGAAAACCAAAAGATTATCAATAAATATTTTAATTTAAACACTGATTGATTCACTCCTGCATAGCATAGTTAGTGTTCAAAATGGTAATTCTGAGCCAATAGAGAAATGGACTTGAGATTAGAAAGATTTGGGTTCAAATTCTGACATTCTAGCTGTGCAATTATGAACAACTCCCCTCACTTCTCAGTGTCCTAAGTAATCCTCAGATCCTCAATTACATAAGAGTTGATGGTTTGAGTTAGTAGCAGGAGCTTCCTTATAAGAAATTCCTTATACTGATGCTATCAGAAGTTTGATCAAAAAGATAGTAAGTGTATTCTAAGGAAACAAGGATACTGACATATTTAGTTTTGTTAAAAATGCTTTATCTATTTTAAAAGATTTTTGATAAAAACAAACACTATTTCAATCCCTAGAAAACTTAACTTTCTATAGTGACTGATTCCCCCCCATGGAATAATCATAGCTACAATTTTATTGTCATGATTAAGCCAAGACTTCAAAAAGTAAGCAGAGAGGTAAAATTATTTAAAGCTGAGCATTAACGATCCCAAAACTTCACAGGAAACAATTCTAAAGTAGAAAGTATAATGAATGGTGCAAAAATATCAGTTAGCCCCCTAGGGTGACAGATTGCTTTTAGGATTTAGTGGAGACTTTGGCTTAAATCTGAAATAATTAAATGTACAATCTGGGCATTTCTTTTACATAATATAAATAAAATTATGCTCAATTAATTAAGAATGCGACATTCTAATGCGCATTCTTAATTAATTGAGCATAATTTTATTTATTTAGGTCTCATGATCTGCATGCTAGGAGATTAAGATGTCAAATTTGAACAACAATTCATTAATGAATACTATCTGTATTAAAGAGTTTCGAAAACTTGAACAAATGAATGAGCTTCCTCATCTATAAAATTCAATTCAATAAAAATTTATTAAGCACCTATCAGGTGCCAAGAAAACTGTATTTATGGTCTCTGAGCCATTAAACTAAGTCACATTTACATAAATTTAATAAGTTTTGTGTGTGTGTGAGAGAAAGAGAGAGAGAAAAAGAGAGAAAGGGAGGGAGGAAGGGAGGGAGGGAGAGGGAGGAATCTCATTTGACTTCCACAATAATCTTTTGAGGAAGTGCTATTTTTCCCTCTTTAAGAAATTAGGAATTTCTAATGAGTGATGTGCCCAGGACTCAATGGATTGTTAAGTAAAAAGGACTTCCCTGACTCCAAGTTCATGCCTCAATATATCATGTCAATAATTCTGTCATTCCATGAATTATATTTATGCATATATTATACATTTATGTATACATGTCATCTCCCCAATAAAATTTAAGTCCTTTGTAAAACTCCAAGGGTTTTGTAATGTCAGATAGTATTATTATTTTAAACAAGAAAATGCATAATCTGAAAATTCTAAAAGATTATAAATCTACTGGAAATTGAAAAGAAAGCTACTCAAATATTATTTAATTTTTTAAAAGATAAAATACAAAAGAGTAATTAATATTACTGACCCTCATTATGCATGATTAGCTTTATTACATCAAATCTGACTGAAAAAAGTTCAATATTTTTGTTTTTCTTTACTTATAAGTTTCAGGTTTAATTTATGATGAACATTAAATTTATGTTGCTACTTTTCCTAAATTAACAAAATTTACAAAAAACAAAATTACAAAAAAAAAAACCCCACAAAATTACTAATTCTGTTACGTTTCATTTTTCTCTAGGTAAATTATATATGTGTGTGTGTGTGTGTGTGTATATGTATATATATCCTCATGACATATCATGTTCTTATCATGACTCCACTATCAGACCATCTCTACCCCATCTGAAACTTGGATTCTACTTCTTGTTCCCCCCAATTCTGACGGGCAAATCCATTTCTTTGTTTGGAAGCAGAACTCTTACACCACTGCTACTTCCCATAGTCTCTTCTTCAATGTGGTGCTATACTCCTTTATATGTTTACCATTCCCATTAGATACATAGTAGCTTAACAAAGGCTCTTTTTTCCTCTCTCCTTTTCCCTTTCTTCCTCATTTCTATGAGGTGCCGCAAGAAAAAAAAAAAAAAAAAAAAAAAAACCATGCAGTTTAAAAAAAAAACTGCAAAAAAAAAAAAAAAATCCCAGTTTTAAGTAGTTTAATAATCAATGGAATTGAATGATTTAAAAAGCTCCCCCAAACAATTCCATATTTAAAATAGAACAAAATATTTTAAAATCTTCAATGAAAGACTTCATGTAGTTTTGTATATTACTCAGAAACACATTTACAAAGAATTTATCCCATGATTTTATATCTTTTCCAAATACAGATTCATTTTTGAGACTCAAATATCAATCTCCTTGCCAATATCTTTTCTTTTTAAACATTAATTCAATATCACATTCAAATGTCTTTGCTTCTGTTGTATTCATGTACAACACATATTGATTGATCTTATTTTCAAGACATGTCAAGAAAAAAAAGTGAAGACAAACTGAAAAAATGACATTGCAACTAGATAGGATAGTGGATAAAGTGCTGGTCCTGGAATCAAGAGGATCTGATTTCAAATCTGGCCTTAGATATTTACTAGCTGCCTCAGTTCCACATTTATAAAATGAGCTAGAAAAGGAAATGGCAAATTATTCTAGTATCTTTGCCAAGAAAATCACAAATGGGATCATGGAGATTAAACATGACTGAAATGATTCAACAACAGATACTAAATGTCTGCTGAATTGAGTTCTTATTTTTACAGTGCCTATTTTCCTCTTAATTTAAATACTTGCCAATTTATATTTCTGTACTTTTCATTTTTTCATATGTGATTTTTATTCATTTTATGAGCTACTTCACTTTCTCTTTTTCAGCAATTTCCATTTAATTTCTTTGCAATAATAATTTCCTAAAGTCTTTATGGCTATATGGTTCCCAAGTTCTCTTATAATCATAAATGTTCATCTCAACTGATATTAATTCTTCTCTTTTACTCCCTCCCACTTCTCTCACGTAAACTATTTTTGCAACTTTTTCCTCAAATTTGCATGCATTTATGTCACTTTCCTCCAACCCTTTTTATTTCATAGATCAAAAAACTTAACATCTTTGTCCTTCAGTCCTTCAAATGTCTATTTTATATAATTATTTCTCTTATACTATTCAATTTAACATTGAGTATCTACTATGTATGAAGCATAATGCTAGATGAAAAAATGTATTAGTTCTATGCTTGGGTTCCCCCCCCCAAAAAAAAATACCTCCTTATAGTACTTTTCTATCTTTCCTTTGTAAGTCTTCTGATCTCACCATCTTTTCAGATTTCTTTCTATAAATCTTTTGACTAGGAAAACGGAAATGTAAATAATTCATATTCTTTTGATGGCTATTCCACTAAAGTTACATGAAGCTAGGCAACAATTCCATATTTATTCTATTTAAATCACCTTTTTTCAGAGGCAGCTAGATATTCAATTCAAACATTTACTTATAGTAAACCATAATTTCACAATCTCTACATTCAGTTGTGAGACCTTATATATGGGGCCACAAACCACAGTTTAAGAAGCTGGGATATATAGCTATATGATATACAAGATTTTATTCACATTAAACAGATGAAGCATCTAGCTGGGAGAAATCACATCTCAATGTTAAGAAAGGGCAAATATTTATATTTAACTAAACTTAAAATTTAACTAACTTAAAATACTTATATTTAACTAAACCCATTTTCTAGTTCTAATATTTTAGGATCATGCATTTAGAGCTGGAAAGAATTCTAGAAGCCATTATCTAATATAATCCCCTCTTTTTAAAGAACTGAACTGGGGTCCAGAAGGCTTAACTCAATTGCCCAAAGTCAAACAGTCAGTAAAAAACCTGGGTATTTTAACCCATATCCTTTGATTCCAAACTCAATGTCTTTTCTACTGTAAAATACAATCTTATAAGTTTTCCACTACTAAATCTATTTTTCTGTCTTCCCACCTTACTTCCTATATTTGCATTTCTCAATATTCTGTGTAGGGATAGTTTGTAAAGTGAAAAGAATACTGGAATTAGAGTCAAGAGACCTTGGTTTTAGTCTCACATTTGACTTTCACTAGATAGACAACCTTCAACAACTTAGAATGCATCTGGATTTTATTCTCCTTTTATATAAAACCAGAGTTAAACTAGATATTTTTATAAGGTATACAACCACTATAAATTTGTTTCCTTTCATCTTTTCTCTTCCTCTAACGTATCAAAATGCTTTCTTTACCTTGTGTTTTTGTTTTTTCTTTGTTTTATTTACTATTAACATTCAGATAATATACTGATGTTTCATTTTTAAAATGGTGGTAGGGGGGAAAAAAGAGGGGCAAGACCAATTGCAAAAAGGGACAGACAAAAGGAAATAAAAACCAAGAAAATAACAAATGAGGTAGAGCTCAAAAAAGAAATCTAGGAGATAAGGTCTACAAAAAAAGCTCCTCTGTATGAGATATTAAACTACTAGTAAAAATATCTCTTGATGCCTTTTGCTCCAAAATGTGAATGTGTGAGAGTGTGAGAACGAGACAGACAGAAAAACAGAGGCATTTCTTTAACTTTAATAGGCCTTATTTTTTCCTATTTTCACTTAAGCTATGTACTAAACCTAAAAATTTGATGAGGAAAGTCTTAAATGGAATCAATATTCCTTATAAAAATTGTCAACTTTAAAAATACATAAAGTTGGATTATACTGTAAGCCTATTCAATTTCACAACTGTAACTAAGGGAATTTTTTTTGTAAGCCTGACTTGGATTAAAACTCCAAAGTATATTCCCATTTAAGAAGCTGTGCTATGTTATTCTTATTCTTATCATACCCACCATATGTTAGGATGTTTCCAAGAGAAAAACACATCTGAAGGTCCATTTTTGGATTCCAGGAATGTCACACTTAGCTCAGGGACTGGCAGCAGAACCAAGGATTCCACATATCTCCCTTTCCATTGTGATCACCTGTGGCTTCTGACTAGTTTTCTAGCCTCTGCTTAGTCTACTGCAGATCAAGTACAGTCTCTCAGCTTCTCTGTTCTTCCTGTCCCAGAAACAATCCCACAAATCTCTGGATGTTTTCTAAGGATTTTAATAACAAAGGGAAAGCAGATAGGTGGTTTTTAAAAAATCCATTAACCTATTGCTTTAAAGTTTTAAGTGTTTTTCTTACAACGATCCTGTAAGCAGCTAGTGAAAGTATTATTATTAACATTTCTATTTTACAGATGATAATAGTGGCTGAGCAATGTTTTTTTACCTTGCTCAGGGTCACACAGCAAAGAACATCCGTTAAGAATTGGAACTCATGTTTCATGCCTCAATTCTGGTGCACCATTCTCAGTTCTGATGGTTGTCAAAATAAAAAATCTAGCATTCAAGTGAGTAAGTAGAACCAAGTCTCATCTTTCAAACTACTTCCACTTGTAATTTAAGCTTCACTTTTGTTCATGAAAACCTTGTTCAATCCCTGTATTAACCTGCAGTTTATGTTCTTGGTTCCCCTAAACAAAGATGGCTTCTTCCCTTCCAAGTATGCTTGTCCCATTTTTTTTTTCCACTTAAAATTTCATAGGGAAAGATTAAGTTCAGGTAGATAAAAAGGTTGTCTTCTCTTATACCACATACTTTACTTCAGTAAAATTTAAACTATATGTTAGAGTGAAGCCCAGATCTGTGTTTCTTCTATTTCTTTGATGAAGAATAAAGACTGGCTTGTGATTCTATGCAAGGAGCAGAGGATATGGTTGAAGGGTGCCCTGTTGGGGTGGAAGAGATTGGGAACTGAGACTGGTTTCAAAGACACTGTCAATGAGATTGTAAAAGGAAGACAACGGGAGTTGGGGGGAGAGGGGTGGAATAGCTTCTATTCTTTTTCACATTTTACTTTCCCAAGGAAAACTGGGTGAGGACTAGAGGACATTCAAGAATATTAGGAGGGAAAAATCATAAATTGTAGTAGGAAAGAAAGCTACCATTTGTGCATTAAGGATACAGTATTGAATCAAAATTTCAGGAGAAATTGGTAAGACTACCAGTTTTTCAAAGGCAAAAAGTAGAAAATATTTTGTCCCTCCCTTAAATTTTATAGCCAATAAAGGTACTTAACTAAACCATTAATATGAACATTGCTTTTTAAGTTGACAGACACAAAATGTTTTCTTATTTGAATGCCAGAATCTACCTAAAAACATTAACTTTTCTATAAATATGGAAACAAAGCAGAAGATGAGTTGCAATAACTAGATCCCTTGGGCAGGTTGTGTCTGAATATATAAGTCTAGGATATCTCTGCTGTCACATAGTTCCATGTTAGGTTTGCCAAGCCATTGGTAACTGATCATTTGATCTATCTTGAAATGTAACCTAGTCAAATGCAGGCCAACCAACAAAGCCACTTCTTTTCCCAATCTTAAGAAGGTAAATGAAAGATTTAATTTAAAAAGTGACAGACACCTGCTGTGAATTGTGTAGCTACATAATTTACAGAAGAATATTTTAATATCACGACATCATAAATGGAGTCAGTGTATGTGATTGAGAAATATAATCAAGAAGGGATTTTTAAGAAGCCTTGTTCTGCCATAAAACATCATTGACACATCATCTATTAAAATGAAAGTTTCAGATAAATTTTAAAAATCCTTAACTAAAAATTCAGACAATCCATTATTAATAAGATTACAAAATCAAACTGATTTAAGGTTCAACATACTAGCCTAATTGTAAGGGGTGGAAAAAAAAAAAAGGTTCAACATACTACTTTTCTGTGCTTCTCCTTGTAAAAAGCCAAGATATAATCAAAATATAGGTTAGCAAGTTGGAGAAGGAAGAGCCCAAATAATTTTACAAATTAAAAAAAAAAAGCTATTAGGAATAAGCATAGCTGAAGAATTCTAGATAATTTTCTGGAAAGTTTTATCAAGTTAAATTTAGTCAGAATTAAACATTTGTATAAGCCCTGAAATATTAGGGTTTAAAGTTAAAATTATTTCAACAACAACAACAAAAAAATGTTAGAAATGTAACATCAAGTGACATAGTCTTACAATTTATTCCCAGGCAATTTTTCAACAGAATACTTGTTCTTGTATGTTTTTTAAAAATGAACTTTAAACCACTTTCCTATGAACATATGTATATAAAGGTGAGAGATTGGACTTGTTTTTTCATTACTATAATGGCAATTAGTATAAGGATAAGCAAATTCCCTTTACCAATGTAGATTGGCAATTTTTAGCCTGAAAAATTCACCAAAAGCAATGAGAGACTTGGGTGATTTGCTCAGTTACATAGCCTTATGAATCAGATGCAAGATTCTGAAACAATGTCCATTCCAAGCTTGGAGGCCAGTCCTCTAATGACTATACCATGTTGCCTCAATAAAAAAAAAAGATAAAGAAACAAATGTTTTGAACTAGAACTATAATTCCATTAATATAAGATGTTCCCAATAAAGAAGCATCCTAATTCTGTCTACTAATACATAAAAACAACGACTCTACAACTTAAGTCTTTGTAAATTAAAAGTTTATAACAGGGCACACAGAGTTTAAATGACCTATATCCATGGCCACACAACTAGAAATAGTACTTGAATCTAAGTCAATTTTTACTTCAAAGCTAGCACTCTATCCCCTAAACCACACTGATAATTGCCTCTCCCATATATCCCTTGATAAAGTCTCTTAAATTTTTCCTTTAGTATTACAATGCAATGTCTATTCTTTCTCATGTAAAATAATGTCCAACTTACCTGACAGGTTTGTTTTCTGGACTTACATCTTTAAAACCCATTTCCTCCAGTTTGCATCGCCTATAAAGTTCATAATGTCGAGTATGGGTTTGTTCTCTTAGGTCCTCCATATTTGTGCAAATAAGCATTTCACGGAGCTTTACAAAATCACAATGATTTTCATTTTCCACTAATCAAAAAAAGGATAGTAGGAAAAAGAAAAAGGAAAAAAGTAGGAAAAAGTAGGGAGAAAAAAGTAGTTTAAACATTTGAAATAAAATAAAGTTTGATAATCATTTACAATAAGCATTACTTGATCAAAAAACTGGATCCAAATTCCATTTTACTAAGATAAATTTCTAAATTAATAATAGCTACTAATAAATGAAAATGCATCTTATTGAAAATTATACTATGAATAAATCATACTCAAAAACATTCATTCAAATAACTGTTCATATTCATCATATTCACCTTGAACAATGCCCCATGGGTACTGACGAGCTTTCACCATCTTATTTCCAAGTTTGACCTCTTCCATACTGCCCACAACAGCAAATGGCAAATGTCCCTAGAAAAAGTCTGTTATGAGTTTCACATTTATATGTCAATGTGGAAACAGACACACTAAAGTTTCCAAGTATTTGATTAAAAAGAATATAATTAAATTATTTGAAACAATATTCTATTTTGGACTATGTCTTAAATTTCTAAAACTAGGTTTCACAGCTCATGATTTTACCCTCATTAATAATCCAAAATACTATTAATAATAAATATATACACAAAATTCAAATTCACCAAACATTTATTAAATGCTTATTATGGGTCAAGGCATGTGAAGATTCAATGTCAAATACAAAAATATTCCTTGCCCTAAAGTAGGCTGGGGAACTCATAAGGCCTGCAAAATCATTTGCATAATTAACTACAGGTGATGAGTTGAAAACTAGGTAGAACAACCTCCCACTGCTTGAGTTCCATAAGTTCATAATTTTGTATGGCCCACTAGAAATTTTCAAAATTCCCTTGGCAGGAAAAAAGGTTCCTCACCACCTACCCTAAAGGAACTCAATATTTTATTCCCAGCTAATATTAATTTAGAACTGGTATAACAGCCCCTAAAACAAATTCAGCTTTAGATCTTAATTAAGTAGAGAAGGCTATTGTGAAGATAAGTAAGTTATTTTGCCACCATATAAACGTCAGTCATTATTGACTTTGGCACTGCTGACATATTCACCAAAAAACTCAAAAAGCTAGATTAGATCAAAATCAAGTTGATACATAACTGGTTAAAGGTATATTCTGAAAGAATAGTCAACAATGAATCATGATAGGGATTGGAGAAGCAAAAGTACAGTAAATGCTGCATATGCTAGTTGAGTTCTACAAGAGTTGATCCTAAAGTCTTTAATCAAATTAATCAATTAAAAATGCATTCACTGGATATCTATTAGACACAAAGCATAGTGACCATCTTGTGTGCAATGTAATGAGTAAAAAATATATTACCTTATTGGGAAACATATTTAGCTCATTAGAAGATAAGGCCTAAGGGGTAGTTAGTTGACTCAGTAGATAGAGCACTAATTTTGGAGTCAGGAGGCACTGAGTTCAAATCCTGCCTCCAATATTTGATATATATTAGCTATGCAACCCTGAACAAGTCACTTAACCCCATTTACCTTGCCAAAAAAAAAAAAAAATTAGGGTCTACAAACAGAAGTGTACTGGTAAATATTTAATGTGTCTAAGTCTTTCCGAGAACTCCATATACATGCAACAGATTTTAAAGTTTAACCTGGATTATGAACTTTACTCCACCATTGTAAGTAAAGACAATCAACAAAATAAACCCTGATTTTTATGGTATGCCAATTTGTGATGTGTAAGTACTCACAAATTTAACAATCAATTCACAAATTAGTTTGTTCTGCCTTCAGCACACTTCTGCCTATAAACCAGAAAGACAGTAAAGCAAGCTAGCATATTATAAAGGGTCAAGTGAGTTACAGACAATAAGTGCTAAAAAAGAAGGGAAAAGAAGAAGAAAAAATAAAGTAATCAAGCTCCATAGATTGAGACATTTAAGATTTGGATTAGGATTTGAAAAACACCTACGATTTCCATAGGTTTTAAGGAGACTATTTGTCTCTAAAATAAAATACATTCTTTGAAGGAAAACAGTGTTTTAAAAGAAACCATTTAGTTTCAAGTTGTGAATAATAGAATCCCAGAAGTGCTCTCCACGAAAGATGATGGCTCCATCAGCAGTTTCTTTTTTGAGAATTTTCACAGAAATGTCACCCTTGAAACCAAATTTGTAACAACAAAAAAAGGGAAGAGGGGTTAACATAAGCTTCCAACAGCTGGAAAAGCAAATATAACTATCATGGAAATAGGTAATACAATGGCATACAGCTTTTGGGCAGATAGAAGAACAACATAATGAATGATTGATGTTGATAAAAGCTGTCCATTTCCTAGTATGTATTGCTGTGGTGTTGTGACCTCAGAGAACACTGATATGACAACCCAGGTGATCTGACTTGGAATTCCATTCCCTTTCCATGAAATGTCTACCAGAATTGTTACACAACTAATCAATGCTTAAACAGGTGCTTTTTAAGTATCAAGGTTGTATGGGGACATACTTGGTTTTAAGAAGATTAGATGTTACTGGACATCTCCTCCACAAGCATCTATCTATACTACTGGATAAAATTACCTCATGTCACCATGGGTTCTGAGTGCTTATTAGCAATGGCTGTATTTCAAGATACATTTAAATCACATGGGGAGAAACAGGAAGCCAAGAAGTTAGTAAGTGAGAACGTATCAACTGATATCTCCAATGACCTGGAGTTTCAGAGCACCATAGATCTCTTATGTGATCATCAAGAACAAGATGGACTTCCTCTATCTATAGGCTATAGGATATGCCCAATAAAAGAAGTTAGTCTGGCAGGAGTAAGTGTGAGAAAGGAACATCATCAAGAAAGTGACTTCCCTGGAAAGTGAAGTAAAAGATGAAACAGTAAAGACAATAAAGGCCTGTTCATCAACCATTCTATTGAACCAGAAGGTTTCAGG
This sequence comes from Antechinus flavipes, assembly GCF_016432865.1. Taxonomy (NCBI): domain Eukaryota; kingdom Metazoa; phylum Chordata; class Mammalia; order Dasyuromorphia; family Dasyuridae; genus Antechinus; species Antechinus flavipes. The sequence continues at coordinate 174,017,321 of NC_067400.1, read as the reverse complement.
CTGCTCCTAAGTCATCTTGTATAAGACAAACTTATAATAAACCAAAAAAAAAAAAAAAAAAAAAAAAAAAAAAAAAAGAAGTACTATAAATATGTGTACATATATTTGTTAGAGTAAATATTTTACATTTATACACATATGTTCTATTTTTATTGAAGATAGAGGAAAAGAACTAAGGCAACTCAAAGATCCCTTCCAACTTTATGAAGGAATCAGTTTAAATTTTAATTAGACATTTAATTGTTTAATCAGACATTAAAAAGTCATGTCTTTAAACTGACTTTAAATGAAACATTCTAGAATGCTTTGACAAAGAAAGTTTAACCACACCTTCATTTAAAAAAAAAAAAATCAAGCTATATTTCTAGGATAAGAAATAAAAGTTTGTAAAAGTAAAATTCCTTCCCGCTCAGAAGGAGCTTGAAAAATAAGAACAGGAAGAAATCATTCTGAAGAATTTAAATCAGTGGAGCAATTTTCCCTGATCAACCAAATAAAACACCCATATCATATTTTTCTAATTCAATGTATTTAAAATTTACAGCTGAAAGAAACTAAAATCAAAGTATATTAGTGGTTGATAATATACTCAATATTCATTCAAATATTAATATATTCAATATTCAAATATTCAAGCTCTTACATTCATTGAGGAGTTAATTTGAGAAATAGTTTCATCATCTGTTGGAAATTGGTATATTTGGACTCCGTTGCTGACCAATTCACTCATCAGTTTGATCTTAAACTTCTGTAATTCAGTTTTAGATATTGTATCTGCTTTGGCAATCACAGGTATGATATTTACCTAATATTTGGTTAAAAAAAGACAAAGATTATTTTTATGTTTTTTAATATAAAAGCTTTCAAAATTAAATCTTACCATAAATGTCTATGATCATGATATAATAATCATGAGACTCTATGTTTACAGCAAATTATTTATGCATCACACAAACTACAGATGTTTACCTTGCAAATAACAGGAAAAAAAGACTTAGTACTCTTATAAAATTTATCCCACTGCTCTCATAAACTTTATTCTATTTTTATCAGTCTAGTTTAGTGTCCAGTCTTTTCTTCCTTGACTTCTACTTCAACAAGTTCAGATAACAATATACATAATTGTTGAAATTTTATGGATTATTTGAATAATTAGTCAAAACAAATTATTTGAACTTTTAATAACTTTGCTGAGAAAACAAAGCCATCTCTTAAGAATCAATGAAAATTTGCCTCTGCTCCCCTCCAATCCCACCACCAAGGCATTATCTCCCCACATGATATTCCCCCATGGCCTTTTCCAATTAGATGTTAATTTATGTATATGTTGTATATTTAACATATATAGGACTGCTTGCCACCTTGGGGGGGGGGGGTGGAGGGAGGGAGAGGAAAAAAACGAAACATAAGCGAGTGCAAGGGATAATGTTGTAAAAAATTACCCTGGCATGGATTCTGTCAATACAAAGTTATTATTAAATAAAATAAAATTAAAAAAAAAAAAGCTAAAAAAAAATGTATATGTTGTATAGAATATAGTTGTAAAGGTATATAGTTATGCTAGGCCTCCCAAGAACATTCAAACTCTAAATGTTAAAAAACTTCTGAGGCCCAAATGAATAATGAATTGGACTAGTACAATTTCAAACTCTCTGATAGGTTAGTAATGGAAAAGATCCTTTGAGAATGAAGAAACATTTTGCTTATGTCTTTCACTCATTCAACTACACAGCAATTTTGACTGTTCACTTTTAGAAGTGACAGCTTTAAGCTGTTGCGTGAAGTGTTAACATTTACTGCACAAAGCACTAAAACAGTACTTAGAGCCTACTTTTTGTTTTCCTCACTTCTCCACCATCTTCCATTGACTCGCTATGCGATTTTTGTTAACTAAGTTAATTAAGTTTAATGGAACATTATAATGTTTTTCCAGGCTTAGTCAATAAAATTACATAAATATTCAATATGACATATCACAAAGGTCAAGTCACAAGGAGCAAGAAGAAGTTTTTCTTTTTTGGGTGATGTCAGTTTTTTTTTTTTTTTAAATAAGTGAACAACTGGGGCAGGTAGGTGGTGCAGCCAATAGAATGCCAGCCCTAAAAACAGGAGGACCCAAGTTTAAATCTGATCTTAGACATTGATACCAACTGTGTGTCACCCCAAATGCCTTGCCAAAAAAAGAAAAAGAAAAAAAAAGTGTGTGATCAAGTAGGGCTTTAAAGTCTTCTGATACTATTTTTTACTTTATTAAGATAGTTATCTTAGTCACTTTTTAAATTAATTTATCTATAATAGCTTAATTGCTAAAAGTACATTTAGATAATTTTAAAAATAGTATAGGAGGGTAAGTATTGGACACAAACAAAAAGAAAATTTCAAAACAAAGATTTTTTTAAAGGACATTTAATACTGAATAAAATTGTTGGAAAATTTATTTTTTCATCTATACTATTGGTTTCACAGTATCAAATGTGAATACAAAATCTACAAAATGAAATGCTAAATTATACCTTTTTTTTTGGCTGAGGCAATTGGGGTTAAGTGACTTGCCCAGGGTCACACAGCTAGAAAGTGGTAAGTGTCTGAGGCTAGATTTGAACTCAGTCCTCCTGACTTCAGGGTTGATGTTCTATCCGTGCGTCATGTAGCTGCCCCCCTAAATTATACTTTAAAAAAAATCTGACATCTCATCAAAAATTGGGACAGAAAATCATCAAGAATGATTAAAACTGAAAAGGCCTAAATGAGAAAAACTAGGGAAAATCTATAAATTGGAGGATGTTAGTACTAAGTTGCTTAAAGAACAACTAGCCCAGAAAAGACTTTCCATTAAGCTTCTTATTATGTGAGCAAATCAATTTAACTATGATCGATATGCTTACTTAATTATCTAATTAGTAATCTAGTCATAATTAGCAAATTGATTTCTGGTACCATTCTGCTTTTACTATTGTAAAAGAAATATTTTATATTTAATCTAGGTATTCCTCTTCAATTTTTGACAGTATTTTCCAAGTGATGTTTGGTATTTGCTATTTGTTCTTTATTCAGTTTACTACTAATCTACAGTGACTGCTGACTCTGCAAGATGGCTCAGTCATTTCTTACACCTTCCTCTTCTTCCTTCATTAACATAAAGCAGCTTAATGTTTCCTAGTAGTAATGTTTATATGTATATATGTTATACAACTCTTAATTGGGTGTGACATCTTTACTACTAAAGGGAGCAATGAGTAAGTTTTACTGAGATTCTGCTAAAACCATTAAAATATCACAAATATGGAATCTTTTTTTTTTTTTGTCACATCAATAAGTATGATGTTGTTAACAATCAACAGCCAAAGCATTTCTGCACGTTAATGAAATCTTAGAATCAAAGTTTACAACTTTTATTTTTTTTTAATTAAATTTTGTTATTTACAAAATATATGCATGGGTAATTTTTCAACATTGACGCTTGCCAAAACCTTTTGTTCCAAATTTTCCCCTCTTGGCTCCCTATCCCTCCTCCCCGAGATGGCAGGTAGTCCAATCTATATTAAATTCAATATATGTATACCATAGTTATACAGTTATCTTGCTGCACAAGAAAAATCGGATCAAGAAGAAAAAAAAAAAAACAGAAAAAACAAAATGCAAGCGAACAATAACAGAAAGTAAAAATACTACATTGTGGTCCACACTCAGTTCCCACAGTCCTCTCTCTGGGTGTAGATGGCTCTCTTCATCACTGAAGAACTGGAACTGGTTTGAATCATCTAGTTGTACAACTCTTATTTCAAAATTAGATTAATTTACATTACAACCACCCCTGCTTTCAGCATTCTCCTTCTCCCAGGAGCCATGATCATTACACATACTGAAACCTTCCTCTTCATATCATCACCAACATCAAGAAATATCACTTAAAAGCTCACTTAATGAATTTCCTCCTCTATCTCTTACTTAATAATGCCAAGAGGTGAATCTAGAGGCTTACAATAAGCACAATGCAATTAATTCATATTTCTTTCCATTCATAGGTGATTGAATCAATTGAAAGTAAAATCAATTAAAAAACAGACTTAACTTGGTAAAGGAATGTTTCTTGTCTATATCTCTCTTTATCAACCATTGAAAGTTAAACATTTATGAGTCTCTGGATAAGCCAACAAAGATAGCTAGGTTTTAGTAGAAAGAAGGCTGAATTTGGAGAAAGCAGAACTGGGTTTAGTTCCTGGCTGTACTCTTGTGTTTTGTTTTACCATAGAAAAATCACTTAAACTTCAGTTTCCTCATCTATAAAATGAGGAGACTATATTGTATGACTATAAGACCCTTCCTATCCCAAATTTATAATCCTTTGAGGTACGACCTATTCTACCTACCTCTCAGGTATATACCTGAAATAAGAAGGCATATAAAATGTTTTCTAAATCATAAAGCCTATTATGTCATTAATTATTGAAAGATATCAATATTTTCAAATATTGTAAAAGATATCCTAATATATTAATTAGGGGATATTAAGATATCAAAAATATTACAAATAATATTCCAATTATTGAATGAAAAATATGGAAAAATATACACTTACAAATGAGAATGATTTAGACATAATATATACATGCATTTGTTAGCAATGTATAAGATTGACTCCCACATTTTAAAAATAGGAAATGAGTAAAGTTGACTGCTTCCTAAATCATACCTTACTATCAAGGCTCTTCATGGTTAATAAATCAAGTGTCTTAAGGGAATGTCCCGTAGGTGAAATAAAATAAAGGCAGGCATGGATGCGAGAATCATGGTAGTTAAAGAGAGACCTTTTTATCTTCAGTTCTTCTTGGAGATAAGCCTCAAATTGAGCATCTATGTAATCAACTATTGGTTGATAGCTGGAAAAAAATAATAATATAATTATTCAAGTATTTTATACCATATATTCACATTCTAATAAGATATTTCAGTTTTGCTACAGCAAAAATGTATGCTAAATCAATAATTTTTGAAACAATTTTCTTCATATGCAGGATTAATGCAACTGATCCATTGGAAAGCAAATACTTTGAACCACTTCCAAAGGTGGTTATAGATGATCTTTATTCATATGTTCAGTAAGTCCTCATTGAGATGAAGGTTCATGTTTGCCAGATCACTGGCTCAAAGTGACTAAAGTAGTTGGCATATCACTGATGTACTTGAAGAATGGCTGCTCACAAGTGAAAATGTATTCACAAAACAAGAGTATTTTCTCTCCTTTTAAAAGCACATGCTTAAAAAAAAAAAGTATGCTTGAGGATATTGATACTTAATTTGCAATTTGAAGTTTTATACATGGAAAACATGTATTAGATGTTATCTATTCTTGTCTTCTTTCCTTTATACTATTCTTCCAAAGATGAAATTAACATGTTAAACAAAAACAACAAAAATTAATTTAAAGCAGCAAAAACCATTTCCATTGTAAATTTAAATACCTATCATCAGAGAACTTTTTGGTTAATCATTGATCTGCTCCCTGAGCAGTGAATTACTCATTTGCAAATATAAAACTATTAAAAATAAGTTAATGATTCATTTGAAAAGAAATTAAAACAATTCTAATCAACTCATTATGTATGACACTCATTCAAAATAACAGAACTACATAAAAGTGGAGCACAGTAGAAACAGATACACACACTCACACACAAATTAAAAAAAAAAAGACAAAGAAATGAAAAGACAATTCACTTTAAAAATTTTTTACTTACATAAAGATATAAAATAGGAACTCTTGTTCTAAATGTCCCTGGTAAAATTTTTATAAAATTTAACTTCCTTAAAAACTGTAAATATAATTTTTTAAAATAATTATTACATGAAAAAAGATATCCTTATGCCTACTCTTGGGACTTATTCCACAATAGAATCCTATTTATTAAAAAAAAAAAAAAAAAAAAAAAGAATCCTATTTATTTAGGGGATTCTGAATTGTTTTTAAATTTTTTTCAGAGAACTCCATATTGCTGGGAAGAAGTAAAACTAAAAAGTTAGGTTCTTCATTTGATTCTAATGTTTAGTATTTGTCTCTATCTTCCACAAAGTCCACATAAATTATTTAACACAAGATAAAATAATTAGAAAATTATTAAAATCTTATATGTAGTAACTTGTCTCAAAATGTTTTTTAAAAAATTTTTTACTCTAAAATCAATTTTCAAATTAAGAGGAAGAGTCACTTTTTCTTCATTCAAACATTTTATTAAGCATCTTCTAAAGTTCAGGGTTGGAGAAGACTCATCTTCCCGAGTTCAAATATGGCCCTAGATATTTACTAGTTATGTGACCCTCAGTAAATCACATAACTGTTTACTTCAGTTCTCTTATCTACATAATGATCTGGAAAAGTAAACAGTAAACCATTAATAGTATATTTGCTAAGAAAACTCCAAATGAGTCACAAAGAGTTGAAACCAATTAAAAACAACTAAAAGCTTAAGATAACTGTTCTAAAGTTCTTAAAACAGGAGAGGCTAAGAAGTGTATAAAAATAACAAGATACAAAATGTAATATGATAAAAACATAACACAGGCAAAGAATGTAACTACTATTGCCAAAAAGCATGCCATCATTCCACAAAGAGTTGTTTTAAAAGCCCAATACCTTAAATGATTAATATAATTTTAAATAAATATTATATCAACAAGGAAAAAACTAACCTCTCTTCTTTATTTATCTGGTCGCCAAATCCTACTGTATTGACAATAGTCAGTTTTAACCGAACACTGCTTTCTTGGAGCTCATATGTCTGTGCTTTAAGTCTTACATTTGGGTGAAAGTGTGAAGATTCAAGGTCATCAAAATTTGTATTAAACAATGTGTCAATCAAAGTTGATTTTCCAATTCCAGTTTCCCCTGAAATGAAAAGCAACTTCAAAAACACATCTGAGAAAACAAAAATCCAATGGTCACTTTAGGACTCCTAAACAAATGAAAGATTTAATAATAACAACTGATTAAAAAAATAGCTAATATTTATAAAGTACCAACTATGCAATACTGTGGTAAGCACATTTCATTTCAACCTCACAGCAAACCTGCAGAGTAGAATCTATGATGATCTCTATTACAGCACCCTCCACAGCCCATCAGATTCCCTCTATCAAAAATGAACAAAACGGGCATCATTATCAGATTTCTGGAAAAGTAGTAAAATGCTTAAAGAAATTAGAAAACAAGTATTATATTTCAATAATTCAATAATTTTGATTAATTTTGAAATGTTAGGCCACTGTCTCAAATAGGAATTGTTAGTATAAAACTATGATTTAAAAAGTGGTTTAAAACAGTTTTGAGTATGAGGACCTCCTTATAAAGCCAAAAAAAATTTAACAAAGTCCCACATGTGAGTGTATGTTGAATGAGGAAAATAAGTGCTGATAAAAAGCTACTATCATTTTTCAATAAAAGTTTTTGTTCATTATTATTCTACATCTACATACATTCTAAAAGTATTTATTCTGTCATTTGTTTGATGAGTTATAAATACATTTTGTTGAAACTAAATAAAGCTCAAAATGACTATGTGCATTGAAGGACAATTCCTCTGCTTCCTAGGTGTCTCACAATATACAGATTAGGAACTACTGGAATAAATGTTAAATTGACCTTTGTGATTTTTTTAAAAAGACTAATTGTATTGCATGTTTTGGGAATTTTAGTAAATGTCAAGGGGAACACTTACCCACGCAAAGAATGTTGAAGCAAAACCCTTGTTGAATGGATCTGTTGACTAACTGATCAGGTAAACTTTCAAAACCAACATGGCCAGTAATATTTAAACAACGAGGAGTATCATCCTAAGAAGAAGAAACTTTTAATTAATATGGATCATCATTTTTTAAAGAATTCATATTATTATTATTAATGGGAAAAAAAATGAGTTTCCTACTTTACCTTGTTCTTGTACACTATAAGCTAGTTACTTAACTCCTTCTGAACCTTACCTTGTTAATTTGTAAAATGAGGCCTTTAGAATAGAAACTTCTTAAAACTTTTTCCCACTCATGACCCAAGGGTGTGTGTGTGTGAAAATAGGTATATAAATCAAAAATTTACTTATGATAAATCATAATTTCACAACTTCCACATTCAGTTACGCAATCCAATATAGGGCATGTTTGGGACAAAAAGACCTACCCAATTTGACTACTACAGAGATCAGTCATAGAAAGCAGAATTATTTATTGGAATCTCGAGAAGCGGACCCCATCCTGGTTTGCGAGCCAAATTTCACAGCAGCATAGGGCCAGAGCCTTGAAAATACTTACAGCTTTTATACATTTCAGACAAAGAACAAATCCCATCCTCTACATGTGATTAGTCACATAAGTCTACTATTCCCCTAGTTGGTCAGTGGAATGTAGTAGACAGGGTGATGTACAGCTTCTTCAGCCACTCCCTTCATTGGACAATGGAATGCAGTCTAGGCCTTATCTAAAATCATGTGACTCTGGAGAAGCCGAAACTGAGGCCTATAGACTTGATTTATTTTAGTTAACAGTCTCTAATCAATATGTGCTTAATCTGTAAATTCTTCACCTTTTCCCACACAGGCATGACCCACAGTTCAAGAAGTTTTGGAATAGAATGACCTCTGAAGTCTCATTCCCACTCTAAATCCCATCCTATCTTAGATGTATGTAATTCATTTGAAATCTCATTTTAAAAAGACAATACCAAAAGAGCCAACTTCCCAAATATTCCTTTTTTCAAAGATACTTTGTAGACTTTGATTTTTAAGTAATACAATAAAATCTTGTACTAATTGAGAATGAACTAAATTCCTTAGAAAGTGAATCTAACTTGGATTTTATTCAAGAAAATTTTGTTTCTAAACTATCAAAAAGAGTTTTGTCACAGAATGTTGATCTTATCCTTAAAGGGCTGAAGTGGTATAATGTTCATTAATAACCTCCAGATATATAATACTCTTTACAATTATTACATATACTAGACAGGGGTTATATATATATATGCCTAGGAAAGGGATATGAGCTAAATCTTAACAATCTGACAATACAAAATCAGTAGAACATCAATCTGAACCAAGAAAAGGTTCAATAAATGCTATTCATTAGATCTGTGTTTGCTTATGCCAAAGAGCTTCAATTAGGGGTTGTTTTATAAACAATAATAAAAACTCTGATAACAACTATTTTAAATATTCACTGTAGCTAATGTTAATAATAGTAAATTCTCAAAATAGATTGGTGACCAAAATAATAAGTCTAAAAACTGGAAAACTATAGCAAAGAAAACATTATATAACTCAGAAAATGTATATAAAGCATAGTTCAAAGACTCTTTGCTCACTGAAATAAGGAAAAATAAGCTAAGTTAATATAAATTCTGAAACAAAAAAAAAAAAATGTCATTGACATAAAGTAGAAAATTAGAGAAAAGAACCAGTTTTGGACAAAAGGTGATCTTAGTATTATTAAGTTTCATTTTGAAATATCAAAAAGGTGAGATAGAATTAGAATGTAGGGGAAAGGGAAAGATCTATATTTGGTATTATTTAGAGGTCCTGATTTAATTAAGTCTTGAATCCACAAAGGAAATGTAAAAGAGTTAATTCAGAGATGTAGAAAAAGGACAATGAGATACAGATACACACATATGTATTATATATGCATAGTGCCACTGAGATCAAGGAAAGATAAGTATAAAGAAAGGATAGATAATTCCAAAGAATTAAAAAACCAGTAAAGCAATGTAAGAAGCCATTGCAACAGTATTGAGGCCAGATGTCTAGAAATTGAATAAATAAAACGTAAACCATTCATCTCAAACATTTATTAATCAACTATTGTGTACAAAATACTGTACTAAGCTGTTGGGGGGAGAGGGGGAGAAAAATTTGAAACACAAAATTTTACAAAGGTGAATGCTGAAAACTACCTTTGCAGTTTTGCAAGTCAATGTTGGAAAAATTACTCATTCATATGCTTTGTCAATAAAAAACTTTAATAAAAAAAAAAAAAAAAGAAAACTACCTTTGCATATATTTGGAAAAATAAAATAAAGCAATAATCACTAAAAATCCACACAACCAAAATTAGAAGGAAAAGTAGAAAACTGGGGAAAATATTTATAGCAAGTTTCTCTGATAAAGGCTTCATTTTTCATATATGTAGAGAATGGAGTCAAGTCATCCCCAGTTGATAAATATACAAAAGATATGATCAGACAATTTTCAGAAAAAGAAATCAAAGATATTCATAGTAAGTTTTTTAAAAATACTCTCCATCTATACTAATTAGAAAAACAGAAATTAAAACAACTCTGAGGTACCTCATTGCACTTAATAGACTGGCTAATATGACAGAAAAGGAAAATGATATATGTTGGAGAGGGCATGGGAAAACTGGAATATTAATGTAATTGGTAGAATTGTAAACTGATCCAACTGTTCTGGAGAGCAATTTGGAATTAAGTCCAAAGGGCTATAAAACTGCACATATCTTTTGACCTATTAATATCACTACTAGGTCTGAATCCAAAAGAGATCTTTTTAAAAGAGAAAAAAAGAAATTATTTCTACAAAAATATCTATAACAGTTCTTTTTTTTATTATAACTAAGTATTGAAAATTGAGAGGATGCCCATCAACAGGAGAATGGCTGTTCTGATTGTAAAGAAATCTTACAATGCTATACAAGAAATGCCAAACAGGATGGTTTCAGGAAAACCTGGAAAGACAACATAAACTAATAAAGTGAAGTGAGCAGAACCAGAAGAATATTGTACACAGTAACAACAAAAATGTACAATAAAAAACTGTAAATGATTCAGCTATTTTCAGCAATACAAAATCTAAAATAATCCCAAAGAACACATGATGGAAAACGTTAGACACTTCTCTCCCTCTTTCTTATTCTGTTTCACAAAATGGTTAATGAAAAAATGTTTTACATGATTGCTAATATATAATCTATAATAGATTGCTTACTATCTCAGAGAGGGGTAGAATTTAGAACTCAAAAGTTTAAAAAAAAGGAATGTTTATATTTGATTTTCATGTAATTGGGGAAGAAAATAAATTATTAAAAAAACTAGTTGCAATAACTATGCCATTGAAAAGACAGCTTTAATATTATTAATTAGCCTTCCCCCTTTTAAATCCAAATTAACAACATGTTAAACTCATTAGATAACAAAATAGAGCTGAAAACCACCCTTTCTTTGTCATCCATTCTAATCCCTTAATCAAATGAAATATCTCCAAACAGGTATCCTGTCTGTTTACAGATCTCCAGAGGAAAAAAAAAGCTAACTATCCACTTGTCACAACTTTTCCCCACAGTTGGAGAATTTCATTATTTATAAATTCTAAGTCTACATCCATCAAAATAATGCTGCTCTTTACATTTAGTGATATTGAAATCTGGTTGGGCTTTTCTTCCTCTTTTGAAGTCGTATTTTACCTGGATGAGATGGTTTTCAGATTTAAGATGTCAGAAAATCTTCACTGATTATCAAGTTCATTCTGACTTTAAGTGAATATTCATGGATAAGTTAAAGCTAAGTATAAATCTCTATTATATAAGTTACCTACCAAGTGTCTCTTGGTTAAAATCAAATCATTGCACCATATTTAAAGCATAACTCACATAAGTGCATTACTAATTAAATATATATACTCACTTCTTCTTTGCTTGATTGTGAGGTAGAACATGTTTTCATTCCCCCAAGAGACTGATAGATCTGAAAGCAGAAAATTATGAACTTCTTTAAAAATCCACAAAAATATAAAAACAAAGAAAAAACCAGTAAGTCCAAACAACCAAACAAGAAACTACTTTCTAAATAACATTATCTCAAGGAGGAGAAAATAAGAGGACAGGGTTTAAACTTGTGGTTTCATAAGAATAAAGAACTCCTGACAAAGAAACTTAGTTTATCAAGGCACATCAGGAACTCACTTATTACTTATGTCTGGGCAAAACTCTTAAGTGGGCAGAATCAGATTAAAATATAATTAAGAGGAAGATAGTAGACTAGGGTCAAAAAACTGGCTCTCCAAATTTCCTCCAAAAAAAAAAAAAAAAGATAAAACATCATTTCAACATAGAGCAGTAGAAATAAATGGGAAGAGAGGTAAACAGTATCTTCCTAAGACAACTTGAGGAGAGGCCAGGAAAAGACTGGCTAGAGTGAGTGCAAACACTTTCAGGTCTTGCAGAATCAACAAACACCAAGCCTTGGGGGGCAGTTAAGGTAGAGTCTTGGCTACAAACGCCAGAACTTTCTCTTCAGACTTAGTTTGGGAATCATAATGAGTAGGAGAAAATTGAAGGACCTTTCTCTGTATAAGGACACCAACTATATGGAACATGTGCATCCTGGACTGCAGCTGCATGGAAGAATTAGCCAGCATAAAACTGGTAAATGCACTAGCAGAGAGGTGGGAACCCTACTTCGCACTTACAGGAGAGCAGAGTTTCTTTTTTCAGCTCTAGTGAAGGGAGGAGAGCTGTAATTTGCAGCCACAGGAAACCAGGAAGCAAAAGCTTTTGCAAGACAGCATGGCTGGGGGTCTTAACTGTGGCCTAAAAGTGGAGAAGAGTTCCCAAGGCTAAGCCCCAGGACAGAGCTCAGAAAATTACAGTAAAAAGGACCTGATGATTGGGGCATCATTCTCTCACATCTTAGAAATAGAACTTGATTATATAAATAGCTACTAAGACAAAACAAACATAGAAATGAATAATCAAAGGAATAAACATACTACTATGGAGACACATACAAAAGATATCTTCTGGGTTCATATTAAGAGGAAGATAATCAAGTACCTTTTTCCAATGAAAATCACCAAATAGTCCCAAGCTTAAAAAAAGTTTTTGAAAGAATTAAAAAAAAAACCCTCTAAAAATCAAATTGTAAGAAGAAGAAGAAGAAATTGTAAAGTCAACCAAGTAGAAACCGAAAACTCAAAACTAAAGAAAATAATTCCTTGAAAATAAGAATAGGGCAAGGGGAAGCTAATGATGTTATAAGACACCAAGAGATAACAAAACAAAATCAAAAGAATGGGAAAAAATAGAAGAGAATGTAAATATATAATCAGAAAAATTGATCTAGAGAAAAGATTGAAGAGGGATGATATAAAAATAGTTGGACTACTAAAAGCTATGATGAAAAAAAAATTTTGATACAGTATTAGAAGAAATTATCAAGGAAACTATCCCTGAAGTTCCTAAACAAGAAGGTCTTTATCTTCTTCAGTGGGGAAAAAAATAAATCTACTGATCACCATCTGAATGAGACACCAGAAGGAAAATTGACAAGAATATCACAGCCAAGTTTCAAAGCTTCCAGGTTAAGGAGAAAATATTGCAAGCAATAAAGAAAAAAAAACAACAATATCCAACTTAAATACTTCCCAAGATACAATCAGGATTTCACAAGACCTTATAGTTTCTACACTAAAAACTGTAAGGTATTGGAACATTTTATTTCAAGGATCTAAAAAACTAAGGTTGCAACCAGGAATAACTCACCCAGAAAAGTTGAGTATAATCCTGACAGGGGAAGGGGGGGGAGGGGAATTTGACAGCCAAAAGACTTTCAGGTATTTCTGACAAAAACACCAAAACTCAATGGAAAATTCAATATAAAAGATCCAGAAAAAATATAAGTAAAAAATTAAAGACTAATCATAAGGGAATCATAAATGTCAAACTTTTTGCTTCTCAAATATGATGTTAACAGTATTCTTTAAACTGTTAATCATTATTAGGATAGTTTGAAAGGATGGGGCTGAATTGTGTTTGATGGGTGACTAAAAAACAAAATTGGGTATTAAAAGGGAGCAAATAGAGAAAGAAGAGAAAGAATATAAAAGTCTTCTAAATTTATAAAGAAATATGAAGATTGGAAACAGGATAAGGAAGGGATTTTTAGAAGGATGTGTACACTAAGATTTGGGGGGAAGAATAGAATAAGGGAGAATTGTCCAGGATTTAGTGGCTTCTATATTTAAAGGACTGGAGGAGGAGGGGAAAGGGCATGAAATATGACATTCCAGCAGTCAATGATTGAATCACCACCAAAAATCAACTACCCAGCAAAAATGAACATAACTTTCCTAATAAAAGATGGACAATCAACGAAATAGGGGACTTCCAAACTTTCCTGATGAAGAGAAAATGTGAATTTCAAATGCAAGACTAAAGAGAAGCAAAAGTGGGGGAGAAGCCAAGATGGCAGCAAGGACACATTTCTTTCAGACCTTCACCCATGACCCTCAAATTAAGTAGCAAATCCAGGTTCTGAATTAATTATGGACTTGCAGAATCCAGAAATATTGGAAGTGCAACAAATTACAAGCAGAAAATAATTTCAAAGTTCTCCAAAAAAGGTCTGTTCTAATCAGGCACAGAGGGAGGCAGACCAAGCACAGACACCAAGTGTAGGCAGCGCAGACCCAGGGTGGTGGGGGCTGTGCGCACAGGAGAATCTTTGGGGAGGAATGTAATCCAGTAAGTCAGCAGAGAAGTTATAAAACATCCAACACAAACACAAACGATAAATAGAGAATCCCAAAATGCCAGAATTCCACAAGACCTGGCCATGCCCTCCCAGCACCTGAAGTTAGGCAGTGGAGCCACTACCACTTGTAGAGGAAGCTTGGACAATCTCCCTTGCCCTAAAAGCAGATCTCAACTTTTTTAAAAACTCTGACCATAGATAATTTTTATGGTGAAAGAGAACAGATTTCAAACCCTGAGGAGACTAAAAGCAGATTATCTCCAGATGAAGCTCCAAAGAGTGATATAAATTGGTCCTTATCACACAAGGCTCTCCTAGAAGAAATTATAAAAGATCTTAAAAGAGAGCTGGAAGAAAAATGGGGAAAGGAAATGAACTTTACAAGAAGATTTGGAAAAGAAAACGCAGAAATTATCTGAAGAAAATTCATTACAAAATAAGACAGTGAAATGGAAGCATATAACTCCTTAAAACAATTAAGAGTTGACAAAATGGAAAAAGAAAACAATTTCTGAAAAACAGAATTTGTGAAATGGAAAAAGAAAATAACTCCTTAATGTTGGAATCTTTACAAACTTAAGCCATTAGAGTTGATAGAGACAATAATTATCTAATTTAGCATGGTTCAGTATGATTGATCTGATCTTATAAGGAGATGTTTTGGGCCAGAACCTGAAACAAGGTATTAAATAGAACTAATTGATACAATGCTTGTGTTCACATCTTTAGAGAGCTCATATAAGCAAGAAGTATTTAAGTACTCATTGGAGTTCACAAGTATGGGAGATTCACAAAGTAAGCTTGGTAACTTTGTGAATTCACACCTCCCTTAGGTGTGCTTCCAGAAGGAAGAGTCAACCTTTGGGAGATCATATCTAAAGAGCTCTTAGCTTCGGGTTAGTTAGTTACTTCGGATTAGAGAGAGTAACTTCGGAACATTGACAAGGGTCAGAGAGGAGCACTCTGGGAGGAAGCCCACAAGTCCTCTCTCCGAGGCAAGAGAGATTCATTCCATTTTCCACTTGGCTGGCTGGAGGCTGAAGAAAGCAGAGGCAGAAGCAAAGGTCAAAGCTACAAGAGCTCTCAGAACCAAGCAGAAAGATAGGCTTCTAAGAATCTAGCTATCTGGGTCCAAGGGTTCCTTGGAAAGACTTGGAAGAAGAAAATAAACGTTTGCATTTTATTAGCTGGCTGCATTTTGGGTGATTATTGCTTTCAACTGAAACTAAGACTGCCTCCAGAAAACCTCCCCGAGAAACTCACTCCCAGAGAGAACCATTATATTATTTTAAAAGAAGAAAATCACCACACCTTAAAAACAGAATTTGTGAAATGAAGAGAAAAATCCACAGAACAAAACCACTCATTTAAAAATTCAATTGAACAAAGACAAAAAACTTAAAAAAGTAAATGAAAAAAATAATTCATTAAATATCAGAACTGAACAAATGGAAATGAATGACTCAATGAGACATCAAGAATCAGTCAAGCAAAACCAAAAAACTTTTAAAAATAGAAGAAAATGTAAAATACCTATTTGGGAAAACAACTGACCTGAAAAAAAAAATCTAGGAGAAACAATTTAAGGATTATTGGACTTCCTGAAAAACATGATTAAAAAAAGAGACTAGATATTTTTCAGGAAATCATCAAAGAGACTGCTCTGATGTCATAGAATCAGAAGGTAAAATAGCCATTGAAAGAATTCACCAAACACCTTCTGAAAGAGACCCTGAAATGAAAACTCCAAGGAATATCGTGGCTAAGTTTCAGAACTATTGGACCAAGAAAATATATTGCAAGCAGCCAGAAAAAAAAAAATTCAAATACCTAGGAGCTACAATAAAGATTACCCAGGACCTAGCAGTTTCTACTTTAAAGAACCAAAGGGCCTGGAATCTGATATTCTGAAAGGCAAAGGGAACTTGGAACGCAGCCAAGAATAAACTACCCTCCTAAAATGAGCATTTCCTTTCAAGATGGACATTCATTGAAACAGATGAATTCCATTTATTTCTGATGAAAAGACCAGAGCCGATCAAAAAAATTTGATTTTCAAATATAAAACTCAAGAGAAGCATAAAAGGTAATAAGAAAAGAACTTCTGAGAACTGTTATGGGTATACAGAGATAGTGCCATGTATAATTAGATTTTACTGTTTTAATATAAAAAGAAAAAACAAATTACAGGTGTAAAGTGGATTATACCAGAAAAAAGGGAAAGTGGAGATAAAATGAGGGAAATTGTATCTCACCAAGAGGCAAAGAAAACCTTTTATAATTGAGGGAAAGGAGGGGAGGGGAATAAACATTGTGTCAATCTTAGTGTCATCAGGTTTGGCTCAAAGAGAGAATATTAGACATATTTGGTTACACAGAGAAATTTTTCTCACCTTATAGAAAGGTGGGAGAAGAAAGGGGAAAAGAGGAGTAGGCTACTAGAAGGGAAAACAGAAATAGTAGGGAAAGGTATAAGAAAGAGGCTCTAAAGAGGGAAGGCTACTTCAGGCAAGTGGTGCTCATAAGTAAAATACTGGGGACGAGGGAAAGGGGAAAAGGAAAATAAAAAGTATAATTTGGGGTAAATAAGATGATGGGAACTACAGAATTAGTAGTTTTAACTGTAAATGTGAATTGAGATAAATTCTCCCATAAAGCAGAAGTAGATAGCAGACTGGATTGAAAGCCAGAACCCCACAATATGTTGTTTACAAGAAACACAGTTATGGTAGAGTGGTACAGAATAAAAATAAAAGACTGGAGCAGAATCTATTATGCTTCAGGTGAAGTAAAAAAAAAAAAAAAAAAAAAAGCAGGGATAACCATTCTGATCTCAGATCAAGCAAAAGGAAAATTTGATCTAATTAAAAGAGATAAAGAAGGAACCTATATCTTGCTGAAGAGTACCATAGATAATGAAGCAATATCAATACTAAACATATATGCACCAAATGGTATAGCATCTAAATTCCTAAAGGAGAAGTTAAGAGAGCTGCAAAAAGAAACAAACAGCAAAATTACAATAGTGGGAGATCTCAACCTTGCTCTCTGAGAACTAGATAAATCGAACCACAAAATAAATAAGAAAGAAGTTAAGGAGGTAAATAGAATACTAGAAAAATTAGGTATGCATATTTAATATATATTTAGACTACTTGCCATCTAGAGGAGGGCATGGGGGAAAGGAGGGGAAATTAGAACACAAGGTTTTGCAAGGGCTAATGCTAAAGAATTGTCCATGCATATGTTCTGAAAAATAAAAAACTTTACTAAAATTAAAAAAAAAAAAAAGAAACAGAGAAAAGAAAAAGAAAAATTAGGCATGATAGATATTTGGAGAAAATTGAAAGGAGACAGAAAGAAGCACACTTTCTTCTCGGCAGTTCATGGAACCTATACAAAAATTGACCATATGTTAGGACATAAAGACCTCAAAATCAAATGCAGAAAGGCAGAAATAGTAGATGCATTTTTTTTTCAGATCATGATACAATAAAAATTATATTCACTAAGAAGACCAGGGGAAAATAAACCAAAAAGTAATTGGAAGCTAAATAATCTCATCCTAAAGAATGAATGGGTGAAACAGCAAATCATAAACACAATCAATAATTCCATCAAAGAGAATGACAAAAATGAGACAACATACCAAAATTTATGGGATACAGGCAAAGCAATAATAAAGGGAAATTTTATATCTCTAGATGCCTACTTGCATAAAATAGAAAAAAAAAAGATCAATTAACTGGGCTTGCAACTAAAAAGGTTAGAAAAAGAACAAACTAAAAAACCCCAATCAAATACCAAACTTGAAATTCTAAAAATAAAAGGAAAGATTAATAAAATTGAAAGTAAAAAACAAAAAACTATTGAATTAATAAAAAAATTAACAAATAGATAAACCTTGAGTTAATTTGATTAGAAAAAGGAAAGAGGGAAATCAAATTGTTAGTCTGAAAAATGAAAAGGGAGAACTATCTGTCCACCAATGAAGAGGAAATTAGAGCAGAAATTAGACATTATATTTTGCCCAATTTTATGCTAATAAATTTGGTAACCTAAGTGAAATGAAAGAATATCTACGAAAATATAGATTGCCCAGATTAACAGAAGAGGAAATAAATTACTTAAATAGTTCCATTTTAGAAAAAGAAATAGAACAAGGTATTAATCAACTCCTGAAGAAAAAAATCCCCAGCACCAGATGGATTTACATGTGAATTCTACCAAACATTTAAAGAACAATCAACTTCAATGTTATATAAATTATTTGAAAAAAGAAGGAACAAAGGATTCCTACAAATTCCCTTTATTACACAGACATGGTACTGATATCTAAACCAGGTAAGTTAAAAATAGAGAAAGAAAATTATAGACCAATTTCCCTAATGAATATTGATGCAAAAATCTTAAATAAAATATTAGCAAAGAGATTACAGAAAGTCATCCCCAGGATAATTAACCATGACCAAGTAGGATTTATACCAGGAATGCAGGGCTGGTTCAATATTAGAAAAACTATTAGCATAATTGACTATATCAATAACCAAACTAACAAAAACCATATGATTATCTCAATAGCTACAGAAAAAACATTTGATAAAATTCAATATCCATTCCTATTAAAAACACTACAGTATAACAATAAATGGACTTTTCCTTAAAATAGTAACATCTATTTAAAACCATCAGCAAGCATCATATGTAATGGAGATAAACTGGAACCATTCCCAATCACATCAGGGGTGAAACAAGGTTGCCCACCATCACCATTACATTCAATATCATATTAGAAATGCTAGCTTTGGCAATAAGAGAAGAAAAAGAGATTAAAGGAATTAGAATAGATAATTAGGAAACTAAATTATCACTCTTTGCAGATGATATGACAGTACACTTAAGAGAACCCCAGAGAATTAACTAAAAGATTATTAGAAATAATCTACAACTTTTAACAAAGTTGCAGGATACAAAATAAATCCATATAAATCATCAGCATTTTTATACATCACTAGCTAACCCCAACAGCAAGAGATACAAAGAGAAATTCTATTTAAAGTAACTGTTGATAGTATAAAATATTTGGGAATCTATCTGCCAAGGGAAAATCAGGAACTATATGAGCAAAACTACAAAACGCTTTCCACACAACTAAAACTCAGATCTAAACAACTGGAAAAATATCAAGTGCTCTTGGATAGGCTGAGCAAATATAAGATGACAATACTACTTTATTTATTTAGTGCTATACCAATCAAACTTCCGAGAAATTATTTTACTGATCTAAAAAAAAAAAAAAAAAAAAAACAAAGTTCATCTGAAAGAACAAAAGGTCAAAAATTTCAAGGGAATTAATGGAAAAAATGCAAATGAAGGTGGCCTAGCTGTACTAGATCTAAAACAATATTATAAAGCACTAGTTATCAAAACCATTTGCTATTGGCTAAGAAATAGACTAGGCTGATCAGTGGAATAGGTTAGGTTCAAAGGACAAAACAGTCAATAACTTTAATTACCTAGTGTTTCACAAATCCAAAGATCCCAGCTTTTGGGATAAGAACTCATTGTTTGACAAAATTTGCTGGGAAAATTGGAAATAAGTATGGCAGAAAATAGGCATTGACCCACACTTAACACTGTACACCAAGATAAGGTCAAAATGGGTTCATGACTTAGGCATAAAGAATGAGATTATAAATTAATTAGAAGAACATAGGATAGTTTACCTCTCAGACCTGTGGAAGAGAAAGGAATTTGTGACCAAAGAAGAACTAGAGATCATTATTGATCACAAAATAAAAAATCTTGATTATATCAAGTTAAAAAGCTTTTGTACAAACAAAACTAATGCAGACAAGATTAGAAGGGAAGCAATAAACTAGAAAAACATCTTTACAATTAAAGGTTCTGATAAAGGCCTCATTTCCAAAATATATAGAGAATTGACTCTAATTTATAAGAAATCAAGCCATTCTCCAATTGATAAATGGTCAAAGGATATAAACAGACAATTTTCAGATGAAGAAATAGAAACTATTTCTAGCCATATGAAAAGGTGTTCCAAATCATTATTGATCAGAAAAATGCAAATTAAAACCACTCTGAGATACTACTGCACACTTCTCAGATTGGCTAAGATTACAGGAAAAGATAATGCTGAATGTTGGAGGGGATGTGGAAAAACTGGGACACTAATACATTGTTGGTGGAACTGTGAACTGCTGCAACCATTCTGGAGAACTATGCTCAAAAAGTTATCAAACTGTGCGTATCCTTTGATCCAGCAATATTTCTACTGGGCTTATATCTCAAAGAGATCTTAAAAGGAGGGAAAGAGACCCACATGTGCAAAAATATTTGTGGTGGCCCTTTTTGTAGTGGCAAGAAACTGGAAACGGAATGTATATCCATCAATTAGAGAATGGCTGAATAAATTGGTATATGAACCTTATGGAATATTATTTTTCTGTAAGAAATGACCAACAGGATGATTCCAGATAGACCTAGAGAAAATTATATGAACTGATGCTAAGTGAAATGAGCAGAACCAGGAGATCATTACACACAGAAACAAGATTCTACAATGATCATTTCTGATGGACATGGCTCTCTTCACCAATAAGATGATTCAAATCGGTTCCAATTGTTCAGTGATGAAAAGAGCCATCTATACCCAGAGAGGACTGTGGAAACTGAGTGTGATTCACAACATAGCATTTTCACTCTCTTTGTTATTTGCTTGCATTTTATTTTGCTTCTCTTTTTTTCTTGTGCAGCACAATAATTGTATAAATATGTATACATATATTGGATTTAATATATATTTCTACCACATTTAACATATTAGACTACTTGCAATCTAAGTAAGGGTATGGGGGGAAAAGGTGGAATTGGAAACAAAAGGTTTTACAAGGATTAATGTTGAAGAATTGTCCATACATATGTTTTGAGAAATAAAAAGCTTTAATTTAAAAGAGAAGAAAAAAAAAAAAAGTAAACCAGAAAGGTGGGAAAAAAGATCCAACATGATAGTCAATAAGATTAAACTATTTTAGATCCCTAGACAGGTAGATGTGTAAATTATATCAAAGCGAAAAGGCACAAAAGACCCTATTAAAATAATAAAAAGCAAAACTATACTAGTGGGAATTCTCAAATTTCCTCTCTCAGAATTGGATTAAGTCTAACCACAAAATAAATAAAAAAGTTAAGAAGTAAGTAGAAAAGCTAAATATGCTAGACCTCTGGAGAAAACTGAATGGGGACATACAAAAATATTATTTTTTTCCTCAGTGGTACATGACACACAAAAACTGACCATCCATTAGGGCATAGAAATTTCACAATGAAACACAGAAAGCTGAAATATTAAATGCATCCTTTTCAGATCATGATACAATAAGAATTTTGTGTAATAAAGAATCAAGGAAAGAGACCAAAAATTAATTGGAAACTAAGTAATCTAATCCTAAAGAATGAGTGGGTCAAATGATAAATCATAGAAACCAACATTTTCATCCAATAAAAAGACAATAATGAGACAACATGCCAAAACTTATGGGATGTAGCTAAAGCAGTTCTTGGGGGGAAAATTTACTTCTTTAAATGCTTACATGAATAAAAGAAGAGATCAATTAATTGACCACTTAACCAAAAAAAGTTAGAAAAAGAACAAATTTTTAAAATCCAATTAAATACCAAATTTGAAATTCTGAAAATCAAAGGAGAGATCAATAAAACTGTAAGAAAACTATTGAACTAATAAATAAAACTGGATTGGTTTTATGAAAAATTGTTATGAACCAGAACTTGAAACAAGGTACTAAGTGGAATTGAGGAGACAATGATTAAATCTAATTAAGCATTGATTCAATCCTACAACAAATAATGGTTTCCTAGGGATATAATGATTGATTTATACTCAGTGTAGAGCATATAAGCAAGAAGCTCTCAGGGCCAGAAAAGACAAGTGCACTGGAAGCTCTTGGAGGCTGAGACAGATTCATTCCATCATCCACCTTTGTGGTGGCTGGAGGCTGAAGCACAAACCTTTGGATTCGAAGAGATTCAGAGGGCAGAAAAAGAAGAAGGAGGCTCAAGCTCTCAGAACCAAGGAGATAGGCCTCTAAGAAAGCTAACTAGACCCCAGGAAAAGAGACAAGACTTTAAAGGAGAAAATAAAGGATTTGGACTTTAACACCTGGCTGCACTTGTGATTACTGAACTGAAACGAAGGCTGCTCCCAGAGACCCCCAAGAAAACCAAATAAACAGAGAATATTACAAAAAACAAACCTTTGGTTAATTTGATTAGAACAAAGGAAGAAAACCAAATGGAAAAGGCAAATTCACCACCAATGAAGAGGAAAATAATGGAATATTAGAAATTATTTTGTCCAACTAATGTCAATAAATCCTATAAGCTAAATAAAATGGATGAATATTTACAAAAAAATATAAACTGATCACATTAACAGAAGAGGCAATACAATACTTTTTTATATTTATATAAATGTTTTATATATAAAAATATTTTATGTAAAAATTTTATATAAATTTTTTTATATATAAAAATATTACATTGAAAAATTGAACAAGCCATCAATGAACTCTGTAGTGTTCTCAGTTGGTTTTCTGGAGGTCTTAGAGTAGCCTTTGTTTCAGTAGGATAGCCACCACAAGAATAGCCAGATGTTAAAGTCCAAATTCTTTATTGCCTCCTTGCCTGGGGCCTGGTTAGCTTTCTTCAGGCCCTTCAGATGGGCCTTGGTCTTAGCAGTAAGGGAGGAGGGGGAGAGAGGGAGAGGGGAAGCAGGACAAGACAGCCACCACAAGGCTGATGAACACAGAATGAATGAATCTCTCTCTTTTTGGCTCCCAAGAGCTTGAGCTCCCACCTCCAGTCCTTTGTCTTTTCCAACTGTGACTCTGGCCGAGTTTGTCCCAGCTTTATATGCTCTATTTTAATTAGATCATAGGTGTGAATCTTGTAGAACTATATTAAGTACTAAGTACATGTACTGAACTAGAGAACTATTAATCACCATGCTAAACTAGATAACTATTGTCTTATCAATTTTACTGACTTAACACCTTGTAAGAATCCTTGTTTCAAGTACAGAGTTCTGGCCCATAACATAACTCCCTAAGGAAAAAAAAAAAACCCAAACAAACACCAGGACCAAAAGGATTTACAAGTGAATTCTACCAAACATTTAAAGAACAATTAATTCCAATGCCAAATCAATTATTTGAAAAAAAAAAATAAGTGAAAGAGTCCTGCCAAATTCCTTTTGTGACACAAAAACAGAAAGAAAATGATAAGATCAATTTCCCTAAAAAAATATTGAAGCAATTTTTTAAAGTAAAATAGTAGCAAAGAGATTACAACAACTTATCATCAGGATAATACACTATTATTGGGTGGCATTTGTAGCAGGAAGGCAGAGCTGGGACAATATTAGGAAATATCAGCATAATGGACCACAATAATAAAACCAACGAATCATACAATTACCTGAATAGATGCAGAAAAAACTGACAAAGCACACACTCCTATTAAAAATTTAGAGAGAATAGGAATAAATGGAGTTTTCCTTAAAATGATAAAGATCTACTTAAAACTATCAGCAAGTATTACCTGTAATACTAGAATAAACTAGAAGCATTCCCAATAAGATTTGGGCGAAACAAGGATGTCCATTATCATCACATATTATACAATAATGAACTAATAATGTTAGCTTTAGCAATAAGAGAAGGAAAAGAAATTGAAGGAATTAAAATAGGCAAATCATCTTTGCAGATAATATAATGGTATACCTTAGAGAATCAACTAAAGAATTACTTGAAATGATTAAAAACTCTAGAAAAGTTTCAAGATATTAAATAAACTCACATAAACTATCAGCATTTCTTCATATTACCAACAAAATCTAGCAGCAAGAGATAAAAAGGAAAATTCTATTTAATATAAATATAGACAATATAAAATATTTGAGAGTCTACCTGCCAAGAGAAACTCTGGAACATCAATACAATTACAAAACACTTTTCATACAAACAACAGTAAATCTGAACAATTGGAAAAATATCAATTATTTATGGATAAGCTGAACTATTAACAAGAAGGATGACAATTTTATCTTAATTAACATATTTATTTAATGCTGTATCAACCTGACAAAAAATTATTTTATAAACATACGAAAAATAATAAGTCATCTAGAGGAATAAAAGATCAAGAATATTAAAAGAATCAATGGAGAAAGAAATGAAAAGGGAGATAGCCTACATGTACCAGACATAAAACTGTATTAAAATGTAGCAGTTATCAAAATAATTTGGTAGTAGCTATGAAATAGAGTAATGGATCAATGGAATAGTTAGGTACACAAAATACAGTAATAAGTGACTATAGTAATCTATTGTTTGATAAACCCAAAAACTCCAGCTTCTAGGATAAGAACTCACTATTTTATAAAAACTGCTGGGAAAACCAGAAAATAATAGGGCAAAAACTAGGCATAGAAATATAGGTTTCACACTCTGTACCAAGATAAAGTAGAAATGGGTTCATGATTTAAACATAAAAAAAATACTAAAAGCAAATTAGAAGAGCAATAGATCATTTAGTAGGTCAGATTTTTGAAGATGGGATGAGCTTGTGAACAAATAGAGATTATAAAATGCAAAAAAAAAAAAAAAAAAAAGAATTTTGATTCATTAAATTTAAAAGATCTTGCACAAAGAAAACCAATGCAACTAAAATTAGATGGAAAGCAGAAAGTTGGGCAACAATTTTTATAGCCAGTATTTCTGATAAAAGTCTCATTTTTTTCTTTTTCCCCCCATTTTTTTTTAATTAAAGCTTTTTATTTTCAAAACATATGCATGAATAATTTTTCAACATTAACCCTTGCAAAATCTTGTTCCAATTTCCCTCCTCTTCCCTAGATGGCAACTAGTCAAATATGTTAAACATGGTAGAAATATATGTTAAATCCAATATATGCAATACATATTTATACAATTATCTTGCTGCACAAGAAAAATCAAACCAAACAGGAAAAAAAAAGAGAGAAAGTAAAATGCAAACAAACAACAACAAAAAGAGTGAAAATGCTGTGTTGTGAGCCATACTCAGTTCCCATAGTCCTCTTTCTGGGTGAAGATAGCTCTCTTCATCACAAGATCATTGAAACTGTTCTGAATCATCTCATTGTTGAAGGGTGCCATGTCCATCACAATTGATCATCATATAATCTTATTGTTGCCATGTACAATGATCTCCTCGTTCTGCTCATTTCACTTACCATAGTTTCTGTAAGTCTCTCCATTGCTGTGTACAATGATCTCCTGATTTCTAAAATATATAGAGAACTGAGTCAAATTTATAAGAGAACAAGTCATTTCCCAATTTATAAATGGTCAAAGGATAGAAACAGGCAGTTTTCAGATGAAGAAATTAAAACTATCAACAATTACATGAAAAAATGCTCTACATCACTATTGATTAGAGCAGGATTAGGGAACCTTTTTTCTTTCAAGGGCCATTTGGATATTTTCAACATCATTCACAAGCCATACAAAATTATCAAGCAATGAGAGGTTATCACCTGCAGTTACCTTGGCAGGGACAGATCAAATGATTTTGTAAACATTTCTCACCCCTGGACTAGAGAAATGCAAGTTAAAACAACTCTGGGGTACTACCTCACATTTGTCAGATTGGTTTAAGATTAAAGAAAAAGAAAATGATAAATGTTGGAGAAGATGCGGGAAAACTGGGACATTAAGGCTGATCCAATCATTCCAGACAGCAATTTGAAACTATTCCTAAAGGTCTACAAAATTGTGCATATCTTTTGATCGAGCAACACCACTACTAGATCTCTGTCTCAAAGAGATAAGGAGAAAAGATGCACATGTACAAAAAAATATTTATAGCAGCTCTTTTTGTGGTGGCAAGGATTTGGAAATTGTGAGTATGTACATCATTTGGGGCATGTAGTGGATGTAATGAAGGTAATGAAATACTATTGTGCTATAAGAAAAGATGCAGACAGATTTCAGAAAAACATGCAAAGACTTAACATGAATGAACTGAAGCTGAGTGAAGTGATCAGAATCATGAGAACAGCAACATTGTGTAGTGATTAACTATGACAGACTTAGTTTCTCAACAATATGATGATCCAAAAGACTCATGATCTCATGTTATCCACCACATTTGGACAAAGAACTATGGAGTCTGAATGCAGATCGAAACATACTATTTTAACTTTTGTTGCTGGGTTTTTGTTTTCTTTTCTTGATCTGTTTCCCAGATCTGTTATTTTTCTTATGAGATGTCATTTTTATTTTTTCATTCTTTATATTGTGTTTTATTTTTTCTTTGTCTCATAACGTTGGATTTTCTTTGCCCAGTTATAGAACAAAAGAAAACCTACAAGGAAGCAAAGATGACAGTTCTGAACACAATGTGCAGTATTTATTATATAGGCTATTTTAAAAATTTTATCTTTTACAATAGCCTTTTATTTTTCCAAATACATGCAAAGATAATTACATGCAAAATCTTGTGTTCCAAATTTTTCTCCCTCCCTTCCCCCATCTCCTCCTCTAACCAGTAAACAATCCAATATAAACATGTACAATTCTTCTGAACATATTTCCATATTCATCATGCTGTGCAAAAAAAAAAAAAAAAATCAAAAGGGAAAAAACACACACATGTGCACACACACAATAAAATGACCATGACATCAACAAAAAAAAGGTAAAAATAATATTCTTTGATCCACAATCTCCATAGTTGTCTCTCTGGATGCAGATGGCTCATTCCATCACAAGACTATTGGAATTGCTTTGAATTACCTCATTGTTGAAAAGAGCCAAGTCCATCACAGTTGATCATCACATAATTTTGTTGCTGCTATGGACAATGTTCTCTTAGTTCTATTCATGTCACTTAGCATCAGTTTATGTAAGTGTTTCCAGCCTTTTCTGAAATCAGTCTGCTCATCATTTCTTATAAAACATTATATTCCATTGCATTTATATGCCATAACCTATTTTAACTATTCCCCAATTGCTGGACAACCATTCGATTGATAGTTCCTTTAGGTTTTCTTGAAATGGAAATTTGTCTAATATTTTAAAGCCTCATGTTTTGCTGTGTATATGGTAACAGGTTTTTTTTGTTTGTTTGTTTTCTTTTTATATTGTTTGTTTTTCTAGTTTCTAGTTAGTTTTCTAGTTTAAAAAGTTAAAAAGTCTTCTTAGGCAATCAACTTTAGGGGCATTAAAACCTACCTAAAATCTAATGACTATGGCAATTATACCCATGTTAGTATAAGGTAGTTAGAAAACATATCATTTGAAGTAATGTAAATAACCAAAAATCTCACATGATCAAAAAAAAAATTGGCTATTTGTTTTTAACTTTCACTATAACTTTTAATATACATGGCTTATTTTTCTGGCCCATTCAGTTATTAAATAAGCAAATTTTGTTTCCAAGACAGTGAATATGTTTTGCAGTTTTTTTATAGCAAAATTCCATATAATCTTCATAAAGTTTTTCTAATCAAAGTACATATCAAATATGCCCTTTGTTTATTCATTTCCTGAGCTTCTGAGGACTGCCCAAAAGCTTTCTTTTAATCTCCTTTGAGCAAGTATTTTTGATGAGGAAGCTTGAGTCATCTATAAGGACTATAAATAGTTTTGTCAAGTTAATATTTTCCAGACATTACTTGGTCGTTATTTTGTAAACTGGGAATTCCCAGTTAAAAAAACTTTTTTTTAATAGAATTTTCTGATAACAATCAGAAGTGACTATCTGCTTGATTCTTGTATCAAAAAGCACCCATTTTTGAAAGGCTAAGAAATTCCCAATCTTTTATCTATAAGGAGAATTACAAAGAAAATAACCAGTCCGTAAGGTGAAATCATAATGTCAATAAGCATTTATTAAATACTATGTGCAGCATTGATAAACCCTAATGATACAAAGACAAGCCAAAATAAATACCTTCCCTCAAAAAGTTGACAATCTAATGAAAAAAACTAAACATTTAAAGGAAGAGTTGATACTAAAACATGGGGAAATCTTAAAATCGCCACTACCCAGCTCCATAAATTATTCTCTCCATTATTCTTTCTAATCCATTATTATCCATTATTCTTCAAATTTTATATAAAGATATGATGAAAAAAGCATGAAAGAATTGAAAAAAGCAATTATTAAAGGCTTGTCATATGCAAAGCACTGTGCAAAGTGCTTAGGACACAAAAATGTTAGCCTCTGCTCTCAAGTTTATATTTTAATAGGGGAGACATCACATCTGGAAGGTTTTAGCTCCATATCATTTGAAAAGAACCCATGGTCTTTCAATAGTACTGCCAATACATATTAATGCCACTTTATTAATGCCATTTCCACTGACAAAGTCATGTTACGCTGTGATGTTCAACTTTTTTACAATACCAAGGACTCTGACAGCAAAAACTCTTTTCTTCAACACTTTTGAACATAGGCACTGCAGGAACAGATGCATCTCTTTAAGGGTCATTTCCCAAAAAGATGGCTGAGGACATCAGTCTGGAAGCACTGCCATTCCACAGCTCTTAGGTCCAGAGTCAGAGGCTGTTTCCACCATTTGGATATGAAAAATGTGGTAGTAGTTATCTGACTTGCCTTGCTGCTTCAGTTAGATTGGCTTTCCTGCCCTCTGTGGCACATAGTGCTATTACCTGGCCCCTTTGCCATACAAGCTGCATATCTGAACAATGTCTATAAGGGCTGGTCTGGAAGTACCACTGGTGATCTACAGCAGAAGTGTCAAAGTGTCACTGACTCAGATTAAAATATAACTGGGAAATGTTTAAAAAAAAAAAAAAAAAACCAACATAGATAAATTTGAGGTTTTCCAAGCTGATATGAAGACCTCAGGGATCTATTTCTATTTGAGTTTAGCATCACAGGTCTACAGAGTACTGCCACTCCCAGGGATCCTATGCTCTTCTGCCTTATATCTTTAGACCTGGGAAAGTCTTTTTGTAGTACTATTTATAGGATTCTTGGACAAGGAATAATTTATAATATAGTAAAACATAGTTTTTAATATTTTGCTTCATCAATCCAGAACAATGGTTTCTTAATGTTGAAGAATCATTTGCTTAGTGGCAGCTGGTCAGAAGTTATTGCTAGTGGTATAATGAGGAAGGTAAGCCTGTTCTCCATAATGATTTCACTTCTTAGTGATGGCTATGGGGACTGCGCTAGAAACAGAAACAGGCTTGGTTTCAGAAGCACTGCTATTTCTAAAACTTTTGATTTTTGGATTTTATTGATCCATAGTATTCAACGATCATGAACAGGAGCCAGTTATGTTACTGGCACATAGCAGGCACTTAAGTCTAACTCATTCATTCACAATGAATTTTCCTTTGCCTACTGTGAGAAATCAAACATGTGCTTCCAGGTTTGGAAGAGAGAATACTCTCCCAGCTTCTCATTTGGATCTAAAATTTACACCTCCAATATAGTACTAAATTGTGGGCTATAGACCCCTTCAACTCAGAACTACTGAGCTAGAAGACATATTAGACATTACATAATCCAGACTCTCTCATTTTTAAAGAAGACTAATTAGAAGGCCAAAGAAGAGATTTACCATAACTACCTAACAAATTTATGGTGCCATAGCCTAAGTACCCTGACTTATTAGTATTCATTTCATAGACCATGTTGCAGTCTTGTATGTCAAGACTCTTATACGTAGATTCATGCAAGTGTACAGTGTCATTAAGTTTAGTGGTGCTACAGTTTCCAAGGAGAAATTTTAAGAATCATTTCTCCAAGTGTTCTTCGGATATAATCTTCAAGGACCTTAGGTATATCAAGTCCAAAGCCTGCAGATGGCAATTTTTCATGTTTAAGGGATACGATCAAGAATAAGAGCCAATAGTATCACTGTGATTTTATATTAGGGCAAGAAGCCTTTTCAGATCCATCTAAAAATAGAATGGGAAATAGAATAGAGGGGCTTTGTCCCTCTCCTTCCAAACTATACACAATTGGTCTGGGATCAATTGTAAAATAACCAAAGCATGGAACTTAGACTAAAAGTAAGCCTACAAGTTCTGTCACTCAGAACTTAGTAGTGCTTTCCAACTAGCTGATATGGTATTGGGATTTTTTTTAATAAGAAAAAAAACTGTTAGGAAAACCAAGATTTGGAGGGAAAAAACTGATTATTTGCTGGATTCCATATCCATTCAAAAGGTGGCAGATTTTATCTACTTTTGGGGATCAAAATTGCTTATAAAAATTTTAAAGCATTCAAGCTTTGATTATCTTATTACTGCTGTTTATAGTTGTTTGTTTACCTAGTTCTACTTCATTCTGCATCAGTTCATATATCTTCCTATTTTCTTTGTATTCATCATTTCTTATAGCATGATAATGTTCCAGAACATTTTTAGTCAGTAGCCTTTTCCAGTCTAAAATGAAGGTAGTGTTGGTGAATGATTTTTTTGTTTGCAGATGATTGTGCACTCAATGTAGCCTTTGAAGCTGAGATGCTACAAAGTATCGATTAATTCTCTTAGCCAGCACCACACCATCCATCTATAGAACCATTCATTATAGCATATAATGAAGTTTTGAATGCTGTGGATAAGTTCTCTTACCTTGGCAGAATACTTTCCATATTGATAATGAGATTGACACATGCATTGCCAGAGCTAGTTCAGTTTTTGAGAGGTTCCGAAGGAAAGAGTGGGATATGAGACATAGACTGACTGCCAAACTGAAGATCTACAGAGGTATTGTGCTGACGTCATTGTTGTATGCCTGTGAAACCTGGACTACCAGCGCCATGCCAGGAACTGAATTGTTTCCATTTGAATTGTCTTAAAGAGTCTAAAGATCACTTGGCAGAATAAGATAACAGACACAGAGGTCCTCTCAAGTGCCATTCATTCCAATTCTTCTGGGGAAAGCACAACTCCCTTAGGCTGGCCACATTGTTCGAATGCCAAATGTACATTTGCCCCTCCACGCCCCCTCCCTCCTGCAAAAAAAAAAAATTATTTTATGGAGAACTCACATAGGGCAAGAGTTGACAAAGTTGTCAGAAAAAGCCATACAAGAACACTCTCAAGATGTCTCTTGAAGAACTTTAGAATCAATTTTATGACATGGGAAACATGGCACAGGAGCCCCCAGCATGGTGTGCCTTCATCAGAAAAGGTGCTGTGCTTTATGAGCAAAGCCGAATTGAATTAGCCCAGAATGCTAGATGAGCAAAGTTAGAGAACCCACCCCAAATGTTCATAGGGACTATTTATATCTGACCTATGGCAGGGCATTCTGAGCTCATCTTTGTCTGATCAGCCACAGTCAAACACACTGTAACTTGACTCTAATATTGTGATGTCATTTTGGTCCTTTTCGAGAACAAAGAACTACCACCTTAGTCAGTAAACTATTATTATTATTGAGGTACTTAAATAGAGCAGTAGATGGAGTGCTGGGTCTGAAGACTAGAGTTCAAATCTTGCTTCAGTTTCTTATTAGTTGTGTGACACTGAGTAAGTCACTTAATCTCTGTCTGCCTTAGTTTCCTCAACTACAAAACGAATATATAAATAGCACTTATCTCATAGGGTTGTAGTAAGGATCAAATGAACTAATATTTATAAAGCACTCACTGCTTGACATACAGTAGGCTCTATAAAAAAGCTTAATTCCTTTCCTCTTAAGGGCTAACTATACAAATACAAAAGAGAAAAATAGTCCCTACCATCAAGGGATTTACAAATTTAATGAGGGAA
Organism: Antechinus flavipes; assembly: GCF_016432865.1. Lineage (NCBI taxonomy): Eukaryota > Metazoa > Chordata > Mammalia > Dasyuromorphia > Dasyuridae > Antechinus > Antechinus flavipes. The sequence continues at coordinate 173,984,951 of NC_067400.1, read as the reverse complement.
AGACAACACAAAAAAGGGAACTGAAAGGGAATAGGAGATAAAAAGAATATGATGGAAGAGTCTAAATAGATCCAAAAGAATGCAGAAACAGGGGGAAATGATGATATGGTTGGCCTATACCCCTTTCCTTAAATGAAGTTTTTGGAGTTCATGGGAAAAAAAATCAGAGGAATAAAACATATTGACTGATGAGCATGAGTACCAAGGCTGATTGGATCTTGCAGGATTGAGATTTCCTAATGATCAAGTGAATGATATAAAGTCCAAAGAATTCCATGAACCCAAAGCTGGGTAAGAAATGAAAAGTGTACCACAATTGGTTTAGCCAACCAAGGGAATTTACTACCCTCTTCTTTGCCACAAGTACTGCTATAAATATTTTGGTATATATGGAGACTTCTTCTATTGATTATCTCCCATCAGGTATCTCTGGGTCAAGGAATATGAATATTTTAGTTGCTTTTTCTACATAGTCTGTTTTGGAGAACAATTTGGAATTAATTCACAGTTTTACCAATGCCTATCTTTCCATCCATGACCTTTTTAATACAGACTCTTCCTATCTTTTGAGGCTTTGGCCAATTTATAGCATGTGAAGTAAAGTTTCAATTATCTTGATTTCCATGCATTTTTATTAGTAATTTGGTTTAACAGTTTGCAATTCTTTTGTGAATTGTTCATTCATATCCACTACTGAGGATTAGTTTCTGGTCTTCAATAATTCTGTTCATTGTTTATGGGGGGTTAGTCATTTCCAATTATGTCCAGCCAGTTGAGTTTTTCAAAGATACTAGACAGATATTATGTATATGCTGCATTATTCTATATCCTTAGCAAAGGCATTTGCTACAAAGACTTTTCCTCCAGTTGACCACTTCCCTCTTATCCTGGTTATATTCATCCTACTTGCACAAATTCATTTCATTTAACTGAAATTATTTGTTACCTTTTGTAATCACAGTTGTGCCTAATTTAAGAATGTATTCCCTTACTTTTAATTGTAAAAGATATTTGATCTGGACCACAACATAGCATTTCCACTCCTTCTGTTATTGCCTGCTTACATTTTTGTTTTCCTTCTCAGGTTATTTTTACTTTATTTCTAAATCCGATTTTTCTTGTACAGCAATATAACTGTATAAATATGTATACACATATTGTATTGAACATATACTCTTAACATATTTAACATGTATTGGTCTACCTGCCATCTAGGAGAGAGGGTGGGAGGAAGGAGGGGAAAAGTTGGAACAGAAAGTTTTTTGCAAGGATTGAAAAATTGAAAAATTACCCATGCATGTCTTGTAAATAAAAAGCTAAAAATAACTAATTTTTTTTTAAAATGTTTTTTTAAGATACTTGATCTGGTTCTCGAAATTTTTTTTTAATGGTATATATAAATGAGTTTTCTTTCAACTCAAAATCTGTGATTATTATTACAGGTATCACTTGCTTGTGGCTGCTGGGGATCTAATTCTGACCAGCAGAACAGATCGCTTCATGTGAGAGGATAATAATACAAGGAGACTGAGAGGCAGTTGCATTCTCTCATCTCTCTCCTCTTCCTCTTGCCTCCAATTTATTCCATTCCTAATCCATAAACAACATCTGCATCAGTAAAGGCTGATTTACAATTCCTTCAGTGGTATGATTCACAACAGTAGAGGCTTCAGGAAAACCAACCTACCACCCCCCTTCACATTTAAGCATGGTCCTCAACAAATGATTATGTAATTTTTTAAATCTTGCTTTCTACCTCATAACGTTTTATCTTTTTTTTCTTTTTTGTGAAACAATTGGGGTTAAGTGATTTGCCCAAGGTCACATAGCTAGTAAATGTAAAGTGTCTGAGGCCACATTTTAACTCAAATCCCTCCTGAATTTTTTATCCATAGAACCATTTGATTTCCCCTTCACCTAATAACTTTAAAAAAATCATACAGAAATGCAGCACATTTTCATAAATCTACTTTTAAACAATGTTTAAGGATCAGCCTTGTCAATATCTATTAGAGAAAGTTTATGATATAAAATAGATAGAGGGACTAAATCTAGGGTCAGAAAGAACTGAGTTCTAATGATCCTTAAGATACTAGTTTTATGACCTTGGACAAGTCACAAAACCTGTTCCTGCCTTGTTTTCCTCATCTGTAAAATGGGGAAAATAGTACTTATCTCCCACAGTTATTGTGAAGATAAAATACGATCATACTTGTAAAGCACTCTGCAAACCTTAAAACAAATATTAGTGGTAGCTCTTGTCAATAGCTATTACCATCTCTACTACTCTTAACATGTATAGGACAAATATTTCACCTATAAAATTAGATGAAAGATCCAAGATATTGTCTACAATTAAAAAACTTACTCTCTAAGAAAGAATAACAGGACTTTTTGGTCTGGAGAGAATACCACCATAAAATGATTAAGTAAAAACTTCATTTGTCTTGAGAGACAGATTTTGTATTTGAGTCCTAGAGAAATAATAAGTAAATAAAATAAAACCAACAACAAAACAGAACATTGAAATTACTGAATTTCTAAAGCTAAGACAATGAGCCTTTACTCCTGTTGTTACTTTTACCTTTTCTTACTTGAGCATAAGCATGGGCTCTCTTCCTTTTTAACTACCCTCCTTTTGCTTGGATGAAGATTTCAAATGCATACTATTTTGGAGGCACATTTATTTACTATTATTTTCTAACTATGATGGTCCTTGCCCTTTTCTGTCATCTTAGTAATGTATCCTTATCCATTCTGGCAATGTTTCTAACAACAATGTGGGATCAGAATAGTTGTTTGTTTAAAAAAAAAAGTATCATTACTGTACAATGTGTACTACTGTAACAGATACATGTTAACTTAACATTGTTTCCTTGTTTCGGACATAATATCTCACATTCCCCTAACCGGAATAGGAATTCAGGAACTGTTCTAATGTTTTTTTTTATTTATTTCTTATTTCCCATTCTTCAAAGATACATACTTTTATTCCCCCCGATAGTCTCCCTGCCCATAGTATCCTCCTCCATATTAAACAGTCTATATGAATTGCTATATAATCTCATTCTGCTGTTGATAAACTTCTAATTCCACCCAGTTTGATACTAAAGGACTTACTCCCTCTAGTGTTTGGTGTCTTCTTTCCTAAAACAATTCATCTAAGTCAAAAGCTCTTAACTTTTTTGGTGTCATACACTCCTATGAAAGCCTATAGAACTCTTCTCAAAATGTTTTTAAATAATTGAGAGGAAATGCCAAATTTCAGCTAGAAGTTAGTGAAATAAAGAAGTAATTTGTTTTTTCTCCAACCAGCTTGAGAAAATTGCTGAAATCTAGTCATGAATTGTGGAATAAGGATTAAGAACTGATCTAGAGACAGTAGATGATACAGTGGAGAAAGCATTGGTTCTGAAGTCAGGAGGACCCAGTTCAAATTAGGCCTTCAACACTTAATACTTACTAGGCTCTGTGATCCTGGGCAAGTCACTTAATCCCATTTGCCTTGCCAAAAAATAAAAAACAACATCCTGATCTAAATCATTTAAAGTGTATGAAAAACAGCAAGGAAGTCAGTCACTGGACTGCAGAGTTCATGGGTTGGGGGAAAGTAAGGTATAAGAATACTATTAAAATCTGAGCAAGCCAGGTTCTAAAAGGCTTTGGACATCAAAAAGGATTTTATAGTTGATCATGGAAGTGATAGGAAGTCTGGACTTAGTGATAAAGGTTGGGAATGATCAGAGTCAGAACGTTAGCTTTTTATCCATTTGATACCTAAGTGAAAGCTGAACCATAGAAGTCAACTGACTAGAAGGCATAAATACTACAGGCCAGACCTTAAGGGAGATGTAGGGAGGGAAAGAGGAACTGGCAGACTTAATCCAAGAGACACTGAAACAGTGGACTCCAGATTCTCATCACATTGAGAGATGGGACTGATCCAAGCCAATCTTTTCTTCTCTTGAGATCATTAGCTAAATAAATCATCTTTATGAGTTGCTGATAATAGATCCTGATTTAAAAAAAAATAATAAAATAACTCCCATTTTACTCGGATATCCTCTAAGAGGTATATTAGCAAACCTTACTTCTGACTTGTTAGGACTTGCCAGAGTTTCCACTCCACTGGCAAACATTCAAAAGCAGAGTTATCTACACTGAACAATAAAGGTATGAGTAAAACTTTATGAGGATTTTTTCACTAATCTCTCCATATTAGTTGAAAAATTATAAATTCTATTTCACAGAGGAATTAATTTGCCCAAGATCACACGGCAAGTAATGATGTTAGGAACAAAACGACAGTTCACCACTCCCATTCAATCTACTAAATTTCTTATTGAAATTAAATTCAAAACACAATATAACATAAAGCCCAGTAACAGTGCTTAAAAAAATCAAATCCTTTATTTCTTATATGATGGGCATATAAAAATGATATAAAGACATGTATTTTGTTTCAATTGCTGTGGTGAGTTGAAACATACATTTTTCCAGAGCTATATATAACTGCAAGCTATCTTACTGGGATTAAAGTACATTCCATGATCCTGGAAAATTTTAAACTTATTTAGAGTATAAAGGATATTCAGAGCATAGACAGATTGTTCAAACACAATCTCGTTAACAGAATGCCCTAGCCAATTCTGTTAAACACAGCACTTGGTACACACCAGATTCTGTCCCCTATGCAAAAACAGGCTAGTAGGGCCCTGTGAAGATCCTCTACATTTGGGAATTCAGGTTATATTTCCAGGGCTCTATGCCAACACACTCTACCTCAACAAATAGTAATATTATTTTATGCCTATTTTATTTACATATTGAACTCTTCTTGGAAAAGGGAGATAAAAAGCTCTGGCATGTGATGAAAAAATTAAAATAAACTAGAAAATAGACAGAAACAGCCTTTAATGAGCGTACAACACTAAAAGAGTTTAAAGAGGAACAAACTAAATGGATGCCTGTTAGAATATATTCATTCTGCAATACTACCCAGAAATAAGGCGGTATCTGCAAAACAAAACTAATAGCTTTTCCTACCTTCAGATTGTTTACAAATTTACTAAGAAAAAAAAAATTATACATACATACACATACACAAACACACTTATTTATTATATATATTTATATATATATAGTCAATAATGACATTACAAAAGATGTCATAAAGGACTATGTAACCCTGTGCTAGTTATGGCATAACAATCATTAAGTGCTATGAAGGAAACAGTGCAATGATCATTGCTGACTGAAGTGGTAAGGGAAGCTTCATGAAGGTGGTAAGATTGGGGTTGACCTGGAAGGATAGATAGGATTTGGAAAGGTGAAAGGGTAAGGAAGATAGGACAGGTTAACTAAAATGGTCTGAAAAGAGCCAAAACAAAAAAGTGCTGATGCAGAAATTTACATGAATTCTGCAATTTGAAAAAAAAAATTGAAGGGAGAAAAAGAAAATTAAGAATACAGTTGTGAAAGCTTGTCTTCAATTAAACAGATATTTATTAAACTAAAAAAGAAACATGAGAGAATCCATAGCTTGCAATAAGTAAAATAGAGATTTCTATGATACTATTCAGAAATAGTTAATAGACGCAGATTTGTCATTTGATGGAAAATTATGAATAGCTCTTCAAAAATAGAAAAATGAAATCAAGTACTTGTATTCACAATTGTTATCAAAGTTTGTGCTGTTATCACAGAGGTTAGCAATAAACATGAGATACAGTATATTAGAATGCACTATCAATCAGAGTCAAGAAAACTTGGATATAGTCCAACTTGAAAAATAGAATATATGACAACCCCTAACCAGTTAAAAAAAATTTTTTTCCCCCAAAGGATGAGGAAAGTGAAAACAAGTAACTTGAGCATAATTATCTTCTTTTTGTTTTGTCAAGAATATGTCCTGAATATGTTCTGGAATATGACCATCTCAGAGATAATTCCATAATATGCAAATGAATTGGATTTGAATGAGAAAGGTATATACTAGGTCACCAACCTCACTTTCTCCTCCTGAAACATCTGGGTCCAGTGGCCAGCTATAGATTAGGAAGGCAGGATATGCAGTGGGAGACCTTGACCTTTTTAAGCTAAAGTCTTAACAAGTCCCTGATCTAGGCAGCTGCCCATTCAGTGATTAGGTAAATAGAAAGAAATGAGGAAAAGATTGGCATTTTTTAATCTAGTCATTTGTATGCTTATGTGCAAATTAATCAATTTTTTAAAATTCTGAGAGGGGAAGAGGCTCAGGTTTTCCAAAACAATTGTTATTTACATTCACTGTAAGTCAATCAGGGCCCAAACAAAACCAAGTGAATTGTTAGGACCTTTTGTAGCCATGGAGAACCAGAGTGCTTTGAGTTTAAAATATGGTCCTTAAGACCTAGCCTGTGAACCCCTAAAGAAAGAAAGAAGGGAGGGAGGAAGAGAAAGGGAGAGGAGAAAAGAGAGAAAATGAGAGGGGAAGAAGGGAGGAAGGAAGAAGGAAGGAAGGAAACTGTGTTGCTCCTACTCTTGCAGATAATAGTCTTTCATTCTCAAAGACAACAATGACATCAGGAAGATGATGCAAGTGAATTGGGTTTCTCCATCAGAATCATCTGAATCCGATGACCAGATACCATTGACTCCATGTCCAAGGATTCTCTTTGCTTTATACCATGCTTATATGCATTGATGTTTTCAAATCTAAAAGTGAAAGAACTCTACTTTTGGGGTAGTCGGTCAACTAGCATTATTTATTACACACTGACAATATGACAGTTGCTAAGATCTCAGGATACAGAGGAAAGGCAAAAAACAACAAAAAAGTCTCTACATTCAAAAATCTCACAATCTTATAGGAACTTCAAAAAGAGCTATAAAACAGCATGATTTTTTAAAAATCTACTTCAGTATAAGAAATTTTAACTTTTTTGGACAAAAAGGACAAAATATAAAATTAAGTTAAAAATAGCATTACAGAAAATGGGCTTTGCAAACCTTACAGTGATATACAAATGTAAGCTATGTAATAAATATCTAGCTCTTCATGATCTTAGTTTGTATCAGCAAGAAAGAGCATGCTAGAAAACTGCCAAGACACTGGGAAGTCAAAGTCAAATCCATCTCCAACCTCAGCTTCGTACCTATGTGAGCTTAGGCAAGTTGCCTGAAATCTCGGCAGACTTTAATTTCTTAAATGAGAGGGCACACTAGGCCTCTGGTGTCTCTTCTAAATTTCTATGATTCTAAGTCACATTTACTTAATTTCTGGATTTTCATTTCTTCATATTTATAATGGGGATAAACAGTCTCACAGGGCTATTGGGAGAATAAAAGGAGATTGACTTATGTTAAAGGCCATTGCATTGATCTTGCTCCTCTGGCAGTATTCTTTTTTTACATTCTACCCTATAATATAGATTTGTAATGGAAGAGACAAACTAAGGACTGGAGTTGTGTTTCTTTTTTCTATTTTTTTTTTTTTATTCCTAATTCCGTTTGCCTTATCTGTAATAAATGCTTAATAAAGATGTTTCCTCTTAAAGTATCAATGTGATCCCAATCTTAAGGATGGTTCAGATTTGCAGAAAAGATACCAGGCATGGTAAGAGGGCAAAGGCACTGGAAAGAATACCATCTAAAAAGAGTCCAGAAATTCCCCAAAGAGACCCGTTTTAAAATGGGTTAAACTGAGCCCAGAATGACAAGATTACAAGTTTGTGTTTCATCCTACAGGTTAAAAGAAACTGGAAATCCAAGCAGATGTTATTATTTATCTTAAATTCGAAAGCTATATTTTCCACACTCAAAAACTGCAAGTTATATTTTCCATACACGCAAAATTTCAAGCAACTGCTTAACAGCATAAGATCTTAGGTCTTAATTTTTTCCACATACAGGAGAACAAACAGGCCACTATCCAACATAAACGTGGGCAAACTTCCATTCCATTCTTTCCTAAAAGCCCTAACACGCAGAGTACAAAAGCAACCTCCTAATTCCACCGCTCAAGCTTGCCTTCTTAATTACAGCTTACAGGTAGTCTGAAGTCTGCCCTAATAATAAAGCACAGTCGGAGAGGGAAGAGTTTGACCATCACATCTGAGAGAGTTAATATCCCAGCACCGCTTTCTCCTAAAGGCCCGCAACCTAATCAACACTGACCTCTCCCACCCGTTACTGCAAGAAGGGAAAAAAAAAAAAATTTCCTGCTCCCGGATTCGGGAGGCTTCCCCGCCCCCCGGTCCTAGGGCTTTGTCTGCCGGCGCGCGCCCCTTCTCCGCTACTGTTGGGGAGACCTTAGGAGTGTTTCTGGAAATGAGAAAATTAGAAGGTAAAAGAGGTTCGAGTGACAATAAGCAGAGCTGATGAAGTCGAGAGGAAACAAGAGCAACAGACTGAGTGGGCGAGCCGGAGGGAGAAAAGGCAGAAGTTCCCGAGACGTCCGGGCAGCAGAGCCCAGGCGGACTACATTATGAGTCCAGGATGACCCCCCCATTCCCCCCAGGGGTGGAGGTCTCCGAAGCTGACAACTTTGCAGAACACAAGAACCAAGAACTGAAGCCTCCCCTTCCTGGGCACGGAGCAAGTCCGCCGCCTGCAAGCCCCCGACTTTGGGGAGCTCACAGAAACATTGGCACCACTCCCGAGAGGATGCCCCGGGCGGCGGCACTTACCGTGTGCCGCGCCACATCGGAGGAAGTCATAGTCTCTCGGGATGTCCTGCAGCTACTCGGGATGCGAAATATGGGACACACGAAAGCCGGAGCCGCAGTTTCTGCACTCTCTAGTCTCCAAGAGAACAGGGGAAACCTTGGAGCTAAGAGTGAGGAAGAAAAGAAGTAGAAATAGGAGGAACCACAGCGTCCCGACTACAGCCCAAGGGCTCCCAGCAGCTGGAATTTAACTGGTGGCGCAAAGGAGTCTGGAGCGAGCCTCCCGGGGAGGGTGGGGCTAGGAGAGCGGGATCCCGGGGGCTGGGAAGGGTGGAGCCAAAGCCCCGAGGAGCGCGGGAGACCCGGGCGGAGTTCATTGAGGGCGGTAGCCCGAGGAAGGGAGGGGGCGGAGCCCTAGCGGAAAGGCCTGCACGAGATGGAAACGGGGCGGGGCCAAGTCGGGAGTCTCCAGACAGGGGAGATCCTTATGCATGAAGACTCTGCCCAGCTGGGGGCGCTAGCGTGACGCGGCTGACTACCAGGCTCTGGGCGCGAACCCAATTGAGGACGGGGGAGGGGTGTGTCCTGGCGGAGGAGCGACTTGAACGGCTCACTACTTTTCTGGGTTGGAGCCGCGAACCTCCCTTCGAAACAGAGGACCCCCATGATGTTTAGGGGACAGGGAAATGGAGGAGTACGAAAGAAAGTCTGAAAGAGTTAAGGAGAGGGGGGGTCTGTTTTCTGAACGCGGGAAGAATGTTCGGAATAAAAGAATGAAGGGAACGTAGGAAGAATTGCGCGCCCCCTCCCCCACGCTCCCCTAGGCAACCACAGTTAGTAGCGACTGAGATTGGCCGACCAGCGGGCGGGACCGGAAGTAAGGCGGAGCCCGGGGGAGGAGCCAGCTGGAGAGGGAGGTAGGGGAAGGGCGGGGCGGTGGGAGCAGGGGGCGGGGTCTGGGTATCTTCTGCTGTTTTTGCTGCTAGTAGAGGTGGTGGCGAGGCAGCGCTGCGGGAGGCAGCTGCGGACACCGCGGCGTCTGTCTGTCCTGACTGAGGCCCGCCTCGCCGAGCCCTAGAGCAGACGTTCGTGGTCTCTTGGGTTGGCCAACGTGTCGGGGGGCGCAGTTCATCTACGCCAGCTCAGACAGGACTCAAGCCACCGCCCCCTTTTCTCCAGGAGGTTCCCCTAGCCGTGCTGCCCTTCCCGCCTGCGATGGGGCCGGGCTGAGCCTTCTCCCGCTTCGCTGTCCCTTTGCAAGGGAGAAAGGAGAAGGGAGGAGAGGGATGGAGGAGCTTGGACAGGAGGCGGTATTGCTCTTCCTCACCCAAAGAGGGGGCCGAGCCCGCAACGCGGAGCTGGTGGAGCATTTCAGGGGGGCCCTGGGAGGTGAGCCCGAGCAGCGAGCCCGGGCCCGGGATCGCTTCAAGCAGCTGGTGAACACTGTGGCTACAGTCCGAACCGATCCTGAAGACGGGACCAAGTATGTATACCTGAAGAAGAAGTTCATCAGTGGTAGTCTGCCTCTCCCGGTGCCCGCGGGGCATGAGGGGGCCCCGACCCTCCAGGTCCCCGAGGGCGGCGAGCGGGGGGCTGGCAGCGAGCATCGTCCCTCATCTCCAGCCGGGCCAGTGGACTTGAGAAAGGAGGATGCGCGGAGCCCACCACCCTCCCCCGGAAGTAGGGAGCCTAACCCAGAGTTGCAGGAACAGGAGCAGCAGCAGTTACCGTCGCCGGTCGCTCTTCAGGTAGTGCCCAGTATCTCTGTGACCGAAGCACCCGAGCTCGAGGAGGCTTCGGGCCCTCTGGACAGCGCTAACCTGCCTACCCCTAATGAACTTGAGTCACCGGAGGGAAACATTCCTCCCTCCAGTGGGGACCACTTGGTCCCAGAGAGCACTCCTGAGGAAAGTGGACAGACAGTGGACCAAGAATTGCCTCCCCATCTAGTCTCTGGTGAAAGCAGCAGGAATGAATTGCCGAGATTGGGGCAGGTGCAGCCCCTGGGCGTCGGGGCGCGGAGGAAAAATTCTAGACGTAATGTACCTCTGCTCCGAGGGCTACCACAGGGTTCCTGCGGTGGGGAAGAGTCAGAACCTTTCTCAAAAAACTGGGAGGAGGGAGACGTTTGCAGCTCTCCTGGAGGAGTCAGTACCCCAAGACCTGGCCGCAAGAATTTGCTGGATCTGATGATAGGCAGTTCCCCGCAGCTTAAAAGGAGTTTCTTTGTTGGGGGAAACAACCCTGGGGGCTCTTCTGGAGGGGGACGTGCGCCCAGAAGTGGCGGAGACTCAGACACCGCTTCTTTAGCTTCGTCTTCCACCGAGGAAGAAGGAAGCGCAACCGGGTCGGTGGCCTTGGACCCTCTGGAACATGCCTGGATGCTTTCTGCCTCGGATGGTAAATGGGACAGTTTGGAAGGACTGCTCACTTGCGAGCCTGGTTTACTGGCCAAGCGTGATTTTATCACCGGCTTCACCTGCCTTCACTGGGCCGCCAAGCATGGAAAGCAGGAACTCCTGGCCATGCTGGTCAATTTTGCCAATAAGCACCAGTTACCAGTAAACATCAACGCCAGGACCAGCGCAGGCTATACAGCTCTGCACCTAGCAGCAATGCATGGACATGTAGAGGTAGTGAAGTTGCTGGTGGGAGCCTATGATGCAGATGTGGACATTAGGGATTACAGCGGAAAAAAGGCCTCTCAGTATCTGAGCCAGAGCATCGCAGAGGAGATTAAGAATTTGGTGGGCGCCCTGGAAGACGATGATGGAGAGAGTGCTTCGGAAAGTGTGGGTGGGCGCTGGAAGCTCTCTAAAGTACTCCCTTCAAATCTTATCACATATAAACTCTCTCATGTACTGGAGGATGGGGGAGATCACCATCACCACCACTACCACCACCACCACCACTCTTTGGCTGATGGGTCTGCTGGGAGCAAGTCATCGAGTCGCAAAGCATCAGGTGGCAGCAGCAGCAGAATGAAACCCAGACTCAACAAAATTCGGTTCCGAACGCAGATCATTCACAGCACACCCTCTTTCAGGGACCCTGAACAACCATTATCAGAGGAGGAAAGGCCCCTTAAAAGCAGCTCCTCCACATCCTCCTTCAAATTGAGACCGAAATCCAATGTATTCGGGTAAAATTTATTCTTTTGGGCACAGTTTAGAATATGTCCTCTGGCGTAGGAAATTTGAATGTTAAACAGAATTTGGAATAAATATAGGAAGAGAAGGGGAAAGATTAAGGAAAATAAAACTCCATTCTGTACTTGGGGGAGGGGAAGGAGAGGAAAGAGATCATGCATTCTATTGGGTAAACCCATATATAAACAAACTACTGGGATAGACTTTTAAACCTCTCCGTAAATGGCTGATTCTCTGCAAACACTGGCTTATTTTGGGCTAGTGTATCTGTGCCAACAGATTCCTTCCCCTTAGAATTTTTTTCCCCTCTAGATCCCAAATTTTTAGGGACTAGATAGGAACTTGAAGTGGTAAGGACAATTTTTTTTTGGTAACCTTTTACTGTTACTGGATTTTGTGCATAAATACATCGTTTTTGATGCGTCTGTTTAAATATTGTTACTCTCATAGGAATGGAGATAGTCAGTTTGCAATGAAACTTGTATGTTCTGCCATGCATTTTCTGTAAATGTTTTTGCTGTTGGAGGTACTATTACTACTGAATGTATAGTCAACAGAATGCAAAAGCACTGATAAAGATAATGTGAGTGAAAATGGGAGTTTTCAGTAGCAGTCACTATTTTAAATATTTAAGTTTATAATCACTGTGAACTCAAATGCTAAGTAAAATTTTTTGAGTTAATCTGTGGTACATTCCATCTAACTGTATATAACAGCACTGCACTCAGCACTGTGGTGCATCATTCGTAACTTAATGCAACAGACCTAGAACACTCTTAGCACCAATCATGCTGTAAATGAATAGTTTTTTAATCAGACCTAAATCAATTCAAGTATTAAATATTCCTAGTCATTCCTTTTTAAATTAATAATCCAAGAGTCATTTAACTGTCTTGCCTTTTTTTTTTTTTTTTACCCTGTTTTATGGTGCTTGGGGTGGAAATGCTTCAAGAAACAATTTCTAGTTTTAGATGCTTAGCTGGAATTGGCAGTCTACTAGAATAAGCTCATGAAGTTACTATTAAGTTAGACTTTTAACAGACTATTACTATTAAATTATTCCCATTTAAGGTACAATTTTTTTTAACAAGTAGAACTTTCTTATCTGTGCTCTGAAGTAATGTTCTGCACATTTTAAGATCTTAGTCTAAACCCATTAGCTAACTTAACAGCTTTCTTGAAGTTAATACATTCTCTCTCTGTTTCTCTCTTCCCCTACCCCCCCTCTCTCCCCCACCCTATTCTCCCTCTCTCTCCCACCTTACCCCTCCCTCTCTCTGTCCCTCTCTTCCTTTCATCTCTCTTTCTCTCTCTCTCTCTCTCTCTCTCTCTCCCCTCTCTTTCTTCCTTTCTCTCATCTCTCTCTCTCTCTCCACCCCCCCTCTTCCTCCCTCTCTCTCTCTCTCAAAAGGAAAATGTCAATTAAAAGCCAAGTGATAAATCTTCCAAGTTTAAAAATGGCACTTTCCCTTCACGAAGTAAGGGGCTGGTCTTATATCTTGAATGCTGCTGGGTTGTCCAATCCCTTTGTACATAAACAAAATAATGCCAATAAAAATCCAAAACTTTAAAGTATAGTTCCCAATTTCATTTCATATATATGTATACATATATATATTTCATATATATGTATATATAAATGGCTTTATATTTCTTTTTTAAATCTAGCTCAAAAGCATATCAAGACCTGTCACTGAAATTAGAAAAAATCCTAAGAAGAGCTAGCTCAAGCAGATCTGCTCTATCAATTCTCACATATATGACATTTCTGGTACTCTGTTGCAAACTAACAAGCATCTGCCTATACTCATAGAGATGAGAGTAAGAAACTTTCCCTAAATTATCAGTTTAGCCACTGCATAGTTTGCACAGAGTTACTACATTTAAAGTGTTATATCTCAGCATACAGAAATTAACAACAGCTTGATGTCATATCTTTTATTAGATGAGGAATGTTACTTACATAACGACATATGAAAAAATTATCCTTTAAAAATGTAAGCTATATTCCTTAGTGCCTTTACTTTTTTTGTTTGCTGTTAGAAAAATGGGGCGTATCAATGTGTAAAAAGCACTTTTTTACTCACACAGATGAGTCAAGAGCCAATCTGTAAATCCTGTTCAAGGAAAGAAATGGATTTCTTAATGAGAAAAAAACCCGATTTGTTTTGTAACCATCTGTATAGCTTATAAAGGAAAGCATCAATTAATTGAAACTCAAAATGTCTAATAATGTAGAATAAATTGAAATTTTCCAGCTCCTAATTTGATTAAAACTATAAGCTAAGGAACAAGATTTATCTTGACTGGAAATTTTAACCTTTTAATTACTAATGTAAAGATTGGCATAGTTTGGCATTTCTATTTTGAAATAGCATAATTCAATACCGTTTTGATTAGAACACAAATATATTTAATGTACTGTTGAACAATCAAAATATTAAACTATTAAATAGGAGTGGTACTTAGTTGAACAAAATATTTTATTTTAAAGAATTTTGTGGGTTTAATATTCCAATTCTTTGTAGATCTAGCAGTTTGTATATATCTTACTTTTACCTCCCCCTCCCACCAAAGTATTTGTTTTGGCTTACACATCAAAATATGTTAGTATCATTTTCAAAAATCATTCCAATTAGGAGCTATTATAAATCTCCCTAATCATAATGTGCTTATGTGCTATGAAATCTGTAGCATTTATTTCACTTTTTGTCACTTTACATTTCCTCTTAGTTATTTTTTAAATTCCAAATCAAGAGATTATGGATGAAATTATTTGTATTCAACTGAAATTCATAGTTGTGCCTATTCATGGATATATTGTGTATTGGATATTTTAAAAGTTGCTTATTCAAAAACTGTGATGCAAAAAAATAAGAAAATGAACATGTGTATGTGTCATAGGTACACTTGAAAATATTGAATGTGTATTAATTCTGTTAACTTTTTATGGTATGAGTACTGAAGCTAGCCTGTATAACTTGAAACTTTGATACTGTTTTATTGTGTCTTATGCCTAAAAACTTGGGGACCAGGATGCTTTATCTATATATACATACACACACACACACACACACACATGCATATGTATGTATAGTAAAAGTTTGGGAGTCTGAGAGTTTAATTTGTGTGTAAGAAGTTGAACTTTCATTTGCCAAAATAAATGTGGCTCACTAGAATTTTGCTCAGTTTTCTTTGTTACCAGTGTTCATAGTCTTTCTATAATGGATTGTTATATCTATTAGGAACTTTGACCTTCCTCCCCTTAGCTGCTGCAGTAAAATTCAGATGCAATACTTTTAGGTAGCTTATGGACAGAAGGATGCCCCTAAAAAAAAATCTGGTACAAATTTCAGTCAATCATAAACCCTCATAAAACTGTAGAAATCGATGTGTTGTTTTTTGATTTTCACCTTAATCAGATTTTACTAATATGAAGATGAAGAAATTGAGAAAAGAACAGAGTTGAACACATTTAAGTATGGTCCTCTGTTCCCTTTAATTATGTTACTTAATCTTGTTCTTTATTATTTTTAAAATAGCTTTTAAAAGAAGAATAGATTGATTTTTATATTTTAATTTGTCTGAAAGATTAAAGTCCTGCTTTTACATCCAAGAAGAAATACTATTTTTCTTTAGAAGTTTCCTTATCTTACAGAGGCTACTCTGAACAATTCATTTGGAAACATGTCCCCATCTGAAAGGACAAAAGTTCTTTGTTTTATAGAGTAAGCATTTAAAATTTAACCACAGTAATGAATATACCCTATAAGTCATTGGCACAATTTCCCTAAATGCATCTTCTATGGAATATATATCAAACTACAAATGTGCACATACCTGTAAGATATGACAGTATTGTTTCAGTGCCTCTTGAGTTTTTTCTACTTATATATATTTGATAAATATTTATCTATGGATTTTAAATGTTAATTTTAGTCTTCCTCTTAAAAAGCCCTTTTTACTTGATAGAACCTACCATAACTCGTGTTATCCTAGCATAACCTTAAGATCACTTTCATTCCATGATGAAGCATCCATCACAGTAGAACTTTAAAGGAAGAGACCATATAACTTATCCAGATCCAAAGAGTTTGGTTAAAACTGGACCAGCAAGTTTAATAGCATATATCTTAATATTGGAACTTCAACAAGGTTGCATGATAAAAATCTAATTTTCCTCAAATTATTTTATACAGCCATGAGGATTTCAGCAATAAACTTGGAAATAAGCATTGGGAAATATTTTTGTTCTTCCAAGAAACTCCTAGCTTAAGACTGCTGTTATAAAATCTTGGCAATTAAAGATATAAAAAAATTATCTAGTCCAGCTTCTCACTTATATATAAACTGCTGGTGGAAGGATTAGAAAATATATCTAAAGTCATACAGTTAATCAATGGTTGAGATATCTGAGACGCATTCAGAATTTTCTGTAAGCTATTTGTGCGATCATAGAACTGGGAAGTACCTCTGAAGTCAGAAATACAGCAACTTGTCCAAAGTGATCCAGAAAGATCCCACATGAGAAGACCACTGACTCCAGATCTAAACATGTTTCTACTTTAAACATTCATGATGATGGGACATACACATGCAAAAAATTTACCCTAGAGCACCCTAATTATTTAGAAGTATGAAAAAGACTAAGGCCATTTACTAATCTGTAACAGGAAAATCTTCCATGTGGCTAAGGATTTTCATGAGCAATATAAGCAGTCACTAAATTCTGCTACCCCTTAACATGACATCCCCTTAGATGTCTGATTATTCTTTCAACACTAATAGACATGAATTTGGTGCCAGTAGAGCAAGATCAGATATCAAGTGGAATCGGTGTTCAGATTATAAATGGCTTGCCCCAATTTTCACATTTTTTTCCAGTGCTTCAAGAAACTGCCATTTCACCTGAAGGAAACCGGACTATAAATCCATATGCAGACAGTCTTGAGTTGGTATGACTGAAAAAATGTGTTATCTGGTAGCCAGCCTTTTGGAGATGAGTCTCTTCCTATTTAGAGAGGTTGACCTTCTATCATCAGAAACACAGTTTGCTTCATATATCATGATGCAGAACCTGCCAAAATGTGTGTGCAACCTGGCATAGCTTTAGAGAATCCCAGTTCAGCTCTTGACCATGATGATGCATTGAAGTAAAGTGCTCATTCATCTTATCACCAAATAGTGTTTTCCAGAATGCCAGAATTTTCTGGTATTAGGAATATACATTCTTTAAAAAGCAATATTTAAAAGTATCTCTCACTGTGCTTTTTGTGTATATTGTCCTTTAAATAGCTATCATATTACCTCTAGTCCCGAGTCAGCCTGCAAATTATATGTAGCATAAAAAGTTGCTTGAAGTCACCATGAGCAATTCTGGAATGTTACCAATCTAGAAATAATGAAGTAGTGTTTGCTACCACATAATTTGTTATTGGACATGTATCAAGGATAATATAGCTATCAAGTATGATAGCTGGATATTGTAGCAGTGGAAGTATGCTGAATTATAATCAAAACAAACCTATAGTAAAAGTTTAAACATGCAACTAGATACCATTTCAGATGGTATAACATAGTATCATCTGTAAACTCTAGCCAAAAAAAGTAACAAAGATAGTGTATTCTGGGATTATTAGAAAATGAAATAATTCATTCTGAATCAAGGCCTGGGATTATGAATCAAGGAGGGAGAATTGTTGTTTTTTGTTTTGTTTCGTTTTGTTTTTTAAATAACTTTTTATTGACAGAACCCAGGCCAGGGTAATTTTTTACAACATTATCCCTTGCACTCACTTCTGTTCCTATTTTTCCCCTCCCTCCTTCCACTTCCTCCCCCAGATGCAAGCAGTCCTATACATGTTAAATAGGTTATAGTATATCTTAGATACAATATATGTGTGCAGAACCGAACAGTTCTCTTGTTGCACAGGGAGAATTGGATTCAGAAGATATAAATAACCCGGGAAGAAAAACAAAAATGCAAGCAGTTTATATTCATTTCCCAGTGTCCTTTCTTTGGGTGTAGCTGCTTCTGTCCATCCTTGATCAATTGAAACTGAGTTAGATCTCTTTGTTGAAGAAATCCACTTCCATCAGAATACATCCTCATACAGTAAAGGAGGGAGAATTGTTAAGCAACATTGCCCAAAGTCACAACAATCTTTTCAATGGTGTCACAGTGGAGAAAGGGAGGAAGGGAGAGTGGGGATTGAAGTGAGATGGCCTGGGCAAATGCCTCAATTTCTTTGCAAAATGAGGAGTTTGGATTAAATGGCTCGTGGGGTCCCTTCCAGCTATAAATCTATGCCAAAATTGGATAGAGTAGTTGGGCCTTTTCTTAAATTCAAATATGACCTCATATGCTTAGTAGTTGTGTGGCCCTGGGCAAATCACTTAACCCTATTGGCCTCAGTTTCATCATCTATCTATAAATCTATAAAATGAGCTGGAAAAAGGAATGGCAAAATACTCCAATATCTTTGTCAAGAAAACCTTAAATGGCATCACGAATTATTGATCACCACTGAAAAACAACTGCACATTGATCATTAAGCACCTGCAGTTCCATTACAGTGGAAACTTGCCCCTCTATAACTTAATAGATGATATCACCAAAATTCATCACCCTCCACTCAATCTCATGATTAATTTTTCTGAATTCAGCTGATTTGATCTTCATTTAACAGACATATAGTCCAGTACTAAGTCTACATTTAAAGGACTTTTCCATTTTAGAAGCACCTGGAGAAATTTGTATTCCAATGATATTGCATTGCCATTGAATGTTGTAAGGACACACAGGGTAACCTCTACAGTGAGAAAACATTAGTAGAATTTGTAGCTTGTCATGTATGAAAATAATATTTTTAAAAGACAATAAAAGTTGCTCTTTGAAGTTCAGAGTATGTATGTATGTATGTGCATGTGTCTGGCTGCAACTCAGTTTTCTCAATTGGAAAGAAACTTAACCATATCCTTATTGGCCAAATATATAAAAGATCCACATCTTTTAACTGTAATCCATTATTCTTTGTACAATAACAGTCATGTATTTCACTTCCTCGCTAAATCAGATGTTAATCTCCAAATAAGGGAGGAGCAAAAGAGGTGAAATTTATTAACCCATTTGACATCAATCCTTCTGTTTCATTTTAGTTCTAGTCAGTGCTTGCCTTCTAATTCAGATCTAAAGAAAAGGAAAGTAGCTCAGCATTTGAACTGATTATTTTCAACAATTGGAAGGAAGAGAACAGAATGAGAAGAAAGTTTCTTTTCTTATGACATCACTCTAAAAGATGTTTCCATTTGGGGGATAATTACTAGAAACAATTTCTTCATTCCCATTGGTTCAACCTCCATTTCAAAGCTTATCAAAACTCAAACTAGAGTACTAAGTAAAAAAGAAATTAAAAACTTTATGGCATTTAAATAAAAGGCAACTGATTATTATTTTAGAGCACTACTTATAATTTTAAGGGACACAACTTGAAAAAATTTAGCATACTATTTAAAATTTTTTAATCATAAGAAATTTTAGAAAATATAGATTTCTTTAAATATGTGTGGGTGGGGCTAGCCAATGGAACTCAGTCCAAATATATATTCTAAGATAGAATATAGATTTCTGAAAGAACTCATTAATCTCCTGTTGAGGTATGGTTTGGCTGAGATAAACCAAACCATAAACCTTTTAAGCAGTAAAAACTCACCTGCATTGTCTGGCTTCTTTATTCTGTCTTCTGTTCTGCCATTCCATTGCAGTTATGTTCATACTGAAAGCCACTAACCTTCTCTCCCAGTCAATTAAAACTGAATCTTTACCCAAAACTTTCTTCTCCACTGCTAGTAATTTGCTCTACATTTTTAACGCTATAGAAGAATGGTATCTTTAGAGCCTCCTTTTTAGTACCAGTTACAGAGTAAGACTCTCCTTAACCTCATGGTATCCCTAAGTTAGTGGGCTAGGAGGGACCAACTTTTTCTGAAGGTGGAACTAGCATCTCTATATATAGGGTTTGTAGATAGGTGGCACCATGCATAAAGTGCCAGGCCAAAGGCATCTTCTTGAGTTCAAATCTAGCCTCAGACAAGTACTAGCTGGTGACTCTGGGCATATCACTTAGCTCTTCATGCCTCAGTTTTCTCATATGTCAAATAAGCTGGAGAAGTTAATTCGAAACTCTTTCCACTGTATCAGTATCTTTGCCAAAAATACCCGCAAATGGGGTCACAAAATGTTGAACAAAACTGAAAAACAACTGAACCATATAGGGTAAGGATTATCCTGCTAAGCTAATTGGGTTTGTCATAATGCCCAATATTTCCATTAGAGTGTCCTATCATGGGTTAAGACTTCATGTCCATTAGAGTTCTCTATTAAAGTAAAAATACCTCACAGAGGATCTCCCTCTATCTGTCACTAAAATTAGTGGTGACCTAATGGCTAAAACATTGGATTTAGAATTAGGAAGTTAGGAAGACTTCAAATTCTGTTTCAGATTCCTAATTAGTTTGTGATACTGGCACATCATTTAACTTTAGTCAGCTTCAGTTCATCTATGGAGGAGAAAATGATAATAGGGCATACCCAGGATTGATGTGAGGATTAAATGAAATAACATATATAAAATGCAAACCTTAAAGTGCTACTTAATTATCATCATCAATAATAATTATTGGCTATCATTTGGGAATGTAGAATATGTTTAGTAGTATGGTTAGGTGGGGGAGGTGTGCAAAGGGAAAGACATGTTTTCAAAAGGAGGATTAGTGAAGGACACCTGAATGAGATGGGGAGTGGGAATTCAGAATAACCAGGGAATGTCATAAGTTAAGTGCATGGGTACTAGGAGTGGGGGGAGGAGAGAAGAGGAAGTCGAGAGGTGCTAAAGGGAGGTAAAAGGATATGAGAGAGGAAGCAAATAGGCATTTATAGCCACTTTACAATTTTACTTTGGGCCCTCTTGGCCATCTGTTTTTCCCTGTTCCATCTTCCCCTCAGACACTCAATAGCCTGGAGTTCCTTCCAAGCCTCACTTAATCTTTTTGCTCTAAAACTTTGAAAACCTAGATTTTCAAATCAAACTCAAGAGTTTTCTTAACTGACTTAAGCTTTCACTTACTTACTCTTATGCAAATCTTCTTGCTTTGCTATCTTATATAAACTAGGGCCAACTAAAAAAATCACTAACATCTCTTTCTTTCTCACTGAAAAATTTGTCTTCCATTCCCCCAACCCTGCCCTTTTTGTCCTATTTTATACATTCAATACAATTATTCACTGTCCTGCTTAGTAAAATGTATTCTCTACAGTCTTAAGTAACTCATTCATAGTGAGGTATAAATAATAACTAAATTATACTCTTATCAAAGGCACTTATATTTTAATAGGCTGGCAGAACTACAAGCTCAAGGGATGGTATTTACAGTTGCTAAATTTAAAAATTTTGTTCATTTGTAAATTGCAAGCACTAGCTAGGAGATGTTTCAGAGGGCAACCTGTCTCTTTACATGGTACATTAAGGCCATTGGTCCAGACTTACATCATTTGCAGCATCTTTCCCCTTCCAAATTCCCTTTTTAGTTAATCCTGAAGATCTCTGCCAAATTATCTTTCCCGACACTTTGCAACATTGTTTGGTGTCATATAAAGAGGTCTTAGAACCACACTAAATTCAAGTCTCACTTACTACTTAAGGAAATAAACAAATAACTTCCATATTCTGTGACTCAGTTTTCTCATCTGTAAAATTAGAAGGTTGGAAGAGATATCTAAAGTCACTTCCACTTCTTAGTTCTATGATTCCATCAAAACTCCGCTGGCTCTGCATTACCTGTCATATTATTGCCTATTACTTCACACTTGATTTTAAAGCCTCAAGGTTTTAAAACAGAGAAAAATAGATAATGGATAGATAGCTAGAAAGAAAGAAAGACAGAAGACAGGTAACAAAGTCAATCATAATACATAATACATAAGTCAATAATACATAATTTGATTTGGAAACCAAATCCCAATAAATGAACATTAAACAAGTTCTTGTTGTTTCATTACTTTCCCTTTAAAAGAGAAAGTTAAATCTTGGCAGCTAGATAAAGAGGAGGATAAAAATTTATGTATTTCATTTCCAAATGGCTAATAAGAAAACATTATTGAAAGCATAATAGTAATAAATGACATAGTTCAAATATAACATATCATAAGATAAAAAATTCAGAGGAGATTTTTTTATTTCTATTTCCATGATTTTTCAGTTTTGTTTTTTAAAAAGTTAGAGCATCTTACAATATTTAAGGACTGTGATTTTTCTCATTGTGGAGCATCCTTTGGCCAAAACAGATTGCAATCTCTCTAAGCTTTATAAGTAGATGATCTTCCTGAGTGGCTATGATTAAAAATTTTACTCCTTCATGACTAATCTTTTGAGAATAGGTTGATTCTCAAATGACATTTCCATTATAGACCTTGTATTCAAAGCCTTTTTGCTTGGTAATATGTCAGAATTTGTAGAACTATAGGCCTTCAGTACCAAAATGAGCCATCAGAGAGGAATTTAGGGGGACATGAGTTATATACAAATTCATAAATCAAGTCACATTTATTATTTACTATACATATATACATATTTGTAAAATATTTATATATTCACATATACATATATTACCTATATTACCAGAATAATAATTTCATCAGTTTAAGGAACTGCCAGTGAAGAATTTCTTCTGCTAACACAGATTGTTGTGTTCTTTGCAAGGGATAATCTTATTAAGTTGTCCGAAGTTCTGAGGGATCATATTTTGTCCAGGGTTATATAGTCAGTCTATGTCCAAGGCAGACCTACAGTCTTCCTGATTCTTAAGATCAGTTCCTGTATCCACTCTTAACAGAGTACATCTCTGTAAATATTATGCTGTATTAAATGGAACTATATTTTAGTGTGAAGATTTACATATGAGACATTTTGTGAATACTTCTACCCTACATCAGCACAGGTTCCAGTTGTTCATTCAACATATATTTTCCAAGCACTTATTCTGCATAAGGTGCTCTTTGGGATATAGAATACAGAAGATATGACCTTCAAATTGTATAATGGACACAAATAACTTCAATGTAAGGCACTATATAACAATGTCATGGGAGTAGTACAAAGAGGGAGGCAGTGGAAAGAGTTTTATACCTAGAAATAGGATATCCTTGTATCCAAATGAATCAAGGCACTTAACTTCCCTAGGCCTATGCTAGAGCCTTTCCCTTGGTGGCTCAGTGGATAAGTCCCAGTCCTGACTCAGTTCAGGAAGAACTGTGTTCAGATGTGATCTCAGATGTGTGATAGCTATGTGATCTTCACTTAAGCTCTGTTTGCTTTGGTTTCTTCATCTCTAAAATGGGGATAATAATATCACCTATGTCTAAGATTGTTGTGAGGATCAAATGAGATAATAATTGTAAGGTAAAAATTGTAATGCCTGGCACATATAAATGGTACTTATTCTTATTATGATAATATACTGTTTGTTTACATATACAATTTTGTACGTAGTTATCTGTTCCTCATCATGCTTCCATGATCTGAAAAATCTACATTAAATTTTTGGTCCTCCTTTTGTATCAGAAAAGAAGTTTGAATTATTATGGTAATAATATATGAAATATATTGATAATATTATATATATATACATACATATATATATAATATAATATATATATATAGTATGCATTTCTGAGCTTCTAGACATTTTCTGTGTTATCTGTTGGCCTTTGCACATCATCTGCAGCTTCTTCAAAACTCCCAAAAATTCCCATTTAATTTCTTATGCCAACCATGTTACATTGAAATGATGATAAAGAAATCACAATGTGGAAGGGATAACTGTAGTTGTTTGCATAACACCTCCTCTGTTTGACTGTGAGCACCTTGTTTTTGCCTTTTTTTGTATCCTTACCTTTTGTCACAATACCACAGTACACAGTACCACACACAGTCACCAATACCACAGTAAAGGCATCAAGGTAGATAGAATGCTAGGCCTGAAGTAAGAAAAACTCCTTTTCCTGAATTCAACTCAGATACATACTAGCTGTGTAACCATGGGCAAACCATTTAACCTTGTTTGCCTTAGTTTCCTCATCTTTAAAATGAGCTGAAAAATTAAATGGCAAACCATTCCAGTATCTTTGCCAAGAAAATCTTAAATGGGATCACAGAGACAAAAAATAAATGAAAAAACTCAATGATAGGCCATACCAGACAATTAATTCATGGTTGTTTATTTGCTCCTGAGATACCTTATTTGTAAATAGATATTATAATGATAGCCATAGTATCTGCAGAACTTCCTGTATATCAAGAGACTATGTGGTTTGATGAATAGAGACAGGTACTTGGAGTTAGAAAACATGGTTCACTGGCTAGATGGGTGATCCTTTTCCAACTTTCAGTACCTCAATAGCAACCCTGTTTTTCAGAATAATACTTTTCAATATATAAAATAACTATTTATGGTGATTCGGGTCTATAATCCCTGCCTTCTGGAGAGGCTGAAGATAGGTCTTTTGAGTTCAGGAGTTCTGAGTTCCAGTAGTCTAAGCTGATTGAATGTCCATAATCATATTTGCCATTAATATAGTTAGCTACCAAACTACTAGTAAGCATTCAAACTTTACTGCAGAGTTACCTCTGATGCACTGGCCATAGTATTTTTTGCCTGAAAGATCATTTTATGATGAATTCACATAAGGCAAGAGTTCAAATGGAGGGCAAAAGAAGTACAACAATACTCTCAAGGTTTCTCTAAAGAACTTTGGTATTGATTATAAGATATGGGACCTCCCAGCACCAAAGTAGATGCTGTGCTCTTGGAGCAAAGCAGAATTGCAGTAACTCAAAAGAAATGTGAAATGTGCAAATTTATAGCCATCTCCACTCCAAACGTTTGTATGAGCTATTTGTTGACCTGTGGTAGAGTCTTTCATATTGGTCTAATCAGGCACAGTCAGACACTGGACCTTGACCCCATAGTGATGACAGAGTGATGTCATTTTGGTCCTCTCTGAGAACAAAGGGACAACAACAAACCAGCCAGGCTGCCTATTAAGGAGTAAACTATCCTAGATCTGAAACAGATCAGAGTAGAACAGTCTTATGAACAGCTTCTGTACTTCTACTATGGACAAGATTTAAAAACTAGTCTTATCTCTTCCTTTTGAGAATGAAAAAACTGAATCCCAGGGATTTTAATTTACTAGTTCAACATGTCTTCTATATGTAGCACTAAGTCAGTAACTGTTTTTCTTCAGTTAGATTAATTATTTTACTTGCTTAACTTAGTGAAAAGTTAAGAGTGAAAAACTCTGAAAGAATACTTTTGTCAAATGCAAAAAAAAAAAAAAAAGTTAGGATAAGATTAGCATTCATACAGCAATTTGTTCCAGTTTTTAAAAGTCCAAATGCTAATATGTGATATTAGATGAAAAAAAGCACGGGGAATGAAGAGGTACATTATGCTATGATATGTTTTAAATCAGTCCCTATATATTGCTAATGCAAACGTGGAAATTAACTCTGTTCATTGAGGCTGGTGGTTCAGATTAAGAAGTTGATATTGGCAACGCTGTAAGATTTTAAGTTGTAGAGAAGGAATCTAGTTAATGGAGTAGAGAAAGTTTTCTCCCAGCAGTGCTTTATATCAATGAAATAACAAGTGCACTTCCCTATTTATTTATGTGGAATTGCAATTTTAGATTTCTTTCTCTTTATCACAAATTCATTTTGGTCTTAATTTGTCATGTTTTGCTATTTTTGAAAAAGCAATGTGGTTTTCAAATTAGTGTTAGGGCTCAAAACTAGAATCTGTATTAAATACTAATTAATCAAAGGAGGCAGTTTGTATGGTGGAAATAAGGTAAAGAGTACAAATTCTAGATCTGGCATTAACTATATAACCTTAAGTAAGTCATTTAATTTCTCTGAGCTTTAATTCCTTCAAACGAAAAATGAAAAATGTCCTTTAGACAACCTTGATCTATCTAGCTCTGAAACTGTAAAATTCATTTTTGTTCTTCATAGAATCATAGGTTTGCAACAATCCATAACGGACAAGAATACCCTTGAAAACATTCCCAAAGTAGCCATCCAGCCTCCAATGATAAGAGATTCACTAATTATCAAAGTATACTCAATCTACTTTTTGATATTTATGCTCATTTAGAGATTTTCCCCTCTGTTTTTCCTCTTTAATAACTCCTCTGAATGCTTATACCCATCTGCTGTCTGGAGCCAAATGAGACAAACTTGTTTTCCACAAAACACACCTTCAAATACCTGATGATACTCATCCCATCCCTCTCCCCGCAAAGTCTTTATATTTTCAAGCTAAACATTTCCTAGTCCTTAAACCTTTTCTCAGTAGGACTCTTAAAGATGTTGATTAACTTTTTCTTTCTTTATTTGTCATAAGAACTGATGATATTCACCTCGTTCCTAGGGGGATTTTGTGGTCTTACTGATATATTAATGCTGGTCACAAGAAACATTTGGATGAAATGAAGGCACTTATTTCTGTTAATTGGAATTTACATATTTTATTTATTGACCTATATTTCATATTGAGACTTCTAAATATCATATGACTTGACTGGTTAGAATAAGAAATTTAAACAATATAAATAGCATTCTCTTTGTGGGGTTGATTTACATATTTCTTTCTGTAACCTTTAGCGTTGAGTTTCAGGCTGATGGGCATCTGTTTACTGCCTTATTCTTTGCCAAGCAGAAATTAGCAGCTCATGCTTTCTATGTAATATCCTTTGTGTACATTAGGATATTTTTCTCATTGTGCAAATATATATAGAATCAGCTGTGGAAATACTATATTCTCCCTCTGTGTGGTAAATTGAAGCTGAATTGTTTGTAATATGCAGCTGTGACACCTAAAAGCAGCATTAGCTGACTCAGGTTTTTAAGCTAGATTAAAACACAATTAGGATTTACATGCAATCATAAACTTTTCTTCAGGTAGTTTGTAGTTGAACTTATTTCCTAAGAGATCTTACAAATAAAGGTTTCATCATTTAAAAAGCTAAACCTTCCTTTAGCTGTATGTTTTTTATTTTTCCAGTTAGCACCTTCATTTATAGTTAATTAACATTTCAGATAATCTGAATCCTAACAATAACATCTTCTTTGCTTTAATACAGCTTAGCACAGTGCCTGGCTCACAATAGATTCTTAATAAGAGCTAATTGACTTGTCTTAACTTGAGTTTAGTATTCAAAATTAGTAAACAAAGATGTTTGTTATTCTACACTTACTGCCTGTGTGACAACAGGCCATGTTAGTTTACCTTCATAAACATAACTTTTCTTATCTATAAAACAAGAATAATAATTCTTATATTGCTGCTTCTTGGCTTATAAAAATTTTGTAACCACTGTAAAGTGCCATGTATATATGAATAAAATAGATGAGTGATTGTCCACAATATGCTCAAACTTATTTTTAATGGGTATGCCTGGAGATTGTCCTTTGGATTGTGGCTGTTGGGCAAAGAATTTTTCCAGGGGTGATAATTCTAATAGCAATCCCAGACCCAAAGACCACATGAGCACCTTCCTATTTAGTTTAGTCTAGAGGGGCTATAGTCTCTTCTAGTCTCCCAAAGGTCATGCCAAACTTAATTTTTTTTTAAAAAAATGTACATTTACACATATATTCATTTAGTGTATTCACATCTACAATAAATCATATATGTTATACACACACACACACACACACACACATATAATATATATACACACATAGCAAGAAAATTCCACTTTCATTTTTTGAAGAGGACCAATGACATCATGGGGTGTCTTGACAATGTGAATTGGATTTAAATGAGGCAGAATTTCTCAAAATCATCAGTCTCACTCTTTCTTCCAAAGTCATTGAAGCAAGACAAAAGTCAGGATAACTGGCAACGATTCAGGATGCAGTGGGTGAAGTAGGCATGTTTGATATCTGATCCAGCTCTAAGCACTTCACATTACCTGCTTCAGCCATTTTCATGGCCATTGGAAGAAATTGTTCCTCTCTATCCATTCCACTGGGAGAAGTTTTCACATGCTTGGGGTAGACATCACTCTAATACACTGACGGCCTTGGTTATTTCAACTTTGTTTAGCCCATATGCCAGGACAATTTACTGAGCTGTGGCTGCTGCACAAACTTCAGCTTCTTGGAGCCACAGGTGGGAGATGTGACCAGTTGGATACCAAATGTGGATAAGCAGCACTGAAAAGGGATCAGCAAGCCCTCATAGCAAAAATGCAAGTTTTACTTAATACTTCACACACACACACACACACACACACACACACACACACACACTCTGAGAGAATATATGCTGTAATCTCAGTCCTAGACTAGGTGCTGTGGGGAACACTGAAGTATTATCCCCTTATAATCTAATTAGAGACAACATTAACAACTATATGATTATGTAAATATAATTAAATGCTATATTATTTAGGACAAATTCAAATGCTGAGGGAGTTTAGAGAAGAGGGGCATGTATCATTGAGAGCTGGAGGAGCAGTGAGGGAATTGAGGGAAAAAACTGCTTCTGAGATTGGCTTTGAAGAATGATAGGATATGAATAAGCTTCATGGGAGAAAGAGGGAGGAAAAGAAATTTCAGGCCAGAGAAATAAATTTATTAAATTTATAAAGAAAAATGGAGAGGGGGGGGAATATGGAGAAGATGATAGAATCTATTGGAATGAAAGCTGAAAATTGTGAATTTAGTGGGAAATGTTTGGTTGAACATAGTGGGGTGATATCCCAAAAGGCCTTAAACCAAGCCCAGAAGTTTACATCTAATGTAGTCAGAAATAAAAAAGTCATAGATTTTTGAGCAGAGAAGTGACAGATGTCTGGCAGTAATGTTCAAATTGGCTTAGAACATGGAGAGCCTGGGATAAGGGAAGCTAGTCAATAGGCTATTATTGTTTAAGGAGACTTTAAGATGAAGGCTTATAATAGACGCAAATATCATATTTTACAGCCATATTTGAAAATTTTGGCACTTCAATAAATTTAATCTGAGGAAGGAGTAAAAAGACAAATATTTGGTGACATCATCCCAGCTACCATCACTGGACTCCCAAATAGGTGGTAAAAAGGCAGTCCTCTGAGGTTCATACTAACATGGAGATAGGGAAGCTAGAAAAGGGGTATAACAATTCTAAGATTCTTATGGGAGTGATAATATATACACATATATACATATATATTACCTCTTATCTTTCAGCTTCCTTCAAAGCTTTGTTTAGCTTCCATCTCTTAAATGAGGCCTTTTCTGATATTTCACCAATGTATCATCACCATCACTACCAATAAATAAAAAAGAGATGGGAGGGAGGGGGACATTTCTCATGAAATCAATATGGTTTCCAACTCCCTTATGGCTATCTGTTAACCACACAATAGCCACAGAAAGCACAGATTTTTCACCACCATCATGGTGGTCTACTAAGTACTAGGCATTGTAAAACACTGCATAAACAAAGACAAAAATAAAATGATCCAGTCCTGAAGGAATTTATATTCTAAGTACATATATAAGTATACAAAAAATAGACAGTCAACAAGCATTTGTTATATGTTGGGCCCTGAATTTGGAGCTACAAAGACAGAAAAAAAAAGGTCCCTCATATTCTATGGGAGAGATAACATCAAATAACTATAATATTTGTAAGTCATATGCACTAAGAATGAAAAATAAACTCAGCAGGAGGGCACTAGAGGAACTGAGACAATAGAATAAGTCAAGATTTCTTTTTTAAATGCTAGAATATTGGACTGACTCTAATACATACAAAACAGTCAAAAATGTAACCTTTTAGGGGATGGGGGAGGAGATATTACCCAAAGCTGTGTCACCAGGAAAAGCTATCTGCCTAAGAGGAACTGAATCTTAATAAAGAAAACCCAAGGATTCCAAGAAGTGAGATGGGAAGGGAGTACATTTCAGATACAGAAGAGAGCCAGTACAAAAGTTAGGTGGTATAGTGTGTAGAATGCTAGACTTAGAGTTAGGAAGAATCTGGCCTAAGACATTTTATTAATTGCATGAACTTGAACAAAGTCACTTAAACCTTCATCTGTCTCAGTTTCTTCATATATTAATAGACACTCTAAGGTCTCTCTGAAGAACTTTTGGAATCAATTGTGAGGCACAGGAGACACTGGTGCAGGACTGTCCACAGCAAGCAGCGTGGTATGCCTGCCTCAAAGTTAATGCTGTGCTCTCTTTGAGCAAAACAGAATTGCAGCAGTTCAAAAAAAAATGTTTGATTCACAAATTCAGAAATATGTCCATTCCAGATGTTCATATGGGACTATTTGTGCCTAGGCTGTGATTAGAGACTTCTCAGTTCATATTGATCTGATCATCAACAGACACCTTATACCTTGATTCCAATATAGAGATGTCATTTAGGTCTTCTTCCAGAAAGCCAAACTCAGAGGGTTGTTGTGAGGACTAAAAGACAAAATATTTGTGAAAACACTTTGTAAACCTTAAAGTACCATATAAACTCTAGCTTTTATTATTAGGTTTCATTCTATATACTGATATATATGAAAAAATATTTCTAAGGAAGAATTAGCAGGATTTAGTGAAGGCCTGTGTGTAAATAAGTTTAAAGGTTTGTTTGGGGAGGTTTTTTGTTGTTTTGATTTTTTTTTTTCTGTCAAGAAATATTTCTGAGTTATCTATGAGACCAGAGGTATAAAATATGTGGAGAGGTACCTGTGACTACAATATTCCTGAATGCTGCCAAAACCAGATTAAAAAGTAATTGGAAAATATTTAACAAAATAAATAAAAATTCAATAGAACATAAACAATGTGGACATGTACCCTTAATCTACACTTCAGTGGCCCCCATTTGTATTGGAATTTGACATCATAGTACTAGAGCCATTATTAGATATTCTACTAATTGTTACTCATATTTAATTTCTTTAGGAATTTGGAGATATCCAAGTTCCTAAAGAGCATTGCTCCCCAATTCAACCAACATTTATTTAGCGCACATTTTGTGCCAGGGCACTATGCTAAATGCTTGGGACAAAACCCAAAAAATCCCTGCTTTCAAGCACCTTATGTTCCCCCCCCCCCAAGGAGATATAGCATGTATAAATGTAAACAAATACAAATAACAAAATTAAGTACTACAAAATGATTTCGAGAGAGAGTGCTAATATTAGGGGAGCATAGGGATTGTGGTAGTAGTAGTAAGTAGTAGAGAAATATCAGGAAAGTAAGAGATAAGATCTAAACCAAGCTTTGGAAGAAGCTGAAAAATAAAGAGGTAACAGGAAATACATTCTAAATATGGAAGACCAGACTACCCATAGGCATGAAAGCAAAAGATATATGTGAAATAACTATACTCATGATTAGAATGAGGAGTCATTGAAGGGAGAATAACAGGAGTTAAGACTAGAAAGTAGGCAGGTGGGTAGCATCCATATGATGGAGGATTTTGCCATGTGAAGTACTTTGTATTTTATCCTGGAGGCATCAGGTGAGTAGGGAAGCAACATAATCAGACCTGGGTGTGGAGATTATCCTCTATATAGAGCAATGGTATCAATTACTAGCAACTGGGATTACTAAACCATACATATGGATCCCTGAAGCTGCATTTAGAAAAACACATATTAACATTATCTATGTTCTATTGCATTCTTATGTGTTTTGTTATGTTGATAGTATTATTATATTGATTATAGTATTATTTTGTAATATTATTTATTATATATTATATTGTTATTTATTTTGTTATATTTCACTTGGTCTGGTTCCATTTATGAGATGAGGGTGTCTGGCATGTCTACTGTATAGGATGAGAAGGAGAGGGGAGAGATCCAATCTGGGAGACCAATTAGGAGGTTAGATCCTAACCTAACAGTACCTAATCTAACATTACCTAAAAGATAATGTGGATCTGAACCAAAATAGAAATTATATGAATGGAGAAGAGAAGGTGGATGCAAAAGATGTTGTTTCCTACATTAATAACATAGTGATATTCAAAAGATCCAATAAAAGAGTAATATGGGACATCTAATAGATGCAGTATATAGAGATCATGGAGTCAAGAAGACATTCCAGCCTTAGACACTTATTGTGTGGCCCTGAGCAAGTCACAACCTCTAACTCAGTTCCTCATCTGTAGAATTGTGATACATTGGAAAAGGAATTGGCAAAACATTTCAATATCTCTGCCAAGAAAATCCCATGGACAAGAAACTGGAAACAGTGGATGCCCATCATTTGGGAAATGGCTGAATGAGTTAAGGCATAGAAGAATGTAATGGAATATTATTGTTCTATAAGAAACATTCAACAAGATGATTTAAGAAAAGCCTAGAAAGTCCTACATGAACAGATACTAAGTGAAGTGAGCAGAACCAAGAGAACATTGTACACTGCAACAAGACTATGTGACAATCAACTCTGATGAATTTAGCTCTTTTTAATAATGAGGTGATTCAGTCCAATTTCAATAGATTTATGATGGAGAGAGCCATCAGCATTTAGAAAGAGGATGGGGACTGAATGTGGATTACAACAGCATTTTATCTTCTTTGTTGTTGTTTACTTGCTTTTTTTTCTTTCTTGTTTTTTTCTCCTTTTTGATTTGATTTCTCTTGTGAAGCATGATAAATGTGGAATTATGTATAGAAGAATTGTTCATGTTTAACATATATTGGATTACTTTCTGTCTAAGGGAGGAAGGAAAAGGGAAGAAAGGAAGAAAAATTTGGAACATAAGATTTTTCAAAAATGAATGCTGAAAATTATATTTGCCTGTATTTTGAAAATAAAATAAAAAAAAAAAACAAACAAGCTATGTAAAAAATTAGAAAGTCCCATGGACAAGTCCATCAGGTCACAAAAAGTCTAAAAATGATTGAACAAGAATGATAAGCAATCTTCTATAGTTCAATGTCATGTTAGTTCCAAAAAGAAATTTGTCTGCTCCATAGGCATGAATAATTATCTAAAGGTCATTTAACATGCAAGTTATAATTCCCCTTTGTCTGGATCATAGAATTCTCACTTAGAATCATTTCTTGATGTAGGTGTTTTTTAATAGATTTTTTTTTTCTTAAACACAAGTAAGTTTTTCCCTTAAGTATCAGTTTCCATAATAGGAATAGTTTCCCAGCAGGTTTGTAAATGTGTATGTTTGTGCTTTATCTAATCTGGCTTTGGAGATGACATCCAGATTGTGACATAGTCAACAAGAGGAGAGTCATCACATTCAATTTTCAGCCATCTGCATGACCTTTAGCCACTTATTAGTTTGAAAATTCAGTTCTTGTATTTCACAGCTTTCCAATTTAATGCCTGACTCATAATAGAAAAATGTGAAACACTTCCAAAGATGTAGGTGTGCACAGGGACCCAGGATTGCGAACAGCTGTTAACAATATCCCCTTCCTCCTTCCCTCCATATAACACAATACTCCTTCTTGACATTTTTAATGGATTTTTTTTTTAAATTGAACTGTAGCAACAGCAACCTCAGTGTTCTTTTTAAAATTTTTAGTTCTCTCATAATAGTTCTTGCTCCCCTATGGTATTTTGATGTGAGTTAACTAGAGTTGTTTTTTGTTTTTTTTTAAATAACCAAGAGGGTGGTGTTCTTCTGCTGAACTGCCTAGTTCTTTTATACACTCCTATAAACAAGGTTTCTGCCTTTATGTTCAGTGTCTACAGAAGACTGTTCCCTGTGGATAGGCTATTCTCCACACTGAAATCCATATACTTTGAAGAACTTTGAAGAGATATTGTTAATGGCAAAATTCTAGGCATCTTGTTCTGGAATTTTGTTTGAATTATTTTTTTCCAATGGTGATTGATAGTGATTTAAAATTTTATTGTTGTTGTTTTACATAGAGATTTCTATTATGAAGGCATTTGTTGTAAAGGAACTGGATGTGTCGCACCTTTCCATACCAAGAGAAGAAAATAGGGTACAAGGTTTTAAAAATACTTTTATTCCCCTCTACTATTTGTGTTTTTTAAGTTGAAAATTTGACAGCTGTTGGAGGTAGATGTGTTAATAGATAATCTGTTAGGCCAGGTCTACTGGTTAATTTTAAGTCATTTGGAGGTGAGTTGTAAAGAAAAAAATGGTACTATGTCTGATACAATGGCATTCTTCAAGCAGATTATTCAATAGTTCCTTGTACAAAGAAGCATCAATGGAATAAAATGGGAAGTTCTCTGAGTTCAATTCCCAGTTCTGAAACATCATGATAATAACAACTAGTATATAGATATGCACACATATATCTACACACATATATGTATACACTGTCCATATATGTGTATTGTATGTGTGTGTAAATATTTACTTGTATGTGTATCTGTCTATTCTACTAATCGCTAAGCACTGTGCTAAGTGCTTTATTAATATTATTTCATTTGATCCTTACTACAACCCTGAGAGGTATTATTTCCATTTATTATTTTCATTTTATATTGAGGAAACTGAGGCACAAGGTCTCACAACTATTACGTATCTAAGGCTGGGTATGAACTCAGATCTTCCTGACTTCAGCACTGTTATCCATTGCCTTACTTTCTCTCTGTAGGACGTTAAGTGGCTTAAATTCTTTGTGTCTCAATTTCTTCATCTATAAAATGAAAGAATGGAACTAGATAGCCTCTTTGGTCCATCCTAGCTCTAAGCTATGACCCTGTGATTTTGAGGTCCAGAGGCAAATTACATATCTTGTGTTAATCCTACTGTTTGATATTTGTTGTTCTTTAGTCATTTTTTAGTCAGGTCTTGACTCTTTATGACCTTATTTGAGGCTTTTTTGGCAAAGAAACTGGATAATTTGCCATTTCTTTCTCTAGCTGATTTTACAAAGGAGCAAATAGGGTAAAGTGGCTTGGCCAATTCACATAGTAAGTGTCTGAAGATGGATTTGAATTTGGGTCTTTTCTGACATCAGATGTAGTGCTCTATCCACTGGGACCCCCTGTTTTGTTACAATAGTAATTTGAAAGAATAACTTATATTTTCTCTCAGTATTAAATTAAGAGAAAATCCTGGCAAAGCTCCTAGCATAAGGACACTGGGTCTCCATTTTTAACTTCATTCTTCTCTGTGAGAAGACTTTGAGTAAAGTAGAAGATTCACATGATAATTAAAAATTATTTGGTGCTATTTCTTCTCAAAGTCCTTCTTAATATCTGGCATTCCTTCCTGTCTGTTAAACGGACAGCAAAGCATTTATACTAAATAGGCAATATTAATAGAAATGGGCTTAAAGTAAATCAAAGTATGTGAATCCCGTCCTTTCTAGCCTTAGGATTACTTAGCATTCAGATTCCTTAAGTCACCTCCATGCTCTCTTCTTAATGGGGAACTCTGGTCTTCCCAAGGTCCATTTTCAAACTGTTTGGAAGTAGTTGATGACACTATTCTGAGATCTGGGAGTTAGAACCAATCAGGCTCAAGCAGGACAAGAAAACTTGAAATATCAGATTGCTGGATATCCATGACACTCCCTTTGGCCCTCTTTATTGTTTTAGTGGAACCTGCAAGGGGGCTGAAAGCTGAACATATGTTTCTAACAATAACTAAAAGATTGTACTGGAAAAGGAAAGGTTGGTGTTTGGATGTCCCAGGAACATAAGGAGGAATGGCAGCTTCTGAATAAAGGGCTTGAAGAACAAAAGAGCCACATGGCAAACAACTATTAGGAGCATATTAGAAGGCTAACATGTGGCAGGAACATGCTTTCTTTTTTACTGATGATCATTTTTTAAGGCCCGTGGAACCAATGAAGAAAGAATTAGGATTAATAGAGGGGATCTAATAATGACCACTTAACATACTGCACAGGCTATTTGAGCCAGATGGTCTTCTCTTGGATGCTAAATATTGAAGGCAGGCAGAAAAGACTCCATAGGGAGAAATACAAGCCTCTTGAGCTTTATTTCATACTATGTATACTAAACTTCATTAATGTCACTTATCTTATTACTAAGTCTTACGCTGCTCCTCTTAAACCCAAGGAATTCAAAATCCAAATGCCAGGCATGGTCTCATTTTGACCAATTAGCATCCTTTCCATTTTTTGCACTGATTTCTCTTCTAAGATATGATCATTGTTTTATTTTTGTTCCCTTAAGGACTGTAAAATTACCCACACGTATTGAGATACTGGAATCAATCAAATTATTGAAAACTAGTGTGGGCTCTGGCACACAAAGTCTGCGGGTTGTTGGAGAGGGAGAGTGGCTGCATCCCCAGAATCATATATAAATAGATTATTTGGGGCTGTGGATTACTCAGGTCAAAAATTTATGGAGTTATTTAATGATCTATTTTTGCCTTTGGGAAGCTTATTCTTATGACCCACATGCATTGGATTCAAGTGAGATAGGGCTGTGAAAAGTCATCAGTCTCACACTCTCCTCTGGAGTCATTGGGAATCCAGTAGCAAGATGTAAGTCAGGATGACTGGCAATTAGCCCCCTGTCCTTGGTTATGTCTTCCCTAGACCATTTATTTTATTTTAAATTTAAATACAAAATAAGAAAAGAGACATTAAATGTACACAGCAGAATATGAGATTTAAAATATAAATCAATATTTTCAAGAAATAGTATAAAATACTACACATTGTGTTCAGAACTGTCCATCTTTTCTTTGCTTCTTTGTTGACTTTCTTTTGTTCTCTGATGTGCCCTTTTTATTTTTTCCCCTTCCTCCCCATCCTCAAAAAGGCTATAATTAAAGTATGGCTAATCTATATCTATATTCACATAGATATCCATAATATGCACATAATACTTTTTCATGTGCATATATGGAAGATCATCCTGTTTATTTCTAGTTGTTCTCTTGTTTCCCTGAAAGTAAATGCATCTTCCTTCATAAGTCCAAATCTTCCCATATTTTTCTCAATTCATTGACTCAGTATTGGAATCCTTACAAAGTGTTAAGTCATTAGAGTTGATAGAAACAATGTTTAAGAATTTACACTTTAGAGCTCACACATTGGAGTTCACAAGTATAGGAGATTCACAAAGTTAACTTTGTAACTTTGTGAATTCACACCTCCCATAATCCCACTCTCGGAGGAGGAGTCAACCTTTGATTTACACCTCTAAAAGAGCATAAATAGAGCTGAGTTCAGTCAGGAGAGTTCAGTTGAGAAGATTCAGAGAGAGCTGGAGGCAGAAGCTGGCAGACAAGCTTCAAGAGCTCTTGGAACCAAGGAAGAAGGTAGGCCTCTAAGAAAACTAACTAGGCTGTTTTGGAAGAGACAATAAAAGATTGGATTTTAACTCCTGGCTGTATTTGAGGTGATTATTATTCTGAACCAAAACTGCCTCCAGAAAATCTCCCCAAGAAAGCTGCTCCCACAGAGAACCATCATATATTTTAGAAAAAGAAGAACACCACAACTCATCATTTCCTGCACCAAAGCAATATTCCAACCTTTTACTGTTTTTAAAAAATATTGAATGATATAATTGACATATAGTGTAGTATATCTATTTTGTCTTTTGATTAAATTTATTTTAACAACTTTGAGATCACGATTACAACTCATGGGATTTTTTTTTAACACAATAAATTTTACTCCGGATCTTTATTTTATATTCAGTGTATCTCTCATTTTTATAACATTTCCTGCAAACAATATATTATTAAGTTCAAAAATTTAATCTAATATCTGTTTCCATTTTATGGGTGAATTCATCCAATTCACATGGGAAGTTATAATTGTTTATTTTCCTCCTTCCTATTTTCCTTTATTGTCCTCACTCTGTTCATATTCTTCCTCTACTTTTGTTTTACCACATTATCTTGATTTTTCCTCTATCTCTCTTATTTGATTTTTAAAGACTTTTTTAAGTTCTTCTACAAAAGCTTTTTGAGCTTGAAATCATTTGATATTTCTTATTGAAAAAAGAGTGTTTTTTTTTTTTAGTTCCATTATCTCCCTCTAAATATAAAACCCTGATTTTCACTAGCCCCATAGTAACTTTCTATGGTTGAGTTCTTTCTCTTCCTTCTAATCTGTTACTGGGATTTAGGCTTTCCTTTCCATTCCTAAACCATGAGTAGAGCCCTCATCCTGCTGTTTACCTATGATCTAACTTCCTACACCTTCCAGTCTTCCCTAGAACTGAAACCTGGGACTCTGCTCTCCTGATAGTGTCCACAGCCAGCAAGTCCCAGTCCTTCTGTTACTGCCCCTTACCATGTGTGTGATAGCTCTTTCTCCCTGACAGCAGCAGCAGCAGCAATCTAATCCAGGAGAGGTCTGATTAGCACAACTGTGCTTCACATCCTTCCATGGTGGAATGTCCTTCAGTATTCTCCTGAATACTGTCAGACATTTTCCCCGAGATGAAAGTTTCCAAGGTTGTGTCTGCTTCCCAAACCCAGCTGCCCCAGGGTGTGATTTGTTGATTCCACAATTAGCCTAAAGGTATTTGCACTTCACTGAAGCCATATCTCTGCTCCAAGAGGTCCATCTGATCTTTCCTGGGTTTTTCTTAGGTAGTCAACAACTTTAACAGGATCTTTCCTGGGTTTTTCTTAGGTAGTCAACAACTTTAACAGGTCTCATTTAACTGAGGCAACCATCCATTAAGTGACTAAGGCTGGGTAAGAAAGAAATGAGGCAAAAAATGGACCTTTTTTATCTATTAAAAAAGTGAGGGGAAGACTATTAGAGTTTCTGACCAAAACAGCAACAATTGTTATTTATCCCAAATGGTCCCAGAGGAGAAAGTTGGTGACCTTGGAAAGCCTTCCCCCATACAAATCTAATTCACTTGCATTTCATTGCTTTACCTCTCTAAAATGTCTTCCCTGATGATCATATTTCAGAATGAAGGACAAACAACAGGAAAACAACTTCTTCAGCCTGACTTTTGTTTATTCTCATTTTATATTCCCTCTAAGACTATGTTCTGTGTTTTTGTTGTTGTTATTAAGGAAATTTGGAGAGGAAAAAGTTTTCTGACTTATTCTGCCATCTTCCCAGAATCCTCTCTCTCTGTGGACTGTTGCAATAGCCTCCTAACTGATCTTCTCCTCTCTATTCTCTTCATCTTTACTAGCTTTCCTATTTAATGCTGCTATGCTAATCCTCCTAATGAACAAACTTTTGATCACACCTTTAACTAAAAAACAAACAAACAAACAAAAAAAAACTATATTGTCTGCAAAATATAAGTATATACTCCTTAGCCTGAAACTCAAGGTCTTCCATAATTTGGTTGCAAACCATTTTTTCATACTATTTACTCTATGTTCCAGAAAAATTGCACACTCCCTATCCTCAACTGGCCACTATGCCTTTATTTACACTATTTCGCTGTATTTAGAGGCTGATGTTTTTCTAGCTGTTCCCTCACCCCCCAACCCAGCCATAGCTACTGGGTCAAAGCCAGCTCAGATGATACATTTTACATTTTGATACCTGCCTCTCCCTCACAAAATGATCCTTTCCTTGAATCTTTCAAGTTACTTTTTTGGACATCCTCTGGGCTTATACCATTTTATGACAATTATTTACTTACATTCTTTCCTCCCATTAGACTATCAATTAATTCTCTGAGGTCAGGATCCAAGTAATTTTTCATTTTTACAACCCCAACACATTACATAATGTCATGAAAATAGCAACTATTTAATAAATAGTAATTAAATTGAAGTAAATGAGAAGAAAAGAAAATAAGGACATTGTTGGAAGAGGCATAGTAAGAGGTGAAGATTAAACGTAGAATAGGGAGAAGGGAGAAATAAATACTGTCCATTTAAAAGTTTTATTTAGAACTGGTACTGCATAACTAATTAATTTGTAACTCCTATCTATAAAAGGATTTATTCTGTAATTGTGCTTGATTCTTTTCATTCATCCAATCCTTGATTTCTTCTTCTAGCAAAGTGACTTTATTTTACCAACTAGAATTCCTAGAATACTGGCTTTTTATATTGTATTCAAAATATAGTGAAACATCATTAATTTGGACTCACAAAAAAGGCCAGTCAATATTAATGAGAAGCCTGAATTATCCAATATTTTACAATAAATATGATTTTTGGTTTTTAAAGACAATCAGTGAGTATTTATGAAGTACTTCATCATACTTCAATCCACATTCAGTGTGCATTGTTCTCTCTCTGGATTTGATTGGCATTTTTCATCTCAAGTCTATTGAAATTGCCTTTAATCACCACATTGTTGAGAAGCATCAAGTCCATTACAGTTGATCATCACATAATCTTATTGTTACCATGTACAATTAAACTGGTAAGTCTTATTTCAAATTTTGCTGAATTGAAATATTTCATTTCCTTTGTTTGGCATTTAGCATTTGTCTTGATTAATTGATTTGATTGATAGAGGCCAATGGCACAACAGAAAGAGCTCCAGATTTAGAGTCAAATTCAAGGAAGGCCCTCTGTTTCTAAATCTGCCACTTACTTGACTAAGTGACCTAGGACTCTGAGATTGTTTCTAACTCTAAATATGTGATCCAATGACATTTGACTGACCAAAAAATGTCAAAATACACCCTAATTTCAGTGTATTTTTGGCACCATTTTGAAACATACAAAGATATTAAAAATGTTCAAATGACCAATCTGTAATTTTAGTATGCTTCAGTGGAATCCGGCATATGGATAGAGAAATATGTGATTTATCAGTTTCAATAAACTTACAATTGCATGCAACTTTCACAGTCTGGAAACTGGGCTGTGCATCTCATATATTATAATGGAGAAAGTCAGAAGATCAGAATTGTCATTTAAGCTCTGCTATTTCCTACCTCATGACTCTGGGCAAATCATTTAACTTCTATATCCCTCAGGAAACTCCTTAAGACTTATCAACTAAGTTCAGAATAGAAGGATTATAGAGTCAAAGAGAGGAATTGCCCACACTAGGGAAATCACAAATCCTTGGGTACTTCAGTGACCTTACCCAAGTCATTTAACTATTTCAAACCCCGTTTTCCTCAGCTCTTACCTGAGAGAATTGGACAAAATAATCTCTGAGATTTCTTCCAAATATTAATTCTACAAATAAATTTTATGTTAAATGTAGAATAAATTATAATGGCTCCATCTCTTATGATCTGCTGGGTTTTAATTGAACAAAAGTTGCTATTTTAGCTACATAGAAATTTTAGCTTAACTATGTCATGAAGGCTTTAGGTTTAAAAATAAAGATGAAATTCCTTTATTAAATTATGGTTATACATGAGAAAGAAAATAACTAATGACCCACTGAATTCTCAGAAAACTGGATTCCAACCACAAGAGGCTAGGAACTAATTGATATCCCAAGTTTCCTTCTAGATCTGCTTCTAATCTTATTTCCTTAGTTTTTAATTAGTGATATTCAAATAGGAACTTCAAAAATATTGAAAAGGCTTTAAAATGATCATTTTAATTGGTCTTTCTCTCTTGTGTTTGGAGAATACAGTGCTATGCTTATTTTGGAAATAAATAAAGGTTCTTAAAGTCCCAGAATTTTAATAGAACAAGTAATACTTCTTTAGAATGAGTGTTATGCCATATTTAAATCTAGCTCAAGTAGAACATTTTAGGTTAAGTTTAATTATTCAGGAATCATTGAATTGACATGTCTGTCTTAAAGTGGTCCCAAAATAAATCTGTTGGATAATAAATAAGTTTAAACCATATCATAATAGCTCCCA
Organism: Antechinus flavipes; assembly: GCF_016432865.1. Classification (NCBI taxonomy): domain Eukaryota; kingdom Metazoa; phylum Chordata; class Mammalia; order Dasyuromorphia; family Dasyuridae; genus Antechinus; species Antechinus flavipes. The sequence goes on along the minus strand of NC_067400.1, from coordinate 173,943,374 downwards.
CATTGGGAGGTTATTCATTAGAAAGAGATGGTTAAGAAATATCTGTAAACATTATCCCCATAGAATAAGTTGCTAATGACAAGATGAATTCGTAGAAAGTTGGATTCCTACTACAGAAGTTTTGGGACTAAATAATATCCCCTATCTCCTTCTAGATTCCAATCTTGTTTCCTTAATTTTTATATTTCTGTATGTATGTGTGCATGTCTAGATAGATAGACAGACAGACAGAGGGATAGAAAGTTGGATACCTAGATAGCTAATAGATAGATGGAAAGATACATAGTTGTATGGATAGATAGATAGTTGGATGGATAGATAGATAGTTTTAGATGATTGGATAGATTGGTAGTTAGATGGATAGGTAAATAAATAGTTGGATGGATAGACAGACAGACAGATAATTGGATAGATAATTGATACATAGTTAGATGGATAGATAGTTGGATACATAGATAGTTGGGTGGATGGATATATAGTTGGATGGATAGCTAGACAGATGGGTTGTCAAATGGATAGATATATAGATAAATTATAAATAGATAGTTGTTTGGATACATAGTTGGATAGATAGATAGTTGGATGGATGGATGGATAGATGGATAGATAGATAAATATAGAAAGGCACACAGATGAATGAATAGGTAACATGGAGAGCTACTCTTGTATCAGTAACAACTTTTTTCAGTTGTTAGTCATTGGCAAAGATACTGGAGTGCCTTGTCATTTCTTTCTCCAGCTCATTTTACAGATAAAGAAACAGAGGCAAATAAAGTTAAATCTAGCAAGTCTGAGACCAGATTTGAACAAAGGAAGATGAGTTTTCTTAACTCCAGGCCCATTGCTCTATCCATTTTGCCATCTGCCCACACCTGTTAATAATATTTTATAAGGTTTTTGTTGTTATTGTTATTTGTTGATTTTCCAAAATCCAGATGAGATGCTTATTCTTGAATGCTTTCATCAGGAGGTAGAAAGACCCCCTAGAATTTTAGTCAAAATATTTGATTCTAGTCCCAATTCTGTCACTTACTAGCTATATGTTTTGGGAATTATCATTCAACTTATATGTCTCAATTTCTTCACCTACAAAATGGAAATAATCAGGCATGCAGTGGCTACCTCAAGGATATTCATAAATATCAAATAAGACAGTACATACTTTGTCCTTTTTTACCCCTTTTTATCATAATATGCTGAATGAATATAAATGTAAGCTATCACTATAGGTGGAACAATCCATCCAGAATGGAACACTAATATCCAATATCAAGTACAACATAGCCAACAAGATATGACAAACAATATCACTGTCATCTTAAATCCTGCAAACTTAAAAAAATTCTATTGCAGTCCTTGGGAGAGTTCTGCTTTTCACTCAGGCAGTATGTGTAGCCCTGGCTAAAGATGCAGTCTTAAATTGGAATTTCACCTTTTCCCTAAGGAAAAGCACTAAGGACTGAGTTTGCATTTTAGACTGGACCTTATTATCACCCCTCTTTCCCCCAAGAACCATGTCAATATTTGATTTAGAGATAGCATTGGCCAAAACTTGTGCCAGACCCTTGGGTCCATCACTTAAAACAAACAAGGAGAAATAAAGAAAAACTTTCTACTTTTAGAGGCTCTTCTGTGTTTGGTAGATTTCTGCTTGTTACCACCCCCAGGAATAATAATGCCAGCCTGCTCTCTGGGTATCTTTTGTCTGGGTTGCTCCACGAAGGGGCCCTTGGTAACAATGTGACGATTCACAAATCAGTGGGTCCCTAAATGTCAACGTAGAGACCAGTAGCAAGGGCCCTTTTTAATATGCCAGTGAACCGCCTCCTAGAGCAGATGACATTTCTATTTTAAATGCTTTGCTTTCATCACACAGTATGTTTAATTTCTTGTCTGACTCTACAATCCTGGAAAGTGAGTAGACTGGAGAATTATTTTTAAAATGCAAATTAGTATGCAGGATGATAAAGGGAAAAGGAGAACTGTTCATTGTTCATCAAAGAATTTTTCAGAACCTCAAGAACACATTTCTTTTGATTCTTTGAGGTCCCTTCTGGTTGCAAATCTATACTCTTATGATTAAATCTAGGACCTTTCTAGTACTAAATCTATGATCCTATGGAAATCAAATTCATGTAAACTATTTTTAAAGTTATAAAATACCCCTTAAACAATTAACAAGGCTTTCTGTAGAAAGTACAAAGGGCCTCATTTAAACTGACAAAAGAAAGGCTCCCCAAATTCTTCCTGATCAGTAAGTGCTGTATGTAATTTCATTATTAGAGTTTTATTCATTTAGCTTAAGGGTTAAAACCTTCTTAAAGGTTTCCTCTCTAACATTTTAAATTATCAGTCATTAATGACTGATGATTATGAATAAAATATGGATGATAGACTTTGATGGGTTTGGAGCAGGGCTCAGTGAGAAGTTATGGAACTTTTCAGAGATGGGGTGATGAAAGGAAATCAAATGGGGTAGAGGTTAAGAGAGGAAAAGACCAAGACAAGCCCCCTCCCCCTTCACAATTTTAAAACATTGTCAATCCATTCAACTGCTTGTTTCCTTTTGCCTTCTTTCACTAGGTCTTTTGCGTTAGCCTCTTGCTCCAGAATATCAAAGCTATTAACTCCAAGAATACTAAAGAAAACATAATCCATGATCTGCAGTGAAAGATCTAAACATCAAATGTCCTAACAGCTGGATAGTTAGGGGTGGAGAGGGGAGGAAAAAGAGGGATCTATATCTTGTAACTGTCCAAAAAATAGTATTCACAAAGAAAAGTATTCTGAAAATTGTCAATCTTCACATATGAGTATTTGGCAAATATGAAAATAAGCCAGGATGTTCCATTTGTAAAGCTTAGCAGACATAAATCTATAGTGAGAGTAGAAATTGCACCTGAGATTCCACTAATTTAGGGAACGCTCATGAAAAAATTCTCTCCACCAACAAAGTTAACTCTTTCTCTGGAACGTAAAGTCATAAAGAGCAGAAGTATCAAACATATGGCATCATGGACCAGATTAAAAAGTAATTAGGAAATTTTTAACAAAATAAAGAAAAATATAATATTGATAACATTACACTTCAAAACTTAAGCCAATAAACTACCTGAAGAGATTTTTATGAATTCATTAGTGGGCCCCACTTCTATCTGAGTTTGAGCCCACTGGTTTAGGTCACTGAGAGGTTAAGTAACAAAGTCACACCACCAGCATGCCAGAAGAATTTGAACCTAGATCATCCTAGCTTAAACAAGTTCTCCAATCATTATGTGATGTTTTCTTCTTTCCTAAGCTTATTTGTTTAGATGAGGAGAAATATCACATGACAGAAAGAATACAAGATCTTCAATCAAGAACTGGCCCTGTTCCTGCAATTATGGGTGAGTCACTTAACTGCTTTTGATCTCAGTTTCCTGATCTAAAAAATGAGAGAACTGGATAACTTCCAATGCCCAGACAGTCTGGTCCTACCATTCTAGATTCCTACCTTTTTCATCTCATTCCCCATTGTGACTTGCTTTCAGTTCTAACTTAGCCAACCAATTACTTAACAAGCATTTATTAAATTCCTACTATGTAGTAGGTATATGACATGGGCACAGGTTTAAGGTTCCTACTCTCTTGCTTGCCATAGGTTTTTAAAAAAATTTTTTTATTAAAGCTTTTCATTTTCAAAACATATGAATAGATAATTTTCAACATTCACCCTTGCAAAACCTTGTGTTTCAAATATTTTCCCTTCCTTCCCCCCAGGTCCTCTCCTAATAGGCAAGTAATTCAATATATGTTAAACATGTGCAATTATTCTATACATATTTGCACAAGAAAAATCAGATTAAAAAGGAAAACAAGTGAGAAAGAAAAGAAAATGCAAGCAAACAACAACAAAAAGAATAAAACTGTTGTGATCCATACTCAGTCCCCATAGTCTTCTCTCTAGGTACAGATGGCTTTCTTCATCACAAGACCATTGGAACTGTCCTGAATCACTTAGGTATTGAAAAGAGATATGTCCAACAGAATTGATCATCATATAATTTTGCTATTGCTATGTACAATGTTGTCTTGGTTCTACTCACATCACTCAGCATCAGTTCATGTAAGTCTCTCCTGGCCTCTCTGTATTCATCCTGCTGGTCGTTTCTTACAGAACAATAATATTCCATAACATTCATATACCACAATTTATTCAGCCAATCTCCAACTTTTAGGCATCCACTTCTAGTTTCCAGTTCCTTGCTACTACAAAAAAATGATACTATGCACATTTTTGCACATGTGGGTCTTTTTCCCTTTTTTGTGATCTTTTTGGGAGACAAGCCCAGTAGAGACACTGCTGGATCAAAGGATATGCAGTTTTATAGCCTTTTGGGCAAAGTTCCAAATTGTTCTCCAGGATGGTTGGATCAGTTCACAACTCCACCAATATTAATGAGCCAGTTTTCCCACATTCCCTCCAACATTCATCATTATCTTTTTCCAGTCATCTTAACTTGCCATAGGTTTAAGGAGACACATAAAGAATTAATATTCTTCATTCTGTCAGTCAGAGTGTTCCAAAGGTTGCCTCCTGGGTGCTTTCCTCTTCCTGTTCCCAATCATTTATCCAACTGTGAGTAACAGAATCCTAAGGCTCTGTTATATCATTCATGCACTTCTCTCAGAAAAGTGTTAGAATCAGCAATAAGGAAAGATACCAACTCATAAGTTGAATTTTTCCCACAACTCCAGCCCAGAAAAGGGTTTTAGGGTAAGAGTAAACACCATGTGCCTTCCTATATAAGAGAATACCAACCCCAAAGTGAAGGAGGGAATGGGAGACATATTATGGAGGGGATGGAGAATCTAAAGATTTAGAATTTAAAGAATGTATAAGTTGCCCTTTAGAGCAATTAAAGACAAGCAGGACTGAACCCATGTCATTCCCTAACCTTTTCCTTTAAGCTTTTTAATTGCCTTGGATAAATCTTTCTTTTTCAATAATCTGAATGCTGTCACAATTTCCTCATTTTCTCATCATGCAGAATAAACATCTGCCCTTAGGAGAATCTAGCTGCAATTCTCTGTTTGGGGAACTTCCAAATTAAGGAAGAAATCACAGCTTCAACTTCAAGTGGCTTCCTGAAGGGCTGTGATCAACAGAGCCCTTGGTTAAGCACAGCCCCAAGTTGCCTTGTTCTCTTGTAATTCAGTCAATGTTTCATCTTTACTTTTTGAACAGGAAATCAGCCCCTGGCCATAGATTTATTAAGTGTTTTGGCTTATAAAAAGCTGTTATATGTGGCTTTGTTTGCAGACTTATAGTAAGAAGAAATAAGGAACTTGTGAACTAAAGAGAAAAAAGAGAGGGTGATGGATATATTGAATACATATGGTTTTTTCCATCCAAAATATTACATCAGCCAAAGCTAAAATCTTTCAATTCCTTGTGGGCCAGTAAAGGCAACACCAATCAAAGAGGCTTGGCCCTGATCTATAAATCTTTAAGACAAAGTTTGAAACAGAATCTTAGGGATCATCTAATTCAACCTTTCTTCATTAAACTAAAATAGAGAGGTGAATCTTCCAAGGGCATAGAGATATTTGTATCTTAATATCAAGAATGGCCTGTAGGACTACTACCTAGCTCCTGACAAAGAATACTTAAATATTGCAAAATGAAACATACATTTTCAAACACTAAAAATATGGGAACTTATTTTGCCTTCACTTTGTATATATGCCAGTTCATTACAAGGTTTGGAAGTATTTTCTTTTCATTTTAGGGTAGGGGAATTGGAAGGAACAACAGATCTATAGAAAAAAAGGAACAGAGAAAAGAGGGCAGAAAGGAATTAGAGAAGAAAAAGACAAAGGAAAAAGGAAGGGAGGGAAGGAAGGGAAAGGAATGAAAGAGAGAAAGAAAAGAGAAAAATCATTAAAGCAATTTACAATATGCATAGAAAAGAGAAAAAAACACAGACAACCAGGAGAGTTTTGAAAGTTATATGTTAAAATTTATTATAAGTTTAAAAAGTCAAAGTCAACTGTCGATAATAGAGATTCATGATTTCATATGTGACTGATGTAAGATTTCTCATGTCTTAATAATAGTGAGCACAAAATTCCAAGAGAAAAGTGAATGAGTTCTCTAGAGGAAAATGAATTATACTTTCCCCACCCATTTTGGTTTATTATAATGTCAGTATCTGATAATGGAGGGCAGGAGAAGCAAAACACATTAAAATAATTATATCTTTAACAGTTTGATCTTTTTCTCCTCCTCTCTATTTCACCCCAATAACTTTTACAATAGAAATGAGTGTGTTGGGATGGATGATGAGTTCCAGAGGACTGCCGTGGTTTCCTTTCCCAGTTAACCATAAGAGATTCAGTGTTCCTGGTATGGCTGCAGAGGTTCCATAACAGATATGAAATGATGACAGTTCTTGCTACTTCTCAATGAATTGCTAATCCTAGTTGGTTTGACAGACTAGTGGAGTAAAACAGGATTTGATAAGAAGAATCAAATTGCTTCCAAAACTTCTCTCCCACTGCCCCATTATCATTTTTGAAAGTCCACTCTGAGAGATCATTTCCTTTGGATTTAAACATTTCCCTCTCCTAGAGGTTCTCAATTAAAATGTAAACACCCAAGTGTCAAAGGGTAACACATTATGCGGTTAACATCATAATGTGAATTAGTTTTACCAAAAAACATTCTTCCCTTGAGAAAAAAGTTAGCTTGCTAGTGCTATCATCTGGTTGGGGATAGAAAAGATTCTAAAGACATAAAGGCCCCTGAAAGAGGGAGGAGAGAAATGGCAAAAAAACATTTTGAATTTATTTTTAAATAAACTTTGTATTTATTTGAAACTCTTAAATTTATATGTAGGAAGATCCTTAAAAGTAACTCAATGAGAAACAATATGAGTATTAAATAATTAGCCCAATAGCATAATATTAACCAACTGAGTGATTCTGAATTGGGGGGGAAATGTTCCTTTATAAAATGGTATCAGTCATTTATACACTGCAATAAGAAACTAATTAATACCTGTCCCATCCAATGTAACAGGGACCTTCTTCTAAATCACCTTGACATTAGAGGTGATAGTCATCATTTATCTTCAGGTCTCACATCATGACTGTCTACCTTCTTTCCTAGTCATACATCTCTCTGATAACATCCTATATACCACTTCCTTTTTACAATTATTTATTGATTATATGTTTCAGTCTACTTAAGCTTATTATGTGCCTGTTGAGTGACCTTCAAATTTAACTTTTTGGAGATAGATTTAGAGTCATCACTGGAATGTTCTGGATTAGTTAGGTCTTTCACCAAGTTTTCTATGAACTTGTTTTCTCTGGTCTCTTTAATTTCTTTCCACTATCCATATTTTCAATATGTATTTCCACCATCTTTGACTAAACTCAATTTTGCATTGCATGAACTGACTGTTCATCATAAGCAATTAAAGGGTCTAATTGAATTATCCATAAAATTTTCCATATCTTTATGCTTTTCAATACATAATATAAAGTAAATCTATAAATTGTTACAATAGTACTATAAATGACCTTCTTGCAAGTAAGGATTAAGCAGACATTCAACGTGTTAATCCTTTTTGCCCCCCAAAAAATGGCTGAGCAACACCACCACCCCATCACTCACTGATATATTCAATTCAAGTAATCCAGTAATGGGAACTCAGATGGGATAAAAACACCACTAATAAACAAGAGTAAGTCATGACTTCCCCCTTCCTACCTACAAAATACCTCTTCATTCCTTAGCCAGACATCTTCTGCCCTATAAGGAAACACTATTTTGTGAGACCATGTCTTGTTATGTTAGTATGTGTAGAAAAACTAGTGTGTCCACTTCAACACTTGAAGTCATCAGAAAAGAATTATTACTGTTGGCACTTTGTCTCTCTGGTGAACCTGGTGAGATAGAGTTGAAAGATTACCACCCAATGTTGGTTTTAAATGAAATACTTCTAATTATTCTGCTGCTGTCAAATTGTATCATAAATACCAGATGCATTTTGGATATAATAATAATAATAATATGTAACATTTATATAGCACTTACCATATGCCAGGTGCTATGTTCAAATTTTACAGGAATGTCATTTAAACATCACAATAATCCTGGGAAATAGATACTATCCTCAATTTAAAGATGAGTAAACTGAGGCAAACAGAGTTAACTGACCTATCTAAGGTCACACATCTAAAAAATATTTGAGGTTGGATTTGAACTTAGGTCTTCCTAACTTCAGGCCTAGCACTCCAACCATGCTCTCTAGAGGTCCATGGTTATGTGAAATAAGCTTTGAAATTTAAGTTATGGAGGTCTAACAAGTCATTAACTTAAATTATAAAGATATGGTCAAACTTTGTACTCTTAACAAAACTACGCAAGGTAAAAATGAGTGAAAAAATGAATGTAGACATAACAAGCCCCATGATACATATTTATCATCTTATAAATCTTCAAAAAGCCTTGATAAAGACCCACGAGGTAGGTTTTTAAATGCCAGCCCATTCAGCACTCTTAGAATTAAACATAAAGTGACATATAAAAAATTTGGAAAGTCTTTTTCACTAATTTTCCTCCAGTAATCAATTTCAAGACATCCTTAAATATCTACACTAACCTGATCTTTTTTCTGAGAGGAATGAAGGCTGATGGGGGGTGAGCTCAAAATTACCTACACAAATTTTAAAATTCATTTTCCATAAATGCAGAATCATCATAAGAAACAATAGTATCTGTCAATCTACAAATTGTAAAAAACAATGGAGAGAGAAAGAGAGACAGAATGCTTCTGTCTGTATTCAGACATAATCAGTTCCCTCTCTGGTTATGGATAGGATTTTCATTATAGGTCCTTCAGAGTAATCATGGATCATTGTACAGCTGAGAATAGCAAATCATTCACAGCTGATTATGCCAGAATATTGCTATTACTTTTTATACAGTACATGTCATTTGCTGTACTTTCCAGATTTTTTTCTGAGAGCATCCTGCTCATCATTTCCCAAAGAACAATAACATTCCATCATAATCACCATACTACAGTCTATCAGTCATTCCCCAATTGATGAACACCCCTTCAATTTCCAGCTCTCTGCCTTGAGAAGGGAGGAGCTATAAATATTTCCATACACATAGATCCCCTTCCTTTTCCTTAAATCTCTTTTGTGACTCTCAATCTTGAATTTCTAAATATCTATTGACTATCTCAAACTAAATATTTCACAAATAACTCAACATGTCCAAAACTGAACTCATCTTTCCCCCAAATCCTCTCTTCCTCTTAACTTTCTTCCTACTATTTAAGGATAGCACCATCTTTCCAGTCATCCAGGCGTTATCTTCAATTGCTTCTCTCTATTGATTATTTTCAATATATGCTGTATAGAGCTTGTTTGTGCATAATTGTTTGCATGTTGTTTCCTCAGATTGTGACCTCCTTAAGAATAGAATCTATTTTTTGCCTTTCTTTGTATCCTCAGCACTTCGTACAGTGCCTGGTAGATGATAGATGCTTAATAAATGTAATAAACATTTAAATTTAAATTTAAACATAAAGTGACATATAAAAAATCTGGAAAGTCTTGGGATTCTAGCAAAACAGATTTCCCAACCAGCCTTTTATATATGCCCTTCTTTTACATGTACATGTAGCACCTCCCTCACAGGGTAGTTGTGAAGATCAAAAGAGATATTTGTTAAAGTGTTAAGCTGTCTGGTAGTAGCTGGCATATAGTAGGTGCTATATAATGTTTATTCCTCCCCTCCCCTTCAACCTCCTTCATCTTGCTTCAGAAATCATTTTCTCTCCTCTCCCTTTGCACTATCTATCTATAGACATTCTCAGTCCTCCCCAATATAAACATAATAACCAAACCCATCTCTCTTCCTCTTCACTGACAAACTTTTATAAAATTGTTTATATTCCATGGCTTCCATTTCCTCACCACCCAAACCCTTGCAACCTGGCTTCTGACCCTCCTATTCTACCAATGACCTTCTAATAAGCAAATTCAGCTTTTTTTTTCTCATTCTACATCCTTCATGTTACATTGATGATTGACTAATCCTGTAGGATATTCTCCTCCCTTGGCTTAAAGGAAACTATCATTCTGGTTTTTCTTATTCCTCTTGAACTGCTTTTTTCTGTCTCCCTCACAAGATTTTCCTCTTTTTCTCAACTCTTTAAAAAGTCATCCAGGTTATCTCTCTCTCTCTCTCTAATCTTTTCTCTTTCCTGTGGCATATTCTATCACTCCAATGCTTTCAAGTACTGCTTCTATCCTGAAAACTCTCTACTAATACATCTGCAGTCCTGACCTCTCCTCTGAGCTTAGACTGATATCTCCAATTGCTTAAAGGACAACATATCAAACATAACGTGTCCAAAATAGGACATTACCTATCCCCCTAAACCTGCTCTTCTTCCTCCTGATTTGACTATTCCTTTCAGCGATACCATCATTCACAAAATGTTAAATCCTTGGTGTTGCCATCTATTCTTCTCTTCCACAATCAGTTACCACATAACGTCAAGCCTAAATTCCACTTTTTGTACCTTTTACTTATTGTGTTTTTGGTCCCTCTGGAGCCACAAAGGTTAAGATTAATTATCCATTTGACATAAGAAAAATAATTATTTCTCTCTTTTACTAATAGCCAATTATTGAATTAGAGCAAAGGTTTTTCCCATTTTTTACTTTCTCATTCAGCAATAAGGGTTATTCAGGCAGATTTTGAAGTACAGGGCTAATAATAAGAGGGAATACTCAGATCTGTTCAAAAAATAAAGAAATGTTAGTTTATGTAAATTAATAGATTTTGTTTTAATCAGAAAGGTCTGCATGGAAGTAGATTTTCTTTTTGTCTAGATTATCCTAGACTGAGGTGATATGGGAAAAGATATGTAAGCCTCTTTGACAAAGCCTGAGTGATCACAGCCACATCCCCCAAATCTTCATTACTATAAGCCTGTTAAAATATTCATTCTCTCATTACTTGTTAAGCAAAACTGATTGCCACCTTCAGGAATATCCACTCTTCCAAGAACACATAAGCATCGATTGAGTGTTAAAAGTTCAAAAGAAAAGTGACCAAACTGGCTACATGTCCTACATCCTGATATATCTCAATTAGAGATATATGTGACTGTATTCAAGAGATATGTTCTGGAAAATGCTGTGGAGCTCTCACTTCTGCAAACTAACTTACTCTTTAAAGTGAACTGATTCTGAGTGAAGTAAGCAGAACCAGGTGAATATTGTACATGGTAATAGTAGCATTGTGCAATGATCAGTTTTGATAGACTTAACTTTTCTGAGAAGTGCAATGATAAAAGACAATTTCAAAAGGCCTGTGATGGAAAATGCTATCTATATAAGGAGAAAGAAATATGAAGTGTGAATGTAGATTGAAACATTATTTCCACATTATTTTTTTCTCATATTTTCCCCCTTTTTTTCTGATTCTTTTTTTGCAACATGACCAATGTGAAAATGTGTGTACATATATAACTTAGATTGCTTGCTGTCTTGGAGAGAGGGGAAAAAAGAGAGGAAGGGGAAAATATGGATTTCAAAATTTAAAGTGAATGTTGGAAACTATCTTCACATATAATTAGAAAAAATGTTATTTAAAAATAAAATAATGCAGTAAGAATGACTTATTATTTAAAGGAGCCCTATAATAAATCCCTCACACACTCAGGAATCTTATTGTAAAGGAACTGATTATTCCTTTTGGTCTAGTTTATGTTCAGATTTTTTCTTAATGAAATTTTTTTTATTTAAAAAACCATGAACACCTGCATTCTCTTCTAAGGAATGCAAGTATTTTAAATTGTCTTTCAAAAAGAGTTATGTTTTTCCTTAACTGCTTTCAGGAAGATGAAATTCCATAGAGTACTCCTTCACTATGATACAATGATACTAAAAAGAAAGCTCAATAAAGTTTCTTTGCTTCTAGAATCCCATTCTTAAATCCTGGAATCAAATATAATTTCTAACAAAGGAATTGGGGGAAGGGGGGGAGTGGAGATGGATGAGGCCTGTTTTAGTGGTTTTGGCTACCCATCTATGATAAAGACAGATCATCATCTAAGATAGAACATAAAGGACATACAACAAAGGATACTTTTCAACATTAATTTGTGTAGATTCTGAATACCAGAATTCCGTTCTCTATAGCATATCAGTATTTCATGGAATCATCAAGCAGCAACATGACATGGAGAATAGAAGGGTGGACCTTAAAGATCTGAGTTCAGAATTTATACATTTACAAGCTATATAAGAATAGGCAAGTCATGAAAATTCTCAAAACCTCAGCAGCCTAATCTATTAAATGAAGATTTTAAAAAATATTTGGATTATTAGAGGATTAGGTAACAACCTAAATTCATACCCCATCTCTGAAGCCTTACTTAACCTCTTAATGCCCTTGTTGTTCATCCTTTGTTCTTGAAGAGGACTAATGACATCAGAAAGATGATATCATGACTTTTTCATGAATTAGATTTTTGCAGAGATGTGCAAAATTGATAGCTTTATTCTCTTCCCTAGGGTCACTGACAAAAGTCAAAGTGACTGGCAATGGACCAGGATGCAGTGGATGATCTTGGCCTTTCTCAACTAGTTTTTCTCAGGCCCATTCAAATTTTCTAAGATTGTAAACATCTTAACCAAGAATTCTCAATGCTGAGGAAACCACAAAATGATGATGATGATGATGATGATGATGATGATACCTATACTTTCATTATCTGTAAGGTCAGTAATATGCATATCTTAGAACATTACATAACTGTATTGTTATTACAGAATCAAGAGTTGGAAGGAACCCCAGAAGTTATCTACTTTTAACCTCATTTTGAAGTCTGAATTCTCTTTATATTGCTCTAATGAGTAATTTAACTCTTCTTGACACTTAATGATGGGGAATTCACTTCCTCCTGAGATAGCCTATTTCATTTCCAAATGATTCTAATTGTTCAGAAAGTTTTCCTTAAACTGTGCCCCAAATTGCCTCTGCAACTTCTCTATCCATAGTTTCTAGTTCTGCATATAAGCTACAAGAAAAACAAGTTTAATCCTTCTTGATTTGTATTTTGTGACAAGTCAAGTCATTTGATAAATTAAATGAATTACAATGAAGTTTTACACCTTTAGTGAATGGCTGAATAAATGAAAGGGCATTTATTAATCACTTCCCATTTATCCAGCCTTGTGTTGATACCTGGAAATGCAAATACAAGCAGGGAATTCTCCCTTGACCTTTAAGGAGCTGCCATTCTGACAACATATACAGAAGAGAACTTTTGGTCAAGAGATCATTTTTTCAAATTATCTTTTAGGACTTCTGAAATCTATTATTTCACTAGTGTGGGTATGACCTTCAATGATATATTGCCAACCCTCTACAACTAGGTTGACAATCTTTGAAAATTTTTGTCACTGAAAAATTTATCATTCCACAGCCAACCTGATCTCTATGAACTTAGTCTGATTGATTCTCAGACAGGTCATGTGCCCATAAGTGTGTAATCAGTCTAGCACTTTGCATCACACATTGCCTTTGTCAGTCTCACATCTTGTCTGTCTCTTCTCTTTACAATTACATAGTCTATTAAATGTCAATGTTTGCTGCAAGGATGCAGCCATGAAATTTCATTGCATTTTGGTAAATGGAATATGATGTTGGTGATAAGAAGGTTATGAGATGCACAATTATTCAAAAGTAAATGACCATTGTTGTTATTGCTTCCAACTGCCTTCCTCCCAAAGAGTCCAGGAGTAGTTTGTGATATTTGCTTTTTCATAGTTGTGGCTCTGATGGGACTGAGTGATAACATTTATAAAGCCTGAAATATGATAATATCATATAGCAAAAGAATTATGGCCTTATCTCTACATGATGAAACAATTGTCTTGAATATGCTTGTGATCTTAGTTCTCAAAGTTACTTTCAGGGTCAGTAGTGTATTCAGTTTTCAAAATGGTTCAGATAAATCTGTTCCCCTTGAGATTGGTGAGAAAGATGTCATTGAGATGGTGGAATCTCTCTTGGCTCATGATACAATAGCATCCATAATTAGAAAGTAAATGACATGGGGCAGCTAGGTGGCACAGTGGATAGACCACGGGGACCTGAATTCAAATCTGTTCTCAAGACACTTAGCACTTCCTATCTGTGTGTACCTGGGCAAGTTACTTAACCCCAATTGCCTCAGAGAAAGAAAGAAAGAAAGAAAGAAAGAAAGAAAGAAAGAAAGAAAGAAAGAAAGAAAGAAAGAAAGGAAAGAAAGGAAGGAAGGAAGGAAGGAAGAAGAAAAAAAGGAAGAAAGAAAGAAAGAAAGAAAGAAAGAAAGGAAGAAAGAAGAAAGAAAGAAAGAAAGAAAGAAAGAAAGAAAGAAAGGAAGGAAGGAAGAAGGAAGGAAGGAAGGAAGGAAGAAGGAAGGAAGGAAGAAAGAAGAAAGAAAGAAAGAAAGAAAGAAAGAAAGGAAGGAAGGAAGGAAGGAAGGAAGAAAGAAAGAAAGAAAGAAAAAAGAAAAGAAGAAAAGAAGGAAGGAAGAAGGAAGAAGGAAGGAAGGAAGGAAGGAAGGAAGGAAGAAAAAAAGGAAGAAAGAAAGAAAGAAAGAAAGAAAGAAAGGAAGGAAGGAAGGAAGGAAGGAAGAAGAAAGAAAGAAAGAAAGAAAGAAAGAAAGGAAGAAAGAAAAAAGAAAGAAAGAAAGAAAGAAAGAAAGAAAGAAAGAAGAAAGAAAGAAAGAAAGAAAGAAGGAAGAAAGAAAGAAAAAAGAAAGAAGGAAGGAAGGAAGAAAGAAAAAAGAAAGAAGGAAGGAAGGAAGAAAGAAAGAAAGAAACAAACAAACAAAGAAAGAAAAAAAATGACAATGCCTTCTTGAGAAAATGAAATGTATAATTCTAATTTCTTTTGAAAAAGTTTATTAAGATTGTCTAGGAGTGGTTGTCATATAGAACTATAAGCTAACCTACAGTTATGGTCAGATGGAGAGTGTTGATTCTTTAATAGTCTTAATCCCTAATAGTCAGTTTGACCATTCTAATTAAATGTCCACATCTTTTCTTTAAATTTTTTTTTTTTAATTTTTAAAATCTTATTTCTTTCTTTTTCACCTTCTCCAAAGGAAAAAAAGGAAAGAAAAGCAAAATATTTGTATCAAATATGTAGCAGCAAGCAAAACAAATTCTCAAATTTACCATATCCCCCCCTAAAAAAAATATCTCATTCAACCCCTTGAGTTCCTTATCTCTCTTTCATGAGATTCTTAGGAATCATGGTTGATCATTATATTGAGCAGAATTCCCAAGTCTTAAGTTCTTTCCTGGGCCCCTCCTACTACTGCCACTCTTGGAAATTATGGTAAAAGGCAAAAAACTTAGTACCATCTAAATTATGGTAAAAGGCAAAAAGGGTGAAAAAAGTGAAATTCAAAATCAAAGCTTAGTATTTCACCTCTTTGTTGTTGTGGTTTATTTGCTTGCTTTTTTTTTCCTTTCTTGTGTTTTTTTCCCTTTTGATCTGAGGTTTTTCTTTTTTTGCTCAGCATGACGAATATGGAAATATTTTTAAGAGAATTGCACATGTTTAACTTATAGTAGATTACCTGCTGTTTTGGGGAGGGAGAAAGGAGAGAGGAGAGTGAGAAAAATCTGGAATACAAGATTTTATGAAGATGAATGTTGAAAACTATATTTGCATGTATTTGGAAAAATAAAATACCATTAAAAAAACAAAAATAAGGATTGAGATAAATTCTTCCTATTAGCTCTGCTTATACAATCAAATAAACAATTAATTTACTTAGTTAAATTTCACAAATATCTCATCAATGGAACATAGAATAATTACAGAATCCTACCTTAGAGGTACATTTTTGCAGGAAAAACTCCCTATAGATTGGAGACATTATTTGTTCAGGTATTTGTTTCATGGCATTATTATTTAAATGTTAGCAGAATTATAAGTTTCATTAATTCTTCAGCATACATTAGTGCATTTTGAGGGTATTTAATTTTTCTTAACTAGAAAGCTAATGAGAACAAGGCTAGGGAGAAGGAGATAATCCATTTTGTTGTTGTTGTTGTTGTTTGGTTATTTCAATCATATACAATTCTTTGTGACTCCATTCGTGGTTTTCTTGATAAAAATACTGTAATGATTTGCCATTTCCTTCTCTAGCTCATTTTATAGATGAGAAAACTGAGTTAAAAAGAGTTAAAGGATCTGGCCAGGATCATACAGCCAAGTAAGTGTCTGAGGTCAGATTTGAACTCAAGTCTTCCTAACTACTGGCCCAGGTGCTGTATCCTAACGTCTGTTATCCAATTCATGATTCTGTTACAGACATGTGTCAGGGTTATACAATCTGATTGGTATGCTCTACTGGAGAATAAATAATTGGTTTTTAAAAATGTTTTGGTTTTTTAATTTTAATTTTTTTTTATTTTAGCCTTTTATCTTCAAAATATATACAAAGATAGTTTTTAATATTTACCTTTGCAAAGCCTTGTGTTCTAAATTTTCTCCTTTCTCCTCATCCCCTCCCCTAGACAGCAACTAATCCAATATAGATTAAATACGTACAATTCTTCTATACATATTTCCACATTTATCATCATGCACAAGAAAAATCAGATCAAAAAGGAGAGAAAAATGAGAAAGAAAACAAAAAATAAGCAAACAATAACCAAAAATGAAAATATTATGTTGTGACGCATATTTTGTCCCCATGGTCCTCTCTCTGTGTGCAGACGGATCTCTCCATCCCAAGATCATTGGATCACCTCACTATTGAAAAGAGCCATGTCCATCAGAACTGATCATCGCATAATCTTGTTGTTTTGGTGTACAATGTTCTCTTGGTTCTACTCATTTCAGTTATCAACAATTCACACAAGTTTCTCCAGGTCTTCCTGAAATCATCCTGTTGGTCGTTTCTTACAAAACAGTAATATTCCATTACATTCATATACTACAACTTATTCAGCCATTCCCTAACTGATGGGAATTTACTCAATTTCCTGTTCTTTGCCACTACAAAAGGAGCTGCTACAAACGTTTTTGTACTTATCGGCCCTTTTTAAGAAGACTGTGAACATCTTAAGATACACTATTGACATTTTTTTTTTTTTTGGTTTTTTTGGTGCTTAAAACCATAACCTAACAGCCTAAAACACATACTAAATAAGGGAAAGTCAACTGAGAATAACTCTAGAGCCCCATAGTCAGATTTTCCCACCCTACCTGTTTTTCTCCTTCTCATTTCTCATAGGGCAACATTGAAAGAACATAGGATTTGGTCCAGTCTTCAAAAATCAGTTTTGTTTCTTGCTTCTTTTCAATGCTGGATACAGGCAGTAATAGCCTAGGAGAGACACCGGGGAACTTGTTAGGACTATTGACAATAACTGCTGTCTTCTCTCACTGCCTCAGCTTAACTATCCTTTCTTCCTTATTTTGGTATCTGCATGGAGAAATTCAGGATATGGAGAGGGAAATTTTTAAGTAAAATTAAGGTGGGTAGTCTCTCTACTGATACAGACTTCACTTTACAATATTAGTGAGTTGCTTAAGGATCAAATTACAGAGCTGATAAGTATTGAAGATAGGGTTTGAAACTAGGTCTTCCTGATTCCTGATTGTATTCATTAATTAGGATGTCTTTCCATGAAAATAATACTTGGCCATAGTCTTTCCATAAGGGGACCACCGGGAAAATATATAGCATGCCTTCAATAACTAAATCATTATGGTAATTAGCAACAAACCCTGGATTCCTTCCTTTAATGACCCAAACCTAGACATTACCTAACAGCTAAATCTTGGATATTCAGACCATGTAAAAGCACTGTATAATCATTCTTGAGTTTGGATGGGCTAAATAGTTGTTTGCTAAAATGATGTATTTCCTGTACCTTATTCTAGTAGCAGAGTGTATGTGTGTGTGTGTGTGTGTGTGTGTGTGTGTGTGTGTGTGTATGTGTGTGTCCTCTGTTGTAGGAAGTCCAAAAAGATTTTAAAATATTACTTTTTCTTGGATAACATTAAATTATAAAAGGCCGACAAGAATATTCTTAACAGTTTATGTAGTGGGTGAAAGGGAAAAACCAATCAACTGTGGAGGAAATTAGAGTTCAGAGAAGAGGCCAGAAAGGAAGTAGATGAACTTGGCAACCAGCAATATGATATGTGGAGCTTTCAGTTTTGGATCGTTTCTTGGGATTCAAATCTGAGCAGAGTTCACAGGATACAAGACGAGAGTCATTCTTTGGCTGTGCAAAATGATTCAATAGTCTTAATCTGATTCCTGATTCCTGATGAATTTCTATTAAACAGAACATTCTCTTCTCATCCAAACAGACCACCCTCCTATCTGGAGATCAGTTCCCATAGGAACAGAGTTGAGTCATATTGACAAGCTTTCACTGAAGCAATTCAAAGATTGACAAATGACATTAGAAGACGGAAATTAGATAACAAAGTCAAATAAGATTCAAACACATGCTCCAGTGGCTTGGCTAGAGTTCAGGAATAAATTCTGGCAAAATACCAACCAAAACCTTCCCTGCCTTGTAAGAAAAAGAAGCCAGAGAGAATTTTTATTATTGAGAGAGGCAATGGGATTTAGGTAAAGAAAGCTAGAATCTACTTCACACACTTGCTGTAAGGATCAAATGAGCTATCTGTTGTAAAACATTATGTCATAATAAATAAATAAACAAACAAATAAATAAATAAAGCATAAAGCCAGTACCTGGGCACATAGTAAGCACTATGTAGTTATAGTTATTATTATTATTAGGTAAGACTTACCTGGTATATTATAGAGTGGACTCCTGTTAAATGGGTTGAACTAGAAGTCCTTTTTATTCTCAAAGAATTTTGGTTCTAAATCAGTCAAAACTTTGTTCCCTTAGGCAAATCATTGAACTCTTCTGTGCCTTGGTTTTCTCTTCTGGGAAATAATAACTACCTGACATCTGAATAGCATTTTTGTCAATAAAATATGTTTACGTATATTATTTTATCTGAACCTCACAACAACCCCATAAAGTAGACAGTATAAAGCATTATTACACCCTTTGCTGATAAAGAAACTGAGCAAAAAAATGTTTTAAGTGACTTGCCCAAAGTCAGACAACTGGTTAAGTAACAAAGTCTCTTTTTCCATTATCCCATAGAGTAAGCTCTACCTCTACTATACATGCTTTAAAGGGTAATATTTTTGAAGAACAGAAATTCAGAAAGAGAAATTCCATATAGATGGTTGTGTCCTCCAGACACTCCTCTTTCCAGAGGAAATTCTTCTGATTTCCTCAAATCTCAGAATACTAACAAAGAGATTTCTAAATGAGATCAATATTAATTGAAAAGAGTTCAATTTATCCATATAGGAAAAACCAAGTTGGGTAAAAAATGACTATTATCAAGGCAGGTTTATTGAGTGGGTTGAGTGGCCTACAGAGTCAATCCTATAAGAATATATGTTTTAAGCAAGACATGGCAAATGGACAGTGAGAACTGGGTGTGGAACTAAATAGTAAAAAGTAGACTAGATTGCCTTTGGGAAATCAATTAATGCTTTTAATGATCTCATTTTTCTCTCTGAAACAAAGGCTCATATTTTTAATATCAGTATTTTCTGGTCTGATCATGAGGCATTGAATATCAAAGTCTCTGAAGAATTAAGTTGAGGTTCACTGTAAGGGCAATGGAAAAGTGCCCAGTGGGAATGCATAGGCTATCATAGATTGCCAAATATGTAATAATGAAAAAGGAGTGAAGGATATTATTTCACTTCACATATGGATGCATGTCTAGAAAAAAAAAGTTGGGTCAGTAATGTAGAACAAGTCTGAGATAAACCAATGCACAGCCTGTACATTTCATTAACAATGTTAAGAGATCTAGATGCCAGATATGGTGGTACACACCTGTAATTCCTGTAAGTTAGGAAGCTAGAAGTTCTTGTAAGCTTTAGAAAATCTAACTTGTGGTGGACTAGGCCAATTAGGTGCCCACACTAAGTTGGCATTATTATGATGAGGGAATAGGGATCCATCAGGTTGCCTAAGGAGGGGAAAACTAACCCAAGTCAGAAAATGGAACAGGTCAAAGCTCCTGTGCCAGCCAGAGGGAGACAGGGCCTTTGTGATTAACCCTTACATTTCCAGCCTAAATATATAGGTAACAACATACCTAATATAGGTATATTCCTGATTCCAAACCTAGGTTTGTATTTATTAATTAGGATGTCTTTCCAGCTTATACGTTTCATTAACAGAAAAACAATATACCTAAATAGGCAACAGTCTGAGAAAGAAAGAAGAGAGCAGAGGTTTTTAACCTTCCATGCAGAGACCCCGTCAGCAGCCTGGTAAAGTCTATGGATCCCATCCAGAATAATGTTTTTTGTCTGTTTTTGCTGCTATGCCCCCTCTTTATTTATTTTTATTTTAATAGCTTTTTATTTTTCCAAAAACATGCAAAAATAGTTTTCAACATTTACCTTTGCAGAACTTCTTCATTCTAAATTTTTCTCTCTCCTTTCTACTACCTCCTTCCATTGACAGCAAGCAATGCAATATAGGTTAAACAGAATAATGTTTTTAAATAATTGAAGGAAATTGTAAATTACAGTTAAAAATTAGTGAATCCATGTATAAACTATATTGGATCTCAGAGGAGGGGAGAGGAGGATGAAGGGGTAGATTTTGGAACTCATCACTTTTTTTAATGTTAAAAATTATTTGAACATGTAATTGGGGAAAAATAAAATATCATATATAAAAAAGAAGTTATGAAAATAAAATATGTAATTTTTCCTATTCAAATTCATGGTCTCATCTAAAATTTATTTACTGAACTTTTGGGGGGTCTATGTGATGACGATCTAGTGGTAGAGAATTGAGGTGTGAGAATCCCCTCTGGTCGGTACACAGGTCCAATGTGAAAGAATTTGCAAACCTGGAAAGTCTGAATGGCAAAAGGAATTTTTATTGACACTGAGAAGCCAGCTTTGCCAGAAGACAGACTTCTTAGTGGCAAGGTCCTGTCAGGGAAATAAAGGTTAACACTGAGAAAAGGGTATCTTCACAGCAGGCAGGAGTCCTGGCAGGTAGCTGTACCAAGGGGAGAGGTCCCTTGGATAGGCATAATCCAACTTAGTATTTCTACAGAGATTTGGGGTTCAAAATTATCTTTTTATAAGAAATCTGAGGCTGGGGATTCTATTCAATATTCTATTCAATGCCCCAGGCCTAGATTTCAGTTGAAAAGAAAGTACTTATCTTGGAGTTTCAAGCCCCAGATCAACAACTGAATGAGACCACTTAAGTTGGAGCTACTGGGAGGGGTCCTGGGCTAATCTTCCACTCAATACAGGGGTCCTCACTGTCCCTCAGACTGTTGGAGGGCCGGACTATAGTAAAAACAAAAACTTTGTTTTGTGGGCCTTTAATAAAGAAACTTCATAGCCCTGGGTGAGGGGGATAATCATCCTCAGCCACTTCTGGCTCCTGGGCTGTAGTTTGAGGACCCTGCAAAAGGTTCAGCTAGTCAATAGAGGGTACAGCCAGTCCCCACCAAGATTTCCAACAGAATGAAATCTAAAGGATGGGTCTCTGTCAGAAGAGAGTTTCAGAGTTCACCTTCATTGCTTCTCCCCAAAAGTCAAGGAGGACAGTTTCAGGGTTCACCCCCCTCAAATGGACCCTGGATTAACAAACCTTAATCTAGAGTAAGGCCCCAGACTGGGGTTGTTGTGTTTTTGTTGCTGTTTGTTGTTATTTGTCCTTCTGGAAAAGAACCATGACATCAGGGAGGAGATGCCATGACATGTAAGTGAATTGGATTTAAGTGAGGGAGGGCTGTGCAAGACCACATGTCCCACTTTCCCCTTCAAAGCCCAGTCCAATGGCAAGATATAGACCAAGACTACTGGGGGTGGTTCAGAATGAAAGTAAGTGGGGCTCCTGTGAAAGACTTGAGTGCATAAGAATAAGAGTTCTGCTGCAGGATCATAGTGTGGATGGGTTGCAATCTGGAGGCATATCCTCCTGAAAGAATTCACAGATGCATCCAAAGTACTAAAAAAGCCTTACCCACTAAAATAAAATGCCATTTGCAGATTCCCATTACTTAGCTCACTCCAAATATCTATTACGAGTATGATTGGTGTAATTCAGTTTCCCCAGGGATAAATAGCTAGATGAACAGATAGAATGAAGAAGACAATCCTAAAAAGCCGAAGACTGGAACAAAGAGAAACTAGCAATAAGGAAAGCAGCTTAAAATGTTTGGCATTTTTAGCATATCTCACTTGGGGAAAGTGGGACTACGGTCAAATGCTATGAAAGCATACAAATACTGACAACTGCAAGCTCATAAGTTTGTGGTGAATAGGGTGTGGATTTTTATCTACCAGTCATGTGAGTCTACTCACCAGGAAGTAGTTATTTAAATTCTGACCAGGCAAAAGGAAATTATTCCTTTCAGTAGGAACTGATAAAGAATGGGGTGGCTTAACATAATATGTAAGATCCATGAAGAAGGTAGAATCCATTTATCCAAAAGAATGCCTGCTCTTTAATAAGTTCCACTGACAGGTCACAGTCACCTTTTAGGCCTGTGTGGGGCAAGGTATTTTCCTTATATAGGAGAGTTCCTGGTTCAACTTGATTAACTTACTGGGTGGTGAGCATTTGGGACATTGATTCTATCTTACAATTGAGCAGAAACACCCATTGTTGCCTCTTGAAGGATGGCACTGCCCCTAAGATAAACTGGTTGGTTCCTTCTGTTGTGGAATGGATTGCTATTGGAAGTCATCTCTTTGTACTGACCTATAAAAAGAAAACTAGTTTGAGATGGACCATAGCTGCTGAAGGAAGGAATCCCTCCCCCACCCTCACCCCTCCCTTCAGCTCTAGCCTTGGAACTCTTTAACAGTTGACTTCTGACATCTGAACTAAAGGTTCCTGGGATGCTAAGCTCCTGGCCAGCCTTGAAGAATCTGCAGCATACTCTCAAACTCTATCACCATTTTATGTGGAATCACATAGACCAAGTAGCAAGAATTACTGGATCCTTGGATTTTCTGGGCAGGATAATCTCAGAATCTGCCTTGTAGGCAATGCCAGCTTTGAGGGGTGTCTCCCAAACAACCCTAATTTGACATTTAGAGATTAATTTTCTATTGAAAAAAATAGGAATTTCCTGAGCAGCAAAACTCTTGGCGAGAAAAGAAGATTGGCCACGAAGCTTCAGCAACTATGAAGGACAAACACCATGATGCAAGAGAATAAGGAACATGATGCTCTTGGCTCTCAGTAAGTCATTGGATAGTCCTGAGCTGCGAGTTACACATGCATTGAAAACTCAGCATGCAGGTAATCCTGATTCATTCACTGACTCTACCTGCTTCTCCTTTTCCCTGACCTGTGATAAAATATCACATTTAAAACTCCATACAGTTACTAACTGCTTTGCATCTATTCTCTCATTGGATCCTCAAAATATTTCTAGAAGGTAGGTGGCCATCAATATATTATCTGCATAAGAGATATTATCATATCAATATTATTATCTGCATAATAGAGAATATCTACATAACAGCTGAGGCTGTGGGGAATTGAGAGATGTGCTAAAAAGTGGCAAAGCTGGAATTTAAACCCAGGCCTAATTCCAAATTTAGTATTCTTGCCTCCATAGTGCTTCTCCTTAGGAATCCTTGTGACTGTACAATAATCTATTATTACATTGGGTCTAACAAAGTAGGGGATGCTCAACATCATAAATCCTACCAGGGCAAAATTTCTCATCACAGTGTACCTGTGTTCTATCTCAAAACAGTCTTGTATAACAAAGTGCTGG
The DNA here is from genome assembly GCF_016432865.1 of Antechinus flavipes. Lineage (NCBI taxonomy): Eukaryota > Metazoa > Chordata > Mammalia > Dasyuromorphia > Dasyuridae > Antechinus > Antechinus flavipes. Next base: position 173,919,448 of record NC_067400.1, on the reverse strand, counting down.
TCTTTCAGAAAGAAATACTTGGATCCAAATATTGCCTTAAATAGTAGCTAAGAGTTGGTGGGTAAGTCATTTAGACTCTCTTTACTTCATATTCTTTATAATAGGAGGGAGTGGGAGTAGAGGGCCCCTGAGATCCCTTGCCAAATCTTTTTTTTTTTTAATAACTTTTTCTTGACAGAACCCATTCCAGGGTAATTTTTTACAACACTGTCCCTTGAACTCACTTCTGTTCCGATTTTTCTCCTCCCTTCCTCCACTCCCTCCCCCAGATGCAGGCAGTCCTATATATATTATATAGGTTACAGCATATCCTAAATACAATATATGTGTGCAGAACCAAACAGTTCTCTTGTTGCACAGGGAGAATTGGATTCAGGAGGTTTATCCACTTCCATCAGAATACATTGCCAAATCTTTTTATGAACCTAGCATTAGGATGCTAATTGTTGTGTTCCTTAAATGTACACGAGAAGAGAACCATACTCAGATCCTGAGAAGTCCTTTAAATTTATGATTTTATGATCTTTACAGTGAATGGGTCAGACTAGATGGCCTCTGGCATCTTTTTACAGGAAAGCTGAATCTCTCTGGACCTCAGTTTCCTCATGTACAATCACAACCTAGACTTAATCTTCACAGATTTCTGTTAGAAAGGAAGGAAGGAGGAAAGGAAGAAAAGGAAAGAGGAAAAAAAAGAAAGACTGGAGTCAGAAGGACCTAGAGTTGAAATTCAGCCTCAGATACTAGCTGTATGGCCCAGGGCAAGTCATTTAATCCCAATTATCCCCCAAAAAAGAAAGAGAAAAGGAAAGGGGGAGAGAGAGCTCACTTACTAAATACATTTTTTGCCTCCTTTGCAAAAAAGAAGAAATTCTATCACATACATACACATACACACAAGTGTGAACATATATCCATCCCTTTGGGAGTGGGCCGTTTTGAATCACTGAGCAAATTTGTCTCCTGTTCAACATTGCCAGTATGGAAAAGTCAGTTTTGCTCTAAGCTTCAGGATTACCTACTTCATAGGCAGTACAGCTGACATGTTACCACAGGTTCTGGGGATTCTAGCAAAATAAGGGTATCCTTAACCATTTTGTGAAATTAAAAGTACAAGATTTTGTTTGTTTGTTTCCTACCAGGATAGAATGTCAGGAACTTAAGGAAACAAAAAGCCTCTAAACATTCCTTTAGCAAGTGATCATTCAGAAAATATAGTCACAAAAATTAAGTGTCCACTGAACACATTCCAGTTCAGAATGAAATCTTTCTGCACATCAAGATCAGGGACACATTTATTTATTTAAGCTCTCCATGCACTAGACAATTCTCTAAACGTGTAAATTGCAGAGAAGGGGTCTTCTTTTTAGTAGGAGTTCCCTCTTCTGGGAGTCCCCTATATCAATGAAATCACCAGTTTTTAATCCCTATCCAAATTTCTCAAATACCTTTCTGTATGCCTTTTATTTGCTCTTCCAACTCCCTTCCTGTTCATTATAGTTATCTGTGGAAATGTCTTATTCCCCCTTTTCAATTATAAGTACCTTGATCTAGTCTTTCCCCTTTTTATATCCCTAGTTTGTGCCTTGTACAGAGTAGCCATTTAATGTTTATTGGACTGAATTACCCACAGGTCTTATCTTGTAGATGATCAAAACCCAGGTTTCTCTTCTTTTTACTACTAATGGTGCTCATTATCACCTCCATCAAATTGTTACCTGGAGGTAAGTCTAGGAAGAGGAACATGTATAATGAGCAGGAAATAGGGATCATATCTGGGCAACTACCTTGGCAAGCCTTCTGAATTTCACTGATAGAATCCAGGCTGTGCAGACATGTTGCTAGGCAATGAAGGAAACCAGGAATTCTCAAGGGAGATGTGGAGTATTGCTTAGCAACCTTCATCGTTGTCCTATCACTTTCACTGAGACTGGACATAGCTAGGAAAATTCTGATATTTGTATTCACTCTTTTTACCTTTTCTAGAAAGACTTTGGACTGTTCAGAATATCAATAAGAAGCTGATTAAAAGGACATAGAACATGACTATAAATTACAAACCCTTATCATGAAATTTCTACTTTGGTAGAAAGTCAGTAAGTCATAAAGGTTTTGAAAGAGTTTTCAGATTATAAATCCTGTCTTTTATTAGAAGGGACAAATTAATTGAGCTTAAACTGATGATGTTGAGTATAGTTCCCTGCAGGATTGGAAGGAATAGCCAAACATTTGAATAGAATAGCTAGGGATTCTACATGTATATTCCAATTAGAATATATGAATATTGAACATATGAACATATGAATATATATGAAGAATGTATGATTTCATCAGTGCCCCTCCACCAATGAAAGTTATGACCTCTTTTTTGCTTACTGGATATAGAGGGAATTTCACTGGCAAAATCGGCCTGAAAAATTAAATTTAGATTTCTAATTGTATTCTGTGATCTCCAATATCTTCAGATGAACCAGGCTAATTTGAGATCTTTGAAGAAAAAAAAAACTACAGAAAATGAAATCATAATGATTACAATCACCAGATTCTCTTCTTTGGGTCAATAGCCTGTTGCAAAATTTGCAAGTGTGAAAAGAGGAGGCCTCTCCTTTCTCTCTCTATTTTCCTCTCACCTTTGGTTTAAGAAAGGAAAAACATGCTTTCCAAGGAAATGTGCTCCTAGCTGCAGTGACAAGCATTTTTTAGTTTTGTTCACTCATGCAGAAAAAGCCCTATGGCCATAAAAAAGATATATTAAAAAAAAAAAATAGTGTGTTCTCCAATCCTGCTTTGGGCTGAGCATGTCTGAACAAGGTGTAAGTGAGGTAAGCCCCTGTGTGGGACTGTCTGCTAATATATTCTGCAGTGTAAAAGATTCATCCTCTCCTTCACTGGAAGCCTTCAGAATGTTGTGGGAATGGCAGTTCTCCAGACACCATGCCAGGAAAAGTATGACGCTCAGGTACCTTGTTCAAACACAGCAATGAAACTTTGTCAGAGCATGAGTCCTGAAATTCTGCTTGGCCATTTGCATGACTCATGATGTCTTTTTCTTAAGTGATTTCCTGATCTAGGCTCCCTTGTCACCTAATACTACTCATTGATGACTAGGTACAAGATGCTGTCACTGATCATGGGACAATGACGCTAGAACTGAGCCACACCTTGCTAATTCCAGAGAAGCAGCCACCTCTAGGGCAGGAAGCCACTGCCCAAGAGGAATTCTGAAATCATAGAGAGAAGCCAGGTGTGTAGCAGACAGGAATGCCCCCATTTCTCACTCCCTGACCCGCTAAAATTATTCATTCTTATCTAAAATAAAACAAAGTAAACAAACAAAAAGCCCTAAGAAAAGTAAACAAAAAATCATAAAATCTTAGAATGTAAGAGGTGAAAGCTGCGGTGGACTAGAGTCATCTTAAACAGACTTGGGAGAGACAATAATTGAATTTTTCAATGTATTTTTTTGTTATTTATTTGTTTCAGTCTTGTTCAATACTTGGTGACTTTATTTGGGGTTTTCTTGGCAAAGATATTAGTGTGATTTGTCATTTCCTTCTCCCGCTCATTTTACAGATAGGGAAACTGAGGCAAATAGCATGAAGTGACTTGCCCAGGGTCACATAGCTAGAAAGTGTCTCAGGCAGATTTGAACTCCAGAAGATGAGTCTTGCTGATCCTAGGCCAGGTACTCTATCCATCAACCCATCTAACTGCTCTCATGCAAGCTTTTACAATTCCCAAACTGGCACATACCAAGGATCTGGGCTTGATTTCTTGTTTTATTGGATTGTCTATCCTTGAAAATGTTAATAACACAGATTAAGCTTTAAAAAGTATATGTTCATTTCTCATCTCACCACATTTCACCAATTACCCACTCCCTTCCAAAAATGGTGGTTAAACATTTACCAGAACATCCCTAGCAGTTCTGTAATTTCAGAGCTCTTTTAATCATGACTTCCTTCATTCCCTACTCTTTGGAAATATTTGATATTATTGAGAGAGCCTACACCACTGAAATCCCAGAAAAAGTGATGAGACAGCTTAGTTTACATTTTGCTTTTATTTCTATTGGAAGCTTTTATTTTTAGCCCTTATTTTTGGAGGAAAGGAGAAAAACAAGGCTGTCTCCTGCAGCAACTTCCTTTCTGGAATCTTCTACCTGTCCCTTCTTCCGGCTTTGTTCACATATCTTCATCATATTTCCATAAAATTTTATTGCATTTAGGCAAATGTAATACATGTTGGTGATAAGAAAGAAAGTCACATGTCTTCAATAGTAAATGAGCATTGTTATTGCTGTTTCCAACTCCATAATTTCCAAGGACTCCCTGCCTTGTCTGGTGATCTAAACCTACTCTAGCCTTAGCTTGTCCTCTTTGGGCACATTGATGATAAAGGTCCCCCAGTCTCCATCTTGTTCAAATGCCAAATGTATCCTTGCCCCAAAAAATTGTTTTATGGAGAATTGACACATGGTAAGAGCTCACCGGGTGGTCAGAAAAAAATGATACAAAGACTCTCAAGGTCTCTCAAGAACTTTAGAATTGATTGTATGACATAGGAGACACTAGCACAGGGCCCCCCAGCATCGCTTGCCCTTATCAGAGAAAATGCTGTGCTCTATGAGCAAAGCAGAATTGAATTAGTTCAAAAGAAATGTGAGATGCTCAAAATTAGAGACATCACCCAAATGTTTTTTGTTTGTTTGTTTTTGTGAGACAATTGGGGTTAAGTGACTTGCCCAAGGTTACACAGCTAGGAAGTGTTAAGTGTCTGAGACCAGATTTGAACTCAGGTCCTCCTGACTTCAGGGCTGATGCTCTATCCACTGCACCACTGCCTTCCCCCCAATGTCCACAGGGACTATTTGTGTCCAACCTGTGGCAGAGCATTCCGAGTTCATATTGGTCTGATCAGTCACCATCAGACACTGTAACTCAACTCTAACATAGTGATGTCATTTTGGTCCTTTTGGAGAACAAAGGACAATAATCATCCTCATATATCTGTTAAATCTGTCCATTTTCTTCTCTGTCTTTGCCTTCAGGCTGACACTGTGTGTTAAAGGCACTATAAGACATCCTAAACATATGGACCCCTTTTGGATTTGGGGTGAAAGGCACAGTACTGCACTTGTGATTTTATTGGTTTAAGGAAGTGCTGGTGAGAATTCCTGTATGAATACCAGACCACACTTTGTCTGCACTTTACAATCACATATTTGCCTGGGCCACTGAACAATTAAATGATGTCTGCAGTCACTCAGCTCGCCTATATAATAGACTTGAACTCAGACCTTGCTAACCCCAAAGCTAACTCTCTATCCACCAAGCAATTCTTTGCCTTTAAAGTTTTCAATTCAATCATTTTTCAATTGTGTCCTACTTTTCATGACCTCATTTGGGGTTTTTTTGGCATAGAGGAAGGGTTTCCATTTCCTTCCCCAGTTCATTTTACAGATGAGGAAACTGAGGCAAACAGGACTAAGTGATGGACAAGATTAAATGTCTGAGGTCGGAGATGAGTTTTCTTGCCTCCAGGCTCATCATTCTCTCCACCCAGTCGCCTGACCCTGTGAAGTAAGTCATAGGATCATAGATCCAGAGCTGAAAGGAACTTCAGAGGCCAAATAACTGAGGTCCAAGGAAGTTAAATTCAAGATTATATAGTAAGTCAATGATAGCAGGAAGATTTGAACCTACTTCTCTGGTCTCTAAGTCCGTGGCTCTCTTAACTAGGTAGCAAAGAGTTTGCTTCAAAAGATTTGAAATCAAGAAAGCTTGGGTTAAATCACATTTCAGCCACTGATTGTGTGACCTCAAGCAAGTCACTTTTATCTTAATTTCTTCATCTGTACAATGGGTATTAACAAAACCGGCTACACCCAGAGATTATTGTGAGAATCAAATAAGTTAATACTTGTAAAAGTGCTTAGCACAGTTACCGGCATTGTTATTATTAAACCATGGTGAAGTATGCAAATTGCACTCTATACCTTTTGGGAAAGTCATCACAGTTAAGGTGGAGCAGTACTGGTGTTTCCAGGTATGCTTCTGGAGGACTTTGAATCAGCCTTCTTCCTGGATAAAGGCTGGAGGGAAAATAGTGGCTTGTGAGGGAGATTGGAAGTGGAGTGGTTTTGGTTTGGGGCAAGAGGCATTGACAATTATCTGATCAGGCCCAGCCCTATTCCAGCTCACTACACCCTTACCAGAAACTTGGGGATTCGAGCAAAGGTTAAACCAGCCTTCCTTTGTGGTAAGTTTTCTCACTGTGCCTTTAAGAGTAGGCAAAGGGTCCTTCGGAGTCACATAAAGGAAGATGCTGGTCTGAGAATTTCTCTTCTACTTTTGGATAGAATTTTAACTGTACACTACAATAAAGAGAATCCTGGCTCTACAGTCAGAGGGGCCCACCTCTGATGCTTACTACCTGTGTGAGCTTACACAAATCACTTTTCCTTGGACCTCGGTTTCTCTCTGTGTAAAATAAGAGGGTTGGATTAGATAAGTTTAATACAATCAGACTCTTAAGAGTCTCTATTCCCACCTAAGCACAAGATCATCGCTTTGTAGCTGGAAGAGACCTCAGAAGCTATCTAGGACAACCCCCACCAATTGATAGATGGGGAAAGCAAAGCCCAATGAGGTAAAATTGATGAGGGCTAGATATGGGGTCCCCAAATGAAATTAGGGTTTAATTGAGGTCTAGTGGCAGGTTCGGGGTACAGGGAGTCAAACAGAGCTCCCCTGAAATCCCTTTGGATTCAGCGCAAGGATAAGGAGTTAAATGAAGTCTAGTGGCGGCTCGAGTCCCCAATAAAGGAATTTATAGGCCCAAAAAGCTAGATTGATGAAAGAGGTTTATTATGGGGTTTGGAAGTAAGGTTAAAGTATAGTTAAGGAAATAGGTGAATGTTGGAATCTTTTACAAACTGCTAACTCATTAAAATTGATAGATTATGGATCTGATCTTACAAGTATTAGCATTGTATTAATTAGTTCCTTGTTTTAGGTTCTGGCCCAAAACATCTTGTAAGATCAGATCCATAATCTATCAATTCTAATGAGTTAGCAGTTTGTAAAGATTCCAACAGGTGAAGGTAGAGATAAGAAGGGCACCAGACGCAGAGTTTCAGTGGACAGAGGCTGACATGCCAGGTATAAGGCTGGCATGTCTGGGACCTCTGCCAAGAGGGGATCCCAGCTTGACCCCTTTAATAATGGGAGATTTAGCTAGAGGGGCCTGTGGGTGTAGCCCCAAGTTGGCTCAGATCCTGGTGGGGCTGGGGCAGGCCCAGATCTATTGGAATTCAAAGGGACCAGGATTTGTGAATCAAAAGGTCCTTGATTGATAAATTACATCAACTAGGAGGGGTTGGGAATCAGAAAGAAAGGAATCTTAAAGGGCCCACACCTGCATCAAAATCACTAGATGATATAGCTAGATAGATAAATTCTCTGGCTGCAGGGTCAATGTCCTTTCTACTATGCCAGTCTTTGTGGCTGGACTTCATTTGCTTATTTTTACTATGTAATATTTAACTTGAAATTTAAACATCATTCTGCTCTTTATTCTATAATTGGCTTATTATGGCATGGAGGTCACCAGTGAATCGCTCAGAAGAAACATGAGATGCACAAAGTTAGAGAAGCCATCACAAATGTTCATTTACTGGTTGAATGACCTCAGTTTTCTTACCTGTTAAAATAGGGATACAATACTTGAGATACTTATCCTTGGAAGTGTTGTGAGGCACAAATGAAATAATATATGTAAATCAAAGCACTAAGTGTGTAATGCCGGAGAAACTGAGGCAGGAGAGAGATTAGAGAGTTTTTAATATTTTATTAATGGGAGAGTAAGATTGACTGGACAGGACTCTTGTCTCAGATTATCCAGTCAGACAGAGATAAGTATACTGGGACCAAGGAATTCATATTGGTCCCAGGGCTGGAGGACCCAAAGAATCCAGCATCCAGCATACAGCTGCCAGACGCCATTCTCCAGCCATGAATGGAAGAACCCCAACTTCTTAAATACCTTTTTGGAGACAAAGAAGAGAAAGGGAGGGAAAATTGTTTTTTTTTTTTTTTTTTTTTATCAGGGAGGGGAAGCCATAAAACCTAAAAATTCCAGAGACAAAGAAGTAAAGATATCATGGGTTAATCTTGGAATATTCTAAAGGAATATTGTAAATCCATAAAAGAGTCAGGAGAGCTACTCTTTTATCTTGCTAATTTATAACCTGAGAACGAATAATCCTTAGTTTTACTGGGTCAGAGACAGAACAGTTAAGGAAACTGAGACAGGGAAACTGAGTCAAGACAGTTAAAGAAAACTGTGGCATAACAAGTGAACTTCAAAGTGTATATAAATTCAACTATTATTATTATTATTAAATTTCCTGTAACTGAGGCCAACTGGCAGAATCTATCAAGATGGAAAAGTTTTGAATACTTGTCTGCCAATGGGACTGAGAAGCAACCTATAAAAATTCAAAAAAGGCTCAGACTACCAGGGGATGAATATGAGGAGTTATTGTAACTCACCAAGATTCTCTCTCTAAGTTATAAAAGAATTGTGGCCCTTGTTAGTAGATTAGTACACTAACAAAATTACAGGTTCCAAAAATATTGAAAGAAGTTCTACAGTTTTTACAATATAGATAAATATAATTTAGGACACATTACAGCTAGGAACTCCATTTATCCAATGAAAAAGAAGCTAGTCACCTGCTCAGATTATGTCTCTGCATGTTAAAAGTGAATTCACAAAAATAAATTTTTAAAAAAAGTTTTGATTCTATAGAGAAGTCCAAGAAGGAGAAGGGATTGGGAAAGGTAAACAGAGGAATAAATTACTTAATTGATAGGAATTGGCCAGGTATTCTAAGATGATCATGACTTTTTCTGGGCTTGCCTGAACAATCCAGGAAATTGTGGCATTCTCTCAACATTCAAGTTACCTTTGTACCAGAAAGCCTGCTCTGATTCATCAGAGCCACAAATAAGCACCTTTAGCAATGTGAAGTCTCTCACAGACCTCTGCTCCACCCTCCACTCCTGCTATGTACTATAAAAAAGGAAAGGATAGGGGGGAGAAGAAAAGAATGGGGAACCCTGCAGAATTGGTTTTAGTATATGTTATTTCATCTGATAGAATGTGAGCTCCTTAAGAATAGGGATTATTTATTTTTCTAGTTTGTATTACCAGTACCAGGAATATAATCAGTGCTTAATAAATGTTGTCTGGTTGATCTTAATGGCTAAAGACCCCTCCAATAGGTCCCTTAGAACAAAGACACTGAAGGTAAAAGAGATAAAGGTGATAGGAGAAGGGTTTATGATTACATGTGACATGCGGGGACAATGGCCCCAGGCCCTGTGAATGGGGCCTGTGTTATTTTATCAATCCCCTGAATGAAGGCACGGATGGCGTGCTTTATTAAAGTTTCTGATGACAAAAAGCTAGGACTTCGTAGCTAACATGTTGAGTGACTGAACTTCACAGAACAGAACTGGCTAAATCTAACAAGATGAAATTTACTAGAGAAAAATGTAAAATCTTGTACTTGGGTCTAAAAAAGTCAATTGTATAAATCTACTACGGAAGATGTGTGACTTAATAGCAGTTCATCTGAATAAAAAAGATCTGGGAGTTTCATTGGATTACAAAGGGACTATGATTGGACAAAGTGATATAGTGATTACAAAGCTAATGTGATCTCGAGTCACATTAAGGAAGGCATCATGTTCACCTAGGAGACTAGGTACCTAGGCACCTAGGGAAATGATAGTAGTCTCACTCTACTTGGGCTTAACCAGAGCATATGGGAAGTAATTTTTATTCCCACACTTTAGGAAGTGATTGATTAGCTGAAAAGTGTTCAAAGGAATGAATGGACCAATTAAAGGAACTAGGGATGGTTAGCCAAAGAAAAGAAGACTTAAAGTGGCCATAATTGCTGTCATCAAATATTGTAAAAATTATATGAAAGAAGGCTAGCTAGTGGACAGAGTGCTGGGTTTAGAGACCAAAAGATTCATTTTTATGAGTTCAAATCTGGCTTCAGACTCTTACTAGCTGTGTGATCTTGGACATGTCTCTTAACCCTATTTGCTTCAGTTTCCTTATTTGTAAAATGAGCTGGAAAAGGAAATGGCAAACCACTCCAGTATTTTTGCCAAGATGACCCCAAGATGGGGTGATGAAGAATCAGATATAAGTGAACAAAAACATATGGAAGAAGGATTAGCTTTGTTCTGCCAAACACAACTAAGAACAATGGGTAGAAGTTACAGAAAGGCAAACTTAGACTTGATTTCAGAAAATTTTCCTTAAAATTATAACCATCCACAAGTAGAGTGAGCTGCCTTGAGAGGTAGTAGGTTCCCCCTCACTGAGAAGTTTCAACCAAAGGTTTGGTGATCATTTGCTGGATATGTTGTAGCAGGAATTCTCTCAGAGATATGAGTTGAACTAGATAACCTCTGAGGTGCTTTCCAGCTTTGAAATTTGGAAAATCAGTCCTCTAAGTACCAAAGAAGCTCATTATTTGTCTTTCCAAGCTTCCTTCTTTCTGTCTGACCAGTTACCCCATCTCAGGGACTCCATTTCTCTTGTCCTCAAGCAGTAATCTATGTGTTCAAAGAGAGGTCTGGAGATCCTCAGCCTTATTATTTTACTTTTGTTGCTGACTATCCTGTCTCCAAGAAGACTGATGACATTATGAAGACAATATTTTGACCAGTATGTGAATTGGATTTAAGTGAACTGGGCAATATCTTCAGCCTTACTCTCTCTTCTAGACTTATCCAAGTTCAATGGCAAGACCTTGGTGAAGATGACTGGGGATGACCCCAGATGCAATGGGAGACCTTGGCCTTTCTAAATAAAGTTCTTGAGCAGAACCAAGAGAATATTGTACATAAAAACAAGATTATGTGATGATCAACTCTGATGGACTTAGAATGAGGTGATTCAGGGCAATTCCAATAGATTTGTGATAGAAAGAGACATCCATATTCAAAGAGAGAACTTTGTTATTGTTGTTTATTTGCTTGTTTTTTTCTTCTTTCTTGTAGTTTTTTCCCCTTTGATCTGATTTTTTTTTTTTTTGTGCAGCATGATGAATATGGAAAAAAGTTTAGAAAAATTGCAATGTTTAATCTATATCAGATTGCTTGCTCTGTTGGGAAGGGGGGAGAGGGAAAGGAAGGAGAAAGATTTGGAACACAAGATTTTGCAAAGGTGAATGTTAAAAATTATCTTTTCATGTATTTGGAAAAATTTTATTATAACTCCAAAAAATAAAATAGAGTTCTTTCCTAGATCTCAGCTTGTTTGAAGCATGCCTATTCATTAATGTACTGTAGCATGGTGCCTAGAGAAGTCTCCTTGGACATATAATTTTTGATTATTACTACCATCTCCTCCATCCTTCTGTTAAGCCAATCCAGGCTCAGCTTCATTTGGTTCTGAGGCCATTCTCATTCCTTCCTTTGCCTCAAATTTCTAAATCATATATAGATTTCGAATAACCCCATTACAGTACTCAGGGAGCCAGAGTAATGAAAATTTAATTGACTTTACATACACTAATATTTGTTCTCTTTTTGACAGAAAAAGGGAAAATAGGTTTGGGCTGAAGTGGTGAATCCCTGAGGGGGATGGGTGGAGTAGGGAGGGCTGTGGTTACCCAAAAGGGGAAATGTGAAGATGTGATCTTCCAGATGTGAAGAGAGGATTAATGGTAAAGAAGAATTTTTTTTCAGAAAAAAACCCAAAGATCAGAAAAGCAAGAGGGAGAATTATAAATGAAAGTAGGGACAAAAATAATCTCTCTTGGCTCTTGGTCCTAGACTGTATCTCAGAAAACATACAGACCAATAGTATTTTTGCCATATAAATCCAAATGGGGTCATGAAAAATTGGACATGACTGAAATGACTGAACAAAAATAATTTTCTATATAGCTGATATCATGCATACAAATTTAACAAAGAAGTGACAAGTTACTATTGCTTGTTTAATTTTGTATGTCAACACGTTTGTGGCTCCTGTGTGTGCTAAGCATTTTTAAAAAATATATTGCTGTTATTGAGTCGTTTTCATTGTGTCCAACTATTTGTGATACCATTTGGGATTTTCCCGAGCCCTCTACTCTTCTCTGTTCATAAGTTCTCACTTGGTGAATCTTAGGTCTTCTACTCCTCTTTGGCTATGTTACCTCTTGATTACTTCATCAGTTCCCATGGATTAATCCTGTTCTTCTATTCTTCTCTATCTATGAATTATCTCTTGGTGATCTCAGCAACTCTCAAGGGTTAATCTTGGGCTCTCTACTCAGTCTATGAGATCTCTTGCTGAACTTATCTATTCCTATGGTTTTGACCAGATCTATGGAAATAACTACAATCTACATATGCAGCCCTCACTTTTCTTCTTAGCTCTAGTTTTGTATCACCTGGTATCTGCTGAATGTCCTTCTACTCACCCAGGTTTGAAACCCAGTTTCATTCACAACCCTTTTCTTTTCCTTCCCTAATAGATAATAAACCATATCTTGTCAATTCTAATTCCACGATATCATGTTCTCTTTTTCCCAAATCATCACTTCTTGTCTAGACTGTTGTAATAGCCTCTTTTCAGTCTCTCCATCTCATCTCTCCCTTTTTCCAATCCATCTACTACCCAGTTGCCAAGTTGACATTCCTAAAGTACATGCTTGACCATGTCACTCCTCTACTCAGGAAGTTTCACTGCCTCCCTTTAGCCTGTAGGATAAAATACAAATGCCTCTGTTTGCATTTAAAATCCTTTACATACTTTATGCCCCAGGCAAAATGACCTATTTGCTATTCTCTGTAGAAGACATTACATTTCTTGTCTATACCTTTATACTGTTTTCCCCCATGCCTAAATTGCTCTTCCTTCCAACCTCACCTCTTGAAATACTTATTTCCTTTCTAGTCTTCTCAGTTCAAGTGACCCCTTCTCATAAAGAGCATTTAATGACCTCCCTAATTCTTAGGGCTCTTGCCCAGGTCACTTTGCATTTGATTTGTATGTATTTTATATTAAATATTTTCTCCTCCTCCCATAGAACATACAACCCTTGAGGGTAGGGACTGATGCTTTTTTCCTTGTGTCTTAAGGGCCTAGAATAGTGTAAGAGGCTCTGTTGAATTAGAGACGCTTCTGTTTTGAGATTTTCTTGGCAAACATACTAGAGTAGTTTGCCATTAAGTTAGATAGACTTGTCCAGCTACTAAGTAAGTGTCTTAGGCTGGATTTGAACTCAGCTTTTCTTAACTCCAGACCCAGCACTCTTAACTACTGGGCTACCTAAGCTGCCTAAATACTCTACAGATCTTTATTAAAAATATTTTTTGACCATTCTCCAATTGATAAATGGTCAAAGAACACGAACAGTCAATTTTCAGATGAAGAAATTGAAACTATTTCTCATCATATGAAAAGGTGCTTCAAATCACTATTGAGCAGAGAAATGCAAATTAAGACAACTCTGAGATACCACTACACACTTGTCAGAATGGCTAAGATGACAAGAAAAGATAATGATGAATGTTGGAGGGCATGTGAGAAAACTGGGACACTGATACATTGTTGGTGGAACTGTGAACAACACCAACCATTCTACAGAGCAATTTGGAACTATGCCCCAAAAGTTATCAATCTGTGCATACCATTTGACCCAGCAGTGTTTCCACTGGACTTATATCCCAAAGAGATCTTAAAGGAGGAATGGTGATTAATACCTATTTGATTAATTGAATCATAATATTCAGTTCCATAATAATAATTACCCTCTATAAGAAACTATCCCTTTAGGTCATTTAATCTCATATCTGCTTTATTGTTTTATTGCTAATTTCAGACTGCTTGGGAAATGAGGACTGTGGGAAGATTTAGCCTCTTAGGAGATTGTTGGAATCCTTACAAAGTGTTAAATTATTAGAATTGATAGGGACAATAATTATCTAACTTAGCAATGTTCAGTATGATTGATCTGATCCTACAAGGAGATGTTATGGGCCAGAACTTGAAACAAGGTACTAAGTGGAATTGAGGAGACAATGTTTAAATCTAGTTTAGAATTGATTTAATCCTACAGCAAATAATGGTTTTCCAGTGATATAATGATTAGTGTGTACTCAGTGTACAGCAAGAAACTCTCAGGGCCAGGGAGAAGAAGCCCACTCTTGGAGGCAGAGACAGATTCATTCCATATGTTCCACCTTTGTGCTGGCTGGAGACATACAGAGGGAGCTAGGGGCTGAAGCTCAAGACTTTGAAGGACACAATAAAGGACTGGATTTTAACTCCTGGCTGCGTTTGAAGTGATTATTACTCGGAACTGAAACTAAGGCTGCCTCCAGAAAACCTCCCCAAGAAACCTGCTCCCAGAGAACCATTATATTTTAAAGAAGAGAACACCACAGGAGATAAAGGGGAGGCATTCCTTTGAGGGATGGAAAATATACACCTCCAACTGAGAAGAGACACTTTTGGGAGCTCTTTTCCTCCCCACCATTCCTATAGTACAGTTAACACAAATCAAGGTCCTGGAACTTTTTGACAACTGAGGGGTCTGGAGGGAGGGGGAGAGGCGTTAGGGAAAGTTGTAAAGAAGTGAAAAGATAATTACTTTAAAACATAGCTATAGATGGAAGCATATCATATTAGGAACCTGGAGATTAGAACTCTTCATACAATTTGTCTCTGTAACTGAGATTTTCTATGAAAGCATAGACTTATTTCAAGATGTTGGATTAAATGAATGGGTACAGAAATTCAATTGGTGCTTACTATATGGTATTTCTACTTATTCCAAATATTCCATTCTAGCTTTAAACCTTAATCAATTGATTAGGAACTTCTACTCTGAAGATCATATATATTTTTGGTTATATATCTTCTGGAATTACTCAGGAGAGCTAATTCAAAATCCCTTCACTGGCACTAGATAGATGAAGAATAAATCACTTAATCTCTCTGATTTTCACTTTCCTTCCCTGTAAAAATGGGGATAATACTACATCCTCCCACCTACTTCATTTGGACTTTTGTGGAGAATGCAGAGAAAAGAAATGAGAGATGCCCAAATCTAAAGACATCTCTATCCCAAAGATTCAAATGGATTGTTTGCTTCTGACCTGTAGTAGAGCCACCTGAGTTTGTACTGGACTGATCACTCATAGTCTAGACACAATTTACTTTGACCCCAACATTGTGATGTCATGAATACTCTTTAAGTATAAAGGACAAACAACAGTGATTGTTGTGAGGAAATTACTTTATAAAATTTAGAGTGCTATGAATATGATTATCAAAAACTCCCTCCATGTCTTTCAAGATTTCCCTATTCAAACTCTGACCTCTATAGAACTATACACAAAGTGCAAAAATAATTTTATTGTATATTAACTTAGGTGATAGTAGTAGAGAGTCAATTTGGGGACCATGCAGCCTTCTTCACATTGCCACTGCTTCTTCCTTCTCTTTCCATCATCTAAGGACAAAGAAACCTATCCATAAGTAGAGGCTAGGCTTCTGTGGGAAGATTTTCTGGATGCACAACAATAGCCCATCTCAACTAAATAATTTAATCCATAGAAATAATAATTTCATCCAAGAGAATAACAATAATGAGACAACCTACCAAATTTCTGGGATGCAGCCAAAACAGTTCTTAAAGGAAATTTTATATCTCTAGATACTTACATGAAAACAATAAAGAAAGAGAAGATCAATGAATTGAGCATACCACTAAAAAAGCTAAAAAAAAAAGAACAAATTAAAATCCTCAATTAAATACTAAACTTGAAATTCTGAAAGTAAAAGGAGAGATTAATAAAATTGAAAGTAAGAAAACGATTGAAATAATAAACAAAACTAAGAGTTTGTTTTATGAAAAAACCAAAATAGATGCCCATTATCATCATTACTATCACCATCAATATTGTATTAAAAATGTTAGCTTTAGCAATAAGAAAAGAAAAATAAATTGAAGGAATAGTAGTCCACCTCTTTTTTTGTAGAGGCCCCTAAACTATCCCAAAGGCTTTCAATAGATTTTCCTAAGATTGGGATCGTATATTAGCCTAAGACTTTGAATAAGCTATCCCAATTCCTAATTTCTCATCCTAAGGTAATTTACAAATATCTTATAGTTATACCTTCAACACCATGACTTTTCCCATCATGGTTTTAGGATATTGTAAGTTGGCATAAGAAATTAACTGGGAGTTTGGGGAAATTTTGTAGAAACCTCAGATAACACACAAAGACCAGGAGATGACACAGAAAAAATTTAGAAATTCAGAAATGCATAAAATATATGTATAATATTGTAGAATATCAATATTTTTTATCCTTTAGTACCCATAATAATTCAGACTTTTCTAATACAAAGGCAAGGCCACAAATTTTTATGTGGCTTTTCCAGATAGTGGGAATACCATGCCACTAACCTTTGTGATATAGAAGGGATAACTGTACTTTTCTCTCTCTTGAAGGTCTGCTCAGGAGTCAAAACAAAGAATTCAGGAGTCTCACTGAGGTAAGGGTCTCACAGGGGTAAGCAGCTGGCAACATTCTTTGGGGAAGCAGGGCAAGAGGAAGTAGTGGGAATCAGCAGTCCTTTCAATAAGACACCACAATATAATGGAAAGAACACTTTTAGTTGAGCCAGAGGACCTGGGTACCACTCTCAATTTTGCCAAATACTAACTATTGGACATTGGACAAATCACCTGACTCTCTAAGTCTCCATTTTCTTTTCAGTAAAATGATGACAAGAATGTTTGAAATACATTCTTTCTCTCATTCTCTTTTCTGGAGAGCAATTTGGAACTATGCCCAAAGGACTATCAAACTGTGCATACCCTTTGATCCAGCAGTGTTACTCCTGGGCTTATATCCTAGAGAGATACTAAAGAAGGAAAAGGGACCTCTATGTGCAAAAATGTTTGTGGCAGCCCTCTCTGTAGTGGAAAAGAACTGGAAACTGAGTGGATGCCCATCAGTTGGATATTGGCTGAATAAGTTATTGTATATGAATATTATGGAATATTATTTATCTGTAAGAAATGATCAGCAGGATGATTTTGGAGTGGCCTGAAGAGACATACTACATGAACTGATGCTAAGTGGAATAAATAGAACCAGGAAATCATTGTACACAGCAACAAGAAGATTATACTATGATCAATTCTGACAAACATGGCTCTTTTTAACAATGAGATGATTCATATCAGTTCCAATAGTCTTGTGATGGAGAGAGCCATTTGCTCCCAGGGAGAGAGCTGTGGGAACTACACATAGTACTTCACTTTTTTGTTGTTTGTTTGTATTTTGTTTTCTTTCTCATTTTTTTTTCCTTTTTGATCTGATATTTCTTGTGCAGCATAATTGTGGAAATATGTATAGAAGAACTGCACATGCTTAACATATATTGGATTACTTGCCATTTAGGAAAGTAGGTTGGGGAAAGGGAGGGAAAAAAATTGGAACACAAGGTTTTGCAAGGGTGAATGTTGAACATTATCCATGCATATGTTGAAAATAAAAAATTTTAATAAAAATAAAAATAAAAAATTCAAAATATCTACCTCCTGGAATATTCATTCAACAAACAATTATTAAGCATTAACCATATGCAAGACATTTGGGATATAAAGATGGAAATGAAATAGTCCCTATTCTCACAGGGCTTACATTCTGCTGGCCAATGTGGTATAGTGCAGAGCGGACTGCATTATAGCAGTCCTCTGGTATAGGACTGGACTTGAAATTTAAATCCTTCCTCAGATAGTTGCTAACTGTGTGACCCTGGAAAGTCACCTTAATCTCTAAAACTATCAGTTTCCTCATATATCAAATGGGAACAGGAAGGAATAGGGCTTACCTCACAGAATTAGTGTGAGGCTTCTATGAGATAATGTATGTAAAGTGCTTTACAAACTTTAAAATATTATGCAAATACTCCATTGCCATTAAAAAACCCCAAACAAACTACAAAAACCTATGTAAATATCAACTATTATTACTCTGCTGGAAGACTCAAATTGAGATAATACTTGGAAATTAAGATGACTGAGAAAGGGCTCATAGAGAAGAATAGATAGTCCAGTACTGATTTCTTGGGCATACAAAGGATCAGACTAGTGATGATTCAACAAAGGAGATGAAAAAAAGATCATTTATTTAAAGAAATCATCTAGTTCAGTGCTATTTTTTACATAAGAAGAGAATTAGTGACATACCTAAGATCGCCTATGTAAAAGCAAATGGCTGGGTGGATGTCCCCAAAGTCTTAGTACATTTCAAATCTTTAGATGTATAAATGGAACAAGATTACAAAAACAACAGCTAGAAGATTATGTATTTTTAAACACGTGTTTCTTATTAAAATTCAACATTTTGTCAATTTCCAAGCTTTGTAAAACCTTTTAGTGATACCATGAAACCAACCATAGATGCAGAGAAATCTTGAAAAAATTTACTATCCATCTCTAGATAAAGATGGGATGGACTTGGAATTTGGACTAAAACTTTTTTTTTTTGTTTGTTTTGTTGATGTGACAGATAAAGGAATGTGTTTTGCTTGATGACATATTTGCATGGAGTACGGGGTTTTTTGGCTTTCTCAGTAGGTAGAAGAGGGAAAATTCAGAATCAAAGATAAAATTGAATCAGTTATTTAAAAAAAAAAACTTTCAGTAACTGAAATGGTTTCTAATCCTAGTCTTTGTAATTTTGTTACCTAGCCTTTTGTAATCCTTTCCTTTAAGGTCATCCAAAGAATGAAGTTTTGATTTATACAAGACTTCACTAGAAAAAAAGTGTAATGTAAATAGACCTGGTGACTAAGGTAGCCAAGTAAGAGGACTTCCCCTCACTAGTCTGAGAAAGTATCAACAGACACTGTCACACGAGTGACATAATGACAGGGTCTTTTAAGTCCTTTTGCATAAGACTATTTTATGGCAAACTCATAAAAGGCAAGGGCTCACATGGAGGTCAAAAGAAGCAATATATGGACACTGAAGGTTTCTCTGAAGAACTTTGAAATCAATTGTGAGTCTTAGGAGACACTGGCATAGAAGTGTCACCCCATCAAAAAAGGCATTGTGCTTTAGGAGAAAAGCAGAATTGCAGTAGCTCAAATAAAATGTAAAATGTGTAGATTAGAGCCATCACCACTTCAAATGTTCATATGGACTATTTGCTAACCTGTGTAAAAGCCTTCCCAGCTCGTATTAGTCTAATCAGCATAGTCAAATACACTGTACCTTGACCCACCACTCAGGGATGTTATTTTGATCTTCAAGAACAAAGAACCAGTACTAGCCAGTCAATGACAGGGTGCCCCATCTCTTAAAAATTAAAATAAATTTATGGTTTAAAATTTATAAATCTAAATAAGTATAAAATAAAAATAAGGAATTAAACTTGTAAAAAAAAATGGTAAATTTCTAGCTTTTACATCTCTGAAGTTACTAATTCAAAACTGCACTAAGATTTTTGGGACATCCTGTGTATGTGAAACATTTTGATAACATCTGTACAATCTCTAAAGCATTAGTTTTTCCCTGTGTATTTAAATGGATGTTTGAAGGATTTATCCTGATCCAAAAGACAGATAAAATATGATCTTGATTAAAGGATGAAATCTGTATTGAGAGGAATAAAAGGTATATTTGGATAGATAGGTTGCCCATTCTCTGAGAGTTTTCATCTAATTGAGTAAACAAAAGTAGCATCCTAGGAATTATTTGAGAAATCTGATATAGTGGAACGAGCTCTGCCTCTGGAGGGAGAGGATCTATGTGCAATCCTAATTATGCCATTTGCTACCTGGTCTTAAAGGATATTACACAATGGATAATATTTCTATAGGCAGTGAAGATAAGAAGAAAATTCTAAGGGGAAAGGGGATGCATCACACTATAGTGGGAAGAAGCAAATACACAGTAACAAAATGGAGATAGTTTTTCAAAGATAATGATATTGATGAATGATGTCTTGACATTTGAAGTTGGATTTAAGTGAGGCAGAATTGCATAAAGTTGACAGCTTCACTCTCTTTTCCAGCGTCATTGAAGTCCAGTGGAAAGACAAAAAAGTCAAGAAGATTGGTGATGGCCTGAGATGCAATGGCCATCTTGGATGGCTGACCAAGCCGTAAGCACCCCAGAGTACCTGCTTCAGCCTTCTTCATAGTGAGAGAAATAATTTATTTGACCCCTACTTTATTCTAACCAATATTAATCAAATTTGGTATTTCACATCACAATTCTTTGTAAAAGTCCCCTGAGCTTTAAGTTACAAAATCTAAGTTTACTTGTTTAACTATAAGAAGTTAACTAAAGGTCCTCCAACTTAGTTTTGTTTTGTCATGATGGCCAAGCCCAGTGTGGCTGAAATCACAATTACATGGAAAATCCCCCCAAAATATTTTTGTATTTCTTGCCCAGTAAAAGATGACCATCTTATGACCACTTAGATCACTGACTGTGATAGCTCCACCCAACTTGTTATTCTAATGATATTTATATTTTAGCTTATTTATATGATAACCAATGGGATTCTGTTCTCTGTTTAGCATAACTATCACCCTATAAAAGTATACCCCTAAAGAGAGGTGGCTTCTCAGATCATGAGGAAGCTCTGAGGTTCACTTCAGTAGAGGGAACCATGAACTCTTTAATAAAGTGTCATTGACTCAGAACTCTGCTTCAGTCTCTTATTATAGACGAGATAATTTTAATCACAACAATTGTCATCAGAACAAATTCTCATCTGTCACTTCCACCCAGGTAGGTCTTTATATGCTTGAGGTACCTCTCTCCCTAATTCACTTCTGGGCCTAAGGCCTGTGGGTTACCCTCCCTCTGGTTTAGTCTGTCACTGGATGTGGCTTTGCACCTGCTACAGCTTCTTGAAGCCACAAAAGAGAGTTGGATGACAAGTAGATACCAAAGGTGGGTGAGCAGCCCTAAAGAGGGCTCAGCAAACTCTCTCACTAGAGATGTTAGTCCTCTTTGAATGTCCTTAACACCTTATTAGATTAGAGGGTAAAGTCTAAATTAAGGAAGAAAGAGGTAGCTTAGACAGTTAGGGTGTGGCCAATTTTTAAAGGGCCTTAAAATCAGGCAGAAAGAAATCTGGGAAAATATGAACTCTTTAAAACTGACTCATTCATACTGAGTCAAATGGGAAGGGTTATATAATTTATGATACTGCTGTGGCAATCTTCCCCTCTCTCCACCCAGCTACCACAACCCCTTTCGCATGAGCAAACAAACAGCTGGTAAAACATGATTTGAGAGGGAGATTTTAGAACTGACTTTTATGCTCAGAGCATAGTTTAACTCTTCTCATAGAATATTAGCATCAAGCTTTGAAGTCAATGATACTCTCATAAAAATGTGTACCCATAGAGTAAATTATGCTAATTTCACTCTAAGGATGGAGTCCCTTATGAATTAATTGAGTGACAGAGGGACTGGCCAATGGGGACTGATGTTTCATGGATGATCCAAGGAGATCAGACCTTCTGTTATACTGACATTCTTTAAGTCAAAGTGGCTGACACATCCAAACCTTTCCCGTTCCTTATATCCCCACCCCCTTCTTCCTCTTCAACAACCATTTATTCTAATTATCTTTCAAAGCTTGGTTCAAATTGCAGCCCTTTCATGAAGCCCTTCCTGACTATTCCAACCCAATCATGTTTCCCCTTCCTAAAAGATCCATCATCAGACATTGGCTCTGAGTCACCTGATGTCTACTTTTGGGGAGCAATAGATTTATAGAACCATAGATTTAGTGATAGAAGGATCTTAGAAGTAATCTAATCCAGGGATTCTTAACTGGGATTCATGAAACCTTAAGGGGTCTATAGTTAGATTTCAGAGCATCTGTTAACTTGGAGGAGGAAAAAAATTACAATCTTCTTTTCACTAACCTCTAACTAGAATTTAGCATTCTTCAGTTGTGTAAATACACTATTTGGAGAAAGATTCTAGAGATTTTACCAGACAGCTAAAGAAGTCCATGATGTTAAAAGGTTACAAACCTATATTTTAGCCTAAATTAGATGAAAAAAGTTAATCTATTAAATAAAACCTATAGTTTTTTAAAAAACTATTTTAAATAGTTAAGATCTAACTTAGAGTAGAAGAAAAAAGTTATGAACCTTTTAAATTAAACCTGTTTTTTAAAAATCCTGTTAATATTGTTTGTTATTGTTATTCATCCTTCATTCTCAAAAAGGGCCCATAACTTTAGGAGGGAGATGTCTTGACTTACAAGTGAATTGGATTTAAGGGAGGCAGAGCTATGCAAAATCCCCAACTTCACTCTATTCTCCAAAATTATCAGAGCTCAGTGGCAAAATATAGATCAAAATGATGGCCCCAGATACAATGGGAGACCATTACTTTTTTTACGCTAAAGCCTTTCCCAGGTCTCAGTTTGTCTGGGGTTGCACCAGTTCAATAATTGAAGGCTAAGTAAGAATTGTGGCAAAAGATGGTCTGGTTTTTCTTCACAAAAGAATCTGTTTGAAAATGGAAGACCCTCAGAATTAAAAACAAAAACAAAAACAAAAACCTGTTAAGATCTCTTAAAAAAAAGGTTAAGAATCTATCAACTAATCTTTAGTGTTAAACTTTAGAGTTACAGAGGCTAAGAGTAACAGAGCCATTTTAAGTAACAGAGACAAGGTCCTTGCCTGTAGCCCCAGGCCTTCTGTCTTTCACTTAGATTATCAAACCCTGTTGAGTCACTGAGGTTCCTGGCCCTTCCTGGTCCAGAAACCCTGCTTTGGCACTCCTAGTTCAAAAAATCTGCTGCACCGGTATCCCAATTACTAATGCCACTGTGCTATCAGTTCTAGCATTCACTTCCCTCTTTTACCCCTACCCACTATGTCCACATTCTTTAGATAACATGAATGCATTTTTCTAGGTTTTATTCTTTTTTTTTCCCCTGAGGCTATTGGGGTTAAGTGACTTGCCCAGGGTCACACAGCTAGGAAGTGTTAAGTACCTGAGGTCAAATTTGAACTCAGGTCCTCCTGACTTCAGGGCTCTATCCACAGCACCAATTAGCTGCCCCTTAGGCTTTATTCTTGAGAGAAAATGATATATAAATTTAGAAATAATTCATTAAGGTAAAAAATATATATACTATAAACCAGGGGAAAGAGCACTATCTTTTAGTGAGAAGTTTGTGGTTCAAAATCTGCTTTTGACATATGTTTGATAAAGAGTAAGTGATTCAATTTCTCTAGAATGCAATTTTCTCAACTTTAAAAATAAAGGTCTACATGACCTTCCAAGTCTTGTACTGCTACAACTGTGATCTGATAGAAAAATTGAAGTACTCATAAAGAAATATCTGTCTCAGACAAATTATACCTGAGTTTTCCAAACCTCAGCTAAAATTCCCAGGCTTCATATGTTTTGCAATCCTTTCTGGACCAGAGCTTTGAGCTTTCTCATATTTCTAGTTGGGAATGATAGAAATGGCATCTTTCCTCTTCGAATCACCTTATACCAATTTGGTGATTTACCCATTTGAGTTCTCTTGTTTAAGAGTGTAGGTGATCTTCTTTCTAAATACTAAACTCACTCTCAGCCACAGTTTGTAAGTGTTTCATTCACATAACTGTGAGATCTCTTAGCCAATTGCTTCCCCTCCCCATGACTAAAGGACAATCAAGGACATACCAACAGGTAAACTAGAATTTCCATCACCTCAAAAATCAAAATAATTCAACCTGACAATTCCATCCCCAAATTCGTAAATAGACATCTCTTTCTTACACTGTCACATTGCTCTAGTCTGTTTTGAATTGTCTTCCAATTTTTTTCATGTAATAATATGCCATATTTATATGAGTTTGCAGAACTATTACAAATTCAGGGTTGGAAGAGACCACAGTATTTTATTGCTTAAAAAGTGCTTCACTTACATTTTTTAAATGTATGTTGGTATGGGTAACCAAGTTAAACAGTATGTGCCATAACAATAATCAATTTAAAATTCTTAAGGATTTGAAAGATGATTGAATTCAAATCTCTCTCTTTAGAGATGAAGAAACAGGGACCAGAGAGTTTATGTGATTTACCCCATGTCACACAGGTAGTTAGATGTAAAAGAAAGGTGAGATCCTAGGTTCCTAGGCTCCAAATTCAGTACCTTTTCCACTGTACCATTCTGCCTCAATCTATACCTCTTATAATCCTCAATGGGACCTGCAGCTGCCCAAATAATTCCATGTTGAAATGATAATACAACAGTCAGTGGATTTGGAGTCATGACCCTCCTGAGTTGGTGTCTCATTTTTGCCATTGTGTGACATTGGGCAAATCCTTGAATCTTTCTGAGCCTCAGTTTGCTTAGAAAGTAGTGTGAAAAGAGCTCTGGCTCTACCCTCAGAGAACCTGGGTTCAAATCTCACCTGTTTGACCCCTAACATAGTTTTTTTTAAACCTCCCTGGACTTCAGTTTCCTCATCTGTAAAATGATTGACTGGGTGATGTACTTTTAGGTGCTAAATCAATAATACCATGATCCCATCTAGCTCTAGGACCCCAACAATTGATAAAGAATCCACAAACTTGCATTATGTACACATTTTCTAGTATTGTACTTTGGACTTGACTCTGGAATTTAATCAGAGTTCACAAATTCCTAACACATCAATGCAGATACTGATGCAGCAGAACAACTACAGGAGATTAGTAATACAAAGAGAGTACAACATAACAGACTGAGTGATATTCTTTATATATATCAGGTCCATTCAGCTACCTTTTTGCTTCTGTGTTTTGTTTTGTTTTTGTTATTCTCCTTCCCTCCCCCCACAAGGACAGTAAGTTTGTAGGAATAGGGAATGAGGGATGTGAAAAAAGAAGGAAGAAGCTGGTCAGGGAATTGGAAAATAAGATGATGGATTCATTTAGAATGACAACAAAGCTTGGAGAAAGAAAGAAAGGAATTGGGATTTCCTCAGGTCAATAGCTGTTGAAGGATGAAGAAATAGTAGAGAAAATGGAGAACAGAAATGGAAAGATTCCAGAAAATCTGAAGTCATGAGCAAAAATCCCCGAGAAAATCTAAAAAGAGAGAAAGAGAGAAAGAGAGGAAGAGAGGAAGGAAGGAAGGAAGGAAGGAAGGAAGGAAGGAAGGAAGGAAGGAAGGAAGGTAGGAAGGAAAGAAGGAAGGGAGGGAGGGAGGAAAGAAAAAAGAAAGAAAGAAAGAAAGAAAGAAAGAAAGAAAGAAAGAAAGAAAGAAAGAAAGAAAGAAAGAAAGAAAGAAAGGAAGAAGGAAGGAAGGAAGGAAGGAAGGAAGGAAGGAAGGAAGAAGGAAGGAAGGAAGGAAGGAAGAAAGAAAAAAGAAAGAAAGAAGAAAGAAAGAAAGAAAGAAAAAGAGAGAAAGAAACAACGAAAGAAAGAAAGAAACAGCAGAGAAAAAAATCCTCCCAGCTCACATTTGTCACTTTAGGCATGATCCAGAAGCAACTTATCCAGTTCTGGCCCTGTGGAGTGCTCAAATTCTAAGTTTTCTCATTTGTAAATTGAGCTGGAGAAGAAAATAGCAAACCACTCTTAGTATTGCCATGAAAATCTCAAATAGGGTCACCAGAGTAGGAGTTGTTGTGAACAACAAAATAGCCATCCAGACTAATAGTTCAAGAAAGACTTGTGCATATACAGTTACACTTTTAATTTACATAGTTACATTTACAAGTTTGCACAGCTCTTCTCAAAACCAATTGTTTAATCAAGTAAGACCTTTGGGCTTGCATAATTGTATCCTATACCACTCCATGTCAACACCCCTCCCCTTTCAGCTAAACTGGAATTCATGGTACCTTTTGAGTTGTCTCATCAAATTCACTGCTCTGATTCCTCACTAACATTAGACCAAGCCAGGTGATACTTGAATTCAAAGCAATGGTATATAATTCAAATAGAATGGCAAAGGAATAAAAAGAAATTGGATCAATAACATAAGGCTCTTACACATCCCAAGACTTCTCTCCGACTTCTCAACCCACTGGGGGTGGAGTTGGGGGCCACATCAGTACAACCACAGGACTGTGTCAGAGACAAGCATACAAAGCAATCTGTGCTTAAATATTCTCTTTCCCATCTTCAAGTAATAATCTTGAGAGTTCTGGCTTCTCAATACACCACTCAAAGAGAACTTTGCACTCCTCCAGGCAAAGCAGTCAAAAAAGTACTATTCATGTCTCAGAATCAGAGGGAAGTTTTTTGCCATATTTCTCTTGATCACCTGACTTATATTAGTGCCAACTGGCTATCACAAAACCTTGTTTGGACAGCCTCCTCAAGAATCTTAAAATCTTTTAAAACTGTTCTGGAAATACATCTGCACAATCAGAGTATTATTGGATTATATCACCTTGATTGGGAGTCACACACAACCTCCTTGGAGATATAATGCAAATAAAAATTTCTCCAATAAATATTTCTTCTGCCCCAAGCATTATAGGAATATGGAGTCTATTCACAAATTCACACATTTAACGCATTCAATGATAGCTACCAATAAATAAAAGTGTGCTTGAATTTCTTTCTCTTAACATAAGTGATTGCAAGGGATAATGTCGTGTAAAAATTATCCTGGCATGGATTCTGTCAATACAAAGTTATTATTAAATAAAATAAAAAAAAAAAAAAAGAATTTCTTTCTCTTCCTTCCCTCCTTCCTTCCTTTCTTTCTTCCTTCCTCTCTTTCTCTCTTTTTAGATTTTCGTGGGGATTTTTGCTCATGACTTCAAATTTTCTGGAATCTTTCCATTTCTGTTCTCCATTTTTCTCTACTATTTCTTCATCCTTCAACAGCTATTGACCTGAGGAAATCCTAATTCCTTTCTTCCTTTCCCCAAGATCTATTGTCATTCTAAATGATCTATCTATTTATCTGTTTCTCTTATCTTTTTCTTTCTTTCTTACTTGGTAATCAGATTTAAGTGACTTACCCAGGAGTCACACAGCTAAGTAAGAGGCTGGATTTTAACTCAGGCCCTCCTGACTCTAAGGCTAGTAGTGTTCTATCTATTGCATCACCTAGCAGACCCTGAATTTCTGTAAGTATATTTGAATGGCAGTGCTGGACTTTTCTCCCTCCTTGTGTCCACCTCCTGGCTTCCTTGACTTCCTACAAGGCCCAGCTAAAATCTTGCCTTTTATGGAAGCCTTTCCCAATCTTAATGCTTTCTCTCTGAAACTATCCCCAATTTATCCTTTTTATACAAAGCTTTCATGTTGTTTCTCTTTTAAGAGCAAGAATTGGTTTTTGACCTTTCTATGTATCCCCAGCTCTTAGCACATTGCCTGGAACATAGTAGGTCTTAACAAATATTTGTTTCACCAGTCTTGTATTTCACATCAGAGAACTGGACTGGCAATATTTGCCCTCAATAATTTATTGAATTGCTTATTATCTTTCTAATATTGTGCTAACATCCCAAGTGTTAATTTCACTAATAAAAACATTAGTTGGATCTTATCTTAACAACTAGCCTTGAAAATAAAAGTGTGACAAGAAATAGAATTTTAGCCTAGCTAATTATTTCCTGCACAATACTCCAGTGTTCATTGTTTTATTTAATTGCTCACTATATTCTATATTTAACCTTCCTGGGCCTCAGTTTCTTCAACTGTAACACTTCAAAAGGTTGAAATCAGTCTCAAAAATTGCTTATAGCATTAGTATTTTATGATTCTACTTTTGCCTGTTGTTTATTAATAGTCACAGGTGCTTCCAAAGAAAATGATTACACTGAATGAAGTCAAGGAAGAGGCTTTTCTTTTAAATGTTTTCTCCTTTTGAACTTATGAAGCATTTGATTTTGAAGATGCCTCGATCTAAACTGGAGAAGGGAAATCTATGGCATTCAATCAGAAACATTCTTTGAGTGGAATGGGGTGAGTGGGAAAAGGAGGGGAAAGGACAAGCAAGAAAAATCACAAAGCTCCTCTGATCACAAATGTCAAGCTGAGAAAATGTTTTGGATTCATAACCATTACACCACCTTGTTTCCCCTCCCCACTTTCCTCCACCATGTGTGGTATGAGCTTTTTACTATGGCAACAGCAGAGAAAAAAATCCTCCCAGCTCACATTTGTCACTCTAGGTATGATCCAGAAGCAACTTATCCAGTTCTGGCCCTGTGGAGTGCTCAAGGCCATTTGTAACCTAGTTATTTAGACATTCCTCTATTTAACAGGGTGGCTTATTCAAGCACCCTGAGGCCTAAGGGGCTGAAAGAGGCAAAGCCTGTTCTGGGTTTATTCTTTCATTTGTGAAGATTAGATAAACTCAAAAGACTCGACCAGACTCAGTCCTACCAGGCTATCTCCCTGTGCTGACCAGGTAATCTACCTTGCCTTCTCCTTTGGGAGAGAAAAACAACTTTGTAACAAACATGCATAGTCAGGCAAAACAAATTCCCCCTTGGCCTTGTCCAAAATCATGTATCTCATTCTGCATTACCTCTCTATCTGGAGATTCTTCTCATCGTTGGTTCTCCTCTGGAATAATAGTTTCTCATTGCATTGGTTAGAATTCTTACGTTTTAATTTTTTTTTTTACATTATTATTATTATTATAATACAAATTGTTTTTCTGGTTCTGTTCACTTTGTCCTGCATCAGTTAGGATGACTTGTAAGTCTTCTCTGAAAGCATCCCCTTTATCATTTGTAGCAGAACAATAGAATTCCATTACCTTTATGTGTCATGTTTTGTCCATCCACTCCCTTATTAGAGGGCACCTATTTAGAAGCAGCCAGATAGAACAGTGGAAAAGAGCAAGAGTTAGAAAGACCTGAACGAAGATGTTAAGTAACAGGAATAAGTACAACTTGGACTATCCTATAAAACTCCTCCAGATCCCCAAAATGCAGTTGGCTAAATACTGATGGAAAATATAAGAATATCTCATAAGTCATTATTCCAGTACAGATTAGTATAAGGGAAAAGTCAGGGGAGGGAAATGGAGACAGAAGCTTGCCAGGAGCTCTTTGAATTGAGCATTCCAGTGAAGGGAGAGATTGTGCTGCTTAGGAAGAGGAAGTCCCAGACTCATATTGGGGTTCCATGACTTTGTGTGTGGAAAGTATAGGAATAGTGCCAAGTATGTGTCACATACTACCCAGTTCTGGGTCACAGATCTAAGAGAAGCTGAGGAAGAGTTCTGCACCCAGGAATGACATTTGGGAGGAGAATCAAGAAATCTACCCTATATACTGAGCAAAGAGTCAATTCAGAAGGCAAGCAGAATCTAGGTGGTTCAAACTACAGGAAAAAGGTGAATTCTAAAATTCCAGCTTTTAACACAATCTGAAGCCTGCAGAGGCAGGAATCCCAGACCAAAGGGGAGATTACATACAGTTCTGACTTTCTGAACTTACAAAGTTCTCTAGCTGGTTGAGTCCAGCAATCTACTATGCTCTGACCCAGACACAGGTCAGGAACTTGCAGAACCCAGAGCAGGGAGGAAGGAACAGATTTTTACCTTGGGATCTGACACTTTGGGAAAATTAAAAGCTTTCAAGTTGCAAGCCTAACCTGTCCCTGAAAGCCTGAAATAACACAATGTTTGATATCACAAGAAAGCAGCAATATGACCAGCCCACACTTCCCCTCCAAAAGTTCACAGAGCTTGGTCCTAACAACAAGGTGAAAATCAATAAGAATGAGCAAATGAAAAAAAAAAAAAAAAAAGAACCTAACAATAAAAATTCATTACAATGATAAAGACTTTCAAGGTACAAACCTGAAAGTAGAGAATGATTCCAAGCAAAGTTTCCAAAAAAAAGGATAGCTTGGGCAGAAAATCAATCGTAATTCCTGGAAGACATGAAGCAAGAGTTTAAAAATTTTTTTATCAATGAAATAAGAGTACTTGAGGGAGGAAAATAGAAATGAAATGAAAACTATGAAAGAAAGAATTAGAAAAAGGTATAAAATCTTGCCCAGGCAATAAACTCTCTGAGTTCATAGGGTCCATGAGATAACAAAAAATATTAAAAATATAGTCAAAAGACTGAAAAATAGAAAAATATAATTTTACTCATAAGAAAAAAAGTCAAGGAGAAAAACTTTAAGAATCATTGGGTTACTTAAAAGCCATGACTAAAACAACAATAAAAAAAAAAAAAAGCATAGACATTATATTTTTAGAAATCTTAAAACTGTTCAGATCTCTTAGAAAGAGAGGACAAAGTAAAAATAGAAAGAATTCACTGTCACTTCCTGGAAGAAACTCACAAATGATAATTCCCAAATGATAAGGAACATCAAAGCCAAAACCCACATCTTTTAACTCATAGAAAAAAAATATTGCAAGCATCCAGAAAGAAGGAATTCAAAGTATTAAGGAAATACCATGATCAAATTTAGCATGATTTAGCAGTTACCAATTTAAACAAGTGGAGTACTTGGACTACAATATTCCAGAAGGAAAGTATATAGACTTCCAGTCAAGAATAACCTACCAAGCAAAACTAAGTACAATCCCTACAGAAGAAGACATGGATCTTTAATGGAATAGAGGACTTTCAAGCCTTCCTGATGGAAAGATCAGAGCTGCAGAGAAACTTTGAAGTGCAAACACAGGAATGAAGAGAAACACAAAAATGTAAACAAGGATCTAATGCCTACATTCAAATATGGGAAGACGATATATGTGCTCCAACTGAATCCTGTCATCATCAGGGGTCATAGAGGGATTCTAATTAGATAGAAGGCCTGAGAAAGATTCTATTATATTTTAGTGATCTTTTAAAAAAATGGGGAGAAAAATGCATTAAGAGCAGAAAAGAAAAAAGGTTAAGGGAAATTATCTCATATAATAGAGAGCAAATAAATGTCTATAAAAAACAAAAAAAGATGGGGTTAGGAGAGTAGCTGACACTTGAAATTTACTCTATCTGAACTGGTCAAACAAGGAAGAGAGAGTTAGAGACAGAGAATGAGACAAGAACAAAGACACGCAGAGAGAGATAGTTACAAAACTATTCATGGGAAATAGAAGAGAAAAAAAAAGAAAGGGAAATTAGAGGAAAGGTAGAATAAGGGGAGATTAATCCAAAGCAAAACAAATCCTAAGAATGTACCAAAAATATTTACAACTCTTTTTTGAGATAGCAAAGAATTGGAATCTGAGGATGTGCCCATTAATTAGAGAATGGCTAAACAAATTATGGCATATATCTATATCTATATCTATATCTATATCTATATCTATATCTATATCTATATCTATATCTATATCTATATCTATATCTATATATATGTGTGTATATATATATATATATGTAACAGAATACGAATGTGCTGTAAGAAATAATAAACAGGATGATTTCAGAGAAACATGGGAAGATTTGTATGAACCGAAGGAAAGCAAAATGAACAAAACCAGGAAATAATTTATACAATGACACCAATATTATAAAGTCAAACAACTTTGGTCAGCATAATGACCAACCATGATTCTAGGGGGTCTCACAATGAAACACAATACATCCTGATAAAGAGATAAAAGTCTCAGAATGCAGAATGAGACACAGATATAGATAACTATATCAATTAATCAGGAAAGAGAGAAAGATTCTTTTAAGATATAACCAATGCAGAAATTTGTTTTCCTTAACATAGATGTATATTACATCTTTAGAAAATTCTCAGTTGAGGGTGAGATGGGATGGAGAGAAGGCAGATTTTTGCTGATTGAACAAATAAAATTTAATTTTAAAAATAAATCAATCCAATCTCAGGCACTTTTTAGTTGTGTAACTATATGTAACTCATTTTACTTGTCTGATTTAATTGCTTCTTATGTAAAATAGGAATAATAATAATAATAGTACCCAAAGAAGTTGTAAGGTTAAAGTTAGATAATATTTGTAAAGTGTTTTGAAATCTTAAAAGTTCTCTAGCTGTTATTAGTTTCCAGTAGCAAAATCCAATCAGCTTTAATATTCATTTTTTATCATTATCTTCTATCCCTCTAATTGGAGGGTTGAATCATAAATTCCTTAATCTCCATTTAAAGTGAAAAGACAAGACAGATATATTACCAGAATTTCATTACCAATCCAAGCTCCTTGAGGGCAGGAATTTTCTTTTTTCTTTTTTTTTTTCATATTTTAGCACTTAGTACTGAGTTTACCACATTGTAAATACTTAATAAATAGTTTATTTTCTATTATTATTATTATTACTACTCTGCTACCACTAAAAGAAATACCATATAAATATTTTTGAACATATGAGTCCTTTTCCTCTTTGACATTTGTAAAGTATAGATCCAGTGATAATGTAGCTGGATGAAAGGAAATGCAATTTCCTTAATAACTTGCTGGAGGTAGAGGTGGAACATAATTCCAAGTAGCTTTTCAAAATGGCTGGACCAATCCACAACTCTACCAAAAGTACATCAATTTACTCATTTTCTTTCACTCCTCTCACATTTGTCATTTTCTTTTTTTGGGTCAACATTGCCAATTTGATAGATATGAAGTAATATCTCAGAGTTGCTTTAATTTGCATTTGTCTAATTATTAGTGATTTGGAACAGTTTTATAGGGCTTTGATATAGATTTCTTCCCTCAAGAAATGCCCATTCATATCATTTGACCACTCCAGACAATTTTCTAAAACAATAAAGTATTGATGAGTATCAGTGGAGGGAATTTCAGTATTGGGAGAAATCCTAGGTGAAGACAAAATAGCAATAATAAATAAATGTTAGCAAGTATTATTAAGTAGAAGCTATATTAAACACACCTGTTTGTACTTTTAAAAAAATTTACAATAACATAGCATCCAGGGGCAGCTACACAAGCCTAGAGTCAAGAAGACTGGAGTTCAAATCCAGCCTCACACACTTAATAGTTGTGTGCCTCTAGGTAAGCAACTTAACCTTATTTGCCTCAGTTTCATCTGTAAAAAGTTGGAGAAGGTAAACATTCCAGTATCTTTGTCAAGAAAACCCCAAATGAGGCCAAAAGAATCAGACACCGAAAGAACTGAACAAAAAAAAAAAAACATAACATCCCAAATTTTGTGGCATATCCTTTAAAAACCACTGCCTTAATATATGATTTTCATGAAATTTTTACCTTGAGATCAATCTTATGAAGAGCTTCTCTTTGAGTTAGCTGGGCCAATTCTACCAACATTTACTAGAAGAAACTTTCCCAGTTTGAAGTAAATAATAACGTTTATTGTTCACTGACCATGTCCTAAATATACCAACACCTTCTTCCCATGGGAGTATGTCAAAGGACTTTAACTAAAAATAATTGAATGCAGGTATGGAAGGATAGATAAATGAATGAATGAATGAATGAATGAAAAAGAATTAAGCTTAGTCGGTGCCAAGCACTTTAAAGTTCTCTGAATACAAACGCAAAAGTCATCCCTTTCCTTAAGGATATCATAATGACAGGGAGAGAATATTTCAGTGTTAAAATAGTGAATATATAATGGACACACTCTTTCCAGGAACAATGATAAAGTTGTTTTGATTATAGTTCCAGAATTGAAAGAAAAAGGAAAGGATGGAAGGATAGATATTACTTTATGTTTCAGATGTGAAAGAGTTAAAACTTCTAGAGAATGGCTTCTGATCTAAGAGGTTAAGTTGCTCCTGAATTTGTTCAGAAGATGGCAATTTGGGAAAGAAGATTAGGAAACAGAATACAATTTCACAGTATAGTTCTGGGGGATGAGTCTTCAGTAGTTAAAGAGTCTGTAAGCAATGTGTAATGCTGCTCTGCCCTTTCCAATTCTGTTAGGTCTAAACAATAGAAATAGGCTTAAATTAAAAACACACATTTTTCTCTATCTCACTAGGGCTAGCATTCAGGCAAGACGTATCTTAGTAGAGAAAGATCATCAGGAAATAATTTGCCCCCAGATCCTAATGATCCGTAGCTCATTTTCAATACCTGCTTCTTATTAGAAATAACAAAACCCAGCAGCATTTTCAGATTCAGTAAAATGTCTATTTGTTGCTTGTTTTGTTTTGAAAATAGTCTGGGTTCAATAAATAAAGAAAAGACCTTTGCCAAGTGTTCTCCTTCCCCTCCCACATTCCTCTAACCTTCATTTTTAAAGGCCTAGTCAAATATTTAAAGGGAATCTGATCCATGTGTTTTGAATCATTTGCATTTAACTCCCCAAAACTGTTATTTTGTAAGTCATTTCTATGGCCAAGGATCCTTGGAACTGATTTTCTCTGAACAAAGATGTAATATTTTTTCTAAGAATAAGTGGTGGTTAGACCTCAAGAAATAATATCTGATTGAAACACAAACAGCACCCCACATCAAAAGGGACATATATAAACAGACCACCCCCCTCACCTACTCATTTACTACATACCAGACAATTATTCCCCCTTTCCTTCCTGGCCCCTTTTCTTTCTTTTCTCTTTTCCTTTTTCCCTACAAACTTAGAAGGCACAGAGCTCTCAGTCTTGTCCCGACTTCCAAAAGGTAACATAAAGTAGGGGAAAAGAGGAAGATCAGGGTTCAAATTCCATCTTTAAGCCTTCTAACTGTGTAAATCTCTCAGCTTCTCTTTACTGTTCTCATTTGTAAAATGAGGGAGATAGACTAGAAAATCTCTAAGGTTTCTTTCAGTTCTAAATCTATTATTTTCTGGTCCTACAAAAATTTCCTAGTAAACCTTCATCCAAGGCTAGTTTGTAGGTGGAGTTAGTGGCAGAATTCACAGTTTTGTTCAATATTATCTCCAGCACTGCATTGTCATTTGATCTACACTCTCAAAAAGGACCATGACATCAAGGGAGGTGATACCATGATATGTAAGTGAATTGAATTGAAATAATGGAGGGTGGGCTGTGCAATGTCACCAGCTTCACTTTCACCTCCAGAGCCATCTGGGACCAATGGCCAAATAGAGATCAGGATGATGGAAGATGGCCCTCGATGCAGTGGGAGACCTTGATCTTTGTAAATTAAGCTCTTCAACAGGTCTCAGTTTGACTGAGGTTGCTCCCATTTAGTGATTAAGGCTAGGTAGCAATTGAGACAAAGTATTTCCTCTTTTACCTAGTCAAAAAAAAGCAATCTAAAATCACCATAAGTGATAAGGCTAGGGAAGAAAGGAAGCAGAGAATGGCTTCTTTTACCTAGTCAAAACAAAAAAATTATCAATTTGGGAGGTGGAGATCCTCCTCAAGGTTTCTAACCAAAACAAATAATTGCACATCATAGCAAAAAGCCACATTTAGCAAAACAAACAAACAAAAAAAAGATTTTATCTACTCTAAATTTTGTGAATTTAAGTCTTAAGAAAAACTAAAATCCTCAGCAACTTGACATGATTTGACAGGTGGCTTGTTTTAAAAATGACAGACTAATAATCATAGTTTCTTGAGTCCTACAAAAACTTGAGGCTAAAAATATCTTTATTTGACAGGAAGTGTTTACAGCAGGGCTCAGCAAAATGAAAACAAGCAAACTAAAAACATGTCTAGAAGGCAGAGCCAAGATGGGAGAGTAAAGGCAGAGATTTGCCTCATCTCTCCTCTAAGTTCTTCCAAATGCCTTTATTAATTATTCTGAACAAATTCTAAAGCAACAGAACTGACAAAAGAAGTAATAAACAATTTCCCAGCCTTAGATAATTTAGAAAGTGAGCAGCAAAAGTCTGTCAAATCTGTCCTGGAATACAGGACACTAGACCCCCAGAAAACCAGGTTTTCCTGAAAGTCATGGTCAAGATAGAGCCTAAACATCATCTTTCAAGAATTATCAAGGAAAATTGCCTTGATATTCTAGAATCAAAGATTTAAATAGAAATTAAAAGAGTCCATGAATCGCCACCTGAAAGAAAACCCAAAATGAAAATTCTCAGGGATATTATAGCCAGATTCCAGACCTTCCAGATCAAGGAGGAAATATTGCAAACAGTCAAAAAGAAACAGTTCAAATATAGTGGAATCACAGTCAAGATAACACAAAATTAGAAGACTCTACATCAAAGGATTAGAGGGCTAGGAATATAATATTCCAGAGAGCAAAAGAACCAGGATTATAATCAAGAATCACCTACCCCCAGAAAATGAGTATAATTAATGGAATATCTATAAGCTGGAGAATGGCTGAACAAGTTATTATCTTATATGATGGAATACTACTGTGCTTTAAGAAATGATGAGTAAGATGCTCTCAGAAAAACATGGAAAGATTTACGTGAACTGATGCAAAATAAAATGAGCAGAACCAGAATAACATTATATACAATTGTATACAATATAACAGCAATATTATGTGATGCATAACTTAGTTATTCTCAGCAATGCAATGATCTAAGACAATTCTGTAGTATTTATGATAAAAGGTATTGTCCATCTCCAGACAAAGAACTGGTAGAACTTTTTCTTTATGCTTTTTCTTTACTTTATTTATTTTTCTTATGGGTTTTTTTTGTCTGTGTTTTCTTTCACAGATGTGTTTTGATTTACACAGAAATGTGTTTTGCATAACTATACATGTATAGTTTATGTCAAGTTGCTTGCTTTCCCAATGTGGGGGAACTCAAAATTTGAAACAAAAAATAAAATTGTTTTTACTTGTAATTAGGAAAGTAAAATATTAAATGAGAAAAAGAAACATGTATATCAAATCAACAGATTTCACCATGTTTAGCTGTTACTATATTAAGTGCGAAATGATCGGTTTTTTGAGGTTCTCTTACATAGCATTTCTATATACTTGAGATATAACCATTGAATTGGTGAAGATTAGAAAAGCTCTGTGAAACCAGCATGGGGTTGCCAACTAATACCAGCAGCATGTAGAGAACCACAGACCTTCTCCCAGGAAGATAATTTTGGGTTAGGACTGTGCCTCAAGCACAACTGTCTCTAAGGAACCTGTTCTAATTCAAACACAGAAAAACCTTCAGCCAGCCCCAAAGCCTCTAGACTTTGGTGTAGAACAAGCAACCTTTCCAAGACTATTCTGACCATCATAAAAAGAACTCATATCCTTTCTTAACTGCTCTCCTGAGTCCCAGGAAAGCCGCATAAGAGTGGAGATGGGAATTCACCATAAGACAGTAACAAAATCTAGGAATAAAGTGTAATTGAAATGTTTTAGCTCAATATATGGATAAAACTTGAGAATTTGCATAGTGGGGGGAAGTTCTTATTGAAATTCATAATCCTATTCCCTGCTTTCCATTCTTTATTTTAAAAAAAGTTAAAGATTTTTCATTTCCTGACCAAATACATTTGTTTAAAGTTTCTTGCCTAGAGTGACTATAAAACTACCAGAGATAACCAATCAAATTGTTCCTTGGAGAGAGTACATCTGGAGCCTTGTGTTCAGTTGTGGCTACCATATTACAGGAATTTCAGTGCCAAACTGGAGCTTGTACAAAGCACAATGACCAGGAGGGTAAATTTGCCATGTTGTATTGGTCAGAATAATTGGAGAGATTTAGCCTGGAGAATAAAACGCTTAGAAAAGGAGTTGAAATTAAATATGTGATGGGTTGTTCTATAGAAGAAAGATTAAACCGGTTTTATTTGTCCTCACTCAGAATTAGGAGTGATAGGTACAGAGATAGATTTAAGCTTGTTGTAAGGGAAAATATCCTAACAACTAGAACAATGAGCTGTTTCAAGAGATAGTGAGATTCCCTTTCCCCAGGGGTGGCAAAGGTAGGATGACTACTTCTCAGGGACCATATAGAGGCACAGGTTGGCCAAGGTGAATTCTGGTGTCTCTTCCAACCCCGAGAGTCTGATTCAAATATGACAATAGAATAAAAAAGGACAAAATCAAACTCAAAAGGCCTCAAAATCCCCCTGTTGTGAAAAGTCTCCATTCCAGGACTCAATTAGAAGCTCCAAGCCAAATCAGATAAGGAGCCAAAACTCAAAAGAGTTTCTTTGAGAACCTTTCTTCTCCGCCTTCACTGGCCCCCTGCCACTTTGTTCTATTGCTAAATGAATTTCAGAGTTGTATAAAGCATTTGAATTAGCTGCCTTGGAGACGGGTCTTCTTTAACATTTTGAGGTTTAGAGAATTCAAACCCAGAATGTTTCTTGCTTGTATATGCAACCTGCTCTCTTGCAGACAGGGCCTCAGAAGCCTTGAGAAGCAAGGAGCCCAGAGTTAACCCTGGACCTCTTTTAAAGCACCCACCCTCTATCCCATAGTGACTAAATTCACTATGCCTGTTTTATATATGAGGCAAGAGGTCAGTGTTCTTCTCTCTACAAATTACATCCCAAGTATTGAATTTTTTTTGGGACACCATTTTATTTTGGTCATGAAACATATTGTTTTTAATCTCATGACCTATTGTGTGTTAGCATTTAAGCATTTATACTTTAAAGAGCATAAGTTTTCAAGATTAAATACTGAATTTTCCTCTTAGTGCTACAGGTGTTTTGACACAAATCAAATTGCTTAGATCTTCAACTTTCAGCCATGTTTACTGAAGTTTTAAGTATTATATGTTAGCCTGATAATTCAAAATCAAGACACTAGTTAGTGGCTATACAAACATGTTTTTGTGGTTACTCAGCATTAAGACTGCTTTCTTAAGGCACTAAACAGTGGTAAAATTAGCAAGAGTATGGTAGTTTTCTTTTTTTATTTTTTAGAGGAAATTGGTTAAGTGACTTGCTTAGGGTCACACAGTTCATATGTGTCTAAGGTCAGTTGAACTTAGATGCTCCTGATTCTGGGACTGGTACTCTATCCACTGTACCACCTACCTACCCTTTAATCATTTCTTAAAATCTTAAAAAAGGAAATAGCCAAGTACATTAGTAAATGTCTTCCAAACAAATAAGACATCCTATTGGCAAATAAAAATATAAAATAATATCTTGTTGAACCTAATACATTCACTGACTGAGTTTGAAATGTCAGTTATTAAAATTAAAGAAAGTTAAAAAGAAAAAGCATATATAAAGATTGAAAACTGGCACCACACTTTATAGCAAACAAGAATAAACTGCATTTCAAAAAAAGGAGAAGATATCTAGGAAAGTAATTTGAAGAAAAACTATCAAATACAAGGACGTGTTAAAGGAACCAGCCTGGAGAAGACTCACTTTGGAAGATGTGATGGATATATTCAGTAATTGAAGGATTATCATATAAAAGAGAGATTAGACTGTCTGCTTGGTCCTAGAAGATAAAACTAAATGTCATTTGAGATTCTTTTAAATCCAATGGTTCTATGATTCTATGCATTTAACATTCATTTATTGAACAAACATTTATTAAGCTTTATTAATTGTCTACAGGACACCTGACTAGTTGCTGGAAGAGATACAAAATTCAGAAAAAATGTTCCCTGCTAACTCCCAATTATTACACAAAATATAAGGGAAAGATAACAAAAAGGATGATTAAAAGATAGGTGATGAAAGTAGCATGCAAGATACAATAATAATAAATAATTCATGCTTAGACTTTTTCCTCTTAGACTTACCAATTTCCATCCAACAACCTTGGTGTCAGGCATTTGTTAATTCTCCAGCTATTTCCCCCCAATATTTCATAATTGTTTTCTAGGATTTTGATTTGAGGTGAGCCCTGAAGGAAGGAAATTATCTGGATATACATTGAAAAGGGAAAGCGTTTAAAGCAAGAAATAACATGAGTGAAAAATAGAAGTTAAAATAAGTAATTTCTAGGATAATAAAAACACGAGGCTCTCTAGATGAAATGATCCATCTCTCAATGAGTGAATCCTTTCCCTTTTCTCTTTCTTCATTCCATTGCTTTTTTTACTTTAAAAGTCTTAAGTCAGAACTGAAGACTTTTAAAAATTATTTGTAATCCTTAGAGTTCTTAATTTTAAAAATGAATGAGTACAGTGGTTTATATGTGTGTATATATACATATTTTACATAGCAATGCTTTTTATATTTAAGTTTATATTATATATTAGAGACAACTGGTGACTCAATGGATAGAGCATTGGGCCTGGATTCAGGAAAATCTGAGTTTAAATCTGGTCTTAGATGCTTAATTAGCTGTATGACCTTGTGCAAGTCATTTAATTCTGTTTGAATCCAGATTTCCTGACTTCCAAGTCCAGTCCTCTTTGAACTCTCAACTTCAAATGCAGGTTGTCCTACTCACAATCCAATGCATTTTCCACAGTACCAACACTGCATTTATAGCTAGTAGGGGTCTTAAATCGTATTCAGGTGAATGGAAGGCCAGGGAACCTAGCAGATTTACCCAGTGTCAGAACTATAGGTGTTAAATTCTACTACCCCTCATTTCATAGATGAGGAAATGAACCCAGAGAGACACCAAGATTTGCCCATAGACAGAGTGAGAATTTGTAAACAGGTTCCTTGCCTCGAAAATATAGCTCTTTTGAGAGCCAGGATTCAAACCAAATCCAGTCATCTTTCTAGTCTGAACTCAGAGGGATGAGCATCCAATTGAGTTCCAGGTTGAATCTCTTACATTACTGACAGTGGTAGGAGGCTCTTGTTTATAAGTAGGAGAAAGTAGCAATTAGCAAGGAGTGCCAGCATTCAGAGGCCTCTACCTCATTTTACCAACCTAAGAAATTCTCTTTCCTTAAAACCAGAAGGAAATAGTTTTCAATTAGGTCAAAGAGAGATAATAACCTCCCCTTGTAGCTAGAAGTGACCACAATTTTAGAACCTATGTTTAACAGAAGTTGGGGGTTTTTTTTCTTCCTTGAGAATCATACTTTCTGGACGGAATAGCAGGCTAGGTGGAGTCATTTTTCAAGGCAGGAGAAACTGTTCTAACAGTGTTTGATGTGGGAAATTCCACTCCCAGTTAGGAAACTCTGAATAATTAGATAATGTCAGTACATCTCAGGAGAATATCAGGATTCCAAAAGATAGATTAGAGGAAGTCTTTGGATCTTTTTTTTTTTTCTCTTTTAGATTCCAAAGAACTACTTAGGATCAATAGCTGAGATAACTGATCAGAGCTGGGGTGGGGAGAGCAGAATGGGGGTGTCCCGGGGTAGAAGGAAGATGATGGTATTAGCAAGGAATGAAGATCATTTCCTAGTCCTTGTATATTCATGGTATACATATTCATAAAAACATGGTACACATGGCATTTTCAAAATAGTCTCTGAAGTTAGATGTTAGGTACAAAGGGCAGAGGCTTAAAGAATTATGGATTTAAGTGCAGAGATTTAAGTTTTTAGTGCTATACAAAGCTATATATAAACATTGAAAATACGAAGACAAAAATACAGTCCTTGTCCTCAAAAGTTTACCTTTTAATAGAGAAAACAATAATCAAGTAATGGGATACATATGGGTTAATATTGAGTAAATGGAATATAATTCCCCAGGGAGGAGAGTAAAGTTTGGGGAAATGGGTAGGAACAGAACTGGGAAAGGCTTCCAGCTTAGGTTGGATTTGAGTTGAGCTAAATTTTGAAAGAAACTAAGGAAACTAGGAGTTGAGCTTCCTTACTAATAATATATAAGAGCTGACATAGAATCTCAGCATTTTATTGTTCTAAAGCAAGCAAATGTAAATTCAGAGGCCTTAGGAAGGGATCTGGGAGGCCCTTGGCATTCTTAGAATTGTTAGATAATAGATTTAGACCAGAAGAGACCTCTAAGGTCATCTAGTCCAATCCCTTTATTTTGCAGATAAGGAAATTGAGTAGAAAGGCTGAAAGACTTCTTTCAATCTCACTGGTTCTAAGGGACAGACTCAAATCCATTCAAAAATCACTCAATAGTCACTCAAAGTCAAGCCCACTCTCCAATACTTCACAAAATTTGTTTTTGTTTTATTAATTTGCAACTTTGAACCTAGGAATGTGTGAGGATATAGAAATACAAAGACAAAAACAAAATAATTGCAGGCACCAAAGAACTTCATTTCTTTTGTCTTGTATCCTCAAGTGCTCTAAAAATTCTGGGTCAGATGGGGAGAAGATGAATAGGATGCGTTTTGGATTTCAATAATAATAATAAGTAATATTTATTTAACATTTTATATTTTACAAAACTCTACACAATTACTATCTCATTTGATCCCAACAACAGCCTTCTTGAGTAGATGCTTTCATC
This sequence comes from Antechinus flavipes, assembly GCF_016432865.1. Classification (NCBI taxonomy): domain Eukaryota; kingdom Metazoa; phylum Chordata; class Mammalia; order Dasyuromorphia; family Dasyuridae; genus Antechinus; species Antechinus flavipes. Next base: position 173,877,271 of record NC_067400.1, on the reverse strand, counting down.
CACATTATATTGATGAGGAAATGAAAGCAAGTTAAATGCTTTGCATAGGGTCACAAAGCTAATTACTTTGTAAGGTAAGATTTTAACTGAGGTATTCCTGGCTTCATCCGCTATACCACCAAAATGCCAAGAAAGACAGCCAGACAGATTGGAAGACAAGGACGAAAGGAAGAAAGGAGGAAGGAAGGGAGGATAGAAGGGACAAACAAACATAAATAACATCCACTATGTGTTGGGTATTTGATCATTATAATCCTATAAGACAGGTGCTATTATCATCCTTGATGAATAAATACATAAATAAATAAACCAGTTGAGGAAATTAATCAGAAAGAAGCCAAGGGACTTATCAGGGTCACACAACTAGTAAGTATTTGAGGTTGTATTTGAAATCAGGTTCTTCTTGACTTCAGACTTCCTATTCTACCCATTGAACTACTGAGCTGCCTCTTGATAATATCATTTTACATGAATACCAATAACTGACATTTACACAGAACTTTACCTACTATATCTCATTAATTATAGGCTTCAGATCCATTTCTCTCTTTGTAGGGACACAAAGAGAGGAATACCCTATTAGTCTCAGCAGAGAGTCGTTGAGAGAATGAGAGCTGATCTATAGAAGAATGTACATGGTAAGAGAAGCTCTTTCCTGAAGGATCTTATTTCTGAGTTAAAGCCCTCCTCTTTGCTTATCCCCATTTGCTTTCAACTGGTTACTGCTTTCCTTTTTTCCCTTTTTTCCTCAATCCCTCACTTCCCATCTTCCCAATATTATTTTATCAGTTTCCCTTCTTTATTTCTCCTATTTTTCCCTGTCTCCATCATGAAGATATTACCATATTATAATGCCTACGAAGTATCCACTATACCAAATTTTCAAAACCAATTTTCTTTTTCTACAAGAGACTCCAAACATTTTACAGATTTAGTCTCATTCATGATTCAGTCAAAGGTCAGATAATTATCATCAGCATCATCTCCTAGAAGCCAAGAAGAATGTACAATTCCAAATTGTCTACTCTGTGTTTGGACAGCATTCATTATCAGTGTTCCTACTGATGGATTAGTGAGTAACTCTGCTATGAACTGCCGGCCACTTGTAAAGGGAAAAACTCCCACATGTGACAAATGTGCACTGTTACTAGTCTCCATGTAAAAAAGACACATGACTTCGGTGATTTCTCTTCTTAATGTAGGAGATGATTTTTTTGTTGTTCCTCTTCCCATTTTATTTCTTTCTGAGTGAGGTCAGCAATACCAGTCCACCTCAAGAAGGGGTGTACTAATGCTAATTCTAAGCAATTTATAATGTTAATTTTCAGTGCAAGTATTTGTACCTCAAAATTTCTATAAGTGTGTGTGTATACATAACCATATATAATATATAGAGACGAGTTTTTGTTTATATCTATTGATAAATAAGTGTGCATACATACACACACACACTTATCAGGGCTTAATTTGTTTTGTAGATTTCTAGATTTAAGACAATGTGAAGATCATTTGTTGTTCAGTTATATCCAATTCTTTGTACCCTTTTGGGGGGTTTTCTTGGCAAAGATATAGGAATGATTTGGCATTTCCTTCTCTAGCTCATTTTACAGATGAGGAAACTGAGGCAAATAGTTAAGTGACTTGCCCATGATCATACTGCTAGCACTAGGCCTGGCACTCATTTATTGTGTCACCTAACTAACCAGACCTATTGCCTAGTTTCAAGGTCTACTTTGCAGTCCTACTTGCTATTTCTGATATGTAACATCCCATTTTCCACCTCTGTCCCTTTGCATTGCCCATATTCCAAATGCTAAGCCCCTTCATATTTGCCTTTTAATTTCTTTAATTTCCTCTAAGACTCAGCTTGAATCCTACCTTCTACAAGAGACCTTTCTTGGTCCTCCTAGTTATTCCACTCAGAGATTACTTTCTATCTATTCAATAGATGTATATATGGATAGGCAGACAGATAAATAATGTTAACATAATTAACATATATAACAATTAATAATGAGTGATAGTTGATATAGATAATGTTCATTGGTGTTTTCCTAAAAATAGGTAGCCTGCAGGGATCTATTTTTATCTGAATTTGATATAACTGATATGAGTAAGTATTTATTATAGATAAATATTATGTACATATATATCATATTTGTTTTGTATGATACGTAATCTATATATACATGTGATGTATACCTATATGTTTATTTATCTACATCTAACATGATTGATTGTTGTTCTTCATTGTCAGAGAGGACCAGTCAAGGTACAATGTCCAACTGTGGTGATCAGACCAATATGAACTCAGAATGCTTTGTCATGTCTGGCACAAATAGTCCATTGAACATTTGGGTGGATTCTCTAATTTTGTGCATTTTGTATTTCTTCTGAGCTAATTCAGTTCTGTGTTGAGGGCACACCATGTTGGGCAATCCTGTGCTAATGTTTCCCATATGGTACAATCAATTCTATCATCCTTCCATCACTGTTTTCTGGCTATTGCCATGAGCACTTGCCCTATGTGAATTCTCCATAAAACAGTCCTTTTGGCCATAATACATTTGGCACTTGAATAATTTAGCCAGCCCAACACAGTTAAGTTTGAATCCTTGGCAGTTTAGTTCAAGAAAGAATCTCAGTGTTTGGCATCTAATCCTGCCAGGTGATCTTCAGAATCTAACATAATATATACCATATATGATTACAGTTAATAGAATATATTTTTGAATAATACAGTTAAATGTATCAATTTAATAATTTAATTAACTATAATTTACTTGTTTAATACTTTGATTGATTTAATAATTTAAAAAGCAAATTCAGAGACCTTAAGAAGGATCTGACCTAGAGGAAGTTCTCTAGCATGCTCAATGGATCCTTTGTGGAAGGAGCTAAATATGAAAATATGACATGGTTTAGTTCATGTAGAATTGGCCTTGATTTTAACAAGACCTGGGCCAAAGTTCTGCCTCTTGACCTATTCTGACTATTTGACTCTGGACAAGGCACCCAAACTCTTAGTGTTCCACAAAACTCTCTAAAGTTACAAGTATTCGAGGAGGTGCCAATCTGCACTAGAAATTTCACCAAGAAATCACAGGAAGGGAAGGAAGCGGACTAATACCACTTAGGATGAGGAGGTATGAATGAACCTGCTCTGGAAATCCTTAAATCAGTGACATCAGAGATCTGACTATATAGACAGGTGGCTCACAGGATAGAGCACTGGATCTGGAATTAGAAAGACCAGAGTTCAAATTCAACCTCAGACACTAGCTATGTAATTTTCAGCAAGTCACTTAACTCTGTTTGCCTCAATTTTCTCATCTGTAAAATGATCTGGAGAAGGAAATGGCAAACTACTCCAGTATCTTTGCCAAAAAAATCCCAAATGGGATTACAAAGGGTCAGGCACACTGAAAATGACTGAAGAACAACAGAAAACAGTAACAATCTTATAGTTTCACTTCAGTCTAACTATAATCCTCATCCAGCGTAAATATTACCCTTCCCTGTTGGCACTCATACATAGACTTGTTTCTGAAATGCTAGTAGCAATGTTCTATTCATCCAATTGCTGCTCCTCCCTGAGCCACAGTGTTTATTCTCACCCCATCAAGTTACTGATATCTGTGAAGAATTATTTCCTGGAATTTCAATTCAAGGTTACAAAAGGAAAAGTATGGAAGGAATTCAATGGAATCTAGTTCAAGCAAGTGAATATCTATACTTTGAAAACTTGGTATCTTGTAAAATTTAAAGAATTAAAAAAATGTTTAAGAATTATTAAAATGTTGATTATTAATTATTATTAACATTATCATATATTTGTATGATAGAATCATAGACTATTAAACCAAGAAGGAACCCTAGAAATTATTTATTATTTAGTCTCATATCACTGAAGCCCAACATAGTTTTTTTTAATCAATTGTTTTTATCCCCTTTCATCAAAAAGACAGAATAATATTTTTTTTAAAGTGCACTGAATTTAGAACCAAAAGGTCCTAATTATTACTTATTAGTTCTCTGTTTTAGGAAATAAGAGTTTGTACTAATTATTTTATCTCTACATCCCTTCTAGTTCTAACATTCTGTGAGTTCAAAGACAATGAAAGGTTAAGTGATTTTTTTGTGAGTTCATAGGATCCTAGATTAAGAATTGGAAGAGACTTCAGAGATCATGTATATATTATAAACTCCTCATTCTACAAATAAGGAAACTGACACCCAAAGAGGTATCTAGCCAAAGTCTACAGCTAGTAAGTAGCAAGACTTCTAACCCTAAATTTAACACCCTTTCCACTTTGCCATAACCACCTTCATCACATTGTTAGTAGAGAGAACTGAATTTAGAGCCCGTGTCCTGATGCTCAGTTGATAATCATCATATTTTCATTATGTGATATTATATTAAGATTGTGTTATTTATTAGTTTCCTTCCTTTACTGGACTTTCTACTAGCCTCAGGATTCACAATTTATTTTTTTCTTCTAGGTGTGAGACTAATTAATCTCATAATATTGGGATGCTGGATTCCTAGATGGATGATATTCTGTTGTGCCCTGTGTTTACAAAAAGACCACTACAAGATGTCAATATATGTGATACTATGCAACAAAGACAAAATAAAAATAACAATAATCTTATGATCTGTTCTAAAGCAGATGGCAACATCCAAGGATGCTATAAAGATTAATTATTGTTTATACTTCCCTTTGAAGATAAGTATCTTTAAATTGAGTGCTAATTATGGTTAATGAAAACAAAGTAGGAGCAAAAAAGAAGAATGAATAGAACATTGGAGAGTAGTTGGTAAATATCCTTTGGTGAGATTAGAAAAACAATTTCATCCTAGGCTTCTGGAGTGATGGTCAGAGAGATTGCAGGGGCTAACAAAGCAAAATTTTCAACCTGTATAACATGAATCCTCCCCATCCATACCTATTCAATTTAAAATTATTATCTTTTGCCTGACATGCTGCCTGAAATTCTGCTATTCAAAATTCACCTACTGTGTGGAGAATTATACTTGGCTGAGATATGTATGAAACTTGGTTAAGATACACTACTTTGACTTCATGGAGCTATGGAAATAAAAGTTTAGAGCAGGGAATGTGGCAGGTATCACTGGATATTAAGGTTTAGAACTAGATGAAACTGGAAAGATAATCTGGTCTTAACTTAGTGTGGGCACTTAAAAGAATAATTTGGTAACTATATTTCATTATAATTGGTTATTTTTGCAATCCTATGTATTTTATTTTGTGTTTTAAATTTTTCATACTAGCCATATTGCAACAAAAAGCAAGAAAGATATAGTGAAAAAAGTGCTTCATCTGCATTCAGGCTTTCAGTTCTCTCTTTGGAGGTGAATAGCATTTTTCATTATGAGTCGAAGGAAAGAGCTAAATCATTCACAATTCTTCATACAATATTAGTCTTAGTGTGTACAATGTTCTAGCACTGCTCACTTTATTCTGCATCAGTTTATGTAAGTCTTTTCAGATTTTTCTGAAACCATTCTGCTTGTCATTTTTAATGTTTATCCATTTAAAAATATTCTTCTGGGAAAGGGTACATGGGTTTCACCAGACTGCCAAAAGGTTCCATGATACAAAAATGTTAAGACTCTTCCTGTCTAGAACACACCTCCCCTCCCCCCCATTTTACAGATGATAAAGATGGTGCAGTGAATAGAGTGCTGAATCTGGAATCAGAAAGACCTGAGTCCAGTGAGTTCAAATCTGGCCTCACACACTTACTAGCTATATGACTCTGGGGAAGTCAGTTAGCCTCTATTTGCTCCAATTCTTTCATCTGTAAAATAAGCATGATAATAGAGCTACCTTCTCAGGATTATCGTGAGGACCAATTTGGATAATAATTGTTAAAGCACTTAGCACAGCTTCTGGCATACAGTAAGTACTATACAAATGTTAGCTATTAGTAGTTGTTAGTAAGTATTAAATATTATTGTTATTAATAATAACAGTAATACTTTAAAATTTGCAGAGCATGCAAATATGTCTCAGTTGATCCTCACACCAACTCTAGGAGGTATTCTCATGACTCTAAGTCCTGTTCTTCATTTAAGGCATCTAACTGCTTAGAAGATAAGGAAACTGAGGTTGAAGAGGATAAATGGGTCATACATATTTTGTAAATAGCAGAATCTTCTGACTATAAATCTAATTATCTTTCTATTGCATTAAACTGTCTCTAGGGAAGGGTTATTATTTTTTTTTTATTTTAAGAGCATTTTATTTTTGCTAATACATGCAATGATAGTTTTCAATATTCACCTTTGCAAAATCTTGTGTTCCAGTTTTTCTCCCTCTCCTCCCTCCAGGCTTTTTTGAAATCCACCTGCTTTATTCTTATAAAATAATAATATTCCATAACATTTATATTCTATATATTCTTATATTTTATAACTTATTCAGCTTATGAGCATCCATTCAGTTTCCAGTTTCTAGCCACTACAAAAAGGGTTGCCACAAACATTTTTGCACATGTGGGTCCCTTTCAGAGAAGAGTTATTTTAAATAATGGAATATTACTGTTGGAATCCTTACAAAGTGTTAAGTCATTAGAATTGATAGAGACAATAATTATCTAATTTAGCATGGTTCAGTATGATTGATCTGATCTTACAAGGAGATGTTATGGGCCAGAACCTGAAATAAGGTACTAAGTGGAATTGAGGAGACAATGTTTAAATCTAGTTTAGAATTGATTTAATCCTACAACAAATAATGGTTTCCCAATGATATAATGATTGGTGTGTACTCAGTGTATAGCATATAAGCAAGAAGCTCTCAGGGCCAGACACAGAAGCCCACTCGTGGAGGCGGAGACAGATTTATTCTAAATTCCACCATTGTGCTGGCTGGAGACATTCCAAAGGAGCTAGGATTTGAAGCTCAAGACTTTGAAGGACACAATAAAGGACTGGATTTTAACTCCTAGCTGTATTTGGGGTGATTATTACTCGGAACCAAAACTAAGGCTGCCTCTAGAAAACCTCCCCAAGAAATTTGCTCACAGAGAACCATCATATATTATAAAAAAGAAGAGAATACCACATATTACCTTGGGAATTCAGGCCTGGGTTCATAGAATTGACGACTAAAGAGAATTTAAAATCCAATTTATCCTAGATTTAGAGCTGCAAGGTACCTTAGAAGGCATTTAATCCAAACTCCTCACTTTATAGATGAAGAAAGTGAGTCTCAAAAAAGATAATTAACTTGCTGAGGTTCAGAGGTGGTAAGTTCAGAGTTAGGTTTTGAATTCAAGTCTTCCTGACTGCAGGTGCTGCCCTATAGGGCAACCCATTGGACTTTGCCTCTGTTGCATAATGTGCCATCAAAAGTCTGGTTAAATGGGAGCTAGGCTGGTTTTTGCCCTTTGTTCACCAAGAAGACCATGACATCAGGGAGGTGACGCTATGACACGCAAGTGAACTGGATTTAAGGGAGAGTGGGCTGTGCAAGATCATCAGCACTTTCTCCTCCAGAGACATCTGGGTTCTGGTGGCAAGATATAGATCAGGTTGACTGGAGATAGCCACTCAGTGAGAGATTAAAAATAAATAAATAAACAACCCACAACTTAAACAGCCTTTCTAACCTGAATATTTTTAATTCAATTCAAAATAATAAACATCTATTAACAACCTGGGCAATACCCTGTGTTGGGTACTGAATATATGAAAACAAAAAGAATCCTAGATCTCTCTAGGAATTTACATTTCTTTTTCTTCCAAAGTCGTCTTATTTTAAACATTGTAAATTTGGAAACTACCTCATCCCATCATCAACCATATCTTTAATTTCAGATGAATAATTATAATAATTATTGTGTTTAAAATAGCTAATGATGAACTTATTCAGGGTTAAGGGATAGAGTTGAAAGATTAGAGGAGGAAGGAATGTAAAGGAAGAGGTATTTCAGCAACAGCAAAGTCCAGAACTGATTAACCAATAATTAGAAGATTTTTTAAATGATAAAAACAAAATTCTGAGCAGATAATCTGGGAGACTAATGTCAAGTCCTAGTTAATCATGGAACTGCCAACTTCCTTAAAGACAGTGTCAAATGGCTTGTGTAGCAGAAAGAATATATATTTTTATATATTCCATATTCCAAATTTTTATATGGACTTGTAGTCAGAAGATCTAGATTCAAATGATTGTTCTAGTGCATATCAATTAGCTTTGCAATCATATGCAGATCATCTAATTCAAAGCTTTTTAAACTGTGCATGTAACTAAATGTGGGGGTTACAAGAAATTTGGCAACAGTAAAAGATTTCTGAATGCACAACAACAAAAAATTCAAAATCAAATAGGTAATGAATCTGGGGCATTTCTGACAGCATTTGCCATGATGAATTGTGCAGTTCAGATTCAGGACTATTGAATGTTATAAATTGCAGTGGAAAAATCTCTTTTGCTTAATTTGTTGTTGTTGTTGCTTTTTTAATTTAACCTTTTCTGATGCAAGATTAGTATTATCAGCTTCAATTACTTTCACTGTTTTGTTTAATTTGTAATGATCTAATCTACCTAATCGTCATCTTCTTCATTGATAAAATGAGGATATAATATATCAACCACCAATATCAATCATAAGGCTATTATAAGAATCAAATTAGATAGCATATACATATATATATTTTTACAATGATATACAAATGTCAGCTCTTCATATTACTGAATATTAGCTGTCCGGGGTCATCCCAACGGTTTTGCAATTTAAGAATGTTTCACGAAATAATCAGATAGGCAAGTATATATATAAAATATATATAAAGCATTAGTCCATTATTATAACACATTTCAATTCATTCAGTAGAAAGTGCAATGTCTAAATTGAGACATCTAGGAGTGGAAACAATAAGAAATGGATACCATTGAGTACAATGGTCTTCAAGCTACTGAAAGAATCAGAGATGGATCTGAAAGTTCCTGCCCTTGATTCTAGAAAACAAAAATTCAAAGGGCAACTGGATGGCTCAGTGAATAGAGCAACAGCCCTGGAGTCAGGTGGACTAGAGTCAAATGTGACCTCAGACACATTCTACCAGATCCTCAGTAAGTCACTTAACTCCATTGCCTTCCTTACAAAGAAAAAGAAAATAAAACTTCATCAGTTTTCTTTTTCTCTTCCTAAACTAATGTCAGAGGTCCTATCTCCCTTCATAAGGAGAATAGCCAATGCAAGCAATATTATAAGTTGTTTAGGGAAAGGGAGTGATCTCTCACTCAAATATCTGATTGGTTTTCTATTTCTGATGTCACAAGAGGGGAATCCTTGCGGATTTGTCTTGTAGGCCATGATTTTATAAGGATAAAGCAAAAAAGTTTCCAGAATAAAATATTGAAATTTTCAGACAAGGGAAAAATCAGAGGAGAGGCAGGTCCAACCACTCAGTCTGCCCTAAGCAGGTCTTATGAATCTCAAGAGGCACATCTCTTTAGCAGGTGACCAAATCTGATGCTAAAATTAATCACTTAATCTTCAAGTATTTGAAGGACTGTCATTCTGAAGAAGGATTAGCCTTGTTCTGGCTGATCCCAGAGAGTCAGATTATATTAGAGTAACAGGTAACATTTGTAGAGAGCCAGGTTTAAGCTTGATGCAATGAAAATCTTTTTAATGATTAATGGAATTCAAAATTGGAAGATATTGGTTCAGGAGTATTCACTATAAATTTGCAAGCAGAACCTAGACGAGTTGTTGGGGATGCTACAAAGGATATCTAAGGCCCTTTCTGACTGAATTTCTGTCACTTCCATGATTTTCACTGAGGTTTAGACTTTAACAGCAAATAAATTGCTGGAGCTGAAGTCAGGAAGACAGGTTCAAATCCAACTTTAGACATTCACTAGCTGTGTCACTCTGGGCAAATCAGTTAGTCTCTGGCTACCTCAGTTTCTTCATCTTTGAAATGGGGATAATAATGTCACCTTCCCTATACCTTCTACCCTCTTGGTTTATATAAGGATCAAATGAGAAAAGATTTATAAGGCACTTTGCAATCTTTCAAGAAATATGTAAATACTAGCTATTACATATATAATTTAATATTATACACATATTATTATAATATATATACACATACATTTTGTATATATATATATATAATGTATGTGTATATATATTATATTATATATGTGTGCAACCCCAGGAAAATCACTTAACTGTTTGGCTTAGTTCCTCATCTGAAAATGAGCTGGAGTACAAATGGCAAACCATTCCAATATCTTTGTTAAGAACCCCAAACAGATCATGAAGAGAGAGAGACATAACTGAAGAGGGACTGAACATAGCTATAATTATTATAATTATCATTTGTAGTAATGGTGGTGGGTGTACTGGCAATAGAAATAGAAGTAGTAGTAGTGATGGTGATGGTGGTGATCATAGCAGGAGGAGGAATGTAATGACCGTGTATTTAAAATCAGCCTGAGTCAGGAATTCAGGTTAAGGGAAAAATCTTCAATCTTTATTCTTTTTGAGGTGAAGGGGGATTGCGATAGCAATATGGGCAGCTGCGACAGGAAGCCAGCCAGCAGTCTTTCTTTTCGCTTCCCTTTCCACTCCCCTGCCTCAACACATCAGGACTTGCACAAAGAATGGGTGCGGGTCATTCTTTCTCCAAGCTTATATATTAATAGAGTATGGTCCAATTACTATTTAGCCTCATGTGCTTGGGACCTCAGTGCATCAACTCAAGCCTCAGCCCATTACAGAGGAAGAAAGATATTTACTGAAAGATAAAGCAAAAACAGAAATATAAACATTTTCCCCAAATGCACAGGAGCACAGTCTCCCCTATACTACCTCAGCCTATAGAGAAGATGGAGAGAGTGGGTTCAGATGTCATAAAGTTTCTTCATAATATTAATGAATGGTGGTGGTGATAGTTGTAAAATAGTAGTAGTGGGAGGAGGAAGAATTTTGAGAGATGACTAAATTGGGAGATTGATTAAAATAAACTCTAACTCTTTGATTTTAATCCTCAAATGTTATTTGGAAGTGACTTTTTTCTATTCCCAATCCCATCACTCTAGCTCCTGCTCTCTTTAATAATGCATAATTGGGCTATTAACTGCAATAGTTTCCTATATGGAAATATACTATAGAATATAGTTTCTACTATGGGTTAGGAGCTGAAACAACTTCTTCTGCCCCCATGTATCACTAATTGTAGGGGCGTGATTAATACTTAAACCCAAAGTGAGGTAAATACTATGGAGGAAACAGCATTTGTCTAAAATCAAGTTCAGGCTGAGACTCCACCAAGCATGATCCTTAGTCTAGATCTAAGGGCATCTTAAAATTTTTCATGACCTGAAAAATTTTTTGCCTGAGAAATTTTTACACTACCTCAGGTGTTGGAATCTTTACAAACTGTTAAGTCATTAGAGTTGATAGAGACAATAATTATCTAATTTAGCATAGTTCAGTATCACTGATCTGATCTTACAAGGAGATGTTTTGGGCCTGAAACAAGGTACTAAGTAGAATAGAAACAATGCTTGTGTTCACACCTTTAGAGAGCTCATATAAGCAAGAAGTATTTAAGTACTCCTTGGAGTTCACAAGTATGGGAGATTCACAAAGTAAACTTTATAACTTTGTGAATTCACACCTCCCCTGAAGCTCTTAGGGCCAGAGAGCACTATGGGAGAAGTTCTCTGGAAGAAGGAGCATAAAGAGAGCTTCAGTGAGCCCAGTCAGGAGAGTTCAGCTGAAGATTGAGAAGGGAGCATCAGTTCAGTTGAGGAGAAGCCCTCTCTTGGAGGCACAACCAGATTCATCTTCATCTTCATCTCACACCACCGTGGTGGCTGGGCTCCTGCACTTCCCCCACTGGGACCAAGCTGGTCTGAAAGGCTCTCCAGAAGGAGCCCCAAGTGAAGGAGGCAAGAGATTCATTCCATCTTTGTGCTGGCTGGAGGCTGAAGAAAGCAGAGGCAGAAGCAAAGGACAATCTGCAAGAGCTCTTAGAACCAAGCAGAGAGATAGGCCTCTAAGCTAACCGGGCTATTTTGGAAGGAGAAAATAAATGTTTGAAGTTTTAAGTTTGGGTGATTATTACTCTTAACTGAAACTAAGGCTGCCTCCAGAAAATCTCCACAAGAAACCTGTTTTCTCTCTCAGAGAGAACCATTATATTAAAGAAGGTATTAAATCAAACATCATAATAATACATCATAATTTCACAGTCCCCACATTTAGTTCCCTGACACTACATAGGGTCATGACCCACAATTTAAGAAGCTTTACTCTAGACTTTCTTCTGAGCTCTGTAACCCCTAAAAGAACATGTTCCTTAGCTCTAACAGAAATTCTGTCCTGTGGGAAGAAAATGCCTAATAATATCAATTTCAGTCTCAGGATTTGGAATATGTCAGAGTGATATGTCATAGCTGAAAGAGACCTTTGAAGTCATCTAAGATGAACTCCCTCCCTTTACAGATGGATAAACTGAAGCTCACAAAAATTAACTGGTTTATTTAGGATCACATAGTAAGGGTCAGAGGTCAGATTTTGAACTCAGGTCTTCCTGGCTCTAAGACCAGCATTCTAATTAGTATCCCATAAAAATGCAAAGCAGCTGTGACTACAGAGGAACATCTTGAAATAATTGACTTTTTTTTTCTATCTCTATATATCTGTAAATAAAACTTTGCAAGCAAAATACAAGTATGGTCCATTTGTCAGACCATGAGAATCTTTTGAACTGAGTGGCTTTTACTGACACATATGATCTCCCCCTCTTCTGAATTCTGCCCCAACCTATCGCTCTCACAAATGCTGCCAGATTTATCTTCCTAAAATAGCACTTTTCAAATCATTGTGACAATCATCACCCCACCAAAAAACTCTTTCAAATGTTTCCCATTGCCTATCGGCTAAACTCTAAAATCCTTAGCTTCTCACCGAAGATTTTCCATAACTTGGACTCATATAAAAATGTATTTCACACAATTTCACACACAGTCTCCCCTACCAAAAAAAAAAAAGTCTACTCATTGTTTCCCGACTATCCAGCCTCACCTCAGTGATTTAGCTTACCCCAAAGGGGTCAAACCTCAGTGATTTAGCTTACCCCAAAGGGGTCAAACCCTTTAGGGCCAAATGAGTCCTACAATACTTGGTGCAGATCATACTATATTAACATATTAAAATTAATATATTAAAAACTATATCAAAATATATTAATATGCCATCCAGGGACCTTTATTTAACCATCATTGCTATTTAAGTTTGAAACAACTGATTTATATCATTTACCCTGCTTGAAGTACTTTCCCCTCTGCTTGCCTAAGACCAACTTTTTATAGACCCAGTTAAAGTGTTTCTTTAGCAATAAAGAACCTTCTCAAACAGCTTTATATATATATATATATTTGTTCCCTTTCCTGACTGCAATATTCATTGCCTATACTACTCATAGGACGTTCGCAAAATTCCCAGCTATATCAAGACTGAACTTATTCTCCCAACATATATGCACACCAGCAAATGCGGATCCCAGTCAGACTACTATTACCCTTGTGTGTTCTTGAAGTAATAGTGGGTGTCTTTTCTCAATCTATTGGTTCACAGACCCCATTCAGGTATATCATCCCCAGTGTTAACTAGCCGTGGTTAGCACTCCAATGCCACATCCATAACATATATTAATTTCTACAATGGGATATTTACTAAGAAGATATAGCAAGAACAGAAATACAAACATTTTCCCCAAATTCATAAGAATATAATCTCCCCTATACCATCTCAGTCTCTGGAAGAGATGGGGAAAGTGGGTTCAGGATTAGTAAAGTTTCTTCATAATATGAATCTCATTAAGTTCCCTTCCAAATGTGGCGTGGCCAATGGGTGAATCTGTACCTCTAGCACTTATAGTTTGTCCTTTGTTTTCAGAGGACCAAAGCCACCATGAGATAATATCTTGACTCCTTTGTGATTGGATTTAAATGAGGTGAAATTGTACAAAGTCATCAGCCTCCTTCTCTCTTCCAGCATCACTAAAGTCCAGTAGCAAGACAAAAATTAAGAGAACTGACAATATATTGAAGATGCAATGGATAACCTTGGTAACTTCTATGTCTGGCTAAACTCCAAGGAACTCCACAGTGGGGAACAGGAGTTCCCCAAAGAGGGAAGGAGTCTTCATATGTTCAGGGTAGACAAACCCCTAACTCATCAATGGGTTTGAAGCCTATTTGTTACCCCAACCTGGTTTAATTCATCTGCAGAGACAATTTTACAGGGTGTTACTGCTGTGCCCAATAGACACTAAAGGTAGTGAACTTTTAACAGACCTGAAAAGGGCTCAGCAAGCCCTCACATCAGAGATGTCGTTTTCCTGGAATCCTCATATACCCTATAAATGAAAGCACATTAAGAATAAGAAGACAGTCTCTGCCCTCAAGAAATTTATCATCTAATGAGGGAGACAATATGCAAACATACAAAGCAAGATATACATAGATATAGATATAGATATAGATACATATATATATATGTAGAAAATAATAACAGAGGAGAGGCATTAGAATTAAGAGTGATTATAAAATAAAGTAACCTCTAAAAAAACTGGCTTACTTTATATCTATATGTTTGTTTTTTAACTTGTTCTGACATTTCAGATCTATAGAGAATTTTAGTTGTGATAACTGGAGAAAAGTCAGTTAGTTCTTGCTTTTTTGTACATTCTATTCTATGCCTGTTTCTCACTCCAAGGAAACTCCCTGGTCTTTTTTCTTTCCCATAACTATCTAAATCCTCTGAGGAGGAGCACTAAGGTTATAATCCTGTTTAAATAAATAGTGGCTCCATTTAGGTCATTAATTCCAGTCAGGTAAGAAATGTGGCAAGGCTATAAAAGCACAAAGGGCAAAGGAATCCATTCCATTTCATCCACAAAAGTCTCCCTCCTGTCATAAAAATACAGACACCTTCTGATCCAGACTATACTCTCTGCCAACCTCTATACCTCAAAGTGTTGACAAACCATCAAAGGCTAAATTGCTGGGAGATGAATAAAGCAATTAAATGCAACTGGTTTTGTTTTTCTTCTCAGACAGGTCCAGCCTCTCTGGGTACTAGCTACATTGGCAGACACCCATGCTGCCTACTACATCATGTGGGCTGTAAAATTTCTGTGGTGAGGATAGCAGGGGATGGGAATATTGGCTCTTATGATCAATTCCAAGGAATTCCCCAGGGAATCTTAAGACTGTCTTTTCCCTACTGATTCTCATTTGCAGCCTCCAGACAAAACACTTTATTTGCTTTTTACAAAATCCAAAAAGGAGGCTGAGGAACCCAGCTGCACTAGGTATTAGTTAGACTAACATGGGCTCAATTAAGCCCTTTGAAGATTTAAAAAAATTATTATAAAAACATTGGCAATAATCACAATTTACACAATCCTTAGAATTTTATTGGATCTGTTACAAATGCTTCCTGATCTTATGAATTATCTAATTTAATTAAAAGATGAAATAGCTGGAGTGAGGTTGAGACTGAGAAAATGTAAGGTCATATATATAGTTGTATCTTGTAAACCACTAGAAGCAGATTTTTTTTGTTGTTTTGAAGAATATTTTTACTAAAAATAACTGATGTTTTATCAAGTCAATGAGAGTCATTCTTTTTATGGAACACAAGTCAGTTTTCATATTCTGCTAGACAGTATGATATTACGTTTACTGTTTGTAAAAAGACAGGGTAGCTCATCAGTCTATTCAAAAGAACAGCATAAAGGGGGTGTGGTGAGGGAAACATATTTTATTTCTTGAACTGACCTTAAGTTATATTCTAGTTCACCATGTAACTTGTTCCTTGTCTCTGGTACTGATTATTTACAAATGATATATTATGCTAGAAGCAGATTTTTAGGGTCCCTATGTTCAATGTTATCTGTCATACATACAAATGTATTTAGAATGCTTTAAGATTAACAATGGATTTTCCTTACAATAGTCTTGTAAGGCAAGTTGTACATGTATTAATTAGAATTTCCATTTTCAAGATGAGGAAACAGATTTTTATGCTGTAATCCTTTCTTTACCATATCCTAGCTGTGTGACTTTGGATAAGTCAATTCCCTTTCCTGGGCTTCCCTGTAAAATAGGGAATTAGAACAGAAACAATCTTTTTTGCATCAGAGATTCCCTTAGCAATCTAGCAAAGTCTATGAATCCCTTCTCAAAAGAATGTTTCTATATGCATCAAATAAAATATATAGGATCATAAAAAAAACCAATGGTACTGAAATGGTTATCAAAATTTTTTTAATAAATATTTAGGAACTTAGATTAAGAATTCCTGTATTGGATGATCCCTAAGACTCCTTTCATTCTTTTTTTATCTCTCTTGTTAAACAAAATCTTTGTGAGAATTCTCTTTACAGAAATCTAGGATATCCTTGATGAGGCTATTAGTTGCATATAAAGACAAGCCTGCTTTTGTAAGGCATATTCAATAACGGGTCACATATATACCATTTTGCATTTGAGAAATGTAGACAATGCAAGATACTACCTTTTTTATTGTTTGGTGATTATGGAAAAAAAAAACATTTAATTTGATGGAACAAATGTCAATTTGTACTTTTGGTTGGGTACAAGTAACTGATTTCATACATTGCTAAGAGACCCCCTTCAAAAGAGAGAAATCATAATCAAATACTATAAAATAATAATAAAAATAAAATTTATTTCTTCAATTTTTTTTACTTAAAAAATCAAAAGAGAGAAATCATAATCACATACTATAAAATAATAATAAAAATAAAATTTATTTCTTCAATTTTTTTACTTAAAAAATCAAAAGAGAGAAATCATAATCACATACTATAAAATAATAATAAAAATAAAATTTACTTCTTCAATTTTTTACTTAAAAAATTAAAAGTTTTCTCTCCCATTTCACACTCAAAAATCATTCAAGATTTTTTGAGAGACATAATAATTGAAATAACTTTTTTTGATGACTCAATCTACCTATCAATATAAATATAAAACAGATAATGTATGCTTACCAAAGATATTCACAATAGTGAACATTTGTGATGGAGTAAATCCAGTGCAGAGTCCAAATTTAAGAGAGATTTCCCGGAAAAACAGGGGAGGAAGGAGTTCTGCAAAATTCCTTTTATGACATATATATATATAGTACTGATACCTAAATTAGGAAGAACCAAAAAAGAGAAATAAAATGATAGACCAATCTCCCTAATGAATATTGCAGCAAAAATTTTAAATAAAATGTTAACAAAGAGATTACAGCAATTTATCAGCAGGATAATAAATGATGACCAAGTGGAATTTATGCCAGGAATGCTAGGCTTGCTTTTCCAGAAAAGTAAAAAAGTAAAAAAAAGATTGTATCCTGAAAAGTATTGGCATCATATCAATAATAAAACTAACAGAAATTATGTAATTATCCCAATAGACCTAGAAAAGATTTTTGACAAAATGCAGATCCCATTCCTATTAAAAACACTAGAGAGCATAGAAATAAATGAAGTTTTCCTTAAAAGGATAAGCTAAAACCATTAGCAAGCATTATCTGTAATGAGGATAAGCTGGAAATATTTCCAATAAGATCAGGGGTGAAACAAAAATGTTCATTATTCATCCTATTATTCAATATTATACCAGGAATGTTAACTTTAGCAACAAGAAAAGAAAAAAGAAATAATTAGAGTAAACAATGAGAAAACAAAACTATCACTCTTTATAGGTGTTTTGATTTTTGAAAACCCTAAAGAATTAACTAAAAATTACTTGAAATGATGAAAAACTTTAGCAGAACTGTAGGACATAAGATAAACCCACAAAAATCATCAGTATTTCTACATAATACTAACAAAACTCAGCAGTAAGAAATAAAAAGAGAAATTCCATTTAAAATAATCATAGACAAAATAAGATATTTGGGAGGCTACATACCAAGACAAACCCAGGAACCGTATGAACACAATTATAAAATGCTTATCACAAAAACAAAGTGAGATTTAAACAACTAGAAAAATATCATTTGCTCATGGGTAGACTAAGTTAAGATAAAAATGACAATTCTATCTAAATAAATCTATTTATTAGGTCCTGTACCAAACTGCCAAAAAAAATCATTTTATACAGTTAGAAAAAATAATAACAAAATTCATTTGGAAAAACAAAAAGTCAAGAATATCAAGGGAATTAATGAAAAAATGCAAATAGTGATCTAGTAATACCTAAAATTATATCATAAAGCACCAGTCATCAAAACCATTTGGTGCTAAACAAGAAATAGTGTGGTGGATAAATGGAATTGGTTAGGTACACAAGACATAAAAGTCAATGACTACAGTAATATAATATTTAATAAGTCCAATTATCACCTTCTGGGATAAAAAGTCAAAATTTGATAAAAATTGCTGGGAAAATTAAAAAATAGTATGGCAAAAATTAAACATAGATCAACATCTCCCATCCTATATCAAGATAAAGTTTAAATGGGTACATGATTTAGACATAAAGGGAAATACTACAAACAAATCAGGAGAGCAAGGGATAGGTTACCTAACAGATCTTTGGAGAAGAGAGAAATTTTTGACTAAACAAAAAATAGAGAATATTATTAAATAGGAAATGGACAATTTTCATTACATTAAATTAAAAAGAGATTGTGCAAACAAAACCATTTCAAACAAGGTTAAAAGGAAAGAAGAAAGCTGGGAAATAATTTTTACAGCCAATGTTTCAGATACAGGCCTCATTTCTCAAATATGTAGAAATATGTAGTCAAATTTATAAGAATACAAGTCACTCCCCAATTGATAAATGGTCAAAAGATATGAACAAATAATTTCAGATGAAGAAATTAAAGTCACCTATAGTCATATAAAAATGTTCTAAATCCCTATTGATTAGAGAAATGTAAATTAAAACAACTCTGAAGAATCACCTCATATCTATCAGACTAGCTAAGATGATAAGAAAAAAATGATAAACGGTGGAAGAGAAGTGGGAAAACTGGGACACGAATGGGGCATTGTTAATGGAGTTGTGAACTGATCCATCTACTTTGGAGACCAAAAGGGCAATCAAACTGTGCATATCCTTTGATCCAACAGTATCTGTTGGATCAACTATTGAGTCTATATCCCAAAGAGATCATAAAAGAGGAGAAAGGACCCACATGTGCAAAAATATTTGTAGCAACTTTTTTGGGATGGCAAAGAATTGGCAAATGAATAAATGCCTATCAATTGGGGAATGGCTGAATAAGTTATGGAATATGAATGTAATGGAATACTATTGCTTGATGAGAAATGATGAACAGGCAGATTTCAGAAAAGCTTGGAAAGATTTACATGATCTAATGCTGAATGAAGCGAGCAGAACCAGGAGAACATTATACACAATAACAATAAGATTGTGTGATGATCAATTATGATGGTCAGTTTTTCACAGCAATACAGTATTCAAGACAAGATATTTGGGAGTCTACATGTTTTCAGTTATGCTGAAACTCTTCATGACCCTATTTGGGGTTTTCTTGGAAAAGATACTAGAGCAGTTTGCCATTTTCTTCTCCAGCTCATTTTGCAGATGAGGAAACTGAGAGTTAAGTGACTTGCCTAGGGTCACACAGTATCTGAGGCCAGATTTGAACACAGGAAAATAATTCTTCCTAACTCCAGGTCCATTACTCTATCCATTGCACCATCTCATTGTTGACAGATTAAAAGATAACTTTCAAATGTAATTAATTAACAGTACCTTTTAGTTTGGGGAAGAGTAAGGGTGGCAGGATAAATCTTGAAGCTTCAAAAAGGATCTTCACTTCTGTCTCAGACTTTAGTAAGCCTGAGATTTCCATTCAAGAATCATAATAAAAATAGGCCACAAATAGAGATGAAGCAACCCAATCTCTCTGAACCTCTGTGTTCCCATCTGAAAAAGGGGGAGAATGATACCCGTGTTACCTATTTTAGATGGTTGCTGTAAGGATCAAAGGAGTAAAAATATGTAAAATACTTTGTAAACCCTGATATCCTAAGTAAGGACTAGTTCAGCTATCTGTATTCGAGGAAAGAACCCTGCATTTGGAACCCAAGTTTGAATGTCACTTCTATTGCTTACCAGCTGCTAATTTAAAAAGGAATGCAAACTATAAAATACTGGATAAGTAGATGAACCCTTGTCTTGATAGCTACTGAGCTTCCTTCCAACATTGACATTATACTCTGGGATTTGACTAACTATATGACTTTGATGGGACAGTCAAGGGTAAGATATGACAGAAAATGACTGAGCAAGAAAAATATGACCTTGAGCAAGTATTTGAAAATCTCTTAACCTTAGTTTTCTCATCTGCAGTATATAGGACTCAGACTATATTACTGCTAAGATTTTTAGTTCTATAAACCTCAAACACTCTCATCTGTTTCCCTTCTCCCTTACAACTTACTCAGAGCCTAGGGAAATGTTATATAAGAGGAACATTTCTTAACCTTTTAGCTCAACACCTAAAATATTTTCTTACCCTTTTGAATGTTTTTGATACTCTAATGTAGGTGGATGACTCAACTATTTGAGTCAGTAATTGAATAGACGGTCTGGGCCATTCCCTACTTAGTAGATACTCCATAGCTAGTGTCCTCTTATTCAAACTCTCCTGTTCTTAAGGAAAATGTGTGGTTTAGTGAATTTTATAGATTGTTATATCTTAGAAACTAGATGTTTCAACTCCATCTCCCACTTTTTCCTGGATGGCTTTTGAGCAAATTGTTCAATCTCCTTCTATTATAGTCTCCAGATTTGGGACCTGCACAATAAATTGATCCAGTTCACAGGGATATAAGGATATGGGTAATAATAACATTGCCTATTTTGAATAAGATTTGTGGGATATAGTGAAGAGAATGTTGGAAGGTGCTCCATGAGGGTCCATCCCTGATTTTGTTGTTAACTAAACATATGACCTAAAGAAAGTAGCTTAGGCTCTGATCACCAATTGTTAATTACTTTACAGAATCATGCAATGAATGTCCAAAGTCGATCACCAACGTTATTATACTTAATAAATGTTTATTGATTAAAAAATGTTGTTTTATTATTGTTATGCCACTGCAGAAACCAGTCTGAGGAAATGTTAGGTTTTTAGGAAGGTACTTTAACTATGTATACTATTAATAAATAACTGCTTTAAAGTGTTTCCATAAGAATCTCTTGTTATAGTTAACATCCTTTGTACTTGAATAATAAATGCAGCCTTTTCTGTATGGCATGAATCCTCAAAGTGTAGTCCAGAGGGCCTTCCGGGAACCCTTTCAGAAGCATAAGATCAAAACTATTTTCATAATAATAGTAAAATGCTTTAATGTTTTACTTGTAAATGTAAATAGACATAAATCACATGAAAAGCTTGAGGGGGAAGGATGCTCAATAATTTTTAAGAGTAAAAAATTATTCTCAGCAAAAAGTTTGAGAATCATTAGTCTAAGATATGCTCCAGTACTGCATTATACTTGAGACTGGCATTTACCAAATTGTGTTCTACAATAATAGTTCATTGGATTCCAGAAAAAGAAAGCTGTAGCAGGGGATAAACACCCATGGTGAATTTCTTTTGCTTTGCCATTTCTACTATTTGGATATAATGTATACTCACTCCATAAAGGGCAGCATTAGATATTGGTTAAAATAGATCACAAAAGGAAAAAACTGCCTTATTATGGGACTAGACTAAATCATCAAACAGTGACTTAAGCCTTTAAAAAAGCAAACACTCCCCACCCATTTGCTTCCTTAGTTATTTTAAACAAGCTATCAATAACTTTAGAATTTGTGATTTTGTCACTGTATTTATTCCCTTCAATTCACCCTGGCAGATGGTCTTTGAGAATTATCATAGTGGAAATTGTACACAGGATCTAGAAATAAACCTTTCCAAACTTAAGCAAGATAGTAGGAAAGACATAGTATATAGTACATAGTACTATGTACATAGTACATCTACACTTGAAGCCTTTCCTATATGGCAGGACAACAAGAGCTCCAACTACACTAATGTGGTCCTAACAGACCCACTTTCAAAGTGATCTGGGGAGTTGTGGAGCAGTCATATAGAAAAGGTGAGAAAAAAAGGGAGGGTTATAAAAGGGGATGATCCAGAAATCCTGCTTTCACTTTCAACCCCACCCAGGCATAATTAAAAATAAAAAACTAAATAAGATTTGTCATTAAGAATAGTGTTTAGATTGCACATGTTTAATCTATAAGAGATTGCTTGCTGTCTTGGGAACAGGAAAGGTAAGGGAAAGAGGCAGAAGAATTTGGTACATAAAATCTTACAAAAATGAATGTTAAAAAACTATTTTTACATGCATTTGGAAAGATAAACTACTATTGAGAAAAAAAGAATTAAGCAAATGAAAAAAATTAATAGTACTTAAAAATATTCTTTAGCATTATATGATTTTAGAGGTTTGATTGTTCAACCTCTAAACATTATAATATATTGAAAGAACAATTGATTTAAAGTCAGAAGGACTGAGTTCAAGGACAAGGGAGATCTCTGACTGGCCAGAGCAAATTAGCAATTACGCTTTGAGGAGATCAGAGCCTTCTCATAGTTTTAGCTACTCTTAGGTAATACTAAGAGGATCTCTAATTTTGCTCAAATGAATTTGAGATCAGAAGAAACTTAAGAAGGCAAGGTAAGGGTTCTCTGCCCATTTACCCCTTATGTCTTCATATTTGTCCATAGCAAAATCTAATTGCTGTGATCCTCTATGTACCACTATGGACAAATCATTTAACTTCTGGCTCAGTTTTCTCATCTGTCAAATGAAGACAATACTATTTAAACTACTTACTTCCCTCCTACTTACCCCTTGTTTTGGGAAAAGATCTTTAGAAACTTTTAGAGTACTGAAAAAACACAATAGTTATTATGATTGTTGTTATTATATATCCCCACAGCTTCATATTACCAAAAAAATTTTAGAAGGAAGAAAAACCCTTTCTTTATTGGAATTAGAAATAAAAGGATTAAAAGATCTAAATGCCTGGGAGTTAACATATTGACCTTATTAAGACTGAGTTAAAGTGAAAATAATGACTTCAACTTTTCCAGTTCATAGAATCGCAGAATATCACAGAGACAAGTTGAAAGGGACTTCACCTTGTTGCTTTTGTTCCTTTTTTATCCCTACCCCTTGATAGATTGCCTGACACAAAGTCAGTGTTTAATAAAGGCTTATTGACCCACTGACCTTAGCTTAGCGATCACCTGTTCCAATCTACTCACTTGATAAGGAAATTGAGGACCAGAGAGTTGTTGTGAGTTGTAAGAGGAGGGAAAGCTTTCAAATCAAGAGAAGACTGTACTTGAAGGTGGAGAGGGGATGTCACTAAAGAAACAAAGAGGGCATAAAGTAAAAATACCCAATACAAACTTCATTGACTTTTTCATATTGAAGCCTGTCTGCCTTATTTATCTAGAATTATACACAGATAAGGAAGGAAACATTCTACATTGTTGCTCCTAGAAAATATGCATGCAAATATTATCAGTTATCATGTATTGGTCACAAAGTACTTTATTAGTCCCTAAGGAAGTGGGTGATAATAATAACAACAAAAGCAAATAAAGGATAAGAAGGTAGTAGAAGAAAATCTCAACTGATTATGATAAGAGTTTACAATCTAATGAAGATAAAGCATAGACACAAAATGACTGCAATTTAAAAATAACCTATCAACAAGTTCTAATGAATATAGGTGGTAAAATAATTTATAGTGGAGTATAATCAATCCAGCAAGATTGTCCAGAAGAGACAGATTATCAAAAGGTCTTCAAGAAAGTGATATTTGTAGATAGGGAGAGCACACGGCAGGAAGGAAGAAGGGAGGGAGGGAAGAAGGAAGGAAGGAAGGCAGGGAGAGAGGGAGGGAGGGAGAAGGAAGGAAGGAAGGAAGGAAGGAAGGAAGGAAGGAAGGAAGGAAGGAAGGAAGGAAGGAAGGAAGGAAGGAAGGAAGGAAGGAAGGAAGGAAGGAAGGAAGGGAGGGAGGGAGGGAGGGAGGGAAGGGAGGAAGAAAGGGAAGGAAGGGAGGGAAGGAAGGAAGGAAGGGAAAGGAAGAAGGAAGGAAGGAAGGAAGAAGGGAGGAAGGGAGGGAGGGAAGGAAGGAAGGAAGGGAGGGAGGGAGGGAAGGAAGGAAGGAAGGAAAAAGGAAGAAAGGAAAGAAGGAAGGGAGGGAAGGAAGGAAGGAGGAAGGAAGGGAGGGAAGGAAGGAGGGAAGGGAGGGAGGGAGGAAGGAAGGAAAGGAAGGAGCAAAATGCAGGAAGGGAGAAAGGAAAGAAAGGAAAATCATAAAATGGCATGATGGGAGGAAGGCAGAAATGTTGCATCGAAATCCATGTGGTGAGTTTGGGAAGGGAATAAAGATATGTAGGTGTTGCATTTGGAAAGGCTACTCTGTCTGAAGTCCTGAGTTCAAATTTGGCCTTAGACACTTACTAGTTTGTGACCCTGGGCAAGACACTTAACCTTATTTGCCTCAGTATCCTCACTTGTAAAATGAACTAGAGAAGGAAATAGCAAATTATTCCAGTATTTCTGCAAAGAAAATCCCAAATGGGGGATTCAGCCATGAAATGACTGAAAGGCAACAACAAAGATTTTTAAGTCATTAGGGACCATGAGCTGCAAAAAGATGGTATATTTCTGTATATTTCTGAGTAGCAAAATAGTTGAATCATGAGTATATCGTGCCTCTAATTCTAATCTAAACAAGTCAAGTTAACAAATTTATTAAGAGCTTGCTATGTCAGGCATTGTGCTAAGTACTGGGAATGTAAATATAAACAAAAAGAAAGGAACTGCTGCCCCCATGGAGTTTACATTCTAAGAGGGAAGAAAACACATAAAAAGGAACTGAAAGTTGGGAGGAAGGAAAAAGTGCCCACAAGCTTAGTAGCTAAGTCTGGAAATCTGTGAGGAGAGCAGAGAAAAGAGTGAATTGTGGCTATTCTGGGTATTCCCTCAAAATGAAGGTTCTAGGAGGCACCCACAAATGGAAAGACAGACCACTGGGACAGAGATGAGAAGGTTGGAGAGAAGAATTCTATCGGGTGTACATATAGAAAATTAGAAGAACACTGGATAATTCATTTAACTCTCTGAATCTCAGTTTTGTCATTTGTATAATAGGAACAATAAAACTTCAACTCCCTAACTTTACAGACTTGTTGTGGAGATTAAATAAGAAACACACCATCATATGAATGTAAGTTATAATTATAAATATTCCCTGAATGAGTATTTTCTGCCTAGGTATATTGCTATGTAATCTGAATGTTCAGTAAATAAATACTTGTTGCATGACTAAGACTTAATTATTGATCTTCAAAAATGAAAAAAATGACATATATGTGTGTATGTATGTGTGTGGTATAGATGAATTCTTAGTGAAAGGCTTATGTTCAATTTTTATCATTGTTGATCTTTTTATCTTTTTTGTTGTCATTCTTTTAATGAATGATTATTAGCTGTTTTCAGGTTTTGTACAAGTTAGATTTTGTTTTTATTTTTTTAAAGCATAGCCTATATTTCACCCAATGTGTTGATGTATTAATGATAATTCCTATTCCTAAGTTACTTTAAGGTTGTAAAATTTCTGTCTACACTGAGGGCAGAACAAAATAAATGGGCTTGGTTGTAGCGCAAGAAATTTAGGTTAGGGAGAAAGAAGCTTCTTTTATCAAGCAGAGTGAGTGGACTGTATGACTTCTCAAAACCCATTCCAACTTATGATTAATTCTGTGGGCTATAAAACTGATGTGGAAAAAGTCATAATTTAAGCAGAAATAAAGAGTCAGGAAGACTTATTTCTCTGAGTTCAAATCTAGCCTCAGACACTTACTAGCTGTGGGCAAATCACTTAATACTGCCTCAGTTTCTTCATCTGTAAAATGAGCTGGAAAAGAAAAAAGCAAACTACTCCAGTATTTGTCAACAAAACCCCAAATGGGGTCACAAAGAGTTAGATATACTGAATAACAATAGCAAGAGGTCATGTGCAGATGTTTTTCTTGATATAATAATGGAGTAGAGGTCACAGTCCATAGGATCATAGGTTTAGAGCTAGAAGCATCCTCAGAGACCATCTAATCCCATCCTCTTGTATAAATGAGCAGAATGAGGCCCAGTGAGATGAAATTACTTGCTCCAAATCACACAGGTAGGAAACATTAAAAACAGGATTTTAACCAAGGTCCTCTGACTTTAGAACCAATACTGATTCCATTCTATGAATTGCCAGCTGCCCTCTTACAAAGTGCGTTATCTCATTTAGAATTCTGAGCTCCCCTGTGAGATAGGAAAGGTAAATACTATATCTGTTTTACAAATAAAGTTTTGTTGTTATTTGTCCTTCTCAAAGAGAACCTTGACAACAGAGAGGTGATGTCAGGACATGCAGGTGAATTGGATTTAAAAAAGGGAGGTCTGTGACAGATAAAGAGACCGAGGTGCAAAGACTAGTCAGGTTAAGTGATAGAGATCTTAGGACTCAAACTTAGATCTTCCAATTTCCCATTTCCCCCATGCATTCCCAATTTTCTTTGCTTTATAAATTCAATGTTGTAGGAAAATTCAGCATAATATAATGGTAATATATTTAAAGAGGAAAGTTCCTATTTGAGAAGCAGAATTTGAGAGGATGCAGCAATTAACTACCTCAATGGGCATATTTTTTCTGTACAACTGAATCACCACTAATGAGAAATGAGAAATGTTTGAAAAAAAGGAGGAAGGGTGGAAGGTAGGTGATACAGTGGATGGCCCTGGAGTCAGGAGAACCTAAATTCAAATCTAACCTCAGACACTTACTAGCTGTATGACAAGCTAAGTTGCTTGACCCCAAGTGCCTTTGCTGTCCAAAAAAAATTTTTTTAAATCATATTGTCTCAGTATCAATGTATTATAGAAGATCTAAGGCCTCCAGGTTAGCTACCTTTATTCAAAGTGTCCCACAAGTCCAATTATCTGTTTCTTGCCAAGTATTCTCCAACAGTGGCAACAGCATAGTATCTGTAGTCCAAGGCTTTATGTGACCCTGAGCAATCTTTCTAGGACTTTCTTTTAATCATCTGAAAATGAAAGGATTAGTCAAGAGCCTTTCAGTTCTCAAAAATCTTGAATTTTAATATTGAATAGTTTGCACTGCTCCCAAATAAAAAGCAGAGGCCCACAGGCTGAAGTAGAAGGAAGGATTTCCAAAGAAGAGTTTTCATAGAAATTTAGCCTTTTTAAAAAATTATTATTATAGCTTTTTATTTACAAGTTATATGCATGGGTAATTTTACAGCATTGACAATTGACAAATCTTTTGTTCCAATTTTTCCCCTCCTTCCTCCCATCCCCTCCCCCAATGGCAGGTTGACCAATACATGTTAAATATGTTAAAATATAAATTAAATACAATATAAGTATACATGTCCAAACAGTTATTTTGCTACAGAAAGAATTGAACTTTGAAATAGTGTACAATTAGCCGGTGAAGGAAATCAAAAATGCAGGCGGACAAAAATGTAGGGATTGGGAATTCTATGTAATGGTTCATAGTCATCTCCCAGAGTTCAGAAATTTAGTTTTAAACAACTCAATAACTTTGGAGTGACTCTGGTACCTTGCCCTTCTGCAGAGCAAGAAAGCAAACATAGAAGGGAGGATATAGTGGGGCCCCTGGGACTGATGGAATCCAATATTTACTTGACTGTATGGCTGTAACAGCTCAGTTTTTTTAAGTTAACCATGATGTTCTAAGAGTGAGTTACATTTCCAGGAAGATACAAACTGCAGAACCATTGAGATAGGGGTTGGGGAAAATGTTGCTTTGGTTTATCTAACTCAAGAGAGTATTTGCTGAATATTTACTGTGGGCCCAAAATGCTACTATTCTTAAAAGCTTAAATCCAGTCTTAGTAAGACATCCTTACAAGTACACAGTGCAATAGATAAGATAATGATTAATGTGAAAATGGAGGACCTGGGTTGGAATCCTAATAAACCTCTCTCTCAGTTTAATTTTATCACCAAAGAAATTAAGAAGTTGGATTCAAGGAATGACTTCTGAAGTGATATAGATCTAAATCTATGATCTTTTGATTCTTTGAGACATTCTGGGTTGGTGATATTGCACAATAGAATCAATTGATTCCATGGTTGTTAAAATGGTAGCGTCTAAATTAATACCAAATTAGGCAGAATGGTATAATGGGGGGAGGGGGGAGGATTAGATTGCCTACAATTATAAGAATTATATTTAATTCCAGACTCCACCATTTGATTTTGAATAAGTTTACACCACTGCTCTGTTCCTCTACAAAATGTAAATAAAATTACATTTTAGAACTGAGTCTGTGGCTCAGAGAAATCCTTACATACAGATTATCAGTAGCTCCTATTTCTATTTGAATTGTATACCCCCGATGTAGGGGAGAGTGCTGGTCCCTTGAATCAGGAAGCCTTCCTTTAATTTATACTGATTGTATGATCTTAGATAAGTCCCTTAACCTCTCAGTGCTCTTAGAACAACTTTCTAAGATTGATAAAAGGGAATTTCCTCACTAGTAATTCCCAGCATCAGTGAAATCATAGGCCTGGGACCCTCTTCTTCCCTCAAGGCTATTATATGCAATACCCTATGCTGGCTACAAATAAGATATGACAGAGACCCTGATCTCAAAGAATTTACAATCTAGGGAGGTGGGGAGGAGAAAAATAAATAATATACAAGTTAAAACTTTGCTTTACAAAGTGATTTTGATTCATTCTCACTTGATGACTACAAGTCAGGGAAGTAATATAAGTATAATTACTCCCATTTTAAAGATGAGAAAACCAGGTCATGGGGAGCCCAGGTCTGCTAGTTAGCAAATATTGGAATGGGGATTCAAACCTAAGACTTAGTCATAAGTGTAGTATATATACTTTATATTATGCTAGTGTCTCCCACTCAAAACATTTCCCAAATTCATCTAGACAGCCATAGCAGGAAAACAGGATTTCTCTTCCTGAAGTTCTTGTATTTGATTAGTTCTGGACCTAAGCTATTTGACAATATGGGCTGGGTAGCTCCAGGCATCGACCCAGATAGGATCTGTCAAGGAACAGATGCATCTGGGGTTGCTTTGGGACCAGACAAAGCCTGGCTCAGTCCCCAGACTGGCTCCTGCTGAGGAACCACTCTGATTTCATTATGGTGTGTTGGACAGCGCTCTACCACCAGCTGACAGTGCTGAGCTGGGGGAGAAGGGGACCATAGGGAAAGGGGAGAAAGCACATTCGAAGAGAGTGAGGGGGGGCAGAGAAGCTCACTATGTCTCTGTGGATTTACCATTTCACCCTGTAGCTGGAGCCAATTCTTGTCCACCTGCATTATCCATTTTTCTGTCCTGGGCTTGGGTTACTCAAAAAAGAGTAAATTAATTTGACATTAACCAAGCCTGAGTGAGCTAGAATAGAAAGGAGGCATACAACTATGCTAGGGCAAGTTCCACCAACTAACATGAATAAATGGAGCCCTGATTTGATTCAAAGGAGTCAGGAAGATCTGCTACCCCAAAGGGATTCCCCTCTACCCCTGATGCCCTGAGCTACATCTTAGTTCATGGATTCAAAATGATTATTTTGTATCAGGGACTCATCAAGTAATATTTTTAAATATATAAAATACATAAGGATTACAAAGGAAACCAAATATACTGAAATAAAGATTTTTTTTTCCATTCAAGTTTACAGACTTCTGACCGTTTCTGGATGGGTTCCATGGATCCCAGGTTAAGACCACCCACATTAGACAAGGCTTTCATTTCTCTAAATACCTCTAGGAACAGTGATATTTTAATGTTACAGCAGTCATTTTCACCTTAGTGTGGAGAGGGTAGGGAGAGGAAATAGAGCTTAGAGCATTCTAAGGTTGGCAAGACTGGGATTTAAATAAAGCAGCATGGAGAAGCTGCAGAATCTGATTTGCCTCCTTCACAATTGTGAATTATGATCAGTTGTGGGTAGTACTGGCTTAATTGGCTGAAGCGGATAGAAGAGAAAAGGAAGCTAGGATGAGATAGGCAGTCCTTTCCCCAGAATATGAAATAGGTAAATGGTGGAGTGGATAGAATACTCAGTTAAGAAGATTTGAGTTCAAATCCAGCGGCAAACATTTACTATCTGTATGACCCCACTTCACCCTATTTGCCTAGGTTTCATCTGTAAAATGAATTGGAAAAAGAAATGGCAACGACTTCAGTTCCCAAACAGAGTAACAAAGAATCAGACATGACTGAACAACAAAGCCTCTGTGTCGATCTGATCCTGTCCCACTAACCTAACTTGTATTCCTACTCTCAATGACATAGGTAGCAAAGTTATAACAGCTTTAATAAAGTGGAGAGGGTCTAGAATAATTGGCTCTTCCATTTACTTACTATTTGTGTGACCTTTAGCAAGATGTGAAGTCTCTGAGAATCATTTTCCCCATTTATAAAATTAGGATGGTGACACCTCTATACCTTGATACAGAGTTTGGCAAATTATTTAAGCCCTATGGATTTGTCTTCTCATCAGTAATTCCTGCTCTGCCTTCTTTGCAAGATTGCTAATAAGATAAGGAGCAAATGAGATAACAGATGTGAAAGCATTTTGCAAACTGCAAAACAGTATGCAACTATGAAGAGGCGGGGAAAGCACTGGACTAGAGTTCAGGAGACATGGCTTCTTGTCCTAATGGAGGGGTCTTGTGATTCCTGATGTGGAAGCAAGGAGTGGATCCAATGGATGTCTTCAAGGATGTCACTATCTCTGACCTGGTGACCCAGAGTCATCACAACTACAGATCTTTGTCTGAGACCTGGATAGCTCAACTCCATGACTCACAGATTATATCTCTTCCACAGAAATCTTCACACAGGAAATAGGTCAACAAATACCCTGGCTCAGAAACTCTCGGAAACAATCAGCGTATGGAAAGCTTTGAATACAAGGGTAAAGGAATATTAGCTTTATTTACAAAGCAACATGTAGACATTTGAGGGATTTTGAGTGGTTGTAGGGACCCGATTAGAGCTGTTCCTTAAGAAAATTAACTAAGCAGCATCGTGAAAGAGGTCTAAACTTGAGTCAATGAAATGGAAAAGAAAAGATAGTAGTAACTTTTCTCACTCATTACCCCTTTTTTGCTGGAGAAATTTTTATGTGATCCTGAGCATTAGGTATATAAAAATAGGTATACAAATCAAACATTTGCTGATGATAAACCATAATTCTGCAATGCCCACGGTCAGTTATGAGACCCCATATGGACTTGTGACCCACAGTTTAAGAAGCTGGGTATGATGAGAGAGCATAGAAGTGAAACTGACAGGAATTGACAACTAATTTGATATGGAGGTGAGAAAGGAGGTCTAGAAGGATGATTTGAACATGTGATTGGGACATTGGTGGTATTAGAAATAGAGAAGTCAGGAAAATAGTAGATTTGGGTAGAAAGACGATATTCCATTACCATGGAATCAAGACAAGCAAGTGAAGATATTAAGGAGGTCGATGGAAAAGAAGGAGGAAGAAGAACCAGTGAAGGAGACATAAAGAAGAAATAACTAGAAAAGCAGAGGGAAATTCATAAAATTGCAGTTCTATGGAAACCAAAGGAGCATAATATGAATTAAGAAGGAATGATGAAAAGTGTCAGAATAGACAGAGAAGTGAAAGAGGAAGGGAACCAGGGATATAAATAGGATAAGATGATGAAGACTTTGTTCCAAGGCACCAAAATTTATGGGCATTCATAAAACTTGTATTCGAATTTAAATAATAGCTTAACCCTATTTGTCTTAGTTTCCTCATCTGTAAAATGAGCTGGAGATGGAAATGGTAAAAACTACTCCAGAATCTTTGCTAAGAAAATCCTAAATGGGGTCATGAGAAATAATATGTGACTGAAACAACTAGGTAATATTAGAAATATAAGTCAGATTCAGTGTGTGTGTGTGGTCACTTTTTTTTTTTTTAAGTGAAAGCAATTTTGAAACTAATTTAAAATATTAAGTATATTCCCACTCTCCACTGAATGATGGATAAATAGCTCAAATCAATCCTTTATTTTTTAAAAAGCCTTGTTCATCTATTCACATTTACAGCCTCATGCCGACTCATGAAAGCAGTCTCTGAGACTGAAAAGGCAAACAGAAAATGAGATTCTCTAATGTGGAAGCCTTCGGTGGCATTTGTGTTTGGCCTCCTACATTTAACTTGTGTCTCCTGAAGTCCAAAAACATATAGATAATGGATGTAGCAAGCTCTTCTTTTTAGAAATGTGATAATGAAGGGGGTAAAGATGAGGCAGTAGCTTTAAAAGGTAGAAGGGAAAGAAGACTTTTAAGGATAATGAAAATAATAATTCACCTTTATGCTTTCAGGTTGAAAAGATGTATTTTTCCCCACAACAGCAATCTGAGATAAGTATTGTAAGCATCATTATGCCTATTTTTATAGATGAATAAACAGAGGCTATATGTATTGGCCTAAGGAAATATACAAGTTATGTTAGCCAGAATTTGAACCAATATTTCTTAATTCCAAGTCCAGAACTCATTCTATATACACGGAGGGGGAAGGAACCAGTAGAGAAGAGGAAAAAGATGCAAGAGCCTCCAAAAAAGAGTTAACATTGATAAGGAGAGAAGCAACCTCTTCCTCTGAAATCATATGAGAGATGTTGACTTAATTTTCCAGACCTAGTATTTAATAGAGGGGAGAAAGAGAAAGGGGATATTATGAGGGATATAATCAGACAAGCCAAATTCAAATTCTGGGGTGCATCTCTCATTAGGAACTCACATCCCTAGGAGTTTGACTACTTCAGGCCATTTCCCCAGGACCTTTCCATTTTCTACAAATGAATTCAGACTAGTAGATTGTTCACCCAAAGGCTCATAGTCTCCACAACTTTAATTACTTGCCATAACAATGGCCAGAATCAGATCACTGGCATCAGGAGAAATTTGATGCTAGTTCTTACAGCTTAGGCTATGTGTCTTCAAAGGAATTGTGAACTCAAGAAAATTCAGCCAGCTGTATCACCCCAGCTACAGATAGCTAATCTGAGTTATCTAAATATTCATCATAATTTTTAATTCTCAGGATAAATTTATGTAAGTTTGTCAAAGGGATCCTTTTTATATCTATCTATCTGGCATCTTTCTTCTATGTACACGAATATAGTGGCTTTGCAAATATTCGCTCTACTTGTGTTTCTTATTTTCTGCTAAATATTTCCCCACTAGCTAGCAAAAGTTCTTGGATCTTTTTTTGATGTGCATCTTGGCCATTCTCTAAAAGATATTGGAATATATCAGAGCCATAATTGCAAGTTTAAAGTTCTCAGAATGAGAACTGTACAAATCTACCACTCCATTCCAGAAAACTGGAAGAAGAGAATTGCGCTAACTAATCCCATAATCATTTAAAACATATGACATAAAAATGTAAGATAAGAGGATCTTTTTTTTTAATTTAAATTTTATTTAATTTAATTTAATAATAACTTTGTATTGACAGAATCCATGCCAGGGTAATTTTTTACAACATTATCCCTTGCACTCGCTTATGTTTCGTTTTTTCCCCTCCCTCCCTCCATCCCCCCCCAAGATGGCAAGCAGTCCTATATATGTTAAATATGTTGCAGTATAGCCTAGATACAATACATATTTGCAGAACCGAACAGTTCTCCTGTTGCACAGGGAGAATTAGATTCAGAAGGTAAAAATAACTCGGGAAGAAAATCAAAAATGCAAATAGTTCACATTTGTTTCCCAGTGTTCCTTCTTTGGGTGTAGCTGTTTCTGTCCATCATTTATCCCTTGAAACTCAGTTAGGTCTCTTTGTCATAGAAATCCACTTCCATCAGAATACATCCTCATACAGTATCATTGTCGAAGTGTATAATGATCTCCTGGTTCTGCTCATCTCACTTAGCATCAGTCCATGTAGGTCTCTCCAAGCCTCTCTGTATTCATCCTGCTGGTCATTCCTTACAGAGCAATAATATTCCATAACATTCATATACCACAATTTACCCAGCCATTCAAGATAAGAGGATCTTAATGAGAAATGAAATTATTTTCTTAATTCTCATGCCTTTCCTTCATTAATTATTTCCTATCATATATAGCTTACTCTATATATGTTTACTCGTTGTCTCCTTCATAAGATTATAAGCTACTTAAAGGCAAGGAATGTCTTCTGACTTTCTGTATTCTCAGTACTTAGCACAGTCCCTGACATGTAGCAGGTGCTTACTAAATGTTCAACGGTTGATTCTGAATTTGTTTTATGGCTCTCAGGAAGCTCAGAACTGAATATGAGAAACCAAACACAAATGCCACTGAAGCCTTCTGCATTAGAGAATCTCATTTTCTATTTGTCGTTTCAGTCTTAGGAACTGCTTTTATGAGTTACCATGAGACTGCAAAAGTGAATATATGAAAAGGGCTTTTAAAAAATAAGGTCTTCAGTTGAGCTATCACTCAGTGGAGAGTGGGAACATGTTTAATATTTTAAATTAGTTTCATCATTGCTACTATCTAATGCCAAAAGGTACAAAGCTAATGATAAATGGATTTGACATCACCTACATGTAACTCATCAGTCAGACTGCTGATGAGGATGTAGAATAGTGATTATCAGGGACAGACTGATATCTTGATGGGAATCACAAATTATAACACTTTGTTCAAAAAAGAGTGGCTTTTCCCCCCAGAGATCTTAGTTGTTAATGTGGTTCTTCTTTCAGTGAACTAGATCTTGAAAAATATTCCCCCTGTGAATTATTTAAATGGTCATCAAGGGAGAAGTTGGCAGTCTTGGGCTCAATTATGAACATCTGTTGGTCAGAATGTGTTATTGTTAATCTGATTGCTGTTGTCCATCTAAAATGAGATTTGCCTTTCTTACTCCATACTTTCTCTAGTGGCAGGACTAAAGCATGCACTTGGACTTCTTTTCAAAAGTTGTATCCTCTATTTTGATTTAAAGTTATATATTGAATTATTCTTTTAGATGGTTAAAATCTTCCATCACTATGATGGCACAAAGGAAAAAATCCAGGCAAATAAAATTCCCCTTTCTTATTCTTTAAATGATGGATACACCAAGTGTTTGAGACCATATTATAAAGCAGAGTGGAGAAGTACCTTTTGTTTTGTTTTGTTTTGTTTGGAAGGGATCAGGGTTAAGTGACTTGCCCATGGTCACACGATTTTTTAAGTGTCTGAGACTGTATTTGAAATCTCCTCCTGACTTGAGGACTGGTGCTCTATTTACCATACCACCTTCATTGGTTCCTCTTCCTCCTTTTTCCAACAATCTCCTCAATATCTTCACTTGCTTGTCTTAATTCTGTGGTAATGGAATATCATCTTTCTATCCATATCTACTCTTCTCCTGACTTCTTTATTTCTATTAATAGTACCACCAGTGTCCCTCCAAGTTGTCCTTGGAGAAGCAGTTTTATTTTCCCAGAGGATTTCTCACTTTGATTATTTGTTTTTTGTTTTTTACAATTTTTAATACACTTTTTTTTAATGAATCATGTTGGAAGAGAAAAATCAGAGCAAAAGGAAAAATCCATAGGAGAGGGAAAAAAAACAGAAAAAAAAGAAGTGAACATAGCATATGTTGATTTACATTCAATCTCCAGAGTTCTTTTTCTGGATGCAGATGGCATTTTCTGTCCAAAGCCTATTGCTATGGATCACTGAATCATTGAGAAGAACCAAGTCTTTCATGGTTGATTGTCATACATTCTTGCTATTATTGTGTACAATTCTGCCTGTTTCTGATTCTGCCTGTTTCCGTTTGTGTAAATCTTTCCAGACCTTTCTAAAATCATTTTTTAAAATCACTTTTATAAGGCAATAATATTCCATTATCTTCATATACCATAACTTATTCGGCCATTCCCCAATTGATGGGCAGCTACTCATTTTCCAATTCTTTGCTACCTCATAAAGAGCTCCTTACAAACATTTTTGTACATATGGGTCCTTTCCTCTTCTTTATGATTTCCTTGAGTCACAGACCCAGTAATAGCATTCCTGGGTCAAAGGGTATGCTCATTTTTATAGCCCTTTGGGCATAGTTCCAGATTATTCTCCAGAATGGTTGGATCATTTCACAACTCTACCAACAATGCCTTAGTGTCCCAGTTTCCTATATCCCCTGCAACATTTATCATTATCTGTTCCTAAGATCTTAGCCAATTTGAGAGGTGTGAGATGGTACCTTAGAGTTGTTTCAATTTGCATTTCTCTAGTCAATAGTGATTTAGAGCATTTTTTTCATATGACTATAGATGGCTTTAATTTCATCATCTGAAAATTGTTCATATCCTTTGACCATTTATCAATTTAGGAATTATTTGTATTCTTATAAATCTGATATAACTCTTTCTATAGTTTAGAAATGAGATCTTTATCAGAAACACTGGCTCTAAAGATCCCTTCCCCCCCCCCCCCAGCTTTATACTTCCCTTTTAATCTTGTCTCTCTGATTTTGTCTGTGCAAAAACTTTTTAATTTAATGTAATCAAAGTTGTTCATTTTGCCTTTCATAATGTTCTCTAGTTCTTCTTTAGTCATAAATTCCTCTTTTTTCCAAAGATCTAATAGATAAATTATGCCTTGCTCTCCTAATTTGTTTATGGTAACATCATTTATGCCCAAATCTTGTACCCATTTTGAACTTATTTTGGTATGAGGTGTGAGATGTAAGTCTATGCTGGTTTTCAATATATTGATTATTTATTTTGGTTTGGTTTTTTTTTTTTTAGGCAATTTGGGTTAAATGATTTGCTCAGAGTCACACAACTAGTATAAATATTAAATGTCTCAGGTCATATTTGAACTCAAGTCCTCCTGACTTCAGGGTCAGTGCTTTTTCCTGTGGATCATCTAGCTGCCCCAATTTTTCACTTTGAAATATCCATTCATTCATTCAACAAACATTTATGAAGTGCCTACTATGGGCAAAAAGCTTTTCTTTCTGCTATGCCAGTATCAAATGTTTTAGTTATATGGCATCAGGGCACTAAAAGAGTGTCCTGAGACTATATTACCTGGCTGGCTCGTAAGTAATGAAGCCAGGTATTCAACTAAGAAAAAAAGTCTAGCGGTTATCACTGGTTTAGCAGACAATATATTGAGCCCCAGAATGTGAACAGAGCAGGAGAAAACAGGTGATCAGCATAGATGAGGCAGGAAGTAATTCAAGATGAGATAGTTCATTAAGGTAGAAAGATCAGACAGGTCTATGAGGTCTAAGCAGGCAGGATCTGGATGGTGATATTGTCATGGATTGAATCACTAATAAAGAGAAGATTGAAGTTCTAATTTTTGAGAAGTCACTGCTTGCTGCTCTATGTAGTTGAGCCAGTGTTCACAGATGTAGACTGTCAGTTTAAGGGAAAGCAGAGCTTTTTCCTGATTCTCTGCTCTTATGGAACCATAGTTGCTAGAACCTCCTGGAAGGTTCTTATAAGTAATAAAAAGCCAGTATACTAGGAAGTTGATTTGTATGTTAAATGGGCTGAAGAAGGAAATGGCAATCCACTCCAGTATCTTTGCCAAGAAAACCCTTCAGAGGACATGGCGTCATGAGGAGTCAGACATGACTTGAAAGAAAGAACTCAATCACAACAATTCCAAGATCACCACTACCTTTGTGATTTTAGACAAGAGATCTTAGTCACCTTATTTGTAAAATGGCTCTAACAAAAATAAATGAATAAAACCTTTTTTTTCGTTTTGTTTTGATTTCTGATTTTACCTATATGGGACATTTCCTTTATGAAACAGAGAAATTATCTATTACTTACTATATAAGAAAATTGCTTGGGATATTGAGAGTTAGTAATTTGTACCCAGTCACATAGCTACAATGTACCAGAAGCAGAACTCAAAGTCATTTTTCTTGACTCCAAGATGATACAGTGGATAGAAGTCTGCCCTCAGACACTTACAATAGTTTCCTCAAATATAATGGGCACCCACTTACAATGTTATAGTGAGTTTCAAACAAGAAAATATTATTCTTAACATGGAACCTAGCCTACAGTGGGCGCTTAAGAAATCATTGTTTCCCTTTATGCTCTCTGCGTTGGGTATTATTAATCACAGATTTATAGAGATCACTGAGATCCACAAAGGCTACCTAGCTCTCCTAAAGTCCTTGCCAGTTCTAAAATCCAGGGACCATTTTTTTATTTTTGTCTTGTTGATGTGAAAATAGCCCTAGTGTCCACTCTCTTATAGATTTCCCAGTTGCTATGGAAGTAAATTGAAGTGGCAGCAGGAGCTCTCCAACAAAAGGGAATTCAGAAGAAGCTGGAGAAAGAGGGGCATCATGGTGAGTACAGAGAATTGGAATTTTCTCCATCTAGCTCAATTTGTTGTTGTTGTACAGTCATTTTTCTGTCATATCTGATTCTATATGACCCCTTTTGGGGGAGTTTTTTCTGGGCAGAAATACTGGAATAGTTTGTCATTTCCTTTTCTGAATCGCTTTACAAATAAGGAAACTAAGGCAAATTTAATTCTTTAAGTGACTTGACTAAGGTTACACAGCTAGTAAGTGTTTCAGGTCACATTTGAACTCGGGTCTTCCTGACTTCAAGCCTAATATTCTTATCCAGCACTTTGCCTAGCTACCTCATTACCCTGGGGCTTACCCAATCAATACCAATGGCTTGACTTTTGAATCCTTAGTCCTCACTTTGATAAAATATAAGCAAGGATTGCTTTGCTTTTATCTTTGTATCACCAGTCCCTACCACCATTACTTGACTCTAGTAAGCACTTAATGAATTATTATTGATTAATTGTAAACCTTTGTGGGTGTTATTCAAGAGCTGAAGGATTATAAGGAAAGAGAGGGGCAGAGTCCTCAATCCTGAAGCTTCCCCATTATCTTTTTACTCATTTCATCTCAATAGCAGACTGCTGTTCCATCTCAGCTATGTGACACATCCTTCCTCTCTGTATCCTCTCCTTATTCTGAAGAAGGACCTAATCACAGTCATATGAGAAAAGTGGCCCAAGATTCCTGAAGCATCTGCATTTTGCAGAATATATAACTTCCCAGAAAAATTTCAGACCTGGAAAAAATAAAACATCGGGTAATTGAAGCACTATATTGGCTACACCTTGAAATATTAACTATTTCTTTTCTAGGGTTTTCTACATGCAGTCAAATGTTATGAAAAACAGCATGAAAATAATACCAGAACTTGCCTTTTCTTCCTTTCTCCTTTTACTATGTGCCTCTGCTAGCTCTTTTAACTTGGAGTCTCTTCAGGTAGAGGCAAAGTTGGGCGTGTTTGTTCAGCAGCTGAAAGTTGTCATACTAGAAATTCTACACAGGTAGGGCTTATGGTGTGTAAAGCTTATGGCTCTGTTACCAAAACAGGCTAATAAATGAATATGATTGTTCAGGAACCTTCTCTGCATGTTTTCTATAAATAATATAGTCAGGGGCACCTTAGCAAGCTGTTATTAGAACCATGATAATATCTAACTCACTTAGGATGTTGAGAAATAAATATTTCTTCATGCAGAATTTCAGACCTGAAAAAAATCTTAGAGGTCAAGTCTTCTAATACCCAAGCATCCTATGATTTGGGGATTTAGAGCCAAGAAAAACCAGTGAGATCATTTAACCCCCTCATTTCATGAATCCACTTTTTATAGAGGAAGAAATGGGCCTTTAAAAAGTCAGTCAATTTTAGTTCTTAAAATTTTTATTTTGAACTTAGTTGCTGACCAAAATCAATATTCAAATAAACAGTATAATACCTTAATATTTCAATAGTTCAACAATCTGTGATATTTTAATTGGGGTATTCTCTTGGTTTTTTTGATGTCACATCAATTAGATTAGATCATAAGCCACCTCAGCTTCTCATCTTCTGTGACTCTGAACTATATTCTCTATAAATCCTCCATGTTAGTGCTTCCAAAAAACTTACAACAAATTCCTGAATATTAAATGTATATTATATGTGGATTTGGACTGTTCATGTGTCTGTAACTCTTTTTTTTCACTTCACTTAACAAAAGACAAATAAGGCAGCTAAGTAGCATAGTAGAAGAGAACTGGACCTGGATTCTGAATTCATATCTAGCCTTAGACACTTAATCTCTCTTTGCTTCAGTTTCTTCATCTGTATAACAGTTATAATAATGGCATCTATCTCAAATGAGGTAATATTTGTAGGGTTTTGCAAACCTTAAAATATTATATTATAATAACAAAAATAACTGGAGGGACTGCTAATTTTTTTATTTTGCTTTTAATTTATGGGATAAGACAAGCATTTCCATAATGTATACTTTTTTAAAAAAGATTGCACATGAAACCCTAAGTTTATTATGCACAACTTGCTATTCCTTTTAAAGTTATCATGTAAATTTTTTCCCTTTTCTCCCCTTTTTTCTCCCCCCCAACCCTAGAGATAGCTATCATTAGATATGAATGTGTGTATGTGTACATGTAAAATCATTCTGTACTTCTATTTTATGAATTCTTCCTCTAGATGCAGACAGCTTATTCCTTCATATGTTCTTTGTAGTTAATTTGGTTATTTGTACTAGTCAAAATGACTTATTCATTGTTTATATATCACTTACTTTGTGCCAGACACTCTGTTAATCATTTTTGATAAATGCTAGCTAAAAAATGATTGCACATGAACCCAAAACTCAGTAATTTACAACTTAATTTAAAATGCATACATTAACTTTAAAAGATAGTAATAAACACATCCTGTCTACTTATGCCTCCTTCTGAATTCTTTTCCTTCTATGTGTTTTTCCAGATTCTTTTTATATAATTGTACTTAACATATATTGTTCTAATTCTGCTTTTTAATTAATTTTTTCCAAAGCAACATATTGCAAAGCTGGGCTTAGAACTCAGGTGTCTTAACATTTCTTTCATGATGCTCTGATAACTCATTGATAAATTATTTGTGGTTTTATACATGTATAGTAAATATTACCTAATAATTATATGGTACTTTAAAATTTTGAAAGCACTCTGCATATATTATATCATTTGACCCTAACAACAATTCTGTGACAGAAGTGCTGTTGTTAGCCTCATTTTAAAGTTGAAGATACCAACACTACCAAAGATTAATTGGTTTGTTGAGGGTCACCTCACTAGAGGGTTTCTGAAGTATATGCATGAGTATTTGTTTCATTTGAGTTAGTTGATAGTATTTCTAGACTCAACAAAATATAAGTTGTTTGAGATCAAGGGATATTTCTCATCTATTTTTATATCCCCAATGCCTAAAACAATGGTTGGTACATAGTATTTAATAAATGTTTGGCTTAATGCTCTTAGGATTCACAACATTGAAAGGCATTAGAGATTTAAGGAATACTTAAGGTCTCTCCTTAGAAACCTACGGGCAAGAAAAGATTAAAATGTCATCTATTTTTAAAAAGTACAGTAATGATTCTTCAATGTTGGGAAGAAAGAGGAAGAATCTTTATTGCAGAATCATAGAAGGGGTTAATCAGCTAAACATTTTCCTTTAAGAGGTATATCATAAAATGTGATTTAAAGTAGTTATTTAAAGGATAGGAAATAATAGACAGAAGTTAGATATTTCCATGAAAATAAGACATCAATTGGTCAATGGCTACTAAGAGTTCATCAAGCAATTTAATAAATTAAACAATTACTAGAATTAAGGGATGGGAGTGATTACTGGGTGATATAGTGGATAGAGCACTGGGCTTGGAATCAGAAAGACCTATTCTTGAGTTCAAATCTGTCCTCAAATAATTATTAGCGTGAGGCAAGTCACATAATTTGGTTTGCCTCAGTTTCCTGAACTGTGAAAGAAGCTGGAGGAAGAAAAGGCAAACCACTCTAGTGTCTCTGCCAAGAAAATTCAAAAACAGAGATTTGGACATAACTGAAAAATGACAACAAAAAATTAAAATTTGATAACTATCAATTAGTGATCAACTAGTTCAATACCAATTATTTTGTCAATGGTCATAAGTATTACCAGAAATAAGACAAAGCAACTGAGTCAACCTCTAACTGTGACTAATTGACAACTACCAGGAACAAACTAGGAGGAAGGTCTGCATGAATCATCTTTATCCCATTTACCCATACAAGACTCAGTTTCCATACCTCAGAGCCCAGTCTATACAAAGATGGTACTGCCAGATTTCTTCCTCTTCTCAACTTTAATCCTTTGAGTATGTATGTGTACTTAGGGATTGTTTCTTCTGTTCCTTTGCTAATTGTTTTAATCACATTTAAATGCTTCACTTTTTATGTGATTACTCTCTATCTCGTCTGCTGACCTTGTACAAAGTTACAATAATTTTAGAGTACTCAGCAAATCTTAAATGAGGACTTGAGCTAATTAAAAGTATTTATTTGAAATAACCTATGCTGAACTCCAGAGAGTAGTGGAAAATTTCCTTAGTCTTCCTTCATCCTCCCTAATGTTTTCCAAATAAGCTCATTGTCAGAGCTATTCTAGCTCTTGAGTTATTACTCAAGTTGATTATTTGATAAATTTGTGCTCAAGAGGTGCTAGAACTGTCACACTCAAATCCCTCAGCTGAAAATCTTCTCACCTTTCAGTGAATGACTTCATTTTTTCAGGTGTTGTTTTTCCCACTGAAAAATGGGGACCCTGTCTCCCTCCCACTTGAATGCTGAATGAGCATCCAAAGAATCTTCTATGACTGTACACATGATTAGAAAGGTACACAACTGAAGAAGGAATTCTTTGTTCAAGGTCAGGATTCTGTTAAGTTGGGGATAAGAATGAATTTCCTTAAAAAAAAAATAAAATAAAACAGGATGATAAGGGAAAGCTCTGTATATGTAAGTCATTTGAGGGTATTAGACAAAATAGTATTATAGGTACCCTGCTAAGCTCTCAAAATTCCTGTGTTTCTAGGAAATGGAGAAGACCCATTAGAGTTTTACAGGCTACTGAAAACTTACAGTCAACACTGAGAGCCTTGATTAGGATATCTGAGAGCTTCC
The DNA here is from genome assembly GCF_016432865.1 of Antechinus flavipes. Taxonomy (NCBI): domain Eukaryota; kingdom Metazoa; phylum Chordata; class Mammalia; order Dasyuromorphia; family Dasyuridae; genus Antechinus; species Antechinus flavipes. The sequence goes on along the minus strand of NC_067400.1, from coordinate 173,834,085 downwards.
CTCTTCTGGATGAAAGCCAACCTAAGAAAAGTTTGCCAACTGATTCTATTTGCCTAAAGACAGTGGTTAGTCACAGAAACACAGGATATATAGATCTTTTCTGCTGTATGAAACCACCGCACAGTGAGACCACACAGTTATACCTGTTTCACCATTTTATCCTGACTCATCCACATCTTATAATGACCACTAAGGCATTCAATCAGCCGGGGCTTTTAATTCAACTTCTTTGCTAAAACAAAAAATATGGCTGAGGAACTGGAAGATGCTTGTAGAAAAACAGACTGAGATAGTGACTGTACTAGGAGCTTGGATACCCAAATTCTAGACTCTGTTATTAACTTTGGGCAGCTAAATCGCCCAATAGATAAAGAAGCATAGAACCAGGAATCAAGAAGATCCGAGTGCAAAATCTGACCTCGGAGAGTAATTGCTGTGTAGCTCTGAACATGACACTTAATCTCTGTTAGCTTCAGTTTCCTCATCTGTAAAATGAGAATAATAATAATAGCACCTATTTCTCAAGGTTATTATGAGACTCAAATAAAGTAATATTCATAAAGTGCTTATTGGAGTACCTAACATATGGTAAGTGCTATGTAAATGTTATCTATTAAACTATCTATTTAACCTTAGTTGTATCACAAAATTTCCCCATGCCTCTGCTCTCTCATCTATAAAATAGAGAAAATTGAATTTGATCAGGGAACTTTCTTCTTATAGGAAGCCATTTTTATTTTCCTTGAGGTCTTACAATAATAATACTAATATATAATTCACATTTATATAACACTTTAAAGTTTGCAAAGCATTTCCTTTAATTTTATGAAGTCAGGAGAGCAAATGTTTTTATAACCATTGGTTTATATATTGAATATTGAAAAGCATAAATTAGTGCTAAAGGAAAGGATAAGAGAAGAGATCTGCCTGAATCCTTCAGAGGCACAGAGACAGGAATGGTTGTGACAACTGACTTGGAGAGCAACCAGGTGAGGCTTTAGAGAATGAGAGGCAACATGGTACATTGCAGCAATGTCAAACTCAAATAGAAAAAGATTCACAAAGGCTACATATTGACTTAGAAAATCAAGTTAACATTATCTCTTGTTGTGTTGTGTCTTTATTTTGATAAACATTTCCTAATTATATTTTAACCTGGTATGGGTGATACTTGGGCATTCTGAGGTCACTTGTAACTGAGGATCCTAAGTTTGACATCTCTGGTAATGATGGATAGAGTTCTGGATCTGGAATCAGGAAAATCAAATCCTACCTTTGACATTATGTGAGAATGGGGAAGTCCCTCATTCTCCCTAAAGCCTTAGTTTCCCAGAAATAAAATGAAAACATTGGTTTAGATTAAACCTAAAGTCTCTTCCAGGTTCAAAATCTATGATTCTATGACCTACTAGTAGAATATATCTTTGTCTGAACAGCCTTGGAAATCTTTCAGATCTTTTCCAGGCCTAAAACACACACACACATTTATATATACATATATTGATACGGTTAGTACAGGTATAGGCTGCTGGTCTATTATCCTTTTTATGAACTCCTAAATTTAACACCCAGATAAGAAGTGTTACCAGAGTGACAGCCATGTAATTCAACTTGGATGACGCATTTTCCAACACGGTGATGCACAGGATGAGGAACAGATTTTGATCTGAAAGTTTATTTTAAATATTCCTGACATCTTCAAAACAGAACAATTACTATCAGTAAAAGTCTTATTGGCTTTAAGCTTTGTTGCTTAGCTAAGGGTATTCATAATCATCATCAATTGTTCCATAAGAAAATGACCATCTCAAAGGTTTTATGCAGCAAGTTATAGGAATAGCTGATAGATTTTTTTGTTTGTATCCCTTTCTATAAAGGATTAGTGGGCTGGATATTTCATATAGCTGAAGATTTGGCTCAGATTATTTGACAGATTGCATTTCTGTGTATTTTTATCTGTTGTTTTAATTCCTATGGATGGCAGTGAAAGCTGCCCATTTATTTCTTGGTATGCTCAGATTTTGCATTTTTTAGGAATGTGTTTTCTTATAACTTACAAATTGATTTAAACCTCAGTTTCCAAAGTACCTTCTTATAGTGAGCTGAATTCAGTGGTTAGTCCCAGAATTACCTAAGGATTAGAATAGGTACAGGTAAATATATATCTGTATATGACTTATTAAATTATTAGTAGCCCACAAATATTTATAAATTTACTGAGTCATAAATACATTTAATTCCTTTTGGTTGTTATATAGGGTATAATTCCCCAAAGAACTCAATGTAGTAATTTTTTTAAAAATTGTTAAGCACTGATTGTGTGCCAAATATTGTGCTATATACTAGGCTAGAAACAAAGTTTAGATAAAATGAAATTCTTGCCTTCATGGAATTTATACTTCAGAAATCCAATGTTAGTGCACTTTTTAATAATTATTCTCAGCATCATGTGAAATAGGCCATAACCTTTTCTCTGCTCTTTTGAGAGATGGCAAAATTGAGAAATTGAAAAAAGTCTGAAGATGTTGTCCAGTATAGCAGGAGTAATCTCAAAATAGAACTTTAGATTTTTAATTTTCTCTCAGTACTTGGACCATCTAATTCTCTAATTATGAGGCAAAAATTTAAAAAATGAAAAAGAGGATAATCTGAAAAAAAATCAAACACTGTCTGAAGAAAGGATTATGAGGTTTTCCTTCTAATTGTGTATACTAAGAGGTTAGCAGAAATAAATATCCTAGAAGCTGATCAATGAGTCTGGACACATACACCACTCTTTGAGTATGCTTGGTCTAGCAGGACACATTCTTCTTAGATTGGATCCTCTGAATTTATGACACCACTTTTTCATCATGATGACACATCAATGGGGCACAGCGGATACAGTGTCAGACCTGGAGACAGGAAGGCTCATCTTCCTGAGTTCAAATCTGGTCTCAGGTATTTACTAGCCATGTGACCCTGAACAAGTCACTTCCCCGTTTGCCTCAGTTTTCCCATCTGTGAAATGAACTGGAGAAGTAAATGGCAAACGACTCTAGTATCTTTGCCAAGAAAACCCTAAATGGGATCACAAAGACTTGGGAATTTCTGAACAACAACAAAAATAAAAATACTTATGTAAGAAGTTAGAATATAAGAAATACACAGGGGGAGTTTAATACTGACATAATGTGCATTGGTTAGAAGTGTTTCTTTGACTGAGGAGTTATAAGAAATTTTTGGAGAACTGAGCTAAAATCTCCTTGTGGCATTCATGGCAATATACCCAAAACATAGGTGACTTGTGGGCTATGTTAAAAAGCTTGTTGAGCTTCTCTGTTGTGGATTCTGCTCTCTCCTAGTCATAAAAGGGATTGCAGTGTTAATGGAAAGGTTTAATGTCAGATTGTAAGAACTCAGGGAGAGGAGAAGTTGTGAATCACTGACATGGCAAGGTCAAGAGGCCCTTTCCACCATGTACATTTTTACCATCTTATGTCGTTTGGCCAGTGGTGTGTATCTGGAGCAGTTCCTTCAAACAAATAGGCAGCCAGCACAACCCACTGTAAACCTTCTGGCTAGGCTCAAGTCTTGCCTGTTACAATGCCAAGTATTTTAATGATCCATTATACTAACAACCATAAACCATCTCCTCCCACTTGGAAGTCAGGAGAGATTTTTCTAATATCCTATCAGTCACATTTTTTGATTAACTATTGCAGTGCCAAAATAGTTTTTTCCTTCTTTTTGTTCAACAAACGTCTATTAGGTGATTGCTTTTTAAAGAGAATTATTCTGAGTACTGAAAGAAATGTAAAGATTAAAACAGACATATCTCTATTATGAACTCCTAAATTTAACACCCAGATAAGAAGTGTTACCAGAGCGACAGCCAGGTAATTCAACTTGGATGACACATTTTCCAACATGGTGATGCACAGGATGAGGAACAGATTTTGATCTGAAAGTTTATTTTAAATGTTCCTGACATCTTCAAAACAGAACAATTACTATCAGTAAAAGTCTCACTGTATTTAAGATTTGTTGCTTAGCTAAGGGTATTCATAATCATCATCAATTGTTCCATAAGAAAATGACCAGAAGACATCAATAAATTTTACTACTATACTCAAAAATCCATAAGTTAATGAGAGAATGGATAAAGCATAAGCTAAGGGAGACTCAAGGGGGAAATTTGTTATAGGATCAAGAGATTAAAGAATATGTTATTTCAGATGTGCTTTTAAAAATGAGTAGGAATTCAACAAGTACATAAGGGAATCCAAAACCTAAAACTAAATATTGATGATAATAATGATAAAAACAACAACAACAATAAGTAGTATTTATAGATAGTGCCTCCTATATTCAGTTATGCTATATGCTTTACAAATATTTTCTAAATTTTATTCTCAGAAGAACCTTTACTACAATGTGACTGGGGGAATTGTCTCATTTTCATAATCAACTAAAATCAGTTTAACTCAACACACATTTATTAAGTATCTACTATGTATAGAGTGGCTAGTAGACTTTGAGAAGATTTAAAGTTAAGATAAGAGAACACCACTGTCCTAGAGTTTGTTTAATTGAGGAATAAGCATCAATACTGACTTCACTGGTGTAAGGAATGCCTAAACAAAGAGTTTAACGTTAATTCTGCAACTTACAATCTTCTAGAGAGTTGCTAGAGCAATGAGAGATTAAGTGACTTGCCTGGGATCATACAACCAATATGTGTCAGAGGTAGGATTTGAACCTTGGTCTTGCTATCTCAGAGGCTGGCTCTCAATCTACTATAGCATAGATGACATGATACACAAGCAATTTTAAATTATTAGAAGTTTGAAAAGATAGACAAAGTGCTAGGCAAAGTCTAGTGAGGAAAAGTCACCAATGAATTGTGTAATGACACTATTACACAACTTATATTACACAAAAAAACTCATAAGAAGCATTAGTACTTTGGAAAGAAAAGGCTGTTGTGGACCCAGTGATTAATAAAGATAATTAAAGCCATACCACATTGGGTATTTGTGGACATTCGAGTCCCAGTTAGCTAAATCTTCTCCACCCTCAGAAGTAACAAGTTTGTACATATCTTTCAACTATTTCTGTAAGTACATTAGTACATAAATACTGCTTGTGGTCTTAGTATAGACTCTAAAATAGTGTCTTTCCCCCTATCATTAAGTACTTCACCTCCCCTTACTTCTATATCCTGCTTTCCTTCTACTCTACTTTCATGGAAAAAAGGGGAAAAAAACAAATATAAAATCATTATATAATAAATAAGTATAGTTAAATAAAACAATCCCATATTTGGCCACTCCCAAAAATGTGTGTCACATTCTTCATCTTGAGGAAGACCTCACTGGTCTTCAGGAATCACAGTTGATTATTAAATTGATCAAAAATTTTTAAGTCTTTCAAAATTATGATATCAAGTATTCTCTTAATTCTATGCCCTTCACTCTGCATCAGTACATACAAGTCTTCCTGGGTTTCACTGAAACCATCTATGTCTTCATTTTTTACAGAATGATAGTGATACATCACATTAAACATCATCATTTGTGTCCAGTTCCTTGCCACTTTTACAAAAAAAAAAAAAAAAAGCTGCCATAAAGATTTTTTTACATTTGGGAATTTCCCCCCTTTTTATTAATTTTCTTTGGTATATAGGTATAGTAGTACTATCACTAGATCAAAGGGTATGCACAGTTTAATAACTTTTGAGTGCAAAGATCCGAATTGCTTCCCAGAATGCAATTTGTATTGGTGTATTTCAGATGCACTTTTAAAAATGAGTACAGCCAGCAAAATAACTGTATGAATATGTATACATATATTGTAGGTAACATATACTTTAACATATTTAACATGTATTAGTCTACCTGCCATCTGGGAGAGGTGGGGGGGAGGGGAGGGAATTGGAACAAAAGGTTTTGCAATTGTTAATGCTGAAAAATTACCCATGCATATAACTTGTAAATAAAAAGCTATAATAATTTTTTTTAAATGAATACAGCAAGGCTGTACTCATTCAGAGCTCTATCAACAATGCATCTGTGTCTCTGTTTTCTCACAGTTCCTCCAACATTTGTCATTTTTCTTACTTCTGATCTTTTTCAGTCTGATAGGTATGAATTTGTCTTTCTCTAATTAATAATAACTTGAGGCATTTTTTAAATATGACTATAGATAGGTTGAATATTTTCCCATGAAAACTGCCCATTCAAATCCTTTGACCATTTATCATTTGGAGAAAGGTTTTTATTCTTATAAATTCGAATCAATTTTTATGTATTTTAGAAATAAGACTTTTATCAGAGAAACTTGCTCTACAGTTCCCCACAACAATTTATCACCTTCTCTTTTAACTTCAGCACATGCTTCTACTACCAAAAAAATTAATGCATCATCAAAATCATCTATCTTTTTTGTTTATTAACTCATCTCCTATCTATAGTTCTAAAGGGTATGTTTTTCTTGTAATTTTTAATTTATTTAAGATACAATATTTTCTCTGTAGGCCATTTATTAATTGAAACTTATCTTGTCATATAATATGCATGTTGGTCAAAATCTTATTTCTACGAGATGACTATCTACTTTTCCCCATAGTTATTGTCAAATAGCAAGTATTAATGCCATTAATTTGTGACTTTGAGTTTACAAAACACTAGGCTACTAGGTTCCTTTGGTCTATATGTTACATACCTAATCTGTTCTCTTAATTAACATCTCTACTTTTTAACCACTTTCAAATTGTTTTGATGAGTTTGATATCTATTACTGCTAGGTCTTTTCTACTCACTTTTTTGTCCATTATTGTCTTTGCAATCTTTGAAGGTTTTTCCTCCACATGAATTTCATTTTTTTTCCTAATTATATAAAACAATCCATTGATAATTCATTGTGGAACCAAGTAAGCAATTTAATTTAGGTAGTATGGTCACATTTTTAATATTTCTTCATTTATTTGATCTGTCTGCATTTCTGTAATAGCATTTTACAGTTGTTTTGCTATAGTTCCTATGTTTATCTTGATAGGTGGACTGTCATGTATTTTATACATTTTGTAATTATTTAAATAGATTCTCTTTCTTTGTCTTCCTGCTGGATTTATTGGTAACACAAAGTGCAAATGATTTGTGTGCATTTATTTTATATTATGCAACTTTACTAAAGCTGTTAATTACTTCAACTAATTTTTAATTGACATAAATATATGCGAAAGGCAATAATTTTGTTTCTTCTTGAGCTGTGCTTATTTCCTTTTTTTCTTTTCTTATTGCTATAGCTACCTTTTCTAGCACTATTTCAAATAGAAGTTATAACAATGACATCTTTGTTTTACCTCTGATTTTATTGGAAAGGACTCCAGTTTATCTTCATTCATGTTGGTTCCTGGTTTTTTTTTTTTAATCTATTAAATTATTTACATCTTTTTCTGATTTACAGTGTTTTAAACAGAAATAACTGTTCTTTTTTTGTCCAGTTTTTTTTCCCTACATCTTTTGATATAAGTATATAATTTTCGTTCTTATTTATTGTGGTCAATTATGATTTTTGTTTTCCTAATATTAAGTCAATAAAGGGTAATTAGGTGATACAGTACATATAGTGCTGGACCTGTAGTCAGGAAGACTCTTTTAGAGTTCAAATCTGGCTTCAGATATGTATAAGCTGGACAAATCATTTGATTCTGTTTGTCTCAGTTTCCTCATCTGTAAAATGAACTGGAGGAGATGGCACACCAATAGCAAACAATAAATCTAACATGGTCACGATTTATACTTTTTTGTTATTATGTTATTATAGTTACTATTGTTTTCTTTTTCTTTTCTTTTCTTTCCTTCTTTCTTTTCTTTTTTTTTTTTTTTTTTTCTTTTTTTTACTGAGGCAATTGGGGTTAAGTGTCTTGCCCAGGGTCACACAGCTGGGAAGTGTTAAATATCTGAAGTCAAATTTGAACTCAGGTCCTCCTGAATTCAGGGCTGGTGCTACTATTTTTTCTTTTAAAATTTTCATCAACCTTCATTAGGACATAAATCTGTGGCTTTTTCTCTGTTTTGATTTTCCTGTATTTAGGTATTAAGATCATATTTCTGTGATACAATGAATTTGGTAAGAACTTCATTATTTTTGCAAATGGTTTATATAATATAGGCAATAACTGCTTTTTGAATTTTTTGGTATCTTTTGAATCTATATAATCCTAATTTTGTTTAGTTTTGTTTTCCCTTTGGGAGTTAACTTGTGGTTTGTTTAATTTCTTTGTCTGGCAGGTTGTCTAAATTCCCTATTTCTTTTTCTGTCAATCTGGGCATTTTATGTTTTTGTGAACATTCAACCATTTTATTTGTTGTAAATTTTATTAGCATGGTAGGCAGAACTGTTTCTAATACTATTCTTTTAAAATCTGTTAAATTTTTTTTCATTGTTGATATTGATAATTTGATTTTCCCTTCTTTCTTCCTTTAAATCAAATTAGCTAATGGTCTGTTTATTTTATTGATTTTTAAAAATAGTTCCTAATGTTTTTAAATTAATCCAACATTTTATGTAGTTGTGTTTTCAACTTTGTTAATATTTTTGACTTTCAGGATTTCTACCTTGGAATTCAATTTTTTTTAAAAAAATTGTTGTTTTTCTGGTTTTGTTATAGTTTTTAATTGCATACTTAACTCATTAGTATACTCTTTCTTTTATTATTAAAAGGTTAAGAGATATAGATTTCTTACTTCACTTATATAATTTTTAACCTTTTAAAAAATTCTTGCATTATTTCTTCTATAAATTCTACTTGGTCTCTTGGACTGTGCTTTTCTTGAGACTTTACTACATATAGTGTTTTAAGAATTATTCTTCTCTCCTGGGCTTGTGTTTTGAGCATATGTGGTGATTTAAGAGTTCTTTATTTTTTTGTTAATTTGTTCATTCTTCCCATCTTACAACTTTGTGTTAGTATTGGGCTTTGCGTACTTCTCATAGGACTGTTCTTCTCTTGGTTTCTGTCTCTGAGATCCTTTTTCTTTAGTCAGAGAAAAAGATCCATAGCCCTTTTTTGTGTTAGGGATCTAATTCCAAGATCCCCTCTATTGAATAACAGCATTTTGACTGGGGGCTATTTTAAATCTCCACTCTGGGAATGGAAGGGACAGTATTGAAGCCCTATTGTTCACCTATGGGCTGAGTTTGAGTGACCGATTTGTGGACCCTATACCAGGGGACTGTGTCTAAGAACCCCAATCCCCCTGTTCTGTTCCTGTAGTCCAGCTCCATCATGTTGATAAAATGATATTGTGTTGGAATGATAACTCATTACAGTTTCTTAGATTTCTGATCATGATTTAGTCTGAAACTTTTCTGAAATTCTCACTGTTATAATTATTGAAGAAACTAAACTGCCCAGCTTTTTTTGATTTTGCCAGCCTGGCTGATCTCCATTTTCTTTATTTTGTGCATGACATGTAATAATCTCTTAATAAATACTTTTCATTCATTCATGATAACAGTTGGCTTCAGAGAATTCTGGATTCAAAGTCAAAGAACAGACTTTGTTTCTACATGTTTCTACATTTGGCCATAAATGTATCTGCCTTCAAAAACTAGGTGTGAAAACAAGAAAATAGTTCTGGATTTAATTATTTATTTTCTAAGTTTGGGGAGCAACTAGGTGGTAAAATACATAGAGTGCCAGCCTTGGAATCAGGAACACTCATCTTCATGAATTTGAATCCAGCCTTAGACATGAATTTGAATCCTACCTGGATGACTCACTTAACCCTGCCTCAATTTCCTCATCTGTAAAATGAGCTGGAAAATGAAATCATAAACCACTTCAATATCTTTGCCAAGAAAACCCTCAAAATGAGGTCATAGAGACTATGCATGAGTAAATAACAACAAAAAGTTTTCTTAATTGAATTCCAGTTTAGTTGTAATAAAAAGGCATATAGAAAAAAAGAAGGTAATTGTTTGTTAGACCTTTAAATCCTACCCTCAATGGTGCTGTATCAGTTACACAAGAGTACAACAGATAGAATATTATATATATATATATATAGTATATATAATACATATATATACTATATATATATATATATATAATATTCCCACTTCAAAGTGGGAGGAGATATATTGTGATTGCTATTGCTGAATGTTTTGGGTATACTTGGCACTGCACCAATGGAATGCTTTAGTAAAGACACAAACAAATCTCAGCAGAAACTAAACATTTTTCCTCCTTATCTCTTCCCAGGCGTCACTGAAAGCTGAATGCTGTACTCATGATATTATTCTTTCTATTTTCTCCCCTCGTCCCGATGCTCACATTTGATCAGAGTGATCTGAATGATTTGAAAGGAATGCTTTCTTCCTGGTATTGTTTAATACTGTAAAGAGTCATGGGACATTCAGTGTTATATCAAATCCCAAGCTCTTGGAATTCATGGGATCAGAGATTTGGAGTTAGCTGGAAGAGTCCTTAGAGATTAACTACTCCCAATCTTTCATTTGATAGATAAGAAAACATTAAATGACTCAGCAAGGTCATACAGTATTCAAACCTGCATTCTGAATCCAGTGTTCTTTCAACTTTCCAAGAGCAAACCATATTCACTTCATAGATTTCCACCCCATCTTTCCTTGGTCTTGTACCCTTCTGTCTAATATTATCCCCAGAAGACTTCATCTCTGAGGAAGGAAAAGGTAGGTTTTCCTTCATGCTACAGATGAAGCAATAATTTCAAGTTCTATTCACTCTGAACAAATCAGAAAAACCATTGCTTTTGCCCCAGCTACTCTGGATCAGTCTTGGGAATCCCTTCAATCAGGCCACATTGTTTGTTAGGAAAATATGTGCCGAGGAAAGATTCTGCATTCTCCTCTGTAAGCCATTCCAGCAATTAACAGCCTTCAGTGTCAGCAGATCCTCCCTTAAATCTCACTGGCATTTAGGTCCTGCATTCCTTTCTTCTAGGCCTTTTTCTCCAGCAGGATTGTTACACCAACAGAATGGGGATAAGGGAAAAGTAGGTGAGGATGAATGCAAAGCAAGGAATCACACAGAAAATGGAGATATGTTGTTAATTGATCTGTCAGGCAACATCTGAAGAGCGCCCACAAAGTGGGGAAAGCTTATTGTTGTTCAGTCGTTCAGTTGTTCAATCTGACTCTAGTTGACTTTGCTCATGGAGTTTTCTTGGCAAAGATTTCCTTCTCTAGCATGTCCCCATTTTATAGATAAGAAAATGAAGCAGAGGGGAGTTAGGTTACTTTCTCAAGATCACATAGCTAATGTCTGAGGCCATATTTTAACTTTTTAAACATGTTTTATTTTTAACATGTTTTTCTTTTACTTTTTAACATATTTTAACTTCCTGACTCCAGGCAGGTGATCTATCTGCTGACACCTTGCTGCCCTGGTGAAATTATGGTGAACATTGAGATACAGAGATACATGATCCCTGAATTAATGTGCTGGATATATCAGCAGATGTCCTGAATGCCACTTATTAGCTGAACAATTGTGGGCAAATCACTTAATCTCTTCATAGAATCAGATTTTGAGGTAGAAGTTACCTCAACAACCGTCAGTTCAACCCACAGAAGCTCAGAATGCTCTAATCATAGAATCTCAGTGTTGACTGGGACCTCAGAGGTTATAAAGTCTCACTAGTGCCTTAGCTAGAACCCGCTCAAGTAAGGCCCACTGGAAGATTACCAAAGATGGGTCAATCTCCTACCTTCTGAGATAACCCCATTCTACTTTTGAAAAGCTTCAATCATTAGGGAAGTTTTTTGATCCCAAAATCTGTCTCTCTGTAATTTTCAATATGTTCTATAAATCAAGTATAATTTCTCTTTCATATGAGTCTTCTGTATATTTATGATTGTCATATGACATAGTTTCCAATCCTCTCACTATTCTGGCTGCTCTCACACTTAAGCTTGTTAGTGTCCTCCATAAAAAGTGGAGCTCAAATGAAACATGAGGGCATTACAATGATGGCAATAATACTGTAACTTCCATGATTTCAAGGGAGAGAGGGCTGGCCATATTCTTACGAAGACCTAGATTCAAATACTACCTTTGATATTATCATATAACTTTAAACTCTTAATTTCCCAAGCAGTTAACTCTCTCTCATTTATACACACACACATACACACACACACACACACACACACACACACACACACACACACACACACACACACATTTTATTATAGCTTTTTATTGACAGAGCACATGCATGGTAATTTTTACAAAATTGTCCCTTGCGCTCGCTTCTGTTCCAACTTTTCCCTTCCCTCCCTTTACCCCCTCTCCTAGATAGCAAGCAGTCTCATATATGTTAAACATGTTAAAGCATATCCTAGATACAATATATGTGTGCAGATCTGTACAGTTCTCTTGTTGCACAAGAAAGATTGGATTCGAAAGGCAAAAATAACTGGGAAGAAAAACAAAAATGCAAACAGTTTACATTCATTTCCCAGTGTTCCTTCTTTGGGTGTAGCTGCTTCTGTCCATCATTCACCAATTGAAACTGAGTTAGATCTTCTCTTTGTTGAAGAAATCCACTTCCATCAGAATACATCCTCCATACAGTATCGTTGTTGAAGTATATAATGATCTGGTTCTGCTCATTTCACTTAGCATCAGTTCACGTAAGTCTCACCAGTCCTCTCTGTATTCATCCTGCTGGTCATTTCTTACAATACAGAAATAATATTCCATAACATTCATATACCACACTTTAGCCAACCATTCTCCAATTGATGGGCTTCCATTCATTTTCCAATTTCTGCAGCTAACTCTCTTATGAGAAGTTACTCTCTTAAGAGATGAGCTGCTGATTTGTAGCCTTAGAAGGAAGTTTCCCCACTACACTGATGAAATCATGGGTTCAGACCAAAAATGAAGGTGGCATTTTTTGGCTGCCATATCCCTCTGTTGACTCATATTCACCTTGTAATGCACAAAAAACAATGTTACCTGACTGTTATCTAACCTTGCCTTCCCTATCTTGTGTACTATTATAGTTGATTTTTTTTAAGTGTAGGATTTTTTTTTTTACTTATTCCTGTGAATTTCATTATATTCAGTTTGGTCCATAATTCTAACTTATAGGGATTTTTTTAGAGCTTTAAATTCAATGTGTTAACAATTACATGTCCTCTTGTTCCCACTCCCAGCTTTAAGTCATTCTAATTTAATCATCACTAATTTGATCATCAGCTCACGGCACTCTAATTTAATCATTTTAATTAAATTATCAGGTGAATACCTTCATTGCAAATCATTGATAGAAGTGGTGAGTAAAATAGGGCCCAAAAACTGAGACTGAGGACAAGGGACTAAAAACTTCCTTCTAGGTTGATGATAATCCATTATCCACCTAATTGTACTATCAGCCAACTCTTTTTATATAAAAATATTACAAAAGACTTAGACAAATTCTTTGCTGAAATCAAGGTAGACTTCTACTGATTTGATTTTGCTTTCTTCATAAAAAACTATATGACCTACTTTAGCAATAGAATATAACCTCCTTGAAGTGAGGGATGATTTCACTTTAGTGTTTATAAAAACAAAGAAAAAAAATTGTCTCCATCCTTATTTTCCATAGTGATTGCTAGTGCCCTTCCTCCAATCACAGTATTGTGTACTTTGTACACAATTTCTATTTGCTTATCTCTACACATGGTTTTCCCCCAACAAAATGTATGCTTCTGGAAGTCAGGGACTACTTAGGTTTTTTTGTCCTCATATTCCCAAGCACCTAGCACAGGATTTCTTCTACGAAGTGAGTCTGTAATCAATATTTGTTGAACAATTGTTATCAATTTTTGGGAGAGTACTGTGAATGGCACAGCCAGGAAAGAAGAATGATCTATTGGGGATGTACATAGCTTGACTAACGTATCAAAGCCAGGATAATGTGACTACAGTGACCCTTTGGCCCCCAAAGGAAGATAGCACTGTACTGGCTTGGTGGGAACCTCACCTATATGTAGTGCCAAAAAAGATGACCCAGAAAGCTAGAAAAGCAGATAATTTAGCTGTATGATCCTGGATAGATTGCTTTCTCTATCTTATCCCATCTCTGCATCGGTAAAGCAAGGATTAAACAATAGTGCTGACCTCTTGACTTGTTGGGAGGATCAAATGAGATAATATGTAAATTACTTTTTAAACCTTAAAGCACTATATAAACATTGTTTGTAATTATTATTATTATTGTTACTGTTGTAGGACTATTTTGAGTGAACATTGCTCAGGAAGACAGTTAAAATTCTTCCTGATATGCCTGCTGAAGTAACACTAAAGATTCTAGTAGTTTGTCCTTGATTGCTGACCCAGCATTTACAGGAAACTAGAAAACTGCACTTAGAAAGATTTGGAGTGGATCCAGGTGTGGGTATTTTGCCAATAGTCGATTTGATTGCTGTGCTAACCTCCTAGCTAAACACCTTACACATAAGAGGTGCTCAAGAAATATTTGCTGAAGGAATGAGTGAATAATTGCTGAGGTAGAATGAAACTTCTCTGACACTGGATCCTGAATCACAACCTTCCCCTAGAGTGACCTGGGATGACCAAATCTAAATTACCTTCAGCCTGAGCACCCTTGCAACAAATTGATCTTGTGTGTTTTTCTGGATTGGCAGTCCAAAGATGAGAATACATCCTCAATGTCCATTGAATCAACAAAAATGACTACCTCATGAAAAGAAGATTGGACTGAGAGAAAAACCTGAGGTTGAGTCCTTGCTCTACCATTTTGGAGCTGTCTTTGATCAAATCACTCTAAGTCTCAGTTTCCTCCTTTGTAAAACAGGGATATGAAGACTCATACTACCTACCTACCTACTTCACAAGATTGTTGGCAGAAGAGTGATTTTGTGAACCATAAAGTATTAAGAGTATGGGAGCTGCAGCCACCACTTCTGTGCCTCCCTCCATTCTGTTCCCATCTCCATCTTCCCTCTCCTTTGTATCCGATTATGGAATATTAGAAAATTCTTTCAAAAATAACAATATGTGCAATTTCTATCTCCCAGACTAATACTTTATTCTATGTTATGCTGATTCTTCTCCTTCCAAATTATCTTTTAAAAGAGTAATAATAATAATGGCAATTTAAGAGTAATAATAATAACTTAAATTTTTTTTTTTGCAAAAATCTCAATTGATCCTCAAAATAATTCTACAAAAAACTATTGGTGCTAGTACTCTCCCATTTTACAAATGAGGAACTTGAGACTGAAAAAAATTAAGTGGCATTAATGTGCAAACATGTTTGTGGCAGCCCTTTTTTGTAATGGCAAGAAACTGGAAAATGAGTGGATGCCCATCATTTGGAGAATGGCTGAATAAGTTATGGTATATGAATGTTAGGGAATATTATTGTTCTATAAGAAACGATCAGAAGGATGATTTTAGAGAGGTCTGGAGAGGCTTACATGAACTGATGCTGAGAGAAATGAGCAGAACCAGGAGATCCTTATACATAGCAACAACAGTACTATATGAGTATCAATTCTGATGGACGTGACTCTCGTCAACAATGAGGTGATTCAGACCAGTTCCAATGGTCTTGTGATGAAGAGAGCCTTCTACACACATAAAGAGAACCATGGGAATTGAGTGTGGACTACAACATAGCATTTTCACTCTTTTTGTTGTTGTTTACTTTCTAATTTTGTTTTCTTTCTAATTTTTTCTCTTTTTTATCTGATTTTTCCTTGTGCAGCATGATATTTATGGAAATATGTATAGAGGAATTGCTCATGTTTAATATATATTGGATCATTTGCTAATTGAGGGAAGGGGTAAGGAAAGGGAGAGAAAAATTAGGACATAGCATTTTGTAGGAATAAATATCGAAACTTATCCATGTATTTTGAAAATTAATAAAAAAAAATTAAATGAAGTCATAGCTAGTAAATGTCTTAAAGCAAGATAACACTTAGGTGTTCTTGACTCCCAAGGTAGCACAATATGCATTGCGCCACCTAGTGCTCTAAAGGCCACTAGATTGTCCATTTGGGACATCCTGTTAGGTATTAAATCAAAGCAATTAGACTCAAGTTTGGCCTTTCTAAATTTTACAATCTAAGACAAATAAATAATAATTGTTTTAAAAGAGAGAGAAGTGGGAGAACTTCATTCTTATTTAAAAGATATGTTCAGCCTCTTTTTCTGAAGTAAATAACTCTGAGCAAAATCACAACTGAGAATGAAAAATGTCCCAGGGGTAAATCATTACTCCAAGTCCCTCCCATTTTCTTGGATGGTCTCCTTTTTCAGGTAACTAGCCAAATTTGGGAGCTAGAATTTTCACAAGATCAGGACTCCAGCTTTCTAAGAAAGCCCCACCGTAGTTGAGGAATTAGCTCTATTCATTTAAAAGACTGAATTCAAAAATAATTTTCATACATTCAACTCTTTATGCATCAAAATATTTAAAGCACAATAGTGTTGTTTGGTTTTTGTTTTTTTTTTTTAATAAAAATCCATACTGGAGAAGATTTTTAAAAGAAAAGTTAATTAATTTTCACTGTTGTAGAACATTGGAAAATACAAGTCAGAGGAGAATTAGACATTAATTATTTATGTGACCATGGGCAAATCACTTTATGCTTCTGAATCTTAGCTTTTCCAAGGTTGAAATGGGGATAATAACTATCTTGAAGAATTGTTAAGAAAATCAAATGAGGTAACACCTGAAAATACTTTAACAAACCTTAAAGTACTATAGGAAGCAATTGTTAGTCTATATGTGTCACTTATATGTCCCATCAATTCTCTAAATCATATAGTACTATTAATAATATTCACTTAGAATTGCATTTACTTACAAAAATTTAAACATTTATTTGCTTAAATAAGATTTAAAAAATAAAAGCATCACAGAAAGATCTCCAATGAATAGAGTAGATCCTCCAGGGAGAATTTATGGCAGAGACTGCACATGAATCCAAGAATTCAAAAAAAAACTTCATGATTTACACCACTGGCTGAAGGAATATTAACAAATTCACAGATCCATCAAAGTGAGTAAAATCACATATTTTACAATACATGTGTCATTTTTGTTAGTCTATTTTTTAATTCATGAATAAAAACAATGAGAAATACATAAAATTCTTCTAAATGTCAAAAAAAAAAAAACCCTCATAAGCTTCTATGGATTTAATTATCATCCCTCTGCAGCGAGTCACAGAATCCTAGATTTGAGGGTCTCCAACAAGGGAAATCTAATACCTCCCAAGGCAATTCATTTCACTTTGAGCTAGCTCGAATTATTAGGAAGTTTGGATCACTGAGTTTGGTCTTTTAGAAAGAACAGATTCTCAAAGTCCTATGGTACCTGTCTCATTTTCTATGATTTTTAAAAATATCACAAATGGTTATTCATCAGTTTTATCTGGTAGCTCTTTTAGATTGCAATCTGAGCCTGGTGACTTGAATTCATTGAAAGTGAATACTATTTTTATTAGACTATAAACTCCTTGAGAACATGGACTATATTTTTGCCTTTCTTTATATCCTCAATGATTAATACATAATAGGCACTTTCATGGATGCTACTTGATATGACTTATCTTAGGTATCAAATCTCTATTAATCATTTTTGTTCTGTGAACTTCAGCAGATTTCTGAATTATAAAGTCCTCCCCAGCACTATATGATGTTTCTGTAATGCGTTTGTAGTCTCTTTTCCAAACTCTTCTTTTTATCTAGGTAATCTGTAATATTCTCCAGTGACAAAATCCCTTTTGTTTTTCCCTTCTTTGATCTTCATCCAAATATTCTCCATCATGTTTCCTTTTCTATATTTCCTGGATGTCTCCATATGAATATATCTAAATATAATACTACTTTTTCCCACACTTACCTATTTTCTTTCTTTTGAATAAGATACACTGATTCAGAACTGTAGTGCAGTCATGAGTTTCATCCCACTAAGTCACAATGACAACTAGGATATCAAATTTGTCCCCTTGCACTGGGACTTTAATTCTTTATATTTGTTCCCTAAAATTTGGGCATTTTTACATAGATATTTAAAGCTATGGATTTTAGTTTAATTTTTTTCCCTGTTAATTTCTGATTTCTTCATCTGCAATTCTTAATCCTTCTATGTGTCTAATCTATAATATTTGTGTGTGTGTGTGTGTGTGTGTGTGTGTATGTACACATACATAAAATTCCCTTCTCCCAATCTTTTCACTTTAAAGCACTTTTGATAAGATTCTTTAAAGACATATGGCAATTACATTCTTGCCAGGCTTTGTTAAGTATACTTCATTCTGCCTAGGACTCTTTAAACTCTACTATGTAAGCCACAATCCAGAAATAACTTCCAAATTTATAGATATAGCTCTGGTTTCTCTCCTGAGCCCCATTCTCACATTACCAACTGATTCTTGAACATTTCAATCTGAATACATTGTAGGCATCTCAAATTAATATTTTCAAAATAGAATTAATTCTCTCTCTTCACCTCACCCTTCTACTCCGATTCTATATTTCACTATTTCTGTCAAAGGCACTGCCATTCTTCCAGTTAACCAGGGTAACAATCTTTGAGTCAATTTTTGATTCTTCTTTTCTTCATCCTACTGAGTTAAACAGCTACCAAATGTTTATTCTACCTCTACTCCATCTCTCATGTCCCTTCTCTGTACCCATAGAATCATCATTCTAGTTCAGGTCTTCAATCCTTCCCTGCACTATCATATTAACTGATCTTCCTCTCCTTCTCCAATCCAATATCCACATAGCTGCCAAAGTATCATTCCTGGGGCACTAGGCCTTCTCTGGGTCAACAAACTCCAATAATTCCCTATTGCCTCCAGGATTATGTCCAAACTTCCTTGTTTGACATTTAAAGCGTCTTACAGTTTGGCTGCAGTCCACCTTTCCAGCAATATATTCAACAATCCAGCCAAACTGATGTTGCTTACATGTTATTCCGTCTCCTACCTCCATGCTTTTGGGCATACATACCTGGAATTGGAGAGGAGAGTTATGTTAAGATTCCTAATTTTCTTCAAAACTCAGTTCAAATACTGCTTCCTACCTGAGGCCTTTCCTGATGGCCTTTGCTGCTATTTCTTGCCCACATACCATAAATTACCTTACAATTATTTCCTACATACTTATGTGTATGTATACATATATACATATGGATACATGTCTGTATGTGTGCATACATATATATTATATATCATCTCCTCTTCACCCCCTCCCTCCAAGAGATGTAATTACCTTTTAGTCAATTGTTTTATTTTTTTCTATATATCCTCAGACCCAGTATTGTGCTTGCATATTAGTTATTTTTAATAATTGCTTCTGAATAAACTGATAATTCATGCAAATAACACTTTGGTTATTCTATGAAATAAAACAATAAAAGTTATTAAAATCCCTAAATAACACTAGCTTCAATCATATCTCCAAACACCAAGTTCATACAAATTTATGTTTCAAATGTGTAAAAATTCTAAAAAACCAACTATTTTAGGGGTCTGTGTTTCATCCATATGGATATCACTTCCCTCAGTAAAGATCCCTTTTATGACTTAGTATAATCTAAAATATAATCTATGATTTTAGTATAATCTACAATTGGTTCTGTGAGAATTCTTGAAGCTTATCTTTGTATGACCAATTTTATCATACACACTATTGCTATGCCATACTCAAAAATCTTTCCAATATGAGAGGACCTGCTAGATTTTGTAGTCCATTAGCACAACATTCAAGAACCCAGGATCACCTCCCCTTCAGAGAATCTGCATTATCTGCATTAAAAGTCATCTAGACCAATCCCCTTCATTTAACAAAAGGAGAAACTGAGACCAAGAGCATTCTCCCACAGTTTATAAATGGAAGAGATAAGAGGAAGCACTGGAATGTTACTTTCACAGAAAATACTTTTTTGACACTGCCAAAAAACTTTATAAACGGCCTGCAAATATGAGTGAATTATAGCTGATAGTTCTAACACAGTCTTTTCAAGGAACTGCTGTTGATAGCTCAACATTTGAGCCTAAGAGAACATAACCCAGGAACTCCTGCCACCTAGTGGTGGGTGAGGGGCTGTAAAACTCAGAATAGGAGTTTAAAAGGAAGAATTCGGCTAAGGGGCAATAGAGAATTTGTGTTCTCTTTCCATAGAAATGGATGACTTAAGTCAATAAGTTCTTTGCTAAGGTACCATTCTGAATTAACTGCACATGATTCAATATTGATTAGTGCTGTACCTAAAAGCGTAAAGTCCTGAGTTCTGAGTTCAAACCCAGCCTTTAACACATATTAACTATGTGATCTTGGACAAGTCTTTTAGTTTTGCTGAGCCCAAGTTTCATAACTTCATAGAATCATAGATTTAGAGCCAGAAGAAACTTTAGAGGTCATTGAGTCAATTAAGGCACAAGTGACTTGTCCAGGTACACACATTAAGTAAATGACTGACACAAGATTTAAACTCAGTTCTTCCTGACTTTTATCTTATCTTCTACAACTCAGTTGTAAAACTAAAATAATAATTTTTTTCAGTACCTATATTACAGGATTGTTAGAAAGATTATTTTAAAGATTATATATTGCAAATCTTACCGTATGTAATTTATTAATTGTTATCATCATCATCATTTTTACTATTAGCCACTAAAATATACAAGACTGAGCAAAAACAAAAACATATCCTACCCTTAGGGAAATTATAGTCTTCTGGTGATAACTTCATCTGAAGATTATTGGATTAATTTACTTTTCTGACCTCTGCAGTCTTTTCTAATATAGTGTTCTACGATTCTCTGGCTATAATGCAGCTTGAGTATGGAGAGGTGCAGGGCTTACAGGGAGGAACCTACAGGCTGAGAGGAATCCATACACAGACAGTGGTATTCACAAAAGAGTAACAAGACAAGCCATACTAAAATAATGAAATCCAGAAGGACAAAATCTCAAACATGCCAAATGCTCACACTGATGCATCTGGTCATTAAGTCATAGAGTTTATAAAACATATAAGGGTCTGGGAGCAATTTCCCAATACAATCTACCCTTGAGTATTCAGACAAACAGGGAGAGTAAGTGTGAATTATTCAAAAGAGATCAGTAATCCACAAAGTATGCAAATCTTTAGTTCCTTCCAATAGGCAAATGATGAAGCCGTACACAATCTAAACTTTATACTTTCTCCTTGCCTCCCTCACTAGTCTGTACAAAGTAGGTACTTGATAAATGTTTAACTTAACTTGAATAATAAGATTATGATACTGTAGTTTGGTATTATACTATTAAAAAAAAAAAAAAAAGCTGTAACTAAGAAATGTTGCAAACATCAGGATGGATGGAGGATGTTTATCACTTGCCAATGATAAAGCCAAAGGCAGCTAGTCTCATGATTTCCGGGCCTGGGAAGTCCCCAGGTCCTTGCAACCCTAAATGATCTTTTCACTTGCATGAAAGAAAGCCTTTCCACATTTAGAATTTAAACTTAAAATGCATCAGATGGAATACTTAAAGTGCAGACACCCCTGGAGAAAGGAGTATTCACATTACAATGTGTCTTTCCTGAGAGTAAGCTTTGAAATGTGGGAGGAAAGAAAGATTTAGAAGTTATTCAGAGGCTGAAAATAAAAATTAGGGTGAGGAAGAGGGCTGGGGAAAAAGGAGGTAGAGGAGATAGAAGGGAGGAGGAAAGAGTACAGAAAAAGGAAATCCTGTTTGCCTCAGTTTCTTCATCTATAAAATGAGCTGAAGAAGGAAATGGCAAACCACTCTAGTATCTCTGCCAAGAAAACTCCAAAATGAGATCATGAAGAATTGGACACAATTGAATTGACTCAACAACAAAAAATTATCATCCTTAATTAGTCAAAGTAGATAAGTATATTGTAAGTGCTAAGTATGACTCTACTTTTTTCACCTATAAGTCTTCCCATATTTCTTTGAATTCTTCACATATGTTGTTTCTTATAATATTACATTGTATCTGTGTATTCCAACTTATTCTGTTGTTCACCAATCAATAGCTATTTAGTTTCTAAGTTTGTTTTGTATTGTTCTTGCATTTGCAGAAGCATTAACTCATTATTAACACTAAGAATAGCAAAAGACTAAATCCCTCTAGCAACTTGGCTACCTTCATGAGTTTCTAAAAAACTAGTCTTGCATTGCAAAATAAAATAATGTCATTTTCCTGTTAGTGGTCTGTGGAACGTTGACTATTCAGTTTTCCTTGACTGCTTCGCGTTAATAATCAGTTGACATTAATTATCTGTCTTATTCCTTGGGATTGCTACTTTTGTTGAATGTGAATATTTTATGGAGAATTCACACAGGGCAAGTGCTTGTGGATAGAAAAAGGGATACAAATACATTCTCAAGGTCTCTCTTAAGAACTTTAGACTTCATCGTATGGCACAGGAGACACTGGCACAGGACAATAGGGTGCCATCAGTGGGAAGATGTTATGCTCTATGAGCAAAGTAGAATTGAATGAGCTCAGAAAAAATATGAGATGTGCAAAGTTAGAGAACTACACCAAATGTTCACAAGAACTATTTCTATTAGACATGTGGCAGAGCATTATGAGCTTGTATTGTAATTAGCCACAATCAGATATACTAATTTGACTCTAACATAGTGATGTCATTTTGATCCTCTTTGATAATGAACGACAACAAACAAGCCACAAACAGTATTAATAATAAGATAGCATTTTTGCAAATGTGAAAACAATACAGAATAAACTTAAAAACTAAGTACTGATTGGTGAATAGTGAACAAATTAAGATATACAAATACAATGGAATATTATAAGAGTAAGATAAAGGTTTATACAGGAGAAGAAAAAGAAAATAATACTTCCCTACTTCCTGATGGTTACGAAGGTGTTTTTGGAAGCCTAGGAATGCTTCAGAAATAAGAGTTATCCTTATGAAGAGCACAATCCAGGGCCTATCTGGCCATGAGACATCCTTTTCTCAAATAGCAACAGCAATCTGGTGGGAACTGAGGTCTCCAGTACAGAACAAAGTCAGCATGTTCTTCATGTACTTTTTATTACCTTAGTGGTTAGAAAATATGTATTTAATGAGAATCTCATTGAGAGTAATGGAAAAGAGTATGATAAATATAAATAGGTCTCTCCATATAATCAACAAGGAATTCCAAAAAAGAAAAGGAATAAAACCTTCATCAATAAACTTCATAAAAGAAAAGTCTGATAAAGGAGAAATGAAAGTGGGGCAATCGGAGTTCCATTTATATCATTTAGATGGTAAAACATGAAAAAGAGAATTCTTGGAGAAAGCTTCATAGGATGGCTAAGCATTTAAATTAGGGTTGAAATCTGCATCATTAAAGAAATAATTTAACAGTACCTTGACCCCTACCCCAATGAAAATGTGTATTTTTTCTTTATTGTTATTTCTAAATAAAAAAGCATTCCCAAAGGAAAAAAAAAAGAAAATATGTATTTACAAACTGCTTATTTTTATTGAGAGGTTAAATGTAGATAAATAATCTGCAACTTTTTTTCCAAGCTTCCTGAGATAGTGACTCTACTGACTCTAACTCCCCTATGGGGCAGGCCTCCTTTGTGGAAACTCCTAGAAGGGGCCTGTTGTACCTTCCTAGCCAAACCAAAATATTCAAGATGTCCTTTATACATAATTTCAGACAACACGTTTTTCACACAGCCCAGGCCAAAGGCAGAAAAAACAGAGTCCATGAAGACAATTGGAGCTCAGCCTATTTGGCAAGAGTGCCTGTCCTTCATATTTAGTTGATTCTTGAGATAAAAGGTAACCTTAATTCTAAAGCCTGGCACTGCTCTGCCCTATTGTCCATTTATTTCAGGAAGTATTACAAAATGTTAACTCACTCCACACTTTTTTTTTTTTTTTTCATGGCTAGAGAGGAAAGGAAGAAGAGAAAGGAAAATAATAGAATGCTAAAATTCAAAAAGGTTGAATCCCCAAATTTTAGGGAATGAACTTTAAAAGATTGAACTAAATTTCAAAGAGATAAGGAATCACTCTTCTAGAAGCATAAAGAATGGTAGGACCAATTTTAAGAAGTGACCAATATATGAAAATCCACATGTATAAAATAGATATATTAAGAATAACTCTGTTTTTAATGCTAAAGTTAATAATAATTACTAAAATTATATAGCACTTTAAAAGTTGTCAATCTAAGGGCACCTAGGTGGCTCAGTGGATAGAGCATCAGCCCTGAAGTCAGGAGGACCTGAGTTCAAATCTGACCTCAGACACTTAACATTGCCTAGCTGTGTGACCCTGGGCAAGTCACTTAACCCCAATTGTCTCAGCAAGAAAAGAAAATTGTAAACCTATTCTAAAAATATTATCTGATTTTATTTTCATGTTGAAATGTAAGGTCCTTGGAGGTGAGGATTACTCTTTTTCTCCATAGCTATTATACTTGACACATAATGAGATTTTAATTGATTAATTGACAAAAAACCTTGCAAGATAAGTGCTATTATTATCCTATTTTACATATGGGGAAACTGAGACTAAGCAAAAAAGGTTAATGATTTGAGTCAGCATATGTATATATATGAAGAATGATTTGAACTTATGTTTTCTTGACTCCGGCCCAGCACTCTTCACTGTGCTTCTCAGCTGCCTCAAATTTGCTGATGCTCCACAGTACCACGTTCCACTGGGGCCTAGAAGACTATACTAACTTAACAAACTTGTACAAAATTTACCAAGCTATAGGCCTGAGTATAGACAAGTTATGTGCCTAAATTTAGAGGAGCTCACTGCCATAATGTTGGCAATTAAGGAATGACTTCTTTTGGCCACAGCAACTCACCAAAAAAAAAAAAAAAAAAAAAAAGTGTGGAAAGTCACCAGTAGGAAGGGAGAGAATATGGAACTCAAAAGTTTTAAAAACAAATGTAAAAAATTGTTTTAAATGTAACTGAGAAAAAAAAACATGTTAAATATATATTTTTTAAATGATGAAGGGAATTGTTTCAGAGAAACCTGGGAAGATTTAATAAACTGATGCCAAATGAAGTGATTAGAACCAGGATCACAGTTTTGAAAGACAATAAGAATTCTGATCAAGGCAATGACCAGTTTGTCAATATCTATTTGTTAGCTGCCTACAATGTGCCAGACATTGTGCTAAGTGTTAGCAAAACAAAGAAAAGCAAAATATAGTACTGCCCTCAAAATATAGTACAAATCTAATGAGGAAGAAAACATATACAAGGAAGGCAAAAGGCAAGAGTTTGGGGGAAAGGGTGTAAAGGAGAGCATGATGGATAAATCCAAAATAGTACCAGCCAAGTGGGAAGTGACCCGGACACTGTCCTTAAATAAAGATTCTGAGAGAAACTTCTCCCATCCAATCAGAGGGAGAAAGGAGCCTTAGGGGCAGAGGATATTGATAAGGTTTAAGTTTCAGGATTCTTGAAGGATGAAGAGATTCCTGGGGCATGAGAGAGAAATCTGAAGTATTGCAGCCAGGTGGGAAAAGATTTGCCATTTTATTCCAAATTATGATGAAACATTCTGCTCATCTCCCAACAAAGAAGCAAGTAGCTTAAGACCTACTTAAAGTGCAAACTGAGATATATTTTTAAGATATGGTCAATAAAGCAATTTATTTTGCTTGACTACATATTTATTGCAAAAGTTTTGCTTTTCTTTCTTTTTCAGGGGGTTGGGAGGAGGGGAAGAGATGGTGAATTATTGCTAATGGAAAAAATTATGCTTTTAAAAACTTAACAGAAAAAAATTTAATGAAAATATTACAGATGGCAATATTACTAAAAATAGGTTAAAAAAAGAAATTAGTATCTGTCAATATATGCCTACTTTAAAAAAATCTATAAAATCTTTGGAAAAATATTCTACACCACATATCAAAAGTATTCTTCTCCTCCCTCCCCCATTTATCAGTTTATTTTCTCCCTTTAACCATGATAATAGGGTATCCAGATTTGGTTTTCACTGGAGGATCTGTGTATACAAGTTTGTTCAAGCTTCTGACAGGCAAGGAAATGTTATTCCTTGGAATGGATCTACCATAGAGCTCCTTGTCATCCAATCCAAATTTTCCCCAAGCTGGGCTTTATCTTCACTGTATTCTGAGGTAACTTCATTGAATCTCGTTCCAGCCTTCTGTTTCTCCATGGCCTCCATGATTTTGCCATGCTTTTCACATAGAATATGTTGGACTTTTACTGCATTTCCACCCCTAAGCCTTCTTATCTGCATCTTCACTCTCAGAAGCTTCTCCCCTTTCCCTCTTTTGCCAGAGCTTTTCCTCTTAAGCACCACCTTCCTACTTTCCTGCCACCATCTCCCATCAAAAGTATTCTTAACTGTTTGGTTCTGCAAATATGTATTATATCTAGGATATACTGCAATATATTTAACATATATAGGACTGCTTGCCATCTTGGGGGGTGGGGTGGAGGGAGGGAGGGGAAAAAACGAAACATAAGCGAGTGCAAGGGATAATGTTGTAAAAAATTACCCTGGCATGGATTCTGTCAATACAAAGTTATTATTAAATAAAATAAAATTTTTTAAAAAAGTATTCTTAATAAAAAAATAAAAAGGAAGCAAGAAAAAAACCTATTTCCTTAATATCAACACTCCTAGAGATGCTACATGACTTGAATATTATGATCTTAGAAAAATCAATGTTGCAAGTTACTCAAAGGACAACAGAAAATTACATAATAAATGCAAATAGGTTACCTTTGACTTGTTTTTGAGAAGTGACATAAAATATATTATCAAGGGTGCTGAATAATGCTGAAAAAGAGATAAGCCAGTTATGCATAATATCAAGGAATAATAAAATGGGCAGATGAATCACATGTTGAAAATATTTGATTTTTTAATATTGAAACCGAAATATTTTTTAAAAAGTAAGAGATTAAGTTAATGAAGGAATTAATGAACAAAAACATTTATTAAGCATCTACTGTGCACACAGTATTGTGATAAAAAAAAATAGAAAAGTGGAGAGAATTCCTACTTTCAAAAAAGCTCATATTCCATTTAGGGAGACAATACAATTTAGAGATTGCAGCTGCAAATCAGATGCCAAGGACTCATGAGCCTTAGAATGGAGTAACCCTTCTTTTTAATGATAAATTGAAATATTTTTCCCTGAGAAGATAATGTTTCTAATTTTGAA